>NC_066581.1:277502009-278761535 GCF_024323335.1 Lathyrus oleraceus
TGTTTGGACTGGATTTTGTTTTTGTGCACATTATGTATTAAAATAGAATTTGTTTAGAAATTTAATGTATTATATATTTAGAATTTGTTTAGAATTTGTTTATAAAACATATACCCTAATGTATTATTAAAACAGAATTTGTTTAGAATTTGTTTAGAAATATAATATATAATAGTTTTAAAAAAACAGAATATTTAATGTATTATATATTTAATGTATTATACAAAAAAAACAGAATATTTTATGTATTAAATTTTTATAGTTTAGAAATAGATTTTATATAATATATTATTAATACCAATACTATCCTCTCTATTAATACCCTATTTATAAAATCATTTTTAATTATTTCTAGAGAAATTATAAATTTCAAAAGAAAATCATGTCAAGCTTGGAAATATTAAAACTTTGATATTACTTTGTTTAGAAACTATTTAATGCCTTTATATATGTGCACATTATATTTTTTAGAAATATAATATATAATTTTTTTTAAACAAAATATTAAAACAGAATAATATTTATAAAAAAAAACGAAATATTTTGTTTATTAGAAAAAGTAATATGAATCATGTCTAAAAATAGAAGTTGTATTATTATTTAGATAATATGGTTAGTTTAAAAAATATAATAGATTAGTGTTTTGAGTAAAAATTGATAAGTGTGTATATATATTATTTAGATAACTAAATAAATAGAAGTTGTATTATTAATATTATGTTTAAAATAATGTATAAAAATTGATAAGTGTGTATATATATTATGTGGGATTCTTTTCATGTCACAACTGTATCTAATTATTTTATTTGTTGTATGTGTAGGAGGAGTATCAAAGATTGCTCACACAATTTCTAGTTGAAAATCCTCAATATACACCTGTTGGTTCTAATCCGCTTGATCCACGCGTGGATATGTATATTTGGAGCTTAGTCACTGGAGGGAAGGGACGTAATGGGTGTTTTTTTGGTGTTGGTCCTTTGGCTGGCAACTACAGAACCGGAGATAGAACTTTATTTGATAGAGTTGCAAGTGGGGAAGGAACGTCCCGTCCAACACAATTGACACCTGAAATGATGGAAACGGTGAGGCAACTGGCTCTAACAGAGGCTAGACGAGAGACGGCGGAGCGTGAGGCGGCGTTAAAGGCCGAATTAGAGGAAATGAAAAAAAGACAACACGATATGGAGGAGCAAATGAGACAATTTATGCAGTCCATGAGTAGAAATCAAAATCAAAGAACAACTGAAGACGATGAAGATGACGACGAATTTGATGTGTAATATTTATTTAGTTTTAAATATTAATTTTTGTATAAATAATTACTTTGCTATTTTTATAATACATTTTCATATGTGTAATTTTAATTTAAAAATATTTCACTTAATTATTAATTATTCTATATTTTATTATTTATTAATTATTTTATCTTTTATTAATAATATAATTTAATAATAACAATATATTTTATCTTTTATTTTAATTTTGTTTTTAAGTTGTGAAGTGTAAATCACGTGGGTAATTTGCCACGTGATTTTCATGTGGCAACATACCATCCATTTTCAAATGTTGTGACGTGATATTCATGTGGCAAAGTTGTGTCATGAATATCACGTGGCAAAGTTTAAGCGCAGAAGGAAGTTAATTCACAATGTTGCGACGTGATTTACCTTTGGCAAATTAGCGACGTGTTTATCACGTCACAAAAAGTTGCCACACGCGTTCCAGCGACGTGAATCAACACGTCGCTATTTTTGACTAGTGAAGTGATTTTCACCTTTGCCACGTGATAATCATGTGGCAGGGGGGAGTTTTTCTTGTAGTGGGAGGATTTCACTCGTCCTGTGAATTCAGATGCAGTCAATAAATACTTTGCCTAAAAATAAAAACAGAATAGCTCGCTAAGTTGAGTACCCGAAAGGGCGGCTTAGGCAAAAATGAGCGTCTCGGTGGATTGAAAACCCGAAAGGGTGATCCAGGCAAAAGTTAAAGACATAAAAAAAAGGAATATTTGCATCCCGCTAGATTGAGTACCTCATCCTGGGGAAATCTAGGCAAAAATTAGGGATCTGGTAAGTAACTGCATCCGGACAAGACTGTGTTCTACATCTGTCATCCGTCAGAGAATCTTGTTCATTCGTCGTCAACTGAAGCTTCGAATACATCGAATTCGGAATTGGTGGAGAAATGGTCATTATGTTCAATGTAGCCCTTTTCCAATATATATCACCAATTTCAAATTTGTAAAGATCTATGGAGTCTTGCCATTTGCAGGCTACCATTCCATCAAATGAATTTGAGCTTTTATCCAATTATTTGCACTCTTATTTGTTTCTATTCAACAAATGTTTTGCATGTTTTAATTGATAAAATATCATTGTTTTTGAAAAATTAAGTTTTCACAAATTGTTTTTTAAACAAAGTGAACATTCACAATGATAAAAAGATACTTAGGATATTCTCAGTGCTCTCCCAATGGTGGTATGATTTCCAACAGGGTAAGACATTTGTTCATATCCCTGGCATTGACTGTATCCTCTTCCTCCGGAGCCTTTTGTGGGTTTTTTTCTCTCGAGCAGAGTGCCTTTTGTGGCTTCTTCCCCTCAGCGGAGTGTTAGGAGGATTTATTCATCCTTTTCACTTCGGCAGAGCAGTGGTTTTTCCCTCCTCAGCAGATGTGTCCCCTTTGGAAGGTTCGGTATTTGGTGGTTGATCCCCAGAATTCCCCCAGCTTCCTCAGATAGATCCTCAGCGGAGTTGTTGGTGTGTTGGATCTTATCTATGATGATGTTTATTTTCCTCAGCAGTAGTTGTTGGTGTGGTGGATTTTATCTGTGATGACAGTTTCCCCAACCAGAGTTGCTTTTATGGCAGATTCTACTTGTGCATTGAGCTCTTCTCTCCAGCTGAGACTGGTGGTTCATCCCAGAGTGGTATGCTTGTTCAGATGTTCACCACTCTCCCCTTCAGCGGAAGAGCGATCTTTTCTTCCTCAGATAAATCCCCAGTAGAGTTGTTGGATTTTATCTGTGATGATGTTATCCCCTGCAGAGATATTGGTGTTCCTGGTATCTCTGGTTTCCCTAGTAGAGTTGCTGATGGATTCCCCAGTAGAGTTGTTGCTGGATTCCCCAGAAGAGTTGCTTTGTGGCAGTTTCTGCCTGCGCAGTGCACTTTTCTCCAACCGGATTTTGATTGATGATTCATCCCTGATAGATTTTGTGATTCCCTGATATCTCTGATTTCTCGACAAGGTTTTTGCTTCCTAGCATCTCGGATCTCCAGCAATTTGGTTATTCTCTGGTGATCTTGGTTTTCTCTTTTGAGATGTAGTACCGGGTGGTTGATTCTTGGACCTGTTTGTGTTAGAGATGTCTGTTTGTCAGCATTCATCATACATAAACCACGCATATTCATGCGTACTTATAACATTTAGATATTCATGTTGCATTTTTGCCATATATCTATTGTTTGTTATCTCCTGCTATCTGGTGGTATATATTTTCCCCAAGCAGATGTCGGTGTCTGATCCCTCAATGTAGAGTCAGCCCATACGCAGAAAGTGTTTATTTTTCCTGCCATTTCCCCACTGAGTTATATCCTCGTGGACGACGGTTGTTTCCGTTTCCTCCCAACACATATATTGGGATGGGTTTCCCTATTGAGTTATATCCTCATTAGGATGAGTCTTGATTCAGTTTGCCTTTTTGGTTTGATCCTAAATTGGCCTGGTCGTGACTGTCTTTGGTGTTTCCCTGTGATAGATGAATAATTGTTCATTTATTGGCAATCCTTCACCTTATCCCCAGTAAGGTCGCCAGTAATTATTCACCTTATCCTCAGTGGAGTTTGTGGCTTCTACTCAGTAACCCGTAGTTGTAAGTCCTATTTTTGTGGTCTTCTACCCAGTATTCGATAGTTGTAAATCCTACTTTCATCCCCTAGCAGTGGTAACCATTGTGGTTCATCCTGGTTGATGGCGGATTTTCGTGGTCTTCTATCCAGTATCCGGTAGTTGTAAATCCTATATATTTTTGCCTTCCCCATCGGAGTTTGTACTTCCCCGTGGTATAAATGAATATTTGCTCAGTAATCAGCAATCATTCATCTTATCCTCGGTTGAGTTTGTGGTTTTCTACCCAGTATTCGGTAGATGTAATATCCCTCCTTGTTGGTTATCTTCATCCAGTATTCGATGTTGATATTCCTCTTTTTCCTGGATAATTGCCTTATGCTCGCAATTTATCCCAGCGAGTCATCTTTCGTCTACCCTGTTGTTGTTGGTAACGATTGTTTCTCTGTTCGGTTGATTTATCCTTTATTAACCCAGTAACCGGTTATGAATAATCTTCCATGCGAGTTTACTATCTACGTTCTGACGGTAATAGATAGTATATCTCATGCACTCTTCGGTCAAAGCCTTTTTGGTTCTTCCCCGGTTGAGTAAGATTCGTGTCCCTTTTGCGAAGTCGAATGTTTTTCCCCCTTGGCAGAGTTAATCCTTGTTGTTCATCCTAGTTGATGACGGTTACTCTTCCGTGGTTTTCTACCCAGTATTCGGTAGATGTAATCCCCTCTTTGACGATTATCATTATCCAGTATTCGGTATTGATTTTCCCTCCTTCTTGTGGATAATTGCTCTGAGTAAGCAATTTTATCCCCAGCGGGTCCTCTTTCATTTATCGTTTGCCGGTGATATGTCTCCCGGATCGTTGCCTTTGTCAATGTATCCCCGGTGAGTCATCTCTCATTTATCCTTTGTTGATAATGATTGTTTCTCCCTTTGATTGGTCATCATTATATACCTAGTAACCGGTATCCCGATGTCCTTTCTTTTCGGTTGGTCACCTATTATATGCCCAGTAACCGGTATCCCTGGTGTTCCTTCCATGCGAGTATATTATCTACGTTCTGACGGTAATAGATAATATATCTCATGCACTCTTTGGTCGAAGTCTTGGTTCTTCCCCAGTCGAGTAAGATTCGTATTTCCTTGTGGAATCGAATGTCCATCCTATAAGTCGAGTTCGCTTTTTCAGCCCTCTCTTCGGATGATGAGTGTTTTGGGTTTATTCCTCAATTCACGCTTTGGTCGGTCACCTGTTATATACCCAGTAACCGGTATCCCTGGTTTTCCTTCCTTTCTGCTCCCTATTATGACCTTGGTCCCCCGTGGAGTCAGATTTCCCTGAGTTGAAATATACCTTTTGTAGGTCTTCCTCAGATGATTTTGGTTGATTGATATCTCTCACCCTTATACCGGTCTTAGATATTCATTCTTCCTGAGCTTGTTACCCAGTAACCGGTAACACCTCATTCCCGCTGCTTCCCCTGGAGAGTCTTTTTAGACTTCCCCAGCGAAGTCGTCAGCGAAGTCCCTTAGTGGATTGTTTTTGTCCGGATTTTTATTCGAAGTATCCACTGCGGATAGTTTTGCTGTGTTGGCGTGTTCCCCAATACATGCATTTTTCCCAGCATAGATGTTTTGTTCAGATCTTTCCCTAGTCTGAGTCCGGATTTTTATCTGAAATATCCAGTGTGGATAGTTTTGCTGTGTTGGCGTATTCCCCAGCACATGCATCTTTGAGTCAACTTGAGTCTTTCCATTGGATTTGTTTCCCTTTGGAATTCTTCTCCCCAGTTTTGAGTCGTGACCTGGCCCACGCTTTTTATCCCTTCACTCCCAAGTTCAAGTCGTGTCCTGCTCACGCATTTTTATTTTTCTTTCTTATCCCCATAAGACTCCCCGTTAGAGTCTCTGTCCCTTAGTGAGTGTATTACTCCTATGGATTGTCTTTTCTTCTTTGTGGACACATATCCCCACAGAGTTTGTTTTGCATACATACATCTGCATCATGAGGTCTCTCAGGGACCAAAATTTGTCTCTTTGTTATTATTTAAGCCCATTCTACCTCGTCGAGACGAAGATTTTAACCTTCATTTCTCCGGCTAGAATGATCTTAAATAGGGGCATCTGTAAGACCCCAATTTTGTCCCTCATGGCATCATAGCATTGCATTGCATAGCCTCAAGGATCATTTGAGCATCTTGGCTTCCTTTCCCTTTGGGTAGGGATCTCTTGAGAGTGGTTTAAGATCACCAGGCATGCTTGCATTGTATATCATTGCTTTTCTTGTTTTATTCACTAACCAAAAGCACAAAAATATGTCACTAACATTTGTTTTGTAGCTGAAGCAATCATCAGGTCAAGATCTTCAAGGAATTCCTTTGTGCAAGAGATGAGGTATTATCTTGAGATGAGGACCACATGATTATTATATGGAGCTTGTATGAGCTAAGGTTTTATTTTGAAGCAATTTCCCCAAGTGGTAAAGGCTCAAATTCATCAAAGCATGTCAAGGTCATCTGAGGACCAAAATATTCAACTGTGCAGTCAACTGAGGGCTTTGAGGTGGGGAAATGATTTTATACACCCCAATCATGTTCAAACAAGGGCTATTCATCATGCTAAACATCTATCTTGAAGATTTTAAAGTCATAGCAAAAGTTTCCAAAAATGGAAAGTGACCTGTAATTTCAAGTTTCCAAATTTGGCAAGTTTCTGGTCCACATTAAACTTGACTTTTCAACATCAAAGAAGTTTCAAATGGAGTTTTCGTGAGCATGAAAGCTGAAGATCTTTGTCTCCCCTTTTCAAAAAGTCCTAATTCATGATCATATGATGATGGGTTGAGAAGTTATGGCTAAATGATCACAAAGTATACATGGAAGTTCAAAGTGACATAACTTTTGATACAAAACTCCAAATTGGTCCATTCTTTTTGCAAAGTGCTCCTTATGACCAATACATTTCAAATGAAGCCTTGCCATGCATGGAAAATGTGTGTATGATCATCTTTCCTCAAGTGTTCATTTTGGAGGGAAATTCAATAATTTGAAATTGGCTTATGGTACAAGCAAATTACCAATCCCATGTTATTCCTTGGTTGATTTTAAGTGAAATCCAAGCTTAACATGAGCATGTGCACGTGTGGATTGGCCATGCTAAGCTCATTTGCAAATTTGCACATTACTTCATATCTCTCTAATCAAGATTAACCAAGGCCTAATTAGATTAGCAACATGATTAGCACGTCATATAAATAGCAAACCCTAACTGCATTTGCTCATAACAGAAAATTCAGATCAAAAATTCAAGTTTCCCTCCATTTTTCTCTCTCTTCGATTCTTGCATTTCTTCACACAATTCCTCAAAATTCTTGCATAATCTTTTTCATCATGCATCATTGAGTAGGAATCAACCATTGGTTTGAAGAATTCAGTCCAAATTTGAGCAGATCGAGTGCATCTTCATGGAATTGGATTTTTGAAATTCAGCTAGATCCAGTTGGTTTCAGTGGATTCTTCTTGCACAAAGCTTCAACAGAAGCATAGAGGAGCAGATCTGGAACTTTAGAGGCCTTGAACACGCGAATTCAGCAACTGCCATTTCCAAGTAGGTTGAAATTGATCCTCGCCTTTTGCTATTTTATGTACATAGAATGATAGATCTTGTTTAGCTGAGAGTGCTTATATGCTTATAATTGATTTTGGTTAAGTATTGAGCCTGATATGTGAATTGGAAGTTTTAATTGTGAAAATGTTTTTGCTCGATCCGTGCAATTCATGATGATTTAGGTAGAATGAACATGATATTTGGATTCTATGATGAAATATCTTTCGAATGGTACCGGTTTCATATATTTCTGGAAAATTTTGTTGATCTCCGCCGTGTGGATGGCCGGAGAAGACGACCGGCTCCGCCGTTTGCAACTGCCTAGGGTTTTAACCACGCGTGCTTCCATGTGGCACTTACATGTACAATCCATTGGCTGTGATCCTTTTGACCATGCTGCGTGTGCATTGACTTGATGAGGTGTACTGATGAATCATTAATGAAACGATGCGTTTCATTTTTTGCCTTGCTGGATGCTGATTGTTTCGCTTGCTTGTCTCTTTGATTGGTTATCATGCATTGAGCTTGCCATGTGTATGTTGGACCTGCTGAGTGGCACGCTGATTAGATTTAGTGATGCGTTGCGTTTTGCTGTTTTGAATGTGATCCGTTGATCAGATTTTCATGCTAGATCCAATGGTCTTGATTAATTCTGGATTTAATTCAAATAATTGCTTTCCCTCCATTTATTTTGCATATTTCATTTTATTTGTTCATCTTTGAAAAATCATAAAATTTTGAAAAATGCACCAAATTGACTCCAATTTTTTTTCATAATCTTGTTTGAACGTCTAGTTTTTTATAGGATTATTTTCATGATTTATTGATTGCTGGATTTTTAATGTGTGAATTCCTTGATCCATGCCATGCTCTTTTGACATGTTGTGTTCAATACCTTGTGAAATCTTCATTGTTAATCCAATTGATCTGATTTTTGGTGTGCTTAATCTTCACTCACGATATGATTTTTGAGAATTGGTTTGGAATTTTTCTCATAAGCTATCACTGTTTTTGACACATGAAGATATAATGTGACAATTTGTGTCACATTTTTGACATTGCATTTATGCATTTTTGTTCATCAATCATTTGAACTTTTCTGGATTTGATATTTTTCACATTGCTTGTTTATAACATAAGTAGCTTGCATAAAAAATTTCATAGTCATTGCATGCTTTTCTGTTTTGATTTGGATTTTCTAATTTTGATATCCATTTTGTGCACATTTGCTTGCCTTTGCTTTACATTGATCATTTGAGCTACTTGCCTTGTGAATTGATGTTGGTCCTTTTGAGGACATCTTGTGACATGTTTGAACTTGCATTATGCAAAAGATTGACTTCTGTTTTGATCATTTGATTTGGTTTTGAACCTAGTCTTTGTACTAGTGTTTTGTACATGAACTAACCTTGCCTTGTGTTTCAGGTTTGGGCACTTAGCATTAATGGTTGAGTTGCTCACCTTTTGAGATGCAAATTGGATTTTGTTTTGACTTCTTTGTGTTTTGTAGGAATTTGAATTGATGTGTTAAGCTCATTGCTTCATTTGATTGCTTGAACATTGCTCATTGAATTGTGTACAGTTGGATGGTTTCCCTGTTTGTTTTCTGATTGGTTGTCTGAGATATTAACTGTTTAGCTTTTGTACAGGTACATTAGTTGCTTGCTTTTAGCTCTTGCTTGAGCTTTGGATTATGGTTGATACACCACTTAGGTAGCTATTCTCTTACTTCATGTAGTCTGGAAGTCCTATCACCTTTTTGGCAGGCATTTGGCTGGAAGTCCTCCTTAAGAGGCTCTGTTTGTGTTTGTTTACAGATTGTGCCAAAGACCTCTAAATGAGGCATGTGTTACTTGATAAGTCCTCCTAAGTGAAGAGGAAATTGACGGATAAAAGGGATTAGCAATCAATCCCCCGTTATTCAGTGAGTCGTTCATTATGCTCGCACTACGTGATGATGCTTTTGAACAAATACCCAAGATCTTTGTCTAGTGTTTGTCAAGTGGAATAGGATCCCTCTTTCTGGATCCCCACGCTTTCTTTGTCATAAGCTCACCCAGGCCAGGGTTAAGAGCATGAGGTCTCATCCTCATTTCCATATTTGATCAGCTTCACCCTAACTCTCAATGTTAGTGGTTAAGAGCTCACAGATTACCCATTTCAGTTTGGCTTGTTTGTCGAGGTTGATATGACCCCTCTTGACTAAAGCCCACTTATTTGATTGAGCCTATTGTATGTATATAGTGTGTGATGCATTGTTT
The DNA here is from genome assembly GCF_024323335.1 of Lathyrus oleraceus. NCBI lineage: Eukaryota > Viridiplantae > Streptophyta > Magnoliopsida > Fabales > Fabaceae > Lathyrus > Lathyrus oleraceus. Next base: position 277,511,724 of record NC_066581.1, read on the forward strand.
GCTTGATTTCTTTTGATGTTTGTTTGTTGCAGGGAGTTGGATCTAAGTCCATATATTGGCATTTTGTTTCCTGTTTTGTTGTTTAGAGTTGGATCTAAGTCCATATATTGGCATTCTGTTTCATGTTTTGTTGTCTGCAGTTGGATATAAGTCCATATATTGGCATTTTGTTTCCTGTTTTGTTGTTTGGAGTTGGATATAAGTCCATATATTGGCATTTTGTTTCCTGTTTTTTGTTTGGGAGTCGGATCTAAGTCCATATATTGGCATTTTGTTTCCTTTTGTGGTAGGAGTTGGATATAAGTCCATATATTGGCATTCTGTTTCCTTTTCATTGTGGTTCTCTTATTGAGACTTGCTTTTGCTTTTGCTTGCTTATTCCAAAGGAATCTTACTTGGATCATCAATATGATCTCAAGAAAGGAACTCCTAATGTGGTTGCATTCCTTAACCCTCACCTTTTTGTGATTTAACCTTCTTTCTCCATCCTAACCCAAACCAAAAACTTTTGTGCAAACATTTGACTTGTTTTCAACATTAGAAACCTAAGCCTTAGGCTTTTGATTTTCAAACTTTCCTTTTATAATACTCATTATTGAATTGAATCTTTAAGTCAACTTTGACCATCTTTTGTACATACTTCTAATTGGTTAATGTAACCCACTCAAATGTGTTTCTTTTGTGGTTCCATATGTCCACTTCTTAATCAAATTTTTCATAACCTTTAGCTATTAGGTTTGAGTTATCTTTGTGGTAGATATAATACTCACCTTTGTCCTTAGTGATGGACAATAAGTCTTCCATGCTTATTATAGGGTTAACCCCTCACTAGCATGTTGAAGCTATCCTCACATGGTGGACTTGTGGTTTTTCAGGTTGAGTTTTCTCCCTTTGATAACAAAAGACCTTAAGGCTTTTGGACCAATCAATCCACTCATTTGTTTTTGAAATCTTCTACCCGAACTACGAGGTTTTGATCCTAATCTTTTTATAAGAGGGTACGTAGGCAATGGGTTTATCCATCCAAACACAAAAATGTAAATAAACTTGTATATTCTTTTCTCATCTCTTCAATCATGTTTGCACAAAATAACTGTCATAAACAATAACTTTTTTGCAACAAGCGTGAAAAGGGCTCCCTAGGAGTACCTAGGATGTTTTGGGTGCCTAACACCTTCCCATTACATAACCAACCCCCTTAGCCAGATCTCTGTCTCTTTTACTAGTTTTGTTTGTAAAACTTTTTAGGTTTTTGTTCGCTTTCTAACCATTCCTTTGGATAAATAAAAGTGCGGTGGCGACTCGACTTTGTATGATTTACCTTGGATTTAGTTAATATCTCCAATGGTAACGAATACACCGCTACAACCACTCCATTAGGGTGTTCCAGGAGGAGTAAGTTGGGATAGGATCCCACACTCTTTCAGATGGTCATCAAACTCTAGGCTTAAATACTCACCACCTCGATTTGATCGAAGAGTTTTAATATTCTTACCTAGTTGGTTTTGTACTTCATTCTTGAATTCCTTGAACGTTTCAAAGGACTCTGATTTGTGTTTCATTAAATGCACATAACCATATCTACTGAAATCATCAGTAAATGTGATGAAGTACTGAAAACCTCATCTGGCTGGTATGTTCAGTGGTCCACATACATCAGTATGTATGAGGTCCAAAAGATCATTAGTTCTTTCACCTTTTCCTGTGAATGGAGACTTTGTCATCTTTCCAATTAAACAAGATCTACATGTCTCATATGATTCATAATCAAAAGAGTCTAAGAGTCCATCTTTATGGAGTTTGGAAATGCGTTTCTCATTTATGTGGCCTAATCGACAATGCCAAAGGTAAGTTGGATTTAACTCATTAGGTTTCATTCTTTTAGTATTAATGTTATAAATAGGCATTTCAAGATCAAGGACATATAGTCCATTGTTCATTTGTGCAGTAGCATAGAATATAGCATTCAAATAAATTGAGCAACAATTGTTCTTTATTATAAATGAAAAACCAAACTTGTCCAAACAAGAAACGGAAATAATATTCCTGCTAATTGAAGGTACATAATAACAGTTCTCTAACTGAATTATTAAACCACTAGGTAAAGTCAATACATAAGTTCCTACGGCTAAAGCAGCAACCTTTGCTCCATTGCCAACTCGTAGGTCAACTTCACCTTTTATCAAATCTCTACTCATTTTTAGCCCCTGCACGTTTGTACAAATGTGAGAACCGCATCCAGTATCTAATACCCATGATGCAGAAGTAGATAAATTAATTTCAATAACAAAAATACCTGAAGTTGAAGTCTCTACTCCATTCTTCATATCTTCCAGGTACTTTGAGCAGTTTCTCTTCCAGTGTCCGGTCTTACCGCAATGGAAGCAGGTGCCTGCCTTTGCTATGCCTCCACTAGGCTTCAAAGCAGCAACAGTGGGTCTGGGTTTGGCAACTTCCTTGCCTTTCCCTTTATCACCCTGCTTGGTGGGTCTTTTGTTCTGTCTCTTTCCATTTCCGATCATCAGAATGGACTTCCCTTTTGACTTCAGATTCTGCTCAACAGTTCTTAACATGGCTAGTAGTTAAGGAAGAGGTTTGTCCATATCATTCATATTGAAATTTAGGACAAATTGACTGAATCTATCTGGCAACGATTGCAAGATCAAATCAGTCGCAAGTTCCTTTCCAAGGGGAAAACCCAACCTTTCAAGGTTTTCCACATACCCAATCATCTTGAGCACATGGGGACCTACAGGGGCTCCCTCAGCTAACTTGCCTTGAAAAAGGGCATTTGAAACTTCAAACCTTTCATGCCTTGCTTGCTCTTGATAGAGCATCTTCAGGTGTTCGATCATATCGAACGTTGTCATGTTCTCATGTTGCTTTTGCAACTCTGAGTTCATGATAACTAGCACGAGACAAGCAGTTTCATTGGCATCATCGACATGCTTCTTATAAGCATCTCTTTCTGCCTTGGGTGCAGAACTAGGAGGTTCCTCTTCAGGAACAGGTTTCTCCAAGACATACAGCTCTCTATCATGTTTGAGGATAATCCTCAGATTTCGGTGCCAATCTAGAAAATTTGTCCCAGACAATTTTTCCTTGTAAATGACTGATCGCGAAATGTTGTTAGAGGTGTTTGTTGTCATGGTAATCTACATGAAATTAATGAAAATATAAGTATCGATAACATATTTAACTAGGCCTTTAACTAAATATGCTCCCACTATTTTACTTAAAACAAATGACCCTCACCATTTGATTCAGAAAATCCCGTTGGAAGATTTTCTAGTGGGTCGAGATCCACATTTCACTTTGTTTTAAGTCCGCGTAGGCGGATTACACAAAACTAGGTTATTTAGGTAGGAACTCCTTCCAATTGTATCTAATACAACTCTCGAATATTTTAGTTGGGTGAATAACTCCTTATTCCAATCCATCATATGGATCATTTCCAACTCTTGCTTCTAAACACATATAATCTTATTATAATTTTTTTAGTTAAGTTTCACCCATTTTTTTAGCAATTGGATATTAAATCATCCCATCGCAGCTTACTAATATAGAACATGCACCTCGCGTCGGCGAAACCTACATTTTCCGATACTAGTCTTGATGAGTGCTAAAACTTGGAAAGCATAAACTTAATATTTAATTTGAGGGAATTTGCAATTATTCTGATCTCACCGACTTATTTATCATATAAATCGTCTCTCACATGCATCAACATACATTCACATGCATCAACATGCATAATGAAACAGTTATGGCCCCTAGCGCAATTGTTCTCCCAAGCCAATGAGAGAACCTAAGCTAACCTAATAACGATATAGGCTTATCCAAGCAAGATCTTCAAGGTTGTCCTCCTTTGATATTGAATTCTTATCTTTCTTCATATCATTACATTACATAAAAGAAACTCGTTTTACATACGAGGGAGTGAGATGAGAAAAGAAGTTACATTAAGAGATTAAAAGAGAGGCACGACACGCAGGAAGTATTTTAAAATCCCAAAACAAAATGAAGGAAAACTAAGGCCATAACCGATCACCACAAGACAATAATAATAAACACATCATTATTATTAATTTTAATTCTTTTAATTAATTAAAACCAAATTAAATTTCGGCGACCGATCATACTAGGCAGAGTTAGTCGGGGTCCGCTGTCCGGTCACAAAACAGAAAAACAGAGAATACATACTCTGTGAATGTGACGACCGTCACAAAGCATGTTACGATCGTCACGTCCAAATTTTCATGACCGTCATAGGCCCATGACGAACGTCACGCGGCCAAAATCAGCGCTTTGAACCAGTCAACAGACGTGATCCAACAAGCCCTCAATTCACAACTCTTTGACAGCACAACCCTTGTGCCGTCACTAACCCTAATGCACCAATTTCAGACCGTCAAACACGTCTCGATTGTTGATTCAGTATGATTGATCAATAGGCCATTGCTTCACCAAACTAATGTCGGATTCCGAAGCAAACGACCATTGATCACTCAAAGGAAAACAACCATTAAGTGTTTGAATGAACAAAACAGAAACAGTATATCATATATACCGTATTTTGCATTAGGATTACTTATATTATATATATATATATATATATATATATATATATATATATATATATATATATATATATATATATATATATATAACTTGATCGATCTTAATTGTGTAACCTATGGACGATCGATGTATCGCTGCTTCACCATACTAATGTCGGATTCTGAAGCATAGTCAACATCAATCATCTAAATCGTACACACATGATGCCAAATTTAATTACTCGTTTATTCTTTGATTCATTCTATCTTTTAATCATATTAATACATAAAATAAACAGCTATCAAATGCATGGTTTCGTAAGTGGCTCTGATACCACTGAAGGAGAATAGCGATTCAAAACACAGCGGAATTTAAAATTTTCTCCTTTAGTGATCCTTACGAATGGGCATGATCAGTGATAGAATCGTTACCTCTTATGACGATTGAAACCTTTGATGTAGATCTACGGAGCGATCACGAATGTTGAACGATGACAACGCCTCTATTCAGTCCACACGAACGGATTCCTTCAATCTCAGTGCTAGCAGCTATGAATGAAGACTTTGAGTGTGTGTGTGTGTGTGTGTGTGTGTGTGTGTGTGTGTGTGTGTGTGTGTGTGTGTGTGAGAGAGAGAGAGAGAGAGAGAGAAACAAAATTGCAACTGCACTAATGCTTCTGCACAAGGGTTCTATTTATAGAACCACTTGTGTGGGTTGCAAGCTAAAAATCTCACTTAAGTGTATGTGGCTCATATCTTATAATATGCCAGAATCACTTAAGCGCGTGGTACATTACCATATTTCGTATTCTACTTAAGTACATCGTACCTTATGATGTTCTACAATTCACTTAAGTGCATCGTACCTTACGATGTTCCTTAGTTACTCTATCTCTCATCAACCCGTCCTTTTGTGTGTGACCCTGTAGGTTTTCGCGGCATTGGCAATTATATTAAATCATGCATTTAACATAATAAACAGTGAGCGATATCTAGCAACACATCACTGCTACCCAAGACACGAAAATGTCATGTGATCTGACAAATCCTTCTGTGATAATACTTATGTGTATAATTACCCTTTTGCCCTTATGTTTATATTGAACACAAGGCATAGGCCGTGTCATCCTTGTCCAGTTCAATATTGGGCCCATAGACATTTATCCTGTTACGCAGGATGGGCAAATTCCATCTAGGTCACTCATGTCCCTTATCATGCTTCGTGGAGTACCCATCAACTGTCTTTATGGTCATCCAATTACGGACAATGTTTGATCAGCAATAAGGCACTCGACTCTACATCTAGGGTCCATAGTGGTTTCAGGTCGAAGGGTGGTATACACCATTATTACCATGAGAATAACTTATGACACTTTACATAACATTCTATATAGTATTCTCATAGCGGGTCAATCCAGTTATAAATATTACTCTTAATATTCATACCTATGTTTAAGACTTGATAACTCCTTATCCATGATCTATGAGATGTGATCATCAGTCTATATACATAATAGTCTTTATGCTTTAATGTTATCCCACTTCACAATAAAGCTCGACTACGGATACTTTAAGAATAGTGTCCTTATGTTTAATGTGATCTCATGATTAAGTCACACTTGATACATTAAACGGACTAGCTATTCTAGGGACTTTATTAAACAAACATAATAAAGAAAAAGCCTTTTATTATTAATAAATAATTTGATACAAGTACCAAAAGTATTGGCCTCTAGGGCTTACACCAACAAAAAGTACGAATAAAACCCAAAGATAAGAAGTTTTCAAATCAAAACTAATAAAATGTCAGAGATTACAGGTGAGGGGGTTGGTTACATAGAGGGAAGGTATTAGCACCCAAAGTGTCCTAGGTACTCCTAGGGAGCCCTTTTTGTGTGTAAATGTTTTGGTTAAAAAAGATGTTTGCTAAAAAATAGAATGAGAAGATGAGAAAAGAATTCATTATTTACATTTTTGTGTTTGACAAGACTTTTTGTCTTATGCCTACGTACCAATATAAAATGAGGGATCAAAACCTCGTAGTTTATTGTAAAAATTTCAAAGATGAGTGGATTGATTTTAACAAAAGCTTAAAGATCTTTTGTTATCAATGGGAGAATACTCAACCAAACATCCATCGTTAATGAGGGAATTATAACATTTAAGAGGGAGGGCTCCAACTTGGATTCAATCAACAAGTATGACATTAACCCCTAATAAATGGAAAGTCGTACACTCAACATATCATGGAATCGGAGAATTATATATCAACCAAAGATAACTCAAATATAAATACTTTCTTTTGAAAAAAGTTTCAAGGGAAAAGGCACAAAGTGGCCGAAACGATTATATGAGGTTGTTAATTCTTTATTGTCTTTTTAAAATAAGGTCAATATGATTAAGTCCATTTACAAGTTAGATTAAGAAAAAAATTGAAAAAATCAATGGCATAAGGCCAAGGTTTCTATTCATTAAAACAAGTCTAAGTTGAAAAACACACAAGAAAAGAAGTTTTAAAAATTAGAAGGAAAATTTGAAATTGAAGAAGGAGGAGGAGATGAAGGGACTATCCTAGACAAGATTAAAAGTTTATAGTTGAAAAGATCTAACTCATTGGAAGCATCCACGAAACAAAAGCGTCAGATAGAAACCCATTTCCTTTGGATTGTCAAGCAAGCAACGAAGCTATAATCATCCAGGCAATTAATAAGAAGACCAATGGTGTCAAATAAAGATAACCAAACATCCAAGCAAGCACTCCAAAGCAAGCAATCTCCAATGTCCTTTATGCGTATCAGATGAAAAATCCCTTGAAGAATACTCAAAGAGAAAATATTAAATAATAACAATAAGATCAAAATAACAATTTGGACAAAGAGAAATAGTGTATTAGATAAACCAAAGGGAGTATCTCAAGCTTTTATCAGATGAATGGCATTGGCCAAGTTCTTGGACTCAAATTAATGGCATTGGCCAAGTATCTTCCATAGCTCATGGATGTTGTCTACTCTAAGTCCATATGTCCAAACCAAGTCATAGACAGAGATCCAACAGTCCACCAATATGTTTTTTAGGGTTTTTGTTTTTATTAAGTGTTTTAAGGTCCTAAGACCACAAACAAAATAAGATCACAAGCACAAATATAATTGCACAAGTGAGAAAAATGAAAATGAAAGAAGCATAAACAATAGACCCGAGTGGGCAAAAAGAGAATATGATATGAGTTGCTAAAATAAAAGCATAAAGTAAATAACAAGAAAATAAAAACATGAAGTAAATGACACTAAAATAGAGCTAATATAATAAGATGTTAGTAAATGTTATTGAAAGAAGAAAGGATGTTTTAGTCACTTTTTGGAGAACACTCAACTATCCACTCACACGCATGAAAACATAAACATATACATCATTTATGAGAAGGACTCCAACTTGGGTAAAATCAATAAGTATGCCACTAGCTCTCACAAATTAAAAAGGATCAAAGTATTCACATAATACCATGAGAAATAGGAGACTTACAATCTCACTTACAAAAATATTATTGCCTTTGGGACAAATTTAGCGCTATGTTAAGCAATCGTAATTGGACTTATGTAAAAGTCACTACTATCTGAGGTCGGTCAATAATGATATTGATTTTAATTCATTCTAGAGACAAGGTATCAAGACCAAGCTCCTAAAGCATACCACACACAAAAATAAGAGAGGGTGGACATATCGCAATCAAGCCCATGTTGATTCATCTGACACAAGGTCATTGATGAATCAACTATCATTTGATCTATGAGAAGTCATTGGCCAACTAAAGGATTGAGGAAGAAATGGGATGAAGATGAAAATATGAAGTAAAATAGGATCCCAAATTGATCAAGGGATGAACCTCACTTGATCAATACCATTCATTCATCTTGAGGGATGAAGTTAAAACTTGATCAACCCCCTAAATCCAATGGTATTGACCAAGTCAGTGTCCAATTCAACCAAGACCAAGGCCAAACAAAAGTTGAGTCAACACAAAGTCAATAAAAGAGCTCAACAAAATATTAAAGCAATTAAAACAATTTAAAACAATTTTTTAAAATGAAGAAAATACATTTTTAAAGGGACAAAACCTAAAATCCCTTCAAATCACCAAAGAAATGGCCAAGGGATCTATCATAGGTCAAATAAGGTCAAAGGACCATTGGCTAATTTTTTTGGTATTTTTCAAAAGTCAGAAGTATTTAAAAATAAATTAAATCAAGTCAAAAATCATAAAATTCACTAAAAATATCAAACTCAATCCAAAAATTAATTTTAATTCTGAAATGGGAAGAGGAAATTGTTTGTGAAATTTTGGTGGTGATCCCATAATTTTTTGATTAAAAATGAAATTATAGTGAATTTTATAAGAAAATATGAATTAAAAAAATGGAAAATAAAATAAATCTGAAAAAACAAGGATCATCAGATCTCCCTCATTAATTGAGGTGGCAGATTTGATGTCCATGCGTGTGCTCAACACCAAGTCTTCAGTCAACGCATGCACACAGTTGGTATTCACAAGGGACGGACCATATTAGAACATGGCATGAAAATCTAAGGGTATGGGATGAACCAGCACACCACCGGAGCCCTAGCTCCGGTCATCTTCTTCGGCTAGCTTCATTGGACTGGTCAGACCAAAAGGTTTGCAAAAAATAATGGATCATATACCATTTTGAAGAGAAAAATGCAAGGAATCCAAATATGACCTCCAATTCTTCGAACTCTCACTCTATAATCAGAAACGTGGAGTTGAAAGTTGAGGTACCAAACCTGAGTTGCTTCGATTCAACCTCAAAGCACCTCAGGATCAATGCCTACATTAGGAGGACTTCATTCATCCACAAATTAAGCCAAGATCTTAAGAAATGAGTGAGAATCAAAGAGTTGAAAATTGAAGAAATTTACCTTTGGGTAGAAGCTTTGGAGATTAATTCTTGATGTAATTCCACTTGGTTCCTCTTCCTCTTGCTTGCAGGGGTTGAATGAATTGAAAATGGAAGTGAATCCTTGGAGTTCTTGTTCACAAATAGAAGTTGAATCAAGAACTCAATTTCAAAGAAATCCTCAAGGTATTCTGTAAAGTGAGGCTATGGGATTGATTGGCACAACTTGGGAAAATGGTTTTTCCAATTTGAGGCAATGCACTTCATTTTATAAGCAAAGGAATTGACTTCTACACCATTCAAACTTTGAACCAAAAATAGAAAATCCATGTGCATGAGTGCATAGGCATTTGTTCAGGCCCAAATGATCCTTGCAATCCACTCAAATTCGTGCCAAAATTCTACTAATGTCATACCATGAAGTCATGCAAAGTTGTGTAACAATTGAGTTCAAAAGTTGCTAAATTAAGCCATGAAAAGAACCTATGCGCAAGTCCCTCAATTCTTGTCGAAATGATATGATCTTGGACTCTTTGGAAATCGACCATTATGAGGAACAACTTTTATGTTGGGATATTTTCCATTTGAATCTTGGAACATGGTGAGTTCTGACCTTGAAGTTGGAAAAATCAAACATACTTAGAAATCTTCTAAGTTAAAAGTCAAATGAACCCTTTTTCCACCTTGAATAAATTTTTCTATGAGCTCCAAATGAATTTGGTTCCTTCTACAAAGTTGTAGCTATTTCAATTCTCTTAAATTTAACCACAAGTTTGACACCATTTGGATCTCGCGTGATGGATTTATGGATTTTAGAAGTTGGGGAAAATTGTTTATTCAATGATAAGGACCAAAAATGGACCTATAATGTTTCCTCATGGCACATGACTTTGAAAGTGGAATTTGATCTTTCTCAAATAAGCAAAGTCGAAGAAGATATCTTTAAATTTATCATGAAACTTGGATAATCTTCATATCATAAAAATTGAGGAAGTCATGGTTCTTGGAAGTTGGCCTTCTATCTAGGGCACCGGAAAAATGACCTATAATTTTTGTTCTTGGAATCATTTTCATATGACAAACATTGTAGGAGATAGGGTTTAGGGAACCCTAGGTTTGATCAGTTGACTTTTATGGTCAACCTCCTTGAAATAACTTGCACATTTGAAGTTACTTTGCTCTTAGAGACTCGTGAAGGATCATATATGCTTATGATGATGTAAAATGAAGTATTCCATGACATATTTGACCAAATGTTGAAGAAACTTATTAAGGAAGGCACACAAGATACCTATATGAATTAGGGCTTCCTTGACAAACAAGCTTCAAACTCTTGATGAATTCTTGATCAAAATGACAAATAAAGAACATGGGGATAAATATATGATGCCTATAACTAATGTGGACATTTGCTTGCTGGATCCCTTACATTGAGGGTCTCAAGCCCTAGTTGTGAGCTTGATGAGGCACATGTGGGCACACACACTACCTACAAAAGAAACAAAACTACACTAGACATATTTTTGTATTTTTGGTTAATAAACAAAGAAAATAAAGTATGTTACAATCAAATATTCTTGGTGATCTCTCCCAATGTAAACCCAATGAATGATAGGTGAGGAGGATACCAAGGTGTGATCCTAATGTCATTGCAAAGCTATGAGATGGAATGAGGGATCTTAGGGGTCAAAATTGGGGTCTTACACATGATAGTTGAATTTAATGGAAAAACTTCAAGTTGCAGCAGGGGTTTCTTGGCTCTCCAAAGCTTGCAAATGAAGGCAAAAGCTTCCTCTATTTATAGGCAATGTAATTGGATCCAAATACGTGTGAAATGATGCAGAATTCGTGCAAAACAAATTTGATCTAAGTGTGACTTGAAACTCATCAAAACTTAACCAAATGATTTGTTTTAAGTGTCAATTAACTTCTAGAGACTTGATTAAACATGTTTAAGCTCAAAACACTTGCTAATTTGGCTTGGAATTAAGATTAGTCATGACCCAAATTCGGGCGATGGTGATTTCTTCAGTTCCAAATCACCATGTTCAACTCAATGAGGCATCCTACTCAAGAGGCTTTTTGATCCCATTCATTTTGCAATGTGTTCACATCATGGCCAAGTTTATAATGAGCCAAGAAAGGTTGCATTTGGATGCTCGAGCACAAAGTTATGGTGTGTTGAAGTTGGCATAAAATAATGGTTCCATAACTTAGAAAAATTTGAGTGTTCCATGGCTGAAAATGACCTATAATGTCCCAACAAATTTCATGGCCTTCCAAGCATAATTTGACCTTGGTCCTTGAAGCAAACTTGCATATGGAATCACAAATGACATTGTGCAATAAGAATCAGCTCTATATGTTGAAAATTGAAGAATTTATGACCTTTGAAAGTTGGCAAAAAGTCACTTGAAATTAGGTCAAATTTCACTAAGTCCACAAATGACCTATAATGTCTCCAAACTTTTGATGCTCCTCCAAGCATAGTTGGATCTTGTCATGTAGAGAAAGGTTGTAGAGGATGTTGAGAAGAGCTATATGAAAAAAGGGGCATTCAAAAATGTTTAGAATTGAAGGAGTTGTGATCCTTGGAACTCTGACCTCAAAATGTTGACTTTTTAGGTCAAACCTCTTAGAACAAGCTTGTGTATTTGGACTTTTCTTGCATTCCAAAGCACATGGGTAATTATATGAACATAAGATGAGGTGTCCTTGATTTCCTATTGATTAAATAGCTCAAATCTTGAAGTTGCTTGTTGAAGAAGGCATGGAAATAAACACATGAATCTTTGACTTTCTTGAGAAGTAGGCCATCAAACTTTGAGGTGCTCTTGACTTGAGGGGCCCTACCTTGCACAATAAACTTAAGAAAAACAAGATATATTTTTTGTATTTTTATTAGTGGTTAGATAAGAAATGAATCAAATAAACACAAAGGTAAAACAAAGAGGTGCTTGGTGATTCCTGCAAAAGCAAACCCAAAGATGGATAAGGGAAAGGACCAAAATGTGACCTTGCTTTTATGCAAAAATGAAAATGAAATGTGGGATCTTAGGATTTAAAATTAGGGTATGATTGATGCCCCTATTTAAGTTTCTTTAATTTGGAGGTATGAAGGTTGAAATCTTCGTCTCGACAAGATTGTATAGACTTAAATATTAAATACCCAATTATTGGCCCTAAGATACCGCAAGATGCTTATGATATGATATGAATGCTAACAATAATCTATGGGGGGAATATAGAGCCACAAGGGACAAAGAACTGCTAGAGAAAAGAGGAGCCTGAAATTCCGTAGGGGAAAGATAGATTCCAAATGGGTACCCAGCTGGGGACAGACAAAATTCCGCAGGGGGAAAAGGAAAAAGCTCAAAAATAACCGATGCATGGTTAGAGCACGAACTAAAGATCCAACAGGGGAGACTTAACAAAGTAAGACTTCACCGGGGAAAATCAATCATCAACAGGGAAAAACCTTGACTCCAACAGGAGAGGAATATTAGCTACTATCAGCCCAGTGATAGCTTAAAAAAGGTAATAAGCTCGAACAAAATGATTACCAACTACCAGCCAAGTGATAGCTTAACAAAGGTAACCAATCAAAGGGTAAAAGTAATATTACCTATTATCAGCCGAGTGATATCTTAACAAAGGTAATAAGCCAAAGGGAATGATTACCAACTACCATCCAAGTGATAGCTTAATAAAGGTAAGCAATCAAAGAGGTAGACTGGATATTACCTACTATCAGTCGAGTGATAGCTTAACAAAGGTAATAAGCCAAAGGGAATGATTACCAATTACCGGCCAAGTGATATCTTAATAAAGGTAACCAAAGGGAGGGAGACCAAAGTTCAGACCATGAATGAACTTGAGAGAAGCGGTCAAAGAAGACTCAATGTAATGAGGGAATGAACTCAATTGGGGATTGATTTCATACAGATAATGAAATGGAGGGGAAAACTGAAGCAAGATTTTCCACGAGGATCAGACTCAGTGGGGAATTAGAAAGGATAAACTCTTTCTGCTTAAGCTAATAACTCTATGGGAGAGAGGACACACACACTCTGCGGGGGGGAAGTTCCAGCGAGTCGTAAGGGATTATTGCAAAAAATGCAAAAAAAAAATGTGCAAGTAAGCATCATGATATTATGCATATGTGTATGACTATGCTGACAAAATAAACACAAAGGTGCGAGACCGATAATATAGTACAAAAGGATACTCGACTTATCTCAACAAGATGGAGATGCTGGCAGAGATTTGTCGGGATTACACCACTCTTGTAATCTGATGTTGGGGATACTGTTGTAAAATAAAATTCGGCTTGGGGAAGTCACTGAATTCCACTCTTCAGGATCGTACCATCCTTGGGATTACCATTAACATTCCTCTTTTGTATTCACAAGTCAAGGAACATACATATATTTTTTGTAGATTTTCAAAAAAACATGATTGTTTAAATATATTTTTGTTTAAAAAATGATCATCAGAAATAAATGAAATTTTGTAAATTGAAAAAAAAAAGAATGACAAACAGGTGGCAAAAGGCTCAAATTTTATTGATAGAATGGTAGTCCGCAAATGGCATGACTCCATGGATCATTATAAAGTTGGAAAATGGTAAATGTATGGACAAGGATACATTGAAATACAATGACTACCATTCTCCCTAACAACTTTGAATTCCACTATGCTCTGGACTTCGGTCGAGGATGACAGAAAAGGAACCTGTGATAGGCATTATTGCTTCAAAGGGTAAGGTCTGGCTAGATGCAGTTACTTGCCATAGTCCCTAACTTTTGCCTAGATTGCCTTTTCAGGGTTAATCTACCGGGATAATTATTTTCTATTTTATGTCTCTAACTTTTGCTTGGACCTTCCTTTCGGGTTTTCAATCCATCGAGACACTCATTTTTCCCTAAGCCCCCCTTTCGGGTTTTCAACTTAGCGAGTTGTTCTTTTATTTTCTAGGCGAAGTATTTCTTGACTGCATCATGATGAATGAGATCCTCACCATCCATAGTTGTAAGAATCAATGCACCACCAAATAAATATCTCTTGACAACATATGAGCCTTCGTAATTAGGAGTCCATTTTCCCCTAAAATCAGTTTTGAAAGACAAAATCTTCTTGAGCACAAGGTCATCTTCTCTGAATACACGAGGTCGAACCTTCTTGTCAAATTCTTTCTTCATTCTCTTTTGATACAACTGACCATGACACAAAACCATCATTCTTTTCTCTTCAATCAAATTCAACTGATCATACCTGCTCTGACACCATTCAACCTCAAACAAATTGGCTTCCATCAGGACTCACATTGATGGGATCTTAACCTCCACAGAGAGCACCGTTTCCATGCCATACACAAGAGAGAAAGGGGTTTCTCCGATTGAAGTGCGGACAGATGTATGATATCCTTGTAAAGCAAATAGGAACGTCGCATGCCAATCTTTATACGTCACAACCATCTTCTGAATGATCTTCTTAATGTTTGTATTTGCAGCCTCAACAACCCCATTCATCTTAGGTCTGTAAGGAGAAGAGTTATGATATTCAACCTTGAAATCATCACAAAGCTCTTTCATCATCTTGTTATTCAAGTTCGACCCATTATCAGTAATGATCTTACTTGGAATACCATATTGGAAAATAATTTGATTCTTGATAAATTGGACCACAACCTGCTGGGTCACATTAGCATATGATGTTGCTTCAACCCACTTGGTGAAATAATCAATAGCTACCAGGATTAAACAATGTCCATTCGAAGCTTTGGGCTCAATCATACCAATCATATCGATTCCCCACATAGAGAAAGGCCATGGGGATGAAATAACATTGAGAAGCGTCAAAGGCACATGAATCTTATCCGCATAAATCTGACATTTATGGCACTTCTTCATATATTTACAGCCATCAGATTCCATTGTCAACCAATAGTAACCTGCCCTTAACATCTTTTTAGCCATTTCATGTCCATTGGCATGAGTACCAAAGGATCCTTCATGAACTTCTTGCGTTAACATGTCTGCTTCGTGTCTATCCACGCATTTAAGAAAAACCCATGTCAAAGTTTCTCTTGTACAACATATCTTCATAGAGAAAGAAATTTCCAGCCAATCTTCTCAAAGTCTTCTTATCTTTGTTGGATGCCCTAAGCGGGTATTCTTGACTTTGGAGGAAACAAGGCTTATCATATGTTACTTCTTCTACTTCAAACACATGAACAGGTCTATCAAGGCGCATAATTGTGATACTAGGTACATCATTCCAATGATTCACTTTATACATAGAAGACAGAGTACCCAGAGCATCCACCATCTGATTTTCTTCACGAGGTATATGATGAAACTCAATTTTATTGAAGAAAGTTGACAACCTCCTTGCATAATCTTTATAAGGGATTAGACTAGGATGACGTGTCTTCCATTCTCCTTTGATCTGATTGACCATCAAGGTTGAATCTCCATACACATCTAGGATCTTAATTCTCAAATCAACGACTTCTTTGAGACCCATGATACAAGCTTCATATTCTGCCACATTGTTCATACAATCAAACGTCAATCTTTTAGTAAAAGGGATATGAGAACCCTTAGGAGTAATAATGATTTCCCCAATTCCATTACCGTAAGCATTAGCAACTCCATCAAACACTAACCCCCATCGGGATCCAGGATCTGGCCCTTCTCCAGGCAACGGTTCATCACAATCTTTAGCTTTTATGTACATAACATCTTCATCAGGGAAGTCAAACCTGGTGGATTGATAATCATTGAGACAAATGATCTGCAAGAATACTTCCATTAATAGCTCTTTAAGTTCGGTACTCAATATCATATTCACACAATAGCATTTGCCAACGAGCGATCCTCCAAGTTAAAGCAAGCTTTTCAAAGATATACTTGATTGAATCCATTTTGGATATCAACCAAGTGGTATGATTGATCATATACTAGCATAAACGTTTGGCAGCCCATGCTAAACCACAATAAGTCTTTTGAAGCATAGAATACCGAGACTCACATTATATAAATTTCTTACTCAAATAGTAGATGGCATGCTCCCTTTTACTAGTTTCATCTTGTTGTCCAAGCACACAACCCATGCACTCTCCTAACACGGTTAAATACCTAATCAAAGGTATTCCTTCCACTGGAGGAGACAAGATAGGAGGTTCAAGCAGATACTCCTTGATACTATCAAAAGCCTTTTGGAAGTCCTCTGTCCAAACACAACCTTGATCTTTACGGAGAAGCTTGAAGATTGGCCCACACGTGGCAATCATGTGAGATATAAATTTAGATATGTAATTCAGATGCCAAAGGAATCCTCTGACTTGATTTTCTATCTTCGGTGCTGGCATCTCTTGAATAGCTCTGACTTTATAAGGATCTACTTCAATACCTTTCTGTCTGACGATGAAACCCAACAATTTTCTTGAATGGACACCGAAAGTACATTTATTGGGATTCAACCGGAGTTTAAAATTTTTCAATCGCCAAAACATCTTCAACAAATACTCAACATGATCTTCTTCAGTCTTCTATTTGGAAATCATATCATTAACATAAACTTCTATCTCTTTATGCATCATGTCATGGAAAAGAGTAGTCATGGCTCTTCGGTACTGAAGCTAGCGGAAATATACCTGAGTGTATCGCATGCTCAAACATACAACAGAGTCGCCATCGAACTTTATTTATTCCCGAAGAAAAGGTAAAACATCGATAAAACCCAGGGGAAAGAGATATGTTGGGTAAGGAAGATGGTTATGCAAGGGGAAGGTATTAGCACCCCTAACATCCATGGTACTCCATGGGAACCGTTTTAATTGTTCTCGCTCGAATGGGTGTGATATCTAAAGATTACTCGCAAAAGAATGGGGGGAAAAGAATGAAATAAGTAAAGTGCTCGGTGAGGATTGTGGCCTTCATGCCTAGGTATCCTCATAGTGCAATGAGGAATTCAGAGCTCCGTAGTTCAAAGAACTAGTGGTAGGAGGTGAAAAGAATTTGTAATCAAAGTATGGTCTAAGCCAAAGGATAATGTTGTTTTAACTCCAACAAGGGGTGAAATATGAACCCAAGAGTAAAACTGGCATGAACCAACAAGTGAGGGGTCTAAGACATGGTATCACTATGTTGGAATAACCGAAAAAGAAAGTAATTAAGTGTTTGGTTTCATAGCACAAACAACTTATGGTTCACAAGAAGATACAAGATGGAGCTCAAAGAAATATTGTATTTGGCTCAAAGAATAGGTATATCACATGAAGTGAATGAAGGTAGTATAATGGATGCATCATGAAGATGAATGAAGTGAAGTGACCAAAGTCTGAGAAATGAAGATTTGGGTAACAAGTGACTGAAAAGGTATAATTTGAAACCAAAGGTCAGATATACATCAGAGTCCATAGGAGAAACGAAATTTGCACCATAGAAGGAAATAAGCATCTTGGCCAAAAAAGAAGGAATTAAATGTTTGGTTTGACATCACAAACACATTTTGGTACAAACGTGGACTTTCATTAAGCTTCATAAAAGGGTATATATGGAATTCCAAAGCAGACTGTATTTCGGTGTCAAAGAAATAATATGTCGCTGGAGTGAGCGGTTTAATGGTCGAAGGTAGATACTGGATTATGAAATATATGAGTGATGCCCTAAGGCGGAAGGAATAATTACAAGTATGCTCTCCAAGGATTCATATCCTCGTGCCTACATATTCTCATTATGCAATGAGAAAGTCGGAGCAATCGTAGTTCGTGGAACTACGAAAACAAAGAAAGAGATTGAGAGTGATGAAAAATATAGCTTGTACCAACAGAATGGTAAAGTGGGAACCCATAAAGGTAAATGACTTTGAACCAAAGGGCAAAGTCATATTGGTCGAACAGGAAGGACTAAAGTGCTTGGTTTGATAGCACAAACGACCTTTGGTTCACAAGGTTTTGGCTAAAAAGGAGCCAATAAATGTTTGGTTTGACAACACAAACATCTGGTTCACAAGGTGGACTTTGATTAGGCCATCCTAAAAGGATGTACATGAGGTCCTATAGCGGTAAATTTATGACCATCAAGCTATGGATAAACTTGACGTCAATAAAACCAGAGTCGCCATCGCGCTTTTATTGTTTCTAAAGGAAAAAGGAAAAAGTACGAACAAACCCCAAAGGTAAGAAGTTTTCAAATCAAAACTAATAAAATACCAGAGATTACAGGTAAGGGGTTTGGTTACATAGAGGGGAGGTCTTAGCACCCAAAGTGTCCTAGGTACTCCTAGGGAGCCCTTTTTTGTGTGCAAGTGTTTTGGTTGAAAAAATGTTTGATAAAAATGGAATGGGGGGATAAGAAAAGAATTCATTAATTATATTTTTGTGTTTGACAAGACCTTCGGTCTTATGCCTACGTACCAACATAAAAATGAGGGATCAAAACCCCGTAGTTCGTGGTAAAATTTTCAAAGAAGGTTGGTGGATTGGTTTTAACAAAAGTTTAACAGGAAAAGGCACAAAATGCCAAAGACTTGAATGGAGTTGTTAGTCTTTTTTGTATTTTGAAATTAAAGTCAATGGTTAAGTTTATTTATAAGTTTGATTTAATAAAATGTTTGAAAATTCATTGGTATAAGGCCAAAGTTTCTAATCATTAAAACATGTCTAAGTTGAAAATACAAGCAAAAAAGATTTTGAAAAGAGGGAGAGATTTGAAATTAAAGAAGTGGGAGGAAATGAAGAGACTACCCTAGACAAAAAAATTAAAAGTTAAGAGTTGAAAAGATCTTACTAATGGGAAGCAATCCACAAGACAAGAATGTCATATAGAAACTCATTTCCTTTGGACTTTTGAGAAGACAATAAGCATAAGCAAAATCCAAGCAATTAATCATGAAGACTAAGGCATCAAATAAATATATCCATAATATCCAAGCAAGCATTCTGATAGCAAGCAGTCTTCAGTGTCTTCAAAATGTATTAGATGAAATATTTCCTTGGCAATCACAGAAACAATCACCAAACACCAATTAGAATAACCACATAACAATTAAGCACATAGATAAAGTAACAGATGAACCAATGGCACTTAAGGTTTGCATCAGATGACAGGCACATTCAAGGATGACTCAGTCTAAAAATAATGGCATTGGCCAAGTCCTTTAAAGCATAGGTAATGTTGCCTAATTCTAAGTCCAAGAGTTCAGATCAAAGTCCAACAGCCCACCAACTTATTTTTAGAGATTTTGTTGTTTATTAATTATTTTAAAGGTCCTAAGACCATAAACAGAACAAAAATCAGAAGACACAATATATACAATCACCAGATAATATGGCTCAAGTGAGCAAAGTAAAAATGACTGAAACATAAACATCTTGCATGAAATGTAAATGGCAATGAATGATAAAGGTACTGGAATTTAAATTACATTAAGTAAATGACTTGAAAGTAAAGCAATGTTAATAAGAAGTTAGTAAAATATTTGTGAAAAAGAGTTCCATTTGTTTAAGTCATTCTTTGGAGAATAGTTAACCATCCATTCACAAGTATGAAGACATGAACCAAGACATCGTCCATGAGAAGGGCTCTAACTTGGATAAATCAACAAGTATGCCACTAACTCTCATGAATGGAAAAAAGATCAAGTTTGTACACGATACCATGAATAATGGGAGACTCACTTACTAGAATGATATGCCTTGTGGGACAAATTTAGCTCTATGATAAGCAATCGTAATTGGACTTATGTAGAAGTCACAACTATCTAAGGTCGGACAATAAAGATATTGAAGTTAATGCATGTTAGATACTTGGTACAAAGAACCAAGCTCATAAAACATACCACACACTAAAATAAAGATGGGATGGACCTACCTCAATCCAGCTCATCTTGATTCATCTGACACAAGGTCATTGATGAATCAACTAGCATTTGGACATTAAAGAAATCATTGGTCAATGATGGATTGGGAAAGAATATGGATGAAGATGAAGAGGGGGGGATAGAAACTCAAATGATCACAAGAGAAAATTCATCTGATCAATACTATCCATTCATCTTGAGGGATGAAATGTACATTTCATCAACCCCTTAAATCCAATAGTATTGGTCAAATAAAAGTTAAAATCAACCATGACCATGGTCAAACAAAAAGTCAAACATCACAAGGTCAATCAAATGGCTTAACAATATTTTTAATCAATTTTAAAATGAATTAAAATGATTTTTTAAATGAACAAAACCTCAAATCCCTTCAAATCTCCAAATAAATGGCCAAGGGATTTATCCTAGGTCGAACAAGGTCAAAGGACCCTAGACAAAAAACATCATAATTTTTGGAAAGTCAGAAGTATTTTAAAATATTTAAAACAAGTCCAAAATCATTTAACTTATAAAATTAATCCAAAAAATTATTTTAATTCAAAATATGGAAAAGGAAAATATTTAAAGATTTTTAGTGAAAGTCCCATATCTTTTGGATAAAAAATGAATTTATTATGAATTAAACAAAATAAGTGGATTAAACATAAAATCAGAAAATAAAATAAAATAAGAAAAAACCAATGCCATCAGATCTTCCTCATTAATTGAGGTGGTATATTTGACGGTCACGCGTGTGCTATCCATGATGGAACCTAGTCAACACGTTGTATCGATCGTAATTCAAACCGAGGGTCAAGGTTAAAACGCACGGCACTGATCAGATGGATGGGATGAAGACAACATATCACCGGAGCCCTAGCTCCGACCTTCTTCTTCGGTGGACCGCACTGGACTGGTCCACCACCAAAGCTCACCAAAATAAAAAGTGTATATATTATTTGAAAGATAAAATCACCAAGAATCCAAATTTGGCCTCAAAATTCTCCAATTCCAAGTATATTGAAAGAGACATGGAATTGAAAATTAAGAAGTATGAATTGAGTTACTTCGATTTGACCTCAAAGCAACTCAATCTTGTTGCCTACATTGGTAGTTCTTTAGACATTCAAAGATCAATCAAAATGGTGGAGAAATGAGGGAGAATCGAAGAAGAGAAAAATCTAAAAACTCACCTTCGATTTGCTTCAATTGAGCTTGATCTTACTTTCAATTTGGCTTGGATTGCTTCTATCCACTTGCAAGAGATGATTTGGATGCAAAAATGGCTTGAACCCTTGGAGTTTCAATCCCAAAACATAAGGGGAATTCAATTTCGATTTCAAGAGAAATCCTCAAGATGTTCTATCGATGGAGGGTGAGGGTGTTTGCAAATCAAAGCTTCAGCCAAGGGTCCTTGATTCTGAGCAGAATGAGTTGCATCTATAGGCTTGGCAATTGATTTTCACACACTTCCATTCAAATGCCAAAAATAACAACTCTAGTGTGCATGCTTGCATGGGCGTGTGATAGGCCCATCAAATGATTGTAAAAAGTCCAAAATCGTGCATGAGTGTGAAGCCTTGACATGAGACCATGCAATGTGGAATTAAAATTGGTCATGATAAACTTCCAAATAGAGCTATTCAATGCAACCATGTGCAACTCCTTCAAAAATGTTCCAAATGCCATGATCTTAGATTCTTTGGAAAGGTAACATGAAGGGGGACAACTTTGTTGTTGAAAACTTTTACATCTAGAGTTTGGACCATGATGAATTTTGAGGTGGAAGTTGGAGAAATCAAATATAGTTGAAATTTTTCTGAGTATAAAGTCAAATGACCACTTTTTCCACCTTGAATAACTTTTTCTATGCGCTTCAAATGAAAATGGTCCCTTCATAAAAGTTGAAGATCTTTCAATACTCTTAAGTTTAGTCACAAATTTGACACCATTTGAATCTTGCATGAGGGAGTTATGGATTTTCGAAGTTGAGGAAAATTGCTTGTTCATTGGTGATGGCCCAAAATGACCTATAATGTTTCCTCTTGGAACATGCCCTTGCAAGTTGATTTTGACATTTATCAAAGAAGAAAATTAGATAATACATATTTAAATTGATCATGAAACTTGGATGGACTTCATATCATAAAAATTGATCAAGTTATGGTTCTTGGAAGTTGACCTCCTAACTAGGGCACAGACAAAATGACCTATAATCATTTACCATAAAAAATGAATTTCCAAGCAAAACTAGCTCTTGATACTAAAATGAAAGTTGTTTTTAATGTCATAAAAAGTAACTTTTCTCTTAGAGTAATTTTCATATGACAAATATTATAGGAGAAAGGGTCTAGGGAACCCTAAATTTGATTAGTTGACTTTCTCTGGTCAAGGTCTTGGAACCAACTTGCAAACTTGAAGTTATCTTGAACTTTGGAGCTCATGGAGGGTCATATATGATTTATATGATGTATAATTAATTATACCATAATATCTTTGACCAATTGATGAAGAAACTTTCTGAGGAAGTCACACAAGATACCTAGATGAATTAGGGTTTCCAAAGCAAACAAGCTTGAAACTCTTGATGAATTCTTGATCAAAATGACAATTAAAGAGCATGGGGATACACATATGATACTTAGAACCATGGTGAACCTTTCTTTGATTGATCCCTTGTATTGAGGGTCTCAAACCCTAGATATGAGCTTGATAGGGCATAGATGGATGCACGCACTACCTACAAAAGAAATGAAACTACACTAGACATGTTTTTGGTATTTTGGTTATTAAACAAATGAAAATAAAGTATGATACAATCAAATGTGCTTGCTTATATTGTTCCGCGGTCGCACGCGGATCAAAAACGAGTATTTTTTACAAAACGTAGTTAGCGACAAATTGACTCGGATTATCGTTCTCACAAGGATTCTTGAATGAATTAACCAATGATAGTAAGAATTAATGGGGTTTTGGTTGGTTTAAGATTTAAAAAAAATAGATTAAAATAAATTGTTATTGAAATAAGTTGTAGCAACAATTTACTGATTCGGTCTTTGCCTATCATCGACTATCGTAATTCCAACCGCAGATTAACTATTCCTATTCGATTATAATATCAACTGACAAGCGCAATTGATAGTATAAGTTGTATGTTCCTATTATCCGAATTAAGCAAACGGGATTAAGTTTCATGAATTAAGCAAACATGAATTAAACGGACTCGATAACGAATTAAGCAAACGAAATCGTGACTATAGTTAGGATCACACAATCAATCGGATTAAATCAATATAGCATATGTAAATCGGATTAAGCAAACAAAATACATATATTAATATTGAAAGGAATAAAAAACCTGAATAAGAATTACTAAAATCTCAAGGTATCGGAACCCGAATACAGCAAATTGTTTGGATCGATTAGTTCTTCATGAGAATTATTGCCAAAGCTTTCAAGTATTTCATGAATAGTGATTATCCTCCTGTTATGCGGCTGCTAGGTAAATGGGAAACAAGGAATTTGGTTTACAACCCAACTGGATCGAAAACATAACCCAAACCCAAAACTAATGATCCAAAGCTTAAATAAAACTAATGTTGCAACTTGAAACGAAATTCTGGAATTTTGAGCTCCAAATCTGACTTCGACTCCAACACGAAAGTCATAGCTCTCTCTCTCTTAGCTTTCCGGCGATTTTTAGAATGCCTCAAAGGGATTCCCGGAACTTGTTGAAAGAGTATATCTTTGGCAAATATTTTTGTATCGTATCCACAGAGATTGGGTAATATTACCGCCGTTCTATAATTCAAATGTTATAAGTTTAGAAAGTAACAGGGCTGTTTTGTTTGGAAAAATATTTTGTAAGTGAAAGTTAACAAAAACTATAAAGTGGTTTAGTCAAATATAAAAGCTTGGCAAGATTGGAGTTCACTATTTCAAATATCTATGATTCCCTATGATAAATAATTAGATTCAAGATTATTGATGATGTTCAAATATCCTCTCAAAGTCATTTATGTCTAAATGATATCGTGATAGTTACTATATTGATCCTTAGACGATCTCTCCACCTAACTATCAATATAGCAACCTTTAATGTTCAATATCAAAGAATAGTAATGAATAAATCTATCTCTACAACTTATTCACTACTTGAAAATCTGTTTTATGTCTAAACTCGAGTAATCTCTCTCGACAACTACTCAAATCTGGTTTTCAACTTAAAGCAAAAACAGTCATCAATACATCAACAATCTCTATCTCATATATAAATCAAAGTGAATACATAGACATATGAGAATAGCTACTACCTCCAATCTTGACAAAAGGGAGTTTAGCTCCTCATCACCATTGTTACAAAGCAGAATGTCAATGAAGAAAAACTCTGTTTTTCTATTACAAAAACTCTCAAGAACAATGTGTGAATCAATGGAATAATGTCTCAATCCCCTCGGTTAAACTATTTTGTCTCTACCAAAAAGGTTGACATTTCCCTAATTGGACATTGTCATCAGCAGCAGAAAAGCACTTCCCAGGCAGACATCAAAATGGCAATTACTTTTTCTGCACAGCAGCACATTTGACCCTTGGTCAGCTTGCTGGATTCGCAGCCTTCGCGGCGCGAAGGAAGTTCGCGGCGCGAACTGTTGCTTTCCCAGCTTCCTTGTTTGGCAAGCTTCCTCCAAAATGCCATGTTGAAACCAAGGTCTTGCTTATCCATAATTCTACACAACTAACAAAAAATGTGAAATAACTATTCAAAACAAAATAAATTAAACCTAATTGCATTTATACAAATTCATGAAGATAAAAGTGTGTAATTACATCAAAACTTGGTAAAAGGGACCAATAAAATGGTATAAAAAGTAGTACTAATTGGTCCCTAACAACTCTCCCCAACTTAGCATTTTGTTTGTCCCTAAACAAAAGTGTCCACCCTTACAACCAAAGTATGACACAAAAGATTTAAACAAGAGTTCATCAAGGATATTCAAATGGTTCAAAAGCGTTTGGCGTTTTCTCAATTCACTTATCTCAACTCTAGACAAAACATAAATAAGGGAAATGGTAAAGTGCAAAAATCATTCCAAGGATTTCAAAGTCATACATGTCAAAATTGAATCAAACTTACGCACACATCAATATTGATGAATGACACGAAGGGTTACTTTCACTCATCCAAGCAGTTAAATCAACAACAAATCGAATCATGCGGCTATCACAACAAGTACCAAATCATGTGAAAAATGAGAATCAAGAGGTCTTTCAAAGGTTGTAATGTGGCTTAGGTTACGAGAAAAGATATGATTAAGAGAATTCAACAAGGTTGCCTATCCTAAGGGAGCATTCCCAAAGATTCAACTCTACACAATTTCCTTTTCCTTGGTTCCTATCTTTTTCTTTTCCAATCCACACAACCATGAGCATTTTTTATTTTATTTTTTTATTTTTTTTTATGCTCTATGGTTTCAAGGGTGATTTCTTTTTCTTGTTTCTTTTCATATTCTTGCCCTTCCATAGAAACTCACTTTTCCAAGTTCCTAATCAACTCTTCACTTTACTCTCCCCAACTTTAGATTCCACAACCAGATTTATTCAATAATGCTCCCTACTTAAACATAAGCAAAAGGCAAAATTTTTGCAAACAACTCGGTTTGAGGTTTCAACTGATACGAAAGAAATTAGGATTCATTTATTCCACAATTTTTAATTGATTTTACAATGATCAATCAAATGAATCCTAATTAGCTCAAAGGGGGTTCACTAAGGATTACTCCTCACAAGGTTCGTTGATTTAAGCGTTTTGGTCAAGTGGTTTTTCTCACAAAAAAAAAATTGCCTCTATCATATTCAAAAATTTCACACAACATTAGATTGATGCATGATTTAGCATGATAAGAATGAGTCAAAATAATGCTCGGTTTCCTGCTTTTTTTAGTGCACAATGGAAAGCTTCCTCACAAATGGTTAAGTCCTATTTTGATTCAAAACTGACATGTACTTCAATGAATTTATGAAATGGAATTTGCACACAACATCAACCTACTCATGCTAAGTCTAGAAAGCGATAAAGTGTACCTTGAAATGCCAACACTAATTCTTATCATCACCACTCGAAGTATCCTATGCTTCTTTCTTTGCGAACAATTCTTGGTTGCTTTAGGCTTGACTTAAGCGTAAGAACAATTAAATAGAACTGTTGGTAAACCAATTTGATTAAAAACACCCTTAAATTTCAAACAAGTACTCATGCAATTATAAAAATACTAAAGAAAAATTAAAGTGCTAAGATAAAGTCACGGTGAACTAGAGCCACCAAAAAGTACATTACAAAATTCCCAAAACAAAAACAGAATTAGTAAACAGAAAATCAAACAAACAATACTCTCAAAACTCCACAAATTCAATCCTCCTCCTCTTCATCACCACCTACACTTCCGAGAACATCTTCCATCTCCTCATTTGGGTCAGCACTACCTCCTGCACCCCCCATAAAATTTGGCCTGCCCACAGGCCAATTAGCATAAGCTGCATAATCAGCTTGCGATGGAAAAGTTCGGGCCTCTGGTGCCAGAAACGTGTTCTGGAACTGCTGCTGCATGGCATCAAAAAGAAATGATTGAGACCTCCTGGAGGCCTCAAAGTTCTCACAGCAGTAGTTGGCAAAAGCCATCTGATCAAAACCTGGGGTACTCTGAGGTTGAGGTTGAGGTCGGGATCTGGCTCTGGCTCGAGAGGAAGAAGTACCAGCTGCATCAGTCTTCTCATTCGGGTATTGCAGAAACCTGTTCAAATAAGCGTCACTGATCACACTGGTGATCGAGAAGTGCACTTCTTCAGGGGTGTGGACATTTGCCTTACGGCACAGTCCCATAATAAGTCCTGGATAAGCTAGCACACCAGCTTTGCCCCCGAAATTTGTTCCGCTTAACACAATCTTTCTCAACTCGCATGAAATGAGGGCTGCGACATCCACCGTCTTCCCGATCATGATGCAGTATAACAGACAACCGACATCCATAGGAATTGTGGTGGTGTGGCTTCTTGGTCTGATATTGGTTAACAGTAGCACCAAGAAAGCCCTAGCATCCAAATTGAAATTTTCTCTCTTCCACAATTTCGGATGCCCTTGGTCATTCACTTCAAAAGATTTTCCACGGAGACATAAGGTGGCATTGACTTCTTCCAGATTCCACCTGTTGGCTACCTCCATGACACTGTACTCACAGCTCTCGCCCTCTCCAAGGTTTAAGGGGTGGCCTAGATAGGAATTAATGTCATCCCTTCCAAATGAAACAATCTTCCCCCTTACCCTGGACCGGTAAATGAAGGTCGTACCCCCCTCGCGATGCATCGCATTCGCATAGAATTCTCGGACAAGGTCGTAGTTGATTGCGGCTTCCGGCTCGCATAACTTCATCCATTTTCTTTGCTCAAAAGCCTCAACCACTCTGTGATACACCCCAGTTGGAGCCAGGCGGATAAACCTTTCAGGTAGAATGGTTCTCTTGACAAGGCTTTCAAATCGGGCTTCGTGTTCCTCACTGATGAACCTTCGGATAGAACGGGCCTGAGGAGGTGCCATGGTCTTAGTTCTCTTAGACATCTGCAATCAAAACCAGCACAACCACAGAACACATGTGACAGCATTAGTCAACAATTATCAAAAAGAAAATGGCTGCTGGAATTCACAGTTCGCGGCGCGAAGGGTAGTTCGCGGCGCGAAGGGTAGTTCGCGGCGCGAACCCTGCGATTTCAGGAAATCCCCAAAGCTTCCTAGGGTTTCACCATTGAGGGATTAAACACTTCCAACCAGCCAAAAAAATCAACCCTAACCTAATCTTATTCTAATTCACACATGCATAGCGATTCCAAACAGTATTCACAGAGAAATTCGATTTCTAACCAACCCTAACTTTAAAAACCCAAAAAGGGATTGGAAAAGAGGAAATGAAGATTACATACCTTTTGAATCTCTACACTTGCTAAAAGAAGAATATTGGAAGAATGGGACACTGAAAAAGTTGAGAAATGGGAGAATTTTGGGGTTGAGGTGAAAGCGCGGCAAAAGGATTTGAAGTGAAAAAGGTTTGAAATGAAAAGGATTTGACCTAAACAGTATTTAAATGATTTCTGTCACGCAAAGTTCGCGGCGCGAACAGGGGGTCGCGGCGCGAACTGCATAAAACAAAACCAATTAAAAATTTTCCATTCAGTTCGCGGCGCGAACAGGTGGTCGCGGCGCGAACTGCAAAAAACAGAACCCACTCAAATTTATTCATTCAGTTCGCGGCGCGAACAGGAGGTCGCGGCGCGAACTGCCAAAAACAGAACTTCACAATTTTTAAAACTTTAACAGAGCTAAAAATCACAAAACAGAGAAATTTAAAATGCACACTAACAACGTTGGGTTGCCTCCCAACCAGCGCTTTGTTTAACGTCGTTAAGAGCTCGACGGTACCTCAATTAGCTTGATCCAGATAAGGAAAGGACACACACATCGCGATTTATGTCACCGCTATGATAGACTTTCAGTCTTTGACCATTGACAGTCCAGCTTTCTTGCGACTTTGGGTCCTCTATCACAATGGCACCATAATTCCGTACTTCTTTGACAACAAATGGTCCTGACCATTTAGACTTCAATTTACCCGGAAACAACTTCAACCTTGAGTTAAAAAGCAGTACCATCTGACCAACATGAAACTCTTTGTGGCGGACCTTCCCATCATGGTATGCTTTTGTCTTCTCCTTGTACAGCTTATTAGAATGGTAAGCATCGTTCCTTAGTTCCTCTAACTCATGGAGTTGACCTTTCCTTCTCTCTCCAGCTAGAGTGGAGTCGAAGTTCAAGAACTTAAGAGCCCATAATGCTCTATGCTCCATTTCAACTGGAAGATGACAAGTCTTCCCATACACCAGTTGAAACGGAGTCAGCCCAATAGGTGCTTTGTAAGCAGTGCGATATGCCCATAAAGCCTCATCTAGTTTTAAGGACCAATCCTTTCTTGAGTTCGAAACTGTTTTCTCAAGTATCCGTTTGATTTCCCGGTTTGAAACCTCAGTTTGACCGTTCGCTTGTGGGTGGTAAGGAGTGGTCACCTTATGCTTTACACCATAATGTTGCAGAACTTTTTCTAAGGGTGTATTGCAGAAGTGTGAGCCTCCATCACTCACCAACACTCGAGGCACACCAAAACGTGAGAATATGTTCTTCTTTAAAAATTTGATCACAATTTTGGCATCGGCCTTGGGTGAGGCACTTGCTTCCACCCACTTCGAAACATAATCAACAGCTACTAAGATGTACTCATTAGAGAAAGAAGAAGGGAATGGGCCAACGAAATTAATACCCCAACAATCAAAAACTTCTACTTCTAGCATGTTGGTTAGAGGCATTTCATCCCGTTTTCCTATTCCACCACTCCGTTGGCATGCATCACAACTCTTCGCATGTTCGTGCGCATCTTTGAATAAAGATGGCCAATAAAAACCCGATTGGAGTACTTTAGTGGCTGTTCTCAAGCCACTATAGTGACCTCCATACGGAGAGTTGTGACAGTGCCACAGAATGTCTCTTGATTCCTCCATTGTTACACACCTTCTCAAAATATTGTCTGCCCCTACTTTAAAAAGGTAAGGGTCATCCCAGACATAATATTTTGCATCAGCTAAGAATTTCCTTCTTTGATTGCAAGTGAGGTCTTCCGGTGTTAAACCAGTTGCTTTGTAATTAGCAAAATCAGCAAACCAAGGCCTCACTTGAATCGCATAGAGTTTTTCATCTGGAAATTCTTCTCTCACCTCTTCTTCTTTATTTGTAATTTCTACATTGACCAATCGAGACAAATGATCTGCTACCAAGTTCTCGGAACCTTTTTTATCCCGAATTTCTAGATCAAACTCTTGTAATAAAAGGATCCAACGAATAAGCCTTTGTTTTGAATCCGGCTTGGTAAGCAGATATTTTATTGCAGAGTGGTCAGTGTAGATTACAACTCTTGAACCAATCAAATAAGCTCTAAATTTTTCCAATGCATATACTATGGCTAGCAATTCTTTTTCAGTTGTTGCGTAATTAACTTGGGCGTCATTCAACACCTTACTAGCATAGTGTATGGCATGGAAAACTTTATCGCTTCTTTGTCCTAACACCGCACCCACTGCATAATCGCTAGCATCACACATGAGTTCAAAATCAAGGTTCCAGTTTGGTGCTACGATTATTGGTGCGGTGATCAACTTTTGTTTCAAATCTAAGAAGGCTTTAAGACATGACTCATCAAAAAGAAAAGGCATACCTTTGTTGAGTAAATTACTCAATGGCTTTGCGATCTTTGAAAAGTCTTGTATGAATCTCCGGTAGAACCCGGCATGTCCTAGAAAGCTTCTTATTCCTTTGATGTTAGTTGGAGGTGGCAGTTTTTCAATAACCTCCACCTTGGCCTTGTCCACCTCTAGCCCTTCAGAAGAAATCTTGTGACCAAGCACTATACCCTCAGTGACCATAAAATTGCATTTTTCCCAGTTGAGCACTAGGTTGGTCTCCACACATCTCTCCAGAACTACATCAAGGTGCTTCAAGCACATTTCAAAAGATGATCCATAAACAGAAAAATCGTCCATGAACACCTCAATGCATTCTTCTATCAAGTCTGAAAAGATAGCTTGCATACACCGTTGAAATGTGGCCGGTGCGTTACATAATCCAAAAGGCATTCTTCGGTAAGCAAAGATGCCAAAAGGACATGTAAAAGCTGTTTTCTCATGGTCTGCCGGATCTACTGAAATTTGATTATATCCCGAATATCCGTCCAAGAAACAGTAGAAATTTTTGCCGGCGAGCCGCTCCAACATTTGATCCATGAAAGGTAATGGGAAATGATCTTTCCTTGTGGCTTGGTTCAACCTTCTATAGTCGATGCACATCCTCCACCCTGTCACGGTTCTCGTCGGAATCAACTCATTTTTATCGTTTTTGATCACCGTCATTCCGCCTTTCTTGGGGACCACTTGTACCGGACTCACCCATGCACTATCAGATATGGGATAAATCATTCCTGCTTCTAAAAGTTTAACAACTTCTTTCCGAACCACCTCTTTCATTGATGGATTCAAACGCCTCTGAGGTTGCGCAACTGGTTTGAAATTTTCCTCCATCATTATCTTGTGCATGCAATATGCTGGACTAATACCCTTCAAATCGGATAAAACCCACCCTATCGCACCTTGGTTCTTTTTCAATACTTGAATCAACTTATCCTCCTCTTGCGTGGACAATGTGTTGCTTATAATCACTGGTTTGGTACACTCATCTCCAAGAAACACATACTTCAAATGTGCCGGAAGCATCTTCAATTCTAACTTTTGCTCTTCAGTTTCCTTCTTTGCATCCAAATCTTCCACTAATTCTTCTTGATAGGCCAGCTCACCACAAGATTCTAACTCATGCAACATCTCTTCGATCTCTCGTTCCTCATTGTCGGTTAACACATTGTATGCTCCGATACGGGATCTTTCCAAAGGATTAGAAATATGGATTTGATTCACGACCTCCACTACTTCCTCTTCACTTGCATCAATTCGAAAAGAATCATGCTTGTCAGTTGGATGTTTCATTGCTTCGAAGAGGTTAAAAGTCACCTCTTCGTCTTGAACTCTAACCTTCATTAACCCATCATCTATGTCGATCATCATCCGAGCGGTCTTCATAAAAGGTCTTCCAAGGATTAGGGGTACATCGCGGTCCTCATCCATCTCTACTATTACAAAATCCACAGGAAACAAAAATTTGTCCACTTTTACGAGCATGTCTTGGGCAATTCCGTATGGTGAGGTTGTAGACTTGTCTGCTAGTTGTAGGGTCATTCTTGTTGATTTAATCTCCACATTTCCCAATCGTTTGACAATAGAAAGGGGGATTAAATTTATACTAGAGCCCAAATCTATCAAACCATTCCCAACGTATGTGCTTCCAATGGTTACCGGTAGAACAACCCGTCCCGGGTCGGACTCCTTCCGAGGTAAAGTCTTCTGGATGATTGCGCTACATCGTGCATCAAGAATGATGGTCTCATCTTCCACATGTCGCCTTTTCTTGGTAAGAATGTCTTTCATAAATTTAGCATACCGTGGCATTTGTTCTAATGCATCAGCAAATGGAATGTTGATTTGGAGTTGCTTGAAGATGTCCATGAACCGTGCATAGTGCCTAGCATTGTCTTTCCTTGATGGAGCATGTGGGTAGGGTAGATGTTAAGTTGGGATGACATTCACTCCCTTCTCAGATTTCTTCTTTTTCTTTGACTCAGCATCTTTCTTTCCTTCTAAATCAGTCTGCACAGCAGTGGGCAAAACCTGCTCTTTTCACGGCGCGAAGGTGGTTCACGGCGCGAACTGAGCATTTCCAGAATCATTTTTCCTCTCACCAACTATATCTGTTTCTTCCAGAATCCCATCAGTGGTGTTCTCTTCTACAATTTCTTCACCTTTTTCACTTACCAACGCTTTACCGCTCCTTGTGACAACTGCTTTGCAATGCTCCTTTGGATTTGGTTGAGTGTTAGCAGAGAAAGAAGGCCCTGCATTTTGTTCCGACAGCTGCTTCGCAAGTTGGCCTACTTGATTTTCCAGATTTTTAATTGCCGCCTCGTTACTCTTCTGATTTGCCATAGAAGCTTGCATGAATTGTTGAAGAGTATCTTCTAGCTTGGAATTTCCTCCTTGCGACTGCTGACCTTGAGAATTTGGTTGTTGGTAGGGGCTTTGCTGTTGATAATTCTGGTTGTTGAATCTTGACGGTTGGTAACCTTGATTGTTTCTTGGTTGATAACCTTGATTGTTAGGTTGTTGTCTTTGATATCCCTGGTTTTGGTTGTTCACATAACTGACTTCCTCTTGGGGTGGAGGACAAAAACCAGTAGGATGATCCCCTTGACACAACTCACAACATGCTACTTGATGCTGAACTTGAAACCCTTGAATCTCTTTTATTTGCTGTGGAAGCTTGGCCATTTGTTGAGTAAGAAGCTCCACTTGCTGAGAGAGTAGCTTATTCTGTGCAAGGATGGCATCATTGGTATTCAACTCTAAAACTCCGGGCTTACGTTGTGAAGGGCTACGATCATGTTGACCTTGATGATCATTACGGGCCATCCGTTCAATAATGACTTTAGCTTCTTCCGCAGTTTTTGATATAAGCGAACCACCCGCGGTGGCGTCCAGAAGTGTCTTATGGGTTGATTGGAGACCATTCAAAAAGATGTGGATTTGAGTAAGCTCATCAAAACCATGTCCCTTACACTTCCTCAACATTGATTTGAATCTCTCCCAAGCTTCATTTAGAGATTCGTTTCCTCCTTGAGTAAATACAGCTATAGCCGTCTTGGCTTCCATGAATCGGGATTGAGGGAAGTACCTTTCTAAGAACTTTTCTTCTAATAGATTCCAATCCGTCATCACTCTTGATTCTTGATCAAGGTACCACTCCTTTGCTTTTCCCACTAATGAGTGTGGGAACATCCTCTTGAATAACGTCTCTTCACCCGCCTCGTCTATTCCCGTCGAACCCGCAATCTCATAGAATTTGATGAGATGGGTATACGGATCTTCGTGATCCATTCCGGTGAATGGAGTTGCATAGAGAAGTTGGAGGATTCCGGTCTTCATCTCCGTATTTCTTCCTCCACGGGCAAATTGAGCATTCCTTCTTGGACTATTAGCGGATATTTCGGTACGATTGTCCTCCGCCATGTTTCCTTCACAAGCTTCTACAACCACTTCTTCGATTGGAACAAGTGCGGAAGTAGATGCTTCTTCTCTCCGGTTCCTCTCTTCGGCTAGTTTCCTTCTTCTTCGTGTTTTGCTATTGAGCTTCCGAAGTGTTCTTTCAATTTCAGGATCGAATTGAAGTTGCTCCTCGGTTACTTTTCCTCGCATGCACTAGAATCTACAAAACTAACAAACCAAGTGAAACAAAAGAGGGATAACAATAAAAGTAACAAAACTTAAAACAAAGAATTATTGCAATGCTTGTAATATCGACACCAATCCCCGGCAACGGCGCCAATTTGTTGAAAGAGTATATCTTTGGCAAATATTTTTGTATCGTATCCACAGAGATTGGGTAATATTACCGCCGTTCTATAATTCAAATGTTATAAGTTTAGAAAGTAACAGGGCTGTTTTGTTTGGAAAAATATTTTGTAAGTGAAAGTTAACAAAAACTATAAAGTGGTTTAGTCAAATATAAAAGCTTGGCAAGATTGGAGTTCACTATTTCAAATATCTATGATTCCCTATGATAAATAATTAGATTCAAGATTATTGATGATGTTCAAATATCCTCTCAAAGTCATTTATGTCTAAATGATATCGTGATAGTTACTATATTGATCCTTAGACGATCTCTCCACCTAACTATCAATATAGCAACCTTTAATGTTCAATATCAAAGAATAGTAATGAATAAATCTATCTCTACAACTTATTCACTACTTGAAAATCTGTTTTATGTCTAAACTCGAGTAATCTCTCTCGACAACTACTCAAATCTGGTTTTCAACTTAAAGCAAAAACAGTCATCAATACATCAACAATCTCTATCTCATATATAAATCAAAGTGAATACATAGACATATGAGAATAGCTACTACCTCCAATCTTGACAAAAGGGAGTTTAGCTCCTCATCACCATTGTTACAAAGCAGAATGTCAATGAAGAAAAACTCTGTTTTTCTATTACAAAAACTCTCAAGAACAATGTGTGAATCAATGGAATAATGTCTCAATCCCCTCGGTTAAACTATTTTGTCTCTACCAAAAAGGTTGACATTTCCCTAATTGGACATTGTCATCAGCAGCAGAAAAGCACTTCCCAGGCAGACATCAAAATGGCAATTACTTTTTCTGCACAGCAGCACATTTGACCCTTGGTCAGCTTGCTGGATTCGCAGCCTTCGCGGCGCGAAGGAAGTTCGCGGCGCGAACTGTTGCTTTCCCAGCTTCCTTGTTTGGCAAGCTTCCTCCAAAATGCCATGTTGAAACCAAGGTCTTGCTTATCCATAATTCTACACAACTAACAAAAAATGTGAAATAACTATTCAAAACAAAATAAATTAAACCTAATTGCATTTATACAAATTCATGAAGATAAAAGTGTGTAATTACATCAAAACTTGGTAAAAGGGACCAATAAAATGGTATAAAAAGTAGTACTAATTGGTCCCTAACAACTCTCCCCAACTTAGCATTTTGTTTGTCCCTAAACAAAAGTGTCCACCCTTACAACCAAAGTATGACACAAAAGATTTAAACAAGAGTTCATCAAGGATATTCAAATGGTTCAAAAGCGTTTGGCGTTTTCTCAATTCACTTATCTCAACTCTAGACAAAACATAAATAAGGGAAATGGTAAAGTGCAAAAATCATTCCAAGGATTTCAAAGTCATACATGTCAAAATTGAATCAAACTTACGCACACATCAATATTGATGAATGACACGAAGGGTTACTTTCACTCATCCAAGCAGTTAAATCAACAACAAATCGAATCATGCGGCTATCACAACAAGTACCAAATCATGTGAAAAATGAGAATCAAGAGGTCTTTCAAAGGTTGTAATGTGGCTTAGGTTACAAGAAAAGATATGATTAAGAGAATTCAACAAGGTTGCCTATCCTAAGGGAGCATTCCCAAAGATTCAACTCTACACAATTTCCTTTTCCTTGGTCCCTATCTTTTTCTTTTCCAATCCACACAACCATGAGCATTTTTTATTTTATTTTTTTATTTTTTTTTATGCTCTATGGTTTCAAGGGTGATTTCTTTTTCTTGTTTCTTTTCATATTCTTGCCCTTCCATAGAAACTCACTTTTCCAAGTTCCTAATCAACTCTTCACTTTACTCTCCCCAACTTTAGATTCCACAACCAGATTTATTCAATAATGCTCCCTACTTAAACATAAGCAAAAGGCAAAATTTTTGCAAACAACTCGGTTTGAGGTTTCAACTGATACGAAAGAAATTAGGATTCATTTATTCCACAATTTTTAATTGATTTTACAATGATCAATCAAATGAATCCTAATTAGCTCAAAGGGGGTTCACTAAGGATTACTCCTCACAAGGTTCGTTGATTTAAGCGTTTTGGTCAAGTGGTTTTTTCTCAAAAAAAAAATTGCCTCTATCATATTCAAAAATTTCACACAACATTAGATTGATGCATGATTTAGCATGATAAGAATGAGTCAAAATAATGCTCGGTTTCCTGCTTTTTTTAGTGCACAATGGAAAGCTTCCTCACAAATGGTTAAGTCCTATTTTGATTCAAAACTGACATGTACTTCAATGAATTTATGAAATGGAATTTGCACACAACATCAACCTACTCATGCTAAGTCTAGAAAGCGATAAAGTGTACCTTGAAATGCCAACACTAATTCTTATCATCACCACTCGAAGTATCCTATGCTTCTTTCTTTGCGAACAATTCTTGGTTGCTTTAGGCTTGACTTAAGCGTAAGAACAATTAAATAGAACTGTTGGTAAACCAATTTGATTAAAAACACCCTTAAATTTCAAACAAGTACTCATGCAATTATAAAAATACTAAAGAAAAATTAAAGTGCTAAGATAAAGTCACGGTGAACTAGAGCCACCAAAAAGTACATTACAAAATTCCCAAAACAAAAACAGAATTAGTAAACAGAAAATCAAACA
The DNA here is from genome assembly GCF_024323335.1 of Lathyrus oleraceus. Taxonomy (NCBI): domain Eukaryota; kingdom Viridiplantae; phylum Streptophyta; class Magnoliopsida; order Fabales; family Fabaceae; genus Lathyrus; species Lathyrus oleraceus. Next base: position 277,548,785 of record NC_066581.1, read on the forward strand.
AACAATACTCTCAAAACTCCACAAATTCAATCCTCCTCCTCTTCATCACCACCTACACTTCCGAGAACATCTTCCATCTCCTCATTTGGGTCAGCACTACCTCCTGCACCCCCCATAAAATTTGGCCTGCCCACAGGCCAATTAGCATAAGCTGCATAATCAGCTTGCGATGGAAAAGTTCGGGCCTCTGGTGCCAGAAACGTGTTCTGGAACTGCTGCTGCATGGCATCAAAAAGAAATGATTGAGACCTCCTGGAGGCCTCAAAGTTCTCACAGCAGTAGTTGGCAAAAGCCATCTGATCAAAACCTGGGGTACTCTGAGGTTGAGGTTGAGGTCGGGATCTGGCTCTGGCTCGAGAGGAAGAAGTACCAGCTGCATCAGTCTTCTCATTCGGGTATTGCAGAAACCTGTTCAAATAAGCGTCACTGATCACACTGGTGATCGAGAAGTGCACTTCTTCAGGGGTGTGGACATTTGCCTTACGGCACAGTCCCATAATAAGTCCTGGATAAGCTAGAACACCAGCTTTGCCCCCGAAATTTGTTCCGCTTAACACAATCTTTCTCAACTCGCATGAAATGAGGGCTGCGACATCCACCGTCTTCCCGATCATGATGCAGTATAACAGACAATCGACATCCATAGGAATTGTGGTGGTGTGGCTTCTTGGTCTGATATTGGTTAACAGTAGCACCAAGAAAGCCCTAGCATCCAAATTGAAATTTTCTCTCTTCCACAATTTCGGATGCCCTTGGTCATTCACTTCAAAAGATTTTCCACGGAGACATAAGGTGGCATTGACTTCTTCCAGATTCCACCTGTTGGCTACCTCCATGACACTGTACTCACAGCTCTCGCCCTCTCCAAGGTTTAAGGGGTGGCCTAGATAGGAATTAATGTCATCCCTTCCAAATGAAACAATCTTCCCCCTTACCCTGGACCGGTAAATGAAGGTCGTACCCTCCTCGCGATGCATCGCATTCGCATAGAATTCTCGGACAAGGTCGTAGTTGATTGCGGCTTCCGGCTCGCATAACTTCATCCATTTTCTTTGCTCAAAAGCCTCAACCACTCTGTGATACACCCCAGTTGGAGCCAGGCGGATAAACCTTTCAGGTAGAATGGTTCTCTTGACAAGGCTTTCAAATCGGGCTTCGTGTTCCTCACTGATGAACCTTCGGATAGAACGGGCCTGAGGAGGTGCCATGGTCTTAGTTCTCTTAGACATCTGCAATCAAAACCAGCACAACCACAGAACACATGTGACAGCATTAGTCAACAATTATCAAAAAGAAAATGGCTGCTGGAATTCACAGTTCGCGGCGCGAAGGGTAGTTCGCGGCGCGAAGGGTAGTTCGCGGCGCGAACCCTGCGATTTCAGGAAATCCCCAAAGCTTCCTAGGGTTTCACCATTGAGGGATTAAACACTTCCAACCAGCCAAAAAATCAACCCTAACCTAATCTTATTCTAATTCACACATGCATAGCGATTCCAAACAGTATTCACAGAGAAATTCGATTTCTAACCAACCCTAACTTTAAAAACCCAAAAAGGGATTGGAAAAGAGGAAATGAAGATTACATACCTTTTGAATCTCTACACTTGCTAAAAGAAGAATATTGGAAGAATGGGACACTGAAAAAGTTGAGAAATGGGAGAATTTTGGGGTTGAGGTGAAAGCGCGGCAAAAGGATTTGAAGTGAAAAAGGTTTGAAATGAAAAGGATTTGACCTAAACAGTATTTAAATGATTTCTGTCACGCAAAGTTCGCGGCGCGAACAGGGGGTCGCGGCGCGAACTGCATAAAACAAAACCAATTAAAAATTTTCCATTCAGTTCGCGGCGCGAACAGGTGGTCGCGGCGCGAACTGCAAAAAACAGAACCCACTCAAATTTATTCATTCAGTTCGCGGCGCGAACAGGAGGTCGCGGCGCGAACTGCCAAAAACAGAACTTCACAATTTTTAAAACTTTAACAGAGCTAAAAATCACAAAACAGAGAAATTTAAAATGCACACTAACAACGTTGGGTTGCCTCCCAACCAGCGCTTTGTTTAACGTCGTTAAGAGCTCGACGGTACCTCAATTAGCTTGATCCAGATAAGGAAAGGACACACACATCGCGATTTATGTCACCGCTATGATAGACTTTCAGTCTTTGACCATTGACAGTCCAGCTTTCTTGCGACTTTGGGTCCTCTATCACAATGGCACCATAATTCCGTACTTCTTTGACAACAAATGGTCCTGACCATTTAGACTTCAATTTACCCGGAAACAACTTCAACCTTGAGTTAAAAAGCAGTACCATCTGACCAACATGAAACTCTTTGTGGCGGACCTTCCCATCATGGTATGCTTTTGTCTTCTCCTTGTACAGCTTATTAGAATGGTAAGCATCGTTCCTTAGTTCCTCTAACTCATGGAGTTGACCTTTCCTTCTCTCTCCAGCTAGAGTGGAGTCGAAGTTCAAGAACTTAAGAGCCCATAATGCTCTATGCTCCATTTCAACTGGAAGATGACAAGTCTTCCCATACACCAGTTGAAACGGAGTCAGCCCAATAGGTGCTTTGTAAGCAGTGCGATATGCCCATAAAGCCTCATCTAGTTTTAAGGACCAATCCTTTCTTGAGTTCGAAACTGTTTTCTCAAGTATCCGTTTGATTTCCCGGTTTGAAACCTCAGTTTGACCGTTCGCTTGTGGGTGGTAAGGAGTGGTCACCTTATGCTTTACACCATAATGTTGCAGAACTTTTTCTAAGGGTGTATTGCAGAAGTGTGAGCCTCCATCACTCACCAACACTCGAGGCACACCAAAACGTGAGAATATGTTCTTCTTTAAAAATTTGATCACAATTTTGGCATCGGCCTTGGGTGAGGCACTTGCTTCCACCCACTTCGAAACATAATCAACAGCTACTAAGATGTACTCATTAGAGAAAGAAGAAGGGAATGGGCCAACGAAATTAATACCCCAACAATCAAAAACTTCTACTTCTAGCATGTTGGTTAGAGGCATTTCATCCCGTTTTCCTATTCCACCACTCCGTTGGCATGCATCACAACTCTTCGCATGTTCGTGCGCATCTTTGAATAAAGATGGCCAATAAAAACCCGATTGGAGTACTTTAGTGGCTGTTCTCAAGCCACTATAGTGACCTCCATACGGAGAGTTGTGACAGTGCCACAGAATGTCTCTTGATTCCTCCATTGTTACACACCTTCTCAAAATATTGTCTGCCCCTACTTTAAAAAGGTAAGGGTCATCCCAGACATAATATTTTGCATCAGCTAAGAATTTCCTTCTTTGATTGCAAGTGAGGTCTTTCGGTGTTAAACCAGTTGCTTTGTAATTAGCAAAATCAGCAAACCAAGGCCTCACTTGAATCGCATAGAGTTTTTCATCTGGAAATTCTTCTCTCACCTCTTCTTCTTTATTTGTAATTTCTACATTGACCAATCGAGACAAATGATCTGCTACCAAGTTCTCGGAACCTTTTTTATCCCGAATTTCTAGATCAAACTCTTGTAATAAAAGGATCCAACGAATAAGCCTTTGTTTTGAATCCGGCTTGGTAAGCAGATATTTTATTGCAGAGTGGTCAGTGTAGATTACAACTCTTGAACCAATCAAATAAGCTCTAAATTTTTCCAATGCATATACTATGGCTAGCAATTCTTTTTCAGTTGTTGCGTAATTAACTTGGGCGTCATTCAACACCTTACTAGCATAGTGTATGGCATGGAAAACTTTATCGCTTCTTTGTCCTAACACCGCACCCACTGCATAATCGCTAGCATCACACATGAGTTCAAAATCAAGGTTCCAGTTTGGTGCTACGATTATTGGTGCGGTGATCAACTTTTGTTTCAAATCTAAGAAGGCTTTAAGACATGACTCATCAAAAAGAAAAGGCATACCTTTGTTGAGTAAATTACTCAATGGCTTTGCGATCTTTGAAAAGTCTTGTATGAATCTCCGGTAGAACCCGGCATGTCCTAGAAAGCTTCTTATTCCTTTGATGTTAGTTGGAGGTGGCAGTTTTTCAATAACCTCCACCTTGGCCTTGTCCACCTCTAGCCCTTCAGAAGAAATCTTGTGACCAAGCACTATACCCTCAGTGACCATAAAATTGCATTTTTCCCAGTTGAGCACTAGGTTGGTCTCCACACATCTCTCCAGAACTACATCAAGGTGCTTCAAGCACATTTCAAAAGATGATCCATAAACAGAAAAATCGTCCATGAACACCTCAATGCATTCTTCTATCAAGTCTGAAAAGATAGCTTGCATACACCGTTGAAATGTGGCCGGTGCGTTACATAATCCAAAAGGCATTCTTCGGTAAGCAAAGATGCCAAAAGGACGTGTAAAAGCTGTTTTCTCATGGTCTGCCGGATCTACTGAAATTTGATTATATCCCGAATATCCGTCCAAGAAACAGTAGAAATTTTTGCCGGCGAGCCGCTCCAACATTTGATCCATGAAAGGTAATGGGAAATGATCTTTCCTTGTGGCTTGGTTCAACCTTCTATAGTCGATGCACATCCTCCACCCTGTCACGGTTCTCGTCGGAATCAACTCATTTTTATCGTTTTTGATCACCGTCATTCCGCCTTTCTTGGGGACCACTTGTACCGGACTCACCCATGCACTATCAGATATGGGATAAATCATTCCTGCTTCTAAAAGTTTAACAACTTCTTTCCGAACCACCTCTTTCATTGATGGATTCAAACGCCTCTGAGGTTGCGCAACTGGTTTGAAATTTTCCTCCATCATTATCTTGTGCATGCAATATGCTGGACTAATACCCTTCAAATCGGATAAAACCCACCCTATCGCACCTTGGTTCTTTTTCAATACTTGAATCAACTTATCCTCCTCTTGCGTGGACAATGTGTTGCTTATAATCACTGGTTTGGTACACTCATCTCCAAGAAACACATACTTCAAATGTGCCGGAAGCATCTTCAATTCTAACTTTTGCTCTTCAGTTTCCTTCTTTGCATCCAAATCTTCCACTAATTCTTCTTGATAGGCCAGCTCACCACAAGATTCTAACTCATGCAACATCTCTTCGATCTCTCGTTCCTCATTGTCGGTTAACACATTGTATGCTCCGATACGGGATCTTTCCAAAGGATTAGAAATATGGATTTGATTCACGACCTCCACTACTTCCTCTTCACTTGCATCAATTCGAAAAGAATCATGCTTGTCAGTTGGATGTTTCATTGCTTCGAAGAGGTTAAAAGTCACCTCTTCGTCTTGAACTCTAACCTTCATTAACCCATCATCTATGTCGATCATCATCCGAGCGGTCTTCATAAAAGGTCTTCCAAGGATTAGGGGTACATCGCGGTCCTCATCCATCTCTACTATTACAAAATCCACAGGAAACAAAAATTTGTCCACTTTTACGAGCATGTCTTGGGCAATTCCGTATGGTGAGGTTGTAGACTTGTCTGCTAGTTGTAGGGTCATTCTTGTTGATTTAATCTCCACATTTCCCAATCGTTTGACAATAGAAAGGGGGATTAAATTTATACTAGAGCCCAAATCTATCAAACCATTCCCAACGTATGTGCTTCCAATGGTTACCGGTAGAACAACCCGTCCCGGGTCGGACTCCTTCCGAGGTAAAGTCTTCTGGATGATTGCGCTACATCGTGCATCAAGAATGATGGTCTCATCTTCCACATGTCGCCTTTTCTTGGTAAGAATGTCTTTCATAAATTTAGCATACCGTGGCATTTGTTCTAATGCATCAGCAAATGGAATGTTGATTTGGAGTTGCTTGAAGATGTCCATGAACCGTGCATAGTGCCTAGCATTGTCTTTCCTTGATGGAGCATGTGGGTAGGGTAGATGTTGAGTTGGGATGACATTCACTCCCTTCTCAGATTTCTTCTTTTTCTTTGACTCAGCATCTTTCTTTCCTTCTAAATCAGTCTGCACAGCAGTGGGCAAAACCTGCTCTTTTCACGGCGCGAAGGTGGTTCACGGCGCGAACTGAGCATTTCCAGAATCATTTTTCCTCTCACCAACTATATCTGTTTCTTCCAGAATCCCATCAGTGGTGTTCTCTTCTACAATTTCTTCACCTTTTTCACTTACCAACGCTTTACCGCTCCTTGTGACAACTGCTTTGCAATGCTCCTTTGGATTTGGTTGAGTGTTAGCAGAGAAAGAAGGCCCTGCATTTTGTTCCGACAGCTGCTTCGCAAGTTGGCCTACTTGATTTTCCAGATTTTTAATTGCCGCCTCGTTACTCTTCTGATTTGCCATAGAAGCTTGCATGAATTATTGAAGAGTATCTTCTAGCTTGGAATTTCCTCCTTGCGACTGCTGACCTTGAGAATTTGGTTGTTGGTAGGGGCTTTGCTGTTGATAATTCTGGTTGTTGAATCTTGACGGTTGGTAACCTTGATTGTTTCTTGGTTGATAACCTTGATTGTTAGGCTGTTGTCTTTGATATCCCTGGTTTTGGTTGTTCACATAACTGACTTCCTCTTGGGGTGGAGGACAAAAACCAGTAGGATGATCCCCTTGACACAACTCACAACATGCTACTTGATGCTGAACTTGAAACCCTTGAATCTCTTTTATTTGCTGTGGAAGCTTGGCCATTTGTTGAGTAAGAAGCTCCACTTGCTGAGAGAGTAGCTTATTCTGTGCAAGGATGGCATCATTGGTATTCAACTCTAAAACTCCGGGCTTACGTTGTGAAGGGCTACGATCATGTTGACCTTGATGATCATTACGGGCCATCCGTTCAATAATGACTTTAGCTTCTTCCGCAGTTTTTGATATAAGCGAACCACCCGCGGTGGCGTCCAGAAGTGTCTTATGGGTTGATTGGAGACCATTCAAAAAGATGTGGATTTGAGTAAGCTCATCAAAACCATGTCCCTTACACTTCCTCAACATTGATTTGAATCTCTCCCAAGCTTCATTTAGAGATTCGTTTCCTCCTTGAGTAAATACAGCTATAGCCGTCTTGGCTTCCATGAATCGGGATTGAGGGAAGTACCTTTCTAAGAACTTTTCTTCTAATAGATTCCAATCCGTCATCACTCTTGATTCTTGATCAAGGTACCACTCCTTTGCTTTTCCCACTAATGAGTGTGGGAACATCCTCTTGAATAACGTCTCTTCACCCGCCTCGTCTATTCCCGTCGAACCCGCAATCTCATAGAATTTGATGAGATGGGTATACGGATCTTCGTGATCCATTCCGGTGAATGGAGTTGCATAGAGAAGTTGGAGGATTCCGGTCTTCATCTCCGTATTTCTTCCTCCACGGGCAAATTGAGCATTCCTTCTTGGACTATTAGCGGATATTTCGGTACGATTGTCCTCCGCCATGTTTCCTTCACAAGCTTCTACAACCACTTCTTCGATTGGAACAAGTGCGGAAGTAGATGCTTCTTCTCTCCGGTTCCTCTCTTCGGCTAGTTTCCTTCTTCTTCGTGTTTTGCTATTGAGCTTCCGAAGTGTTCTTTCAATTTCAGGATCGAATTGAAGTTGCTCCTCGGTTACTTTTCCTCGCATGCACTAGAATCTACAAAACTAACAAACCAAGTGAAACAAAAGAGGGATAACAATAAAAGTAACAAAACTTAAAACAAAGAATTATTGCAATGCTTGTAATATCGACACCAATCCCCGGCAACGGCGCCAATTTGTTGAAAGAGTATATCTTTGGCAAATATTTTTGTATCGTATCCACAGAGATTGGGTAATATTACCGCCGTTCTATAATTCAAATGTTATAAGTTTAGAAAGTAACAGGGCTGTTTTGTTTGGAAAAATATTTTGTAAGTGAAAGTTAACAAAAACTATAAAGTGGTTTAGTCAAATATAAAAGCTTGGCAAGATTGGAGTTCACTATTTCAAATATCTATGATTCCCTATGATAAATAATTAGATTCAAGATTATTGATGATGTTCAAATATCCTCTCAAAGTCATTTATGTCTAAATGATATCGTGATAGTTACTATATTGATCCTTAGACGATCTCTCCACCTAACTATCAATATAGCAACCTTTAATGTTCAATATCAAAGAATAGTAATGAATAAATCTATCTCTACAACTTATTCACTACTTGAAAATCTGTTTTATGTCTAAACTCGAGTAATCTCTCTCGACAACTACTCAAATCTGGTTTTCAACTTAAAGCAAAAACAGTCATCAATACATCAACAATCTCTATCTCATATATAAATCAAAGTGAATACATAGACATATGAGAATAGCTACTACCTCCAATCTTGACAAAAGGGAGTTTAGCTCCTCATCACCATTGTTACAAAGCAGAATGTCAATGAAGAAAAACTCTGTTTTTCTATTACAAAAACTCTCAAGAACAATGTGTGAATCAATGGAATAATGTCTCAATCCCCTCGGTTAAACTATTTTGTCTCTACCAAAAAGGTTGACATTTCCCTAATTGGACATTGTCATCAGCAGCAGAAAAGCACTTCCCAGGCAGACATCAAAATGGCAATTACTTTTTCTGCACAGCAGCACATTTGACCCTTGGTCAGCTTGCTGGATTCGCAGCCTTCGCGGCGCGAAGGAAGTTCGCGGCGCGAACTGTTGCTTTCCCAGCTTCCTTGTTTGGCAAGCTTCCTCCAAAATGCCATGTTGAAACCAAGGTCTTGCTTATCCATAATTCTACACAACTAACAAAAAATGTGAAATAACTATTCAAAACAAAATAAATTAAACCTAATTGCATTTATACAAATTCATGAAGATAAAAGTGTGTAATTACACCAAAACTTGGTAAAAGGGACCAATAAAATGGTATAAAAAGTAGTACTAATTGGTCCCTAACAGAACTCCAGTTATGATCGTTTCCGCGCAGACTGTTAAAGCTGAAAAATAAGTGCGAAAATTAAATTAAACTAAAAATAAAATAAAATATGAAAACATAATAAAATATAAAAATAAACAAAATAAAATAAAGAAATGCCAAAGTAAAAATTAGGAGAATTGTGCATAAATATGCACTTATCAAATTCCCCCGGACTTGAACTTTTGCACTCCGAGCAAAATTGAAATAAAACAAAGAAAGCACACACACATCAATAGTTACTCATTCCAGGCTACAAGTCTTCTTCGGTTAAGTTTGCATTGATAGGTACTAATCTTGCACACTAAGGATATTGTAAGAACACTAATCCACAGTTATGCAGACATAAACCTCCTGAATACACAAATCAACTCGAATCATATTATTATACTAAAGCCTAACTTACTCATCCTTCTTTTGCCCTTTTTCATTCAGGCGCAATCACATTAAGCCCGTTATCTCCACACACTCATAGCAAGGCGACCGGTTAGTGACTCTGATCCTTTTCTGCACAGGGTTCTGGTACTTAAGTGGCATAACCCTTTACTTACTCACTTGTAGTTGCGGGGGATCGGACCGTAATTCGCCCTACCAAGTTCAGCACCAGAAACCGCTGAACCAACTAACAACGAGTCAAAAACTTTTTTTTTTTTTTGAATGTTCTACAACCCTTGAGTTAAGTGACCGGGTGAGGGTCACCAAACTTAGAAGGTGCATTCCTTTATTTATTTTTTTATTTTTTTCGGAACACTCACTTATATTCATCGGCTTCCCTACGTAGAGTGTGTGTGAGATGGTGCTGACTGCTGAAATAAACTACTCAAAAGTTGTCAGAGGATGAGAATATAAGGCTAAAACATAATAAAAATTCAACTCAATTTCCATATGCAGGAGACTTACGGTGTTAAAACAATATCGATCTTGTGAATTTTTCCCAAGTCTCCACAAACCAACCTCAAATTATTCTATAGCCTAAAACTTTCAACAAAAATGTAATAATTTTTTTTTTTTAGAAAGAAAACAAAAATAAAACAAAACAAAGAAAAAAACCAAAGAAAATAAAGTATTTCTTCCCCCACACTCAAAATATGCATTGTCCTCAATGAAAGAAACAAACATAAAATAAGAGAGAGAAGAGAGAGGAAAGAACACACCCGAGTAGTCAAGGAGGATAGGTGATCACATAAGCAGTCTTTCCCAAAGAGATATATTCTACATTTTCTTCTTCCAAAGTGGGGCTGTCATGGAATAGCTTTGGGTAATGTCCATTGAACTTGAAATTTTTATTAGTATCTTTGCCTTTTATTCCAGGATCAAAGAATCTTCTACAAGTAAAAGTGTCAAATGGACACGTGAAGGTGATCTGATATGGAATGTCAGTCAATGTCCAACCAAATGCCTTTTTATGCTTCCTTAAAACCTGCAAAAGCTTATTTTCTTGATCGAAATCAAGATTAGAAGAAATTATAGCCGGTAGTTTTTCATTCATCTCTAAATAAGCATATTTCATATTTTCAGGAAGTTGCTTCAGCTCGAGGGAAGGTGGCTGCTCAATAGAAGGAGTGTTTGGGGCAGCCGGGATGTCAAGACCTTTATCTACCTGAACAACTTTATTTGCAACCTCATCTGCAGTAAGAATATCAACTTGCAAGGCAGCCTCAATTTCAGCACAAACAGAGCAAATTTTAGTTTCAGTACAAATATCACAAGAATAAACATCATCAAAACCAGACAATGATGGAAAATCAGATGCAAACAAATCACTACAAGTATCATCAACAATTTCAGAAATCAAATCTATTTGAAAAACAGAATGTTCTTCCAAGGGTTGTTGGTTTGATCCTTGAGCTTGCTGCATGGCATTCACCAAAGTGGCAAGCTGCTCAATCTGTGTTTGCAAAGTATTTAAAGTAGAATCTACTTGTTGTTGAAACTGGAGATTATTTGCAGCCATTTGTTTGACAATATCTTCTAGTGAAGGTTCAGAAGGTGCAGAGCACCCAACCTCAAATTCCTTCAGATGCTCATGCGGATCCTCACCTGCAAGACCACTAAACCTTGGAAACAAGTGTATTAAACCAGATTTCAATTCAAAAGGAGTATGAGCTTCAGGATATTCAATACACATGTCATTGTAATTCACATCAGGGACAGCTAACTGCCTTAAAGTTCTTTGGTCAGCCATAGTAAAAAACAAACACAATGAAGGAAAACGATTAAAATAAATTTACAAAAATAAACTAACACCGAAATTAATCTAATTACGTCAATTAAGAATTTTGAGAATTTTTTCAGAATTTTTTAAAACTACCAAAACCGAAAATAAATCATAAAAAATAGAAAAATAAGGAATTTCGGTTTTTTAGGGCGGCATCCATTATTTATTCCATAAATAGAGGCTTTTGATTACTGATTCTTTCCTAATGAGTCGACAAAAAATCGGAATAGTTTGAGACAATTTGTTTAAAAACAGATTTTTTTTTATCCCAAACCGCAAAAAAAAGACCAATACGTAAATTGGACGAAACTGCGAGGAAACTAGGACCTATACGCTTAGACACTAAACCTATGACTCTAAAAATGATTAAGAGAAACAAGAATCCCCGGCAACGGCGCCAATTTGTTCCGCGGTCGCACGCGGATCAAAAACGAGTATTTTTTACAAAACGTAGTTAGCGACAAATTGACTCAGATTATCGTTCTCACAAGGATTCTTGAATGAATTAACCAATGATAGTAAGAATTAATGGGGTTTTGGTTAGTTTAAGATTTAAAAAAAATAGATTAAAATAAGTTGTTATTGAAATAAGTTATAGCAACAATTTACTGATTCGGTCTTTGCCTATCATCGACTATCGTAATTCCAACCGCAGATTAACTATTTCTATTCGATTATAATATCAACTGACAAGCGCAATTGATAGTATAAGTTGTATGTTCCTATTATCCGAATTAAGCAAACGGGATTAAGTTTCATGAATTAAGCAAACATGAATTAAACGGACTCGATAACGAATTAAGCAAACGAAATCGTGACTATAGTTAGGATCACACAATCAATCGGATTAAATCAATATAACATATGTAAATCGGATTAAGCAAACAAAATACATATATTAATATTGAAAGGAATAAAAAACTTGAATAAGAATTACTAAAATCTCAAGGTATCGGAACCCGAATACAGCAAATTGTTTGGATCGATTAGTTCTTCATGAGAATTATTGCCAAAGCTTTCAAGTATTTCATGAATAGTGATTATCCTCCTGTTAGGCGACTGCTAGGTAAATGGAAAACAAGGAATTTGGTTTACAACCCAACTGGATCGAAAACATAACCCAAACCCAAAACTAATGATCCAAAACTTAAATAAAACTAATGCTGCAACTTGAAACGAAATTCTGGAATTTTGAGCTCCAAATCTGACTTCGACTCCAACATGAAAGTCATAGCTCTCTCTCTTAGCTTTCCGGCGATTTTTAGAACGCCTCAAACGGATTCCCGGAACTCCAGTTATGATCGTTTCCGCGCAGACTGTTAAAGCTGAAAAATAAGTGCGAAAATTAAATTAAACTAAAAATAAAATAAAATATGAAAACATAATAAAATATAAAAATAAACAAAATAAAATAAAGAAATGCCTAAGTAAAAATTAGGAGAATTGTGCATAAATATGCACTTATCAAATATCTCCCAATGCTTAGGGTCAAAACTGGGGTCTTACAGGTCCCACAAGAGAGTATTATTGGGTACAATAAATAGTATATCATTGGTTGTGGAACAAACAGTTTAAGATCAAGGAAGAATAGTAACTTAGATCCATGAAAGGATAAACTCTGAACCGAAGAGTAAACAAATGTTTTGGTCAAAAAGAAGGAACAAAGTGTTTGGTTTGACAGCACAAACAACTTCTTATTCACAAGATTTTGGCCAAAAAGGTAAGAATAAAATATTTGGTTTAACAGCACAAACATCTTTTGGTTCGCAAGGCGGACTATGATTAGGTCGTCCTAAAAGGAAGTGCATGGAATCCAAGGAAAATGATATTTGATCTCAAAAAGATGGTATTGATCGAATGAAGGATTGATTAATAAATAAGTTAGCTCACGAAGAATTATGGTTCTTCTGCCTACGTATCCTAAAAGTGAAATAAGGAAATCAGAGTTTTCGTAGTTCATCCCACTAGGGCTGAAAACAAAGGGATTAAGGAGGAAAGAGGAGTGATTGATTGATTGAAATAATGGAAAAGACTTGATAGTTATTGGATAAGAACCACACTAAAGTCATTGCATAAAGATGGATGTGATAAGCAACGAGCCAAACATCCTGCACCCAAAGATACCCAGAATGAGTGTAGGAAAGCTCCAGTCTCATTCCTTTTTTACTACTTAAGGCTCGTGGCATGTAATTCTCATCTTAAATTTCAAGTTGCTGGAGGAGAATATTTGTCATTGTTTATTGTAATTGTTGAAGAGACCTTATCAATCGCTCGAGTCGAATTGCACTAAAGTCTATGAATGGAGGTGAATATAATGAGCAATTGGGTCAAGCGTCCCGTACCCAAAGGTATTCAGAATGGGGGTAGGAATTATCTAGTACCATTCCTTCTCCATTTCTTAAGGCTAGTGTCGTACAACTTGCATCATGATTGATAAGTTGTTATTGTAGTACTTTACTTGTTGCATGCTACTTTGTGCAGAGAGAGAGAGAGAGAGAGAGAGAGAGAGAGAGAGACTTGCCAATCATATGATTTAAATTGTGTTAAAGTCTATGAATAGAGGTGAATATGATGAGCAACTGGGTCATTCGTCCCTTCCCCAAAGATATTCAGAATGGGGGTGAGAATTCTCATGTCCCATTCCTTCTCTATTACTTAAGGCTCGTGTCACACAATTCTAACTTTGATTTGACAAACTCTTGAAGAGCCACCTTTGATGTGCTTTGTATTATCCACTGCTTGGTATGACTGAGGATGCTTTGATTGAGAATCTTACTTGAGGCCTCGAACTCCACGGCTTAAAGAAAAAGTCTCATTAAGTGACCAAGGGTCTTTTGGTCACTCAAATTAGACCGTGGGATTATACAATATCAAAGGATTTAATTGATCAAAATTGCTTTTGATCAATTTGAATCAGGGGGTTAGAATTGATTTAAGGAAACTAGGTTAATCCTAATCTAATGGTAAGAATTTGTAACAAGCTATCCTAAGGGAACATGTGAAAGGTTAGTCATTGTTTGATTAAAAATCTATGTCAAAAATTCCTAAGGGAACATGCAATTATATGGTCAAAATACCAAAATAACCCCTAAAGGGTAAAAAGGTCTTTTCACAAAATATGTTTAATTAATTCTGAGAATTAAACTAGGATTAAATCTAATTAAAGGGCTAAATCATCCTAATTATTTCTAATCAAGACAAATTAGTCCAATTAATCAAATTAATTCTAATTTCTAATTATGGTCTAATCATGTTAATATGCTAATTAATTTCTATTTGTTTTTAAATTCTAATCAAATTAAAATCTAATTACAAAAAAAAACCTAATTAGCCTAATTAACTAATTAACCTAATTAAAATGCTTAAAGTAATTAACAAAAATAACAAAACAAAATTAAAATGGAATTAATGGTGATTAAGAGAAATGGGCCAAGGGGGTGCATGTCCTGAAAATGGTGTGCAAAGTTGAATTCTGGCGCATGGGCCTGATAGCCACAAGCGCAAAGTCTTTGTCATGCAGGCAGGGGGTGTATGTGTGAAACTAGGAGTGTGACAACAATTTCACATTGGGCTTGGATGAACCAATCCCATTAAGAATCAAACCAAAGGATGACTTTAACTAGGCAAAAAATCAACAGAAATTTGAAAGCTCTATGCGCGGTCCCACGATGGCCACTTCATTTCACCTCGCCTGACCTCCACCATGGACCACTGCATCGGAAATCTCTTCTGGCAGCGGCAGTCACCAGAAATAGAAAATGGACCTACCTCCCGCCTTGTCTCATCTTCTTGGTCACGAATCTAACATCCAAAATTCCTAATTTTTTGCCTAAGTCCACAATCGAAACCAAATTCTCAAGAATCCTAAGAAGTTCAATCCCTAATTACACCTCCACGGATGAAATTGGAAGCTCATGGTGTTAGGGATTTGCATTAGCTCGATGTAGGGTGCAATATGGCAATCAAAACGCGAAGAAATAATGAAGATGGACCTACCTCTGAAGCTGAGACTTGCTCCGACAAGTGTTGATCGAAGAAGATGAAGACGACAAATCACTTGTTCAAGAGGTACGGTATTGTCTTTCTCTTCTTCTGATTTACTTTTCTTCCAATTCTTCTTCTTCCAAAATTATATAGTGTGATGAATTCAGATCGATGAGGTTGAGCTCTCTCTTCTTGAAGCTTCAATGTGAAACTTCAATGGAGTTTAGAAATTGAGCTTTGAGTGTGAGAGGGAGAGGATTCAGAGAGAATTTAGAAGTTTGAGGGTAATGATTACAAGGGCTGAAATGATGATGATAATCATGATTAAATAGGTATTACGTTTGGATTGGAGTAGGCTTAGATTTAGGTATGGAGTTAGTTAGGATCCGGTTTGGAGTTGGTTAGAATGAACTCACTGAGTTAACTCCAAACTCAGTTAGTTAGGGAGTTAGTTAATGAATTTAAATTATTTGGTTAGCTTAGTGAGTGTTAAATCAAATTTTGTTTCTGACTGGCAATTGTAGGTTATATTTGAAATGCAATTCAGTGGAATTGGCTTAACATGAGTGATGAAACCTTCAATACCAACTGAACTTGTGACCTAGTTCAGGAAGTGCTATGTTGTTGGTTAATGTTAACTGTTATGCATTTCTTGGTGTTGGAATGTAGGTTAAAACATGTTGCCATGTGTTTATGCTTCCACTACATTGGACTGTTGGGGTAGGGCATTGGTGTTAATTTGAAATGAATTTGGAGCCAATTTGCAAGTGAATTTGAAGTTGAATTTAGAGTTAATTTAGGATGGACTTGTTGTACTGAGAGTCATCTATATTCTGACTTAATTGGCCTTGCAGTCATTCTGTAGCATAGCTTCAATGTGTTAAACCAAGTCAGTTTTGAGTCAATTTTGGTGTTCGCATTGAGTTGATTATGCTTTTCCCTGGAAACATTATGCAGATTAACCTGTTCTATTTTGAACTGTTGGAGTTGCAGGTTTTACTTGCACTGTTGTGAATAGGTATTGGTTGTTGTGCTAGGTTGAGATGCTTGTTAGTGGATGATGGTTTTGATGTTGCTGCAACATATATGCATTGTTGATGAGCTGACTGAACTGTTATTGTAATTAGCTACAAGTTTGCATATGGTTTGAAGATGCCTTGTAGACTGTCTGCTTCGTAGGATTTATGTTTAAAGGATAATTGCAGGTTTGCATTGCTTATGATGTTTGGCCATATTGGGATGCAACTATAGCTTGGAATAAGTGCGGTTCATGTTTGGCTTTATTTGCTCTATTGCAGGTTTGGTTGGATGCAAGACATGATGGTTCATTGTTGGGTTGTACTTGCATTGCCAACTGACTTGGTCTGGATGCAACCTTGCATGATGTCGTGATTCTCTTGGCCATAGCCATGTTCAGGTAATGATAAGCCCATGTTTTATTTCCTTTGTGATGTACCAGAGTTGCAACAGACTTTTCAAATGGCCATTCCATGATGCATAAGCTGACTGGTTTAGCTGATTTGGTATGGTGCCATGGTGAGGTCAGACAATGCAAAGTGTTGTGGCTGCTATGAGGCATGCAGGATAGTCATAAGGTATTTGTTGCTAAACTGAAATGCAATGCCATGATGTATGCTTGCCATGTTCTTTTGCTTCCTGTTGTAAATTGTGTCTCGAGTTTGGTTCATGGTATGCTCAAATACATGGCCTTGATTAATGCATAATTATTTGACATATGTGTGCAGGTCTTGCTTTGCAGCATGTTGTTTTTTATATGCATTAGCTGCAGGATACATGATGGTTTGTTGTCTTGCAAGTTGAAGGATGCTAGGCATGGTGTAGCAAGGCAAGCAGGGAAAATGGCCTGAGTTGGCAGCATGTGTTCTGACTTGTTGTAGCATGAACCTGGCAGGTAATAATGCATTATTGGCTTGATGTTAATGATGATGAAGCTACTGTCAACAATGTTGTCAAGGTTGGAATTGTAGATTACTATGCTTTGGTTTTGGTTTGTAATTTATGTGTGTGTATGATCACTTGGTGTTAGATCTGTTTTAGACTTGGATTATGGTTAAGTAATAGTTCTTGAACTTGTAATGGTTATGTCATGAAGTCATGTTTGGATGAATGGACACTTATGTTAGGGTAGTGATATGTTTCTTCATTCATTGAGCATATGGCTTATTCTATTTTAAAATCAAGGGCAAGGGGCTAACCTGTTTCTATTTGAAGTTCATGACAATGTGCTAATTTATATGGTTATGATATTGGTTGGTTTTGTAGGCTTGGTGGACATGATTTTGAACATGGACAATGTTACTTGTAAATGAATAAACATGACACAAACAAACCAACATGACCTTTAGATGATAAATTAAGGAAAGGTGGATTAGATTAGATCTTAGGTGGCCAAAAAGGGATGAGTTGACTTTGTTCAAAATTGACCAAAAAGTCAATGGTTGACCAAAGTCAACACTTGGTCAAAGTTGCTAAAATTTGTAAGTTTTTATGTAATGATCAATGTAATGGATTGTAATGGTTTGCAATGGATTGAATGGAAGTTAAATGGTTTTCAAATTGGTTTCCAAATTGGTTTTTATACATGTATATGCTTGAATTTAAATTGAAATGAACATGGACATGACTTGTAAATGGAATGGTCATATTAACATGGTTTATGAACAAGGCTATGACTTGATGAATAAGGCTAAGGCTTGAATGAAACACTAATCGTGAATCAATGGACATAACCATCACTTGGATTATAATACAATAGGTTTTAGTGGTTTGGATAGACAATGTCATAAATGTACCAACAATCCATGGACAAAACAACAAGGCATTGAGACTAAGATGAATTGGATTCAAGACCAATGACCATATGAAAACAAACCAAGAGTGGACCATGTACTTGAGGTGATCAAATGAAATGACACAGATGGAAGTTAAGGGACCAAAGGCTTGAGCCAACATGATGGAGCCGACAATGAGATAACTCGAAAGGAATAACAAGTCGGATTCGACTTTAGTGTTAGAAAACCATATGGACGATCATGAGGAACGATTACAAAATGCCTTCATGATACGTGGGGGGTACAAAAGTTAATGGGCAATGTGTTACTTGGAAATTATAGTAAGCGGTGGACATTAAGCATAGTTATTTTTACGAGGAATGTGAAGAAGCATGCCTTTAAAGATCATTAATAAATGAAGCAATATAAAAAGGAGTTAGCCCATGAAGACGAGGGGGAACCACCGGAGAAAAGCTTTTATAGACACTTAACCAATCATTTGAGACTCTAGCATCAGGGAAGTTAACATTTTAATGTTTTTTAGCAAGAACATTTGGTGTCCACAAAAATCATCTTCCAGCATAATTGTGCGATGTCCAGATCATCTCCCGGTCGAAGTGATCCACCTCACCAGATTTAGCTCAATTGCTCGCAGTGGTGGAGGCTCTTCGTCAGCAGAATGAAACCTTGCAAGATAGTGTACATGTTTTGCAAACATAAAGTCAATAGGATAGGGATACATAGGAGGAGCTTCTAGATTCCTAACCATTGTCTGAGGCGATCTGGGATGATCAAGTTCCAAAGAACTTCAAACCACCACCATTGGTATCTTTTGATGGTAAAACCGATCCACAGGAGCACATTATTGTGGTCAATAATTAGATGGTAATAATAGGTGTAGGTGTTTAATTGGCTGCATTATATGGTAAAACACTAATGTCTTGACTGATGTCATGACATGTATATGTGACTACATTGTAGTTACTGCAGGACTAGCTAACACAGGATTATTGAATGCTGTGACATTCATACCTGTCAACAGATACTAAGGAACAGAAGTTCTGTTAG
Organism: Lathyrus oleraceus; assembly: GCF_024323335.1. NCBI lineage: Eukaryota > Viridiplantae > Streptophyta > Magnoliopsida > Fabales > Fabaceae > Lathyrus > Lathyrus oleraceus. Next base: position 277,567,718 of record NC_066581.1, read on the forward strand.
AACTTAGTATTCATTTGCAGTCTGGTTATCAAGGAAGAACCAGACCTGGCATAAGGCCTACTGACTGAATGTCAAACTGGATGTTGTGACATTCATCATTGACAGCAGCTACTGAAGATTAGGCAGAGTGGTGTTCTGCTATACTTCAGCATAAAACTTAGTTTGTTCTTCAAGAGAATAACAGAACTAACTTAAGGCCAAATGTATAAATGTTAAGTTGGACACTTTGACATTTATTAATGTAAGCTGGTACTGTAGTATGGTCATTTTGATCATGTACAGGTCAGCAAATTGTACAGTCTGTTTTCTGGAAAAACAGACTCAGCATATGGACCTTGATGTCAAGCTGAATGTCGTGACATTCGTGCCTGACAGCATATGCTAAATTGTAGGTTGTTCAGTTTTCTGTTTCAGCTTTTTCTCAGGCTATTCTTTAGGGATTCAACAGCTGAGAGAAAATCCAGGAAATCAACAACCAAGCTACATTCAATGAACCTAACAAATAGCCTATTTGTTAGCAACCTAAATGTTGAATTTGAGGGAACTTGTGTGACCTAAAATTCAGGAAAATACAGGTGCAAAAGCCCAGGTGCTGCAATATAAAAAGGAAGGCATTCCTTCATTCAGCCTCGGGGATTTTAAAGCGTGAAGAGTCAGTGTGTCCATCATACTTCACTGCTGTATTTTGTGAGTCTTGTATTAGACGTATCTTGTAAGCCAAGCCATTATCAAGTAGATGATTGCTTTGGCATAGGGTGTTCATTGAGTTGTAAGTGTTGTGTCACTCAAAGCTTTTAAGCGTGAGTGCTGTGTATCTTGATTTAAGCTGTGAAGCATAATCAAGAGTTGTTTTTGAAGTGTGACTTCAAAGTGTCTTTAATATCACTGAGGTGATTGAGGGGGAGTGAGTAGGAACTCTGATCTTAGGTTAAGATTGAAATTGCATTGGGTAGGGATTAAGTGATAAGTTGTAAACGGGTGAGTTTAGCTTTAAATTGATACTACTAATAGTGGATTTCCTCCCTGGCTTGGTAGCCCCCAGATGTAGGTCATGTTGGACTGAACTGGGTGAACAATTACTTGTGTTATTTACTGCACTTACTGTTAAGTTCTGCATAATCCCTGTCTGTGCAGAATTGGATGTCATAACAACCAGTGTGACATCCAAAGTCTGATAACTAGAATTTCAATTGGCATCAGAGCAGGCACCCTGCCTGTGAAGTTCTGGGTGAGATCTAGGGAAGTTACTTTCTAGTACCATGGACAAGGATTTAGGACACTCAAACAGACCACCCATGTTGGATGGATCTAATTATGATGACTGGAAGCCTCGCATGATAGCCTTCTTAAGGTCTCTAGACAGCAAAGTCTGGAGAGCTGTCAACAAGGGATGGGAACATCCAACGAGGACTGATGAAGATGGAGTCAGTGTGCAGATTCCCGAAGAAGATTGGGACAAGGAACAAGAGGCATTAGCTCTTGGAAACTCCAAAGCCTTGAATGCACTGTTCAATGGAATCACTAAGAACATCTTCAGGCTGGTGCACCATTGTGAACTAGCTAAGGAAGTTTGGGATACCCTCAAGGTAACTCATGAAGGTACTTCCAAGGTGAAGATGTCCAAACTTCAGATGTTGACAACCAAGTTTGAAAATCTGAGGATGAAAGTCGATGAGACTATTCATGACTTTCACATGAATATTCTTGAAATTGCAAACACCTCTGGTGGACTAGGTGAGAAAATGACTGAAGAGAAACTTGTAAGAAAGATTCTCAGGTCCTTGCCTAAGAGGTTTGCTATGAAGGTCACTGCCATAGAGGAGGCTCAGGACATCAGCAATATGAAGGTAGATGAGCTCATTGGTTCTCTCCAAACCTTTGAAATGGGCTTAGGTGAGTATGCTGAGAAGAAGAAAAGCATAGCCTTTATATCAAGTGCTGAAGAGGAGTCAGAAGAAGGATATACAGGAGGTGATGAAAGTATATCAGAAGCCTTAGCCATGCTTGGGAGACAATTCAACAAGTTCATGAAGAAGATTGATCAAAGAGGTAGACCTAATGTCAAGAACATCCCGTCTGACATTAAGAGAAGATCAACTTCTGAGGAGAAGTTCAACCATGGGAAGGGAATCCAGTGTCATGGCTGTGAAGGGTATGGACACGTCAGAGCTGAATGCCCTACTTACCTCAAATTGCAAAATAAGGGGCTAGCTATCACATGGTCTGAAGGAGATTCTGAAAGTGAATCTGAAGGAGAATCTGCCAAACATGTCACTGCACTAACCAGTGTGTGTGTCTCTGAAGATGACACAAGTGCAGATGAGCTGACATTTGATGAACTTGCTGCAGCATATAAGAAGCTGTGTACCACCAGTGCAGAAGTGCGTGCACAAGGAGAAAAACAGAAGAAACTCATCAAGGAACTGGAAGATGAGAGACAGAAACAACTGTCTGCCATAGAGGGGTTAAATGATGAGATAGCCCTTCTGACCTCCAAGCTGAACCAGATGACCAAATCCATCAGAATGATGAATAAGGGAACTGACACCTTGGAAGAAATTCTAAAGGTGGGACAGCAGTCTGGAACCAAATCTGGGCTAGGATTTGGAAAGAGAACTGAACACAAACGCCCAAAGGCTAGAGTTCAGAAGTTCAAGCAGATGTCAAAGCCAATGTCTCAACATCAAGGAGCTAGGATGAATGATCATCAGAAGAGGAAATACCAGAATTGGAGGTGTCACCACTGTGGCAGGCTTGGTCATATAAAAGCCTTCTGCTACTGGATTCATGGCTTCCCTAACAGAGCCTCACCTGTCAGACCTAAGCATAAAACACGTAAGCGATGTGTTCCCATTAAGAAGCAACAATGGTATGCTAGGATAGCACACACTGCCCTAAGGGCTTCTTCCAGAGAAGACTGGTACTTTGACAGTGGATGCTCAAGACATATGACTGGTATGGAAAATCTACTGGTAGATATTCAACCTCACACCACCAGCTATGTGACTTTTGGTGATGGTGCCAAAGGAAAAATAAGAGGAGTGGGCAAACTGGACTGTTCTGGAGTGCCAAAACTGAACAATGTGCTGTTAGTAAGAGGACTAACTGCAAACCTCATCAGCATAAGTCAGCTGTGTGATCAAGGTTTTCATGTTCAGTTTACTAAGGAGCTGTGCATTGTGACAAATGGTGACAATCAGGAAGTTATGAGAGGAACCAGGTCCAAAGACAACTGCTACCTGTGGGAACCTGATTTCTCTAACTTTTCCACAACATGCTCCTCAGCCAAGGAAGAACAGGAGGTGAAGCTGTGGCATAGAAGACTTGGACATCTCCACTTATGGGGAATGAAGAAGATCATATCCAAGGAAGCAGTCAGAGGAATGCCAAAGCTTCTGATTGATGAAGGAAGAGTCTGTGGAGAATGCCAAATGGGCAAGCAAACCAAGATGTCACACCCAAAGCTGGGACATTCCACAACCTCCAGAGTTCTGGAACTGCTGCACATGGACCTAATGGGACCTATGCAGGTTGAAAGTCTTGGTGGGAAGAAATATGCCTACGTGGTGGTTGATGACCATTCCAGATACACGTGGATAAGCTTCATCAGAGAGAAGTCAGATACATTTGATGTCTTCAAAGATCTGTGCATAAGACTTCAAAGGGAAAAGGACAGTTGTGTGGTCCGGATTAGAAGTGATCATGGTACTGAATTCAAGAATTCCAAGTTTGATGAGTTTTGCTCATCTGAAGGAATAAGCCATGAGTTCTCCTCCCCTATAACTCCTCAGCAGAATGGAATAGTTGAAAGAAAAAATAGAACTATTCAAGAATCTGCCAGAGCAATGATTCATGCAAAGAAGCTCCCTATGCACTTTTGGGCTGAAGCAATGAATACCGCGTGCTATGTTCACAACAGAGTCACCTTGAGAAAAGGAACCTCCTCCACTCTGTATGAAATATGGAAGGGCAGAAAACCCACTGTGAAGTACTTTCATATTTTTGGAAGTAAATGCTACATTCTCACAGATCGTGAACAGAGAAGGAAGCTAGATCCCAAAAGTGATGAAGGCGTATTTTTGGGATACTCCACTAACAGCAGAGCCTATAGAGTGTTCAACTACAGGACCAATGTCCTGATGGAGTCCATAAATGTCATTGTGGATGATAAAGAGGAAGGAACCGATGTCATGGAGGATGTTGAAACATTCCTTGACAGTCCAACTGACAGTCCAGTCAAGCCTGAAGAAGTACAGGAACCTTCTCCTGAATGTGAAGTAGAAGCACCCACCAAAGTGCCATCTATCAGAATTCAGAAAGACCACCCTAAGGATCTTATCATAGGGGATCCCACCAGTGGTGTAACTACCAGGTCAAGAGGAATAAACTCAAATTCCTGCTTTGTTTCCAAGGTTGAACCAAAGAATGTGAAAGAAGCCCTGACTGATGAATACTGGATCATTGCCATGCAAGAGGAACTCGAGCAGTTCACAAGGCATGAAGTATGGGAGCTGGTTCCAAGACCTGAAGGGTCCAACATCATTGGTACCAAGTGGATCTACAAAAACAAATCTGATGAGAAAGGAGTAATTACTAGAAATAAAGCAAGACTAGTAGCTCAAGGATACACTCAAGTTGAAGGAGTAGACTTTGATGAGACATTTGCTCCTGTGGCTAGACTTGAGTCCATCAGATTGCTGTTGGGGGTAGCATGCATCCTGAAGTTTAAGCTGTTCCAAATGGATGTGAAGAGTGCATTCTTGAATGGCTACCTGAATGAAGAAGTCTATGTGGAACAACCCAAAGGGTTCTGTGATCCTAACCAACCTGAGCATGTATACAAGTTGAAGAAAGCCTTGTATGGGTTGAAGCAAGCACCCAGAGCTTGGTATGAAAGGTTAACCGAATTTCTGACCTCAAATGGATACAGAAAGGGTGGCATAGATAAAACCCTGTTTGTGAAGGATGAAGAAGGCAAAATCATGATAGCTCAAATCTATGTTGATGATATAGTCTTTGGAGGAATGTCAGAACAAATGGTTAAAAAATTTGTTCACCAGATGCAGTCTGAGTTTGAAATGAGTCTAGTGGGAGAACTGACCTATTTCCTTGGAATGCAAGTAAACCAAATGGAGGACTCTATGTTTCTCTCCCAAAGCAAGTATGCCAAGAACATAGTTAAGAAGTTTGGTATGGATCATGCCAGGCACAAGAGGACTCCTGCTCCTACTCATCTGAAGTTAACCAAAGATGATGGAGGGCCCATTGTTGATCAATGCCTGTACAGAAGCATGATAGGTAGTCTGCTGTATCTAACTGCAAGTAGACCTGACATTTCCTATGCAGTTGGAGTGTGTGCCAGATACCAAGCAGAGCCCAAGGTGAGCCACTTGAATCAAGTCAAAAGGATTCTCAAGTACATCAATGGGACGTGTGACTATGGGATGCTGTATTCACATGGGTCTAAGCCTGTCCTATCTGGGTACTGTGATGCTGATTGGGCTGGAAGTGCTGATGACAGAAAAAGCACATCAGGTGGATGTTTCTTCTTAGGAGAAAACCTCATATCGTGGTTCAGCAAGAAGCAGAACTGTGTCTCTCTGTCCACTGCAGAGGCTGAATACATAGCTGCTGGAAGCAGTTGCTCCCAACTGGTTTGGATGAAACAAATGCTCACTGAGTACAATGTCACTCAAAATGTTATGACATTGTTCTGTGATAATCTCAGTGCCATCAACATCTCCAAGAATCCCATCCAACATAGCAGGACCAAACATATTGACATTAGGCACCACTTCATCAGAGATCTGGTGGAAGACAAGGTGATCACTTTGGAACATGTAGCCACGGATCTTCAACTGGCTGACATATTTACAAAGGCTCTGGATGCTACTCAGTTTGAAAACTTAAGGAGCAAACTGGGAATATGTCTCTCTGAGACCTTATAGCAACCACTGATGTTTGGGATAAATTGTTTAATATCTCTGACTATTAAACAATTTGTACTAGGCTATGATTGGTCAACAGATCATAGCTATGCTGCTTGCAACAAGGGTGGATACAAGAGGGTAAGGAGGCACCCTACAGAGAGAAGGCCACTGTACCTACAGGAGTTCAAGGATGCTGTTCATGCAGGAGTGGTTATGGATGTCAGAAACAAAATCATGGCATCTGATATGGTGGTACCTATTGTAAAGCAAAAGTGGGTGATCACTTGATCGAAGCTGTGAAGCAAGATCAAGTGGATGTTAACTTGGTTGAAACTGTGAAGTAAAACCAAGTCTGGAACTCTGTCATTATGCTCTGACTATGTTGTTGGCTTTGGCAACATTTGTGACAAAAAGGGGGAGTAATAACCACCAATACCCCTGACAAACAGAGTGGGTCTCTACAACAGACTCTCATGACAGATCTGAAGATTCCCCCCTGCAGCTGATGCGAAGTTTTTATTTAACTTCCATGTGTGTGAGTGTGCTGCCACTCTGAGTGTATTAGCTAGTAGTATTCCGCTGCCATGAACTCTGTTATGGGGATCAAAGTGTTTTAGCCAAAAATTTGCCAAAGGGGGAGTTTGTAGGTGTTTAATTGGTTGCATTATATGGTAAAACACTAATGTCTTGACTGATGTCATGACATGTATATGTGACTATATTATAGTTACTGCAGGACTAGCTAACACAGGATTATTGAATGCTGTGACATTCATACCTGTCAACAGATACTAAGGAACAGAAGTTCTGTTAGAACTTAGTATTCATTTGCAGTCTGGTTATCAAGGAAGAACCAGACCTGGCATAAGGCCTACTGACTGAATGTCAAACTGGATGTTGTGACATTCATCATTGACAGCAGCTACTGAAGATTAGGCAGAGTGGTGTTCTGCTATACTTCAGCATAAAACTTAGTTTGTTCTTCAAGAGAATAACAGAACTAACTTAAGGCCAAATGTATAAATGTTAAGTTGGACACTTTGACATTTATTAATGTAAGCTGGTACTGTAGTATGGTCATTTTGATCATGTACAGGTCAGCAAATTGTACAGTCTGTTTTCTGGAAAAACAGACTCAGCATATGGACCTTGATGTCAAGCTGAATGTCGTGACATTCGTGCCTGACAGCATATGCTAAATTGTAGGTTGTTCAGTTTTCTGTTTCAGCTTTTTCTCAGGCTATTCTTTAGGGATTCAACAGCTGAGAGAAAATCCAGGAAATCAACAACCAAGCTACATTCAATGAACCTAACAAATAGCCTATTTGTTAGCAACCTAAATGTTGAATTTGAGGGAACTTGTGTGACCTAAAATTCAGAAAAATACAGGTGCAAAAGCCCAGGTGCTGCAATATAAAAAGGAAGGCATTCCTTCATTCAGCCTCGGGGATTTTAAAGCGTGAAGAGTCAGTGTGTCCATCATACTTCACTGCTGTATTTTGTGAGTCTTGTATTAGACGTATCTTGTAAGCCAAGCCATTATCAAGTAGATGATTGCTTTGGCATAGGGTGTTCATTGAGTTGTAAGTGTTGTGTCACTCAAAGCTTTTAAGCGTGAGTGATGTGTATCTTGATTTAAGTTGTGAAGCATAATCAAGAGTTGTTTTTGAAGTGTGACTTCAAAGTGTCTTTAATATCACTGAGGTGATTGAGGGGGAGTGAGTAGGAACTCTGATCTTAGGTTAAGATTGAAATTGCATTGGGTAGGGATTAAGTGATAAGTTGTAAACGGGTGAGTTTAGCTTTGAATTGATACTACTAGTAGTGGATTTCCTCCCTGGCTTGGTAGCCCCCAGATGTAGGTCATGTTGGACTGAACTGGGTGAACAATTACTTGTGTTATTTACTGCACTTACTGTTAAGTTCTGCATAATCCCTGTCTGTTCAGAATTGGATGTCATAACAACCAGTGTGACATCCAAAGTCTGATAACTAGAATTTCAATAGGGGCTTCTGACTCCCTTAAGTGTAAACTCATGGAAGGTACCTTTAAATATGAGGCTTTGCACTAGTATATGAGCTTATCTATATTCTCGATCATTAACTACTAGGACCTAACTAAAAAGATGGTACAACACTTTTCAACAAGAAAACATAGAAAAGTGTCGACTTCCAGTTTATTCAACGTCAGGTAAGGGTACTCGGGATCTCTAAACGAAGAATCCATTAAGGTGTCTCACTCAAACCAAGAGATGTTCGTGGGGGAATTCAAACATGGCCTTAGAGTCGGGTAGTTCAACGAATCCCTGGCATAAAATCTAGCATCCAACATGGATGAGGTTATTACCAAAGTAAAATGTTATATTAAAGGGGAGGAGAGCAACATGGAAAAGAGATCTTGAGACACCAAGGAAAAAATACGAGCTAAAGAAGAGGGAGTCTAGCATAGGAAGGAGTACCCTAGGCCCAGACCTATAGACCGGACTATGATAAGACCATCCTGATGACCATTTGACAAAGATGTCAAGTATATGCCACTGAATGTCAGACGTGAAGATATTTTGAAAAAAATATATCATCTCAAATTACTCTCTATCATGGGGCGTCCAAAAGGAGTCCACGCCGTGATGGGAAAAGAAGAGAATGTATGGTATGCATACCACATACTTTATGGTCATCACACGGAAAATTGTCATCTGCTCAAAAGATAAATTGAAATCTTAATCAAGAGAGGTCATTTGTTGTCCTATGTGAAAGATATCGGCGGACAACAAGGAAAGAGAATTCCTCCCAATTGGGATATCAGCTCGGAAACTCCTCCACAAAATAAAGGGAAGAGCGCGAATGAGGTCCAAGAGGCTCGGGTAACCGGTCATACATTGAACACCATTGCTGGAGGATTCACAGGAAGAGGAGAACCCACTTTATCCAGGAAAAGATATGCCCGAGAAGTGATGTATATCCAACAGAAGTTGATTTCAAAAGAGGGTGAAAACCCGACTATAATTAGTTTTTCCAGAAAATATGTCGAAGGAGTCTTGGATCATGAGAACGGCCAAATTGTAATTAAAGTACAAATTCATGACTAGAGCGTGAAACGAGTCTTGGTATATCCGGGAAGTTCAACATAAATTTTAATATCGCCGAGCTATTACCTTTTAAAGGTACCTTGGTCGGTTTCTCCGGAGAACGTGTGAAAGTTCTAGGGCATCTTCTCGTGATAACAACTTTTGGCAATGAAGACAATGCAAAACGTGTCAAGGTCAGGTACTCGATTGTCAATCTTGTATCCCCTTATAACATTATTATTGGAAGATCATCATTCAATTCTTTGGAGGCGACATTATCCATTTTATACCTCACGCTAAAGTATCCTCTCGAAGATGGTCGTGTTGGGGTGATAAAAGGTGATCAAGGATTAGTAAGGAAATGTTATAAGGATAGTATGAAGCTCAAAAATAAAGCTCAAGCTAATGAGTCAATAAAAGATGATCATTTAAAGGTGAATCTAGTTGATATTAATCCAAGAGAGGACCCGGCGGAGGATAGTTTGACACCCATCAAAGATGTGAATAAGGTACATATTGGTGCCCAAATATCCTAGACGATTCAGATTAGTTTTAATTTGTCTCCTGAGAAGGAAGCCAAGATCATAAGAATTTTGAAAGAAAACATAGATATGTTCGCATGGAAACTAGTTAACATGCCCGAAATTGATCCAAATATAGTTTTCCACCATCTGACGTTGGATCCAACCATCAATTTGGTGTCCTATAGAAAGCGGAAGGATGGCAAGGAGAAGAGAAGAACGATAGAAGATGAAGTCAGAAAGCTTTTGATGGTCGGTTTTATTCAGGAGATTAATTAATCGGCCTTGTTGGCTAATATAGTCATGGTAAAAAATAAATCAGGAAAGTGGTAAATGTTGGTGGACTTCACTGACTTGAATAACGCATGTCCCAAAGATCCTTATTTGCTTCCTCACATTGATCAACTCATTGACGGGGCTTCCATTTTCCGTCTTCTCAACTTCATGGATGCTTACTCGGGTTACAATCAGATACAAATGAATCTGTTGGATGCTCCCAAGATGGCATTCATGACGAATAGGAATAATTATTATTATGAGGTGATGTCTTTCAGACTCAAAAATGCAGGGGTTACATACCAAAGACTAATGGATATGGTATTCGCTTCACAAATATGGAGGAACCTGGAGGTATATGTTGATTATATGGTGATCAAAACCCCGGAAAACCAGAAGCACGTCAAACATTTAGAAGAAACATTTGCGTCAATCAGAAGTTACAACATGAGGCTTAACCCGGACAAGTGCACTTTTGAGGTACAAGCTGGGAAATTCCTTGGGTTTATGTTGACCAACCGGGGAATAAAAGAAAACTTGGATAAATGTCAAACGATCATTAATATGAGAATCCCATCAATAGTCAAAGAGGTACAACAATTGACAGGACAATTAGCCTATTTATCTTGCTTGTCTTGTGCAGGAGACAAGTTGATTCATTTTTTTGTTGCGTTGAAGAAGTCGGCAAAGTTCTAGTGGATGAAAGAAGGTTGGAGCAACACACTTGCTCGTTCAAACTGACTCTCAGTTAATCGCTAGTCAAGTCAGATGAGATTTTTAGACGAAGGGTCCATCGTTAATCAGATACTTGCAAAAATTTCTCAAGATGTCTCAGACGTCTATGGAATTCGAGGTAAACCACATTCCTGGGGAGGAAAATGTCAGTGTCAACCTCTTAGCCCGGTTAGCGAGCATAAAAGGTTCTGGTTTAAACTAGATGGTAATTCAAGAGACCCCGGAAACACCGAGTACAGAGGTCGAGGAAGTTATGACATTGAATAATGTAAGAGGTTGGATGGTACCTACCATTAAATATTTTACCCATAATGATTTACCAGAAGAAGAGATTGAAGTTAGGCGCATCAAAAGGATACCTCCTAGATATCTCATCATTCTTGATCAGTTATATAAGAAGGGAAGATCAACTCCTATGTTAAGATGCATTTCGGAAGAAGATACTATTTTGGTCATGAAAGAAGTCCACGAAGGGGTATGTGGAAGTCACATTGGAAGCAGAGCGTTGTCGAGAAAAATACTTAGAGCAGGATATTATTGGCCAACTATGCTTCAAGGTTGTGCATAGTTTGTAAGCCAATGTGAGAAATGTCAAGTGTTCGCTCCCTTCGTCCCTTCTTCTGCAGAATTATTGCATTCGGTATTCTCACCATGGTCGTTTTATTAATGAGGATCGGACATTTTGGGCCCATTTCCCGTTGCAGTCAGGCAGTTGAAGTTCTTGATAGTAGTTGTTGATTACTTCACTAAATGGGTGGAGGCACAAGCAGTGGCACAGATCATAGTGTAAAGGGTACACTAGTTCTATTAGAGAAATATAATATGTCATTTCGGCCTTCCCGGGGTCATTGTTTCAGACAACGACACATAATTTGCTAGCTCGTCAATAGTAGAGTTTTATAAGGATTTGGGGGATACAAATCGATTTATTTAGGTAAAGCATCCTCAGGCAAATGGTCAGGCAGAGGCAGCAAACAAGATTATTCTATCCGGGATGAAAAAGAAATTGGATGAAGGTAAAGGTTTATGGGCCGAGTACTTGCACTAGATCTTATGGTCTTATCATACTACCCATCATTCAACTACTCAGGAAACTCCTTTTAGGATGGTTTATGAAGTTGATGCAATGATACCAGAAGAAATCAATACTCCGACTTAGAGGCGTATTTCTTTTGATGAGGGCACCAACTTAGAAAGTCTGGACAATTCTGCAGATCTATTGGATGAGGTCAGGGAAACAAACCACATAAGGGAGTTTGCAGCCAAACACGAAATTGCCAGGAGACTTAATATCAAAGTAAGGCAAAAAAGGATTTCACAAAAGAGATCTGGTGTTGAAGAATATGATTGACCCTGAGAAGAAAGGCAAGCTAGCTCCAAATTGGGAATGACCTTTTCGTATCTGTCAGAAATTGAATAATGGAGCTTATAAGTTAGAAAGTTTAAAGGGTGTTGAAATACCTAGGATTTTGAATGTATCCAACCATAAGTTTTATTTTAGTTCAATTATGTAATAAACGTCATGAATACAATTGTATTATAAATTTATAAAGTAGGTAAATCGGTCTTGGGACATGATCCTGGATTAAGCTCGTAGCCGATGAGTAATCATTTGAAGGCCAGAACTTTCCATATAATCGGTTGCGCTCGGGATAAGTTAATTGAAACCTCTGGCCTAACTGAAGTCCAAGTTAGTTGAAACCTCTGGAATAATCAGATGCGGTCGGGCTAAGTTAATTAAAACATCTTTCCTAACTTAAGTCCAAGTTAATTGAAACCTCTACCATAATCGGCTGCGGTCGAACTAAGTTAATTGAAACGTCTGGCCTAACTGAAGTCCAAGTTAGTTGAAACCTCTGGCATAAGCGGTTGTGGTCATGCTAAGTTAATTGAAACTTTTGACCTAACTAAAGTCCAAGTTAATTGAAACCTCTGGCATAATCGGTTGCGGTCGAGCTAAATTGATTAAAACCTTTGGCCTAACTAAAGTCCAAGTTAATTGAAACATATGGCAGAATCAGTTGCGGTCGGGCTAAGTTAATTAAACCTCTAGACTAATTGAAGTCCAAGTTATTTGAAACCTTTAACATAATCGGCCGCAGTCGGGCTAAGTTAATTAAAACCTCTGGCCTAACTGAAGTCGGAGTTAATAAACCTCTAGTCGGGTTATGTTTAATAAAGTTGTCCAAGCAAGAAGAATTTATGGCCAGAAGTTAAAGTTTTGGACTTAAGTAATTGATCGCATAGAGGAACATAGTCAAAACATTACAATAAATCATCAAACAAGAAGAGTTGGGCATATGTAAAAAAATAAAACAAAGCACGAAGGATCAGGTCAGATCGAATCAATCACAAGACATAGATTGTTAAAATAGTTAAGATGTTAGAAACCGAATAAAATGCATAGAAGGATAACGAAATAGCATTGTCATAAAGGAGCCCTCAAAGAACCAAAACATTTGACAGAAAAACAAAATATTATTCAAAGATACAAATGGGCACATCACCACTGAAAGCCAACAACAAATATAAGCAAATCTATATTTGATGGTGCTCATCTTCATGAGCTTCAGGTGTTGGATTATCCATCGCCTTATCCTTCAAACCCTATGTCTCAAGAGAAGCGTCATCCATGTCGACCAATTGCTCGTCTACTACAATCTTGAAAAAATCCATCCTTATTACATCCAGGTCGGGCATGATGAACAAAGCTTGAGCTTGAGCTCTCTCAAAAGCATCATCCCTGACAGAAATAAAATCCACTTGGGCATCTTGTAAATGCTTTTTTAAAGCCTCATTAAGAGCCTTAACATGTCCTGCTTCCCGGACCAAGCCGACGTTGGTCGCTTCGAGATCTGAGCACTTGGATTCAGTAATTTCCTTCTGCTTAGTCATTTCTGACAACTGGGACTCCGACGTCTCTTTCTATTTATTCATTTTTTTCAAGCTTCTTGGTCATCTCTTCTACCTGGAGGGATTGGGCTTTCAAATCATCTTTCAATTGGCTTATGTCTTTAGTCAGACGAGTTTCGTTTTGTTCATGGGCATCCCTTACTTCAAAAAGACCCTGAGTCATGACCGCACATCTCATCAAATAAGCCCTGAGTTTTTTAGTTAACTACTGAGCACCTATTGACTTTACATATTCAACGTCCTCAGTTGCATTCAAATGATCATAGAGATATCGCAAACCATAAAAACATTTGGACCAGAACTTGAATTCGAAGGGTGGGTTAGTTGGGTGACTACTATCAGAATCATGCATCAAGGTGGTGATAGTCAGGTTTGCCTAATTGACATCATCACTCATCAAGGTCTTCATTTTCTTTGGAGAGGCCGACTTAGAATCCCTAGAGGGAGGAACGAAGGTAGCCTGTCTCGGATGAAGTGGGAGTTACTTTGATAGCTTCCATCTTCTTCCTCTTAAGGGTCCAAGTTTGAATACCCATCAGATCACTTCAAGAAGCCAATTGATCCTCACACCTCGCTCTGACTTCAGCCATCAACTTCTTTTGTTCGGAAAGCTTGAGGTTTGTCATTTTCGCTGAAAAGAAAAGGCACAAGCAGTGAATTAATAAACATGAGGATTAATAAGGTTATTAGAAAGCAATAAATAAGTGCATATAAGCATTACCCAGAAAATTATAAATTTGTCTGGGTCTTAGGCCATCTGTAGTAAATCCTTAACTTTCATTATCCGGAAGGCATCCAAAATGGCCAAAGATCAGATCTCTGGATCATTTAACTTATCGTAGTCGAAGCCAAAAACCAGAAATTGACTATCTAACCAGTAAATCGGGAAACAGTAATTCCCATCCAGTGCATACATAACTTGGTGACACATTTTCCTACTCTTCACTCGAATTAACTTATCCTTAAAACCCTTACAGTTGGTGGTATAAGTTTGAAGAAAACTCTTCCTCAGAATACCACTGAGAGATACCCAACCTCCTTTTTCTACTCCTTTCAACTCAAAAAATGATAAAAATAATCCTAAAGTATGTGTTTTGTTCACTGCGTCACAAACCATTTGGGCGTAATTAACAAGGGGCTATATTTAGGGTTATGAGGAGATCGGATTCAAAATCGATAAACGGGATATGAATCTTAAAATCCTTGATTACCCCTGAATAGAAATAGAAGTATTCATTGAATACTCCCTTAGGTCGAGTAATACATACCCTCTTGCCAATCACACAAGGCTCTAAGATAACATTTTCCTCATTCCCAGTGGAAGAAACTAAACTTTTATAATGAAGCTTCGCGATAAAGTTATCATCGATGACACTATGGTCGTAGCTTATGACCTATTTATCCATCAAAAGTTATGTTACCTCCATCAGTGTGTCTAACAAACCTGAGGACGAAGACTCTAAGTCAGTGTTATCCATATGTGAATGGATTTCACCATAAACTTCTCTAATAATTCGATCAAAATCAATTCAACTCAAATAACCCTCACACTCTTGCATGCAAGCATTCCAAATCATATTTCTATCACTAGCAGTAAGAGAAATCGAGCATTCTCCCGAGTAACTATAGTCTCATATTAAAGACATAATAAAAGAACAAAAGGAGTGAAAAGGGGAAAGAAAATGATACTTGAGGCTGGAGATAGCAGAAGAATCGAGCGATGGATGAAGAAAAATTTTTGTCAGCAACACTCGGAAAAAAGATCACTAACTTAGGTAAATAACCAAAGTGACAGAGCAAAGTTTCATCTAAAATAAGTGTGTAACAGTTAAAAATTCATAACGAAGGAAAGTCATGATGAAAGTTTCCATAAAAGCCATCATGATGAGGAGAGAGAAAGATTTATCATCATTGAGATGACTGACACTTCAGTGACTTGTCGAGCATAAGGCCAGTCTATAAGGAGAGAATTCCAATACTATCTTGTCTGAACACTTCAGTCCAATAGGATATGTGGTCGGGGGGCTTATGTACATCCCGAAATTCCCTGAAGTCGAGGTTGTAGAATGTCGAGTATGAAGAGACAAGTAGGTCGGATAATCATAACTATACACAAGTCGAAATTCAGTTAAAGTTAACTTAAATGCAAGGCCAACACGATGGAGCCGACCATGGGATAACTCGGAAGGAAGAACAAGTCAGATCCGACTTTAGTGCTAGAAAACCATAGGGACGATCACGAGGAACGATTACTAAATGCCTTCATGATTACTGGGGTTTACAAAAGTTAATGGACAAGACATTACTTGACAATTATAGTAAGCGGCAGACATTAAGCAATTGTTTTTATGAGGGATGTGAAGAGGCATGCCTTTAAGTATCATTGATAAATGAAGCAATATAAAAGAGAGTTAGCCCATGAAGACGAAAAGGAAACCACCTGAGAAAAATATTTTGCAAACACTTAATCAATCATTTGATATTCTTCCTGACTAGCATCGAAGAAATTAATATTTTAATGTTTTTAGTATATATATATATATATATATATATATATATATATATATATATATATATATATATATATATATATATATATATATATTTATTGTTTGTTCGATTAATTTTTTTTTGTGAGTTGCTTGCTTAAACAATTTAAAAAATGTGTTGTTTATCATCACAAGGTTAATTAAAAGTTTTTTACATGCAATGTGTGAATTTGAACCCACCAAAAATATCTCAACCAATTTAAATTAATTCACCCATGGTAGATCTAAAAATATGTTAGTGATATTTTGAAGAATATCAAATTTACAATTGTAGAAAAAATGATACTTGTTTCAAGTTTCACAATACACAATAGGAAAAGGAAAGAGATTGGCAACAAAAAGAAAAAGGAACACAGAAAAGAGAATAAAGAGAGTGAAGAAAGCAGAGCAAAGCCACTTTATTTTTCTTGATCCAATCTAAACCCAACCTCTCCCAATCTCACTTTATCTCTGTAACATACACCACCAACCTAAACCAATGTAAGTTGTTGTTTATGTTCCTTTTTCTCTTTTCTTCTGTCTTTTTTTTTCTGTTTTCCCCTTCAATGTATTCATCCTAAAATCTTCAAATTCATCTCACAAGTTCCTCTTTTGCATCTTCCACTGCTTCAAACACTTCACCCCTTACCTAAAAATCACACCTTTACCATACCCATGAATCGTTTTTGCTATTTACTAACACTCTTTTATCTGATTCTTCTATGTGCAACTGCAACCCCTTCTCAGTCAATTGATATTAACCCACAAGACAAAAAATCTCTTTTATTGTTCAAATCATCTCTGCATGACCCTAGCCAGAGTTTATCCAACTGGGTAGGGTCTAATTGTTCTACATGGAACGGAATCATCTGTGACAACACTACTGGTAGAGTGATTTCAATCAATTTAACAAGTATGAACTTGTCAGGTCAAATCCACCCCAATTTTTGTAACCTTTTGTATCTTAACAAGGTGGATTTTTCACACAATAATTTCACATGCCCTCTACCTGTTTGTTTTGGGAACTTACTTAACCTTAGAGTTATTGATCTTAGTCACAACAGGTTTCATGGTGGAATACCGGATTCTTTCATGAGGCTTAAGCTTCTCACTGAACTTGTTTTGAATGAGAATCCACTCTTGGGAGGTTTGCTCCCTTTATGGATAGGTAACTTCTCTGCAAATCTTGAAAGAGTTAATCTTGGTTTCTGTTCATTCAGTGGAGGTATACCTGAGAGTTTACTTTACTTGAAGTCTCTTAAGTATTTGGACCTTGAAAACAATTTATTGTCTGGTAATCTTGTTGTTTTTCAACAACCTATGGTTATTCTCAACCTTGCTTCCAATCAGTTTACAGGTACTTTGCCTTGTTTTGCAGCTTCAGTTGAGTCACTAACTGTGTTGAATTTGTCTAACAATTCTATTGTGGGGGGTTTACCTGCTTGTATTGCTTCTTTTCAAGCTTTGACTCATTTGAATCTATCAAGGAACCATTTAAAGTATAGAATATATTCGAGGATTGTGTTCTCAGAGAAACTTGTTGTTTTGGACTTGAGTAATAATGATTTGTCTGGTCCTATTCCTAGTAAAATTGCAGAGACCACAGAAAAACTTGGCCTTGTTTTTCTTGACCTTTCTCACAATCAATTCTCTGGTGAAATTCCTTTGAAAATCACCGAGTTGAAAAGCTTGCAGGCTTTGTTCCTTTCTCACAATCTTCTTTCGGGGGAAATTCCTTCTAGAATTGGAAATTTGACTTATCTTCAAGTCATTGATCTCTCACACAACTCTCTGTCTGGTACCATTCCATTCAGCATTGTTGGGTGCTTTCAGTTGTATGCTCTTATACTTAATAACAACAATCTTTCTGGCATAATTCAACCGGAGTTCGATGCGTTGGATATTTTGAGGATACTAGATATAAGCAACAATAGGTTTTCGGGGGCTATTCCACTCACTTTGGCTGGATGTAAATCTTTGGAGATTGTGGATTTTAGTTCCAACGATCTTTCTGGATCATTGAATGATGCAATAACCAAATGGATGAACCTCAGGTATCTTTCTCTTGCTCGGAACAAATTCGATGGCAGCTTGCCTGGTTGGTTGTTCACATTTCAAGCTTTAGAAACAATGGATTTGTCACACAATAAGTTTTCTGGCTTTATACCTGATATTAATTGGAAGAGTAGCTTATTATTTAACATAAGGGATGTTACTGTTAAAGAAGAGCCTTTGGTTGAAGCGAGAAGGGTTGAACCAAGAGTTTCAGTAGTTGTTTCTGATAGCAACCAACTCAGTTTCACATACGATCTTTCATCAATGTTTGGAATCGATCTATCCAATAATCTGTTGCATGGAGAGATTCCAAGGGGCTTATTTGGCCTAGCTGGTCTAGAATATCTGAATTTGTCGGGCAATTTTCTCAACGGACAGCTCCCTGGTTTGCAGAAAATGCAAAGTTTGAAAGCCATAGATTTGTCGCATAATTCCTTATCGGGACATATCCCGGGAAACATTTCCAGCCTTCAAGATCTAACCATTTTAAATCTGTCTTACAATTGTTTCTCTGGATATGTTCCTGAGAAGCAAGGGTATGGAAGATTTCCCGGTGCATTTGCTGGCAATCCAGATTTATGCTTGGAGTCTTTGAGTGGAATATGTGATGATGGAAGGATTCCATCTAATCAAGGCAGTTATTTTAAGGAAGATAAGATGGATGGACCTATATCTGTAGGGATTTTCTTTATCAGTGCCTTTGTTAGTTTTGATTTTGGTGTTGTTATTCTATTCTGTTCTGCTCGAACAAGAAAGTTCATTCTCCAAACCAAAGCTTGATTTGTTGCATCTCACAATGACTCAATCTTTCTCCTGTAAATTCCATTTTGTAATTTGGCAGCTGCCTTCTTGTTTCAAATGAACATAGACATCCGTGTCCCGGCCAAATGTCATGATGAGTCACCAAAGGTTTAAACCATTCATGACCAAAGGGTTTAAACCATTCATGACTCTGAATAGAGTGTAATTGTAAAGATTTATACTGCATTATTCAGCTGGGAAAGAATGTATGGTTGTGGTGAAAGTTTTATAACTTGATTGCTCAATGCTCGACTTTAGGATGCATTATCAAATTCATCCACATACCATACCTTGTTATTTATAATCAGTGGAGACTTAGCATGAAACATACATGCCTTTGTATCTAGTTTAGTTATGGTAAAATTTTGATCTTGCTCCTCAATTTTGCAGATTTGCAAACATTACAAACATGTTTGCATTTATGGAACATGTATGATTCTAGATTTTCCTAGCTCTAGTCTGTCAAATGCACTCAACTTAATTTTTCTTGAGTTTAAATGATATTCTGTCAATTTAAAAAAAAAATGAAAGATGTTAACCGATGAACTTACATTGTTCGGACGAATAGTCATAAAACTAGAAAAAACTAGAAAGACGTTCAATCAATTGGTTTCAAGGTCAAAACTCAAAAAGCATGAAGCATGCTTTAGTGATTACAATGAATTGTTTACAGAAAACAGCAAGTAATTTAATTTAGCTTCCGTATAGAATAGAATCAATAATGTTACATACAATGAGTTCTATCAATTTCTACTACCTACTTAACTTCCACAGGGTACTTATGGCGTGCATGCAATATGCTGTCCTCATGGTTTATGCCTGTAACAACAACAAACAGTCCTTCTAGCTTCCAATTTAAACCCAGAAGGCCAAATTCTTTACCAAAACCACCCTAACAAGCCCTTTAATCTTTGTTGCAACCAATTTATTGCTCATCTCAAAAGTTGTCATTTGAAAGTTATAGCCTGCATCCATTTCCATTCCTATTTGCACATAATAATACATCTTTTGCTACTGCAATACTGTTCTAATATTTGATAGGACCATCTAGGCTCCCGGATGCAAACTGCCACCACAAAATGAAAGAAAAGAGACGGAAATTGGTCAAGGCAGATTTACAGTGCATTTCCTCAATGGGAATAGATTTCAGTTTGAAGAGGGCAAATAAGTGCTTTCTTTAATGAGAACATCTCCACATATTAAATTTAGGTATAACCTTAACGAAACTGAAACTCCGCAATAAAAGAATTCAGAAACAACTCGTAATGTTGACAGTAACTGATGAAGCAAAACAAACCTGCTGAACAATAGGATTTGTTGAAGTAGTAAATTCATGAGTCATTCCTTCCCAAACAACCTTTCCCTTGTGTAAAAACAACAACCTGTGTTTATGCAATATCTTTTCAAATTAAGGTACATCAAATAGTCAACAAATTAAGAGGTTATTTTCAACTATCACGAAAATATACTTACCTGTCAATGGCTCTTTTAATGGTACTGTGTTGGTGAGTAACAACCACATAAGATGTAATATTCCCAGGTTTTCCAAGTGCATCTCGTCCTTTTATGTGGACAGAGCGAATCAGATCTTCAACAACAGTAGATGCAATGGGATCAAGTCCAGCAGTCGGTTCGTCATACAAGAGGACCTGAAAAGGAGGCAGGGAGTTACATGTTGACTAAATAACAGTAAATGTCACGTCAAATGAGAATTCAAGGAGCATCTCAGAAGTTGGAATATTTAGTGTTGCAGCAAAATAACTGAAAGCCATTGTCTCTTGTTTAATGAACATATGATAACCAGGAAGAGGGTATGTGCAGAGAGGGAATTCTTAGAATAAGATGATATAATGTATACTTTTTCGTGTGATAGACAAGTATGTCTGGTTTCTCCTTATTCATTGGCATTGATGAACCTATGGAAAAGTTGTGGACTAACAAATATAGGAAATGGTATCAAGTGCAATAGATGGATAAGACAGTCTCCCAGAAAAAATTAACCGCGAAAACTACAATTGTTGAGAAGATGATTTTTATATTGAAAGAAACAGTAGCAGAAATAATATCCCATGGCATGCGAACTAACAATTGAATCTTTTGGTTCTTTTCAACATTTAAAGATGTCTAATAACAAAATTCCATTAAAATATGACCAAATGTCACTATCTCAAATGTAAAAAAACAGTTAAAATATCTGCAGCTGAACCGAGTTTGACTAGGACCTTCAACAAACTTTTAAGTTGCATCCTGATGTAAACAGGCAAGAGAAAAAGATCTGATTGTAAACAACCAAAAGCATAATTCTCCAATCATGCCGACCACCCAATTTAATGCCAGAAATCTTGGTAAACCAATAAACAGAGGAACCGCTAAAGCAGGTCAACCCAGATTGATCGGTCACCATTTCCATTGAATTCCCACCGTTAATCCGACATATTTTCATCACTTTGGTAAGATTTATGTTTGTTTATAGTTGCTTCAGAGTCATTTATCATGTTTTGTTGGTTTGGTATCGCATTGCATTTGATTACAAGTTTATGTCAAAAAGATCTCTTTTACGCTTCGTTTGGTAGTGTTATTGTTACAAGCCATTGCACAGGTTTAAAAGCATTAATAGTGAAGTTATGGATACTCAGAAAGGCAAAAATATGAAGAGACAGCAGGTCAACACGGGCACCCGTGTGCTACAACACTGCCCGTGTTGTTGGTCAGGCAAAGCAAAATGGAAGAAGAAAAACAGAGATCAATACGAGCACCCGTGTGGTGACACACGGCCGTGTTGTTTAAAACAGTGCACTAACACGGGCACCCGTGTGGAGGAACACGGCCCGTGTTGTTGCCTCTGTAGCTTGATTTGAAGATGCCCATTTTGGAGAGCACACACGGGCACCCGTGTGTACACACACGGCCCGTGTTGTTGGGCGCGGTTTGGAAACCTAAACTTTTGCTTTGTGAACCTATTCTGCTCATTAAGGGTAGTTTGGACCTTTTGCTTGGAGGAGATTCATCTGAAGCTATTAGAAGGCTTGGAAGGGAAAGGAGAGAGGACTTTTGGACGTACGAAAAGAAAGATTGCACCGGAGAAGATAGCTACTACGGAGGATTCGAAGACGGCGAGATTCAAGGGCATCACCCATTGAAGATCAAAATCTCTTAATTCTTTGTAATGTTTAATTTCTATACTATGATTTCTTTGAATACTATGAGAGGCTAAACCCCCAATGCTAGGGGGGTGGTCCTGATTTGATCTGATGTTATGAATTCTAACTATGGATTTCCTATTTACTATGTTACGAATTTCAATTCAATTGTGTGATGTGCTTATGCTTTTGTATCGGACAAATACAATTAGATCTATGACTATCAATAACAGGACTGTGATTGTTAGGGTTTTCACACAATTGGGTTTATAATTGTATCACCTAGGACTAGGAACTTTTGTAAATCACCATAAACCTTGATATTGTTTATGATTAAAACCAATGATTAATTGAATGGACATTTGAGTAAGAATTGGTAGTTTAATAGTTTCTTCCTTAAGGACTTAAGGAAGAACATTCTGAGGTTAGGTAATTGAATGTTTCATATGTATTAAGGAAATCTTGACTGAATTCATAACTGGTTAAATCAACCACTCACCCTAGCATATTTTATCTTAATCAATTATTTCTACTATCTTTTTGTGTTTACTATTATAAATTCACAAACCCAACCAAACCCTTGTCTTTTTGTTCAAATAGCATCAGAAGGAAAATAAGTATTTCCTACGCAATCCCTGAGATCGATACTTGGAAATAAAACTCCTTATTACTACATCAGTAAAAATAGTACACTTGCTATTTTTCCGATCACAGACTCTAGAGAAATAATATGACAAGTGGTAACCTCCAAAACTCAGCTATAGAATTTCACTTTCCTTCTACTATACAGTAAAACATAAATAATTTTCCAAAGCCAAAAAACTGCCTTATTGATGTCACAATCATAGACATTGGTTCAGAAAAACAGCGGAAACACCTTTACTATAGAAACTTCCTTCGATACATTAGCAATGAAGTACAGAACAGAGATCCAATAGTACACAATTATTAAGATCATTCCCTTACTTCTTTGTATTGGAAATGACCAAAACTTCCCTCCTAATTTCCTCTCTAAAACCAAAGACTCGGACTTTTGATTGGGGCAAACTCAACCCTATAAAGCCAACTTGTAAGGTGAAGAATGTCCAAACTTTAAAAGCATTACTTAGGTAGGCGATGTTAGAATAAACCCAACCCCTTATACCAAGCATAATGAAGGCGCTGGAGGCTGCAATGAAGGAAATCCAAATGCCGCAATTAAGGAGGCTAGGGGCAGACCGGAGTTAAAGGCAGAAATTTCAACACTTTCCTTCCTAACATTTATTGGATATACCCAGAACTTTCCTCTCAATTTCCGCTTCAAAAACAAAATATTTCTCGCTATTCTATCATTCCTATTATTCATACCATGCCATTCCCTCTCTGACTTCCTAACAAACTAGCTATTACAACTAACTAACCATCCTTAACTGGGATTCTGCTAAGTGCTAACACATACAATGAAAATTGAAGATAAATGTATTAAATAAGCAAAATTAACTAAGGTAACTTACAGTGCTTGAATTTATAAATGAAACTTATCAAAAGCAAATAAAAATTCGAAAGACAATCCTGCCTAGTGAAGTCATTTCAAATAATAAGAACTACTAGGAATGGCATTTGATAGTAGATCATCTGAGGAAGGATTAGACACTTAAGAGTAGGAAAGGAGAAATTTCAGAAGTTAACATACCTCTGGTTCTAATGAATCCTTTGTGGTGTCACAAATAATAGATCGAGCTAAAGCAACTCGCTTTTTCATTCCGCCTGATAACTCAGAAGGAAGCCGTTCCTCAACTCCCTGTAAAAGATGGTGGATACGGAGTTATTCAATACGAAACTACTCTCTCAATGGTAGAAAGAAAACATTTACTACTACTTCTGCTACTCTTTAATGAAGTATTCACTGCCTGATATTAATGGATGAACCAAGTACTACACATATAAGACATATATACCTTTAAACCAACTGCAGCCAAGGTTTCCTTGACAAGCTCTGATATTTGTTCCTCAGGCATGCTTGAGTGTTCATACCTGAACAATTAACAAGGTCAGAAACAAAAAAGAAAAGGAATATAGAAGCTAGAGATCAATTAAATAACAATTGTTATCACCCTGTCATGTTAAAAAGGAAGTGAAATTTCAAAGCCAAGATTAAGCTTGCGTCTTACAAGAGAAAACCAACATTTTCACGAACAGTCAAAGAATCAAATAGTGCCGCGCTTTGGAACACCTGTTTTACAGATAAATAAATAAGATTACAACTAAAACATGATAGAACTTAAGAATTGCGGATAGGTCTGAAACTTACTAAGCCAATCCGAAGACCTGATATCTCGTCATCACTTATCAAACCACTTCTCTTTCTACCTCGAATATAAACTTCTCCCTGCTCAGTGGACAAGAGTTAACACTCAAGAAGTGAGCTCAATTATTCAAAATGAAATTCACATGTCCAAATCAGTCACTTACCTTGTCCGGAGCAAGAAGTCCCGCAATAATCTTCAAAATTGTAGATTTGCCAGTCCCAGAGGGACCAATTATTCCAACAGCTTCACCATATCTGATCTATTCGTAATGTTCAAAAGATAAAAACATGTGGAAATATTTTAGTATGCTCCCAATCAGCCAGGCCAGGCCTCCTTCAATTTTTCACTGATAACTAGTTTTTCGTTAAAAAAAAAAAAAAAGTGGTTTTTGATAGAACATAAGTATTACTTTATTTCCCTGAAGCATGAGTACTTCTAAAATAGTGAAATACCAGTTCCGTACTTATCCATACTGGGTACATGTACCGTACTCATGGTACTTCATTTTTTTTCCATTATTCGATTTCGAGTGAAATTTGTGATTTTCTCAAATATCAATATAGTATATTTATGTATTTTAATTTCTTCATTATTGTATCTTAACATTATTTCATACTAAGGTGGTGTTTGGAACACTTGGTTTAAGTTTATCTTATAACAATCACTTGGGTAAAGAAGTGTCTGGAACAGCTTATTTGGAAGTACTTCTGAAAACAACACACGATATATCAGTAACCCCTTTTCAGTTTAGGCAGAGTTGATCCTCATTACAACTTGTATCCTAGAAATAGCTTATATCTACTAAATCTTATACAACAACCGCATATAGAATAAATGCTTAACTAAGTTCTCCACGGAATAACACTCCTAAATATCACACTCACGCTGAATAGAACAACATACAAGAATTCAACCAAAACATTAAAGGATGAGTAAAGACAATGATATAATGAATCACCTTGAAGCTGATGCCATTTAAGATTTTCTTTTCCCCAAAAGACTTGTAGACGTCTCTACACTCAATAAGAACATCAGAATCATCGTCATGATCCCGAATTGTGTTTAATTGTTCTGATTTGGATGAACCCTAACAAGTAACAAATACACTTGATGTCACAAATACCGAAACAAAAAAAGAGAAAGAATAAAACTTGGTGAGTTAATTACAAACCCCACATTGAAAAGAAAAGAGAAAGAATGGATTAATAAATGTTGTTTTACATTGAACTGAATGGCGGAAGAGTCTTGGGTGTTGAAATTACGTGGAGGAGCGATGCAAGCACAAACAACTTTTCTGCGAATTTTGTTAGAGTGGGGATTGGCGTTGTTGTTGTTTGTTTGTTGAAATCTAGTAGAAGGGGGGGTATTTTTGTGTGGAGTGAGGCGAAAGAAAGGGTTGGTTGAGAGGGAAACCATGGTTAGGGGATTTGGATAATATAGATGGATGGAGAAGTTATTGGGTTATAGACATGGAAAGTAGCATGTGATTCATGTGGAGAACGAAGAGTGGAGTTTTCAAAAGGGTGGTGATGATGAAGAAGATGAGTGAGTCAAATGGGGATGATTGGTCGTCGGTGATTTTGAGAAGTCGCTTTCCCGGAAGATGGCTATTGGACTTGCCTGAGAGGGCCTCACTCCATCGACTTTCTCTTTGTTTATTATTTAACTCAAAGAAAAAATTCTCCTTTGGAGTAAATATCAATATGTCCTCATACCTATTAAAAAAAAGTATGTTATCCTATCCATCGACCTCTCTATATATTATCTACCTATAAAAAAAATCATAAAATCATAATTTAGATAATTGAGGAGGAGTGAGTTTTGGTAAGTGTTTTTTTAGTGGAGGGGAATGACTTGCAAAATTAGTAATTTTATGTTTGCGAAGTTAAAAGAGTGTAGTTTGTAAGAGTGAGTGAAATAATATATGTTATGGCACGTCTAATTCGACGTGAAATGCGAGAATTGTCCGATCAGATCTTACGATAATTGATGTATGAGTAGTTGGGATCAGGTGTCCGACTCTTTAAAGAGGTTACATTTGTTTATCTGTCTTTCGTAATGATGCTCTAGATTGAACCTTTGTTATTGGGTATGCTTGACTGGGCATGCTTGTTTGGGTCATTGGTTGTTTGAAATAGTTGTCCCCTAAGTCCTTACCACAACTTAGTGAAATGAGAATTCTCTTGGCGAACATGGGATCGATCTCGGGCCTATTCTCCTCTACTGCTTCGAGTTTTCTGGGTAGATTTTTGGCTTAAAAAAGGGGAGCGAAAGAAGGTCACTCATACCTCTGACTCCATACATCCCTAACATTTCGCAAAACATACAGTTTACCCTTAGCCCTTTCTCGAATATCCAACATTGTAGCCATCATTTGTTTTTCCTACTTCGATAACTACCTTGATGAATCGACTTATGTTCTCCTTGAGGGTTACTTATTTCTTCTTTTGGCTTTTGTCGAGGACAAATATTGTCTTGGGTTAAATTTTTGGGTGGTGAATTGGACGGTAAAATAGTCATAAAGTTCCTTTCAGGAATGTGTTTAGCTATTAAGTAGGGTTTTGAACCACCTCATGGCAGATTCTTTGAGGGTCAAGATGAGTAATTTGTAGTTCACCATGCTTTGGGCATGGTGATAAACAAGTATGGCGTCCACCTGTTTGTCGTGTTCGTCTGAATCTCTGGTCTCGTCGTTGCTATCTAACTTTGGGGATTTTCAAGAGACTTTGGGATCTTGTTGTCAAGGATGCGCCTAAAGAGCAGGTTTCTTTTTTATTAAGGAACTTGTACTTTGACATCGTGGATGTCTTCTCTATGAAGATGGCGCGAAGGAGATCCTTGAGGACGACATCCTTCAAGGGACTGTGGAAGAGATTGGTGTTCCTGGTACCAGGGGCAATCTAATGAATGCTCGGCTTGGAGATGCAGCATCAATGGGGATCAGTTTTTATGTGGTTTCACAGTTACCGTGTAATT
This sequence comes from Lathyrus oleraceus, assembly GCF_024323335.1. Lineage (NCBI taxonomy): Eukaryota > Viridiplantae > Streptophyta > Magnoliopsida > Fabales > Fabaceae > Lathyrus > Lathyrus oleraceus. The sequence continues at coordinate 277,594,949 of NC_066581.1, forward strand.
CTACTTTGTGGTGTGAGTGGTATCTAGTCAGAGTGTATTGCAATTTCTCTTTAATCTTGAAGAGTCGTTCTCATCCAAGAGATGTGCGTTATGTTGTTGCACTAAGTTATAAACACTGGTGATAAGGTCATTAGCTCCTTGCACGCCTACATTAGCTTGTAGTTTTTGGAAGCTTTTGAGCATCTTAGGTCCATGGATGTGTGGTTCTAGTGGTGGATGTGTGAAAGTTTAACCTTGAAGCAACATTACAAAGGCTGAAAGATTGCTAAAACCTGGAACATGCTTTGGCCGATAGTTGTAGGAACTAGAATTTGAGAAGTCAAAACAGAGGAAAAACTTACTAGGAATGGGTCAACGTCTTCTATTGGAGGAGGTGGAGCCTCTCTCATAGGATCAGAGACATTAACTATCGCGGCAGTGGAGTTACGTTTGGCGGTTATTCGGCCAAACTTATATGTTGCCATAGTTTGAACAAAATTGATCAAAGATTATAGTAGGAAAAAGATCGGTTGCTACGGAGTAGTGGTGAAGAAATAATGGTTTATCGTGAAATTCAAGGGAACTAGAAGCCAATTATCATAGACGATGCCATTATTTCATGATGAAACAAGAACTAGATAATTTAGAAGGAGTGAGTTCTTTTGGTGCGATGGTAAGATTCTCTAGTGAGGTGGAGTATGATGGACTTGTAAGGTTAGCACTTTAGCATCCAACTTAGTAAAGTCAAAGAGATGTAGTTTGTAAGAGTGAGAGTGAGAAAAAACTTGTTATGTCACATTGTAGGGCTTATGTATAACGTATACTTAAAAATGTCTCTGTCTAACGCACTGTGAGATGCAGGGATTATTTGATCACATCTAACAATAGCCAATGTATGAGTAACGAGGATCAAGTTTCTGGCTCTTTGACGAGGTTCCACCTGATGGCGTGTATTTTGTAATGATGCCTTGGATTAGGCCATTGTGATTAGGTTTGTTTCTTTGGGTCATTGTCTAGTCTAGAACATTAATGAAGATAATTCTTAGGAAGAAGTTCAATCTTATTTGAAATGTGTCAATTCAAATTTCGTCATCAATTATGTGGATAATTTGTAAATATTTTTGTAAGTGTTATTTAAATATTTATGTCTACCTTAACTCTAGTGGACCTTCGAAATTTAATTCATCTAAATTTTTTAAATAAAAATAACGATAATAATTTATCTACTTTATTAAAACTAGCATGACATGCAAACATTAGATTGGTTCAAATAGAATTATATTTCAATTTCTTAAGTAAGGTATTATATTAAGGTGATGAAAATAAATTATTTAGGTGAGGATACACACTAAAGTGGTCATTCATATTCTCTAACAAGATTAATCGTTGATAACATTGATGGCAACTTCGTATCAATAAGATGGTTAAAAAAATGTAACATGTCATTATCTCACCTTTCTTTCTTTATAAAAACAATGAGAAAGTTATTTGTTTAAAAGATTCACTCAGTTGACTGCGAAAGTGATAAAATTATAAGTAAAGTATTTTTAAAATGGATTTAGATCTCTCCCAAAAGCTAACTTAAAAGATGAAGTTGTTCAACCATATTTATACATTTAATAATATGGGAACCTAAGCAATGTGAGACTCTAATGTAATTTCAACAACACAAACTTCAACACCTACCATCACATCTAGCATGACTTTGGGGTCTAATTTCCACATTGTAGTTCTTAACTCGGTTTTGATACCATGTAAAATGGGTTTTGATCGTATCCCAAAAGTTACCTCTATATATGAGGTTTCCTAAACATATTTATACATCCAACTGCCTAAGAACCTAAGCAATGTGGGACTCCAAATAAATTCAACACCCACCCCCACGCTTAGTATGAGCCTGAGTCTAATTTCTACGTTGGAGTCCTTAACTTGAATTTGATACTATGTTAAATAGGTTTGGATCGCATCCCAAAGTCAAGCTCAAAGGTTGATGTTGTCCAAGCATATTTATATATTCAACAACATAGAAACCTAAGAAATGTGATACTCCAATATAACTTCAACAATACTAATAAACTTCAACACCCACCCATACATATAACATGAGCTTGAGTCCAATTTTCATATTGCAATCCTTAACCCATCTCTAATACCATGTTAAATGGGCATGGGGCTATGATACCATGTTAAACGAGTTTGAATCTCATCTTAAAAACAAACTCAAAGTTTTATTATATAGGATAATTGTTTGTGTTAATCCTAGAGGTGAATAGTTTTATTATAACTTATTACTTGTATCGAATTATTTATTAATAATAAAATGCATTTCTTTGTTATGTTTATTTTTTCAAAATAATAAAGTTACTAGAATAGCTAGTTCATTTAATGAAATTTTAAGTGTGACTTTATCATAAGATCACATTAAACATGATATTCTTAAAGTATCCATAGTCCAATTTTATTCTGAAGAGGTATAGATTAAAAACATTGAGACTATTATGTGGATAAATTGATGATCTCATCTCATGGATCATGGATAAAGAGTTATCAAGTCTTTACATATGTATGAATATTAGGAGTAATATTTATACTTGATTGACTCACTATGAGAATACTAAGAATGTTATGCAAGTGACATAATTTATTCTTAAGGTGATAGTGGTGTATACCATCCTTCGACTTGAAACCACTATGAACCCTAGATATGGAGTCGAGTACTTTATTATCAATTAAACATTGTTCGTAATAGGATGACCATAAATATGATTGATGGGTACTCCATAAATCATGATGAGGGACATGAGTGACCTAGATGAAATTTGCTCATCCTGTATAATTTGATATATATCTATGGGCCCAATATTGAACTGGACAAGGGTGACGTGATCTATGATTTGTGTTCAATATAGAAATGATAGAAAAGGGTAATTGTACCCATAAATATTATCATCAAAAAATTTGTTAGATCACATGACATTTTCTTGACTTGGGTGATAATGATGTGTTGCTAGATATCACTCATTGTTTATTATATTAAATATGCAATTTTTTTATAATTGACAATGCTACAAGAACCTATAGGGTCACACACATAAGGACATGTTGATGAGAGATTGAAATATGAAAAAATGTAAGGTACAATCTACTTAAGATAATTACGCAACATCGTAAGGTAAGATGCACTTAAGTGAATTTTAGAACACTGTAAGGTACAATGACTTAAGTGGAATACAAAATACTTGAAGGTACCATGCACTTAAGTGAAATAAATTACACTATAAGATACAATACACTTAAATGGTCTTTTTCAGCTTACAACCATACAAGTGGTTCTAGAAATAAAATATTTACCCTTTAAGTACTCTCTCTCTCTCTCTCTCTCTCTCTCTCTCTCTCTCTCTCTCTCTCTATATATATATATATATATATATATATATATATATATATATATATATATATATATATATATATATATATATATATATATATATATATTAAAGTCTACATTCGTAACAGGTAACATTGAGATTGAAGACAATGTGTTTGTGTGGACTGAGTAGAGACGTTGTTCTTCGTTCAAAGTATGTCATCTTTCTTTCGATTGTGCACCAAATGTGTTAATCGCCACAAGAGGTAATTGTTTATATCACTAATCATGCATCATTTGTAAGGACCGACTTAAGGAGTAGTTTTGTTTTCTGCTGCATTTTATATTACGATTTCCCTTCAATAACATCACAGGTAGTTTTTTTGTGAAATTGTGAAAGATCGCTTGATCATGCGCTTAGCATTTTATCTTGTTTTCTTATCAGTCAATTGTAAATGAGGCAAGAGTAGGTCTTGAAGTACTAAGGTAATGCACGCATAAAAAATATATTTTTATCTTCTTATTTTTGTTATAAAACTTCTTAAAATCAATATAGGCAAGTGCTTAAATGATAATAAGCTGATTTAATCAATTAAAAAGGTAAAATATATTGAACAAAGTAAAATATATTGATCAATTAAAAAGGTAAACTTCACGGGTAGTATTAGGAAAGTGACACTGAACAAAGTAAATTCAAATAAGACTAATTGTACTTCTGACTATTATGAGTGAATTTCTTTTCCTTGGATTAATTGCACATAATTGGGTTTATAATTTTTGTGTTATTTATATCCTGCTTTTATTTTGCCACTTACACATTTAACTTGTCATACACATTATTTCAACATTGTCTCTAACATCTTGTCTTAAATAAAACAAAATTTTTAGTTTTGAATGGGACAATTTCCTTTTGTCTTATCAAGAAACCAAGTTTTCTTGTGGCCTTTATTCCTTAAGGCTTACCATTTACCTTCTCCCCTAAATATTGAGTATGACACCTCCTTATTCCATTTTTATCTTATCCATAATTTCATAATTGGTCATGTTTGTTTCTTTGAAAGCATGTATACTCTCCCAATAGATAAGAAACATGTACCCATTGGACCTATTTAAGAGGACCTTAGGGAAGCCACTTCCGCTCCTAGGACGAAAAAATATCCTTTTAAAAACTTTGCAAGATGAATCGAATCACTACTATAGACAATATATTTAACCTCGATTGGATATGAGGTGTTACATCAATTTCATATACGAGGTAACGAATGACATCATAAAAAGTGCACCATATTACCTCTAGGTCGGAAATCCACTGAAGGGAAAGGTGTGATGGTCATGGGTTTGATCCCCAATAATATCCATTTTAGAATTTTTAAATGGTGAAAACATCTTTCCCCTAGATTTTGTTATTTAACCGACAGGTAAAACACGATTAAGTTTATTATATCTAATGTGAATTGCTTATTTCACCAAACTCTAAATGAATCTATAACTTTTTAAATTGGTTTACAAAATAATTATATGAACAATTATGTCATATTTGAAGAAACAATTACAATAATCAATGATTTCCGAGCATCTTGTAACTTATTATTCATCATCGGTTCTTTAATGGATATAATCTCGTTCAGTCTTTCAATTTCTTCATTCAACACTCTATACTAATTCATTCTTGAAAGCATAAAATTTTATATTTTGCAAAAAGAAAAAGTATGGAAGAAAGTTGAACGAAAACTAGAAGCATTGAAGAGATTTTAACCATAAAAGAATGAGAGATGAATGATGAGTTACAAAATGCTTGAAAAACATTGAACGAGTGTAATATGTTTTTCAAATACAATATAACTTAATATTATTATTTCCAAAATCAATTTAATATGTTATATGTTCAAAGAGGGGTTAGTGAAACAAACAATCGATATTAGATATAATAAACTAAATTGTAGTTTCTATCACTATAATGTCCTCTTGACATGTTCAACAGAACAAGATGAGAGATGTACAAAGAATCACAAAAACATAATCTCAATCTCAAACTCAAATTCAATAACAAAAACTAAACAATAACATATAGATTTTGAAACTTTTCTAAATAAAACAACAAAAACTACAATAACATCAACAATTCAAAAACAACAATAAATAACAACAACAATAACATTAACAACTAAAAAACAACAATAAATCACAACAACAACAACAATAACATTAACAACTCAAAAACAATAATAAATAACAACAATAACATTAATATTCAATCTTAATATAAACAACAACTAACATTAAACAACAACTCAAAAATAATAAACCTATAACATCAATCTCAATAAACTTATTACATCAACATCATCAACATCAACTAACATTAACTAACATTAGATAATTACATCAACATCAACAATAAACTTATAACATTAAACAACTAAATTAACATCAACAATAAACCTATAACATCAATCTCAATAAATCTATAATGTACTTATCTTAACAAAAATAACAACATATAACATTAATCTCAATTTAAACAATAACAACAAGAAGAAGATTAAACCTCTAAGGTTTCAGGTCTCAACAACAACAACAACAACAAAAATAACAATAATAACAACAACATTAATGTAACATGAGTAGTCATGTTTGACGTATCAGATCTATTAAGAAGAAGAAGTGAAAGAAATGATTTTGGTCTTTTATTCTGGCAAGTATTAAACGAGAACCCTAAACACATATCATCTTCGTATTTCCTTGTTTTTTTAGGAGTTGAAGGATGTTATGTGTTTAGGGCTCTTTTTGTTTTGGGTTCTTTGTCAGGGTTTTGTATGTGTTATTTTAGTGTGTTGTTTTAGGCAAGTGAAATTGAAAGCTACAAGTTAAGCTATATATATCAGAGTAAACAATTTCACCTCAGTTGAAAAACATAATCGAGGTGAAAAATGAATTATTTTTGGATTAAAATAAAATATGCAGAACGGCGCCACTTTTAATGAAATAAAAACAAAAACTGAAGTTGTTGGGATTCAAAGTATGTACCCTTAATTAGTTTACATCTCAGTTTTCTACTAGAACCGAAAAAATATATTATTTTTTTAGAAAGAAAAAATATGGCACATTACCTCGTTTTTTTGTTACGTGAGGTGAAATCGTTGTCATGAAATGTATTATTTGTAGTAGTGAATACGCTAAAGCGACTATTATGGGCTTGAGTAATGATTGAAACCCAACTCCTCTTATCCATCCATTTTATACAATATATTAAGAAAAACACTCATATAGTACAACCTATTACAAAAACCTTACACGTGATCTAAAACCCCCTGACAAACACACAATTGTTGGGGTGAAATTGTGAAAAGGGTACATTCATCGCCTTTAACATTTCACACTCAAATGGTGTGATGGGAATCCTCGTGCACGAGTCTCCTAAGATGGTAACATACATGTAAAATCCATCCATCATATAACCTTGAGTATGTATCATGTCCATACATTCCTTATCCCAAAATAGTTCGAGAGTTTCATCTTATATACTATCAATAGAAGAAACTTATCTAAGGAACATAAATTTTCAACCTCATCAGCACTACATTAGTAACGAGAATATCCCACCACTTTTGATCAAAGTCAACTCTAATAATATGAGTGCATTAAAAACTTAACATGATACATGTTTCTTCCTATGAAAGAGACGGAAAAAGTTATGACACAATCAATTTCATCACTACTAGTATCAAAATTACTAGTGTCACTAGAATCACTAAAGAAATCAAACATATCCCTATGAAATGTTTGTTTATCCATAGTCTTATATGATATTACAATGGTGAGTAATACATTTTATAGTGGGAAAGGTAAAAAGGTTTCACAACCCCTTTGTCAAGTTTTAGTTCACGAATGACCACCATGCTTATGTAGAGATACGAGTAACAACATAAATGAAAAACAACAAAGCTACAAAAAAAAAGAAAAAAACTATATCTTTAAAAAAAGACATGCACAACACCTATACAATGAATGTTTGATCAGGAAAAGATAACAAATGTTTGTCCAAGAAGAGGTATAAACACAACTACGAAAGAAAAAGAAAACAACACCCATACATATAGAACTTTTTCAAATGGACACAATGATCCACTAAAAGGACATAATGATTTGCCTTACACGAAAAGAAACAACATTTGGTAGATGTCAAATATTGTCTGAGAAAATACAAAACATCGTTAAAGGTGGCACATGAGCGAAGGAAATTGAAATGATAGGCGTATGAAACACATCTTTCCTCATATAGAGAATGCAATTTAATCCATATATAAGCTGCCAACGAAGACTTTTCCACCAACATAGAATGTTAAATTTTCGTTTCACATCAACCTCGTGCTAGGTGACATGCGACTCATTATAGATCCCAAAATTATTTGTACTATTATTTAAGCACTTTTTCCTTAGAAGTTTCGAGCTTGGGGGATTATAGACCATCTTTGCTTCCAAAATTTACTTTGCATCTAACACATGTCATGAATTGTAGGCCATACAAATATTTATACATCTAATTAAAAACTTCTTGTATGGGGGTTGTAAATTATAATAACTTACATTAACAACTGGGGATTGTTGCTTCCACCTTTAGAGGTTCTACGACACCATTGTAAAAATACTAAAATATCCCCAGCGTCCGGAGATGCATCTCGATACGTACATTTTCCACTCACAACTAAGGCAAAAATGGTGAGAAACCCTTATTTTGTTAAAATTTGATTCGGAGATGCATCTCCGTATGCACCAAAGGTTGATTCAGAGTTGCATCTCTGTAACCCCTCTTAGTTCATTAGTCAATGAGATTTTTAGAGATGCATCTCTAAAAAATGCTTTGTTAGATCAAACCATAAATAGGTAGAAACAATGGAAGAATGGAAAACCAACATAAATTAACTCTAAAATAAACATTACATAGATAAAGATTACATAAACTTACCACTACATGTTATTAAAAACGAATGGTTTAGGACATTGCAACATTCTTATAATATCTTCGGCTGATATTTGAATCATCGCATCCACTTCAATCAAACACTTTATTGAGTGATGGTAAAAGGTAATCCACATCACCTTCAAATCATCATCTGTATTCAGTTCAAGCATGATGAATCGTATGTTCCCTTTGTGTCTATAAAGGATGAGCGGTACTCAAGTTTGATAACTTACGTATTTTCTGGATATTGCATGAGAGTATTCAATTTGGTTTTCAGATCAACGAGAAGTATGTCCTCACAAATTCGAAATTGAAGTGGGGTTTTTGTGCCATTGAATTACACAGATGCAAGATGATAATATGTACTCATTCTGGTTTGTGTAAAGAAAATGGAATGAGAGACCCTATTTATAAAAGTTGTAGAGCAATAAGGACCTTACAAGCATGATCATATATGCATGAAATACTTCAAAGATATAATTCGAATCCGCATTCTTTTTTCAAAAATGAGGGTCTATCCAGAGATGCATCTCTGGATGATCCCCTATTTTTTAAAATAATTAGAATGTGTGTTTGGAGATGCATCTTCGGATCCATCCAAAAAATTTGCAGAACAGAACCATGCCAATTATGTAGAGCAAACTTTGAAAAACAAAAAATGTCCAAAAAATAACACCTAACTTTATAACATTATGCAGTGCATTAATTACAAAAAAACGTGTTACATTACTAAAATGCATCGAAACATATGTCACTACCTAAATCTATTGGTGACTCATTCTTTGACCTTTCTTTATTTGATTTTTGTTCAATTTCTTTCAACTTGGTGAACTCTTCCATCCTTTCAAGAAATTGATTCGTCCATGTTTCAACATATTGTGTGAAATGTGTCGTCCACTCCGGCGATGTCTTTGGTATATGACATCCCGGTTTCAACTAAACTTGAACAAAATGTTACTTTTTTTATAACTAGCCAATAAACATGATGTGTTCGGATGAATTATGAGGTGGATTACTTTGAAATGGAAATAATTTTTCAGAGAAACCATAACATGTTAAATCAATGCACACCCTATAGTAAGCATTTGCTATAATATGTCTCATTTTCAGAAAGTGCATCCATTTGTTAAATGGAGCCGGACCACTTAGAAATGGAACAAGAACACTAATAATTGTATCGTAATTTTATTTGTTCTTGTATAGATTTGTGTATGATTCTCTATCCGTCGTTATCTCTTGTATAAGATGACGATGGACAAATTGATGGTCTTCATCTCCTTTACCGAGCAAACCTAAAACAACTCTAAAACCATAATTGCCATCACCTTCAACATCTACAATCCGTTCGATGTATTTGTGCAAAAAAAGTGACATATCTTCAATATGTTTGATTTTTGTTAACGATGGTGGAAGAGATGGTTTGCTAATGCGAGCACTGTAACACCCTTCTACCCAAACGACATATTTAAAGAATTTATCAGAGTACAACATGTAGAAGAGTTTACATTTCATTCAACTTAACACTCATCACTTTACAACATAAAAATATTTCATTTATTTTAATAAAACTTCGCAGCGGACAACAACACAATTAACGATTTATAAAAATGTTTCAACAAAACATATCAATAATTTAGTCTTCATACACAACTTAAATAATAATATAATCTCTATTGAATCCCATAACCCCGGTGTCACATGACCAGAGCATTGACTCGACTCTGTAGAATAACTCTACACTTATTCTTCACCTCAACAAAAGCTACTCCTCATTATCTGCACATTGCTCATCATAGATGAACATAAACACATGCAGAAGGGGTGAGAATTACATTATTAAACAATAATATAACGACAGAATATAATATGAATAATTTGCACATATGTCAACACGGATCATCACAATCATCATTATAATCCACAAACTCATGAATATCAACAAAACAACACATCAATTGCAATGCACACACCCATGCATGACTCAACACGACTCGGTATACCCATTTTGTGACCACTACAGGATCACTACTCCCAGATTCACCACCATAGAATCCGAGTTCCCCATAAGGAACCAAGCCTCTCAACAAGCCCGGAGTCAACAACATCATTGGAACTCAGTCCGTTCATCACTAGGCATCGGCCTTTCATGAATGCATGCACACCAAACATGCATCATAATCAACATAGAAACAACAGCATCATATAGTCATGTTATCATCATCATTAATAGCATGACGTACAACTCAACAAAACAACAACAACATTACAACGATATCACATCTGGGAGTTTAAAACGCGAAATCTGTCCGTCAAACTGATATGGCGAACGCCGTTAGGCTAATGGTGAACGCCATTAGCGTTAAACGCTCCTATTCTGAAAACTGTCTATCAAACTGATATGGCGAACGCCGTTAGGCTAATGGTGAACGCCATTAGCGTTAAACGCTCCTATTCTGAAAACTGTCTATCAAACTGATATGGCGAACGCCGTTAGGCTAATGGTGAACGCCATTTAGCGTTAAACGCTCTTATTCTGAAAACTGTCTGTCAAACTGATATGGCGAACGCCGTTAGGCTAATGGTGAACGCCATTAGCGTTAAACGCTCTTATTCTGGAAAAACTGTCTGTCAAACTGATATGGCGAACGCCGTTAGGCTAATGGTGAACGCCATTAGCGTTAAACGCTCTTATTCTGGAAAAAGGCCCAAATGGCGAGCGCCAAAGGCATAATGGCGAACGTCATTTGGCTGTTATGTGCATAAACAAGATTTTAAGCGCAGAAACAGTGGACGCGCGGCTTCTAAGCCTACAACCCAATATCAACATTTAACAATCATACATACACCACATACTTCGATTACAATGTATATAACGCCACCATACTCACAGATCGGACAATTTCCCTCAAAAACCACAACTTTCCCAATCTCCCTAAATTCCCCAAATTTATCAACAACCCAATCCTATATCATGTAATTGCTCGCATATTATCGTTTAATAAGGTTCAGACCCCTTACCTCTTTGGATTGAAGGAAGTTCTGAGCAATCTTTGGCCTTTTCCTCTTCCTTCTCTTTCTCTTCAGCGTTTTTCCCTTTCTCTGACTCTGAGGCAAAAATACGTGAAAAACACTCTGAGTTCTCACCTTGGCCTCTTTTATCCATTTCCACTTTTACCCTTCCACTCTTCATATTCCATTTATTTTATTTATTTAATTATTATTAAAATAAATAACATCTATAATAATAATAATAATTCCCAATATTATTTAATAATTCATTTTACCTTCAAATAATCATATTAAAATAATATTTAAATTAATCTAACAATATTCTGGGTGTTACAACTCTCCCCCACTTTAGAAGTTTTCGTCCTCGAAAACATACCTCAAGCAAATAGAGCCGGATACGACTCCTTCATCTGATCTTCACGCTCCCAAGTCAAGCTCTCACCAGCTGGACCTCCCCAAACAACTTTCACTAGAGCAATCTTCTTACCTCTCAGGGTCTTCTCTTCTCGGTCATCTATCCGAATTGGCAACACCTCAACGGTCAAATTATCCCTCACCTGGATATCATCCAACTGAACAACAAAATCCATGGAAATGCTATCCCACTTCCATTCAGGAATCTTCAAAGGTTGCATCATACCTGCCGGTTTCTGATGTTCAATCTTTGACTTCTGACAAGTCAAACAGGCATACACAAACTTAGCAACATCTCTTTTCATACCAGCCCACCAAAACAACTTCTTCAAATCTTGATACATTTTAGTTGCACCTGGATGGATACTCAATCCACTCCTATGGCCCTCTTCAAGAATACTCTTTTTCAATTCAGACACCTCAGGAACACAAACTCTACCTTTAAATCGCAGGATGCCATTCTCATCAATCTCAAAATTACCACCATTACCCTGGTTAACCATAGTAATATGATCAACTAGAGCGACATCAACTTGCTGACCATTCCGAATATCTTCCAGAATTTCACTAGTCAACTTCAGCATACCCAACTTTACACTATCAGCGGAAACTTCACAACCCAAACTCATATCACGGAACTGTTCAATTAACTCAAGCTCCCGAACCATCATCATAGACATATGTAGAGACTTTCTACTCAGCGCATCTGCAACTACATTAGCCTTACCGGGATGATAACTCAATTCAAAGTCAAAATCCTTCAGTAATTCTAACCACCTTCTCTGCCTCATATTTAACTCTTTCTGATCAAACAGATACTTCAGACTCTTGTGATCACTGAACACTTCGAATCTGGAACCATACAGATAATGCCTCCACATTTTCAACACAAATACAACAGCTGCAAGTTCTAGATCATGCGTAGGATAATTCCTCTCATGAACTTTCAACTGTCTAGAAGCATAAGCTACAACTTTACCATTCTGCATCAAAACACCACCAAGACCCATCAAAGAAGCATCACAATAAACAACGAAGGACTCACCAGGATTAGGCAAGATCAACACTGGAGCACTGGTCAACCGCCTCTTCAACTCAACAAAACTCGCTTCACAAGCTGCATCCCACACATACACTTGACCCTTCTTAGTCAACTGCGTCAACGGCAATGCCAACTTAGAGAAGCCCTCAATAAATCTGCGATAATAACCAGCTAACCCCAGAAAACTGCGTATCTCAGTAGCAGACTTCGGAGTCTCCCACTGTAATACAGCATCAACTTTAGCAGGGTCAACAGAAATCCCACCACTCGAAATCACATGGCCAAGGAAACTCACTTCCTTCAACCAGAACTCACATTTAGATAACTTTGCATATAATTTCTTTTCTCTTAACACCTGCAAAACAATTCTCAGATGTCCTGCATGCTCTTCTTCCGTCTTAGAATATATCAATATATCATCTATGAACACCACAACAAAATTATCAAGGTACGGATGAAATATACGATTCATATATTCCATAAACACACCTGGAGCATTAGACACACCGAACGGCATCACAGTGTATTCATAATGACCATACCTCGTACGGAAAGCAGTCTTCGCAATATCATCTGACTTCACTCGGATCTGATGATAACCCGACCGCAAATCAATCTTACTGAAAACATGAGCTCCAACCAACTGGTCCATCAAATCATCAATCCTCGGCAATGGATACCGATTCTTGATAGTCACCTTATTCAACTGCCGATAATCGACACACAACCTCATCGTACCTTCTTTCTTCTTCACTAACAATACTGGTGCACCCCAAGGAGAAACACTTGGACGCACAAACTTCTTCTCAAGCAATTCTTCAAGTTGCTTCTTCAATTCAACTAATTCAGTTGCCAACATTCTATAAGGAGACATCGACACTGGACTCGTACCTGGTACTAAGTCAATGGCAAATTCGACTTCACGTTCTGGAGGTAAATCACTTACATCCTCCGGAAACACATCCTGAAATTCACAGACAACAGGCAAATCTACACTCACCACTTTCTTATCCGCTTGCAGAGACGCAAATAAAGCGAATATCTGAGCTTCATCTTTCACAAAATCCCTCACCTGCCTAGCAGATAAAAATCTTGCCTCATCATTCTCACCAACTTCAGAAAACCGCACCGTCTTCCTATAGCAGTTGATAAACACGCCATAGAATTCTAGCCAATTCATTCCCAGAATAATATCAATTTGGTGCAAGGGTAAGCACACCAAATCAACCACGAACTCTCCCTCAAAGATCGTCAAATGACAACCTCGACAGACAACAGAAGTCTTCACAGAACCATTAGCAGGAGTATCTATCACCATACTTCCGCCTAGGGACGACATAATCACACCAATCCTGGTCGCACACTCATACGAAATAAACGAATGAGTAGCACCAGTGTCAACAATAGCAAGCAATTCAACATTATTAATCAAGCAAGTACCTTTAATCAGATTATCTTCTTTAGGAGCTTCAGCCCCACTCAGGGCAAACACCCTACCAGTAGTATGAGCTGCAGTAGCCGCCTTCTTCGGTTTCGAGCACTGCGAACTGATATGGCCTTTCTCGCCACAATTAAAACATGTCGGACCAGCATCCTTACATTCAGTAACTCTATGACCAGCCTGACCGCATCGGAAACATCTCAGCACTTTCTTGGTACAGCTATCAGCACGGTGGCCTGGCTCGCCACACTTGAAACATTTACCAACTATGGGAGATCCTCCCCCACTTGGCTTCTTCTCATCTACTACTTTCTGCTTACCTTTACCATTCGGAGATGCATAAGGACTACCACGATCCCTTATTCTTCTTCTCACTAAGACTCTTGTAATGAGCAGTCCTAGCCTTGCTATCTTCATCAAATATCCTGCACTTATTAACCAGTGTAGGAAACCTACGAATCTCCTGGTAACCAATGCCTTGTTTGATCTCGGGACGCAACCCGTTCTCAAACTTGACACACTTGGATTCCTCAGCATCAACATCATTATAATGAGGACAATACTGCACCAGCTCCTCAAACTTCGAAGCGTAATCAGCAACAAACATGTTACCCTGCTTCAGTTCTAGAAATTCCATCTCCTTCTTACATCGCACATCAGCAGGAAAATATTTCTCCAGAAAGACCGTCTTGAACCTTTCCCAAGTCATCTCAGCACCTGGTACTTCAATTCTCTGGCGAGTGTTATCCCACCAGTTTTCAGCCTCTTCAGATAACATATGCGTACCAAACTGCACCTTCTGTGCTTCAGTACACGTCATCACCCGGAAAATCTTCTCAATTTCCCTCAGCCAAATCTGAGCACCATCTGGATCATAGCGCCCTTTGAATGTAGGAGGGTTATTCTTCAGAAACCTTCCCAAATTCTTAAACTCGTCGACCGGCGGATTCTGCTGCGCCTGCATAGCCTGCGCCATAGCAGCCAAAGCCTCAGCAATCGCACGGTCATTTTCTCCAGCCATACTTTGCACAACACAACCACCACCGTTAAATATCGACAGTGTCATTTACACTAATCGACCAACAGGGAAAACATCACATTATGACTCGACTGGACTGACTATGCTCTGATACCACTAATGTAACACCCTTCTACCCAAACGACATATTTAAAGAATTTATCAGAGTACAACATGTAGAAGAGTTTACATTTCATTCAACTTAACACTCATCACTTTACAACATAAAAATATTTCATTTATTTTAATAAAACTTCGCAGCGGACAACAACACAATTAACGATTTATAAAAATGTTTCAACAAAACATATCAATAATTTAGTCTTCATACACAACTTAAATAATAATATAATCTCTATTGAATCCCATAACCCCGGTGTCACATGACCAGAGCATTGACTCGACTCTGTAGA
The DNA here is from genome assembly GCF_024323335.1 of Lathyrus oleraceus. NCBI lineage: Eukaryota > Viridiplantae > Streptophyta > Magnoliopsida > Fabales > Fabaceae > Lathyrus > Lathyrus oleraceus. The sequence continues at coordinate 277,610,595 of NC_066581.1, forward strand.
ATAACTCTACACTTATTCTTCACCTCAACAAAAGCTACTCCTCATTATCTGCACATTGCTCATCATAGATGAACATAAACACATGCAGAAGGGGTGAGAATTACATTATTAAACAATAATATAACGACAGAATATAATATGAATAATTTGCACATATGTCAACACGGATCATCACAATCATCATTATAATCCACAAACTCATGAATATCAACAAAACAACACATCAATTGCAATGCACACACCCATGCATGACTCAACACGACTCGGTATACCCATTTTGTGACCACTACAGGATCACTACTCCCAGATTCACCACCATAGAATCCGAGTTCCCCATAAGGAACCAAGCCTCTCAACAAGCCCGGAGTCAACAACATCATTGGAACTCAGTCCGTTCATCACTAGGCATCGGCCTTTCATGAATGCATGCACACCAAACATGCATCATAATCAACATAGAAACAACAGCATCATATAGTCATGTTATCATCATCATTAATAGCATGACGTACAACTCAACAAAACAACAACAACATTACAACGATATCACATCTGGGAGTTTAAAACGCGAAATCTGTCCGTCAAACTGATATGGCGAACGCCGTTAGGCTAATGGTGAACGCCATTAGCGTTAAACGCTCCTATTCTGAAAACTGTCTATCAAACTGATATGGCGAACGCCGTTAGGCTAATGGTGAACGCCATTAGCGTTAAACGCTCCTATTCTGAAAACTGTCTATCAAACTGATATGGCGAACGCCGTTAGGCTAATGGTGAACGCCATTTAGCGTTAAACGCTCTTATTCTGAAAACTGTCTGTCAAACTGATATGGCGAACGCCGTTAGGCTAATGGTGAACGCCATTAGCGTTAAACGCTCTTATTCTGGAAAAACTGTCTGTCAAACTGATATGGCGAACGCCGTTAGGCTAATGGTGAACGCCATTAGCGTTAAACGCTCTTATTCTGGAAAAAGGCCCAAATGGCGAGCGCCAAAGGCATAATGGCGAACGTCATTTGGCTGTTATGTGCATAAACAAGATTTTAAGCGCAGAAACAGTGGACGCGCGGCTTCTAAGCCTACAACCCAATATCAACATTTAACAATCATACATACACCACATACTTCGATTACAATGTATATAACGCCACCATACTCACAGATCGGACAATTTCCCTCAAAAACCACAACTTTCCCAATCTCCCTAAATTCCCCAAATTTATCAACAACCCAATCCTATATCATGTAATTGCTCGCATATTATCGTTTAATAAGGTTCAGACCCCTTACCTCTTTGGATTGAAGGAAGTTCTGAGCAATCTTTGGCCTTTTCCTCTTCCTTCTCTTTCTCTTCAGCGTTTTTCCCTTTCTCTGACTCTGAGGCAAAAATACGTGAAAAACACTCTGAGTTCTCACCTTGGCCTCTTTTATCCATTTCCACTTTTACCCTTCCACTCTTCATATTCCATTTATTTTATTTATTTAATTATTATTAAAATAAATAACATCTATAATAATAATAATAATTCCCAATATTATTTAATAATTCATTTTACCTTCAAATAATCATATTAAAATAATATTTAAATTAATCTAACAATATTCTGGGTGTTACAAGCACCCTTGGAAACACTTTTTTCCCTGGACTTTGGAGTCGGAGAATTCGGAAAATATGAGTCAACATGTTCAAAATATAAGGGAGACCTCGTGGAGTTGTCACTTTGAGTCAACTTTACCTTTTTGGGGCACCTTTTATTTTAACCAGTTCCGATGGTGGTTTCAAATCTGTTGTTTTTGGATATTCATTCTTCCTAAGTTGTTCTCTGATGTGCAATTTCATTACGTCATTAGCTTTCATGAATCTCTCTTGGATCACTTTCCATACGTTCATGATAGATATGTTTGATTTATCATCCTCCTTCACACCATCATCATCAAAATGGAGCCTTGTCTAGTGAGTGCAAACTTCATCCATACATATTGGTTTTTCAAGCTTCGGCTTCTTTGAAATTAAACAAACACGTGGAAGATCGTAAGTCTTCCTAAGTGTACATCCACACTTAGAGATATCTGAACATGTTTTATCCGCTCTCTTGGCTTCATGAAAAACAAAATTCAACACCGTCTAAGATATGTTGCAAACCAATTACAATTAAAAGATGTCATCTTTGAAGCGGTGTTCTAACACGTTAATATTCTTACCAAAAGATGTTTATATCTTATTATGTTGGTTTTTGAGCATTTGGTTCACGACGTCCCAATCTCGACAAAATTCATATTTACTATTCCCAACTAATTCTTCAGTCTAGCATATGCAGACTCAACTTTGTTAGTTATTATATTGCCAAAGTGTCTAACCTGATCGGTCTATGATCACACAATCTTCTATTTAACCTGGTCCAAAATAGTTCCCTCAACATATTTCAGGAAATCTGGATATCTAGCACACACCCTCTTAAAATGTATTACAGATTTAACATATAGTTCTTCCGTGGAAGAATTTATTATACCATTCCTGCATCCATTGTCTTTTCCACTACGACACCAGATTTGGCCATTTTCCCGTCCCCACCTTTGATTTGTTTAGTTCCAACTACGGGTTTTTGTCCATTTTTCACATTTTTGGTTATGTGATGCTTACAAAGTAATGCAGACGATGTAGGAAACACTATTGCAACCGAATTCATCAGTGCAATGTCAGGATTAATGATTATGACTTGTGGCATGTTTTCTTGGTCCTTCCACATAGTCTTACACATTTCTAAATCCCATGTAACGTTATCCTCTTTTTCAGATTCTAAAAATGCAAAACCGACTGAATAAGTCATACCCGTAGAAGTAACACCAACAATTTCTAGGAGTGGAAGTCTATACTTATTTGTTCTGTATCTCGAGTCAATCATGAGCACAATGGGAAAGGTGTTGAATAATTTGACAGAATTAGGATGACTCCAGAATATGTATCAAATAATGAATTTATACTCACAAACTTTGAACTTTGAAACATATTTGTCATCTTCAAAAAGCTTCAAGAGTTGTTGCATCTCAGATCTTGGCCCTCTTACTTCCTTGTTGTCTCGATCATGCACATTGTATATTTGCTTGATATTTGAAACATTTATAGGTGTTTTCCATTTCAAAAACGCGATTATATTTTTCGAAGCCATCATGTTTAATGTCTGTCTGAAACAAGTTCCCTCTCCCCCGGCACAAGGAGACATACAATAGGATGACTGACTAGCTTGTCATCCAAGGCATGATTATGTATACCGAAAATCACATTAAACTTCCATGTCTCATCAGTCATACAGTATTCACGTAATTTAAATGAACACTTACATTTCCTTGATCTAGTGTCATATCGTTTCAACTTCCTCGTCTTTGTTAGGTACATGCCACTTCTTCCGCATAACATCGTTACAAATATTTGTCTTCTATCTGAACCATTGTCGGACCTTCTAATTACAATGTCAAACCCTAATTTTCTAGCCTCCATGCAGACCCATTGTAGCATATATTCACAAACAAAAAACACTTCTTTATTTGTAAATTATGCACGAACATCTACCTCTACAACGATCGATCGAGCACCTGGTTTAACATCATCCTCCACATCATCTGGTTGAACATCATCATTCACATCATCCAGTTTAACATCATGTTTCACATTGACTCACATCATCTGGTTTAACATCATCCTCTATATCATTTGTAAATTGTGCTATGATTTTTTGTTTTAGCATGGAAAAAAATTCATGCAAGGTGGTGTTTTATCAACTTTTTTGCTAGGCATTTTCGGAGATGAATCTCTGAAAATATCACTAAGTTGTTATTTAAATCATTTGCGTTAATAACAAACCTATAAACGAGTTTATAAGATATTTCAGAGATCACCCAAATATGATACAGAGATACTTTTTCGAACTATTTTTTTTTCAAAAACTAAGGTGAAATTCATAAAAGAGAAAATATATGTGATTTTAAACAACTTCGAAGATGCATATCCGAACTAATGAAAACATTTTCAAATATTACACTAATAATTTGGCTCAAGACCCATCACCGAATTAGAGGGCTCAATACCCAAGTAGGGATGTACATGTACAACGGTGCACATGGTGTTTTACTATGTCAAGTTGCACTAAATCAATATTATCCGAAATCAATATTATATCTGTCTTTACTTTTATACTTAGTTGGTACACCTCATTGGACTTGTTTTATTTGACAAGAAACCAGAAACGAGGGTACATATTACTAACACTCAGCCACACCACCAATGAAAACAATATCAAGAATGGTGTTACCAAGTGTTGGTGTACAATTCACTCCATTTTCAATCCACCGAACACACACAATACGACCAACAACAACAACAACAACAACACATTCTTTCAAAAAACATTCACTTTCAAACTCAACCATAAACATGTCATCGTTTCCCAATAACACGACCAGGAAACTTCCAATTCTTCTGTTTGATATCATGGACACCATTGTTCGCGACCCTTTCTACAAAGACATCCCTTCTTTCTTCGGTATGTCCTTCAACGAACTCATAGATTCCAAACACCCAGCCGCTTGGATTCAATTCGAAAAGGGTCTCATTGATGAGGTATAAAGCAACGAACTTTCATGAAGAGACCCTCTTTCGTGTTTTGTATAAAGGTCAAAACTTTTTGTACCCGGAGTAAATTGGTATTTAGAATTGTGGATTGCAATTGGGGCATTTGGGTATGCTTGTATTGAATGTTATCTTCTATTCAGGACCTTCTAGTTTCTTAGAAATTTTGAGCTGAATGTATTGAATGTATTGATAGTTTCATTTTCTTGCAGGTGGAGCTAGCAAGAATTTTTTTTAAGGATGGAAGGGATTTTGATTTAGAAGGTTTGTCTCACATTTTGTTGCTTTATGTGTGATGAATTGAACATATATAAGTATAGCTTAATCTTATGTAGGTAACTTGTTTGATATAATGCATCAAAATTTTCATTTTATTAAGAATTACTGCTTGCATAATTTGAAATTTTGGTTAAAAAATGAAGCTGATTTTAAGGAGTTACAAATTATGAAGCTGAGTTGAAATTCTGGATTATTATGTGTATACAAAACATGTTAGTTTTTTTGTCACTTTAGCTAAAGAAAATGTTATGGTTCTGATTTTTTTGCAAAGGCAAAAGTAAATTTTATTGCTCAAAATAAAGATCGAAACTAAAGCCTGCAGAATTTCTGCATTTCAGCTTCAGTAACACCGCAGCAGTGTCAAGATTAATAGTATGCACTTTGCTGCACAATTCTTGATTCCACCCGGCCCCTTCACCCTGATAGCCTTTAATTACTGTCTCAATCATCGGTTAAGTTCTACACGATGAATAGTTAGAATGCTCAAAATGGTGGGCAGGCAGCTACTCAGTGACGATATCCTGTTGGAAGTTACAAAAACCTTTAAGCTAACTTATGTCAATCCAATACGAGTTCTGGGCTTACACTAGTTTCCTTTTAAATGATTGCTTTTTTGTTACCTGCTGTACCAATACTCACTATAATTTTTCTGTAAAAATTATTAATATCATTGTTGAATAAGCATGAATTTAGTTTCGATGCTAGACTCGTAAATCGTAGTTATTTTTTGGCCATTATTCAGATTAATGTAGATAAGTTAGTTTTACACTGCAAACAAGTCCTTATTTTCCAAGCTCCCTCTATTTCGATATAGCTACTGATTTGTATGTGTTTTACTATGTCTATGACAGGCCTTAAAGCTTGTATGAGAAATGGATATTCATACATAGAAGGGATTGAACAATTGCTTCTAGCCTTAAAGAAAAATAACTTTGAGATGCATGCTTTTACTAACTATCCTATATGGTAAGACATTTGATTTTCCATTGTGATTTCTGTTTCTTTGTATGGCGTTCTACAGAATGTTCTGTATTGTAGGTATCAGTTGATTGAAGACAAGTTAAAGCTATCAAAATATTTATCTTGGACATTTTGTTCGTGCACTTATGGTAGGCTATCTTGCTCTCTCTAACTATCATGTCATACAAACTTTGAATATTTTTGAGCCATTTTCATTGTGTTTCAGGAAAGAGGAAACCAGATGCTGAATTCTATATGGAAGTTGTGAGGCATCTTGAAGTTGATCCAGCATATTGTATTTTCATAGATGACAGGTTTCTAGTCTTCCTACACATATTTGTATAGTTATTGAAGTAGTTTATGCTAAAGTGTGAGTGACTTATATCGTTATTATGTTCTCAGACAAAAAAATGTGGAGGCAGCAACTGAAGTTGGGATCAAGGGTGTACATTTCAAGAATGTTGATTTACTGCGCGAAGAACTGTCATTGATGGGGGTTGACATTTTAAAAGATGAAGATCAATAGCTTTTTATTTATTTATTTATTTGAATACAACAATTTCTTTTACATGGTTAAAATGACTTCGGAAGGTCAATTCATGGGCCTTTTTAAAATTAGGGCCTAACTTTAAAAACCCCTATTTTAGAGATCTAAAATTTTAGGGAAATAGTAACTCTCCACCTAAGTAGTGGAAAAACACCTTATAAAAATTCAAAATTGTCGATAAATTTTCGGAGATACACCTCTGAACGCATCATTGTCTTAAGTCAAAATGTTAAAACTGAGCCACACCTAATAAATTATACAAAATTTAATTCGGAGATACATCTCCGGAATAATTCGATTTACACACCCATACATCCCTATCTAAAATGCCAATTTTTACCATAGATTGTTTCCGCGACGAATCCTCGTATTCACACCAGACAGATTCGGATATGCATCTCCGTAACCATACTAGACAATAAATTTCAAGTTTGTTTTCAGTGATGCTCAAATGAAATTGACGATATAGTAAAGGTATACTATGATGAATTAGACCATATAATTGATATGTAGAAAATGACATATATAGAGTAGTAAATCTAGAGTACACAATGAAGTCGAAATAAGTCAAAATAAAATACAATCGAAAAATAAATCTAGAGTACAAATACTATAAACGATTGTGTATGATGAACTCGGACTTGGGACCTCCTAATCCTACGCTGCCTCCTGTACTGCAGTGTCTCCCGTGCCTTCGCTATCATGGCATCTACAACATCCTTGGCCTCAGAGCCATCCGGGAAGAGTCATATGTCAATACCCGCATGCCATATCTCTATGATATGACGGTATTTAGGCAACACATCAACAACATGATCTGCCCTAACATGTCCCTCATCTAGTATCTCCTGATGAGTTGGACTTAGTGGATCTCCTAGAGCATCATGTATCATATAAGGACGTGACACCCTGAAGAACCACTAGATGTAATTGTTTACGTATCTCCAGTCGCTCTCAACTATGGTACTTCTTACCTCCTTCGATACCAGATGATTAATATAATCATCAAGCATAACATCCATATCTCTACGTGTCATAGTGGGAGGAGCAGACACATAAGGGTATTTGGGAATGTACTGCATGTAGCCGAATTTTTGCATGACGCACTCAGGTAGGTGAGGAAACGTCAGACGTGAACCATAAGTCAAACAACCCGAGTATAATACTATATCGTCAAAGGGACGCATCTCATAGTGATTGACGTGCGCATGTAACTGTATATCCTTTGCTGCCAAGCGGTCAAGATACACTCTGAATGACTTTGTCGTCTGGTTCTCTCCGAGCAGGGAGAATGCAGAAGCACGCGGCATATTCTCAATATTGGTCGGTAGACATGACCAAGAAGAGATGTGCGAGAAGTGTTGGAGGATCTAAGCCTGAAAAATGTTGGAACACAAGAATCATTAGTGATGGCGTAGCAAAAGTGTAATGAAATTAACACATTGTTAGCTCATAATTTCGAAGCCCATTAAGAATTACCAAAAAAGGAAATCTTGTGTATAGCTGTTTTCGACCAGGAGGTGATATTCGACCAGATGGAGGTCTTTCGACTGGATAAGGGTAATAAGAGTCAGCATGCAGTTGAGACTTCAGAAATATCTCTTAAAAAAGGTTGAAGACGATTTTCGATTAAAGATTCAAAATTTAAATAAAGGAGAGAATTTTGCTCTTATCTGAAACTATTAAGAGTACACATGGAGCGTAATGGATAGTTACATCCATGCAAGGCGCCATGTGTCTCGACGTGATTGAAGAACCGTTAGAAACGGTTATTTTGATCCATTATAAATAAAGGATCTTAGTGTTAGGATAGTGTGTGTCGAAGTATGTATAAAATCTTTAAATTTACCAAGTACTCGTGTGAAGAAGAATCGTAAATCACAGAATGTACGTTTGTTTACACCATTGTTAGTTACTTTAAAGCAATACAAATTTATCTTTACTTTTCTTCCAGAACTACATTTCCTTACTTCTTCATTTCAAACACTCTTCTTTACTTCATCATTTACAGTCTTAAGATTTCTTTGCTTTAAACATTTGCTCTTGCCAGTTGGTCATTATCATACGTCCTTTACAATTTCTCTAATTCATATTAGCCTTTTTTATATAAGCCTTTAAACACTAGTTCTACGCGTACTGTCGAAGTGTTCGTTATTACCAAAACTCATTTTCAAAACAATTAGCACATGTCCTAGGATAAATCTTATCGATCCCACGAGTAACCAAATTTAAAAATTTGGAAGATCAACTGTTGTTTACCAATTTTTTAGGTAAACAAATTGGCACGCCCAGTGGGACGGTGCTAGCATTTTGAATTATTTTTAGTTCTGGTTGTTAAGTCATTTTGTTGTTGGGAAATGATCCATTATATGTTATTGAGAAGTGGTAAAGTAGCCATAAACAACGAGCAACGACCACGGAGAGAATCCCACACGAGGATGACAAATGTAAATGCGCCAGATAACCAAAACTCTCAAAATCCATCAACCAGTAACATAATGCCCCCTTCTTCTTCGATGGGGGCAAACATGGCCACATCACATGTGTCTGAAATAGTTCCATCTATGGTGAGTTCGGTGCCTACACATTCGATTTCCCATACTGAACCAATTTTAACCTACATTGGGCCTAGGGGACCTCCTCATACTCCCCCACCAGTTAGAGATATTCCAAATAGGCATTTGGTACCCCCTGGTTTCTCAATACCATTTGGTAGTCGAGAACAACCATATGGAATGCCAACTTCAGTGATGGTCAATTTACACAATGCCGATTCTACTTTCTCAGAACCATTGGTTAACATCAATTCTCCGGTACAAGGGTCAGGGGTTAACATGGGTCGAACTAACCAATCTTCAGGTTTGAGGCACCAAACACAGCTACCTAGTCTTACCAGTAACTCTGCAACAACGTGGAGGAAATAGATGGACGAAAGTAACCATGAGATGGTCCAAATGTTAACCCAAACCTTGACCACCGTATTGAATCCTCTGATTCAAAATATGACTCAGTCGAATCAACAGATGACAACGCAGGTGGTGCGAATGTCTGAATTCCTTTGTGTACCGCAGCACCAGCGACACCCTCATAGGGATTGGGTGAGAGAAAATCAGGAAGCCATATTTGAAGAAGACCTTACCATCAACCAGATCCCACGAAATCAGGGGGGAGGAGCACTACCCCCTAGGATCGAACCACAAATACCCAGGGAACCTAGGGTGGTAATGGTAAATAGAAACCAAAATGCCGATGATATCATACGACAAGTTCGACATGACGATTTGGCAGCAGATAATAATTCAGCAACCATGGTTGAGAGGATTATGGCGCGAAATGGGGTAAATTTCGGCCTTCAAAGGTCAAATTATACATCACCTCTGTTAGAATATATCTTACAGGCAGAAGCACCTCCTATAACCAAAATTCCCAAATTCACTAAGTTTGTTGGGGATACTACTGAATCCACTGTCGAGCACGTGGCTAGATACTTAATTGAGGCAGGAGACATGTCAAACAATGAGAGCCTTAGGATAAAGTTTTTTCCAAGTTCACTTACCAATAATGCCTTTACATGGTTCACCACCTTGCCCCAAAGTTCGATCCACACTTGGAACCAACTGGAGAGAATGTTCCATGAGCAGTTTTATATGGGACAAACAAAGATAAGTCTGAAGGAATTGGCTAGTATCAAACAAAAGTTTACTGAGCCAATTGATGACTATTTGAATAGGTTTCGATTGCTCAAAGCTAGGTGTTTTACACAAATACCAGAGCATGAATTGGTCGAAATGGCCGTTGGGGGCCTTGATTATTCGATTAGGAAGAAATTGGATACCCAATATCTAAGAGATATGGCCCAACTGACTGATAGGGTTCGACAGTTAGAACGTTGGAAGGAGAAAAGGCCAGGGAAAATAAAGGTAAAAAGGGTAGTTTATATCGATTTCAGAAATGATGATGAAGGTTCCTATCAAGGACTTTCAGACTTCGACGATAATGAGATCGACCTTGTTGAATTGACACAAGGGTCACCGTATGCGTGTAAAGTTTTAGCACCTTCGAATGGGAAAAATCATGTCGAACCAGAAAAGAGTGACAAATTTCCCAAGAAAACTTATACTTTCGACATTACAAAATGTGACAAATTTTTTGATTTGTTAGTTAAGGATGGTCAAATGATAGTACCGTCGGGTGCCAAAGTACCTCCTCCTTTAGAACAAAGAAAGAAAAGAGGGTTTTGTAAATACCATGGTTTTCTGGGTCATAAAACGTCTCAATGTTTTTTTTCAGGGATCTTGTGCAAAATGCCATCCAGGAAGGGAAACTCAAATTCGAAGACAGAACACGAAGCCAGATGAAGATCGACTCCGACCCTTTGCAAGTTGCTGAGGCCCATTACACAGAGCAAGAAGAAGTGAACCTTGTTGAAGTCACTAAGGATTTCGACATGACTGAAGTTACTGAAGACTTTGTCAAAGAACCTGTTATGGAAAAGGTTTCTGAATACTTCGAGCAGGAACCTCTTAAAGATTTCATTCTAAAATCCGTGGGAGATATTAACAAAAATGTTGATGTCTCTGACGCTGAGGACGCTGAAGGTTCCAAGCTAATGATGATCACCAAAGAAACCGCTAATGGTTTCGTACAGATGGACAAGGCCACTAAGGGCCTTCAATTACAATTCCAAAAGTTGGACATCATTGAAGATGTCAACATGGAGGTCTATGGTCGAACTGTCCCAGGACACCTCCATGGAAGTTGTCGATGAATGTCGATAGGAAGAATATAACAAAATCTCCTTCCCTAAAAAGGATGAAACATTGTCTGATTTCCTTCGAAGGTGTCAGAAGAAGAAATCAGAAGTTATGTTGTACCCTCGGTGTAGTGTTGTGTTCGATAAGAAGGCAACTCAAAATCTCGAAGGGGTAAAGAGAGCGAATCACCAAGACAGTCGCAAGGCTGTTCAAAATCACCAGCTTGTTCATCCCAAAAGGGCTTTCGACCCTATGAGGTATCCCGATCCAAGGCGGCCAATGGTGAAAGTTGGTGAAGACAAGCGAATAGGGCCGACCACTAAACCCACTTCCTTCAAACCTAGTGTCGAAGGGTCGAACGGGAAGTGGGTCAAGCCAACTAATGGCAAGAAACGCGGTCAAGGGAAATGGCAGAAGTTTGAAGTCGAAAGGGGTTCGTCATTGGCTTACCGTAAATAATTTCGGGCTGATAAAAGAACCTCCCATGTGTCTGAGAACTATAAAGGAAAAACCCTATGATAAGATCTCAATGCTGGAGGGAATAAAGAAGAAGGAAACCCCAGAGAGAAGCTGGTGAGAAGGACAAAGTTGATTCAAGCACCAACGTGCCTGCGAAGCAAAGGGAAAACTCAAGTTTCGTCAAAAGGAAACTCAATGACCCAGCGGAAGCGACTAGAGAAAGATATGATCAAGTGGTTGTTGAAGATGAAATGCTGACTGACAATTTCGACTCAGGGTCGGAAGCTTCGTTGGATATTCTAGTCGGGGTGGTGTCTGTGATACCTAGGGAATCCGATCAGATTACTGAAGTCGAAGATACCGACAGTATCGTGGAGAGAGAAATGGCTGGTCATAAGCCAATATGTGACTATGTGATGAATAATGGTTGCGTTGAAGAGCAAAATGGCTTCTTCGAGAGACCTAATGAGGCCATGAGAAGCCATCTCAAACCCTTCTTCATTACTAGAAAAGTCGAAGACGTCCCCATGAATAAAATATTGGTGGACTGTGGAGAGACTGTGAATTTAATGCCTCACCGCATGCTGAGAAAAATTGGCAAGTATGATACTGATGTCAAACCTCATAATATGGTGCTTACCAACTATGAAGGTAAAGTGGGTTCCACTCTTGGAGTCATCCAAGTCGAGTTAACAGTAGGGACAGTCACAAGATCCACAATGTTTATGATTGTGAAAACAAAGGCTAACTATAATTTGTTGCTTGGAAGATAGTGGATACATGAGGTCGGAGCTGTCCCATCCTCAATGCACCAGAGGATAATAATTTGGCACCCATATGGTATCGTGGAAAACATAGAGGCGAATCAGGGGTACTTCAAAACCCCTATCAATCATATCTGCAAGCGCCAATTCGACAAGCATTTGGCCAACATAGCTCCCTATGATTCAGTCGATTTTGCATTCACCTCTGATGACAACGCTTATTGTTCCCTGTCACTACACCCTCACGATGGTTTTCGCTGGGACAGAGAAATAGTAGGCGAAGATAACTTTGGATATTTAGGAGCGTCTGGAATTGAACCCACAGGTTAGGGAAGCGAATTCAGTAATGATAATTGAGTTTACGTTGCTAAAAAGGATTTCGGCTTACATAGCCGAAAACAAGCAACAATTGGCCTTAGAGGCCGAAGTACAAAACATGGTTGTCAAGCCAGTGAAGTTTCTCATCCAATAGATCCTGGGAAGGACTTTGATCCAATGCCACCTGACATGGGCCAGAACGAAGAGCAAGATCAGAGGCTCGGCGCTATCTACGACGATGAGACTTTGGGTTTCGAGAAGGATCCCCTAGCAACAAACATTAAAATGTTGGCTCAGGATCTCCTTGACGAAGTAAACTTGGGAGAGGGGTTGATAAAAAGGACAACTTACATTAGTGCCAATATCCACCCTCAACTAAAGCTCGAAGTAGTCCAGTTACTGAGAGAGTATAAAGACTGTTTCGCATGGGACTGTGATGAAATTCCTGGTTTGAGCAGAGAGCTGGTCGAATTGAAGTTGCCAATCAAGCCTAGAAAGAAGCCCGTGAAGCAGAACCCATGGCGATTTGCACCAGCAATACTTTCGAAAATTAAAGGAGAAGTTGAACGGCTCCTTCGCTGCAATTTCATTCGCACAACCATGTATGTCGAATAGTTAGCTAATATTGTGCTTGTTGTAAAAAAGAATGGTACTTTGAGGGTGTGCATAGATTTTAGAGACCTAAATACTGCAACCCCTAAGGATGAATATCCAATGCCTGTGGCAGAAATGCTAGTCGACTCCGCTGCAGGCTATGAATATTAAGCATGCTAGGCAGATATTCTAGGTATAATCAAATATCTATTGCAGAAGAGAATGTCCCAAAAACAACATTTTGATGCCCTGGAGCCTTAGGCACCTACGAATGGGTGGTGATGCCTTTTGGTTTGAAAATTGCTGGGGCAACCTACCAAAGAGCGATGAATTCGATCTTCCATGATTTTATAGAGACTTTTATGCAAATCTATATAGATGATATTGTTATTAAGTCTGTTTCAGGGAAGAGTCACATTGACCATCTTCGAATATCCTTTGAAAGGATGATAAAGCATGGTCTGAAAATGAATCCTCTAAAATGCTCTTTTTGTGTGCATGCTGGGGATTTCTTAGGCTTTGTGGTCCACAAGAAGGGGATTAAAATAAACCAAAATACGACCAAGGCCATAATGGAAGCGAAAACGCCATCAACAAAGAAAGGATTGCAGTCACTACTAGGCAAGATCAATTTCCTGAGGAGATTCATCTCAAACCTTAGTGGGAAGACACAAGCTTTTTCACCATTGCTTCGACTCAACAAGGAAGGGTTCGAATGGGGGCATGCTCAATAAGAAGCATTTGATAAGATTAAAGCATACTTGAGTCATCCATCAATCCTTACGCCCCCTTGTAGAAATAAAAGTACGAGATTGTATATATCTGCGTTTGGCAAGACTTTAGGGAGCATGTTGGCTCAAGAGGATGATAATGGTGTCGAAAAAGCCATATATTATCTCAGTAGAGTCTTAAATGATGCAGAGACTAGGTATATCATAGTTGAAAAATTGTGTTTATGCCTGTATTTCTCTTGTACAAAATTGAAGCATTATATAAAACCTGTTAATGTTTATGTTTCATCTCATTTCGACGTTATTAAACATATGTTATCCAAACCAATTTTGCATAGTCGAATTGGGAAATGGGCGTTAGCATTAACCGAATTTTATTTAACATACATGCCATTAAGGGTTGTTAAAGGACAAGTGGTAGCATATTTTATAGTCGACCACTCCATAGATGCAAATGCACTGGACTATCTCGAATTAGAATCTTGGAAGTTATACTTCGACGGGTCTAGTCACAGGGATGGTACATGCATAGGAGTTGTAATTATTTCTCCTAATAAAATTCTAACAAGATTCAAGTACATAGTGGAGGGTATCTGCTCAAACAATGAGGCTGAATATGAAGCCCTCATAGCCGGACTTGAAATATTGTTGGAATTGGGGGCAACTCGAGTCGAAATAATGAGTGACTCAGAGTTAGTCATAAAACAGATCACAAAGGAATACATGTGTATTAAGGAGAATTTAATCATGTACTTCTTAATAGCCATTCGATTGCTAAAAAGTTTTGAAATAACTATTATTCGACACATACCTCGACTAGAAAATCAAGTGGTTAATGATTTGGCTCAGATTGCATCTGGGTATAAAATTTCAAAAGAAAAATTGCAAAAAGTCATTGAAGTCAGAGGAAAGGTCGTGGCAACTAGATTAACACCTCTAGACTTAGAAAAGTCAAATCTGGGATACGCTAATGAGGGGAACTTCAAAATATTGACAATAGACAATCTAACAGACGAAGATTGGAGGAAACCAATAGTGGTGTATCTACAGAATCCAACGGCGTCTACTGATTGAAAAACCAGGTATCGAGCATTGAGTTATGTTCTTTTGGGTATGGAGTTGTTTAAAAAGTCTCCTGAGGGAATTTTGCTTAAGTGCCTCAGTGAGTCAGAGGCGTACTTAGCCCTTTCGACTGTCCATAGTGGAACGTGTGGGGCACACCAAGTTGGTCATAAGATGAAATGACTTTTATTTCGCCAAGGGATGTATTGGCTTACTATGTTGAAAGATTGCATTGAATTTGCAGAGGGATGCCAAGAATGTCAGATATATGCAGGCATACAACACGTTCCTGCTAGAGAATTGCACTTTATCATCAAGCCTTGGCCATTTAGAGGTTGGGTTCTAGATTTAATTGGGGAAATTCGACCACCATCATCTAAAAGTCAAAGATTTATACTGATGGGCGTTGATTATTTTACGAATTGGGTCGAAGTTATACCCTTACCAAATGTGAATCAGGAGGATGTGATCGAGTTTATCCAGAAGCACATTATTTATAGATTTGGAATCCCAGAGATTGTTACAACAGATCAAGGGTCAGTATTCACTGGTCGGAAAATGCAAGAATTTGCCAAAGAAATGGGTTTCAAACTATTAACTTCGATGCCTTATTATGCTCAGGCTAATGGACAAGTCGAAGATGCCAATAAAGTGATCATTGGTTTGATAAAAAACATGTGGGCAAGAAGCCTAGAAATTGGCACAAAACTCTATATCAGATTTTATGGGCATGTCGCACCTCTCCCAAAGAAGCCACTAAGTCGATCCCTTTTAGGCTAACTTCTGGCCACGATGCTGTTCTACCAGTAGAAATTCACCTACAATCTATAAGGATTAAAAGACACCATGAACTTCCAACAAAGTCATATTGAAGCATGATGCTAGATGAATTGGTTGACTTAAATGAAGAAAGGTTAAATGCCTTGGAGTTATTAAAACGGCAAAAGAAGAGAATATAAATCTCTTATAACAAGAGGGTAAAGTCAAAAGTTTTTCGCCTGAAAACTTGGTCTGGAAAGTGATCCTTCCAATGGATCGAAAAGATAGAGCCTTAGAAAAGTGGTCCCCAAAGTGGAAAGGCCCTTTTCAAATTTTACAGGTATTTTCTAATGGTGCCTATGAAATCGAAGAGCTTAATGAAGATATGAGGATTCTAAGAGTGAATGGAAAATATTTGAAAGAATATAGACCAATACTCCAAGAGATAAAAATAAAAGGCGAATAGTTATATATAAGGGAAGCAAAACCAATATGGTAAAAATTCCAAAATGGTTATATTAGATTCGAAGGCCTAAAGGGCCAATATTCATTACAAAGAAAATTTCTCATCACATTAAAAATAGACAAAATGGAAAGGAGAAAAACTAGAAAGGAAGATTGGCCTTGATCTGAAGGTATTTGGCTTTAAGAAGCTCCATGTGTTTCTCGCACAAAGACCTCTTCGATTGGAGAAGTTTGAGGCCAGACTCAAGTTGTCGAGATTTTTCGACAAACTCCATGCCAAATGCTAGCTCTTTATCCATTAAAGCATCATGAAACTCTAAGAGTTGATTTTTGCTTCTTTCTGCATCAGAAATCTTTGCCTGAAGTTCTTCTATTTGCTTCCTCCAAGAAGCAATGTCACGATCATGGCCTTCGATCTTTTCTTTGTTCTGTTGTTTGGTCTGCTCCAATTCCATCACTTTGTTGGTAGATTCGGTGGCAGCATCCCAGGAAGCAGCCTCAGAAACAGACTTCTTCTCAATTTCTCCTGTAAGCTGAGGTAGCAACTTATGATCTACGACAACTTGGTCGATCATAGTACCTATCTCCAATATAACATTGGAAACTTCAGGAGAAGTTTCCAACAGGTCGACTTGGTTAGGAAGAGCCTTTAGGGTCAAAGGGGCAAAAGGATTAGCCAGCAGCAGCAGGAACAAGTCACCTTTGAAGACTTTGTCTTTAATCTCGAAAAGTACTTCATCTGCAAGAGTGCTCGAAGGTTGATCTTCAGACACCGAAGCAGTGCTAAGGCTTTTGTCAGAGGAGCTTTCCCTGCAGCTTAACATAGCCTTCAAATACTCAAGGTATCAGCTGATGTTGAGCTTGCCATTCGCCTGTATCAACTTCCCTCCCTTCAAAGTCTTCGTCATCATCAGGGACTGCAATTTGGTTGCCTTTATTCCCCTCCTCCATAACCGTATCCTCGACATTACCACCTTTTCCTTGAGGATTGTTTGTTCCTTCGAAGTTATGTAAATCATCTTCAGGAGTATCTTCATCTTTAACTAATTCATCCATAACCATGGGTTCTGGATTCCCTCCAGCCTCACCTTGTTCGATCGAAGCAGTTTCATGATCGGAGTCGCTAGTGTGAGAATGTTGAGTGGAAGTCTTCGGTGGCGAAGCATCAAGGTCACCAGAGGGAGGTTGGTTAATCTCACTCATAAACCCCTTTTCAGACGATGGTCGATAAGTGGGTTCTCCAGCACTGTTTAAAACATCTATTATAGAAGCTGGCGCAGAGGAGGTTATAGTCTTGGTTCGAACGATGATGCTTATGCTACCCTGAAATCAATACAATCTAAACCATGAATGGTGAAAGACGGTAAATAAACCATGTAAGGCAGAGGGAAGTTTGTTTTACCTTGTCACCTTCGACCCCAGGGCTAGAGTTGTCACTCTCACTTTGGGCCGTTGCTATCTTCGCCATCTCTTTACGAGTGGGCTCTTGGATAGTGAGTGTAGAAGGGCTTTTCCTTGGGAGTTTTGCTGGAGGCTGGCTCGAAGTATCGGTGGCCTTTGGCTGTTGCTTCCTCTTCCTGGAAGTTAGGTCGTGAACTGGCGACAGATCCTCTTCGTCAGACTCTATTATGACGGTGATCTCAACATGTTTTTGGATTTTAATGGGGCTTACAGGAGGTCTTCGAGTAGCCTGAGTTAAGAATGGGAATGTTAGCATCATTAAACAGAACAAAGGTTATGGTGTCCACATCATCAATGTCGGAATCATAGGTGTGTCTGGTAGGTTTTAGCCATGTGATAACGGCTAGGTCGAAAAGGGTTGGTGTGGCCATACCACAAGGAAGATGGAAAGTGTAGTGTGTACTGTCCCAGAAGTACAATGAAGAAATCAACATAGGGGTGTTGTACTCTAAATCTAGCTTCGATAGCATGATAAGGTCATAAATGCCTATGTTTTTCCAGTCTTGAGCCTTAGTTTTCTCTACTTTCTTTAACCAAACTAGATAATCAATGGGATCCTTAAAGGTGGGGGTAGCACGGAAAGCTCTGAAACCATTATTCATAAACCTTAAATCTATAACATCACCAGCCTTAGGGTTTTCAGTGGTGGTTATTTCAGTTCTATGGTTTTTTGCTTGCCCTATAGGCTTGCATTTGTGATAAGAAGGAAAAAACTCTCTAAGCTTACTAGAATCAACATCTAAATCAGCTAGGGGTCTTATTAATGCATGATTCTTTCCAGAAACAGAGACGGGAATGAGTACCTGAGAAGTGTAAATTTTGCATTGTTCTTCTGTTTTGGGCTCTGGTATGTATTGTCGGTTGCAAACTGCGAGTAGAGCAGACAATGTAGTTAAGGGAGGAAGCTCTGAGATCTTCTTCGGAGCTTTTGTCTTGGTGGCGGTGGTTTTGATGGATACACCTGTTTCTTTAAGGGCTTTGCTTGAAGTTGCCATTTTCGGAGATTGAAAGAAATCTGGGTTTTAGTTGAAGATTATTTAAAGAAAGAAATACTAGAGTGTTTGGAAATTCCAAAAGCGTAAAAATATGAAATGGGTAAGTTTGTGGGTTTTATAGACGTGCTTGGAAGAGAAAACGCTTCAAATCAGCATTAATGGTTGACAAGTTATTAGGACACATGTCTTCCTAGGGTAATGTAACGGAGATGTCAATTAATGTTTCAGCCAATGATTTCCTAGAGTCTAGGTAACGTGATGAGTGAAAAGATTCATTTGTGGGCTGAAAAGACGTGGTTAGGAAAAAGATAATGATGACCCCGATGTCACTAGACAAATGGAGAAACTGAAATTTTTTGCAACATTGGAACACTTGGCACAATGTCAGAGTTGTTAAGGCGTCGAAACAAGGTCTCAAAAATGTCTTTTTCTCTCATATGTAAAAAATAACATGTTTTTGGGGCAATTTGTTAGCTCATAATTTCGACGTCCATTAGGAATTACCAAAAAAGGAAATCCTGTGTATAATTGTTTTCGACAAGGAGGTGATATTCGACCAGATGGAGGTCTTTTGACTAGATAAGGGTAATAAGAGTCAGCATGCAGTTGAGACTTCAGAAATATCTCTTAAAAACGGTTGAAGACGGTTTTCGATTAAAGATTCAAAATTTAAATAAAGGGGGGAATTTTTCTCTTATCTGAAACTGTTGAGAGTACACGTGGAGCGTAATGGATAGTTACATCCATGCAAGGCGCCACGTGTCTCGACGTGATTGAAGGACCGTCAGAAACGGTTATTTCGATCCAGTATAAATAATCGGTCTTAGTGTTAGGATAGTGTGTGTCAAAGTGTGTACAAAATCTATAAATTTACCAAGTACTCGTGTGAAGAAGAATCGTAAATCACAGAATGTACGTTTGTTTACACCATTGTTAGTTACTTTAAAGCAATACAACTTTATCTTTACTTTTCTTCCAGAACTACATTTCCTTACTTATTCATTTCAAACACTCTTCTTTACTTCATCATTTACAGTCTTAAGATTTCTTTGCTTTAAACATTTGCTTTTGCCAGTTGGTCATTATCATAAGTCCTTTACAATTTCTCTAATTCATATTAGCCTTTTTTTTATAAGTTTTTAAACACTAGTTTTACGCGTATTGTCGAAGTGTTCATTATTACCAAAACTCATTTTCAAAATAATTAGCACATGTCCTAGGATCAATCTGATCGATCCTGTGAGTAACCAAATTTAGAAATTTGGATGATCAACGGTTATTTACCAATTTTCTAGGTAAACACACATAAACACTAAAAGACCAATAAATATTACCTTCAATAGGGTGAAGTTGCATGTCACTTGCTTCCTCTTCCACATACGACCTTCAAATAACTTAAAGTACATGTAGACCAAAAAAGTGCCTCCCGATTGTACTCATGGATCCGCTCAAAGTCATCGAAGTATCGCAGGTATATGACATCCACATAAGTGGTACTCTTGTCCATAAAAAATAACAGTGCCGACTAAATACAATAGGTATGCTCTCATAGCATATGCTATGTGCTGCTGTTCGCTGTGAATTTTGGCGAACAACCTCTGGTTTACCAAAACTTGTAGAATTGGGTCACTTGCAGGATCAACCACACAAATCCTAGGACATGTGCAAAATCTAGATGGTCTTGAAGATGTCTAAAATCACTTTCATATCTTTCATTTCTGTTCTCTAAGTGTTTTACGTCGAAATATGTTGATTACAATGTTAAGTGGATGTAAATTTAACAAGATAAAGTAAATGGCGGAAAATAACTGACGAGATGTAAAGTGTCGAAAAGGATAAAGTGCAGAAAGATAAATGACTGGAAAACATAAAAGAGATTTGTAAAGAACTTTGAACTTTATAAAATAAACTTTGAAGGAATTGGTGTTTGTTTACACATACATTTTCCAAATATGACTCTTTTCTCTCACACGGGTACTTTGAGTGTTTTCAGGAATTTTGTATAAGTAATTCTTCACACCCTTTTTTAGATAATAACTACCCTATATATACACAAATAACATAACTGTTATTAACGACTAAATCCTAAAACTATGACACATGGCTCTCCTCCTTTCGCCAGATGCTTCCACGCGTCTTTTGCCAAACGTCACAACCTTTTAAATTCAAATTTACTTTTAAGTCGAAATGACGTCTTCCTTCAGGATTTTTGTCGAATTATCAACATACTACAATGTTCTCCCTATCTGTCAAAAGTGCTTTTCCTAGGTGCAAACATCTTTGTCGAAATGACGAAACTTCCATTTTGTCGAAGTGTCGAACCATACTTATTAATCAAATCGTTTCAACCCATGTCACCATTTGTCGAAAAAATCATTTCTTACACCAAATCTCATGGCGTCGAAAACGCACGTATACAAATTGCCCCCCAGCAAAGACGTTTCGACCGTTGTTCTGGAGAAACAGTCATTTGTTGTCAATCAGTGTTTTGATGCCATGTCATTTAATCTTCATTAAATGCAAGTCTGATAATCTCAATTCCCAATGCAGGTTCATCATTACACTTTCTCCACAATGTCACGTCTAACCCACGTTCACAATCTATTTCCATCATTTCCTCACATCATGGTTTCTTTTCAACTTCCACCTCTTTATCATTTCCATCAGAAATGGCCACGTGTCCCACTAACACCATTACCATCTAAAACGTTTCAACATCTTCTTCCTATAAATACCCATAAACCTTTTCTTTAAACCCTTTTACGTTTCAGATTTCCTTTTTTCATACCCATTTCTCAAGCTTTTCACATTTTCTGAGAAATCTTCTTCAGTTTTTTCCAGCAATGGCGCCTCAAAAACCCTCAAGCAGTAAACACTCCAAGAAGAAACAAGACTCATCTTTTCCTCCTGTGCATGATTTAAAAGGGCCAATGACCATTGGAAATCAACAGTATGTTCCGGAACCTCCAAATGAAAAGGAAAAAGACTGCATCTATAAATCTCAGGTACTAATCCCTGTTCTTATTTCTGGAAATTATCACGCTATGTTAGGTCCCCTTCCAAATCCAGAGATTAAACCAGAGCGTTTAAGAGAATTTTTTCCATCTTACTTTCACACAAAACCCATAGGCGCTGGAAGAAAACCTCAGCCTAAAGAGAAAGTTGTAGAACAAAAAGATTCATCGAGTTCGACGGATATTGGAGAGTTGGACTTAACCTATTTGAATTTTCCCAGGATATTTAGAACCTGCCCATGGTCGAAAGGTCCTTCTGACTACGTATCTTGGTTAGATAAAATCGAAAAAGTTAAAGGGTCTTTTTGGAAAGAAGTAGGCATTTTCGACCTTATCCAGTTGTCGAGAGTAGGACCCAATATCTGCCCAAATATGCTTTTGGCTTCTCTCTACTTTTGGGATAGTACTTACAACACCTTTCACCTTCCTTGTGGGATGGTTACGCCTACCCTTTTCGACGCAGCAGCCATTGTTGGTCTTCACCCCAATGGTATAGATTTCGACCCTACTGTCTTAAGTGAAGATACCATTGCTTTCGAGACTAGCCTTGCACCCTACTCCTTATTCATGTCCTATTACCATGATAAGAGTACCACTGAAGTTTTAGATGTCGAACATATAGCCTTTTTGACACTATGGCTGTCCAAATATGTGTTCTGTTCTCGCTCTCTTCAAGTTGCCAAGAGATTTATCACCATAGCCAATCAGCTTCATGCAGGCACGAAACTATGTTTGAGCGAAATGATTCTGGCGAATCTCTATGAATCTCTGAGCGAGAGCGTACATTTCTTAAAGAACACCAAATCCCAAGGGAAAATCAACTTATCAGGACCTTTTTGGCTCTTGCAACTATGGCTCAATGCCACCTTTGAAGCTAGTCTTCCTGTAGCACCAGAAATAGATGAAGAAGAAGTAAACAATAGGACTGTCGAATGGCCAAGATTAGTGCTACTAACGCCAACTGATGAAGGAATCAGCCTTCGACAAGCTTTTAAAAGCTATGTTATGATGTTTGCTAAAAGTCATCAATTTACTTCAACCATGGCACCTTTTGCTGATAGAAAAATCGGACCTAAGTGGTTTACCCAACAGCTGCCCTTGGAGATGCAAAAGGACGAAAACACATTTCTGAATGTTTGGGAATCGTTCTTGACCCCTAGGCTCCTTTTTTCTTATCGTAACACCACTAAAAACCAAATTGCTTTGATAGTTTATCAACCCAACCTTGTTTCTAGACAATTTGGTCTAATCCAAATTAAACCTCAACCTATATTCCCCAAAAAGGGGTCCATCATCTTTTATAACTCCCTTCACACTGAAGACGAAGGCAAAGAGCTGTCGAAGAAACTAGTTGATGCTTCTCTCGACATTCGACCAGTTATTTTTCGACCATCATTCTTATGCACTCCTGAGTTTGATGAATGGTGGAAGGATTATTATTCCAACAAATTTTTTGACGTAGCTGCTTTTGCTACACATTTGACAAATGCTTTCGCTTTTGTGCAGGATCGGACCAAAAAAGGTATTCCACGACATATTAAGGAAATACAGAAATTTCAAAAATATTTTGAAACTACGTATAGACCTGATGATCTTAGTCGAACCATATGCGAAGCAGCGGCCGAATTAAAACGTAAATTGACAGAGAAGTTTAAAAAACTGTCATTGCCTTCCAATCTTTCACCAGAGGCGCGCTATGACCTGGCTTTCAATTGTCATCCACCAAAGTTTCCCCCTTTGCCAACTACTGACTTTGGGGTGGCGTTTGGTTTTCCACTTCCAGACTGGTTCCTTTGTGGGGATTTTATGAAAATTCTTCGTCAAAAGTATCAAAAACCTGCTGAGCGTGTGGTTCCGACTAAGTATCATCTGGGCGAATATCCAGGACACCTTCATATTGGAATAAAACACGTTCGCGTGGAAGATACCATTCTTGAAGGTGTTCACAGAAAAATATGATTTTTCTTTCTGTTATTCTAACTGTCTTATCATGTATCTCTTATATTTGTTTCTGAATTTTCTTTCTTTCCTTAGCCGTGAAGATCCCTGCTAAGAAAGCTGCTGTCGAAGCGTCGCCCAGTACTGCTAAGAAGCCTTCGACAAAGGTACAACACTTTTTTTCATTATTTTCCTTCCATTATTCAAAACTAACTGGCTTTGGCCTGCATGACTAGGTAAGTCGAAAACCCTCAACAATCCAAAAGAAGAAGAGTGAAAGGAGAGAAAAGAGGATAAAGTCCCTAGTGAAGAGTCTGGTGATGAATCTCCAGAGTTAGTCCCTCCTCCTCAGAAGAAAAAGAAACTCACGAAGGTTTCTTCCCAAAGGTCCATCGTCAACCCAATCAGGAAGGATTCTGCCAGTACTTCTCCTGCCAAGCCTCAGTCGAAAGATACGGGGAGTGGGAAATCCGGTTTTAACACTGAAATTCCTGAGGTAATTTTTTCAATTCGACAGCATATGTTTACCTTTCCTACATCTTTCTTCTAAATCTTAGAATTTATTTTTAGGAACAAGTGGCTGTCGAAGGAACGTCTGAGAAAATTTTGGAGGAAACAGCGCCAGAGGAAGATATCCCCGCCAGTGACCATGACATGCAAACCGTAGAAGAATTCGACACTACAGTGGGTGAAGCTTCTGAAGATGAATCTCCTCCTCATCCAGGATTACATGTTGCACCTCAGGGTGATGATATTGAAATGGAGGTTGTAGTCGAAGATGATCCTGAAGATGGAGCTGCCAGAGATGGGGACAACCAGTTGAAACGAACAGAGGTTGAGCCTACTTCGACGCGAAACGCTCCACCTGCTCCTGACCCGGCCCAAGGGAGTGGCAAATCAACTGGTTCGACCAGTTTTTCTCGCGAGGAGCTTGAGAATCTCAAAGTGCAAAGACCTTTGGAGTATCTGAAAGCCATGCTTAGCACCCGTTTTAATTTTCAGGATTCTTCGCAGAGTAGTTCGACCACTTCTGGGGCAACTTCTGAAGCACCATCACTTGGCAACCTCCTGACCAAAATCAAAACGAAAATCCTTGATGTCGATTTGTTTAAAGTCTTGGAAGAAAATTCCCTTGCTCAAATTGGTCTTAAGAAAATT
Source organism: Lathyrus oleraceus (assembly GCF_024323335.1). Taxonomy (NCBI): domain Eukaryota; kingdom Viridiplantae; phylum Streptophyta; class Magnoliopsida; order Fabales; family Fabaceae; genus Lathyrus; species Lathyrus oleraceus. Next base: position 277,635,477 of record NC_066581.1, read on the forward strand.
CTGAAGCAAGTGAATGTCCTGGAAGCTTCTGCTGAGATTGGAAGTTTTGTGATGGAGCTGATGACTCTCATTGACTTGGCCACTGCAGATCTCCATCGTCAAAGGGATCTTACCAATCAAATCTCCTCCAAGTCTGAAACTCAAACTGCTGAATGGGATGCTGTTTCGACTTCGACTGACAAAGTTTCAAAATTGCAAAAGCTCTCTGAAACGTATGTCGAAGAAGTTGCTGCTTGCAATGACAATATTCAAAAATGGAAAACACAGATAGCAGCACTTCAAGAAAAGATCTCTCAAGAGGAGAAACGTAAGGCATCCATTCAGCAACCCAAGCAGAGCGAGATTGACGAAGAATTGAGGGTGGGTATTCGACATGCAGAGAAAGCCCATCAACTTAGTCAGGAGATTGAGACTCTCTCTACTCACAAAAGTCTTTGTGATCATCGACTCCAACTCCAGAGGCAGAAGTTTGCCACTTTGAGGGATACTTTTGCCAATTTTAATTTTTAGTCGAATTTATTTAGCAACCCTCATCCCTTTGAGGCTTTCTTTGTAATAACTTTTGAATGCCATTTTTATTTGGCCCATCTTATCACAATTATGTTTTGCACTTATTCTGTTACTACTTTTACTTCCTGCAATATAGGCTTATATTTTTTCAAATACTTGCCATTTATTCTTAGGATTCTCTTATCCTTCTCTATTTCTTCTATTTCATACGCGCCGTTTGAAAATGTTCTCAAGACCTGGAAAGGTCCCTCCCATTTAGGAGACCACTTTCCCATTAATTTATCCTTTCGATCCATAGGAAGGATTACTTTCCACACAAGATCACCTATTAAGAAGGTCTTGAATCTTACTTTCTTGTTGTAAAATCTTTCGACTCTCTCCTTTTGTCTTCTTATTAGGTCTAGCGCGCGCAGCCTTTCTTCGTCTAAATCAACTAGTTCGTCCATCATCATACTCCAATATGTATCTGATGGGATTTCATGATGCCTTTGCACTCTGACTGACTGCAGATATATTTCGACTGGCAAAACTGCATCGTGTCCGTAAGTCAACTTGAATGGAGTCGAATTCGTTGCCTCTTTGGGGGACGTTCGACAAGCCCACAAGGCTTGATCCAAAGTCTTATGCCAATTTCTAGGCTTTTTCCCCACATGCTTCTTAATCAAGTTTATCACTACCTTGTTGGCTGCTTCAACTTGCCCATTTGCTTGAGCGTAGTAAGGTGTCGAAGTAAGGAGCTTAAAACCTGTTTCTTGTGCAAACTTCTGCATGTTTTTACCGGTGAACACAGATCCTTGATCTGTTGTTATTGTCTCAGGTATCCCAAATCTGTAGATTATGTATTTTTGGATAAAGTCTATGACTGCTTCTTGATCCACATTCGCCAATGGTATGGCTTCGGTCCATTTTGTGAAATAGTCTATCCCAACCAAAATGTACCTTTGCCCTTTTGAGGAAGCTGGTCGAATCTCCCCGATCAAGTCCAACGCCCATCCTCTGAATGGCCAAGGTTTTATAATTGAGTGCAACTCACTTGCAGGGACATGAGGTATGCCTTCATGTACTTGACATTCCTGACACCCTTTTGCGAATTCGACACAATCTTTCAGCATTGTTGGCCAATACATTCCTTGTCGAAATAAAAGCCACTTCATTTTGTAACCTGCTTGGTGCGCGCCACACGCTCCACTGTGTACATTCGATAAGGCTATGTAGGCTTCGTCCTCACTCAGGCATTTCAACAAAACTCCTTCTGCAGTCTTTTTGAACAATTCATTTCCCAAAAGTACGTAACTCAAAGCTCTGTATTTTACCTTTCTTTCCGCTTTCTGATTTGGGTCTTGTAGATAATCCTTGACAGGCTTTCTCCAGTCTGTTATTCCTGAATCATCTATGTTGAATATCTCGAAGTTTTCTTCGTCACCGTATCCTAATCTTATTGACTCTAGATCTGATGGGGACAACTTGGTGGACACGACTCTTCCTCTGACTTCAATGGCTTCTTCTAACTTTTCCTTCGACACTTTGTATCCGGACGCTAGTTGAGCAAGGTCATTCGCTTCTTGATTCTTCAACCTGGGAATGTGCCTGAAGACGACGTTGTCGAATGCTTTGAGAAGTCTATTGGCTATTACAAAGTACATGATTAAATTTTCTTTCACGCACTTATACTCTTTCGTCAACTGCTTTATTACCAGTTCGGAATCACCCATTATTTCGACTCTCGTTGCCCCCAATTTCAACAAGATTTCAAGTCCAGCGATCAAAGCTTCGTATTCTGCTTCATTATTTGAACACAGACTTTCAACTTTGTACTTGAATTTTGTTGGAATTTTTTCAGGAGAAATAATCAACATCCCAACGCCCGTTCCGTTTTTATGACTGGAACCGTCGAAGTACAGTTTCCAAGGTTCCAGTTCGACGTATTCCACGTCTTCGTTTATAGAGTGGTCCGCTATGAAATCAGCGACCACTTGTCCTTTCACTGCTTTTAAAGGCAGATATTTCAAGGAGTATTCTGTTAAAGCTAAAGCCCACTTTCCAATTCGACTATGTAAAATAGATTTAGATAACATATACTTTATTATGTCGAAATGGGAAGAAATATATACATCGACAGGTTTTATATAATGCTTTAGTTTGATACAAGAGAAATATACACACAGGCATAACTTTTCTATAATGCTATATCTAGTTTCGGCATCGTTCAGGACTCTACTGAGATAATAAATGGCCCTTTCGACGCCATTCTCATCTTCTTGACACAACATACTTCCTAATGTTTTGTCTGATGCCGAAATGTACAATCTCATATTTCTTTTTCTGCAAGGAGACATCAGGATTGGGGGATTAGCCAGGTACTCCTTGATTTTGTCGAAAGCCGCTTGCTGTTCTTGCCCCCATGCGAAGTCTTCTTTCTTTAGTCGAAGTAGAGGAGAGAAAGCTTGTGTCTTCCCACTGAGGTTGGAGATGAATCTTCTGAGAAAGTTGATTTTCCCTAGCAGAGACTGCAACCCCTTTTTGGTTGATGGTGCTTTCGCCTCCATTATGGCCTTGGCTTTATTTTCGTTTATTTCGATCCCCTTCTTATGGACCACAAAGCCTAAGAAATCACCCGCCTGCACACCAAAAGCACATTTAAGTGGGTTCATTTTCAAACCAAACTTCCTCATCCTTTCAAAGGATTGTCGAAGATGATCTATATGATTTTTTTCCTGAAACAGACTTAATCACAATGTCGTCAATATACACTTGCATGAAAGTTTCGATGAAATCATGAAAGATGGAATTCATGGCACGTTGGTAAGTCGCTCCAGCGTTCTTTAAACCAAAAGGCATTACTACCCATTCGTACGTTCCTATGGCTCCAGGACAACGGAAAGCCGTTTTAGGAACGTCTTCTTCAGCGATAAAAATTTGGTTATAGCCAGAGTATCCGTCTAGCATACTTAAGTACTCATGGCCGGCTGCAGAATCTATGAGCATTTCTGCCACTGGCATAAGATATTCATCCTTTGGGGTAGCCGAGTTTAAGTCTCGAAAATCAATACATACCCTAAGTTTGCCATTTTTCTTAATTACTGGAACAATATTTGCAATCCATTCGACATACCTGGTTGTGCAGATGAACTTGCATCTTAGAAGTCTTTCGACCTCTTCTTTTATTTTCGACAGGATTTCTGGTGCGAAGCGTCTCGGAGTCTGCTTTACTGGCTTCTTCCCTTCCATTATTGGCAACTGCATTTCGACCAGACTTCTGTCAAGACCAGGCATTTCGTCATAATCCCATGCGAAGCAATCTTTGAATTCTTTCAGCAACTGGACTATTTCGACCTTGAACTGGGGGTCCATTTTTGCGCTTATGTACGTTGGTCTATGTTCTGCCCCCGCTCCTATGTTTATCTCTTCTAAAGGATCCTGCGCCACCATCTTCTCGTTAGTTGACACTGGATCTTTTTCGAACCCCAGAGGTTCGTCGTCGTAAATGGCGTCAAGCTTTTGGTGTTGCCATCCGCCCATTTGGTTGGTGACATGATCTTCCGCATCGTCTTCTTGAGGACATTGTTTGTTGGAGTTCTCTTGGTTGGCTTCGACAGCCATATTTTTCACCTCAGCCTCAAGGGCCTCTTTTAGTTTGTTTTCGGCCATGTAAGCCGTAATCCTTTCGATCGCTGATTGTTCACTCGTCATCGTCAAATTCACTACCCCATCCCGTCGGCGCTATATGAGTGGTTCCCCATATGTAAGTTTCGCCAATCACTTCTTTATCCCACTGGAAACCATGCGTTGGATGTAGGTACATGGAGCAATAGGCATTGTCTGTCGTCTTCAAGTCGAATTCTGCCGGGCTGCAGGGAGGTATATGAGCCAGATTTTTGTCGAAGCTTTGGCTGTTGACAGTGTTTACCTCGGTCATGAAGTAGCTTTGGTCAGCCTCGATGTTTTCGACGATTCCATCTGGCCTCCATATGGCTATCCGCTGGTGCATTGAAGAGGGTACAGCTCCTACGCCGTGAATCCATTCCCTACCAAGCAGCAGGTTGTAGTTGGCTTTCGAAGCGATGACTATGAACATTGTAGGTCTTGTTATGGTTCCTACAGTTAAGTTCACTTGGATGACTCCCATAGTTGTTCCTATCTTCCCTTCGTAATTCGACAGCACCATGTTGTGAGGCTTCGCGTCCGAATCGTCTTTTCCAATCTTCTTCAGCATGTAGTGGGGCATCAAATTCACTGCCGCTCCCCCGTCCACCAGTATCTTATTCACACCAACATTTTCCACCTTCCCTTTTATAAACAGAGGTTTCAAATGCGCTTTCATGGAGTCGTCTGGTCTTTCGAAGAAAGCGTTCTGCTCTTCGACGCATCCGTTATTCATCACGTAGTAGCAGACGGGCTTGTGTGCCATCGTTTCTTCCTCCATTTCGTCTCCTTCATCCTCAATTTCCATGACTCTATCATAGTCTCTAGGGAGAACAGAGACCACGTTGCAAATCACGTTGAAGGATGCCTCTGAGTCAGAGTTAAAACTGTCGGTTACTTCATCATCTTCCTGCATCTTCTCTTTCGACGCCACCGATTCGACAACTCCGCTAGGATTGATCTGGAGGGGAGTCTCTTTCCTGCTCCTTGTCTGACGATTGTTGCTAGATTCTGCTTCGTTTGGACCATTCATGTTCTTTTTCGCCATCTCTATTTCTGCCCTCTTCTGCCTTTGGAACCTCCTCCATTGGGACCTGGACATGGGATTTTTGCCTTTGTAATTCTCTGACGGGTATGGTCTTGGCTTGTGTTTTTTCATTTCCTTCTTGCCCTCCATCGACGCGCCTCTCTGAACCTCGAACTTTCCCCATTTCTTCTGCCCCTGGGCGTCCCTAATGGGTTGAACCCATTTGTCGTCCGTCGCTTTGTCAGATGGTTTATAGGTGTTCTGGCGTCTCTCTCCGTGCCTCCACTGGTGGTGATCACTTATCCTTGGGTCATATCTCACTGTTCCCCAATTCTCTTTCCTTTTGGTCTTATCCACCGCTTCCAGGTTGGTTGCTGCCTTCCTGTCGAAGACTGCGCTGCAGCGTGGGCACAATATCACTTCGGTTTTCATCCTTTGGCACCTCTTGATGAATTCCATTAAGTTTTCCTCCTCTCTAGGGTACGCCAGCCTTTGGTACTCTTTCTGACGACGCTCTTCGCCCTTTTCGACCTGGTCCTTCTGAGATATTTCTACCATATTTACCCCAACATTTTGTTCGTCGGCGATGCTTAATTCGTTCATCTTCATGATGAGCCTCTCTTCTTCGCCTTCGACGCCTTTTGGTGTCTGGTCGAACTCTTTCTCTGGGCAACAGCACCAAGATATGGTCCTGGGACCATGTTTGCAACAGCATTTGTTCCAATTCCTTCTGGGGTCTTCCATTGTCCTACGCAGAATCCCACTGATCATGGGCTTCGAAGGACCGTTAGCGGCTTCCGCTTTGATTTTTGTGACCTCTTCACTGAAAGGCCCCATGGTGTTGACGCAGTTGGCGATATCACCTTTCTTTGCTTTGTTAGAATCAAGGCCTTCAGCAGCCTTGTTTTCAATCGCTGGGTCTTCAGTAACCCTCCCCTTCGTATTAGGGGCATGCTCAATTGCGTCGACTGTCTCCTCATTGTTTTCTGAAGAGGCATCTCCCCAACCGCTTGGTTGGATTGTGTTGATGTCGATCTGAGAGCTTGCCGGCGCGTTGTACTTCACAAGAAAATCATATTTCCCACTTGGCTGTCCCAAGCGGTCCCAATTCTCCTCTTGTCGAAACTCCACATTCTCGACAGCATTGTCACCGTCCTTCTTGTCGAAACCTTCAGTAGTTTCTATTCTTTTCTGGCTTGCGAGATCATCAGTAATCTCGACCATGTTGGCATTTGCGTCGAAGCTTCCAGGGGCTTCCACCATTTCCAAATTGCCATCAGGAGCAACTTCGGCCTCCACCATGTTTACGACGGATGGTTCAGCGTAGTGGGCTTCGACTGCTTGCATAGGATTCGAGTCGATCTTCATCTGTTGTTTTGGTTTGTCACCAAACTTCAGCCTTCCGTCCCGGATAGCATTTTGAACGAGATCCCTGAAAAGGAAACAACGAGACGTCTTATGGCCCAGAAAATTATGGTATTTACAAAAACCTCTCTTTTTCTGTTGTTCCATAGGCGGTTCTTTAGCGCCTGGTGGTTTTATTAATTGACCATCTTTAACCAACAGATCGAAGATTTCGTCACATTTGGTAATGTCGAACGTATAAGTCCTTTTGGGGAACTTATCGTTGGTTTCGACTGGGTTTCCGTTCGACGGAGTTAGTACTTTGCACGAATAAGGTGGCCCTTGTTTTAGTTCTGCTAGGTCGATTTCTTGTTCGTCGAAGCTACTTGGTTCGTGTTCGTCGAACTCATCATCTTGGCGAACCCCTACGTAGGCTACCCTCTCTTTTTTATTCTTATTTGCCCTGAATTTTTCGTCCCTTAACCTTTCGACCTGTCTCACTCTATCCGCTAATTGTGCCATATCCCTCAGATACTGGGTATCTAGTTTCTTCCTTATAGAATAGTCTAGTCCCCCTGCGGCCATTTCGACCAACTCATGTTCTGGCACTGGGGTGAAACATCTAGCCTTTAGCAATCTGAACCTATTTAAATAATCATCTATTGGTTCGGAGTGTTTTCTCTTGACACTGGCTAATTCTTTCAGGCTTATTTTTGTTTGTCCCATGTAGAATTGTTCATGGAACAGCCTTTCTAATTGGGTCCACGTGTATACTGAGTTTGCAGGCAAAGATGTAAACCAAGTAAACGCGTTTTTTGTTAAGGAACTAGGGAAATATTTTATTTTCAAATTTTCGTTACGGGCTATCTCCCCTGCCTCGATCAGGTAACGTGCCACATGTTCTATAGTGGACTCACTAGTGTCCCCTGAGAACTTTGTGAACTTAGGGACTTTCCACCTTGGTGGCAATTCTTCTTGCAGAATATATTCTGATAGTGGGGATGCGTAACTAGGCCTTTGTAAACCCATGTTCATCCCATTTTGTGCCATTATTGTTTCGACCATGGCTGCCAAATTATTTTCGACAGGCGGATTATTATACCGCATCCGTTGTTGCAATACAACATCCGCGTCCTGGCCTCTCTGGATTACTATCCTTCTAGGCTCTTGTGGAATGGGGATTTCGACACGAGGCTGTTCGACTACATCCTCTCGATTTCTGACGTTCGTTTGAGGATTGTCTAACGGTATCTGGTTTATCGTAGGTTCTTCTTGGACCGCTACCGCTGGGTTATGAACCACTTGTTCTCTGTGTCGAGTTTGAGGGACTCCAAAGAAATCAGCAAGGCGCGTCATCTGCGCCGCCAATAATTGGTTTGTCTGGGTGGTGTTTTGTATTAGTGGATTAAACACCGCTCCCATTTGTTGCGTCAACATTTGGACCATATCATGATTACTCTCGTCCATCTGCTGTCTAATCACTTGCGCCGAATTATTTGTTATCGGCGGCACGTAAAGTGGTTGTTGATTCAGTCTACTCACGTTTCCACCATATCCTGACCCTTGTAAGGGTGAAGACACGTTGGCCATCGAGTCTGAATATATTAACGGGGAGTTATGTAAATTTGCCATCACCGAAGTTGGCATTCCGAAGGGTTGTTCCCTACCAGGCGGAGGCATGGTGAAATTCGTTATAAAAGGCCTAGAAGTGTTTCCCACAGGGGGGGTTGTCCCAATGGGCATTTGTTGTGCCCTGAAGGACGAACTAGGCGCGTTTTGTGACATCGAAACCGCTGGTATCGACCCCGCTGACGAAGGTACAACCTCTGACACAGGGACCGATCCTATATTGCCTTCTGTCGAAGGGACAGGGTTAGCTACTGGGATGGATTCGTTAGGATTATTTGGCTGGTTCGCCATTTTCCTTACTCTTGTTCTTTTAGGTATTTCTACTTCGGATACGGCTAATTTACCGCTTCTCAGTCTCATACAAATGAAGGACAGATTTTGACTAGCGATTATCTAACTTTCTAAAATTTTTTGCACAGTCCCACTGGGCGTGCCAATTTGTTCGCTGTGAATTTTGGCGAACAACCTCTGGTTTACCAAAACTTGTAGAATTGGGTCACTTGCAGGATCAACCACACAAATCCTAGGACATGTGCAAAATCTAGATGGTCTTGAAGATGTCTAAAATCACTTTCATATCTTTCATTTCTGTTCTCTAAGTGTTTTACGTCGAAATATGTTGATTACAATGTTAAGTGGATGTAAATTTAACAAGATAAAGTAAATGGCGGAAAATAACTGACGAGATGTAAAGTGTCGAAAAGGATAAAGTGCAGAAAGATAAATGACTGGAAAACATAAAAGAGATTTGTAAAGAACTTTGAACTTTATAAAATAAACTTTGAAGGAATTGGTGTTTGTTTACACATACATTTTCCAAATATGACTCTTTTCTCTCACACGGGTACTTTGAGTGTTTTCAGGAATTTTGTATAAGTAATTCTTCACACCCTTTTTTAGATAATAACTACCCTATATATACACAAATAACATAACTGTTATTAACGACTAAATCCTAAAACTATGACACATGGCTCTCCTCCTTTCGCCAGATGCTTCCACGCGTCTTCTGCCAAACGTCACAACCTTTTAAATTCAAATTTACTTTTAAGTCGAAATGACGTCTTCCTTCAGGATTTTTGTCGAATTATCAACATACTGCAATGTTCTCCCTATCTGTCAAAAGTGCTTTTCCTAGGTGCAAACATCTTTGTCGAAATGACGAAACTTCCATTTTGTCGAAGTGTCGAACCATACTTATTAATCAAATCGTTTCAACCCATGTCACCATTTGTCGAAAAAATCATTTCTTACACCAAATCTCATGGCGTCGAAAACGCACGTATACAGCTGCGTAACCTGCTCATCATCACCAATAACATGCTCTACTCTAAGTAGCTCATATGTATACACCTTATCTAGGAATCGAAACCTCGCATGAGCCCTTCAGGTGGATTCAAACCCATTCATGGAAGCCTCTGGATCAACTCCCTGATAGTCTACCATCAACTTTAGGGGCATCATCTCTGTTAATCTTCCCATGATCTAAGAGTTTCCCCCTAACCAGAAAATGCAACAGACACGAGACATCGTTTAAGGTGATAAACATCTCACCATGTGATAGATGAAATGATGACGTCTCAGTGTGCCATTTCTCTACAAACACATTAAGCATACCATGGTTAACTGTAACATAACCGATCTTGCACAAGTCTCTCATCCCAGATAATTGCAAAACATCCTGAAACCACTGCTCGTTAGACTCTTATACGCTAGTAATCTTCCTCCCATGGTTGATGAATTTTAGCGGATCACGGTCCTGCAGAAAAACAATTCATCGTCAAAAACTTTAAATATTATAACAAACATAATTTGAAAAGAATGAATCCAACTAAATTTTACCTCTTCGTTCCAAATATGTCTTGCAATACAGTTCGGATAAAGGGGCAGCACTGACAAGTCTGATGAGCCTTATCCAACCCCTTGTGGTGCTTGGGGTGTCTTTACTTCCTCCTGGGCCTGGGGTGCCTTAGGTACCTCTACCGCCTCCTGCACATAGGGTACATTTAGTGTATGAGGTACCTCTTTTATCTCGGATGTCAGAACAACTGAAATCTGTCACCTATAGGAAGATGGAGGCAAGGATGCATAAGTAGGTGACACCCGTCTCCTACGGGAAGAAGAAGGCGGAGATACATGAGCCCCAAAAGCTCACACCTCCACATCAACCAGGCTATAGGTAACATGAGCCTGCAAAGGGTGAATTTTTTTCCCTCTGCATGTTGTGTAACCCTATCCTACCTTAATCAATTTTTTCTATCAGCAATAATCGAAGGCTTTTGATGCTCAACAAACATAAACGGAGAAAACGAAAAAACGCTTATGTAAAAAAGCTGCAACGACAACGCGATTCACAACTTCAACTTTCCGGATTCACGTCTGGATTGTGTTCATCCTCAACTTCTTCTTCTTCTTCAGATTATGACGCGTCAAGTGAAGAGCATGGAATTGAAATCAAGAAAACTCACCGGATTGAAGCATTGATGCAACCAGGTATGGAATCTTATCCTTCCCCCACTTCGACTTGCTTTCTTCTTTCAAATTCCTCTGCGCTATCGTGTACTCATTGATTTTGTGATGAATGGTTGTGAGAAATGCGGCGAGGTTGGGATTCTCTGAGAGTTGCGGAGAGAGATTGAGAGTGGAGTGTTTGATTTGTGCTGTAATTTTTTCCGTGAATTGTGACTGGATGAAGAGTGATGAACAATGATTTATTGGACCCCTATTCTGTTACGAAACTCACATGAAGTTCATCCTAAAATTCACTTATCAGTTAGAAATTCAATAGTTTGTTAGAGTTTATATGTTAGTTGGAAATTAGTTTAGAAGTTAGTGATTTTGGATTTCAGTTATTAGTTAGAATGTTTTCAGTTTAATCTCAGTTATGAGGTGAAGATGAGTTGTGCCACCTTTGTTATTGAAAAGAAATGTTTAGTTGGGAAAAAGTCAATTTTTGTGAAAAATGCTCAGACTGTTAGTTTGTTACTGCTGAATGATATGCTTGGATTGAAATCATGCTATGGCTGCAACATTCTGTTTTTGCCTATTGCTAGTTATTAGTTAATTGTTGTTCTGTTAATTGGAAATGCATTGCTATGTTGGATGAAACTCTGTATGCAGTCAAATCTATTAGAAGTTTGTGTGGATTAAATTTCTATTAGGCTCTGATTCAATTAAATGAAAATTATGAAATGTTGTTATTCTAATTGTTCTATTAGTGATCTACTGATACGCTGTAAAATATTGTTAACTGCAATGCTAGTGATTGGTGTTAGTTTATTAATGTTATGGATGAATGGTTAGATATGTGAAGTTAGTTGTAGTTGGAAGTTGTTAGTTTAAAAATCTAAAGAGAGTGGTTAATTGAATAGTTCTGAAGGTTTTGTCGATTTCATTTTGCAAGTTAAGAACAGAATGCAGGTGAACTGTTTGTGAAAGTTGCTGTTAGAAAAAATGCAGGATTATAATAAATTGGTTTCGTTGTGATTTTTTTATGCAGGGCCTTTGTTATGTATGATGCAGGTGATTTAATGTTGCTTTGTTATGACTGTTATGTAGGGTTGTGATCATTGGCTTGCTTGTGGAAATTTGATGCTTGGACATGTTAATCATGGAGCTATTGTGGGATGTGAATGCTAGGACATGTTATTGACGTATTGTATGGTGATGTTGAAAAATGACTTGGAACTTAGGATTGTTAATGGTTGGATTTTTTTGTAATTTTGAAATTGACATTGTATTGGTTTGAATGTAGGGTTATGTATTATTATGTTGTAATTAGAATTAATGGCATGGTTTGTGGTTTGTAAATTTGAATTGGTTTAGGTGTTGAAATGTAAAATGTGTATGAATTGAATTCAATTGAATTGGAATTGGCTTGTAATTTGAATCCGTTGAATTGGAATGTGATTGTTAAGTTGTTTTGAAATTTGAATGGTTCATGATGTAATGAGAGATGATTTGAGTTGAAATTTGTACATGGTTGGAAATAGAATGATTGAATGAATGGTCATGGCATGGTTGATGTATGGGAAATGTCTTGAAATGTATGATTTGAAATGGTTATGTAAACATTTTTTTGTAATGGCAAAACCTAAATTGTAATTCAAATTTGTGATTCAGAGTTCAAACCAAACTCTTGTTTGTTTTTCTATTTCAATTAGCATGTATTCATGTCTTATAATGGGCTTGAAAAAAAAAGAAAAGTTTTCATACATCAAAATTTAAATTCCTAACTAAGATTGATCTTAATTGAAATACTTAGATCAATGTAAAGAACAGAAGACATTTGAAGAACCATGGTTAGAATGATGATATCATGTCCTAAAGCAAAGGTAAGTGACAATAAAAAATGAAATGGAAAATAAAATGGAGGAACATGTGGAGTGTAAAGCAAGCTTAAGACAATCAAGAATTGACCTGTTGGCTGTGGTCAACTGGTTAACCAAAAGTCAACTTGGGCCAAAAATGTAATTTGGTACACCATGCAATGCAAATGATCATGCTATTGGATGAATGTTGCAATATGACTACCATGTATTGAACGAGCCATGAGCCTAAATGCAAATAATAAACTTGGATATATGTACTGTGAATGCACCAAATGCAATGAATCCACATGAATAACATGAGGCCTAGAACCAACCGGATCAACAAGCACACATACATGATACAATCCATAAATGATCATATGGTTTAACCCCATGGATTAAGGTTATAATTAGGTTAAAATCAAGATGCAGAGCAACATTTAAGGGCCTCAGACCAAAGAGCAAGACTTTAACACAAGTGGTCAAATAATGACATGAACCAAAACTAAGGTTTCCAATACCTTAATGCAAGTCACAAGATTCATGAACCTCCTAGATCAAGAACTAGGGTTTGATGTGGAATGAACTCCAAGATGCAACCTTAAAGGCCTCAAGTATCTGGCAACTAGGGTTTTGATTAATCACAAATCCAACAATTAACCAATTATGGTACTTAAGTATCTATCATCCATGATTAGGGTTTAAAACAAAGCACCAAGCTCCTTAAATAAATCTCAAACCATGAGCCCACAATTAGGGTTTTAAGGATCAAAAGGTCCATCAAGGACAAGAGCTAAGCAAACTAGGGTTTAGGCATGAATGAAAGATCAAGATGCAATCCCATAAGGTCAAGTGAACCAAATCTTGTTATTCATAAGCTTTGAATTTATGATGTTTGTGAGGATGCATTAATGTGAATACATGATGCACATGAATGAGTGCAGATAAATCTTAATTCCAATGTTGGATAAAATATGAAAAGGGGGGGGGGGGGGGGGGGGGATTTTGGGGTACGATGGCTTCTTTGAATCTTTTAGTTTGAGAGGATTTCTCAGATCCCCCAACAGATTTTATAGCCACAATTTTAACTTGCTTTTCAGGCTCATTTCCATTTCGTGACTTTGGAGATTGCTAACAAGACCTTCAAGACTTAAAGAGTTTAAATCTTTAGCCTCTTGAATAACATTCGCTTCAGGTCTTTATTTGACATGAAGACTCCTAATAATCTTCTTGACATGATCTACAGTGGTATAGCTCTTGTTCAAGACCTGAAGTCCAGACACAAGAACTTGAAATCTTGAAAACATATATTCAATATTCTCATCATTTTTCATTCTGAACCGCTCATATTGCTGAACCAAAAGATTAACTTTAGCTTCTTGAATTTGTTAATTACCTTCATAAGTAGAAAATAAAGATTCAAAGATAGTCTTAGCAGTAGACTTGTCAATAATATTTATATACTCAGAATGAGGTAATGCATCAACAAGAATGTCTCTCACTCTATGATGTTTTCTATAAATCTTTTTCTAATCAGGAGTGAGATACTTTCTGCCAGAAACCACTCCAACACAATTTACATAAAAGTCAATGCCATCTTCCAAGATATCTCATAACTCATCATCCAGACCAACGTTGTGAGTGTATATCTTGCTCTTCCATCATTCAAATTCAGTAGAGTCACCATCGAATATTAGTGGTCTAGCAGTATAGTTGTTTTGACCAGATGTACTTTGATCATGGTTGCTATTACCACGAGGAGAACCTCCAACAAAGTTAGTTACTTCAGGGCTAGTTGCTCAAGTATACAGACAAGAGACTTCCTTGCTCAAGCACGCAAGCAAGAAACCTCATCTACTTTAAACAAATAGTTTAGTATAAATGGTAACCACTATACTTAGATACACAATAAGAAGTACAACAGTTGTGCAACAACCACAAAGATTTTTAACCTCTTAAGATTTTTAAGATATATAAAGATAAGAAATCTTAACATATTATGTAATAACAATTACAAATGAAATTTCAGAGTTATGCTCTAGATATTGTATTGTGTTGTTGTAACCTTCCTTCAAGTCTTCAGCTTCCTTTTATAGAGGTAGAGAAAGAGTCGCTAGAGGTTTGAACATAAGAGAGCAAAATTAATGAAGAAGCATGTCAAGAGAGATGTTGGAGAATGTATCTGATTTGAAGCATTGCCACTGAATAATGATATTGTTCACAGTACCTTTTGAAGTACTAAGTATCTACCAAAAGTTAGAACATACTAAAGAGGTGACTTCACCATTCCTTAAGTCTTGCAAAACTAAATCCTAGTTGACTCTATCCAGAAATTTGGGGTTTTGATAAGATAAGTTTGCTTTGGTACAGTGTATGAATCAGATGCTCTTCAAGCCTTCAGAATCTGAGTTGTCATTAGAAGTTGGATCATGAGACCAGAGTCTGAACCATTAGAGGCAGATGCCTTCAGAGGCTGGGAAACTAATTCAGAGTCATCAGATTCTGATCAATCAAACTTATATTGCTTTTCCACATATGTTTCAATTAGGATTAATTCTATACTTGTGATCCTGCACACTTGGACATATGTTAGCATACCCATTTATTCTTTAAATACTTTGTTATAATCAAAACTTAAGAGATAAGAACAATCTTGTTCCAACAATATATATATTCTTACGAAAGATAAATCATGTTTGAGTCACTTTTTTTTTGTCAAATAATTTAGTGGTTGTAATTCACTTTTTAAAGATGAACAAGTGAGATATTGCGGATTCAAACTCATATATTTGTATATGATATTGTTGAACAATCATAAACTAAGATGACTTGACGAAGTGAGTTTTTCAATTTTAAATTATGTGATTATAAATATAGATGGTGATAAAAGAAATTATTGAGTAGGACATATTAAATAATGTATTAAACTCATTTCCCTAATAATGTATACAAAATTCCAAACATAGACCTCGTGGATGCCATGTCCAATGCCCCACTTTTTTATAAATGAAACCTTTGCTCCTTTGTTTATTGAAAACGCAGATCATGTGTAGAAATTTTATAAATATACTATTTGTCTGTGTATTGACACCACATCTTGTCTAATCTCATGTACATATAATAAACAAACAGCATGGGATTGGATGAAGTGTTGGGTAGTTTTCTTCAACAAAAAAGGTTAGAAAGTTTCATGTTCTTGTTTGGATTCTCTTTTACAAGAACTAAAACTAGAAAGTTTCATATTATTTATAGAGAGAAGAAGTATACATAGATGAAAACAATAGCAAAAATGGTGTTACCAAGTGTTGGAGTACAATTCACTCCATTCTCAATCCACAAAACACATACAAGACTACCAACAACAACAACACATTCTTTGGAAAAACGTTCACATTCAATTCAACCATAAACATGTCATCGCTCTCAAAAAAAAAAACAGGAAACTTCCAATTCTTCTATTTGATATCATGGACACCATTGTTCGTGACCCTTTCTACAAAGACATCCCTGCTTTCTTCGGTATGTCTTTCGACGAATTCATAGTTTCCAAACACCCAACCGCATGGATTCAATTCGAAAAGGGTCTCATTGATGAGGTATAAAGCAACAAACTTTCATTAATTCACTGCAAAACTAAGAGACCCTCTTTCATGTTATGTATAAAGGTCAAAACTTTTTGTATCCCCGGAGTAAATTGGTATTTAGAATTGTGGATCATGAATCCAAATTGCAATTGGGGCATTTGGGTATGCATGCATTTGAGCTGAATATATTGATCGTCTCATTTTCTTGCAGGTGGAGCTAGCAAGAATTTTATTTAAGGATGGAAGGGATTTTGATTTAGAAGGTTCGTCTCACATTTTGTTGCTTTATGTGTGATGAATTGAACATATAAAAGTATAGCTTAATCTTATGTAGATAACTTGTTTGATATAATGAATCAAAATTTTCATTTCTTTAAGAAATGCTGTTTGCATAATTTGAAATTTTGGTTAGAAAATGAAGCTGGTTTGAAATTTTGATTATTATATGGTCTGGATTATTGCTCAGAATTTCTGCATTTCTGCTTCGGTAACACAGCAGCAGTATCAAGATTAGTAGTATGCACTTTGCTGCACAATTGTTGGTTCCACCCGGCCCCTTCACCCTGATAGTCTTTTATTTACCGTCTCAATCATCGGTTAAGTTGTACAAGACAAATAGTTAGAATGCTCAAGATGGTGATGGGCAGGCAGCTACGAGTTCTGGGCTTACTCTAATTTCCTTTTAAATGATTGCTTTTTTGTTACCTGAGGTACCAATACTCACTATAATTTTGCTGTAAAAACTCTTAATATCATCTTTGAATAAGCATGAATTTAGTTTCGATGCTACTTTGTACTGTGTGTCAACATTGTTCTCCAGGCTCCCTCTATTTCGATATAGCTACTGACTTGCATGTGTTCTACTTAGGGGTGGCAATTTGATCCATTAACACAAAATCCATCCAATCCATCCATCAAAAAATCCATCCAATCCATCCACTAAATAAAAATTAAGTTAATGGATTGATCCAATCCATCCATTTATAAACATGGATTGATCCAATCCATCCAACACATTTTAATGATCCAATGGATTTTTTTATTTAATTTTAAAAAAATAAATTTTTTCAAATATTAAAAAAAAAATCATTTTTTTTTGAAAAAAAAATAATTTTTTTTTGAAAAAAAAATAACTTTTTTTTGAAAAAAAAATATTTTTTTTTTGAAAAAAAAATAATTTTTTTTTGAAAAAAAAATAACTTTTTTTGAAAAAAAATATTTTTTTTTT
Organism: Lathyrus oleraceus; assembly: GCF_024323335.1. Taxonomy (NCBI): domain Eukaryota; kingdom Viridiplantae; phylum Streptophyta; class Magnoliopsida; order Fabales; family Fabaceae; genus Lathyrus; species Lathyrus oleraceus. Next base: position 277,652,751 of record NC_066581.1, read on the forward strand.
TGAAAATACAAAAAATATTAAATTTTTTTATCTAATGTTAAAAAAATAAAAAATATATTTTTTTATGGTCAAATAATTTTTTGTCTAATGTTAAAAAAATAAATTTTTTCAAATATCAAATTTTTTTTTGAAAAATAAAAAATATTTTTTATTTTGATTTTTTTTTTTTAAATACCAAAATTTGATTTTATTTTTGATGTTTTTTTACGAATATAAAAAAAAAATCGAAAATAAAAAAAATATTTTATTTTATTTTTTTGAAAAAAAATAATTTTTCTCAAAAAAAAAATACTGATATTGTTTTATTAAAAAAACGTAAAAAACTTTTTTTAAAAAAATAAATTTCAAAGAAAAATTTTAAAGGAAAATAAAATGGATGGATGGATATCCATCCACTAAAAATATGATAATGGATGGATTGGATGGATTTTTATTCTTAATGGATGGATTGGATTGGATATTTTTTAAAAACTTTTAGTGGATTGTTAATGGATAATGGATTGTTTTGATCCATCCATTAACGATCCAATCCATATCCATCCAATCCATCCATTTTGCCACCCCTAGTTCTACTATGTCTATGACAGGCCTTAAAGCTTGTATGAGAAATGGATATTCATACATAGAAGGGATTGAACAATTGCTTCTAGCCTTAAAGAAAAATAACTTTGAGATGCATGCTTTTACTAACTATTCTATATGGTAAGACATTTGATTTCCATTGTGATATCTGTTTCGCTTTGCATGGCGTTCGTTCTACAGAATGTTCTGTATTGTAGGTATCAGTTGATCGAAGACAAGTTAAAGCTATCAAAATATTTTATCTTGGACATTTTGTTCGTGCACATATGGTAGGCCATCTTACTCTCTCTAACTATCATGTCATGCAAACTTTGAATATTTTTGAGCCATTTTCATTGTGTTTCAGGAAAGAGGAAACCAGATGCTGAATTCTATATGGATGTTGTGAGGCATCTTGAAGTTGATCCTTCATATTGTATTTTCATAGATGACAGGTTTATAATCTTCCTACACATATTTGTATAGTTATTGAAGTAGTTTATGCTAAAGTGTGACTGATTTATATAGTTATTATGTTCTCAGACAAAAAAATGTGGAGGCAGCAGCTGAAGTTGGGATCAAGGGTGTTCATTTCAAGAATGTTGATTTGTTGCGCGAAGAACTGTCATTGATGGGGGTTGACATTTTAACAGATGAAGATCAATAGCTTTTTATTTATTTATTTATTTATTTGAATGCAACAATTTCTTTTATACGGTGAAAAAGGCAAAAATCAAACTTCAATTCATATCATGCTATTGAGCTTTGTTAATATGACATCTGAAGGTCAATTCATGGGCATTTTTAAAATGAGGGCCTAACTGTAAAGACCCCAATTTAGACAACTTAAATTTTAAGAATAAATTAATCTTATTAAAATAAGTAAGTCCCCTAGAATAATGACCCTTAAAAAATAATGGTGTTCACTTAATCAGAAATGCATTTTCATATAAGTTAAAATACGTACAGATTATAAAATCTGGACACACTTCAAAATTAATATTGTTTGTGTGTACTTCGTACAAGATAACAAAGAGATAAATTTGGATGTATATATACATAGGATGAATATATACATTGGATGTATATTATACATAAGCCATTATACATACACTGGTCACACAACCATTCATTATTCACATAATAAATCATACATAAATAATTCATTCATAATGTTTATATCAAACAATATATTATCCATACATTAATCACAAATTATACATGATTTGTAACTCAATGGTAAAAAATAAATTATATCAAAATACAACTACGGGGTATATTTAACCCCTATATTCCTCATATGCCTCCTATATTACAGTGCAAATCATGCCTTTGATAATATCGCATCCAGAGTGACCCTCTCAAGAGTGTCTTTCTAAACTCTCCTTCAGATATGGCATCTCTTCCAATAGCAACAATACAATGACATATAAACAATGCATCCACAATATGGTCCACTCTTGTCATTTCTCTTCCATTAATGAGCTGACATGCATGGATCTTCTTTTAACACTCGTATCATATAAGAATGAGGCCCTCTATAAAATCATTGGATGTATCCATATACCATACTACATCCAAGAACAGTTGGCACACTACGTACATCCTCTAGCACCATATGCTCGTGGTAATCGAAACATATCCTATCAACGTCTATGCGAAGGATAGTGGCAGAACCAACAACTGTGGGTCCCTAGGTATACCTTTCAAATATCTGAACTGGCACATTACTCGCTCAGGTATATGTGGGTACATATGTCGAGACCCACAAGTCAACCATCATGTGTATCAGCACATCATCTCCATATGTCGTGTCTGACCGTGCTCTCTGTACGATGAGAAACAAATATCATTTTTCAGAATACGGACAAGAGCAAGTTTGTACGAATCAGTCTCCAAATTCCTCCTAAGTGGGTTAATCGAGTACACGTGTGAAAACTCTTCAGTGTAGTCAGAAACATATTCCCAGCTGGCAATACTAGAGAAATATGGATGGATCCATGCCTGAAAATGGTTCAGATGAAATATCAATAAGGGTGTAAAACAAGTAGTATGAAATTAACAAATTATATGTAAATCAATTACCTAAAATAGACAATTGCATGCAATCCTTTGTCTTCTTGATTGTAATGTGGTTGGTCTAAAAAAATTGAGTATTTGCATAGTATACCTAGGAACTCCACATTTACTACTACTACCAATGTTCTTCGTAGAGAGGTCGAATGGATATTTATGGAGTTCCGTGAGCATTTGGTTCTAGAGGACGAAGTGTGTCAATTCCTTGTCCATGGAGCATGGTATACGGTTACATATAATGATTTTATAGAGTTTTCCAATCTTTATATGACACTAGTACCAGAAGGAAATCCTCCTAGAGCAGCTCATTAGAAAATATTGTATGAGGAAAAAGAAATATGCCAATGTCTCAGGGGTATACATAGAATACACATAATATACCAACAATATTGTCTCAGGGGTTTATCTGAAGATTGAAATCCTTATTCACCCCTTTGTTATCACATATACACAAAATATACCAACAATATTATCTCAGGGGTATGTATATGGAGATTAGAATTTGTACTCAACCATTTGTTATCACACATATAGAATATACCAACAATATTATGTTAGGGTGTGTATAGAGATTAGAATTTGGATTCACCCTGTTTCATCACATATACGTAAAATATATCAACAATATTGTCTCAGGAATGTGTTAGGAAATTGAAATCTGGATTCATCCAGTTTTATCACATAAAATTAAATAACATGAACTTGACATGATTTCAAAGCATAATATGACATCCATGAACATGACATGAACTTAACATAGATCTAACATTTCATAAATCTAGCATGACATTTCATCATTGGTTCAGGAGGTTTCTTCATCTTTAGAGTATTATTAGTTGATCTCGCAAGTGTCTCATCCACCTTGATTGAACCCTTAGTTTTGTAACGGTGAAGTGTACTCCACGTAACTTTTACATTTGCATCCGTGTTTAGCTCTAATTTATTGAATTTCATCTTCCATTCATTATCAATTGTGGATGAATGATATTCAATCTTAGTCACTCTTTGATTGTCGGTATAGTGTAAGAGATTCTCCAGTTTAGATTTTATATCTACCAGAGGGGTGTTCTCTATCATCATAAATTCAAAAGGAGGTCTCATGACTAGGCATGGCAACATAACCCGTACCCGCGGGTACCCACCCGAACCCACCCCGAAGTTGACGGGGAAAACCCGCTTTTAGTGGGGTTAGGTTCGGGTTTGGATTTTCTCCGATTTTAAAATATGGGGACGGGTCGGGTAATAGGGACACTAGTACTCACCCCGAACCCGCCCCCGAATCCGCCCCGTTTATTTCATTATGTACATTATTATTTATTTTTGATAATTTAGAATACTAAATATGTGGTCAATGTTTTGATATTTTAATTTGAATTTATTATTTGAAATGTATGTATGGAATTTATTTAGATTGTTTTATTTTATTATTTATAATGTAATTTTATTTTGGGAAAATAAATATTTTTATTAAAAAATTGATTTCACTAAATGAATGGTGGTGGGGCGGGGATACTCGAACCCAATCCGAACCCGTTTGGGACGGGTTTGGGTTTTGATTCTCCATCCCCGTTTGGGTTTGGGGCGGGGAACGGAGATTGTTTGGGGATTCGGGTTTGGGTTTGGGGGAGGTAAAAACCGTCCCCGACCCGCCCCTTTGCCATGTCTACTCATGACGTTGAAGTAAACAAATACAATAATCTAATACAATTTCAAAGCTCATGTGACATTATCCTCTTTTTCACATTCCAAAAAATGCAAAGTCAACTGAGTAAGTCATCTTTATAGAAGTAACACCAGCAATTTCCAAAAGAGAAAGCATGTACTTGTTAGTATTATATGTTGAATCAATTATCAGTATCGTGAAAAATATGTTGAACAACATGATGAAATCAGAATGAGACCAAAATATATCTCGAACAGTTTTTCCATCTTTACACACTCTATACCTAGATACATAATGATCATTATCCAACAACTTCAACAATTGTTGCATTTTTTATTTTGGACCCCTTATCGCATTGTTATTTCGTTGGCGAACATTATATACTTGCTTAATATTTGAGACATTTTCTGATATATATTTTTTAAGTTATAAGTATATTTTTAGGTTGAACCATGTTAAAGGTCATGTCAGAAACAAGTTTCTTCTCTTCAAAATCCAGACGACATACAATCGGATGACCAACTAACTAAAGACATAATGCATGATTATGTATATCACAAATCATATTAAATGTCAATGTGTTATTCGATTTGTGATACTCGTGCAACATAAAAGGACATCCATTTTTTTTGTTCTGGTGTCTTCACATTTCAACTTTCAGATAAGTTCTTTATACCGACAACTTCTTTCGCATGTCATTGTAACAAATGTCTGTCTTCTATCAAACCAAAATTTGACCTCCTAATAATAATGTCAGACTCTAATTTGGCAGCCTCCACGCGGATCCAATATAGTGTATGTTCACGTAAAATAAACTCATGATTATTGATAAATTTATTTCTAACACCAACATATACAACACTTTGTTGGAGACATTTTAGATCACCATATTTAGATGCATTACTTTTGTTCACGGTGCATCATACATATAACCAATAAAAAAAATTCAATCAAAATTCAAATAATTCGAAATTCAATCTCCGAACCAACCCTTCAATAATCGGGATTACAATTTTTGGACTTTGTGTTCATGTTATAGAAAAATAAATAAATTATAATAATTAATAAACATGTACATTATCTAAAATTTTAGTCGATTTTGTATATTTTGATGTTGAAATACAATAGGATTGTGTTTGCAGAAAATCTTGAATATTTTATTTTGAATGAGTTAAAAAAAATGTTATGATCATCAATAGAACTATCACGTATGTATGGTTTAACACAAAACACTATATAATTTGTTTTTCCGCTTATAAATTAGTTTTGTCGAAGTGACTGTCTGGAATTTGTAATTCAGACAAATATTTACTTGAATTTAATGGATTTCTAATGAAAATATTTATTATATTGTTATATTTTCCTGGCATTTTGTATGTTCAGATTTCAATTTTCATCGGAATAGGAGTTAATAAGAGTGCAATGAACATCCCCTTCATTAATTTGTGCATAATCCCTTTAAATGGTGGGAATAGTTCTATATTTTGGGAGGAGATAATACACCATGCCAACTTTTTCGATTTTCTAAAAGCATATTGAGCTAAAAACATTATACTACAAGGCACTAAAAAAAATCTATTAAACCCACCAGTAACTTAGTTGTAAATTTGCTAATTATATCAGCAACTTAAGCTTCTTATTAATCTACAATGATCTTATTTGCATATTTATTTGTACCATATAAACTAATTAAAATATACTAATATTTAGTCAAATTCTTTATAAGGTTTATTTGTACTATTATAAACTAATTAAAATATACTGATATTTAGTCAAATTCTTTATAAGGTTATGTTAATTTTTTAAAAACAAAAGAAAAGATTAAAAGTTTTTTTGATAGAAAATGTTATTGACTTCCCCGTTAAGAGTCTCACATTGGACAATTTATAATCGAACATGTATTTATAATTGAGGGCAATCATCACTCTATTAACTGATTTTAACGGGTGATTTTGTAGGATTGAGTTAGACTCAACTACACATTATTAAAAAAATTCAAATGCAACCAATATGTTAATTAATAGTTTATTAAAGTGTAAAAAAATGTAAATTCAAAGAAAAAAAAATTAATGATACTTTTATGAAGCATGCTACTTCTAAAAGGGGAATTATCCACACCTAAATCAATGGTACTTTTATGAAGCATGTAAAATCTTTTGCACATCTTCTATAGAACACATTCTAAAACACAACATTCTGACGCCTATTGCACAAGACTCATATATCGTACCAACATGCTAGAGCATCACGCTCAATATGTATCCTTTCTGCAACTTCATACAACTTTAACAAGTTAGACACATCTTAAACACTTGGACACTTCTCCAAGTTATTGTTTTGCTCAAATGTTGTCAATCCAATAACAACAACAAAAGCTTAGGAGCGATATAAAGACTATGCTCTCCATTAAAAGTCTTATTCAATCTATGATATGGATGATTGGATTTTAGAAATTTCTAACGCCGAAGGTAAACAATCTTTTTTTTTTGAACTGAAGTTGGTGGAAATAGGGATGTTCAACACCGAACTAACCTAATAAAAAATCGCAAACCAAGTCAAACCAAATCAAAACCGCAAAAAACTGCACTTGGTTCGGATGTGCTTGAGTCATTTCTTAAGAAAATTGCGCAGTTCGGTTTAGTTTGCGGTTTGTATTTTGCATACCGAACCAAACCAAACCAAATCGCATTACATTACAATCCAAACTTCATTAATCCCACATCTAACCCAAAACCCAAACCTATTATCCTTACCTTTTATTATGAACGGTTTTATCTTACTCACACTTAGGGTTTCACTTTCAACTTTCTTAAATCTCTCATAGTAGTATCAAATATTCTTCTCATATTCTTTGTCATGTAGATCTCACCTCTTCTAGGCTAATCTTTCATCTCTTATGTTCTTTTTTATCTTCTCATTTTTATCTTATTTTCTCTATTCCTATTTTGTTTTTATCACACCTTTCTTCTATAATCTCGCACCTCTTTTGTTCTTTCTTTTCCATCTTCTGTAATCTCTCCTCTCCTCTATTTTTTTGTTTCATTATAATATTTTTGATATTTTTATGATACTATTTATGCTTTTTTCTTCCACTTTTGTCTAATCTAATTTTTGTATATTGAATGAGAAGTTTTTTTCCAAGTATGATAAGTTTCATTGTTATTTGGTAATATGTGAATGACTAAATATAAAGTTACGTTATTCTCTATAGGTGTATGCATGACTCAGTAAAAATCTTATAAAACACCGAACATAATCAACCCAAACCGCATTGATTTGGTTCAGTTTTATTTTTAAAAGTCAATCCAACCAAACTGAACCGCACATTTTTATCTCTTGCGATTCAGATGACTTTTACCGTAAGAACCACCAAAACCGCAACGCGAATACCCCAAGGTGGAAGTATATTAGATTCACATATATGACACACTTTGTGTTCCTTGACACTGTATCCAACCAAATTACCATATACAGGAAATTCGTTGATTGTGCAAAATAACATGGCACACATCTTAAACGTTTCACCTTGATACGCATCTTCAACATCAATGTCTTTCTCCCACAAAACTCTTAAATATTCAATTAATGGATTTAGATAAACATCTATGTTGTTTCTAGGTTGTTTTGGCCCCGAAATTATCATAGATAACAACACATATTTACGCTTCATGTACAACCAAAGAGATAAGTTGTAAATCATTAGAAAAAGAGGTCAAAGGGTATAGTTAGTACTCGAATTATCAAAGGGGTTCACTCCATCAGTGCCAAGTCCAAGCCTAAGGTTTCTTGGCTCATGACCAATATCTAGAAACAACAAATCGATTTTCTTCCATTGCAAAGAACCAACTACATGGAGAATTTTTCCATCATATTTTCTTTCATTTACATGTCATCTAGTATTCTTTGAGTCATTCACCTTAACAAACAATCTCCTGAATCTTGGAATTATTAGCAGGTACGGTTCCGTTCTAGGAACCAGAAATGGACGAAGTTGGATAATTGATGGTCTTGAACGGTGGTATTGATCTCCTTTACGACGATGCGAGGTGGACCTACATGATTAACACTCCAACGCCCAAGTCAGTTCAAAATCTAAGAAGACTATTATGAGAAGTGGAAATCATAGAGTGTATCTTGCTCTTTGCATGTGAATTTATTTAATGTCTTGGGCCAAGTGGAGTAGATATGAGTTGAATTGGTCCTCAGTTATTTGGGCCTATAACAGTCTAGAATAGTTTCCCCAAGGTTTTATCGGGTACTCGAGGAGTCGGGGGAAGCCTTAAGTGATGTAGATCGACCTCCTAGATGTTGTCCGATGTGAAATGAAACTGAAACGCCTTGAATTAGTTGAAAAAGTAGTGGGGAACAAGTGCATTAAATGTCACATCATTGAAATGTTTCACAATTCTCTCCTGACATTTGTGGTGACATGACTAGTCAGGGCATGACGTAATTTACATTTCACTCGAGTGTACTCGAGTTGGCATGCATCCACGAGAAAAAATCTAGTTGTTGATCTTGTGACTTCTTTCTCTATTTGGTCTGAACCATTAGGTATTATTGCTTACACATAAGGTGAACTGGGTATTTCGAAGTTTTCGCAACCCTTGACATTCAAAGTTACTTTCTTAGAAAACCTCTTTGTTTCCTCTTCCATGAGAATATTATTAGGGGTGATCTTCAACATTTTGCTCAAAACTTTTGCCTTTCTTCGTCTTTTCCTACTCCACCAATCTCATTTAATCAGGTACCATCCTAACTCAAACTTTTATAGTCAGCATTTCCTGTTTTCTGGTTAGGATGAGTGATAATATTATTGACTTAGTGAGCGATTCAGAGACTGAAACTTTGTCTGCCTCTATAATGGGGATATCCCCTAATTCTCATCTTTCTACTCTTAGTCACAATCACTTGGAACCAGAAATCACACTCTTATAACGATTATGACTAAAAAAGGCTATGTCGAAGTTCCTTGGAGGAATGAACTTCTCCATCTAGCTCATTAGAAAACCTTTTATCGAACATTGGCATAGAGGCTAATCGCGTCGAGGTCCCTTTTTCCCATTGTGTCTTATCCGAGGAGGAAATACAAACTAACCAACAGAAGAAATAACGTGCTAAAGATTATATCCAGTTTCGCCTGTCAATCAAAAATTGCGAGCCCAATGTCGCTGAAGTGGATGGTAACCAGTATTTTACCCATTTTTTAATTATTAATAAAAATTAACATTATATTTAATATATTTTAAATAATAAAATTTGATGAACTAATGTGTTATAATGTCTCATATCTGACAGTAATCTTTATTTATATTTATGTATTCATATAAATAAATGGTTTAATATTTATAAATCAATATTTTTTATAAAAGAATAATGAAGCCTTTGGATTTTTTTTTACTAAAAGATATAAATTATAAACTAGATAAATATGATTTATTTTAAAATTTTCTATTTTATTTAAACATAAAAAATTGCATTTTTTTATATTAAATCTAATTTATAGCTTTGTTCTTGTATTCTACTTATTTTTACAAAATTAATCTCTTTATTTTTAACATAAATAATTTTAATCTCCTCTCTTACATTTTCTTTTTTATTAAATTAACTATGTTTAATCTCTTCTGATCCCTTTTCATTAAATTAACTATGTTTTTCATTTTTTAAATTATTACAATTTTTTTTATAAAACATCACAAAATCACCGTATAAAAATATATAGTAAAACTATAAATAAAAATACAACAATATTTCATTGAATAACAATCGGAAAAATCAGTTGAGAAAAAAAAATCGGAGAAATCAAACAAGTGATATTTGTTGGAAGAGAATTGTGAGTGGAAGTTAGAACTCAGAACATGTCTTTCACATGGTGCGTTAACCCAGTTTCTTCACAGCTACAATTCAACCCAACAACATCATGCTTCCACTCCCACGTTTCTGGAACAACAACAACAACCTCGTCCCTGTCTCTACTACCTCGTTCATCTCCTCTTCTCTCTCAAAACACCGTTTTCCATTCCCAACCCAAACTACATATCAAACGCTCTTCCACCACAACTCGCTGCTCTGGTACTTCTCTACCCTCTTTTCCCTTTCATGGGTTTTCACTTAATAACTATAAAGTCACAACCTTTAATTAATTTTGCCATGTCAATTACACCTTCAACCCCTTTTAGGGTTATCTCTAATTCAATTCAATTTTCACTTTTTACAGCTTTATAGGTAAGAATATGAATTAATACAAATTGGGTTTTTCTGATTTTGGTTTTGTTTCAGCGTTGACTCCTGAATTGAAGACCACGTTGGATAAAGTTGTTACTTCAAACAAAATAGTTTTGTTTATGAAGGGTACTAGGGATTTTCCACAGTGTGGATTCTCAAATACAGTGGTGCAAATTTTGAAGTCTATGAATGCTTCTTTTGAAACTGTAAACATATTGGATAATGATATGGTGCGCCAGGGACTTAAGGAGTATAGCAGTTGGCCTACTTTTCCTCAGCTATACATTGATGGAGAGTTTTTCGGTGGATGTGATATCACTGTTGGTATGTCCTTTTCATATTGAAGACGTGTCTGGTATCTGGTATCGACACTACGCCAATGCATTAGTTCACATTCGATCATTTTCATTTTGTCAAACTATTACATGTTTCGGCGCGTGTCCGAATTGGTGTCATATCTGGTGTGCGTATCTATGGGTTGATGCTTCATAGCTGATTATGATTTTGCATCTATCTTTGTTTGCTGCAATATTGGCTTAATCAATTCATGATGCATTGGTGAAAATGTTAACATGTGTAACTTATTTCTGTGTTAGATTACATATCTGCATACATTGCTTCCTTGTATTTGATTCATAAAAGTTGAAAAGATAAAAACAAAATGTCCTCAAACTTTCATATGTTTACCGCATGCTGCAACTATTGACTGCATAAAGTTTATCTTTTTTAGCTTAAGTTGTAAGATCATCAGACTTTATTATTACAACTGCCACTTGATTTCTTGAAAATTATTGTCTTAATCTCACTTTGTTTTTTTTTACTATAGAGGCATATAAGAATGGAGAATTACAGGAAGTGGTGGAGAAGGCAATGTGCTCTTGAGGTTTCATTTCCTCATGAGCAGAGATGGAAGGAATGAGTTACACATTGGCTTTGGATTAATGGACCAAAAACATTTATAATACATTATGTTCTTATTATGTATGTGTATGAGTACTACATTGCAATAATCTTGACATTTGGATACAAAATAGAATATCTCATTGAATGGACAATTATAGTGCTAGTTGCTGCTGTAAACTTTGTTAAATTAATCATTTTTGTGGCTTTTGTATTACTGTCATGCTCTGAATAACTACTGTTATGGCTTTTGTGTACATTGCCATGGTATGAGCTTTTATAGCCTCAGGTCAATTTTTGTGTGTAGTTTTTTCATATTGCCACTTCAACTAATAAATGTAAGAGAATATAAACTCAATATTTTTCTCTCACTTTGGTAATTTTTGAAAATTAAAACATTTTTTTTAATTGTATTATTTCTAACCTGTCTTTCATCTTCTCTTTATCACAATTGTTGAAAACATGTTCTTCTATCTTCTTAATAATTTAAAATATGCATAAAGTTACTCAGCATATCATAACATACAAAATCCATGAAAGGACAAAAATTGAAAATTATATTACATTATGAAGAACTCTTCATTCACATAACTAATTCCTGCATAAAAAAAGTTCAGTGTCAATCTCCTTTACAAAAAAAATACAGCATTGCCTATACAAGGTTTAATAAACGTATATGAACATAGAAAATCTCTTTCAGAAGAGCGTCAAAGAATATCCGACGACAGAGACAATCATCAAAGAATGTCGGACATAATCAGATGCGGATCAGCGTGCTTTGTTCACACACAGGCAGCAGCTTTTGATGCAGGAATATTCAGCTATGGTTTTTGAGGAGATTCGTGCAGCAGATTCTCTGACTTGCAAATATTTTTACAATCATGAATTCCCTTTGGTCAGTTCTCAATTATGCTTTTAAAACTCATGGAACGGTCTGATGATTGTGCATCGATAATGACTGTCGTTTGATGCAGAGATACCTATGCTAAGTTCCATTGCTTTTTATTTGAGAAGAGTGATTAGATGATGAAGATTGGAGCAAAGACTGTGCAGCTAACAATCTCTCCCTTAACATAGCATTATACTCATATAAATTTTCGAGATTCTTTTGAAGATCAGACATATCCATTTCAGAACCACTCTTGCATTCTGCATACGTTTATACACAAGTTACATGCAAGAGAGTTAGCAAAAGCACTAGCATTCAACGTGAAAGTAAAATCTGATAATTAGTAAGCTGGTATCAACATACCCAGCAAAGGTGGAGGAGGAATAAAGTTATCATCAATAATAGACGATTCTCGAGGCTGTGATCGTGGGAAATCCCTGCTTGAACCAACACTATGATTCTTTGCCGTATTTTCATAACGCAGTGTCGAATCATTTGTAGATTCAACCGGTTTGCTGCTCAATGTCTGAAAGAAAACATTAAAATCAAATATAAAAAGAATGCATGGCAGCAACCATATATTTTAGTAGAAAAACTAGCCACAAACAAATCATATTAACTATTTTCTTTTGTCTCAAACAAATCAATTATACACAATGACGGCTTTACCTTGTTGGCAGGTAAACTCGGTTTCTTGTACAAATTTATAGAACTTGCTCTACTCTGCTGCCTTCGCTTACGTGATGATCCACCGCCGCGAACTGAATGCAACATTAACCCATCGCAACAAGGTTTATTTTTAGATTTATCGTAGTTGTCATCATCCATTGTAGGACAGCCGTAGGTGTACTTTACATATTTTCTCAACTGATCAAAAGATGAAATATCAGTCATATAACCAACAAATACGAAGCTTAGCTATTATTGATCATAAGGAAATTAATACCAAATATACAATATGTTTTCAGAATTAAACAAAGAAATTACTTTGGCCCAATTATCTTGAGCTTTACGCCGATTTCTAATTGACTGCAAAACACTGTCCTCATTTCTGAGCTTCTTTACCCTATACTCGCACTAGAATTTTAAAAAATGGTTAGAACAATAAGGAATATAACTATCTCAGTATGAAAAAACTATTACTCACTAGAAAGGAAGAAGTGTACCTGTATCAATAGATAGAAAAAGATGCCTATGCTAATGCAATACAGGCCACCAAGGTCTGCAAGGAAGCTCACTGCAGATACCGACACTTAAGGTTACTATAATTATTCCATTTTCTCAAATATTACTGGAGTCAACGTGTCTGTGTTGTGTCTGGTGTCCGTGTCTAGGGTCAGTGTTTCATAGGATGATAGTATCCGGTGACTAGTCCGAGAATGAACAAAATTAGGAGTGCTAATGAAAATATGATACAATAAATTGGAAGAAAATAGCTACAAGCTTAAGCAAACAACAAAATCACATCAGAAAGATAGCTTGCATGCACAAGCTATAGAAAGATGCTTACCAGGACCCAACATATTCTCTTTATCAACCTCCACAACATAAGCAGATAGAAAATTGATATACAATGTTGTGTTGACTAGTCCATCAACAGAATTTTCAAGCGACGTTCGTAATTGACTTGTATCACGAAAAACTGAACCAGGGAGGAACTCGTGAAACAAAGGCTGAATGAGTTTTAGATCGTGTAAATTATGGTATATTCGAGGGAAAAGATTGAATTTCAAAATATTTGATTGCCTCCCTCTGAACGTAACTGGTCTATCATCAAAAGCGCTTCCGTTTTTTAGTGTCCCATTAACAAAACTCACGTGTTTCTTAGCACTATCCGTTGCAGCGAGATGAAATTCATAGCCAACAGCAGTGGCAGGACTATTTGGGAGATCAACAAACTGCCACGAAATGTACATGTGATCGGAGACAAGCTTGCAACCTTTACACTTAAGTGCTATGATTGGTCCCTTGCTCGAGTTATGACATGCGTAGTTTACTAAAGTTGACAGAGAAACAACTCTTTCGTCAATAAAGCCTGGATTCCCCGAAACTAAATTACCGAGATCACGCAGATTTGCACAGTTCATACTAGATACAGTTGTTATATTGAACTCCATGTCATTGAGAAACGAGGTTAATTCTGGCGCACTTGTTGCTCTTACATTATGAACCTCAATCGATCTCTTCGATATGATCTGGTACAACAACCTGATGGAAATTGGACCGCCGAGTAAAAAAGAACGACTCATGACAAATAGAAATCGAAACGTGATAAGGAAAAAACAATTTATTCCTGTCTATTCCTGACAATGTGATGATAATGCATCAAAGACTTACGCAGCAAATAAACCGATAAAGAGTATCCAACTTGCTATGGAGAAAGCTCCACCAAGTTCAGTTTTGCGTTTGGTTACGACTTTTTTATCATCCTACAAGAAAACAAAATGCCACTCAATAAATTATTTGCCACACATATAAAGAGAGAGAGGTCTGTGTTAGGCAGTCGATGGCCAACATAAAACTTTGTTGAATCTCTATGACATGACTCAGACATACAAGGGCATTCCTACATTAACAAAACATCGACTAACCTAACTGATAAACCGAATTAATAGTAACCAAACTATCTACCATTTTGTTGCTATAAAACTAACTTAACTAAACACCAACTAATTTAACTTATAAACATAAATAACTTATTTTGTTGTAATAAAACAAAACAAAGTACTAACCAACCAATGTCTGGTAGCAAAGCAAACATCCAACCGACTGATAAACCATCTAAGTTTGAACCAAACACCACGGCCATCACCAAGGGTCATGAACCTAAGAAAAAAGCAAAAGAGAAGCCAAGAGAGAAGCATAACAAGCGTGGCTTCCAAGAACACAGCTTGTGATTGTGTAAACTTCTTGATGTTATCAAAGCCAGAAAGTGTCTCGGGGAGTCTAAAAGCATAGTAGTCGACGCCAGAATCTGTGGTTATAGTTGAATCTGCGTCGAAGAGGTTGCAACTTTTTGCAACAAGGTTGAGAACATAACCAGGTGCACAGGCACAAAGGGTATCATTGTAGGTGATGGAATTTGAAGGACAAGCCATTGAAAAATTGAGAGGTACCTACTACCTACCCAGTTGAGAAAAAACAAAAAAGATTTTAACTTGAAGTTGGATTTGGGTGTTTGAACATGAAAGATGAAATGGGGTTGATTTTGTTTGATGAATTGGTTGGATTGAAAGTTGAAACAGTAAATTAGGATTCAAGACATAACAACAAAAACAACGCATTTAATGTTTTTTGTTTTTGTTTTAATTATGTGTGCCTGTGAGAGTTTCTTAGCGTTGAAGCAGTTGTGATAGATAAGGAAAAGAATTGGATTAAAAGTTGGTGTTGCTGTTTGTAGCTGGGTTTTGGAATTTCGGCAACTTTTGTTTTTGTTTATGTTTTGGTTTTGCGTGTGTTTTTTGTTTTTGTTTGTGCTTTTTTTATTTTTACAAATCAGAGTCACAAAAGCATATTCTTGATTTCATTTGTGATTTTATTTTCCCTTTTTAAATATTTTTTTTGCTTTTTCATATTTTTAAAAAGGTAACATTGATGGATTAGTTTCCTGCAGTACCCCAATAACGGGAAAAAAATTGCTCTAAACGTCTTAGATTGAAATAAAATTCGTATTTGTCATATTTATTCAAATTTTTCTAATATGGTTTATTGTTGAATAGGCGAAGAATGTCTTGGGCACATAGACTTTCACTCATTTAAAGTCAAACTCTTTTTTTATCTTTTTGTTTTTTAATTTTTCAATATATTAAATGATTTAAAAATAATATAATAATTAGTTTAATAATAATTTTTTAAAATTTTAGTTCAATTTTTATTTTAAAAAACAGAATTTTTTAAATTTGAAAATTTATTTTAATTTATATATAATAATAAAATAATGAGAAAATAAATAATAATTAAAAAAAAAAATATTTTAGCTCGTTGAGTTGTTGAAAGTGTTTTTTTCATTGGGTGTGGAATTCGGTTTGTTTAGTGATCTTTTATAAATAATAGAGGGTTAGAAAGTAGTATAATCATTATTTATTTTACTCATTACATGTATATCTTGTATGGGCAAACTTAACAAAGATAATTAAAAAAATATAGTTATTTGAGTTGTAGTAGTGAGGATAAATATATTATCTATGTTAATAACTTTTTTACGAAGTCTTTTGTCTTTGATCTCATGTATGAAGTTGTGTGCAATGTGTCTGATGCAGTGTATATGTGAAAATAAAGTATATTGTCATCCATTTTCTTGATCATTATATGCATTCTTTATAGATTTATGTTTGTCACATGTCAAACAAAGGTTGGCTTGAGGGGTGATGTGCGTTCACAAATCCTTTAGGAAAAAACTTCAAGCACTTCTTGTCTCACCCTTTACTAATGCAAAAGCTATTGAAAAAATATTGTTGTTTCCATCTTATGTAACAACCATTAACAATGTCCATTTATACTTATCATACAACCATTTTCTGTAAACTTACACAATGGATTTGTAGTATGTAAAACCGTTAATATATGGTTGGAAAGCCCATAACAGATGATGGAAGATTCGTCTGTCACTGAGTTATGTTTCTTCGTTTGAAAATGCAGACAATTTTGTAGTTTTAAAATAGTTTGCATGACCAACAACCATTGTGAAAGATTGTTGTAAAATGTCTCCTAGTTTCGGTAAAAATATTCGATTGCCTTTGTTTTTTGAAATCCACGTCTTTTTGTACAAGATTATGTGCTTATATTTGTCAAAATTATATCTGATAATAAACTCCACTTTATTTGAAGCATCACGGTTAACAAGCTCATGGATGTTGTGAGAAAGCCATGTCTGAGTCGAGCTTTTGATGATCCTGCAAATTATAGGACAAAGTGAAAGTGTGAGGTCACCAATTTTGAATTATTCGTTCTTAATGAAGCTCTGCGTTTGAATGGCATTCTGAGTTTGTACATTTAATCATATATCGTTGATTATCTGATTTAGAAACCCAACAATCAAGAGAATTTTTTATATGCTAGTGTTGAAAAGCAAGATCATATTCTTCCTTATTTTCAAACTTCATCCCAATCTCTAAATTCTCGTCTTTTGGATGTCTGATGTAGTTCCATAAAACAGAGGCATGTTCGACGACATCCAAGCATATATTTTGCATATGGACAGGTGGATTATACATACTAAGCAGTCGGGGTTTAGAGCCTGAGTGTTCCCGCTTTTGGGGTCATCATCGTCATCGTCACCAAATAAATCAACATATCATACTACATCATAATTACTGACTTCCTCAATTGGAATGAAACGTTCATTATTTAGTGATGATTAGTCTTCACTGCGCGGGTAATGCATAGGAAAGTGTGTTGATGAAGATGTAGGTTGACTCATTTCAGCAAAAAGACATGTAACACAAGAAATACATTTAATGCGTGTGTTTTCAATGCCAATGGTGTTCCATCAATACCCTTCACCTGACCTAAACATCAGTTGATCTTAGAGTATGCGCGACAAACTCTTCCCCTGCAAGGCAGAGGAAAGGGCTTAGAAGACCTATTATGGGCTTACCATAAGGCCCAGTAAGAGCGGCCCAAGAGCGAAACGCTATTGGGGACCACACACAAGAAAGGAGGACTTCCATTCTCTTAAATAAAGACAATCTTTGCTCCTAACTCATAACACCCAGGTAAGATCAATCAAATGGTCCCTTATAATTTTCTATATAAAGAGAGGGCACCATTTTACAAATAATTTCAAATCAATCTCCATTATTTTTCATTTCTCATTCTCTCACCAACTTAAACTTCAACATTTGAGTACTAACATTGTAGATACATTGAGATACATTGAGGCGCCTCCATACATAAAAGTTCAGTGTACCACATCAAAAATCCAATCGGGCAGATTCATCTCACATTTCTGATTTCCTCAACAAAAAAATCTTTTAATAAATTAAATATAATTCACATCAGTTTCTTAATGAGATGTGTCTTTATAAAAATAATCGTCGAAACACTCAACTCAACTCTACTTTTTATTGGTTAAAACAATTTCGTATAAATTTAGTGGATTCCATATAATTTTAATCAATTGAAATGTGCGATAGTGTGTTCCTAGCACACATCTCTTTTTAACGGTGGAGAATCAAATGATACCATCACTTTCACTTCAATATACAGACGCTTTTTATAAATAATTATGTCACGCAGCTGGCATCTAAGCTGATTATTCGTCAAAATACAATTAAAAATTGTAGAGCAAACATGGAATGAATATGAAAACTTTTTGATTAGATATACAACAAAAAAATATGGTCAAGTAAAATATAAGAACTCAGAGTTCTCTTCTACTACGGGCAAGATCACTTGCTAAATCTTCATGTTGCTCACATTGTTCCAAGAATTTCTTATATCCAGGATTATAAGCAACAACAAGTCGCAGATACTTTGCAGCTTCAGCCTTTTGACCAGCATCATATAAAGTGCTGTGAACACAAGAATTCAAATCCAATCTTATTAGCAAAATGGAAATAAGAAAATGAAAGTTTTGACACTAATTAAGGTATTTAACCAAGCTGTACCTGGCAAGCAGCAGTAACGCATCAAAATAATAGCCTTTACTTGTAGGATCTTCAGGCTCATCCATATTTGCGACCCTTTCAAAGTGTACACGCCCTTCATCCTTCTTTCCCTGCCATACAGAAAATTGAAGAAAAATGAAACTCAAAGCCAATCTTAAGACGCATAATGTTTGTAAACAGACATTAACATTGCTAATTGCTAATTAAGACATGCACACTCAGTAGTCATTAATCAATATATGATCACATCTTTAATTAATAAAATACTTGTGATCATAACATATATTCTTTCTACTATGAATGTGTCATAAAATATATAAAAAAATTGTCTTTTAGTTGGATGATATATCATATCCGAATAACAATTGTGTCTTTAGTTGGTGAGAAGTGTCAAAATATAATATCCAAATACTTTTACAGACAGAAGTCTGATAAAAATAAAATAAAAATTGAAGTAAGCATTTCACCTGTCGTTCACAGGCAATTCCTGCCCATTGAGATGAAAGAATCAAAAAATCAACCTCTTCTGGATCAGTTGGGAGGCCAGCCAGTGAAAGCTAATGAAAAATCGGTAAACAATTAGGCATTAACGGTGCAAATGAAATGAAATGAGACAATAAAAATTTCTATTCGAAATAAAATTGAAAAATAGCAATTCAAAAGTATAGTTCACAGAGGAACAAATATCAGACCAAACATTATAAATAAAAACAGAATAGCAAGTTAAAAAGAAAATGGAGGCAAATATGAATTCACACCTTTGATATTGCACGCTCAAAGTATTCAACAGCTTCATCATTTATTTGCTTCAGCAAGAGAACCCGTCCCATTAAAACTAAAGCTCGCAAGTATTCAGGGTCCTTATCAAGTGCTAGTCTGTATATGGGAGTTAATAAAGCATTCCACCATCAATCATAGATAAGGCTTAAAATTAAAATAACACTAAGAATTTCCTTTTCTATCAATTCTTCTCCCACTCTGAAGAAATTAAAATGAATAGCTCACTTTAGTAACTAGAAAGCATAACTTACTTTAGTAAAGGTATTGCACTTTCTTTATCATTACTGGATAGAAATGGGACTGCAAGCTGTAAACAAAACCAACACATTAATTGGTGACAAATTCTTGGAGCCAATAAGGTTTTAATGACATCTCATACTTGATGCATGTTCATGTTCTTATTCACTCACAGTGGTTAGTTCTACAGGGGACATGTTCTCTATAGGTATTTTCTGCCACTTTTCAGGTGAATCCAGAGGGTTCTTTTCAGGAGAAACGTTTTCCTTGGTAGCTGCTATTGTACTATTGTCTTGTAAACGGGGTGTTTCAGAAGCACCAATTTCCTCAGAAGCTGTTTTTTGACGATTCTTGTCAAGTAACCCCAATTTTGCAAGGATAGTAGGATTTCTAAGAGCAAAATGCTGCAAAGTTTATTTAAGATTTATCGTACATAGTAGTTCAAGCTTAAAAAAACTTACAATGCACAGAGTTTTCTTACTAACCTGAACGAGTGTTAGTGAACTATTGGTAATCCAATAGAGTTGGCTTCCCTGCAAGAACAAATTTCAGTAATATAAGACTACAACCTTCAGATTATGGCAAGAGATGGGTTGAGACCTGAGTTTACCATAAAATAAAGCAACTGCCAACTAGAATGAAAAAAGGGCACATACGCAAAAGGAATGTTGCAGTAACGTGATCGCTAACTAATCTTCTGTTAGAATTATGAGAAACCAATATAGCATCAAGCTACTCATTTTAGTTTTGATAGGTATTGATGATTAATCCTAAACCTAGTTAGTTAGTAAGTAGAAATATGGTTAGGAGAAATAATAAGGCACCTTGCCTGTAATCCTAAACCTAGTTAGTTAGTAAGTAGAAATATGGTTAGGAGAAATAATAAGGCACCTTGCCTGTAAATAAAGAGGAAAGAGTGAGAGAGAAGGTAGCTTGTCCTTTTGGCATTAGGAGGTGCACTCTCAGAATCTGAGCAACATTGTAATCTAGGAAACTTAACCTATTCTTTTGTAATAAGATACAAGTTCAAATCAAATGGACAAGGGAAACCTATCAATGTAAGTTCAGAATAGGAGAATATACCGTTACATTGAAACGTTGCAGAAATTATAACTCTATCTAGTATCAACTACTGCAGTCAGGGTATTAAGATACCTTATTAATCATATTGAGTAACAAATGAAAATAGACTCTAATGGATTATAAGGAAATAGTAGCTTATTTCAAAAAAATTATAGGTTTCCTTAATCTTCAGCAACCATGCATCCCAATTCCCCAGTGAGCAGTGCCTACTGCCTACTGCCTACATATATCTTGCACAGTAAGATAGCTCCAAATGTAGGATTATTCGTAAAATGTGTAGTCAATTCTGAGTTTTTTAATTTGTAAACCATGCAGTCTCTGAACCATCTGACCATCTATCATATCGTATATGGTATACTACCATAAATTCTCAGAATGCATGGCAGAGATGTCATTTATCCAACTAATATCCTAACAACGCAAAATATATAAGAATTAAAATTACCTGAGGAATACAAAAGCCAATGAAAGCTATAGGCACCGTTAGAAAGTCCAAGTATCGCTTGTAGTACTGCATTAACAAAAATATTTCTCATTTAATTGTTGAATTACTGCTTTTAAATCAGTGAACAGAAGCAGACACAACATGCTTAAACACTATTTGTAAAATGAAATAAAGATATTTATATCACAGAAAATGCAAAATAAAGAAACATATTTGATACAAAATAGTACACAGCAATGTTCTCTGTTTTTATATCAACTTTGTTTTTGCTGAGGAAAATTAATACGAAGTAACACGTTAAAACTGTTATACTCACAGTGGATAACAAGCCAAAAATGTCCTTTGTTTCTTCAACCAAAGGTTTCTTAAAGGATACCTGATGAACCAAGAACATAATCAGTACACAGTATATGTCTATGAATGACTCATCCACGCCCTTAGACTTTGAGAGAATTAACTTAAAGTGCAATTGCACATGCCAAACACATCCCAGACAGAAAGCAAAAAAAAACACTTATGCATTAAACTAGAAACTGATTATCATTTTAAAGCACATAGAATATTAGTTATTGTACTATATCTGTATACAATTTTATTATTGACTGAGCTACTAGTGAGACAGCAATGTAGCTTGTTTAGTAAAGGGGAAAAAACCAACAAAATTTGATTTCATCATTATAAGCAGAATAACAGAGGCAGTAAGCATACACCATGTATTGGGTCGCCTAACTTGAGTAATCACAGGCATTGATCAATTTCCTTTATGTCCATCAAGTTTGCCAGCTATTTTGGCTCGGTAAACCTTTTATTATATTACATCAGCTGCCCCAAATATCCTGTTAAGTAGTTGGCTCTTAATGATTCAACTACATCCCAACTTTATCACGGAGGTCGCCAAAAAGACTGATATGTTAAGATTCAAAAAAATTTAGTAGAATTAAATTAAACTATTCCATGTTAAATGAATGCCTTAACCCACATGGGCATGGAGATGGGGGTAAAGCAACAAAAGGTAAATAGAAATGATTTAACCCCTCGTGGTTATGGACTCAGTACTTCATTACCTGAACAATAATGTAGTGCAAACTAGCCATCAGAAAAGGAAAGGTGAACCCTGAATAACCGTGAGAGAATTCAGTTAAATTCTGAAACCATAAAGCACCGCCCTGCAATATTTAGCATGTTTAAATCATTCAGCAACAATGGGTGTCTGTGTTAATATGGTGCAAATATCTTTACAACTTAATATTCAACAATCACCATTGATACAGCCTCTCTACAGCAATAAAGTTCCCAAATTCTGTTAGTCCATAATTTGCATGCCATCATTAAAACTTACAGTTATCATTCTAATCCATCTAATCAAACTGAGTTGGATCTTCATGTTTGATATCTTATAAAGTGGTTTTATTCGTTCATGGAACTACAACCTTGTAAATTATGTTTGCAAAATAGGTAGTTTAGACAAGCACAGACCATGTTATTGATTGGGGATGGCGCACCATGGTGGAAAGCCAAAAATCCGTCATTTTGAGCCATCATATTCAACTTAAAACACCATGGAGCTGCCATCCTTCACAAACTGGCCGTGGCAATAGTAAAAAAAAAAAACTGCCAACACAATCTGCCCTGGCGCCGCAATGGCAGATATTTGACTACATTGGCATAGATGCAATAAGAAACAGCATTTTAGTTAGAGCCTTACACAATCAAAACCAGGGTGACCATCCAGTGACATCCTCCTTATGCTAATCATCCACAAGAAAAAGCAGGGAATCTGTAGTTAAATTAAAAACTCAAAACCGTGATGAAAATTTTGTGAAACAACTATGTGATCATGTAACTTTGTTATTCAATATATTGGTTTCTCCTGAATGATAAAAATCAAAGTATTGTACACTTTTTTAACATTCATTTCCCAATTACAAATTTTCTAGCAATAGGAATTTGGCTAGAACTTGGTCACTGTGTAGTTTATGCAACTATTTGGTGCGCGCTTCGCTGGAGCAAAGCACACACTTTTAATGTTGTCTCCTTGTTTAATCTTTCAGGCAATGTTGTGTTTTTATCAATTCTCTTATGCTCAGTTTACAGTTGTTTTAAAGGTCTTTCCATCTCAGTTGTGCAGACAATAGGGAGCTCTGCTGCTGCATTCTCAATTTTTTCTTTCCGCCAGTTCCAGTCATCCTTTTTATCAAATGAAAGGAAAATGGTTTCCTCGGATGCAAAAGTTCAACTGATGTTGTAAATGCAGTTGGCTCAACTGATGGGAACAAAATGCATCTACTAAAAGATGTTGAATTTCTGGTAGGCAATCTGTAAGACCACAGCTCTGAGGTTTGGGGCACAGCCTAACCTTGGAATGAGGCATTTTCCCTCCTCCTAAACTTTCTTTTCACCACAACAAAAAACTAATGCTCAAACAAATTGTATTAATTGCCAAGGATGCTCTGTTTAGATCTAATGGACATCTTTGACAGAGGTTTCAGCTTCTAACCAGCTCATGGATGCTTCCTCTGATATTCAGAAGAGTAAGGAACAAGTTAAAATTCGAATAAAACACCATCAAAAGCTTGATGGAAATCCTGAATTCAATGATGCATGAATTCTTCCAGTTTAAGCTGTCAAGGTATGCAATGAGGTGTAATCTATGGTCTCTAGAAATGATAGTCTAACATCGTATCAATCAGTCTTTTTTTTTAGGCGAAGGCAATGCAGCAATGTAAGCTCTGTTGAAGTTTGCAAAGAAAGAAACTTTCAATTGAACACTTAAGCTTATTCAAAAACATATTCTATTATGCACAATAGGCTTCTGTCTTTTCCTTTTCAGATTTTAGACATTATTTAATTTCCATTTGGAAGTACTACAATTTAACACCATTCATGGCTTTGCTTTTCCTCTTCACTTATATATTGCATAATCTTGGACTGGGAATTTCTGTCATCCTCATCACAACTACAGTATACATCTTTTATTGGCAGTTGATTTTGGCTGTAATGTTGTTAGCAACGGTGACTAGGGGGGAGAAAAAGACAAATTTGTTGCTCTAGGGTTCATCAAAAATGTATCTAATGAATTTAGATATATCACCTGAACCATAAATGGTACTAGTGGCCATGCATATGAAGGGCATCCAACTGCTTTTCTCTTCTCCTCGAAGAATGACATCTGACGCATATAACTCTTTCCTGAGAAAGGTGGTGGGAATGGAGGGGGCACTTTAAGAAGTGAAGGAATCAAACAAAAATCAATAATAATTTAAGTAGATGAACTACATATGGAAAAGAGAAAAAAAATCTTGTACAGAGTACTCTAAGAAATGTGATAAGCAAGCATTCACTCTTATTTTCTAACCATAACAATGAACTTGCAAAAGAAATCACAATCAGCTACATCATGAACTTGCAAAAGAAATCGCAATCAGCTACATCATGAACTTGCAAAGCAAAATTATGAATTTGTATCTTTGCTCCTAATTAAATTTAACAACCACTATGCTACCAAGAGAATGAAGCAATGAACTAATTGGAATTGAGCATATGATACTTACATTTAGGGGCAAACTCTGCAATCCTTTTAAGCTTGTGAAGTGTAAAAACAAGAGGAAAAAGCATTACAATTCTGAGAGCCAAAGTAGAGGAAACTATAGTTATCCACCTGAAGATTCAAATACTGAATTAACACGAACATTCAATTCAGAATCAGAGATCGAACAGTGAATAAAGTAGCGTTATCAATAAGAAAACGAGCATTGAACCTTACCATGGAAATCCAGTGAGATCGTGGTATGATTCAAGAATTGAAATCACCGCACGGATGGGAAAAGCAGGGTTATCTTCGCCGCCAGCACCGGCGCTGTCTGCGACTGCTTTCAGAATCTCGGAGTGAACCGGCGAGTCGAGACCGAACGATTCCGTCTCCAATTCGGGGTCATTGAAAGAGCGAGTTGAGAAAGTGCGCGTGCGGAACGCGTCGAGAGAGGCGGGGTTTGGAGAGTGGGGTGTTAAAGGAGAGGGAAGTGGGGGAGGGGGATGAGAAGTGAGTACCCGTGGCATGTAGAGGAGTGACGAAGGACGCGAACGGCGGAGAAGGGAACGGAGCACCGCCGCAGTTGCCATTGACGGCGGGAGGAAGCTTTGTACTGAAGTTCGGGCGTGTTTTTTCACTTTTCCTCTTTTTTTAGTTACGCGTTTATTTCTACGGTAGGTTTTCTGTTTTTTTTTTCATGAAAAGTTGCATTTTTGGTTTTTTTTTCTTGGTTTAACTAGTAAAGGATATCTATTTTTTATAAGTTTTTAAATTATTTATTTTCTATACTTGAATATGTAATTTGGAAGAAAAAGTGTAACATTTTATTTGTCTGAAATGAAGTTTTTGAGAATATTTTTTTAAAATAATTAATTTTTAAAAAAATTATCAAAATAACTCATTTTTCTTACTGATGGTCAGTTGAACTGTCGCATTCTATTAACCTTCAAAGGAGGCGTTCTTAGCCTTGGCGCATGCTTGTAAAGCCAATGCATTTAGGCGCCACATGTTTTGTTGCATGCATGCTTTGATACCACATGCATATACTACATAGTAAATGTGTTAATGCATATGGCTATTTCATATTTATTTTTTAAATTTTAAATGTTATAATTATAATTAATTAAATAAAATACTGAAATTAAAAATTATATTATATTATAAAGAAAAAATACATAGAATTGACAAGAAATTCAATGACTCGCCCGATTGAAACGCCTTTATGTTCCACATCCAGGTGCGTTAGCCTGTCTTCGAGGTATCTCACGATTTTCTTGAGGTGTCTGAGGTCTTTTAGTGCTGACATGATTCAATGGTGGCTGGTGTGAAGGTCTGGTGGAAGATCCAGCGGTATTTGATAGACTTTTCATCATTTGTCCCCAATAGTTTGGGGTGCTGTCGCCAACGGTGCTTCCATAATTTAGTTTGGTGTCCATGTTGTTGTAGTTGGGTCGTTGTGGTTTGGTGAATTATGGACGGTATGGTTGCCCGAATTTGGATATTGAATCGGTTTGGAAACGAAGAAATGGTTCCTGGGGTGTACTAAAGTCAAACAATGGTTAGGTGTTGTGGCGATGGGATGTTTGGGTGTTCATTGGTGGTGGACTACGATGGCATGACGCTGAATCGTATGAATCATTTGGACTATAGACTATTGTGGTGGTTGTGTATGGTTGTTGGTGGTTAGGGTTTATTTCTTGGTTTTGAGTTTGGGTGTGTGGCATGAATTGGTTGTGAGATTGGGTGTTTGGTTGTTGGGTGTATATGGTATGGTGATGGTGTGAGGTTGGTCATTGGGTCTGGGTGGGTTGACATTATTCTTGGACGGGGATTTGTTATTGGGCGTATGACGACGAAGCTCGTTGGCGTGGATCAATCAAATACCTTGGCTCATACACAAATTGTGGCGTTGTAACCGACCTAAACCATGTCATATAATGCTGAGTTGGTCTAGCACCCTGTATGACTGGTTCGTTTAAGATGTGTTATCGTTGATTCCTCCAATTACGACACATCTATTTTACAAAGTATCTCCAGTCGGAATAATCCCCTTAGCCATCGACTTTTTATTGATGTCAATCTCTCAAACACGTCGGATGTTCTGGAATTTGTTGTTGCATGCCGAACTGCAGTTTTATATGGTCACTCTAGTGCATCTCCACGGTAGTGAACCGGATAATTGGTGTTTTATTGTCCAAACTGCAGCATCATCGTGGTTAACCTGATGATCAAGACCCAAATATGGCCTTCAGATAAACTATACAAGAATATGACATGATTAGATGATATGTAATTGGATAATTTTTTTTAAAATTAAATGTAGAGTTGTGTAGTAGTATTACATCGTCTGGTTCAATGTGGTCTAATAGATTACGATAGACTACTACAGCGTGTTTCTGACACCTATTGTAGTTCATTCGTTTAACTGACCACCTAGATCGAAAAGATTTGAAAAATATTATTTACAGTTAGTTGTAATATAAAGTCTAATAAATTAGATGGTAAAATTTTAAACTTACTTTGTTACAAAGGGGAATATGAATGGTTTCTCGTTTACCAGGGCAAGTGACGGAATTCTTGACCAACCTCATGCTTGCAGCAAATAGGCGCATGAATAAAACATACAAGTAAATTTTTTTGGCATTTTTACACAACGCACTATATAGATGGGACAATTTGTCATTAGCGACAATTCGTCGTTAAAGGTGAGTACAATAATCTCGCATATTGTAAAACAATACAACTATACTCCATCATACATGAAAGCTTGGATAGCTATGACAAATGCGGTTGAAAAAATGTATGACAATTGGGAGGAGTCTTACAAATAACTTCCAAAACATTTGGTGGCTCTTAAACAGTATGCTTTAGGGACTATTGTCAATTTGGAAACGTTGTCGGCGTATACCCCAGACGAGACTTATGCTACTGGAAATGGAATATTCCACAGACTCTTTTGGGTGTATCAACCATGCATCAAAGGTTTTGCTTTCTATAAACCTATTATACAAATTGATGGTACATGGTTGTACGGGAAATATAAAGGAATGCTACTGATGGTAGTGACACAAGATGGCAACAACAACATTTTTCCAATCGCTTTTGCCCTAGTTGAAGGGGAGACTGCTGAGGGATGGAGTTTTTTCCTAAAAAATCTCTAATTGCACGTTGCTCCTCAGCCTAACTTATGTTTGATCTCTGGCTGACACTCTTCAATAGTGAGTGCCTACAAAAACATTGATAATGGTTGGCAAGATCCTCCGTCGACGTATGTCTACTGCATTAGACATATCACTCAAAATTTTATGTGGGAGATCAAAGATAAAACATTGTGGAAGAAGGTTGTCAACGCAGGGTATGCATTAACAAAACCTTATTTCAAACACTACCGTGAAGACATCACATTGTCAAACGCGGATACAATATAGTGGATTGATAGTATTCCATTTGAGAAGTGGACTAGGGCATACGACAACGATCAATGTTGGGGCCACATGACAACAAATCTTGTGGAATCAATTAATTCTGTCTTCAAAGGCATCTGAAACCTACCTATAACCGCTTTAGTGCAAGCAACCTATTCTAGGCTAGGGGCACTGTTTGAGACCAGACGTTCCAAATGGAGTCCGGTGTTACAATCTAGGCAGTTGTTCAATGATGCTTTAATGAAATTCATTAGACACGAAGTTGTAAAAGCTAACACACAAGTGGTCACGGTGTTTGACCGTACTAAAGGTTGGTACAATATTGCTGAGTCCATGAATTACAATGAAGGCATGTTGAGGGAACAATATAGAGTGGAACTAGATAGAGGTTAGTGCGACTGTGGAAAGTTCCAAGTCTTTCGTATGCCCTGCTCCCATGTCATAGCGGCATGTTCAAAGGTTCGACGAGATCCATCTTACTTACTCTATGACGTTTACAAAGTCATAAGATTCTCCAATGTGTACAAAATTAGTTTTTCAGTGGTAGCAAAAGAGGATTACTGGCCTGAATATCAAGGGGACATTCTCTGACACAATGAAGTAATTCGAAGAAAGAAAATGGTTCGATTATGTAGTTCATGTCTCCAGGCCGGTCATAATCGTACTAATTGTCTCGATGCTGGAACAAGCACAACAAGACAATTTTAATTGTAACTCTTTTGCTTTATATTAAAAATAACATTTATTTCATATGATAACTTTGTGAGGAAATACCATCACAAACAAATACAACACACAAGTAACACATAAACAACAACACAACAAACTACAATAGATAAAATGCCATTACTATAACTATGCGATTACAACCATCAAAATAATTTTGAACATAATATACATCATCCTGTGAACGTCTATGTCAGTCTTAATATCCACTCATACACGGACTTCTCCATTTCGGTTGAACGTGGACTTAAGCCATTGAATTCTTCTAATCCTTTCACCCTTTGCAATTTCTCCATCTAACCAACGGTTCAACGTCCGATTAATATGTTCGGACGATTCTATATTCTAAAATCGATTCTTTATCGGAGGTTGCATTGCTGAAAAGATTAAATTGGCATTTCTCTTTTGAATGTATTCATACATGGTTAAAGAAAACAAAATGGAAGGAGGGTAAAAAATTGTGTGAAAAAACATGGGAGATGTGCATGGTATTTATAGATGAACACATGCATGCATGCACCAATGCCTTAGGCGCCACACAACATAACACATGCATGCGCCAATGCATGTGGCGCCTATATGCATTGGCTTTGCAAGCATGTACTAAGGCTAAGGGCACCTCCTTTGTAGGTCAATTGGATGCGCTAGTTCAACTTGAACTAGCGCATCTGTAGGGAAAAGTGGTTATTTTAGTTGGTGTTTTTTGAAAATTTGATTATTTTGGGATTTAATTTTTAAAAAAATGATTATTTAAAAAAAATAGCTTTTGATATTATTTATTATTCTTGTTATTTAAATTACATGATTAGAGAAATATAAACATTAATCTCAATATGAAGTTACTAACAGGGTAATAAAATAATTTATCTTAAAACAAACATTTAAACACCTAAATAACATAGACAAAGTATCATAAATTTTCAACATTATTTTCACCAATCTTCCTTCTTTGCTTTCTGACCAGCTTAAGGTATACTATCTCTGAAGCAGACTGATAATGAAAAATTAAGATATCATCAACCTTAAAATTTTTGGATTTTACATACTCATACCTACTATTTTTAAGATACATCTCAGTATGTGATCTTTTTCCTTTAAGAATTATGTCATTTCGTCGAGGTCCGTCAAGGTTAGAACATTTTGGTATGCACGTAGGCCGTTCCTAACAATCTCAGTTGGAAAATGCTAAAATATTTGAATGTTCAGTCAATTTACACATAGGCAAAATGTTTGCAAAAAATATTAAAAAGAAACACATGTAAATGCAATTCAATATTTTATATGAATTATTACCATGACATTTTTTCTGCCATTTGATCCTCTTGTGATTTCTTTCTCCCCGAAATATTTATAACTTATTCTCGTTTATAAAAATAATTGTATGAATTTTTTTCATTTATAAATATATTTATAATTTTTTCTCGTTTATAAAAATAATTGTAATTTATCCCCGTTTATAAAAATAATTGTATTAATATGTAGACTTTTTTTCCATTTATAAGCGCCTTGAACCCGGGTGTCCATTTATAAAAAATATTTGTAACTTATTCCCGTTTATAAAAATAATTGTATCAATAGTTGAATTTTTCCCCTTTATAAAAATATTTGTAATTTATTCTCATTTATAAAAATAATTGTAACGTATTCCTATTTATAAAAATAACTGTTTCAACAGGTAGACTTTTTCCCGTTTATAAGCGCCTTAAACTCGTGTGTCTATTTATAAAAATATTTGTAACTTATTCTCGTTTACAAAAATAATTGTATTAATAGATAATAATCATATAAACTTTAATTTATAAAGTTGTCCATTAATTGAGGCCAGGTTTTTTAAAATAGATGGTAATATTTTTAATTTTAATGTGTTCCATTTTATTATAATGAATATAAAAACTTTTCAATCTGATTATTCTAGGTAAATAAATTTTTATCAATCATCTTTTTTTTATGATTACCATTTAATAAAATTTTACTTTTTATTGTATTACAATAATAGAAATAAAATTTTATTTTTTATTAAATAAAGTCATACCATTTTTTAAATTATTCATATTTTTTTACTTTTAAATTATTTCTTTAAATGACAAAATGAATTTTTTTAATAATAAATATACTGATTTTTTAAGTGGTCTTTCTGAGATGTCAAACCGAGAATATGAAAAGAGGGAGAAGTAATATGAAACGGTTTGATGAAAATTAGGGTTTTATTTAATTGAATAAATTGATATTATTATTATTATTAATATTGTTATTTATTAATATTTATTATCATCATTATTAATCTCATTTACCCACTTAATAACTCAAAATATTCCAAAACCACTATTCCAAAACCACTGACAATATTATACCATTTTAACTAACTCTACCATTTTATAATTTAATAAAAATATATATTTAATTGTATAATTATATGTTATTAAATTATAACTTTAAATTAAAAATAACTATTTAATCACTACGCCAAATAAGGGAAAAAGAGGGCGCTTTTTTTGACATATAACAGCGCTTTAAAGCGCCCTCTAATCTGGCGCTGGCATAGGTAAAGACAGCGCTTTTTTTCCTGGTGAAAGCGCTCTCTAAAGTGACTCTTTAAGCCCTTTAAGGGCCACTTTAGAGGGCGATTTTTAAAGAAAGCGTCCTCTAAAGTGGAAACTTTTAAGGGTTTAGAGGGCGCTTTTACTGGAAAGCGCCCTCTAAAGTGGAAACCTTTAAGGGTTTAGAGGGCGCTTTTACTGGAAAGCGCCCTCTAAAGTGGAAATTTAAAGGGTTTAGAGGGCGCTTATTTTGGAAAGCGCCCTCTAAAGTGGGTGGTTATTTAACATTTACATGCATCACATGTCTCTGTGACCATATTCTCATTTCAGGTTATGTTGCAGCCACAAGAGGTAACCAGAAGAAAATGGCATACAGCTGCTTGTTATAATTCACAAGAGCAACTAAAGGTTCTTTTTATGCTTTTATAATATTAAAATACAAATACTGATATATGCTTATTGTTTATATGATCCTCTTGCTATTTGAAATGTCATGAACCGAAACCACTGCTACTCTAATTGAAATGTATAATAACCACCCTCTTTTATTTATTTGTTTATAATCAATCAATCACACTGTTTTGGTATTTTTCATATTTAACAAGACCAAAGAGCACAAAAATGAATTGAGTTGATTCAGAAAAAAAAAATATGAATGTCAATACATGAGTGAACACTAGCTGAAGTGCTACTCGAAAGGAAACTTCATCTGAAAAACTGTTGTATTTCTTCAAGAGTTTTTCCCTTTGTCTCGGGGACCCAAATGACAACAAATCCTGCTGTGAAAACACACACTGCAGTATATATTGTGAAGGTTCCTGATAAAAACATAGAAAGCTTCTGGTTAGAAACAATAGATATTTATAGAAAATTAACATAGGCAATGCACACAAACCTCCCGAACTCCAATCCAATAGCAAATTTGTTGTTAATGTAACCAACCAGGAAAAGAACCAATTGGCAAGTGTTGCAAAACTTCCAGCTAGGCCTTTGATGTTAATCGGAAGAATCTATTATGTAAAATATATTCAACACATCAACTATCACATTATATTACAACAAAGGTTTGTTCATATAGGGTTGTCATGCATATTATTATTGAAGAAAATTGTACCTCAGACATTATAATCCATGACATTGCTCCTAATCCCAGAGAGAATGCAATAACCATGACCTGAAAGAAATTGAAAGTTTATAATAATGAAGTTAGGGAAACAAACAATAGAAACCATCATTTATGTAATAAAGTTGTATTTACACACCACAACTCCAGCCACCGATACGAGGCTCAATGTCGCATATAAATCAGAATCTGGTGATATATATTCCTGAGAGCAAATTCAACATAAAATATATTATCCATATAAAAAACCAAAAATATAAAGAAGAATTTACTGATATATAATCCTGTGAATCTGTGTTACAAATTTCTGAACATTTATGCATGAATGCATGTGTAATATCTAGTTAATGTATTATGTATATATAAAAATAAACAAAAAAAAAATGTTCAAAAAATATAACAAACAAACAAATTATTATTACCTTCAAGTAGAATGATATTGAAACAACCAAAAGACTCAAAGCCATTGCAGATGAAGAAACCTGCAATAGGAGATTTTGATTAATCTCTTATTACCCTCCAAACAAATAGTAATGTGAATGCAAAATTTATCGAAAAAGCTCAGACTCACAATAAGTAAAAGCCGGCGACCAGATTTGTCTGCTAACCACAAAGTTAAAATCGTAGCAAGAACCTAAATGACATGTAAATATTGTTCAGATTATGGTCTGATAAATATGAACCAAGAAAAATGAAACAAAAAATGAACAATAGCGAACGTCAGAAGAGAAACCAAGTAATATGAAGATTAGAAAAATACCTATGGTGTCAAAATCGAACAGCTAACAACGAATTAATAGAAGAAGGAAACGTCGTAGATCTAACAGAGGTGGAAGGAGAACGCCTTAGAAGTAGCGAAAATCGTAGCAGTGAGAACCCTAACGTGAAAAAGAACGAAAATAACAGAGAGTAAAATAACAAAACGCGCAGTATGTTATAATTTTAATGTTTACTAAAGGGGACCTTAGAGGGCGCTTGTGGAAAAAAAGTGCCATCTAAAGGGGGCCTAAGAGGGCGCTTATGAAAGCGCTCTCTAAGGCTTTCCAAAAGCGCTTTATAAACTGGAAATGCACATGGACTTATAGAGCGCTTTTTTAAAAGCGCCCTCTAAGGGTAACCTTAGAGGGCGCTTTCTAAAAAGCGCCCTGTATTGTTGTCCCTCTATCTCCTCCTTATTTTTTCGCTTCACCTTAGAGGGCGCTTTATTACAAAAGCGCCCTCTAAAGTGCGCTGTCTATTCCAGTTGTTCGCTCCTTATTTTTTCGCTTCACTTTAGAGTGCGCTTTTGTAATAAAGCGCCCTCTAAGGTGCGTTGTCTATTCCAGTTTTTGGCGTAGTGAATATAGTTGATTATATTAATTGAGTAATTTAATATTATTGTTAATTTACCTACCAATTAATTATTATTATTGTTATTATTATTATTGATATTTACCCGCCATATATGATAAGAATATTTTTAAAATTTAAATAGTATATTTATTATTTGATTTGATTTAATTGAGATCCAAACTCTATAAATTAAAATCGGTTACTTATTATGAACAATAATATAGGGTCATTCCAATGTCAATCTATTATTAATTGAATTTTACATAGATGTAATTTTGCAATAACACGCTGGCATATTGAATCTTATACCGCTGTTATCTTTGCACTAACATATTTTATCCTTTCAACAGAATAATTATAGTAAATACGTACATTCTGTATACCAAATTATAATAAAAATGTATTAAAATCAAAAGCAATAAAACTGTTTACAGTAAATAAAAATATAGAATAACATCTTAAAATTCTATTCTATTTGATTATTCATTTACTTATTACTAATTTATTTATTATATAAAAATATATCAAATAAAATTTTAAATATATGTTGTGTCATTAGCATTTATTTCAACTTTTGATTTATTATTGATTTTTTATTTCAATGAATTTTTCTTTAAATATTTATGATCATGAAGAAATTAAACTATATTTTTATTTACTATAAACAGTTTTATTGCTTTTGATTTTAATACATTTTTATTATAATTCGGTATACAGAATGTACGTATTTACTATAATTATTCTGTTGAAAGGATAAAATATGTTAGTGCAAAGATAACAGCGGTATAAGATTCAATATGCCAGCGTGTTATTGCAAAATTACATCTATGTAAAATTCAATTAATAATAGATTGACATTGGAATAACCCTATATTATTGTTCATAATAAGTAACTGATTTTAATTTATAGAGTTTGGATCTCAATTAAATTAAATCAAATCAAATAATAAATATACTATTTAAATTTTAAAAATATTCTTATCATATATCGCGGGTAAATATCAATAATAATAATAACAATAATAATAATTAATTGGTAGGTAAATTAACAATAATATTAAATTACTCAATTAATATTAATCAACTATATTAAATATTTATTTTTAATTTAAAGTTATAATTTAATAACATATAATTATACAACAAAACGATGTTATATATGTGTAACATCAAAGGTTGGATCCTTTTCAGCATTTTGCCACACACCTCTATCAAATTTATATACTCTTTTTTTTTCAGGTTATTAGGTTTGTAATTTTATAGTCATCTAAATTTGCAGTTACATTAATTTTTGAATTTTTTTCAGTGAAAATGAGTAGAAAGGTTGATTCTGTGAAAGACATCAATGACTCAAAAGAAACTTGGCGTCTTGCTGTTCGAATAATAGATGTTTGGAGTGTTGTGAATAATAAGGGTATTGAACATTTGGAGATGATTGTTATGGATTCCTTGGTAAATTGCTTTTCTTTTTTTAAGTATAGATTTTTGTATGATAGTTAGTAATTACAACAAAATGCTTTTTTGTATAACATATAAAAAGAAGATTATTTTCATTTTGTTAGGGTGATCGGATTCAGGTCCTTATTCGTCATGACCATTTACTGAAATGGAAAGAGGTCATTAAGGAGAATATGACCTGCATTATAAACAATGGCAGTGTCTATAACAATGATTTTCAGTGGAAGGTATGTGATCATTCAAAAAAAATTGTGTTTCTTGGTGGTACCACAATGAAGGCAATCGAACTTCAAAATATTCCACCTAAAGGATATTTCTTTAAAGATTTTGGTGAGATACTTCAAGGCAAATGCAAAACCGATAGACTGGAAGGTAATTTAAATTCTATTATAACTTATATAACTTATATATTTGCAAACACATTCAATAATGAACCTTACTTTAATGTAGATATTATTGGTGCTGTTAGTGAGATAAACCATATCCAATCCAACACTCCGGGGAAGAAAGTTGTTGTTTCTGTTGTGCTGAAAGATTTGAAGTAATGCGCATTGTTTTCATAACTTATGTGTTTGATAAATTTATATATTTTGCATCACTGAATCCCATCATATAATATTGTTTATTTATATTGCAAAATAGGGGTAATTGCATAAATTGCAATTTATGGGAAATCTATGGATTAAAATTTTTGGCTTACTACAATGATCCTAAAAACAATGGAGCTATTATAATTCTGCTCACTCATGCAATGGTAAAAGATGACCAAGGTATTACACTATCAGACTTTATAAATACATAGCTGATTTGTACTTTTCATTATACGTTCAATAATTTTTATATTAATTATACAATTTATAGTGTCAAATGCATGGAGTGATTCCAAATTGTTGATAAATGAAGACATCCCTGAAATTCAAGGTTTTATGTCTAAGTATGGATTTTATTTATTTATTTATATTCAAATTATTATACATAATTTTTAATTTCAAAAACAATCTTATTTCTATAGGTTGCCTACTAATGAACAGAAGGAGAAGCCTACTCAATCTGCAAAATCTCTTTCTAATTGGTCTGGTGGTTCTCAGTATTCGCCAGTAGAAAGGTTTGTTCATAATGCGAAATGTATGTCCTTAAGTCAGTTCTGCAAAATCAAACATGTAAGTTGAATACTATAGAGCCAAATTTATCTTTACTATTACAATTATATTGTTTGCTTTTTGAAATTAATATCATTTTTTATTTGCTTTTAGGAAACTTTATGTGTTAGTGTAGCAACCACATTGAAATTTGCTGTCTCAAAGTATGGATGGTTTTATTATGGCTGCACAAGATGTTCTTCGAAAGCACCTAATCCTGAAAAAGCTTATGAACGTTCATGTGGGCAAAAAGTCGAACAACCTATACCAAGGTACATATAATCTAGATGAATTGCAAATAAATTTGGTAATGGATTTGTTATTAATCATATTATTTTCTTCGTTTAAAATACTATAGGTACACGATTGAGATATATGTTAGCAATGGTGAATCAAAATATCGATTTGTATTCTGGGATTCCGAATGTGCTGCTATACTTGGAATGACTGCTGAATTTATGCATAACTCTATGGTGGAGGTACATTGTTATACATAAGTTAAAATGTTAATAGTTTATCGAGTTATAAAGTTCAGATTATCACTCATGGTTGATATTTTATTTTTCCTTTAGAATGGAGAAGATGATCCAATGGTTTATCCTGATGAGCTTGAAATGCTGTTGAATAAGAAAATGGCTTTTAGAGTTAAGGTGCAGCCAACGTTTTCCCAAGCGTCTGTTTGGAAGCTTTATGATGATGAATCATTTGTTAAAGAGATTGAAAATGACTACATAGTAGAAGACGTATAATATTCACTTAATTCATGTATTATTTAAACATTTAACAAGTATAATAAATATTCGATGTTTCAATGTGCAGAATCAGTCTAAAACTGAATATGCAAAGTTGGTCCCTAACAAAGAAAATTTGGAAACTTCCGCAGTAAGTATCTTCATTTGTTAACATAATAATTTTCTATGATAAATATTATATTATTATAATTCATTTTATATCTGACAATTAATTTTTTATATTGCAAGCAAACATTATCTGCATCTGGTGAAAATGATCCAGAATCAATCATTCTAATGACTCCGGCTAAGGATGTTGTAATTGCTGACAAGGGTGAAGAAATTGATTTTGAAGCGTCTGGCGCTACGCAATTATCAAGCACCAAACCATCCAAGAAATTAAAGATAGAATCATCTTCTTAATTAGAATTTTCGGAAATTTGATATTGAAATATATTTTATGAACTTTTTAGCACCAGAATGAGTTTAAGTATGAAGTTGTTAAGAACATGATATGTTTTTGTTGTAGGATGTGTTCTTACTTTTTTGAAGTGTTTATTTTGTGAGATTACAATTGACATTTATATTTCATGTATGGTTTAAAGGATGATAATGAGTATTTAATTCATGTGTGTGAAATTATTCAAAATCATATGTTGTTATGTTGAACATTGTGTTTTGTGTGTTCTTTCAACTACAAAATTTATATGAGTATCATATCTTCAAATGTTAATAAGTATTTTAGATTGATAACAAAATACGTTGTCATCTTATGAAATATGTGTATACGACTAAATTATAAATAGATTATTGCATGTCATGTTTGGTTTCAGCATGCCTAATGATGTTAGAAATTAAAAAAATAATTACATAAAAATTTATTATGAAATCCTTCAAAACTAATTATAGAAAACACATAGAAACACATTTTTTTTACAATTTTTTTCAAAGTCTAATACATATGTTAAAATTGCAGGTAGTTCAGAAATGTTGGAGCAATGTTTGAATCTTGCATTCAACTGAATTAAGGATTTATAAAAAAAACAAGGGATAGTTATCATATACAGTGAATTGTCTTTTGATTGGTAATGGAAAATCTACATTGTTTGTTTGAAATGATTAAGTTAAACATGCAACTATACTTTTTACCAATATCACGTCATCATATATAGTATTATAACTCAACATATTTAAATTATTTATTTGCCAAAATATAGTTGGGGGTTGAAATGAATAATTATGTCCACTGCCTCCTTTCTATTGGCTAGGTCAGTGGAGTATTAAAATAATTCAGC
This sequence comes from Lathyrus oleraceus, assembly GCF_024323335.1. Classification (NCBI taxonomy): domain Eukaryota; kingdom Viridiplantae; phylum Streptophyta; class Magnoliopsida; order Fabales; family Fabaceae; genus Lathyrus; species Lathyrus oleraceus. The sequence goes on from NC_066581.1 coordinate 277,691,513, forward strand.
CGTAAGATAATTAATGTTATGCATGATTTGTAATAAATCAATAAGAATATCAATTCTTTATACATTTAGTTGTACAAGAAAATGATTGTAAATAATTAAAGTGGGTTAAGAAAATGGCCCCCACTAAATCCCACTATATATTATATAAAATATAATTAAAAAATTGATTCAAATATATCAAAATACATTAAAAGAGAGTTTTTCATTGGGTAAGATGATGTATGATATGAGTAATTTCCAATGGGTGAATTATTTTATGGATTTGGGATAAAAAAAGAATTTTGAAATCTTGAATTATGGTGTGGATTTGGAATAAGAGGTGGATTTCCAAAATATGGGGTGTTTTGTTGATTTGGGATACAAAGAGGACTTCCATCATTTTGCATAAAATTGGAGCATGTGTTATGTTGATTGAGGTTCATTTTCAAATGAAATGTGTACACAAAAAAATTAAAATTAAATAAAATAAATTGGTCAAATTTAGACTAGATGTAAGTGAAAAATGTGATAAAATAAATTACCTATTTATACTACTAAAAAATATTACCGTTATTTTATTGTTGTTGCAATCTTATCATTCCAAAATGAAATCAATATCCTGAAATCAAATTAGTTATTATTGTAGTTTTTTAAGGTTGCGGGCAGGTTTTGAATCATCACTTCCTAAAAGGTTACGGGAAGGTTTTGTATAAACCCAGTTTTTTAAGGACCAAAGAATTGTACGAAGTTAAATCATTTTTGTTGCTGGACTTATTTCTCACAATTTTAACTAAAATTGTGAACCTTTTGTTTCAATATCTTTTGTTGCATTAAACCTTACTGTATCAATTGCAATTAATTTCAACATTTGGTAGTATTCATTACTATATTTTAAAATAAATGAGGTTCTGGTATTTCTTTTACATGGTTTATGTATTTGGAAAATTTCATCCATTACTAAATAAATATATTTTTATTTCTTATGTCCAAAATCTCAATGATAAATGGAATGTTTATTCATAACATTAACAATGGAATGTTTATTATATATCAATATATCAATAAATTGTAAAAATATTTTTGTATTATATTTTTAAATTATTTCCTTAATATAGTATAAAAAAAATTAAGCAAATTATATTACTATAAATTAATAATGTTTTACTTTATTATGTCCCAAACTGGAAAAAGTTATTTGTGGAAATTTTTTGAACCCATTTATTGATCATTTAACATCCATTATATTAAAAAAACTTTTATGCAATAAATTTGTGTACGTTGATCCAACCATATATATATATATATATATATATATATATATATATATATATATATATATATATATATATATATATATATATATATATATATATATATATATATATATATATATATATATATATATATATATATATATATATATATATATATATATATATATATATAAACAAAAAATATATTATTTTAATTTTTTTAAAATAAATTATTGCACTTGCGCGACCCGTGCGAACGCACGGGTCCTTTACTAGTTTATAAAAAATATTTGTAACTTATTCTCGTTTATAAAAATAATTGTATCAATAGTTGAATTTTTCCCGTTTATAAAAATATTTGTAATTTATTCTCATTTATAAAAATAATTGTAACGTATTCCTATTTATAAAAATAATTGTTTCAACAGGTAGACTTTTTCCCGTTTATAAGCGCCTTAAACTCGTGTGTCTATTTATAAAAATATTTGTAACTTATTCTCGTTTACAAAATAATTGTATTAATAGATAATAATCATATAAACTTTAATTTATAAAGTTGTCCATTAATTGAGGCCAAGTTTTTTAAAATAGATGGTAATATTTTTAATTTTAATGTGTTCCATTTTATTATAATGAATATAAAAACTTTTCAATCCGATTATTCTAGGTACATAAATTTTTATCAATCATCTTTTTTTTATGATTACCATTTAATAAAATTTTACTTTTATTGTATTACAATAATAGAAATAAAATTTTATTTTTTATTAAATAAAGTCATACCATTTTTTAAATTATTCATATTTTTTTACTTTTACCTTAGTATTTTAATTTTTCAATTATTTATTTTTAATTTATTATAAAATGGTTTTATAATTCTAAATTATAAAATCAAAATAGAATTTTTTAATAAAAGTTATTCCAATTTATTATTAAATAATATAAAATTATTACAATATATTACAAATCTAAAATTATAGAAAAATAAAATACATTAATAGTATATTTATTAAAATTAATTAAATTTAAAGATTAAAATAGAAATTGAAAAAGAAAAAATTGATTAAGGAAGATCAATGTGTAATTTCTAAAATATTGTTAACTCAATTAAAAATATTCTTAATTTATATAATTGAATTAATCAACATATAGTTAACTAAATTGAATCGATCAGTGTATAGTTAACATTTTATATTGTTTAATTAGTCTCAAATTTTGATTTTAATTATCTTAAAATAAAAATTGTATTAAATTGATACGTTTAGTAATAATTGATCATTTTAATTGATTTAATATTTTATAAATTTAATGGTATGATTTGTTATAATGAGCAAATTTTTAATAAATTTTAAAAATTAGCAACAAAAAGAACATTAACTTAGAATATGACATTCTAAGATAATGAATCTTTACAAAAAAATAAATATATTCTAAGATAATGAATCTTCATACAAAAAAATACATCGATACTTTAATTCAAGTCATAACAACTTAACAAAAATCTCACAATTAACATTCACACTACTTAGCAAAACACTACATACATATAATTGATGGTATATGATTCAGTTTTAAACATGGAGATCAAAATTGTTCTTCCTCGAGGCATGTAAAACCCCATTTAAAACGCATTTTTGTTACAGTAATCAATTGGTGAAACTGAACTGTTGTTGTTGTTGAATTATAATTCTTTATATCAAAGCAAGTTGGTCGACAGAAGCAAAGGAAGTGTCGAATCACCTAGTGTGTTGAGTTATGTTATTGTGTCGAAGTGTCGAAGCATGTTGTTTCATACAGGATTTTGACTTAGGCCTATTTTAGTAGTATTAAATATTTTGGACTTTTATAGTTTTGGGTCTTGACTTAGTGAGCAAGCTAACTTAAATCTATAAATAGATAAAGTAACTTTTATTCTTGTAAATGAAGTGAATATAGTATTTAATATTGTATTATTTTGTAGTTGCAAAGTGAATAAGAAGTTTTCCACAATTTGTGGGTAGAGAGACACTCTGCAGAATATTCTTCTTATCCTTCATCGTTCTTTATTTTCTTTCTCCATTGCTCTTCTCCTTTTCATTGTTATTGTGTTGGGTAATAATAATCTTGTTCATCAAGATTGATTGGAATTCTCCATAGATTATGGTGGATTTCCAACATCTGATATTAAGAGCTCCGGTTTAAACGATTCATGGGAAGAAAATCCTGATGGCAATAAATCATCCAAATGGGCATTTTCCAGCAAATATTTTGATTCTCTAGAACAATAATTATGAGAATTGGTGCAAGCAGATAAAGGTTATGTTATGTTATCAAGATCTTTGGGATCTTGTGAAGAAAAGAGTAATAACGCTTGTAGAAATCGCGACAGATCAATAAAAGGCTACACATAAAAAAATTGAAGAAGAAAGATTATAAAGCTTTCTTTATAATCCATTAATATGTTGATGCAAATAACTTTGAAAAGGTTAGTGATGTAGAGTCAACGAAAGAAGCATGGGAAATCCTGGAGAAAACGTTCGGAGGCGCGAAGAAGGTGAAAGAGGTGAGGTTACAGACTCATAAAAGGACGTGTGAATTGCTTCAGATGGAAGACAATGAAAGCATAATTGATTTCTTCACTAAGGTTACGAAACTGGTGAATTAAATCAAGGTATGTGGAAAAGTGTTGACATCAATATCTGTTGTTGGAAAGTTCTTAAGGTCGTTGGCTCCAAAGTTCAACCACGTGGTAGTAGCCATATAAGAGTTGCAGGAAAGTCGAAGAGTGATATGGCTTTGTAGGCGCAATCAGCAAAAGAAAGAAAAGACAAAGGAAATGGAAACAAAGGCATATGAGGTTACAACAATTCGAATGGTCGAAATCAACAAGAAGGAAACTGGTTGAATCAGAGAAAACTCTGGAACCAAGGCAACCAAAGAGGTGGTGTTGCGGGTAGAGGAAGAGGTGGTGGTCAAAAGACAGACAAGAGTTACATCCAGTGTTACAATTGTCAAAAGTATGGTCATTATTCTAGTGATTGTCCAGAAAAGCAAAAAAATCAAGAAACTTATGCAAAGCTGGCGAAACATGAAGAATGAGAGACGTTGCTGATGGTTACAACAAGAGATGAAGAGAGATTCAAGGACCAGTGGTATTTAGACTCAGGATGCTCATCACACATGCCTAGAAGAAAATATTGGTTTGTCAACATAAAACCCTCAATGAAGAACATGGTAAAATTTGAAAATGACAACATTCTAGCAGCTAAAGGTGTTAGTGATATTATGACTATAAGGAAAGATGGCAAGAGGTCAATAATTTCAAATGTGTTGTACATACCAGGCATGAAGAGTAATTTTCTCAGCATAGGGCAGTTAATCGAAAAGAACTACAAGATGTCGATCGAAGACAAGATGATAAGAGTTCTCAACTCAAATGGAAGGTTGACCTTAAAGGCTCCAATGTCTCATAATAGAACCTTCAAGATTGAGCTAAATGTGATGGAGCATAAGTGCCTTGCAACAGTAGCCAACCGAGATGAATGAATGTGGCATTATAGACTTGCCCATCTCAATCTCAAACACATCAGATGTTTGAAGAGAATAAATATGGTTTCAGGATTACCAGAAATCGACACTCTAAACGAAGTGTGTGAAGAATGTGTGCAAGCGAAGCAGCATAAGAACAACTTCAGTAATGATGCAGGAAGTAGGTCGAAGGAAATTCTTGAAGTCATATACTTGTATGTATGTGGTCCTCTCCAGGTGGATTCGATTTGAGGTAACAAATACTTTGTTACATTCATTGATGATTTCAGTCGAAAACCGTGGACTTACCTGATCAAGAAGAAAGGTGAAGTGATCGAGGTATTTACCAAGTTTAAATATATGGTCGAAAGACAAAGCAGTCGAAAGATCAAGATTCTGAGGACTAATGGTGATGGAGAATATGTGTCGAAAGACTTCAACACATATGTGTGAAAGAAAGGATTATGCATGAGGTGATTCCGCCCTACACTCCACAGCAGAATGGAGTTGCAGAAAAAAAGAATATAAGCATCATGAATATGGTTAAAAGTATGTTGAAAGGCAATCATCTACCCAAAGAATTATGGGGAGATGCTCTGTCGACTGCGACATATATCCTTAACAGATGTCCGACGAATAAGCTAGAAGGAATCATGCCAGAAGAATGTTGGTCTGGTGTCAAACCTAGCTTGAGTCATCTGAAGGTGTTTGGATCTATATCACATAGACATGTGCCAAATCAATTAAGAAGAAAACTTGATGACAAGTTGAGTCAGATGATCCTGATAGGATATCATTTTACTGGAGGATACAAGTTGTTCGACCGAGTGAACAAGCAAGTGGTGATTAACATAGACGTGATCATATATGAGCTTAAGGGATGGGATTGGACTAAGAATGTCAATAAGGATTTAGTGAGAATCTTATATGATGAACCATCTAGTGACGTCGAAAGAGAAGTTCGACAAGAAGTCATAGGTGAAGCAGGCCCAAGTAGACTTCATAGAACAAGACACATGCTTGCAAAGTTGCAAGAATATGTGATTACATCAGATAATATGGTCAATGAAGAAGGTGAGACAGTATACTATGCTTTTTACGTAGATGTCGAACCAATTAATGCATTTTAGGCATTGAAAGATTCGAAGTGGATGAAAGCAATGAACGAAGAATTGAAGTCAATCAAAGTCAACAACACTTGGTCACTTATAGAATTGCCCCAAGATAAGAAGGAAATCAATGTGAAGTGGGTGTACAAGGTGAAGTTGAATCCCAAAGGAGAAGTGACTCGACACAAGGCGAGACTTGTGGCGAAAGGATTTCTTTAGAAAGAAGGAATCAACTTCGACAAAGTTTTTGCACCTGTTGCTAGGATCGAAACAATTAGGTTGATTGTTGGTTTAGCAGACATGAATAATTGGAAGATGTGTCAGATGGATTTGAAATGTGCATTCTTGAATGACCCCTTAGAAGAAGAAGTTTATGTTGCATAACCAGCTGGGTTTATGAAACAAGGCGAAGAAAGAAAGGTGTATAGGCTGCATAAATCCATGTACGGACTTAAACAAGCTCCAAGAGCTTGGAACATGAAGATAGATGGCTTTCTAAGGGATAAGAAATTTGTAAAGTGCAAAACCGAACATGGAGTATATGTAAGAAGAAGTAAGAGTGAATTGCTTATACTATGTCTCTATGTCGATGACTTGTTAATAACAAGTACCTACAAGAAGGAGATCGAAGACTTTAAAGGTGATCTCAACAAGGAATTCAGAATGTCAATCTGTGTGACATTTCATATTTCCTTGGCATCGAATTCTACAAGAGTGGTAAAGGTTTGATGATGCATCAAAGAAGGTATGCAGGAGAAATACTCAAGAGATTTGAGATGCAAGATTGCAACCTAACTTCGACTCCAGTTGGGCCCATATTATAACTGTCGAAAGATTTAGATGAAAACGATGTCAACCCAACCCAATATAGAAGACTTATTGGGTCACTTTGATACATTTGTCACACAAGTCCTGACTTAGCATACAATGTAGGTATGATGAGTAGATTTGCAGAAGCCAAAGGTATCACATCTAGCAGCGACAAATAGGATTTTAAGGTATCTGAAAGGAACTATCGACTATGGCATTTTTTCCTTGCAGTTTATGAAGGAAAAGAATGCAAATTAGTGGGGTACACCGACTCAAGTTGGTGTAGTGGTGCTGACGATAAAAAATCCACAGTTGGTTATGTGTTTATGCTAAGTGGTACACCAGTTGCTTAGAGTTCGAGAAAAGAGCCAGTAGTGGCATTATCGTCGTGCGAAGCAGAATACATAGCTACTTCCCTTTGTGCATGTCAAGCAACAGGGATGGTAAATCTGGTCGAAGAGATAACAGGGAAGAGTCATGGAGCGATTACCATGAAGATCGACAACATGTCAGCTATCAATTTGGCGAAGAATCCGTTAGCACATGGTCAAAGTAAGCACATCGAAATGAGGTTCTATTATCTTCGAGAGAAGGTAGTAGATGGGAAGATGAATGTGGAACAATGCAGAACTGCGAATCAGATTGCAAACATCATGACGAAGGGAGTGCAGGTCGAACTTCTCAGAAGACTAAGAGATATGATGAATGTAGATAACTTAGACACAATGAATTAGGTGGTGTGTTGAACTGCAATTCCTTATGTCGAAACAGGTTGCTCGACGAAAGAAAGGAAGTGTCTAATCACCAAGTGAGTTGAGTTGTGTTAGTGTGTCGAAGTGTTGAAGTATGTTGCCTTATACAGGATTTTGACTTAGGCCTATTTTAGTATTGTTAACTATTTTGGCCTTTTATAGTTTTGGGCATTGGCTTTGTGAGCAAGTTAACCTAAATCTATAAATAGAGGAAGTGACCCTTATTTTTGTAAATGAAGTGAATAGAGTATTCATAATATTGTATTCGCAGTATTTTGTAGTTGCAAAGTGAATAAGAAGTTTTCCACAGTTTAAGGGCAGAGAGAAACTCTGGAGAATATTCTTCTTCTCCTTCATCGTTCTTTATTTTCTTTCTCCATTGTTTTCTCTTTTTCATTGGTATTGTGTGGGTGACAACAATCCTGTTCATCAAGATTGATTGAAATTCTGCATAGGTTGTTGTCAATTTCCAACAGTTTCCATCCAGAAAAGCAAAGATGAAGATGTTTTGGGGAGTATTCAATGGCGTGAAATAACATTGATTAATTGAAAGGCGGAAGATGAAAGGGACATACCTGCTCCGGTGGCTTGTTCCGATGCTCAACTTTGCAACTTGATGTTTGAGTTACTATTTGAACTCCAATTGATTAAATAAATACCAATTGAAAATCAGTCTAATCTTTTAAGAGATCCATGATTAAACAACTAAAACATTAAAAGTTCATAACTTTTAAAACCAAATTACATGATTCAAACCAAAATTCACCACAACTATAAATATAAAAAAAACAATCGATTCAATTAGCTAAAATGAATTAAAGATTACAAACACAAATCTATTTATTACAATATAAATCTCTCAATCATTACAAAATATCAAGCAAAACCAAAATAAGCTAACAAAATCATAATCATGGAATACGACAACAAATAAACATTATAGACCGAATCAAAGAGACGTGAATTGAAGAAAATTTTGCCTTAGAAAAAATGAAATCGAAGATTGCTCGATCGCAATCCTAAAATGCAATAAATGAATTGATGTAGGTCAGAACCCATCGATGAATTGGTGTTTTGGTTGTAGTTGTTGGTCAATGTTGGTTATGTTAGCCAAAATTATTTTTTGGATCAGCTCCAACAGCGATAGATCTAAAGCTTCACGATCACATATTTAAGGTTAAACTATCAATTGTCTTCCTTTAGAAATCATCAACAAAGACAACACGTACATTTGCCAAGAACATGACTCCGCCTTCATCAAATGATGAAATCGTTAATAAAAAAAGAGATGAACACAAATGTAAAACCACTTTGAATACTATCTATCATATTAGGTAAATGGAAATATGATGATATATATACCAAAGTATGCATGCACAACTTGCATATAAGTATAGTTTCTTTTTTCATCAACTGGATCTGGATATCTATACCAATCAACCATAAGATTGTATGTGTAAATGGAAATAGATAAAAATATGATCATGACAGTGATGACAAGTATCCATCCAAGTTCATAACAGTTATGAACTTGACAAACAAACTTATCTCTCTCATCTCAAACACCCTTTATTGATTCGCACTCGATTTCAAATTTATATTTAAAGAAAACTTATAATTTCAAAGAGAAAACAATTAAGCTACCGTTTTGATTTTCGTTGGAGGTTATGTATTGTACAATGGTTGTGTCTGGCACAATGAATGATGGAAGTCTGATATGGAGCATTGCAGTTCGACGAAGGTGAGACGCGATGGCTTGGTGGTGATCAGTGGTAGTGGGTTACGGATTGGAGTTGACGACAAATGATGGCGCGAGCAACATGTTTCAGTGAGGACTGAAGGTAGGAGATAACGTTTGAACGATGAACAATTATTCTGGAGTGGTGGATCTCCAAGGAAAGTTGATTTGTCTTATTGGCTTTTTTATTTTCATTTGAACTTCTTCTTCCTCTACTATTTCCATCCCATTTTGTTGTGGTTGTTATTGTTATTTTTTTTCTCTTTTCCTCTTCTTCGGTTCTACCCTTGTTAAACTCACAGTAATATTTTATTGATTCTTAGTAGTGTAGATATTTTCAAAATTACAATAATAAATTCATAGAAAATAGTGTGTTATGAAGTTGGGATGATGTGTTTAAATAGACCCGAATTTTATGGTTGAAGCCTATTGTGAGTTGTGTACCATAAATGCAATACATTGGTAAAAGTTAATGGCTTTTGGATTTTTCACGTAGTGTAATTTATAATTTGTAAGTAATGACTGCAACGAGATAATGATACAAAATTTACCATTTAGGACATGAAATTAGTCCTCTAAATTGATTTGAATTGGTTAAAATGTAATAATGACGGTATTCAACTTTTATATATTAATAGTAGATATACATTTTAATCCTTAACTTAATTTAATGTTCCACTTTACTCCCTTAATTAAAAAACGTTACAAGTTAGTTCTTTAACTTCACTTAAGTTATCCTATTTGATTCTTTCCGTCAAATTTTGACAAAAAAATGTTAAGTTTTAGTGACGTAACGTAACAGCAAGACCATTGGTACAAATCAGAGTCAACATATGTAGTTAAAAACTAATACACTGTTTAAGCTACGAGGTTCCCCGAAAATAAAACACTTGCAGTTTAAACATTGTATCAATTTTTAACTAGATATGATTACTCAGATTTCTACCAGACCTTGTTGTCATGCCAAGTCACTAGAACTTAATATTTTTGTGTGGTAAGAAATTGATTGAAAGGACCAAATAGGGTAACGAAAGTGAAGTTAAAATACTAATTCGTAAGATTTTTTTAGTTAAGGGACTAAAGTAGAACATTAAATTTAGTTAAAGGATTTAATGATTAATTATGTCTTTTTTATTTTATCAACCTCTTGATTTCCATCCTTTATTTTTGGTTTTACGTCTCTTTTGATTTCTTAACATAATTTAAAGTTTATGTTTAGTTTCTTATTTAATAAACATTACATATTAATTTTTTAGAAACAATTTTGTTATTCAACTTAATTCTTTTTATTAATTATTGGGGGAAAATTGTTATTTCTAACATATGTGGCAATATAAATGGTATTATGTTATTTGACCTTTTTCGAATTTGTTTGTTTTTATGTTGAAACCTTCTCACTCTGTCGAAACCTTTCATTTTCATTTCATTGTGTTTGACAAAGTTGAAAGATTGAGAAGAGAAGACAAAGAGAAACTTTAATTCAAAGAACGCGGAGTTTCCCAAAATATGAAGAAGGTACGAAGACAAAGACGAAAGAACTTCAAAAGTTTAGTTGATGATTTTGAAACTAGATGAAGATTTGAAGTTTATTTGATGATTTTGAAATTGCAATTTAGGGTTTTGCAGAGAGCGAGATGTATATTTGAAGTTTATTTGATGATCGTGAAACTGTAATTTAGAATTTTTTTTACTGTAGAATTAATTTATAGATTCAGCACAATTTAGTCATAAATAATTTTGTTGAACCTAGCCCTTTGGATTTAAGTCTTAGGAAGAGTTCTTCATGTGATTTATGGAAAACCCCTAGTTTCAACCGTTCCACCACAACCATAACCAGCACAAGAGCAACCAGAATCTTCCAAGTTGCTCACTCTACTGACCATTCTGACTATTGGTTGTGGCGTTGTTCCGCTACTTGGTGCAAGTAAGTGTTTCCCCTATTCCGCTCCGTGCAACACTTTTCATTTTCACTTTATTTATTTTTGTATATGTTGTGTTGTGTGTAGCTTTCTATATGGATGGTTGGCGAGGAACAATATAGCTACTACCATAACTTTTGTTGCTGCTTCGGTTACAAATTGGCTTGATGGTTATTCTACTTCGGTACCAAATTTGTTGTTTGCTATGCATATGAATTTAAAATATGGATTTGGTGCATTCTTAGATCCTATAGCTGACAAGATAATTCCTTTAAGCACACTTGTTACTAATGATGTTAATTTTTACACTACTAATGAACTAGGCCAAAGTTACTTATGTAGTGCTTTTCATAGTGTTCATTTTTTTTTATTTGGGTATTATTTCTTTTGAAAGCATAAAAATCAAAGATGCAATTAGGAAAGCATATCGAGTTTCAAATCTGTTGGTGGAAGTTGTGAATGGGGTGTTCAAGATTATAAAAAAGGTGTTTATTTCCTGACATGTTAGTAAGTGATGTTATTATACTTGAAAGTTTTTTCATTTCATGCCATGTTGATTGAAATTTATAAATTAATTTGATTATATACATGAAAGTTTTTAAATTTTTGATCATTAGGTAATTATTTGAAAATTTAATAGATTAATCCGAATGATTTATTTTCAAGTCATTTCTAACCATATAATATTTTTTAATCAAATACATAAATCATATAATTAAAGTATGGATAATGCTAACTTGTGCCCCAAGGGCACAAGTTAAGAGTTGAATATAGTAAAAATATATTGGAAATTGTGTGTTGAATTTAATACAAATATATAATTAATAATTTTATTGTTTTTTTCAATATAAATTTTATATTTATGGCTTTTTTAACATGTGCCCCAAAAGCACAAGTTAGCATTACCCTTAAAGTATTTACAAATTGTATTGTTTAAGGGTGGCAAATTAACATGCATGTCACGTTTAAGCTTGGATGTAAGGTCCAGTCATAATCCTGAATACTAGACCCAAGTTGTAATAGTTTGCAAGCCCAAGTGTTCGTCTTCCATTCAAAACACTTGTAAATATTCAAACCTCTTTCATAACAAGATTGAAAAAAAAAAGACTACCTAGGTGTAAGGTTCAGTCATAATCCCGAGTATTAGATCCAAGTTGTATGAGCTTGCTAGTCATAAATCTTCGTCTTCCAACTCAAAAATAATCAAACACATTCAGACCATTTTTCCTATTTGCATAACCTTCAGAATCTTTTAACTGAAATATGTTTCATCTCGAGACGATGCAAAACAATGCCTCGTCCACATATGTGTGAGTGAGATAAGTGATGTTTCCCGTAAATGTTGATATCTAGAAATTCACTCAATGTGATGCAAACGTATGCTCCTCTAATTGTTTTTGGTAAGCAATATTTTTTGTTTGATTGCAACAATGACAACTTTCGTTACACAAACATTTTCTACCTAAAACTATGTAGCCTTGAGTTCTCCATCGCACCTGGAGATGCATAGGAGCGTGACTCAAAGTCCTGTCAGGCATCATAATAAAAAAATCACCTTTAGTCCTATTCTTATTTCCTTTTAATAACTTGAGAAGCAAACATTTTTTGCACAAACTAACTAAATGGTTCTCGTTGAGTACAACGAATAAGAAGGGTGCTAATATATTTCCACTATGTAATCGAATCCCGAACCCAATTTAGTTGCGATGACCATATCATTGTCGTTCTTTTTAGGGGTTTTATCGATATTTTCTTTTTTGTTTTGGGGAATAAGTAAAGTTTGGTGGCGACTCTATTAGTCATTCAACGGGCGTGCGACACGTCTCACGAATGTCGTATTTTTTTTCGAGATGCGACAGCTGGCGACTCTGGTGGAGACATGTTTCCCTCAAGTGATTCAAGCCTAGTTTGGTTTGTTGTGTGCTTTTTTTGCTTTATTTGTTTGGATTTTCTTATCTTATGATGTTATTATGTCTATTGTGCTATATATCATATATCTAATGTTGGCTTCATTGGACTGTTGTTGGATAGTTTGATTGCTTCAAACACATTGTGGGAAAGACTCTATGCCCGATTATAAAGTACACAAATAAGATATGATGATGGTTGCATAACGCGGGTTTGCGAGATGCAGTTCTCGTTGGGTCGACACGAAAACCTCACTCAGATTGGCACTCGACATGTAGTTGCCGTAAGAGGAAATCATTCTTAGAGAATCTGTGACTCTAGGGACCATGTCTAGAACCTTGAAGTTGATGGTTGTGTAATGCAGGTCTGTGAGATGCATGTCTCGTTGGGTCGGCACGAAAATCGCACCTAGCAGAGACTCCCTTAAAGGAATTGATGTCTGACATGTAGTTGTCGTAAGCGACAATCATTCTTGTAGATATATGACTCTAGGAGCCTTTGCAAATCCTAGATCATACCTGGTGAGAACCCTATCAATACAATCTGATTCATCTGTACCCCGAACCTTTGAACCCATGTACCTAGAAAAAAATACAGGGCATCACATTGCATTCATTCACATACCATTGCATATGCATTCATCAGCATGCATGCATATCTTTTCCACAAAAAAAAAAAGAACTCGTCCAACCTTTGTCCATAACCAGTCAACTAATTTCCTAGCACCCATATCAGACGCGAAGTAGTTCTCAAAAGATTATGGGTTTGGTGGAGCAAAACCAGTCAGTGTTAAGAGAATATGTGTACTTTCCAATTTCCATTTCCTACATGGTACAACACAAGTGTCTAATGTGAGTTTCATGATGGAGTAGTGGGGCACTCAATTAAGGAATGTAAGGTCTTCAAAGAAGAAGTGCAAGATTTGATTGATAGCAGGGTTGTTGAATTTTTAAAGGAGGCCCTAATGCGATGAACAACCTCTCGCCCGAATGAGTGCGAAGACTTTAGGGAGCACCTCCTAAATCCAGTGGATCAGATAGGAAATCATCCTCAACACTGACATTCTTTGGGTTGTTTTATCATTTGCATTTGTAATTTCTTTGTCTGTTAAATGCTACTTATTTTTAAACATTATTATTTTTAATGGTAATATTAATGAAGTTATCATGCATTTTCTGAATCAATCCATTTGTATTCACTCTTGTTATTTTTATTTCATTTATGCAAAAAAAACACAAAAAAATTAAAATAATATCAAATCTTCTCCCGTTCAATTATCTTTATCAAACTTTTGTTTAAGCAAAGATTAAAGTGAGGTTGATTAAACAAACTACCCCAAATTACCACGATATGCTTTCGAATAGAACTTTGCCGATGATGTAAGGCATTGTTTCATTCCACAAACACCGAACATATAAGGAGTTAATCCTTAGTCAACCACTTTGAGCCTACGAGTTGGTGTTTCTATCGAAATTAAAAACCCTTAATTTGACCAGGGGCAGAATAGTTATGGTCAGATAGTTTGACTATGCATTCAATCTTCAAAGAGAATCAATCAATCTACACACTTTTTAATAAGAGGTTCAACCACATGATTTTCTTTGCACACATTATGAAGTGTCTAAGAAATCGTGAAAAGTCAAAATTTACAATGATTGATCCTCACCAACCATTAACAAGGCAGTCATAACCTTTTAGCAAATAAATAAAAAAGAGAAAGTCCATTAAGTCGAACACTAGAAAATGCAACTTGGGGTAAAAATCAGGACATCCCGATGGATCGAAAGCTTCAAAGAAGCGGTTTAGGAAAAATTAGAGATCAAAAGAAAAAATAGAGGTTATCAAACTCTCAACAAAGAAAAATAAGATTAGGTGACCACCCTATCAAGAATCAAAAGGTCACCAATGTTCTTGACAAAAACAAAATAAGGTGACTGCCATTTCAAGAAAATTTCATCTTGAATCCTCATCTTTACCCTTACACTGTCAAACTATCTTGAGATTTGATTGCGTATGTTAAATAAATTAAATTTAGAACTGGAGATCATCAAGAAGAAGGGGTGGGCTAAAATTAGATTTTGAGCCTTGTATCTTTTTTTCAAGAGTCGGGAATTAGGCCATGTTATAACCCTTAAAAGACCTAATCGAGACAGGGTTTATTCTGAAAGCATACTACAACAAGGTTGTGTTAACCTGACTCCAAAAGATCTTTGCTAATTATTTGTATTGATTGCATCACCTTGCACAATGTGAATGGCTACATCTGCGTTGTGTTTTGATCATTGACTCGTTCATTGTATTTCACCAAATTGATATCAATAAATTTATCTTTCAAAATTTTGCATAAGCGTTGCATTAAAAGTACCATTTTTGAATGAACATGTTTTAACTGCAAGTCAACACTTAACATCAAGGAAATTCCCAACAATGTGCAGTCAGTTGAGGAACTTGATCATGTGAAAGAAGCCCAATCAGGGGCAAATCACTTTTGAGAATTGGTTAATCCGAGCCAATCACCTCAAGAGCCGGTTAGGCAAAAAGCAAATTTCTTCAAAGCTCATATTAGGGCAAGTCACCTCAAGGAGCATAATGACTCCATCCTGCCAAAGGACGATCAATCTGAAATCTACCAGTCTAAGAATTAGTTAGTCAATGGTAGAATTCTTCAAGCTTCAAATACTAGGGAAAGTCACCTCAACGTTATGACAAGCTGTTTCCAAACTCCTTTCAAGGTGAACATCTTCAAAGACCTAACAAACTGGGGCACCATAAGCCACAGATGGGCAAGTCCTCTCCATAATTTCAAGATGCTCAAGCAAACTTTGTAATAAGTCATAAACCATCGAGTTCAAGATGAGTGTTAGGGAATCATGATAGTATCCCATCAAATACCCTTTGCCTTTTAACAAAGAAGTTTTGCTGCAAAAGAAACCTTTCCATCAATTACCCACCACACATGCATTTTTGGAAACCGTTAAGTCATTGCATAAATCATTATCATGCATTAATAATGTTGTTTTTCTCTAGTATAAAGCCACGCATATCATCTCATTCATCGAGCATATGTCCATAGCATGAAAGAACAAATATTAAAAACCAGTTCCCGTCTGGTAGTCTATTTTAAAACTAGTTCCCTTATGGTAGTCTATTTCAAAACCAGTTCCTGCCTGGTAGTTACTTTCCAAGCAAATTCCCGTATGATAGTCAGTTTCTTTTCAAAACCAGTTTTCATCTGGTAGCCCATTTTAAAGTCAATTCCCGTCTGATAATGAATAATAAAAAAATCATTTATCGTCTGGTAGACTATCTGAAAGTCAGTTCCCGTTTGACAAGCAAAAAACAAAACACCAGTTCTTGTTTAGCAATTCATTTCAAAGTCCAACACTGTTTGGCACCCTCCGTTTGAAGCTGGTATGTATTAATGATGCCTACGATCTAATCCTAGCGATGTTTGGCAAACCCGCGTTTGAAGCCAGTATGTATTACTGATGCCTACGATCAAAGTAAAATGTTTTATGGCAACCTCCGTTTAAAGCCGATTTATATTACTCATGCTTACGGTTAAAGTTCAACACTGTCTGACACCCTTTGTTTGAAGTCGGCTTATATTACTGATCCCTACGAGTGAAGTTTGGCGCTGTCTGGAACATCCAGAGATTATGCTATGTTTGTCATGATGTTTCCTAGAAAGTTGTCAATTTGACTCTTTCGTGGAAAAGAACTCGGCAGAAGATTGGATGATTTCGTTTTAGAAAACTCAAATATTTTTGTTAGGATTGATTCATTTAGAAGAATCTCCAAAGATTTGCGTGAAAGATCTTCTTATAGAAAGACTCTTGCTTTTTTTGTCTTGGATGAATTCCCTGTTCGGAATCTCCAAAATATTTGATTGGATGAATTTCTTATGAGAAATCTCCAGAACTCTCAAATATATTCTAAAGTGTCGACGTGTCATCTCTAACCAGTTGATAAAACTCACTTTGAATATTCCATAGTGTCCTATCTCCAACAAACTGTTATCCCTAGTGAGTCTTTCACCCTCATTGTCCTTTTCATTTCATGTGGATAACTGTTATGCATATCTTCATTATTCCCCACAGGGTCATCTTTCATTTTTCATCCATCATAAAACCTCATGTTATGGTTTATCTCATAACACATCATATCCCCAACAAACCAAAAAGAAAATAGTCTTTCATGAATTCATAACATCTCATATCATTTCATTTCAATTCATCAAGGGATAAAATTTGAGTCCTTTAGTATTTAACTATCTCCCACCGCGATCATATGAAGAGTGACCTTCTTCATATTCTCTAGTCGAAGATACTTAAATATGGGCAGTTGTCATACCCCCACTTATGACCTTAAATAAATAAATCAATATATTCATCATGCATTTGTATATCATAACATGCATTTCTTTCAGCATAACGCTTAAAAATTTGACCAAAATAAAATGTTGGTTTTATAGACAGATCGGTTGAATCGTTTCTCAAATGCGCATAAATTTAGCGGGAAAAATTTCGAGATCGGGCTTGCAGCTGTCAATTTTATTGACCTACGATTCACGTAGTTCAACTCGGTGTGCTCGTTTAATTTTTTCGATTCCATTTATGGTTGCATTTTTATCAGTCTGAGTCTTTTCATTCGGGCATTTTTATTGCAAAATTTGATCTTTACGTGTATATTTTCTGGAACTTTATTTCACGAAGATCATTTTAGTGCATGCATTTTATTTTTCGTGCATTTTCGCGCCCGATTTTTATTCATTCTAGAGAGGTGGCAAGGACTCATTCATGAAGATCTTGCATATGTAATTGCCTCTAAGGGAAGCAATGATTCATTCGTGAGGATACAACATATATGGTTGCCTCTAAGGTCAGTTTCGATAAGGTTTCATTCATTATTTAGTTTCCTGCAAATAAAGCAACAATACTCCCAATTAATATTATAATGCAAAGGCCTAAATAAAAACCTTCACGCCTTGTTGAAAACGCACGGGAACCCTACCAATGTGGTATTCATGGTGATATAACTTTTCACCTACACCTGCTCTCTTGAGGACCCTACCAATGATCCTTGGAAAGTTATGAGGTCGTCTAGTTCCAATTGAAACCTTTTAAAAACATCCAAATAGAGGATGTCTACAAAGCTTCTTTGATCAATCAGTACCCTTTTAATCTTCCGATCATCACACCTTACCGTTATGACCATAAAGTCACCACCATGCGGGTGAATGCCTGCACCTTCCTTCCTAAAAAAGGCAATCTCACATTTTGGGGTTTCTATCTCGCCTAAGTCAGGATTTGTGTTTGAGCCCTTGATGGTTAGGACTTGACGAGCGTATAATCTATAGGTGGAATTGGTTTCTCCTCCATCAAGGAATCATCATGTGATGATATTAATGGTGTGACATACGATTTTATCCTTGCTCTCTTGCTTGGTTATTTACCCTTTTTGGAATCGAGACTCCCAAAAGCGTGTCTCCTATAAGATTTGGATCCGCCTGACCTTTGTGCGGAGTCATCCTTTACATATTTCTTTAGGTGAACTTCTTGGATCAATTGCTCTATCTACTTCTTGATAACATTCCTTAGTGTGATGCTCAATGACTTTGTGGAACTTTCGCCATCTGCTAGGCTTAGGTCCCATGGCATCTGACTTTGGAGTCAACGACTATGGAATTTTCTACATGTAGAGGACTTATCGCCATATTTTCTCATGATGAATTTTTAGGGGTGCGAAGCTCTCTATAGGTTTTCCACTTTGTTTGAACGCCATTTTATCTCTAATAGTGTGGTATAGTGATTCTTCTGTGATTGTTGTAAGTTATCAGGATTACTTGAGGCACACTCTTTAACATCTTTGACCTTATTTTCAGCATTATTTTTCTTGCCCTTTATATAAAATTATGCACATGTCAGCACCTCAACCAAGGAAGAAGTGGGCCTCTAGGCGATGAATTCGTTAAAATGTCCCGCTCTGAGCCCATTTTGAAATTCTCCTCAAAACACTATCTGGTTAGGTGGATGAACTTGATCGTTACCTCACTGAAGCAAGTGAGGCACTCCATCAAATATTTATAAGGGCCTTGGCGAATATTAAAAAGGTTGGTGGCAACCATCTTTCTCTTCCTACTTGTTGTAAATTGGTGGACTATTTTCTTCACCAAGTCCTGACAACTAGTGACGAAGAGTAGAGTTAGGCCCGTGTATCGATCAACGTAGGTACACACATTCGTTATTCATAGTGAAACATTACATATTATAGAAAAGGAATTCAATGCATATATTCCCAATAATAGTAACGTCCCGTCGAAGGCTTTCACCTCCTCGACCAAGCAGTTGATCTAGAACATATATAACAAAACCTCATCCTACAAAATAGAGACAATGACTTGGGGGGAAATTGTTTTAGGTCGTCCACGAGGTCCAAGATGAAAAGCACAATGGTAGAGTAAATCTATAAGCGCGAAGAACATGTAGAACTCTATTTTCCCTGAAGCAGGTAATTCAGCCAACCAAGAGCACTGTTGACCGTCCAAATCAATCAAACAGATGACTGCAATCAACGCTTCACTCCACGCTTTATGTTTTAAACCGTTCACACTATTTAAGAGGGAAACATGTCATTGTCAGATATTCAAATCCATCTCACTCTCACATCATCTTGATTCTTTCACTGATTTAGATGTTGGAATGCTAACCTTGTAAGCTAGCTCCCTCTCCACCGTAACAAGTCTTAAGATAAATATAATTACGGTTGCATAATCGTGTAACTGAGAGTGAACATCAAATTATAAAAATCATAATAGTAAACCACATTATCAAAGTTGTGACCCATAACTATTTTTTTAATTTATAATTTTGGTATTCGACTCTGTAACCGACTAATTTAAGATGATCAATTCCACCGTCTATTAACGGGATCCCGTTTAAAGCAAAAATAAATTATGTATATAGTGTATCCCAACACAAAAAATATTAATACATAGCAGAATTCAAACCCCTTTTAACCATTAAAAGTTGGAGCAAAATCGGTAGGAATATTATTAGTATAAAAAAAACATTAACTTTTTTTTTTCAAAGGTGGTGCTAATAGCAGGTCAATAAAATAATAAAGCCCTTATATTTAAGATCCCAGTCCAAGCTTAAGAGCAGGCCAGAGCCGGGGGAGCTCAAAAACAATTATTTTCAACAGCTTTTTTTTTTTGTTTGTTAAAAACTTACTAAAAAAGAAAAATCTTTATCCTTTACTTTATCATTAGTATCAATATATTAATAATATTTGAAAGGAAAAAAAGTTATTTAATTTTATACGAATGATTAATTAATTGATTTACTTTCGATAAACAGTTAGCTTCATTTGACCGAACAAGGAGAGGACGGAAACAACACAGAGAGATTCAAGGATCTCGACCCATTCTTTAATCCCCATTTTCAGAAAAACAGTGAGAAAATAGCTATCATTATTTAACCTAATGAATGAATGAATGATAACACCGCCATCATTACTTTCTCTCACCCTTGACTCAGCCGTTCACAATCTCTCCGACATCTCCGATCTCTCTCCCATCCCTGATCACATCCTCCTCGATCTCTTCCTTGTTCGTACCTATTCTTATTCTTATCTTCTTCCCCTCTCTCTTTCTCTCATACTCTAACTTCATAGGTAGCTAATACTTTCTCAGATTTAGGGTTACTGTTAGGGTTAATGATCCATTTCAATTACTTTCTAGTATCGTTATAGTTACGTATGTTTAATTTTAATTCATTTTCACTCTGCCTAATCCATGATTTGGTGATGATATATTCTTGATCTGGGTTCAATCTTTTGTTGTCTATATGAAAGTTGTTGCAGTTTCGTTTTCTGATGAAGTTTTTTTGTCATTTCTTGATTTTTCATGTGCAGAGAATATTGAAAGCAGGAAAACTGACTGAAAAAGTTCTCAAACTGTTTATAGCAACCGGTAAGGACGAAGTAATCTCACTTGTTCAGGCATTGAATATTCAACATATTCTCACCCCTGTGCTTCCTACCAGTGAGTTGTTTCTATAATTTTAGCTTGTATCTATGGAGTAAATTGTCATTTTAGTCTGTCAGTTTAGTCTCTCTAGTCTGCAAAAACAACGGTTTGGTCTCTTCGATTAAAAATATCAATCAATTCCGTACCTCCATCAAAATATTTCTTTCCTAAACATTCATCAAAACTAATAAAAGACATACATATTGACTTGGGCTATGTTTGGATTAATGGAATCCGATGGAATGAAGCGGAATGGAATGAAATAGGGATACGTTCCTTCGTTTGGATTGGCCAAATGAGGATGGAATGGAGCAGAACATGATGAAATGCATTCTATCCAATTCCATTAGTTACCCTCATTTTTGTTACATTCCAGCCTAAAATATCCAAACAATGGAATGAGATATTCATTCTGATCTGCTCTATTCCACTCCGTGCGTTTTGAAATATCCAAACATAGACTTAAATAGTCTTTTGCTGCATCATAACAAGCGTAGAGCCTTTAACATTGTAGTATGAAATTTGAGAAAATGACTAAATTGATTGATATTTTTCAATTTAAGGGATTAAATTGCTATTTCCCAAATTTGAGGGGCGAAATTGATTGGCATTTTCAATATCAATGACTAAAATGTCTATTTACTTTTTATTTACGATAGTTATTCCGATTGCGACAAACATTTCTTTTTTTGACGTTTGGAAATAAATCATCCTACAGGATGTTCTGAGAAATTCTAAGATAAAATTGAAAGTATAGTTAGAAGTTTGCATCCAACTCATCAGTTTTAAAGTAAGGAGACCAATCTAGACTTTCGGTTTGCGAAATCATCTGAACTGTATCCCTCAAAAGATGTCTCAAGCAATTATCAACGACAACGAAGTTGACATTGTGATTGGTGCACTAAACTCTGACCTAACAACTTTCATGAATGAATGGAAGCCAGTTTTCTCTCGTTTCCACCTGATAATAGTCAAAGACCCTGACCTCAATGGAGAACTCCGAATTCCTGATGGATTTAGTGTAGATGTCTATACAAAATCTGAAATTGAGCGAGTGGTGGGTTCCTCCACTTCAATTCGCTTCTCTGGCTACGCTTGTAGATATTTTGGCTTTCTAGTTTCAAAGAAGAAGTATGTTGTCTGTATTGATGATGATTGTGTTCCAGCAAAAGATGATGCGGGGAATTTAGTAGATGCTGTGGCTCAGCATATTGTGAACCTCAAGACTCCTGCCACTCCTTTCTTCTTCAATACACTATATGATCCATTCCGTAAGGGTGCAGATTTTGTTCGTGGTTATCCATTTAGTCTGCGAAGTGGGGTTGATTGTGCTCTGTCTTGTGGACTATGGCTCAATCTGGCGGACCTTGATGCACCAACACAAGCTCTCAAGCCAACACAGAGGAATTCACGTTATGTGGATGCAGTTCTGACTGTTCCTGTGAGAGCCATGTTGCCAGTGAGTGGAATCAACATCGCCTTTAACCGAGAAGCAATTGGTCCGGCATTAGTCCCGGCTTTGGTTTTGGCAGGAGAAGGAAAACTGAGGTGGGAAACTGTGGAAGATATTTGGTGTGGATTGTGTGTGAAAGCTATATGCGACCACCTATCCCTTGGTGTGAAAAGTGGGTTGCCATATGTTTGGAGAACTGAAAGAGGCAATGCCATAGACAGCTTGAAGAAAGAATGGGAAGGGGTGAAATTGATGGAGGATGTTGTTCCTTTCTTCCAGTCTGTAAAGTTGCCACAATCAGCTGTCACTGCAGAGGACTGCGTGGTTGAGATGGCCAAATCAGTGAAGGAACAACTTGGGAAGGCGGATCCTATGTTTTCGCACGCCGCTGATGCTATGGAAGAGTGGGTCAAGCTCTGGAAGTCAGTTGGATCTGCTTGAAGTTTCTGAACTAGTGGTTGACATTGTCTGGATTTGTTTCATCCTCGCATTAGGATTTGTAGGAGTTATAAGGTTTTTGCCTTAATGGCTTCTATATTTCTTTTCTTTTCTTTTATTTAGATTTAAGCTACGTTATATCTGCTTCCTTTTTTTTAAGTCAACTAAGTTTACTTTTACCTGACTGAGTTAGTTTCAAGGAAAAAATAAAATAGTACTGGTATGGTTTTGTGCCAATTGAATAAAATAGCACTGGTCTGGTTTGTGACAATTGAATAAAGTTGTCTCGTGGCTTTAAATGCATTTCCAAGGTCTCCTAATTGTGTAGCTCAGCTTTACATGCTTTTGAGTGTTTGTTTTCCATGATGAGGGGAATGGTGCTGTTTTTTTTTTTTTTTTGTGGTTTTGTTTTGTTTCTATTCAACGTATCTGATACAAATAACAGAGAAACAATTTTAAGAACATCATGTACTTCTGCAAACTAGTGTCATATTTAATTATTTATAGAGCACTATTTGATTCTCAATTGTTCCTCATAGAAATATCACAATTTGGTGCGAATTTCATATTTACTACATCTTTGGTTTTCATTAGATGATGTTCCTTCCTACTAAGTAGTTGGATGGCATAATGTGTAAAGGTTTATATATGTTTTAGTCACAGATTAATCCCTTAATTTTATTTCTATTATCTTATATGGTCAATTTTGTTAATTTTTGGTAAAAAAATGTTAGTTTTGAAAATCTGAGTTAGAATATATAGTTAAAAACTGATACATTATTTAAATTGTGAGGATTTTGTTTTCGTAATTTAATCGATGGATTAGTTTTTAACTACAAATGCTGATTTAGATTTGTATTAATGATTTTAAAAATAAAGTTAAATAACATGTAACATTTTTAATTAAGGGGCTAAAACATAATATTAAATAAAATTAAGGGATTTTGTGATTAATTATGTCATGTTTAAAACATTACATTCTTGTTGGCTAATTTGATTAGTGGTTGTACTTAGTAAATTCCTTCCTATATTCTTCCTGCTCTTCTGCTTTACTGCCCGTATAGCTTGGATCCATTGATGTATTGGTCTATAATAGACCATTTCTTTCCACCATTAGATCCATACACATCAAATATAATCTCTCAACTCTGTATCTCTCATTTCTTTGCCAAGTTCTCTAAGCTCGAATCCCATTCCTTCAACCTTCAATCCTGCCTCGATCAACACCTCCATAACCTCTCTGATGTCCAAGTGCAAACTCATCAAATCCACTTGCAATTGGTCCATTATGTAAAAGTTTCTAAACCAAAACTGTTGCTAGTTATTATGGTTATTTGCTAGGAAGATGATAAAACAAACTAATATATTATACTATAAATGGGGAAGAATCCACTTTGATTAACAATGAAACACTTTAAAGGGCCTGCCAACCTCCGGATGCTTTAAGCCCCTTCTTCACAAATTACAAGATGCCCCCCTCTCTCTAATACTCCTATCTATTTAGAAAATTTCTTGATACACATGTAACATGGAAAAATATTAAAATGTCCCTCAAATTCCAGGGAAATATATCCCTGGATGCATCTAATATACACATAACATAAATCATTATGCGTGACGTCTTATTAGTTGAATTTTTTATACCGGAGATGCATCTCCGGAATCTATCCGTAGACGCGTTTTCGTAATGTAAGCACAACAATATCAGAGACAGAAACCAAAAATTTATAATTTGACTAAATAAAGTTAACATTCATAACATAAAATAAATATTACATAGATGATTTCAACATAAAATGCAATATTACACTTCAATATTCAGGTGGACGCTTCAACATTTTCATAATATCTTCGACTGATCTTGAAATCGTCGCTTCAAACTCGAGCGAAACTTTTGTTTTGAAACAGAAAAATATATTCCACATTAGCCCTTACATATGCATTCATCTTGAGTTCAAAGTTGTTGAACTCAATCTTTCCTGCATTGTCAATCGATGGTGAATGGTATTCGAGCTTTTCAATTTTTCGATTGTCTCCGTAAGGTATGTGATTATGGATTTCGTATTTCAGATCTGCAAGAGAGGTGTACTCGTTGAGCTTAAACTTGTGTCCGAGTGTTGTGCTGGAGAAGGAGACATTTGTGACATACTAGATGATGTTTATTTGTGATATTTGAGACATTTTCAGTTGTGTGAAATAAAAAAGAAGAACACCTTAATTTATAGAAGCTGTAGACAAATATGGATCTCACAAAATCTAGCATCATAACACCGAAGATATATCTCTAATTTCGCACCCTATTATCTTGTTTCGGAGATACATATCTGGAACTTCTCCTGAACATGTCAAAAACATAACCTAATTGACGACTCTGTTTGACAAATGAACAAATGCTGTAGAAAAGATAAAAAAATATATTAAAATATTAAGAAATCGTATATATTACATTTTATTGAGACACAATTACATACACTTATTTGTCCGGCAAAACATAAAATTAAAATGAATCGCAACATTTGTCGCTGACTAAATCTATGGGTGGTACCCCATTGACTTTTGTGCATTTGATTCTCTTTCAATGTTGCTCAATTTCTCGAACTCTTGCATCCTTTCCACAAAATGGTTTGACCAGTCTCAGCTTTTGTTGTTGAATGAACTGCCCACTCCAGTGATGTAAGTGGTATAGGGCATCCCGATTTCAAGTAAACTTGAAAAAAATGCCGTGATTTTGAAAGACACCCGATACACATAATACAATCATTTGGATTTTTAGGTGAGGCAGTGCACAATAGGAAAAAGGTTTCTGAAAAATTGTATCATGTAAGATCAATACACACTCTATCATACGCACATGCTATGAGGTGACTCATTTTAGGGAAACACATCCATTTTGCCTTCAGTGCCGGTCCACTAAGGCAAGGAACAAGAGACTCATAAACTTCATTGAAGTTTTCTTTCTTTTTGTATAGTCGTATGTATGATTCTTTATGAGTCCTCAACTCATGGATAATTTGATGAGAGACAAGTGTATGATTATCTTCTCATTTACCGAGTTAAGCCGAAATAATTCGATAACCGCAATTACCTCCCCCTTCAATATTGACGATCCGCTTGATTTATTTGTGCATAAAAAGCGACATCTAGTCAATGAATGAAATCTTTGGCGGAGGCGGCGAAGGATGTGCTTTGCTAATTCGAGCTCCTTTGAAAACATTTTTTTTTGAAATTTTGGAGTTGGCGAGTCCTAAAAACATTGTCAACATCTTCAAAATACGAAAGAGACTGCACCATTAAAGTGTCACTCAATGTAGGCTTGAGCTTCTTCGGAGCACCTTTTGTTTTTACAGGTTGAGATGATGGTTTTAAATCGGTAGTTTCCGGATAAGCAATATTTCTTAATTTTTCTTTGATGTGGATTATCATGTTGTCATTGAATTTCAAAAATCTATCTTGTATCACTTCCCATTCCGTCAAGATAGAGATATTCGATTTACCGTCTTTCGTGACACCATCATCACCAAGTCAAGAATTGTGCTCTCAGCATATTTCAACAAATCAGGATATTTTTCGCACACTTTTCTGAAATGCATAACGGAAATGGCATATAATTCTTTAGTGGAAAAATTTACTATACGGTTACATGCATCTATTATTTTTTTCACGATCACATCCACCTTTACCATTTTCCAATCTTCGGTCTTTATCTGTTTCGTCCTTACCGCGAGTTTAGCCCGGTTTCTCACATTCTTTGTCATGTGATGCCTACAAAGTAATGTATAAGAAGTATGAAATACCTTCCCAATCGAATTCATCAAGCCGGTATCACGGTCGCTAACAATCACTTTAGGCATGTCTTCTTGGTCCTTCAACATTTCCCAACACACCTCTAAGGCCTAAGTAACATTCTCCTCTTTTTCTCTATCTAGAAATGCAAACCCGACAGAATAGGTCTTCTCAGTTGAGGGAACACCAACCAGCTCCAATAATGGAAATCTATACTTGTTGGTCTTGTATGTTGAATCAAGTATGAACACAGTAAGAAACATGTTGAATAACTTGACAAAATCAAGATGAGTCCAAAATATATCTCTAACAGTAACTCAATCCTCGCATGTTCAGTACCTAGACACATAACTATTATCATCCAACAGTTTCGAGAGTTGTTGCATTTTAGTTCTATCCCCCCTCATCGCCTTGTTAGTTTGGTACCAAATATTGTACACTTGCTTGATATTTGAGATATTTTCGGGTCTTTTACGTTTCAAAGTTGCAAGTATATTTTTCGATTGAACCAAATTCAATATCATGTCAGAAACACATTCTTTCTCTTCTGGCATGAGGCGACACACAACAGGGATGGCCGACCAACTCTTCACATAAATCATGGTTATGTAAACCACATACGACATTAAATCTCCATTTATTGCTTGCCAACATATATCCCTGCACCTTAAAGGGACACTCACATTTTTTTGAACCAGTGTCGTCTCGTTTAAAATTCCGGAGAAGAGGTCTATATTTCACGTTTCTTTTGCACGTATCGTCATAAAAACACATATTCTATCTGAACCACTATCGGGTTTTCCGATAACCACACCAAATCCCAGTTTGGAGGCCTCCGTATGAATCCATTGAAGCATGTGGTCACGAAATTCAAACTCTTGCCTATTTTTAAATTGATTGCCAATATCTACCGTCTTCACAACAACACCTTTGACGTTGTGAGACACAACTTGTTTGAGAAAAACATCAGGGATACACCATATCTAATGAAAACAATTACCACAGAACAGTAAATAAATGCTAATGATGTAAACATAGTTGAAAAAATGAACACAGACTGATATCGAAGATGAATCTTCAGATGGGTTCATACTTGTTTCGAAAATGTATCTTCGGAATAAACACACGTTTTTCAGACAGAAAACAAGCTTAATATGAGCAATAAGGATTTAAATAAATGATCTTTACTTGGAATTCCAATTTCTTTTACTTCATTTGATGTGATGAAACACAAGATTGAAGATTTGAAGTGAAATGTGTATTGAGAATAGAAGGGTTTTTGGTGAGGGTTTTGAGTGAAAAATAAGTATGGTTGTATGATCATGTAACTCCGTGTTTTATCAAATTATTCCGTAGGTGCATCTCTGGAAATATCTGACATGAAAATTGTGAAGATGCATCTCCAATTTTTTTTATAGTATTAATCTAGGGTAACACTCATTTGGTGCGCCATAACGTTGGTTCATGGTGCGTCCGGAGATGCATCTCTGAAATATGAGGGGTATTTTAGTATTTTTATGTGGTGCGTAATTAACATATAGAGGAATTAAGAAATTCCCATTTATTTATAGGTAGCATGCCTTATTTATTCACTATTACAAAAAACACATATAATAACAGTTGCGAAACACATATAATGACAGTTGCACGTCCATTGGTAGGTAGTGTGTGATTGTATGTATGTTGGTTTCTACAAAGGGCGTGTGACCGTGGTTATAAACTAGGTAATTCACTACCTATCACAATAGTTATATTAAACAACCATTGTGATATATATTTAGGTCATGAGTTCGAAACCCAACAACAATAATTTATTTGGAATATAATTAACATTTCATCACGGTTACAGAAGACAAACTTAAACGAACCACTGTTTTTCAAATTGCATTCATACTGTTTTTCAAATTGCACTGTTTTTCAAATTGCATTCATGCTGTAACTCATCTCTTATTACTTAACACATAGTATTTGATTCAATTCCCTGAGTTGACTAATTCATAATCATCATCATCGCTATCATCATCATTATTTTAATTAATGATGAAGATTATTATGATAACATCAATGAAGAAGATTCATTTTGCCAACAAATTTGATGTTTTGCAATATAAATTAATAGAGAATGAACCGTTACTTTGAAGAACTTGAGGCAATAAACCAAGTTCTACGTGTTAAAGGGCGATAAATGAATTATGAGATACATGCAATTAGGAAAACGTGTTTGATCAAAGTTGCATTTCAAATATAACTTAATTTTCAAACTTTTATTTTCTAAATCACTTTAAATAAATTCATGTTCAATGAAGGATTAGTGAAACAAATAATCTACGTACATTATAATAAACTCAACAACAACATACATCAACAATAATAACATTTATCAACAACAACAACATACACTTATCAACAATAACAACACAAACTATTTATGAACAACAACAACAACAACAAAATACATAAACATTTATCAACAAAATAACAACAACATACCTTTTATTGAAAAGATTTGTGCAATAATCTGAAGTTGGTCTACTTTGTGTTGCTATGAAGAAAAAATACAAGGCGAATGGAGATTCCAAAATAACTTCATACTTCTTATATTTTTTTCTCCATAGCAACACAAACCATTTATGAACTACACCCATAGTATGAGTTCACTCGAACCAGATTTTGAAATATAAACAACTTTCAAAATGTTAAACTGTTTTGAAAACATAAACTAACATTAACATAAACGGAAACATGACCCAAAAAGAAAGTAAATCATGTCAAATGAAAAAACACTTTTTAAGAAGAACTAGTGTCATACATGGAATAGATATGAAAAATGTAAGAAAGCTAATGGAAAAGATTACCTTTTAGGTTGAAGAAGATTATCAGGACGGGTTCGTTGCATTGGAAGAGAGAAATGTTAGGATTTTGTTTTGAGAAAAAAAGGAAGAAAATATATCAATAGCATGGAAGAAAACACATGAAGAAGAATATGAAAGAGAAAGCGGATGAACTTGATTACCTTTAAGTTTGAAGATACTAATGAGGACAAGTTCGATGCATAAAGAGAATGTTGTTAGAGTTTTGTTAAGAGATTCCCGGCTATTCTGAGGGAAAGGTTGATAACTTCGCTTATATAACATATCACCACAGCTGTTAAAATAAATCGTGATAATATGCAAGTAATATTCACAACAGTTTTTGGTATTAACCGTGATGATAAATATTTTTATTTGAATATATTTATAAGAGTATACTAACAACCCCTTTTTGTAACAAAAAAAAAAGAAAAAAATGTTAGTGCTGGGAATCGAAGCAAGTAAGCTTTAATATATCACAACGGTTGTGCTGAAGGACCATGATAAAATAGATTTTAATAAAATATTAAAAAATTAAGGCAAATGAATATGAGTTATAACTGCGGTCATTTAGGCGGCCGTAATAATATGGTTTTATCAAAGATATATTTTGCAGTACTGATCTGACCTAACTACCTCTCAACACAACTAATAACTAATAACTATCCTCATTAATTAATTAACTAACTACTTAACTAACAAGCAACACCTTCTTAACTAGAACCTTATTCTCAAAGTGAAAAATCATGTAAAATATAAAAATATAGATTTCAACCTCTCTTATACTTCAACAACTGCCATAAAATTTTTACCCGAGTCCCATTCACTATGCCAAACAAGACCTTAGACAGCGCTTTAAAGCGCTGTCTAAACCTCCGCTGCTAAAGGTTTAGACAGCGCTTTTTTAAATCTTAAAAGCGCTGTCTAAGCCCCCCCCTTAGACAGCGCTTTGGCCAAAAGCGCTTTCTAAGACCCTCCTATTTTAATTTTTTTAGGTATACTTTAGACAGCGCTTTTGGCCAAAGCGCTGTCTAAGGGGGGGGCTTAGACAGCGCTTTTCAAAAAGCGCTGTCTAAGCCCCCCCAATTTTAATTTTTTTAGGTATACCTTAGACAGCGCTTAAGGCAAAAGCGCTGTCTAAGGGGGGGGGGGGGGGCTTAGACAGCGCTTTTCAAAAAGCGCTGTCTAAGCCCCCCCCCCCCTTAGACAGCGCTTTTGCCTTAAGCGCTTTCTAACCCCCCCTTTAGACAGCGCTTTTTACAGAAGCGCTGTCTAATGTATACGAAAATTTTTGTAGCTTTTGTTTTAAATCCCATTTTTTCCAGGTTTATAAACCAGAATTTCTACCTGTTTTCAACCAGATTTTGACAGACAGTTATCACATTTTATACATGCCATTTTGGCCTTTTTTCTACCAATTTTTGGCTAACAAATATATATATATATATACCAATTCAAACCAATTTTGTACACATTTACAAATATGACAATTAGTATCAAAATATATACAAATTTATGTACACATTTACAAGTCATTACATATACTACAAATGTACACATTAATTACACAAATTTATGAAAAAACTTTAAGCTCTATCATGAATTGACACCACTCCTCTTTGATTTCGTCCACTTGATCCTTTGTATAAAATGCACACTTGAATTCCTCAAAGTACTACATAATAATATAACATATTTTGAATTAATTCCAACTATTTAATTATATGAGATATGTGTAAATATAAAAATAACTCATAGGTTAGAAATACATACATCGGTGGGAATCACTAATCGGCCCAAAGCAAGAGTATCCCGCATAAACCTCAACACGAAATACCCGCAATCTATTTGATTACGTTGTTGAGGACACTACATGAAAAAAAAATATGGATTATAAATCCTAAGTTTTATCAAGTGTCATCACTAATATAATAAAAAATGTGGTAATTAAAAATATACCGCCACTTTAATCCATGTAATGCGGTTGGCGCTCCTCCTTGAGGTTTGGATATCTCGTTGGGCCCGAAAAGCTTGTAGGACGCTAATAAAATAAAAATGAAGCAATTAGAACAATTCACATAAACTAAGAAAAATTTTGAACATTCTCACTTACGTGTCAATTAGGTCCTTCATATCCGGGTATGTTGTCCAATCATTTCCTAACGAGTCAAGATAATACACAATTTCTCGGATAGGATTGATTGCGAGCAACAACCAATGTCCACTGTAATGATTAGGCAAATGTTAGATGGTAACTTGGAAAATAATTATAATAGATGAATTTAGAATGAAATGCTAACCCGGTATTAAACGGTATAAAAAACAACTTCTCCGCATCTTTATTCTCCATGAGGATCCGAAGAACATACTCCGTCACGGTATGCGGTCTTGTCATACCCCAAAATTTGCCCGTTGGCATTACCAAGCATTTTCCAAGACCCTCTGACTTGTTCTGCAAGGCACTGATATCAAATGGACAAAAGCCCACTCACAACAGGCCCAATCCACAGGCGGCCCAAAACAGCTGGCTCGCTAGGCGAGCAGCTCCTTCGCCTAGCGAACAGTGCATCATACCACTCGCCCAGCGAAGCATCAGATCCAGCAAAAAAGCCCAGACCTAGTTTGCTCGCTAGGCGAGCAATTCCTTCGCCTAGCGAAGCTTGCGAGAATTTGAATTTTTGGACTTCATTTTAAGCCCATTAGGTCACCATTACCACTACTATAAATACATGCTCTGCTGCCACGAAAAAGAGGACACGAAAACGGAGAAACAACACGGAAAAGTAGAGGAAGACGGACGGAAACCCTAGCACGGGAACCTTGACGGCCACGTATCCGCACCGGAGTTACCGCTGCCCAATTCAACCCGACACCAACAAGGATCTGTCAATTCAGCATCATTACTAGATTTGCCAACAGGTTTGTGTATCAATACCATTTTATGTCTTCATTCCATAAGTTCTACATGCATAACACCTCATGATATATTGAATTTTTGGATATGGGATCATACTTTGCATGCAAGCTCAAATGTGTCTGAACATCATGAATATTGGACCATGTTATTTCTGTAATTGAATGTGATAAGATATGTAACATGCTGGAGTCATACTGTTCTGAAATTCCAAACCCGTGGTCGCTCGCTAGCTCATCGCTAGGCGAGCCTGCAGCGAGCCTTCGCTGAGCCTTCGCTAGGCGAGGCAGAGGCGAACGGGACAGGGGCTGCTTTGTCCCTTTGCTGTTCCATTTTATGTGTATTCCATTATTGTTGCATCATTTGGCCTGAACTCTAACTGTTATGTGCATTTTATGGCATTTTATGGTATTAATCAAATCATATTTTATCCTTATGCTCTAACCCGTGCGTTGAATGATGTAAAAGCTTCCATATCCCCAATGAAGTGGCCGGCTAGGTATCCTTACGTGCGAGAGACTTTCGTGGAGATGGAATCCAAATTACTTCACTTTAATGTGAAGATTCATATTGATTACCAATTAATTTTAATGTGTCGATTTTTAATGTATTGATTGATCTTAATGTGTTGATTTTGATGTATCGATTTAATGCGGTATCACCATAATTACCTAATGAACTTAAAACATGGACTTTAAATAAATGATATCGGACCTCTCTTTATTACCCCACGGTTACGTAATACGGTCATGTCCCGCGAATATGGGGATATCCTTAGCAAAGACCCTTCGGTGAAATCATCATAGTCCCTCGGATGTTGCCTTCGAAAATACGATTTTGTCCCTCAATGACCCTTCGGTGTAGCCTACGGTTAAATGATGATAGTCCCTTCGAATGCTAAGGTATCCTCACAACTGTTGCCTTCAATGACTAATCGATGACCCTACGATGACCCTCCTACATCCCCAGGATAAAACTACTTACTTCTCAATAGTACGGACAGTTTTACCCTCATAAGGATAGGAAATGCCCGGAAAGACCTCGGACAGGTATAACCTTAATTGCTCATTCATAACCTAAAAAAATATACTTTTCGCACCCCACACCTTTCAAACGTCTTTTGGAAAATCACCACTTAGCATACATCTGTACTAGGATCATTGCCGAGTTATATTTTTCTAAACTATTTTCTAAATTAAACGAGATAACCACTTTGTATATATTCATGCAAGAATCATTACAAAGTTAAATTCTCATTTTCAAAACATTTTTCATACATTTCTCAACCACCTTTTTCAAACGAAGAAAACATAAATGATTGAGCAATTAAGAGCCCATGGATAACCATGGATACAAAGGGTGCTAATACCTTCCCTTTGTATAAAGTACCTCCCGAACCTAAGAATTTAAAATTAAGGTCTTTCCTGTTCTTTTCCACCTTTCCTTAAGGGATAAAAGAAAAGTCGGTGGCGACTCTTGCTAACCGCGACATTGCGATTACAAATCCAATAAGGTCCAGTTCACCGTATGACAGAACTGGCGACTCTGCTGGGGACTTACAAAGAGAGGTCCATCTTAAAAAAAAAAAAATCATTTAGGTTTTAATTTGTTCTTTCGTTTTAAGGGATTGTCTGAGTGAAAGATCCTACACCCGGATCTAGTGTACCTTAGGTAAGTAGCAATAGATCATCGCGACTATCCGGCGTATACTGGAATGGTCAAAATGATAGCTACGGTTAATGCGACACTTTGGTTGTCCTGATGTTCCTCATGTTACTTGAGGAAAAATTTGGCTTCCGCGTGGTGTCATCAAAGCATTAACCAGACCTTTAGAACCCTAATTGACTCATCCTAGCCATTAGAAAGTAGTGAGATAACTGACTTCGGTTCCGACTGAGGTTGGTTGATACTCGATGCTACGCTCTTTGAGATTGGACTTTAGGAAAGCTTCGGTCAACCACTTGGTGTTGCACTGAAGTGGACCTAAAGAAAGGTCAATGATCTGAGATCCTTCTAGAACCCGATTACTATTCTAGGACAGGTTGAACCAACCAAACTTCAGTGGGGAGGGTACTTACCTATGGAACTCATGCAAGCCTTAAAACCTAGGGATGATTGTTGTGTGACTTGCTTGTGCTTGCATAACATCATAACATCATAACATCATAACATCATAACATCATAGCATCATCATACTAACCATTTCAAGGACTTAGGAATTTAGCTTTGCTCTTTGAACAGGTTATGGCTTCCAGGAAGACTATCCGGATCAATCTTGTAACGATCTCTCCTCAACTCAAGGATTTGGTGTCAGAACTCCCAGATCATGCTCAGTTCAACAAGAAACATGGTCATCTTCTCAACTTAGTTACCACTGGTTTCAAAGAAGATATGATGAGAGTCCTATTCCAGTTCTTCGATCCTAAGCATCATTGCTTCACTTTCCCAGATTATCAGTTGGTACCCACATTGGAAGAGTTTTCCAAGCTGCTTGGGATACCTATCCTCGATCAAGTACCCTTCAGCGGTTTAGAAAAGATGCCAAAGGCCGAAGAAGTTGCCGCAGCTTTACACATGACAAAGTCCGACATTGAAACTAATTGGGTAACAAGAAGTGGAATTAAAGGTTTACTTGCCAAATTTCTGATAAGTAAGGCCCGAGAATTCCTAAAAGTTATGAATGTCCATGCTTTTGAAGACGTTTTAGCATTGATAATCTATGGTTTGGTGCTATTCCCTAATCCGGACCAATTCATAGATGTGAATGCTATTAAGATATTCCTCACTCATAACCCTGTGCCTACCTTGCTTGGAGATGTCTTGCATTCCCTTCACACTCGTACTATGAAGAAACAAGGGACTCTCATGTGTTGCATACCTTTGTTGTCTAGGTGGTTTATTTCGCACCTTCCTCAATCAATCTTGAAGAATGATCAAAATCTGAAGTGGTCTCAAAGGATAATGGCACTTTCCCATTCAGACATCCGTTGGTGTTCTAACCTCAGAGAAAATGTTATCATCATCGACCGTTGTGGAGAATTCCCTAATGTACCACTCCTGGGGATAAGGGGAGGTATTACTTATAATCCTGCCTTAGCCCTACGTCAGTTTGGGCATGCCCGAAGAGATGGTCCACATGAAATGATTATCCAAGGTATAGTGTTTGACTATGACAATGACTCTCAAGGTCTCCGCCAAAGGTTTGTACGAGCTTGGGGCATGGTGAAAAGAAGCAATTTAGGAAAGAAAAATTCTATTCCTATGGAGCCTTATCTCAGATGGGTACGCGCCAGAGCTCGCGAACTTGTCATGCCATATCTTGCAGTCGGACCATTGATTGTTGAATCAGAGGTCAAAGGAGGTACTTCCCAGATCATTTCTTACCCAGATATGCCTACTGATACCGAGGAATTGAAAAGATCCTGGACCCAGTTGAGAGAGGAGAGAGATACTTTCGAAGCTCAGTTCAATGCAGAAAGGAAGAAAGTACTAGAGCTCACCAGTCAGCTTAATGAGGAACGAAGACTCAATGCATATCTTCGCCCAAAAAGAAGTCGCCCCTGGGAGACTTGAACTTTCATTGTATTTTATCATTATTCCTTTTGTAATGAACATTGAAAAAATTAGCAATAAACATTTCTCTCTTGTTGGCAACTTACGCAAAGTTAAATTCCCAAAAGTCCTTGAAAACATTTCATGCATTGCATCGCATAACATAACATTGCATAACAGGTATTCCAAAGGACCATATTCTCACGGTCTGCCTCTTAAACAGAAAAATGGATCTCGAACAAACTGTCAAAGATCTCCAGACTCAGAATGCTCAATTCAAGGAGATGATGCTAAGCTTATCCAAGGGGCAGGAGGAACTGAAGGCTCTTTTGGCCGAAAAGAAGAAGGACAAGAAAGCTGTGAGTTTCATTAACCCGGGAAGAAGGCGTAAAGGACAGGCTACGGGAATCAAATTTGGAATCCCGAATGGTCCAGAAGAGGGGGCGGAGAATGATTCAGAGGAGGAGAATGTTGATTTCTCTAACCCTGAGGATGACGATGAGGAATATGAAAATGAACAGTACTCTCCAAGGGATGATAAGTACAAACTGCTGGAAGAACGCATGCTAGCCATGGAGGGTCAGAAGACACCTGGTCTGGATTTCGAAAGTTTGGGTCTGGTCTCCGATGTGACCATTCCTCGCAAATTCAAAATCCCCACTTTCACTAAGTACGATGGTGCGTCTTGTCCTCAGATGCATCTAAGGGCTTATGTGAGAAAGATTCAGCCGCATACCACTGATAAGAAACTGTGGATCCATTTCTTCCAAGAGAGTCTATCTGGCACTCAGTTGGAATGGTATTATCAGCTCGAGAGCTCTGACATCCGCACCTGGACTGATCTAGCAACGGCTTTCTACAAGCAGTACCAGTACAATGCTGAACTAGCGCCTACTCGGCTACAGTTGCAGAATATGACTATGGGATCTAAAGAAAGCTTCAAAGAGTATGCTCAGAAATGGAGAGATTTGGCTGGCAGAGTCAAACCCCCTATGACTGACCGAGAATTAGTAGACCTGTTCATGGGTACCCTGACTGGCCCATTCTACAGCCATCTACTGGGGAGTTCTTCATCAGGTTTCACGGAACTTATACTGACAGGTGAACGGGTGGAAAGCGGCATTCGAAGTGGAAAGTTACAGGCAGCTACTTCTACAAGCAGTAAGAAGTCCTATCATGGGA
This sequence comes from Lathyrus oleraceus, assembly GCF_024323335.1. Taxonomy (NCBI): domain Eukaryota; kingdom Viridiplantae; phylum Streptophyta; class Magnoliopsida; order Fabales; family Fabaceae; genus Lathyrus; species Lathyrus oleraceus. The sequence goes on from NC_066581.1 coordinate 277,728,688, forward strand.
AGAATGAATCGAATGCTGTGTATGGTCAGAAGAATCATAATAAGAAAAATGGTGATCACGCCGTTGGAGCAGTGACAATCGCAGCCCCGCCAGCTCAAAACTTCCAGCAAAGACAAGACAGACCAAGAAGGCAGTTTACCAAGCTCAATATGACTTTAGCACAAGCACTGCAAAGCATGCTGAAGGTAAATTTAATCGCTCTCAGAGGTCCTCCTGCAAATGTCAACACTGCTTCGCCTCGTTATAATCCCAATGCCAGGTGTGCATATCACTCCGATAGCCCTGGGCATGATACAAACGATTGTTGGCTGTTGAAGAATAAGATTCAGGACATGATCGACGCTGGGGAAATTGAGTTCGAGCCTCCGGAGACTCCTAATGTCATCACCGCTCCTATGCCTAATCATGACAAGGCTGTTAATGCTCTCGATGACAATCCTCTCATCACTACTGTAGCGGACTTAACATCTCCTCTCCCGATCATAAAGAGGAATTTATTGCAAGCTGGTTTATTTCCAGGTTGTGCTGAAGATTGCAATCTCTGCATGCTCAGGCCCGAAGACTGTTTGAAATTGAAGAATGGTATCCAACGACTGATGGACGATCGCACAATCCTCTTTGAAAGGGTTTCTAAGGCGGAAAACCCTATTGAAGAAGTATCTGTGATTGCAAGGTCCAAAGGTCCAGTAAAGATTACTGCTCCCAGAGTACCTGTGAAGATTATTGCTGAACCCAGAGTAGCTCCCCTGATCATTACTGCACCTGGCCCGATCCCGTATTCCTCAAGCAAAGCTATTCCGTGGAATTATGGAGGTGATGTTTATGTCCATGGCGTAAAGCAAGTTGGCAATTCTGCTAATCCTAATGATATTGTTGGGACTAGTAAAGTCACTCGAAGCGGAAGGATCTTCTCTCCAGAGATCTCACCTCCGGTTCCCGAAAACCGAGGAAAGGAACCAGTCAACCCTTCTCAGTCAGAGACACCGATCGAAGCTACTACTGAAGACGTTGCCAAACGAGAAATGGAAGAAGTGCTGAAAATCATCCGCAAGAGTGATTTTGATGTGGTAGAACAGTTGGGGCATACCCCTTCCAAAATCTCGATGTTGTCCTTGTTGTTGTCTTCTGAATCTCATGCCAATGCCTTGATAAAATTCCTGAAGACTGCCCATGTACCTCAAGAGACCTCCGTCGATCAGTTCGAAAACTATGTTGCTAACCTGACTGTTGACGACGGCCTAGGTTTTTCCAATGCTGACCTGACACCAGCAGGAAGGAACCACAATAAGGCCCTGCATATTTCTATTGAGTGTAAGGGAATCACTTTGGCTCATGTGTTGATCGATAATGGCTCTTCCTTGAATGTGCTACCGAAAGTCGTGCTCGATAAACTTGACTATAAAGGCATTGAATTGAATCCTAGTGACATTGTGGTGCGTGCTTACGATGGTGCAAAGAGTGTTGTCCACGGTGAAGTTGTTCTCCCTATCAAGATAGGACCTCAAGTCTTCAACACTACCTTTCATGTAATGAACATTCGTCCTGCCTATTCCTGCTTACTGGGACGCCCTTGGATTCATGGGGCAGGTGCTGTAGCTTCGTCTCTCCATCAAAAGTTGAGATATCCGATAGAGGGTAAGATAGTCACCGTGTGTGGAGAAGAAGAGTACATTGTCAGTAGTGTGCATACCTTCAGATATGTCGAGATGGATGGTGAATTCTTCGAGACTCCGACTCAGTCATTTGAAGTGGTTCCTCCGCCTAGTCCTGTCCTTAAGCCAACTCCCCTTGTGCCCGAGGTTATTCGAGCTCCTCCTGCCATGGTTTCCCTGAAGGACGCTCAAGCTGTGGTTGAAGATGGTGGCTGTACTGGCTGGGGTCAACTGATCAGCATACCCTACAAGTCTGATAAATCTGGTCTGGGATTTAGCTCTGAAAAGATGGTCAAAGATCAAATCAATGTTGTAGAAGATGCTGACGATGATTGCGACCTGGATAGCTGGATCTACCCAACAATTGGCGACGGACTCAATAATTGGAAGGCTGAAGACACTATCCCGATCTCCTTTAGTCAGGAGTAATTGCTATTGTCCATTTAGTTTTGCAAATCTTTATTTTTTTCAATTGAACTTCTTAAAGCATTGTGTCTATACCCGGGGCACAATAGCTAATTTGTTAAGGGTTTTGTCATTTCATAAGCATATTCATATTCAATAAATCAATGGACTTTTTCGCATTCAAATATTGCGCTCTTTATTTTTCCTGTCGTCTTTCAAACAAGCTATGCATTCTTACACACACTCACGTAACAAATTGCAGATCCGTACTCACTCTGGATCCTATTGATAATAATTCTGCTACTGTTCATTATGACTTTGAAAATCCAATCTACCAAGCCGAAGATGGAAGTGAGGAAGATTGTGAAGTCCCTGGAGAGCTTGCCAGACTGTTACTGCAAGAGGAAAGGACTATACAGCCGCATGAAGAGTCACTCGAAGTCGTAAATCTAGGTACTGAAAGGGAAAGAAAAGAAGTCAGAGTAGGAGCAGGATTGGAAAACAGTGTCAAAGAAAGATTGATTCGGATGTTACATGACTATGTAGAGGTTTTCGCCTGGTCTTATGAAGACATGCCCGGGTTGGATACTAATATAGTGGTGCATCGGCTGCCTACGAAGGAAGACTGCCGTCCTGTCAAGCAAAAGGCTCGCCGCATGCGTCCCGAAATGTCTGAGAAAATCAAAGCCGAGGTTATGAAACAATTCAATGCCGGTTTCTTAGTTGTTACTTCTTATCCTCAATGGGTTGCTAATGTGGTGCCAGTGCCAAAGAAAGATGGTAAGGTGCGAATGTGCGTAGATTACCGAGATTTGAATAAAGCGAGTCCCAAAGATGACTTTCCGCTCCCGCACATTGATGTTCTGGTAGATAACACCGCTCAACACAAAGTATTCTCATTCATGGACGGATTCTCGGGTTATAACCAGATTAAGATGGCACCTGAGGACATGGAGAAAACTACGTTTGTGACGCAATGGGGCACGTTCTGTTATAAAGTAATGCCATTTGGTCTAAAGAACGCCGGGGCAACGTACCAGCGTGCTATGGTGGTTTTGTTCCATGACATGATTCATCATGAGATAGAAGTATATGTGGATGACATGATAGCTAGATCTCATACTGAAGAAGAGCATCTCGATCATTTATACAAACTGTTCGAGAGGCTGAAGAAGTACAAGTTGAGATTGAATCCGAACAAATGCACTTTTGGAGTGAGATCCGGTAAACTCTTAGGCTTTATTGTCAGCGATAAAGGAATTGAGGTCGACCCGGCTAAAGTGAGAGCTATTCAAGAAATGCCAGTTCCCCGTACAGAGAAAGAAGTCAGAGGTTTCTTGGGACGCTTGAACTACATTGCTCGATTTATCTCCCACTTGACCGCTACTTGCAAACCCATCTTCAAGCTGCTGAGGAAAAATCAAGAGATGATATGGAATGAGGAATGTCAAGAAGCTTTTGACAAAATCAAGAAATATCTCCAGGAACCTCCGATTCTGATACCACCAGTTGAAGGAAGACCTCTAATCATGTATTTGACCGTGTTAGAAAATTCAATGGGGTGTGTGTTAGGGCAACATGACGAGTCTGGTCGAAAAGAGCATGCCATATACTACCTTAGCAAAAAGTTTACCGACTGTGAAACAAGATACTCGCTGCTCGAGAGAACTTGCTGTGCTTTGGCCTGGGCTGCTCGCCGACTAAGACAGTATATGTTGAATCACACCACTTTGTTGATTTCTAGGATGGATCCCATCAAATACATGTTCGAGAAGCCTGCCCTCTCCGGAAGAATAGCAAGGTGGCAGATGATCTTAACAGAGTACGATATCCAGTACACTACCCAGAAAGCAATCAAAGGAAGCGTGCTGGCTGATCATTTGGCTCATCAAGCGGTGGACGATTACCAATCTATGAATTTTGAGTTCCCAGATGAGGATGTCATGCTTGTTACTGATAGTGGAAAACCTAAACCAGATGAAGGACCCGAATGGGGGTCCCGATGGACTATGATCTTTGATGGATCTTCTAATGCATTGGGTCATGGTGTTGGGGTTGTACTCATTTCTCCCGAGGGTTACCATACGCCTTTCACAGCTAGACTATGTTTTCATTGTACCAATAATATGGCTGAGTATGAAGCATGTATTTTTGGACTCAAAGCTGCTATAGATTGGCGAATCAAGTTTTTGAGCGTGTACGGAGATTCGGCCTTGGTAATCAGTCAGATCAAAGGAGAATGGGATACTAAACATCCAAATCTCATCCCTTATCGAGAGCAGGTAATGACATTACTTCCATACGTTGAAGAGATTACATTTGAACATATTCCACGAGAGGAGAATCAGTTGGCAGACGCATTAGCTACCATGTCATCTATGTTCAGAGTCAGATGGGACGGTGAAGCTCCCAGGATTACCATTGAGCGACTAGATGAACCGGCATACTGTTATGAACTTAACACTGAGGGAATACGGGAAAAACCTTGGTTCCACGACATAAAAAGATACTTAGAAACTCAGGAATACCCTGAAGGGGCATCCATCAATGACAGAAAATTCCTGAGGAAGTTCTCCGCTAAATTCTTTCTGAGTAACGGAGTATTATACAAACGTAATCATGATTCGACTTTGCTTCGCTGTGTGGATAAGAAGGAAGCAGAAAGGATTATGGAAGACATGCATGACGGTATTTTTGGGACTCATTCTAATGGACATACAATGGCCAAGAAGATTCTGAGATCAGGGTATTATTGGTCTACCATGGAAGCGGATTGTCACCATCACTCCAGAATCTGTCACAAGTGTCAGATCTATGCGGACAAAGTACATGTGCCTCCTGCTCCATTGAACGTGTTGACAGCTCCTTGGCCCTTTGCAATGTGGGGCATCGATATGATCGGAGAGATTAAACCTACGGCTTCCAATGGACATCGCTTCATTCTCGTCGCTATTGATTACTTCACAAAGTGGGTAGAGGCAGCCTCATTCGCTTCTGTCACCAAGAATGTGGTGGCACGGTTCATCAAGAATAGTCTTATTTGTCGATATGGCATCCCTGAAAGAATTATCACCGACAATGGTACTAATTTGAACAACAAGATGATTACTGAACTCTGCACGCAGTTCAAAATTAAGCATCACAATTCTTCTCCGTACCGGCCAAAGATGAATGGCGCCGTGGAGGCTGCTAATAAGAACATCAAGAAGATCATACAAAAGATGACAGTAACGTACAAAGACTGGCATGAGATGTTACCATTTGCTCTCCATGGTTATCGCACTTCAGTACGCACTTCGACAGGGGCAACTCCTTTCTCTTTAGTCTACGGAGCGGAAGCTGTTTTACCAGTGGAAGTCCAGATTCCCTCTCTGCGAATCATGAAAGAGGCGGGCTTAGATGAAGATGAATGGATTCAGACTCGACTCGACCAGATAAACTTGATCGATGAGAAGAGACTTGCGGCTGTTTGTCATGGACAGATATATCAGAAGCGCATGACCCAGGCATTTAACAAAAGAGCCAAGAGACAGGTGTATCAAATTGGCGACTTGGTAATAAAGCGTATCATTCTACCACAAGGGGATCCCAGAGGCAAATGGACTCCCACATACGAAGGGCCATTTGTAGTTAAGAAGGTATTCTCTGGCGGAGCCATGATACTTGCTACAATGGATGGCGAAGACTTCCCGCATCCTGTGAACGCGGACATAGTTAAAAAATACTACGCATAAAAGAGACCCGCTAGGTCGACATACCTAGGCAAAAGCAAGGGCATCCCGGCGAACCAAAAGGGTTCGGGCAAAAATTAGGGATAAACATATAAAAACGTACACCCGGCAAGTCGAAAACCTGAAAAGGCGGCTTGGGCAAAAAAGGGTATCCCGGTGGACTGAAAACCTGAAAAGGCGGTCCAGGCAAAAATTAGGGATTAAAGCGTATGACTATGTCCCGTCCTCTGTCAGCTTCATCCAAGTTCAAGGGACTGAACAAGCCAATCACTTCTATCCGACAGCAGGAGATGAGATGCTTGAAGACATAATGACAGTAGTGGAATTAAAATCAATAGGACTTTTTCTGCACAGCTTTCTCTTTGTTTGCCTGACAATTTCCTCTTACTAGGATTTCTGTCTCCTTGTACTCAAATTGCCTATTTATAGGCCCTCTTGCAAAATCAATACAATTTTATTTCCAAAAAGATGTTTTTGTTTTACTTTCTCTGTTTTGTTTGCGTAAACGTCCGTTGATTTAACTTGAATTGATATATGCATTTGAATATGATCAATGTTTACCAAAATACATGCATAGAATAGCAATAGCAATTACTACAAGACTTCGGGATCGAGGATAAGGTCTAATCAGGCTACCGATTCTCTTCCCCCAGCAAGCCTGTTTTTCCCCAGAAGAAGTTGGCAGTATTCCCCGGCACAGCCAGCTATTCCCTAACAGAGGTCGGCATCATCAGACAGATTGATCATCTCATCCATCCCCAGCCAGGCTCTGTTGAATATCTCTACCATCAGACAGAAATCAGAACCCCCAGCCGAGAGAGGGTCCTCAACACGAATATCTCCAATCAGTAGATGGGGATTTATTTTCCCCTGTAGAGTCCCCAAGCAGAACTTCTCATACGCATAACTCATTCATTACATCGTTTCGCAACATACGCATGCATACAACATTCGCATTTATTTTCGAAAGCATAAAACATCTCATGCATCATGACATAGCATAGCGCTAACCTTTCTTTGCAGATTAATTGTCCTCCTGATATAGTCAAAGTAAAAGGCTCATTCAGGCAGACGCCTTTATCAATCACAGACAAGATTCAGATACATATTCCAGATGCAATTCATGGGAACATTCATTCTGACAACACTTCGATATCCTCATAGCGATGGCATCTTTAAGCCCATCCCAGACATTTATTGCAAGTACAACGTATACAGATACAGCCTAACATACGGTTCATTCTGATTCAGCTCAACATATGACTCTTTCAACTCAGATACGATCTAACGTACGATCCAGTCTGATCTTCAACAACTCAAGTATGGTTTGATGGACGACCAAGTTAAACCTTCATTTTCTCAGGTGCTACCTTCGGACAGGTACATTCCTGAATGGTAGTCTAGTATACGACTACTCCATTTTCTCAGGTGCTACCTTCGGACAGGTACATTCCTGAATGGTAGTCTAGTATACGACTACTCCCTTTCTCAGGTGCTACCTTCGGACAGGTACATTCCTGAATGGTAGTCTAGTATACGACTACTCCCTTTCTCAGGTGCTACCTTCGGACAGGTACATTCCTGAATGGTAGTCTAGTATACGACTACTCCCTTTCTCAGGTGCTACCTTCGGACAGGTACATTCCTGAATGGTAGTCTAGTATACGGCTACTCCCTTTCTCAGGTGCTACCTTCGGACAGGTACATTCCTGAATGGTAGTCTAGTATACGACTACTCCCTTTCTCAGGTGCTACCTTCGGACAGGTACATTCCTGAATGGTAGTCTAGTATACGACTACTCCCTTGCTCAGGTGCTACCTTCGGACAGGTACATTCCTGAATGGTAGTCTAGTATATGGCTACTCCCTTTCTCAGGTGCTACCTTCGGACAGGTACATTCCTGAATGGTGGGCTGGTATACGACTATTCCCTCTTCGGCAGATTCCGCCTAGCAGACGGCCCATTCTGCAACTTAGATACGATCTAGCGTACGATCCATTCTGATCTTTCATCCCCGGCAAAGTCATCCGCCTAATAAGCAGCTCAATCTGGTATTCAGACACGGTCTAACGTATGATCCATTCTGATCTCTTATCCCCAGCAGTATAGCATACTCTGACTCCCCGGCGAAGTCAACAGCATAATGGAGGGTTCACTATACGGTCTGATGTATGACCCGGTGTGACACCCATGTCTCTAGACATCGTCTAACATACGACACAATCTGGAAATCTCCTCAGCAAGTTTCTTGGATGGCATCTTTAAGCCCATCTCCGTCAAGACTGATGGACAAGCGCAAATTTTCGGGGCATTCTAGTGTTCAATAATCTTTCACCTCCAGACCACGAACGGCACCTACCATTCTACTCTCTCGGTTCAAGAGTATTGAACAGGGGCAGCTGTCATACCCCAAAATTTGCCCGTTGGCATTACCAAGCATTTTCCAAGACCCTCTGACTTGTTCTGCAAGGCACTGATATCAAATGGACAAAAGCCCACTCACAACAGGCCCAATCCACAGGCGGCCCAAAACAGCTGGCTCGCTAGGCGAGCAGCTCCTTCGCCTAGCGAACAGTGCATCATACCACTCGCCCAGCGAAGCATCAGATCCAGCAAAAAAGCCCAGACCTAGTTTGCTCGCTAGGCGAGCAATTCCTTCGCCTAGCGAAGCTTGCGAGAATTTGAATTTTTGGACTTCATTTTAAGCCCATTAGGTCACCATTACCACTACTATAAATACATGCTCTGCTGCCACGAAAAGAGGACACGAAAACGGAGAAACAACACGGAAAAGTAGAGGAAGACGGACGGAAACCCTAGCACGGGAACCTTGACGGCCACGTATCCGCACCGGAGTTACCGCTGCCCAATTCAACCCGACACCAACAAGGATCTGTCAATTCAGCATCATTACTAGATTTGCCAACAGGTTTGTGTATCAATACCATTTTATGTCTTCATTCCATAAGTTCTACATGCATAACACCTCATGATATATTGAATTTTTGGATATGGGATCATACTTTGCATGCAAGCTCAAATGTGTCTGAACATCATGAATATTGGACCATGTTATTTCTGTAATTGAATGTGATAAGATATGTAACATGCTGGAGTCATACTGTTCTGAAATTCCAAACCCGTGGTCGCTCGCTAGCTCATCGCTAGGCGAGCCTGCAGCGAGCCTTCGCTGAGCCTTCGCTAGGCGAGGCAGAGGCGAACGGGACAGGGGCTGCTTTGTCCCTTTGCTGTTCCATTTTATGTGTATTCCATTATTGTTGCATCATTTGGCCTGAACTCTAACTGTTATGTGCATTTTATGGCATTTTATGGTATTAATCAAATCATATTTTATCCTTATGCTCTAACCCGTGCGTTGAATGATGTAAAAGCTTCCATATCCCCAATGAAGTGGCCGGCTAGGTATCCTTACGTGCGAGAGACTTTCGTGGAGATGGAATCCAAATTACTTCACTTTAATGTGAAGATTCATATTGATTACCAATTAATTTTAATGTGTCGATTTTTAATGTATTGATTGATCTTAATGTGTTGATTTTGATGTATCGATTTAATGCGGTATCACCATAATTACCTAATGAACTTAAAACATGGACTTTAAATAAATGATATCGGACCTCTCTTTATTACCCCACGGTTACGTAATACGGTCATGTCCCGCGAATATGGGATATCCTTAGCAAAGACCCTTCGGTGAAATCATCATAGTCCCTCGGATGTTGCCTTCGAAAATACGATTTTGTCCCTCAATGACCCTTCGGTGTAGCCTACGGTTAAATGATGATAGTCTCTTCGAATGCTAAGGTATCCTCACAACTGTTGCCTTCAATGACTAATCGATGACCCTACGATGACCCTCCTACATCCCCAGGATAAAACTACTTACTTCTCAATAGTACGGACAGTTTTACCCTCATAAGGATAGGAAATGCCCGGAAAGACCTCGGACAGGTATAACCTTAATTGCTCATTCATAACCTAAAAAAATATACTTTTCGCACCCCACACCTTTCAAACGTCTTTTGGAAAATCACCACTTAGCATACATCTGTACTAGGATCATTGCCGAGTTATATTTTTCTAAACTATTTTCTAAATTAAACGAGATAACCACTTTGTATATATTCATGCAAGAATCATTACAAAGTTAAATTCTCATTTTCAAAACATTTTTCATACATTTCTCAACCACCTTTTTCAAACGAAGAAAACATAAATGATTGAGCAATTAAGAGCCCATGGATAACCATGGATACAAAGGGTGCTAATACCTTCCCTTTGTATAAAGTACCTCCCGAACCTAAGAATTTAAAATTAAGGTCTTTCCTGTTCTTTTCCACCTTTCCTTAAGGGATAAAAGAAAAGTCGGTGGCGACTCTTGCTAACCGCGACATTGCGATTACAAATCCAATAAGGTCCAGTTCACCGTATGACAGGTCTACTTAAGATTAAACCTAAGTTGACGCTCGCGGGTGCTAAGAATTCGAATGACCCGTCCAAATCATTGGGGCGCATCAATTTGTCATACAAAAACCTAATATAAAAACATCTTTAACACCTCTTTTGAAACATAAAGTAAACCGGATTAACATAAAGTAAACATCATTAACATAAGTTGTTTAATTAATAAAACAAAGTAGACCGGATTTACCTAATATATGTATTGACAATGTTGACGCCGATTTCTTCATGACCAAAAACTTGCATGAAGTCTTCATTACCAATCATTTGGTCGTAATCAAAGCCGAAAATCCCTTCCTCCATATGTATAATCCGAACACCTCCGGTCGGTATATCGGTCATCTCTAGAAATGTCCTGAGGCACGACCTATACTTGGTGGTAGGTTTTTTCCTAGCTACGGTCTTCTTAGCACCAGAACTTTTTACCCGTGCGGAGGCGTTCCTAACCTCCTTTATTTGTTGTGCGGAGGCATTGCTAACCTCATTTTCTTGAACCTACATGTCATATAAATAGTTAGATCAAATTAAGAATGTAACAACTTCCATGAATATATGTCATATAATTGTATATTACCTCTTTTCTTGATTTGGATTTTGTGGGAGTCTATTTAACATAATCAAGGAAAATATGTAAGTAAAATTTTAAGCATAAATTTTAAACTTTGAATATACACATTAAAGTTAACATAAGTTTTAAGCATACCTCATATCCTACGCATATGAGGTTTGTCGGCCATGCAACAAACGAACCTACTGCTTCGTGCACCGTTGTTGCATCCGAATCATCGCTAGGATATGGTAATAATGCATTCGGGTCAACTGCAATATCAACTGATACCTTCAAACATCCAGCAGGGAGCTCTCTAGTGTGGAGTAATACTCCGCTAACGTTATGCACTTTTCCCTTGCCAACCATCCGATAGTGTGGTGACGACAAATACAGCTGACAATGGGAAATGCCCTAAAACCAATAATAACAAGAAATCGTTAATGTGTATATATGTCAAATACATAATTTAAGCAAATAGTTCAATTTAAGACAATTATATGTAATTACCTCTGGAATGTTCGGCTGAAAGGTACAGTTGATACTGTTTTTGTCCGAAGCATCTCTGTATACCGTTGAGGCGCTAGCCTCTCTTTCTCTCCTCAATGCATCAAGCTCAGCTTGCATGGCTTCCAATCTTGCATGAAGCTCCCGATTACTAGGAGCCTTTCCTTTTCTAACACTGAGGGAGGTCGGAGTGACTCCAAATCCCTTACCCCTCACCCGACCAGAATACTCAGGGACATCTAATGCCCGACTAAGTATGCTCTTAGTATCATCGGGAGATAGAGACTGAGATAGCTCCTCCTGAAAAATCAGATGAATACCGTATACTTGTCAAATATGTGTATAAAAATGTTATTCAATTAATGAAAAAATATTATACTTACACATTTCTGGTATACGTTTAAAACTTCTTCTTGTGGAACTCCAGATTTGCCCACACGGGCTTCCTTCCACAAAACATGTGCAGGAAGAGATGTTTCTGAACTTTCCTCCTTCTGCAGCTACACATTAAGTCATACAATTTGATCAGATAAAACTAATATATGATGAACAAATTTGTTTTCGCAATTTATAAATACTTACCATGGATTGTTCTAAGCGTCCATATCCGACACGTCCTTTTCGGTACGGATATGCGGGACTTGATGCTCTTTCCCGATTCGTAGCACTTATTCTTTGAAAAGTCGGGTCTTGTCTCTTGGATTTGAAAGCTTCCCATTCTTCAGCCGATATCAAACTTTCATATTTTCTAGGAAGCTCCGCATCCACAAAATTACCATCCGCATCCTTAAGGAACTTGGATGATAAAAATGTCCGAAACCCTCTAAGAAGCTTTCCGGCCAATTTCATGCAAAACCCTCTTCTTTCTTCTTCGATGTTAAAACATCGCTAAGAAAAACATACAGATTGATAGTTAGTATCGGTAATTGAAAAAAACATAATTGATACCGTATAATTAAGGGCCAAATGATTGTACCTTTATCTCACTCCAAATTTTTTCTTTGGACTCTTTCAACTCTTTATTTCTCCAATCATCACATGTAATGGGAATTTCATTCCTTACTAGTGCACCGATGAAACTAGTTAAGGTATGCCCATTAGGTTCTATAAGTTGTCCCTGGTTGTTCCAAGAGACATCTAGTATGATGCCTCGAGATCTTCCTTGGACCACCCTTCGCATTACTGTGATGCCTCTTCGGATTTCTTCTTCCGCGGATACTTTACTAACTTCCTCATGTTGGTCATCAGCCATGTCTAACCTGTAATAAACCAAGGAAACCATCAAATATCAAATATAACTTATAATCAAAACAATTGAAAACAAAAAAATAAAGAAATCATGCATTATCAGATATAACTTATAATCAAAGCAATTGAATACAAAAATATAATGAAATCATGCATTACCACATATAACTTATAATCAAAACAAATGAAAAAAAACATAAAGAAACCATGGATAATTTACCTAAGTCACTAACATCTCTTTCTTTTCTTTGTTGGAATATTAATCACTTGTTTCTTAGCAATGCGTACGGATGAATTGATCCAAATTCCCTCATTATGATCGTTTCTTATATATGACTCATCCGGTATAAGATCCTCAACTTCATCATTTCTATTCAACTCATTCCGTCTAATGCATGACTCATTCTCAACATCAATATCACATTGATCGACACCGCTATCATCAGTCACTTTGTTAGAGAAAAGCACTATAGACCATTTTGTACTCTTCGGGTCATTCACATAGAACACTTGTTTAGCTTGAGATGCTAGAATAAAAGGTTCATCTTTGTACCCCACCCTAGTAAAATCAACTTGCAAAAATCCAGACTTATCCATTCGTATGCCACTACTATTCACCCACTTGCAACCAAAGATGGGAATCTGAAACTTCTCGTAATCAAACACCCAAATATGCTCAATAACTCCAAAATATGACAAATTTGCATATTTGGGGTTTAAGTCCTTCATACTTGATATATGCATTGCTTCAGCTAGCACGGTGACACCACTATTTTGCATAGTACTCTTATCATCTTGTTCTTTGGTATAAAATGTGTATCCATTAATTGAATATGCGCTATGAGAAAACACATTCAAACTTGGACCATACGCCAAACATCTCAACCTTTCTGTTACCGAAGAAGGATCTGAAGAGCGCTTCAAATAAATATGATCCTTCAACCATTGTATGAAACTTTGATTGTGCTCTATAACTATCCAATTTTCATTTCTGTTCGGATTTAACCTTCGGAGTACATCCTTGTGCATTTCAACATATGGCTCAACCTCATTATTATTGTGCAGAACATACAAATGAACTTGATCCCGTTCATCCCTTGATATTGTCACAATTTTATTCCCAATTAATTTTTTACCTTCCATTTTGTCGAAAATCTGAGCTCTGGGGAGTCCAATCGATTGAACGTTAGACAAATATTCAGTACAAAACTCAACAGCTTCTTCAACAATGTATCGTTCAACAATACAACCCTCTGGTCGACTTCGGGATTTCACGTACCCTTTTAATATTTTCATATACCGTTCAGCAGGGTACATCCATCTCATATAAGCTGGTCCACACAACTGTGTCTCTTTCACAAGATGAACAACTAAATGAACCATTATGTCAAAAAAAGACGGAGGAAAATACATTTCAAGCTCACACAAGGTAATTACAATCTCTTTTTGTAGTGTTGGTAAGATCTCGGGATCGATCACCTTACTACAAATTGACCTAAAGAAAAAACACAATTTAGTTATGGCACTTCTTACTTTTTCAGGCAAAATAGAACGTATACCTATCGGTAGAAAATGTTCCATTATAACATGGCAATCATGTGTCTTCAAATTCTTCAACTTGAGGTCTTTCATAGAAACAAGTCTTCTGATATCAGATGAGTATCCTTCTGGAACCTTAACTTCACTTAGAGACTTACACAAAATTTTTTTCTCCTTTCTAGATAAAGTAAAAGCAGCAGGTGGTAGATATGTTCGTCTTCCTTTCTTCACGGGTGCTAATTCAGTTCTCATTCCCATTTTTAACATGTCCTCCCTTGCTTTAAGGCCATCCTTAGACTTGCCTTTTATATTGAGTAATGTACCGATAACACTTTCAAATACGTTTTTTTCAATATGCATAACATCGAGAAAATGTCTCACGTACAAAGACTTCCAATATGGCAATTCAAAAAATATCGACCTTTTCTTCCACCCACCTTTCACAATCTTATGTGCAAAAGGCTTGCCAAACTCAGTACGCACATCTTTCACCTTTTCAAAAACTTGTTCACCTGACAATGCGGGTGGAGCTCTACGATGTTCGGTGTCTCCATTGAATGCTTTTCTCCACCCACGGTAGTGATGTTTAGAATGTAAGAATCTACGATGACCGAGAAACACATTCTTCTGGCAAAGTTCCAATCGAATCGTATCGGTTCCGTCTTCACAAACAGGACACGCACGTTGACCTTTAATGCTATACCCAGATAGATTACCGTATGCTGGAAAATCATTAATTGTGCCAAACAACATCGCCCTCAAATTGAAACTTTCTTTCCTATATCCATCATAAACCTCCACACCGTTCTCCCACAAAATCTTTAAATCTTCGATCAGAGGTGTCAAGTATACGTCTATGTCATTCCCTGGTTGTTTAGGCCCAGAGATTAACATAGATAACATCATGTACTTACGCTTCATACATAGCGACGGAGGTAGGTTATAAATCATAAGAATCACAGGCCATGTGGTATGTGAGATACTTTGAAGACCATGTGGGTTCATTCCATCAGTAGATAATGCCAATCGAAGGTTTCTTGCTTCTGATCCAAACTCAGGATAATCATTATCAATCTTCGACCACTGTGGTGAATCAGCCGGATGCCGATACATTCCATCAATAATTCTTTCATCTGCATGCCAAGTAAGATGTCTTGCATCGGTTTCACTACGAAACATGCGCCTAAATCTCGGAATTATCGGAAAATACCATAAGACTTTTGCGGGAGATAATCTTTTCTTATATCGAGACAAACCGCATTTAGGGCACTCAGTTAACATTGCATATTCGTTACGAAACAAAATGCAATCGTTAGGACAAACATGTATCTTATCATAGCTCATGCCAATAGAGCACAACATTTTTTTTGCCTCATAGGTTCGATTAGGAAGAACATTATCATCCGGTAGCATTTCTCTCATAAGGGCCAACAACTCTGTGAAACTTTTATCCGACCATCCATTACCCGCCTTTAAGTTGTACAACTTTAATACCGCAGAAAGTCTTGAGAATTTAGTGCAACCTTTGTACAACGGTTTCTCAGCATCGCTTACCATCCTCTCAAACATTTCAGGACAATCATGAAGATCTTCTTCCAGTGCTTCTACAATCTCTTCAACTCGATCACAATCGTATGTTTCTGTGTCTTTGTCGTATGAAGCAGAGGTCGTACTACTTTTTCCACTCGATTCAACATTCTCGTTAATTTTCTCACCATGAAATATCCAACACTGATAACTTTGATCAATTCCATGCCTCAGCAAATGCGATTTCAATCCATGTGCGTCAACCTTACCAATATAACAACAACGCAAGCAAGGACAATGCATTCGTCTGGGGTTTTCAGCGTGTTGAACAGCATACTTAACGAATTCCAAAACCCCACTCTCGTACTCTTTGGTCATTCGATCGGCACAGATCCATGTTTTATCCATGGTTTTCCTACTTATTAAAGTAAACAATTAAACCATGTCGTATAAAATTATTAACAAAGTGGTTGTAAATAGGTTGAAGATTATTATTCCTCCAACTATCTCTCCTTTTCAATCACGCTTTGTATTAGGGAGAAATATTCATGATAATATTATGATGGCATAAAAAATGGATCATAACATACATAAGATAAAAGGGAAGATAAGATATTTTGTGATTAAAGTTTATCATAATATACATAAGATAAAAGTGAAATATTTGTTATTTTTATTGTTAGTGAAATATTTGTGCAAATTCATAATTTAATCAAGCGAATTCTTAAATTTTTCTTCTTTTATTAATTGATTATATTGTAGTCTCTATTTCTAATATATTTCTAAGTTAATTGAAAAACCTTGTTGAAACAAAGATCGAAGGTGGACTGGCTCAAACTGGGAGATAGTAATAATAAGTACTTCTATGCTTCTCTCAAAAGTAAGCAAAATCAAAGTAATATTAGTTCCATGACTATGGAGTATGCTAATATCTTAACTAAGCATGAAGAGTTTGAAAGTGAAATTATGAGGTTCTATAGCAATTTAGTTGGCTCCACTGCAACCAACCTCCAAGGCATTTGCTAATTTTTACCAAGGGATATCCAACATCTATTAAGTTGGTCATGCAGAAATTCAACGAGTTTTCTCAAGTTACTGGTTTGGAGGTTAACCCTAACAAGTGCAGAGTTTATTTTGGAAAAATGGAGCCTAGTGATCAACAGGTAATCCAAAACATGACTCATTTTGTTGTTAGTCATATGCTTTTTAGATATTTAGGCATACCTCTCACAAGTAGCAGGAAGAAAAATTATAATGTTTACACGAAGAAAATAAAATATATCTATTCTCAGCATCATAATTTGTTAAACAAGCAAAATTTAGAAGAAAAAACAGAAAATCAAATGATTAAACACCCACAAAACAAGCATCCAACCTCCCAAATCTTGAGATGACTAATAATCAGCAGAAAAATCAATCTTTAACAGAAATCAAATTCCAAAAACACATGCATACAGCGAAATGGGTGCTCTAAATTCCAAAATCAAATTCCAAAAACACATACCTTGTTTGAAAGAGACAGAGTACAGTCTTGTCAGTGTGGAAAAGGGTGTGTAGTGATTCAGCGAAATGGAAGAAAAAGGGTGAGAAGAAATACGTGAGCACCGCCGGTACCAAAGTTATTTAGGGTTTGTTTCCAGAGCTTCAATACGTGACCACGGCCGCCGAGAGTGAGAAGGTAGGGTTATTGTGTGAGTTGAGACGAAGGTAGGGGAAGAGGAAAAGGCGTAAGTGAAGAAGAGGGAAAACGAAATAACAGAGAACGAATGCGCTTTTCTGGTCTGAAATTTTATTTTAATAAGACCTTAGAAAGCGCTTTTGTGTAAAGCGCTTTCTAAGGTATGCCTAAGACAGCGCTTTCCAAAAGCGCTTTCTAAACCCCCCCTTAGACAGCGCTTTTGGTTTTATTTTTTTTTTTAATTTAAAGACTTTAGACAACGCTTTATCAAAAGCGCTGTCTAAGGTCTATATTTAAAAGCGCTTCCTAAAAGCGCTGTCTAAGGGGGGGTCTTAGACAGCGCTTTTAAAAAGCGCTGTCTAAGACCCCCCCTTAGACAGCGCTTTTAGTATTTTCTTGGAACATTTTCAGCGCTTTATTTTAATTTTAACCTTAGACAGCGCTTTCTGTTAAAAGCGCTGTCTAAGATGCGCTGTTAAAAGCGCTTTTTGGCGTAGTGATTGAAATGTGAAGATTCAATTATATTTGTAATGTTAAAAAGTGCTACAAACTAATGCCTTAAGACCCTATTCCTCTCAAACTACAAGATATCCCCTCTCTAACCCTTTTGTCTATTTATCTATTTATAGACAACATGTCTTATTTGTTTGACCTAATTACCTCTTAACAAAACTACTAACTATCATCATTGTCGCTATGCGAAAAATGCTCAAAGCACAAAGTCGCCACTGAATTTTATTTATTCCATAAAAAAGGAAAAATAAAATAATCGAAAAAACCCTCTAAAGAAAAAGAAAATTAAATTGGTTTCGTAACCAAATTAGGGTTCGAAAGTCAGTTATATAAGAGGAATGTATTAACACCCCTCACATCCATCGTATTCGATGGGAACCATCTAAGTTGCCTACGTGAAATGGATATTTATCTTATCTTAATGCTTATCTGCTATCAAGAAAAGGGGAAATGATTAGTTTTTTATTATTGTGCTCGCCAAGGATTGGGACACTTGTGCTTACGTATCAATTATCATGAAATGAAGAATCAGAACTTTATAGTTCGGAGTAGAAAATTATTGTTTATTGGTTGTTTTTATCTTACAAAAAGGTTTTCAGAGTGATACCCTAAGGCGCAAAAATAGTTTGATAAGTTGATGTTGTTTTTAATGTTTTTGTAAAAAGGTGATTGATCTGGATTGCACTACTACATGGAGTGTGCAATCATAATCATATCTTATTACCTTTTGAGTTTTGATTGAGAAAATACCGCTTGACGTTGGATCAAGGGTTTATTGCTTATTGAATTTGAAACGGTGAGGTCGACATAATTCCTAAGAGTTCAAAAGGAAAACAAAGGAAGAGAAAATTATAACCAAAAGGGGGAGGGATAGATAGAAAATTATAAATGGAATAATGAAGGAAATAAAGGGGCTCATTGTAAGGTAGTCCAAGAGAAAACCTTGTGTGTGAAAAATGGTCTAAGCTAACAAGTGGATAATGGACTCAAAATATGTCTCCCTAGGGTAGTGCCATGAATGCCATTCTTACAATAAAAAATTACAAGTCCAAAGAAACTCTAAGTCAAACAATAGGTCAAATATCATGATCCAAGATCCAAGTGCAAGGATTCTAATGAGTCCTCTAAGTCCAACAGTGGATCACAAATGAATGCATCTTTTTGGTATTTTTATTTTATCATATTTTTGTTCTTTTTAGTTATGCAAAACAATAAAGAAATGACAAGAAATGAAATGATATAAAATAAAGGATGTATGTGGTAAGTGAATGATGATAAACATAAATGTAAGGTGCTTGAAATAAAAAGAGCAATAAAAGTAAATTGCAGTAAATTGCGAGAATTTAAATGGCGGGAAAATTAAGTGCAATAATGTAAAAGTTAGAAGTTAGTAGTTAGTGACCAAGTTACAAAAATGACCACCTATGGATTTTCAATCCACAAGTCAAAGGACTCAAAATATGACGCATTAAGGGATAACCTATTATTGATTCAAAGTGTCAAAAATAATACAATGATCATTTATCGACATGTTTGAATCAAAGAGGATTGAATCGACTGAAATGTCCATCTATCAATGATTTGAAATGTGAAAGACCTATCAACCAAGTAACCACATAAGATAAATAAGAATTAGCATAAAAAGAAATAAAGAGTTAGTGGTCAGTGATTAGAATAATCGAATCAGGATAATTTAGCGTTATGTTAAGTCACAATTTATATGCTCGAAACATGTTAGAGAAATAACATAAAGATATTCTCCTAAAACATGTAACACAATAAAAAATAAAATAAAAGCAAAAAATAATAAAATAGAAGAAATAAGCACATGATAAAAAATTGATTAGCAACTAAATTGGAAAAAAGAGTTGAAAAAAATGGTAGCAAAGGTTTAAACCCGAGACATGGTGGTTATGAGACATAGGTCTCAACCACTCCATAATGTCCAACTAGCTATCATTTTTAGGCAATCATTGATACATATGATATAAAAAATAGAATAAAAAAATGCAAAATAAATAGAAATCAAACACTATATGTTTTCATGAACACAACATTATTCATCTTTTCATGCACATGAAAAAATAAAATAAAGAACAAAAATCCCCAAGAATGGAAATCAAACAAACTCACTTGTCAAACTCTTGATTCAAACCCCTTTAAAAAAAATACAACCCATGAATAAACACCCATTTCAACACAAAAATAGAACTAAAATGTTAATAAACTTGAGTTGCAATCATTACCAAGTTTGTGATGTAGTAACTAAGTTGTTGTGGTGTTGAGTTTGAAAATGAAGCAAAAGATTTGAAAAATGGTGGCTGATGATTGAAACTTGATGGAAAGGGCTGAGTTGTGAGTGTAGAAAAATAAAAATATTAGAAGAAAATAAAATGGGAAGAAAGTTGTGGGTGGTTGTTTGAGAATGGATGATTATGTGAGTTTGAGTTTAGGTTTAAGGGGAGAGTTTGGGTGTGTTTTGACAGAATTTTTAGGGGCTGCTAGCTTGTGAAAATAAGGGGGAAATAATGTTCTATTTATATGGCAAACATGTGGGTTGGTTGGTGTGTGTGAAAGTTGAATTCACTTTTTGAAAAAAAAATAAAGTTGTTATTGTTGTTCGTGCATGTGTAACCGGTTACCAGGATTTGGGTAACCGATTACCAGGATTTGGGTAACCGATTACCCATGCTAAAAATGACCTTGAAAGTATGAAGAAAGCAGGTGTAACCGGTTACCACGATCTGTGTAACCGGTTACACATGCAGAAATTGTCCATGGACGCTTGTTTAAGAGAGGGTGTAATCAATTACCACAATTTGGATAACCGGTTACCAAAACCAAAACTTGGATTTTTTGCTATGTTATGATTTTTTGTTTTTGAAGTGCCATCAAGAAAATCCTAATTTTCCTCGGGTATAACCATCATGCCTTGAGTCCATGTAACATATCTTCGGTTATAAAGTAGGGTAAATTTTAAGGTAAGACACTCATTAATTAGTTAACTTATTAATTATTCTAATTAATTAATTAATTAACTAACTAACTAACTAACAAATTTCTCTCCATAAAACTACTAACTACCTTCATTAGTTAATTAATTAACTAACTAATCGACTACTTAATTAAGAATTAATAACTTAACTAACACCTCCTCATGGTGAAAGATGATGTAAATTCTAAAATATATAGATTCCAACCTCAACAACTAAATTTTTTACATGGGCCCCATTGAAAGAATGTAAAGATTCAATTATATTTGTAATGTTAAACAAAGGCTAAAAAGTGCTCACATCCAATAGCAAATAGGGATGGACGCAAAAAACCGAAATCGATCGAAACCAATTTAATCGATTAAAAGAAGAAGCGGGTGAAAAAATAACCGATTAAATTGCTGTTTACTTTTTCAATTTCAAGTAGTATATTATGGTCGAAATCAGATTTGAAATATGAATCCTTACAAAATCAAAACCGACCGAATTACAATTAATAAATTACTTTTCATCTTTTTCTAATGCTATGTTATAGAGTAGAGACTAGTGTACAGATAGTTAGAGTAACATGACATTTTATCATGTGGTTCTATTTCAATCAATCATGCCTAATTATTTAAGTTAATGAGCATGTATGTTTTGTTTTTTTTTAAATGATTTTTATTGTGTAATATATTTTAATATAAAAAGATTTTATAATTTTTTTTATAAAAGTTTTAAATAAAAATTTGGTTTGAATAATTATTCTTAAAATATTATTTTAAGTATTTTATTATTTTATCAATTTTTTAGATATCAAAATTTTAAAAAATTATTAAATTTTGAATATAAAATTCATTTTTGAAATAGAATTTTTTGAAAAAAACGGTAATTTCGACTATACTTTGATCTTCAATAATGTAGGATAATGTAGGTTTATGTTATAGTATATCAAAATTGTCTTTTAATTTATAATATTTTTTTTTAAAAATTATAATATTTTGAAAAACATTATTATAAAATTTATTTTCAAAAATATAAAAAAAAATCATTTTTTTAAACTTAAAACAAACTGATTTAATATTATATTTATAAATGATTTAAAAACACAAATTAATTCCTAAACACATTTTACTTTTCTGTCTAGTTTAAAAAAGATTACTTTTAGTGTTAATTTCAAAAAGATAAGTTTTCTCATAATTCATCATTAAAATTGTTAATATTTTTGACAAAATATAATATTTTCAAATTAAATAAACTAATATTGATAGAAAGTTAAGCTAAATCCTAAATAATGCACATAAATGTTGCTTAAATAATAAATTTAAAAATGAGATTTTTTTATAAATCCAAAGATATTATATATATATATATATATATATATATATATATATATATATATATATATATATATATATATATATATATATATATATATATGAAATATATATATATTTCATATATATATATATATGAAATATATATATATTTCATATATATATATTTCATATATATATATTTCATATATATATATATATATATATATATATATATATATATATATATATATATATATATATATATATATATATATATATATATATATATATATATATATATATATATATATATATATATATATATATATATATATACATATATATATATATATATATAATAACTGAAAAAGTAATAGAATTAGAATAAAAGTTTAAATGTCTTAAAAATGATTCAATCTATTCAATTTGAACCGAATAACCGCCCAAATCGAAAACGAATAATCAATAAAATTGATTAGAATTATCGAAATTGGATCATAGTTTTGGGCTCGCGGTTTTGGTTGAAATATGTGTTTGGGCCCGAATTTGATTGGACCCGACCGATTGTCCAACCCTAATAGCAATACATTAGTTATATTGTTGGATTTGTGCTATATTCCACTAATATGAATATGATTCCTTAGGACTACATATTCACTTAAGGGTTGCTCTTTTCATCTTCACTGTCAGGAGATGCATCTCTGGATGTACGTATTTTAAAATCATTTTCAGATGAAATTGACGGAGAGACATTGTTATGCCAAAATTCAATTCGAAAATGCATCTTTGTATGCACCAAAAGTAAGTCCGAAGATGCATCTCAATAAACACCATTTATTCAAAAGTTGGTGGGTGATTTAGAGATGTATCTCCAGACGCATTTGTTTCATATCCCTGTGTCAGACCCTTCCCTCTTACTCATTCTTCATTTTCTCAAAAGTTCTCTTAAAAAAAGTTGACCGTTGAAGAATCTCCTCCTTTATAATAACGTTGAAACATTTCATTGGAGTTCTTTCTCCTCCTCTCCAGCATCTGATAACATTGAAGCTTCTCCTTGTCATCAATTTCATTTGGTATGTTTTTCAAATTTTGTTTTCTTTTTATGTTTTGATTTTTAGTTACTTTTTAAAGTTACATTAGTTATTTTATGTACATTGGATAATATTGTAAGCGAAATTGGTAGTTACAAGAACATGATTTGACATATTTTTGGAGTGTTAGGGAAACTACGACGTTTCTACCATGGCTAAGAATCGCAGGTTAGTTCGGAGACGCGTCTTCAAATTTTCTCAGTGCTATTTTTTGGAGACGCATCTCCAAATTTGTGGATTTGTATTAACATGTTATTTTCCTCCGTGTCAGTTTGTAACACATGTACAATGGTTGATAACAACCCTGATAGAGTTAGGCTCAGATGTGTCTCACAAACCTCATCGGTACGACATGAGAGAGCCACAATTAGAACCACGAGGCCACATGATAATGATAATTATTTTGATGGTTCACAACCATCAAGTTTGAAGCGCTGAGGTTTTGCTTCTCATAGTCGTCTCTCTTAGGCATCAACTTCACGGGGCCACGAGTCCCCAGATGATGCAGCAGACCCTATAGTACTTAAAGCCTAGAAGGAAGCCCAAAAGGAAGCCAATGCCTTATTAGAGAGTTATCCATGAGGTCCAATTAACACCTTCTCCATGCAGACCATGCTGCTAGGCATATTTTGGAAGGAGAGGTATTTTTTTCTTTTGCAATATGTCGCAGCCTAAAAAATATAGTATGCGAAAAAACAACCGGCGAAAAAGAAATGACAGAAGAGTCGCCACCGTGCGTTATTTATCCCAAAGGAGGGAAAGGAAACGCTCGAAGTAAACCTGAAGAAATGAAAGGAAAAGACAAGGTCTCGCAACCAAGTCTTGGGTTCGGGAGTCGATTATGCGAAGGGAAGGTATTAGCACCCCTACGCATCCGTAGTACTCTACGTGATCCACTCTTGTTTTTCTTGTCTAAAGGGTGTGTGTTTATCTAATGTACTATTTACTAAAAGAAAAGGTCAAAATAAAATGACTCGCACGGATGTCGCATCCACTGCATACGTATCTCATATGAATATGAGAATCAGAGTCTTCGTAGCTCGGCTACCTACGGGTTAAGGAAAAGTTTGCTCGCTAAGACATCGCGTCTTATGCCTACGTATCTCATATGGAATGAGAATCAGAGCAAAACGTAGTTCAACTAACTACGGGAATAAGGGTCTCGATTGCAACTAGGGCAAGAGAAAGGGAATGTCTCGATCACAATGAGGGCGAGAGAAAAGAATCGCAACAAGGGCAAAAGCAAACAAGGATTAGTTGTTAGTTGTCAGTCAAACTCGGCAAGACATCACATCTTGTGCCTACGTATCTCATCTGAACATGAGAATCAGAGTTGCCGTAGTTCGGCTACATAGGGATTGCCATTTGAACATGGACTTACAAAGGAGGACACCAGTTGTGTCAGAGGAGAGTGGGCAATGTGTTCACGTCCTAGCAGCAGGTGTCGCAGCTCGCTGAATCGAGTCTTAGGCAGTTACCTCTTTGCAATAGAACAGACTACATGCCACAAGATCAGAGACGCTCAGAAAGGTCTAAAGATGGGGAAGCTCTGTCCTAGAGTTGTCATGCAATATGGACCTATGAGTTAGGATTTACAAATGGGAACATCTACCTAATATTGGCATGCAAGAGATTGAGGGAGTTCTACCTATGTTATCATACAAAAGAATATGGGAATCCTATCTATGTTATCATACAAAGGGTTCTATCTAATGGGTGCTACCTAATCGGAACAAGAATCGACGAATGGAGCAAAGAGATGAGTGGGGGTAAGGATAGATGGCGATGCATGAAGCAATCGACTTATAGGTGGTAGATGGTGATGCCTAAAGCAATCGACTTACAAGAGAAATGACGATGCATGAAGCAATCGACTTACAAAAGGATGGATGAACACGTGCTGGTTCTGTTAAGTTTTGAAAATGAATACTCGACGTTGGATCGAGGTTTTGATCTTGTTTTGAAATGGTTATCGGATGTTCATTTTATTTCTTGTATTAACAGATGAATAAAGAATGAAAGAATAAACATTATACAATTTATGGGAGAGGGATACATTTGTTATGAATGGGGGTTGTCATGGCAATCAAGCAATATAAATATATGCCTCATACACCATACAAGTAGGCAACAGTCAATCAAACAATAAGATATATAAACAAGTATATGATCAAATCAAATAATCAAAGAATGAAATGAATGAGCATTAAACAATGTATGAGAAGTATAAACATGTTAATCAATCAAACAATAGAAGCATGGATGAAAGAAACAAGTATAGAAAATATCAGATTAATCAGACAAGTGAAACTATGCACACAAAGAATCAATGAATAATTTAATCGGGAAATGATGCAAGGATCAAATAAAATTAAGATGAAAGGCCTCTAATACATGGCATATGAGATGAACAAGGGAGGATCAAAAGATCTCTTCAATTTCCTTAAGCAATCCCTAAGTCAAACATCAATCATAGAAAAGTCAACCGAAAAGTCAAGTCAACTTAAAAATTATCAAATAAATAGTAAATTAATCACAAAAATTATGAAAAATTAAACTAAGTTAGGTGGAGTCAGGACATCATCATCCCCCTAAAAGATTTCAAAAATAATGAAAATTGGTTATTGAATTAATTGAATCAAAACAAAGGCCAAACCAAGAGTCCAACAACAAGACTAGGTTGGAAATAAATCAAGAATAAATTAAAAATGAGAAATAAAATTCCAATAAAAGGTCAAGTTGACTATGAGACATTGGTCAACCCTCATCCCAAAAATCAGAAGTTAAAAAATAATTTTAAGCTATAAAAATAAAATTAATAAAGATATGTGTGTTAAAATGGACTATTTGAAACAATTAATTAAAATAAAATATTAACATTAAATAAATATGAAAATAAAAATTAAAATAAATTAAATAAAACATTGAGGAATATAAAAAGTATTTTTGATATTTTTATAAACAAATAGCATATTTTTTATTTAATTAAACAAAACAGAAAATAAGAATTAAAAATAAGAAAATAAAATGCATGGAAGTAAAATAAGATGAAATGGGCCTCTTGGTGGTGTGAATAGCGCATGCAATGCTGAGCCCGGTCCAGGAGGAGAACTCCAACGTTATAGCATGAATGAAGCGTGCATGTGAGATATTCATGTGGACATATCAATTGGTCATGTATCACTTAAATCGCTAGAAGACAAAAATTGGACGGATGGCTGAGATTTCACTCCAAGCGCGGGATCGAAGGGCCGCTAGCGTGACACGCAGCCTCTTCTTCATGCAACGTGAACAACAACATGCAGTATGACATTCATGAAAAAAAAAACAGTCCAAATTCCTCCTTCTTCTACACAACTTATCTCACTCTATAGTGCTCCAAATGCAATGATGTAAAAAGCAAAACTCAAGTACAAAATGAGAGGAACATCATGGTATTTTATTTTATGCAAAATGGTGGCTTTAGCATGAAGAAAAATGAACAGCAAGGCAAGCATATTGTAGCACCTCAAATTTGCACCTATCATTGTACATACATTATCATATTAGGTCATAGCATAACATGGTCCACTGCATAGCATTGCATTGTCCCTCTTGCCTCAAGTGCAAGCCAATCAAGAAATTAGGTCAAACTGATCAGGAGATCAGTCAACCAAGCAAGCAAGGTTGTTTCTCAAGGAGCCAAGGCCCTAGGGTTGGTCCAATTTGTTCACATGACTTGGAGGTCCTTTTGAAGTGATTAGGTCAAAGATTGGAGGCTCAGAGGTCATCAGTCAATGCACAATCAGTCAGAAACCCTAGAAAAGTCAAACTTGGTCAACTGTGGTTGATTTTGTGGTTTTGATGGATGGATTTGGTTTGAGAGAGCTTATTCATGTCCCAATAGGCCTCATATATCATGGCAAACAATATCATTGAAGAATTTGAAGTCAATCAGAAAATTTCCAAAAATAGAAACTGGACCTGTAATTTTAACTGCCAAAAATGGAAACTTCTTGATCCCAAACTTACATCATGATACAAGCTTCAAATGAATTTTTGCCCAACATGAAAGTTGAAGATCTTGTTCTCCAATTTCCAAAAAGTCCAAGAACTCTCAATTCCCATGTATGGTTGTCAAGATATGGTCAAATCATTCTCACAAAATCTTGAACTTCAAAAGGCCATATCTCTCAAACCATTTGGCCAAAATTGGTGAGGTTTTTTCGAACAAACCACATTTAACCTCCTCTTTCCAAAAATGCAACTTTCATGTACCAAAACATTGCCAATCAAAATGGCCCTTTTTGAACTATCATGTTTAATTTCAAGTGAGGTGCAATTTTGACTTTTTGAATTAAGTAATTTCCATCCAAATGACCAATTGGAATTGATTTAGAATGTTAATTATGACTTGCCAAAGGCCCATTTTCGTGCTCATGCTACCACACACCACCATTTGGTCAAATTTGGCAAATTAGCAATTTGCTTTATTTGAGCAAAACATGTTTAGCATATGTTAATCCAACCTTAAACAGACAATATATATCCTTTTTTCTGCTCAAAGGGAGCCCTAGCAGCCAACACACAATACAGAAAAACCATCTTTCTCCCAATGCTCATTTTCTTTCATTTTGGATTTTTGTGTTAACAAACCTCAAGCACACGAGCCCTGGTCGTTTACCTTATCACTCACCATCATTTTGAGCATGGTACAAGCTTCATTTCACCACTGGAATAGCAATTTCGAGCTCTGTTTTTCTGAGCATTCATCAATGGCAGCCATGAGTAGAAGCCATTCCAAGCACTCTGAAGCCAAGAATCTTCAACCATGCATCATGTGGGAGGCTGAAGCGCATATGTTTTGATCTACAACTGCCAAACAACCACTGTTCCAACTCTTTCTTCAAAATCAAGTAAGATATCAAATCTCTCCATTTCTAAAACCATGAACTGTATCATGTAGATCTTTGTGCCATGAACTTGCTGAGCTTCGAATCATGTGAATTGGTTAGGTATTAAGAGAGAAATTTGAAATCTAAGTTTGATAACCAAATATGTTTCTGCATGTTTTGCTCTTATTAGCTCGAATTAGTGGAAATGTTGTTTATATCATGAATGAGCATTGATTGATGAGTCGTTTGGTATGCTTAATTTTGATTTCCACGAATTTTGTTCTTGGACCTGGAATTATCGTGAGTGAGTTTTGATTGCTGCCCAGATTTTCGTTCCATTTACTGTAGCTTGATTAGGGTTTGGTGTGCATGAGGGAGATGAAATGTGATTGGCTAAGGGCGTGGGCCGTGCAAGCTTGTGATTGGTCCTTGTGTTCGTTGACCGAGCTTTGACTTTCCATAGTTAAATGAAACGCTGAGTTTCATACTCAGCGAGGGACATTTTGGTCCTTTGGCGTTTTATTTCATATTTATTCCAATAATCATTATTTAATTCATTTTATTTTGTAATGTTTATTTCACCTACCATGCCTAACTTACAAAAATCATAAATCATCCATTTCAAATCCAAATTTAGTGGGAATTTTTGCATCCTCTTCATCATGATCCCTAGTTTTTTATCATTATTTTTGCTGATTTTTTGAATGAGTGAATTTTAAATGGCATTAGGGTTTGTAGAATGTGACCAAATATTGTACATCTTGCCAAATCAATTGTGAAATTGTGATGCTTTGTCCATTTGATCTGAAATTTTTTGTGCTTAATCTACACTCATTCATGTTTATTTTGATGTAAAGATCATGATTTTATCTTATGTGGTTTGAGAGTTGTGAATTTTTGAAGTAGGGTGTGACAACTTGTGTCACACCATGGATGTGCAACTTCCTGATTTTTGTATCCATGCTTCTTGACCTCCAAATGAGCTGATTTTTTGCATGAACCTACTCTTATATGTCTAGTTCACTTGTGATTTTTCTTGGAATTAATTATGCCATTTCCTAATTGTTTGAGATTTTCTCCCCTGTTTGACCAAAAGGTGGACTTATTGTGATGCATGTTGCCATTTCATTTGTGAAATCCTCATACTTTATTAGATGGACATGAAATTTTACATGAGATAACTAGGCATCCTCATCTTTGCCATGGTTTTAGTCCCATTCATTTATCATACACCATCTCTGATTTATGATTTTTCTAAGTTGATGCATGTTTGGTTGACTTCCTTAAGCATGTCCAAAATTGCTTTGACTTTCTGATTTTCATTGACTGCCTTCCACTTGTCCAAATAAGATGAAATTTGACATGCTTACCATGCTAGGTGTTAGGATTGATCATGATTTATTTGGGGATTTTTGGAAATGTTTGAGTTGACTTTTGATGCAAGTCTTTCTGTTGACTTCTATGAGCTCTCACTTGCCATGCTTTGACTTCTTTTGCCTATGAATTGATGATGATGCATGATATGAACATGAACCCAATTGGAATTGTTTCTTGATTGATTAAACATGATTTTGAATGCTTGCCCTTTGCTGTTTTGACTTTTTTTCATTCTCTTTTGACCCTAGGCTTGCCCTAGTGGTCCTGTTACTCACTTTTGAGCTTGTGTTTTCAGGTTGGCCAACAAAATGACCAATGAGGCCAATTATCTTTGATTGAGTTGGCTTGAATATCATTGTTTAACCTTGTTTGTTTTGTAGGTGACTTGGCTCACATGCCTAAGTCTTGTGCCTTGCACATACACATGC
Organism: Lathyrus oleraceus; assembly: GCF_024323335.1. Lineage (NCBI taxonomy): Eukaryota > Viridiplantae > Streptophyta > Magnoliopsida > Fabales > Fabaceae > Lathyrus > Lathyrus oleraceus. The sequence goes on from NC_066581.1 coordinate 277,758,579, forward strand.
TTCTGATTAGCTGTTAATGTCTGTCTCCTTTTGCTTTGATTTGAGTTGCATACTAACATCTGCTTGACTATTTCAGGTGCTTTTAGTTGCTTAGTTCCTAGTGAACTTTTTGCTTTGCTCTGCTTGTATAAGCAACTTGCTTGAGGTATAATTCCTTTTTCTTCATGTAGTCTGGAAGACCTGGCCTGTTACTTGGCCAGGCAACTGTCTGAAGTCCTCCTTAAGAGGCAATGTTTGTGTATGTTTAATTTGTCCTTGTACATAGTCAAAGACCTCCTAAGTGAAGAGGCAATTGGCAGAACCAAGGGATAAGCAACCTATCCCCTGCTATTCGGTGTGTCTTCTATTTTGCTCACACCACTGTGTTGATGCATTACAGATAAAAACCCAAGATCTTGTGCAATTGCACATTTGAGTCAGTATCAAATGTGTAGAAGGGTTCCCACTTTCTGAACCCACACATTCTTGTCAAATGCTCTCCCTGACCAGGGATAAGAGCAATGAGGCACATCCCTCATCTCCTTTCATCTGCTTCACCTTAGCCCCTCAATGGCAAGGTTAAGAGCAACATTCACCCCATTCCAGAGGTTTGTTTGTTGAGGTTAATGTGACCCCTCGACTAAAACCTAACCCATATTTGAGCCCCCTTGTTGGTGTGTTTATTTTAGGCTGTATATGCTTGTGTATGTTTGTATGGTGTGATTGTATCCCCTAGGTTTGTTAGACTCCGCGTAGTCTCGTTTGCATGTCAATTAAGGTAGCACGGTTCCTTCGTATAGGACTTCCTTTCTTGCTTGAGCCTTCTTAAAACACAAACAAACATCATCCCTTCTTAAGGATACGTTAACTCCTTCTACTACAGGTGAGTAAGTCTCCAAAGGTCGAGCATCCGGTAGATTGCGTAGTGACGTTGTCCACTTAAAAAACACAAACCAACAGGAATAGTTTAGCCGAACTACGGCAACTCTGATTCTCATGTCCAGATGAGATACGTAGGCACGAGATGCGATGTCTTGTCGAGTTTGACTAACAACTAACACCAATTCTTTTCTCTCGCCCTCGTTGCGATTGAGACCTTCTTTTCTCTTGCCCCAGTTGCAATCGAGACCTTTCTTCTGCCTGTGTCTTTGTTTTGTGTTGTTGTGTGCTTGGAAGCTGATGTAAGTCCATCGAGTGGCGTTCGGGTTCCAGTGTGAGTTCGTTTTGGTTCGGATGCTGATGTAAGTCCAGTGATTGGCATTCAGGCTCCACGTTTGCCTTCTTGTGTGTGTTTTGGTTCGGATGCTGATGTAAGCCCAGTAATTGGCATTCAGGCTCCACGTTTGCCTTTGCCTGTGTTTGTTTGTGTGCGTGTTAGCCGAGCTACGAATGCTCTGATTCTCCTTCGTCCAAAGGAGATACGTATGCATAGGATGCAACATCCTAGCGAGCATGTGTCGTTTCCCCAGTCCGAACTACTTTGACTCTGATGTCTATGCTTGATAGACTAAGTAGGCCCAGGATACGATGTCCTGCCGAGTCAGTCTTGTTTGTTTCCTTGTGTCTCTTTCAGCCAGTGTGTGTGTGTATGGGCAGTGTTTTAGCAACCACTTTCCTTCCTATTGTGCGTGGATCCCGTCGAGTACGACGGATGCGTAGGGGTGCTAATACCTTCCCTTCGCATAACCGACTCCCGATCCCATTCTCTTTGGTCGTGAGACCATGCTTTTTCCAGGTTTACTCTGAGCGTTTCCTTTCCCTCTTTTGGGATAAATAACGCACGGTGGCGGCTCTGTTGTTCTTGTTTTCCCGCCGGTTTTTCGCGTAATGCGACACATATGAACATGGATATGAGTGGAAAAAATTCAATGTTACAAAATTGAAGTTTAATGAACATGCTTCAATGAAGGGTCCATAAGACAAACATAGCATAATATTAACAACAAAAATTAGTATGAAACAAGCATGGCATAGTGGAAAATAGCATGAAGTAAACATGAATAAATATGACAATAGCATGGACAACATGGTGAACAAGCATGGAGTATGGTTATGGAAGGTTGGAATAAAGAGATTACCTAGTGGTGAAAGTCCACTGCTTCTTGTTGGGATGAGAGGAAAGAAAAGGAAGATACTTCAATGGTGTTGCAAACTTGAAGAATGGAAAATGGAAGTGAGAAACAACCTTGACCTTGCCTTGCTCTTGCTTAGGTCGAAAATGTAGCAGCCTCCATTCTGATTAGGGTTTCCAAGTCTTAAATATGTAGGGTTTTAAGTGTTTGAATGGGCTTAAGTGTTGGTTTTGAGTCATGAACAAAATGTGTAAAAATGAGGTGTGAAAAGAAATGGCTAAATGTGGCAAAACTTAAGTGAATGAACCAAAAGCAAATGTCCAAATAAGGTAAAAGATGTGTTGGTCATTTTGTGGTTAAACTTGGTTTTTCTTGTGCAGCATAAAAAACAAACCAACTAGGTGACTTTAAGGCATTGTAACTTGACGAATACATGTCCAAACGACAAGGCAATGCAAACAGTAGAAAGAGGGAATTAAACTTAACATATTTCATATTGAATACAAGTTGAAATGATGAGTGGAAAGATGTGAAAAATGACCATAAAGTTCAGGTCTCATGGCTGCAAAATGGTTGGGCCAGTTTGGCCTAAATGCTGTCAAAAAATTTAGCCTATGATACCAACTTTAGATGAGTGTATCTTCCAAACCAATGATCCAAATGGGGTGGTTCAAAAAAGGTGTGAAAGAATACATAACAAGGTACAACTGTTATGAAGAAAGTGTTTCCAAAAGATGCCTTGAAGTGCAAGAAATCTGGCCCATAAGTCTTGACAAATTTTGGACTTAGAAAATTTTCTAAGTGTCCTAAAATAAAGTCTTACTTTGACCAAGCATAACTTTCTCAATTTTAATCCAAATGAAACAAACTTTATATCTCTAGAAAGCTTGGAACAAGAGGAACAACTTTCATGTTGGAGAAATTTTCAAATGGAGCTTGAATCTTGATGGAATATAGGCTTAAAGTGGGTGCAAAAACCATAAAACATTGCCTTAAATGGAAAGTCAACTATTTCCAAATTTAGTAACTTTTCCAATTCCTGATTAAATGATGAATCCATGATCCAACCTTGATCAAATTTCACATGTAGGCTTCCTTAGGCATGAATTTTGAGATTCCACTTTCAAAATGTCAGGAGTTGACTTTTCTGGCCCCATAGTTGACTTTTCCCAAACTGTGTGATTCCCGATTCCATTGATCAATTGAAGCACCTCTGGCTCAAATAAAGAGATGATTTTTTATATGTAGACCCTTGTGGACATATGGAGGGCCATGGAAATGAGTTTCACCCAAGGAATCATAAATAAACCGATTTTATGCAAAAACCATAGTTTAGGACAAAAATGCTCAAGAACTGATTGCACTGATTGCCAATGGATCTTTGTGAGATAAATGTGAGTCTTCTTAGGCCAAGATGCCTATATAATCATGACATGAATGAGACCCTCTAATTCCAATCAAACATTGCTTGTTGCAGATAGCCATGAAACCCTGATTTCTGATTAAATGCAGATGCACACTCTGAGAGCTCTGAATCTTCCACTGATGAACTGAGGACCATAATAAGACATATGGAACCCCTTGAGACCTTTGAGACTTGTATATTTGGAGAATGAAGTCCAATTATCAATCTTTCTTTGTGTGGGCTCCCTCTGGTAAGGAGTGGTCAATCAAACCCTGATTTCCCAAGTCACTGATGCAGTATGCAATGGGTATGACCTAGTATGATGCTAATGAAATGTAAGACACAATCCCATGCTTCCAAGAAAAATGAAGGGTAAATTTTGGGGGTATTACACAATACATATATTATCAACTAATTAAATCAATACTGATGGTTATATTTTTTTTACAAAAGCGTGATTATTTGACATCGAATAACCACGAGCGAAAGATATTAAAGTTGAAGCAGCCCAATGCTGATTGGTTTCAGAGTGTTTTCCGCTATTCTGGTCTTGCCAGTTTATGTTTTTCTACGTACATGATCAAAAACCACGGAATGCAAACTATTTTTGCAGAGAGGTGGGATTTAGAGAGTTTGTATTTCCACCTTCCTATAGGCGAGATGATCATCACATTGGATGACGTCTTATGCCTTATGCATGTTTCCATAAGGGGGAAATTTCTTGTCCACGGAAGGATCAGTCCAGAGGAAGGCGTCAACTTGATGGTCACCCATTTGGGGGCTGACCAGTTGAGGCCTCACAGGAGGCACATGACACCAGGGGTTCTCATGCTAGGTTTAGTTTTTTGGAAAAGGTTTATAATGATCATCTACATCGGGATGTGGATGTTATAGGTGACGGTATGCAAGTTGAGTACCATCAGACTTGCGCATTGAGGTGTTACCTCTTGTTCTTGGTTGACACATCCATTTTTATAGACAAAAGTGAAACCTATGCCGATGTAGTCTACCTTAAGTACTTCATCGACTTGACTGTGATTCACGAGCACAACTAAGGGCTCCCTGTTTTGTACTCTAAGTTGGGTACGAGTCGTCTTTTGAAGACACATCAAATAATAAGGAGTTGGACGCTATTTACGGTAATTTACGATTACTAATATTTTTATAATTCATTTGTTACACTTGTTATTAATATTATATATGAACAATTTTCAAGAATTAATTATCTCCAACCACCATCACATTACCGGTTTTGAAGTTACGTCGACCTACACTGAGGATTGGTTGCATGTTGTCGCATTTATTCCGTACAAGGGGAATAATGCAGTTGAGGCCATTCAGAGTGCATCTTGACCGTCTTGTAACATATGATATCTGATTTTGCCCATAGGGAGGTCACCGCGAGACACATCCATTTGATATCATTTCCCTATACTTAGGATGGCTGACATGTGAGCTAGGTCTGATCTATCCTTATCTGCCCCAATGAGTGATGCACTAGTCTGGCTACTTACAAATTATTGTGAAACCTCCCTATGAGTATGCTCCTCCCAACGTCCTCCGCAGAGACTTGGATATGATACTTGACGATTTCGAGAGTCACTTGGTACCAGAGAAGTATTGCAGGGAGGCAACTCCTATATAATAGGCTTATGCTGACGGAAACATGACATGGTTCTATAGGGTGTCACACCCTATCATGGCGCCAGAAGCTCCTAGAAAACCACATAGATCAGCTAACCAAGAGGTACTTGAGGCTCAGGTGACCACACCGAGGGCATGATTACGGTCTGTCAGCGTGCCGTGGAGATGGGTAGAGTAGGTATAAAGGCAGAACTCTTTGAGGTTGACACTCCCTAGTTGGCCCTCGTGGAGAACATGATTTCCGAGTTATGAAATGTCATGCAATACAGTTCGACGAGGAGAAGGTAGGGGGTTGGACGTACCCAATAGTTTATGCATGGTGTATTTTTTGGATATTTGGATGTATTGTTTTTTGTTGTATTTTCGGATAAATATTATGTATGGTGTTACATTCTTGGATTATTATATGACTTTTTGCTTTCGTTTAACTTTAATATAACTTGATTTTAATTTAACATAAACTAGCCTAAAAATTACAATGCTGGGACAACGGTGTTGCTCTGAAATGATTCAGAGGGGATTTATGGTGATGCAGATCCAAAATAATTCACCCTTGCAATTAACACGCTTCCAACACCTTTTAAAGAACTTTAGGGAACATTTCATATATGAAGATTCAGATACACCTAAATAATATATGGTGATGCATCTCCTGACCATAATTTTTTCAAAATAGGGTGATCTAAGAATATCGCAATTTGGTGTGATTTTGGTGCGTTTGAAGATGCATCTCCGGACGCATGAAAGGAAATTTTGGATTTTCAAAGGTGTGGTTGTTAGTTGAGATTTCAATGCCAAGGTTGGATTAAGTATGATGGGCAAAATAAATATTTTAAAGATGTTTTGACTTCGACAAGAAGTATTTTGGGAGATCTTAGTCGAAAAGGTCCTTTGTAGAAGAGGGATATGCTGGTTTTAGGACTTAGAAATATTTCCGAGTTTAGACTGCAACTTCATCGGAAGCAATACTGAGGTTGCGTTAGAGGAAGGGTTTTAAAATTTGAATAAGGATGACAATTGTATTTTGTCCTTATCCATTTATCTAAAATGACGCGTGTAAATCTATGGTGAAGTGAAGGCATGCAAGCGAAATGTGTAATTTTATGGAGAAAATACCGTTGATAGCGGTTATTTTCGACTTAGTATAAATAAGGGTCTTAGTGTATAGGATTTCCATGTGTTAAATCATTGTATAAATAATCAAAAATTACTCTAAGTATCTAAGTGTGTTTTGTAACACCCCGATAATAATATGATAATTATTTAAATTAAGTTAATAATATATTTATTAATTTAATTAGATAATTGGATTATTATTATTATTATTATTATTTTGGAATTATTAAATTATTATTATTATTGGAATAATAATATAAATTGGAAAATATATAAGTTGGATTAAGGAAAAAGAGTTTCATTTTGGAAAAATAAGGTTTTCACGTGAAACTCAGAGAAGCGGCTGAAAGAGGAAAAGGGCAAGAGGCAGAGCAAGAGGAAGAGGGTTGGAGAAGAGAAGAGCTTGGAGCTTGAGATTCGCCGGATTAACTCAGGTAAGGGGGGTTTATCATCGATTAATGGGTATTATGGGTTAGCATGTAATGGGTAGTGATGAACCGTTGAATTGACCCTAATTGGGATTGTCGAATGCTGAAAATTGTGATGGATATGTTGTGTAAAAACTGAAATTTGAACCTGTAATTGAGTGTGTTGTAATTTCCCTAACGTATAGCTTTTTACGGAATTGGAATCGGAGGTCCGGAAGTCCTCTAACGGCGGAAAATGCGGAGAATTCTGCATTCTGCTTTGTGTTAGCGCAGGAACTGCTGTTTTGTCTGCGTTAACCGGTTAACCCAGGGTGTTAACCGGTTAACACTGTTACGAATTGAGAATTTGTGTTGTTTTGCCTGCGTTAACCGGTTAACCCAGGGCGTTAACCGGTTAACACTGTTAAGTTTTGGGCAGTAAGCGTGTTTTGCCTGTGTTAACCGGTTAACCCAGGGCGTTAACCGGTTAACGCTGTTGCAGAGTGGAAAAAGTGTTAATTAAAATGTTGTGTGCCTAATTGGTGGTTGCCTATATCGGTGTGTGATATAGTAGGGATTATTTCCCGCTGTTTTGAGCAGTATAGGTATTAGTAGAGTGTGCTAATACTGTGTTTAATTATTTGACATGATGTGATGTGTTGATACATGTGTTGATGATGTATGATGAAATGCATAATGCTGTGAATGTATATATTATGCATGTATTTGTGAATGGACTGTTGTATGGCTTAGAGTGTGAGCATGTGTCCATTGTGGATTGTTGTTGATGTTGCATTGCTAGATGATTAGCGTGCATAGCATAGCCCTTGGGGTTGTAGCTAATTCCCATAGTGAGGAATTAGTGAGTGAATCATTGTGGATTTGTTGTTGATGTTGGCATGCTAGGTGATTAGTGTGCATAGTCTAGCCTTTGGGGCTGTAGCTAATTCCCATAGTGAGGAATTAGTGAGTGAGTCACTAGGTCTCAAATGAGTGAGACTAGTGAGCTTAGTAGCCGTATCTGGATTGATCGGTGAGCTTGAACTATATGTTCAAGAATAGTCGGTACCGCATGTGTGGAGTCTCATTGCATAATTGATGTATGGCGTATAATATGAATGGATGTATTCCAGTATTATACGTGTGTTGTATGTTGTATGTTGTGTTGAGGTTGAGTATGATTGAGTTGATATTGCTGTTACTGAATGTGTAATCTGATTTGGGTGATGAAATGTGTTATTTACTTAACATGACATTATATTCTATAATGCTTATTATATCGATTGAGGAACTCACCCTTACAACTATTTTTCAGGTAACGAGCAATGAGTTGAGTAGAAGCTAATGCTTGGAGTCTAGTGTAGTCTCCTTAGTGGGTCATGCTCTGATAGACGTAACATCGGGAGGGAACGTTTTAATTGTGTTGTTGATGGTTGTTGAACCAGCTTACATGTAGTATGTTATATGCTTTGAATGATCGATTTGATCTCTATCCGCTGCGTATTGTGCAATACTTTATGTTTTGAGTTAAATAATGAGCATGACTAAATATTATGGTGATTGGTGTGAAATAATTGTGTGACACCCTTAAATGCATGATTACTCTGATTTATATATTATTATTTTAATTAAATATTTGGGGTATTTTAGAATGGTGTTACATTAGTGGTATCAGAGCATAGTCGGTCGAGTCGAGTCGTAATTATTCTGTTTCCCCTGTACGGGATAGGTGTTGTGTAACCCTATCAGTACTTATGGTTTTAGCTTGTTGGGTTTTCAGAATAGAGATGGCTGGAAGAAGTAGAGACGATGCTGTGATTGCTGAGGCTCTGGGTATGCTAGCTAGAGTACTTGGAGGAAATCCGAATGTTGTGGGAATGGGAGCTGCTCGTCAACTGAGTGAGTTCCAGAAGAACAATCCTCCAATGTTCAAGGGAGCATACGATCCAGATGGCGCTCAGAAGTGGTTGAAGGAGATCGAGAGGATCTTCCGAGTGACTGAGTGTGCCGATAACCAGAAGGTCAGGCTCGGTACGCATATGCTGTCAGAGGAAGCAGATGATTGGTGGGTTGCTACCCGCACTGAATTGGAAGCTGCCGGGAGTGCTGAGGTCACTTGGGCGGTGTTCAGAGAGAGATTTCTGAGGAAGTACCTTCCGGAGGAGGTCAGAGGAAGGAGAGAGATAGAGTTCTTAGAATTGAAGCAGGGCGATCGGTCTGTTACTGAGTATGCTGCTAAGTTCACAGAACTGTCAAAGTATTACATTCCCTATGATGAGGCTACTGGAGAATTTTCAAAATGCGTGAGGTTTGAGAACGGGTTACGTCCCGAGATCAAGCGGGCTATTGAGTATCAGCGGATTAGGGTGTTTTCTAATTTGGTCGACTGTTGCATAAGGTTTGAACAGGATACCAAGGCCAGAGCGGAAAGCTATCAGCAGAGGGTTGATAGGAAAGGCAAGAATCAGAATGATCGTGGGAAACCGTATGCAGCTGGCAGAGGTTTCCAGAGACAGAGTGGGATGAAGAGACCTAGTGGGGGAGACTCTAGTGCTCCTGCTAAGTGTTTCAGATGTGGTCAGGCTGGACATCGTGTCCAGGAGTGTACCAGTGCTGAGAAGAAGTGTTTCAAGTGTGGAAAAGGTGGTCACTTGGCTGCAGAGTGCCGGTTGAAGACTGCGACTTGTTTCAACTGTGGAGAGGTGGGTCATATCAGTCCACGGTGTCCTAAGCCGAAGAAAGAGAATCAGTCGGAAGGCAAGGTCTTTGCTTTATCGGGTTCTGAGACTTCTGCAGATGATCGTTTGATCCGAGGTACGTGTTATATTAATGGCTTTCCTCTTGTAGCTATTATTGACACCGGTGCTACTCATTCCTTTATATCTTTGGATTGTGCTGTGAAACTTAAGTTAGAGATATCTGAGATGCTTGGAAGTATGGTGATTGATACTCCTGCGAAGGGTTCAGTGACTACTACTTCAGTTTGTTTGAATTGTCCTTTGAGTATTTTGGTAGAAACTTTGGTATAGACCTTGTGTGTCTTCCACTAGTGCAGATTGATGTTATCTTGGGAATGAACTGGTTGGTGTTTAACCGAGTTTCTATCAGCTGTTTTGATAAGACTGTGATATTTCCTGAGATTGAGGAAGGAAAGAGTTTATTTCTATCAGCAAAGCAAGTGAATGAGGAAGTAGCAGATGGGGCAGAGTTGTTTATGCTGTTAGCGACTTTAGAGGCTAAAGATAAACTGGTGATTGGCGATCTAGCTGTGGTGTGTGATTTTCCTGATGTGTTTCCAGAAGAAGTGAATGAATTACCGCCAGAGCGTGAAGTTGAGTTCTCGATTGATTTGGTACCTGGTACTAGACCGATATCGATGGCTCCGTACCGTATGTCTGCTGTTGAGTTAGCTGAATTGAAGAGTCAGTTGGAAGATCTGTTGGATAAGAAATTTATTCGTCCGAGTGTGTCACCGTGGGGTGCACCAATGTTGTTGGTTAAGAAGAAAGAAGGTACTATGAGGTTGTGTGTGGACTACAGGCAACTGAATAAAGTAACGATCAAGAATCGGTATCCTTTGCCGAGGATTGATGATTTGATGGATCAGTTGGTTGGTGCGAGTGTGTTCAGCAAGATAGATTTGAGATCTGGGTATCATCAGATACGTGTGAAAACTGAGGATATTCAGAAGACTGCTTTCAGAGCAAGGTATGGACATTATGAGTATTCTGTAATGCCTTTTGGTGTGACTAATGCGCCTGGAGTATTCATGGAGTATATGAATAGGATTTTCCATCCGTACCTAGACCAGTTTGTTGTGGTGTTTATTGATGACATTTTGGTGTATTCGAAATCTGAAGAAGAGCATGTTGAGCATTTGAGAGTGGTTTTAGAAGTTCTCCGAGAAAAGAAATTATTTGCTAAACTGTCTAAATGTGAATTTTGGTTAGAAGAGGTTAGTTTTCTTGGTCATGTGATTTCAAGAGGTGGTGTTGCTGTTGATCCTTCTAAGATAGAAGCGGTATCTAAGTGGGAAGCTCCTAAGTCTGTTGCTGAAATTCGAAGTTTTCTTGGACTTGCAGGTTATTATAGGAAGTTCATTGAGGGATTTTCTAAGTTGGCGTTACCGTTGACGATGTTGACTAGAAAGGGACAAGCGTTTGTTTGGGACTCAAAATGTGAAGAAGGTTTCCAAGAGTTAAAGGGAAGGTTGACTACTGCTCCTATTCTGATATTACCGAGTTCGTCGGAATCATTTGAGGTTTATTGTGATGCTTCATTGTTGGGTTTGGGTGGTGTGTTGATGCAGAATGAGCAGGTTATAGCTTATGCTTCGAGACAGCTGAGGGTTCATGAGAGGAACTATCCGACACACGATTTAGATTTGGCAGCTGTGGTATTTGTTCTAAAGTTATGGAGGCATTACTTGTATGGATCAAGATTTGATGTTTTCAGTGACCATAAAAGTTTAAAGTATTTGTTTGATCAAAAAGAGCTGAATATGAGACAGAGGAGATGGTTAGAATTTCTGAAAGATTATGACTTTGGTTTGAATTACCATCCGGGTAAAGCAAACCTAGTGGCTGATGCATTGAGTCGGAAATCATTGCATATGTCTATGTTAATGGTTAAGGAATTGGATTTAATTGAGCAGTTTAGAGATTTGAGTTTGGTGTGTGAGAGTACTCACAATAGTGTTAAATTGGGAATGTTGAAGTTAACGAGTGGTATTCTGGATGAGATCAGAGAGGGTCAGAAATCCGATATGCTTTTGGTTGATAAGTTGACTTTAGTGAGTCAAGGTCAAGGTGGTGAATTCAGAGTTGATGAGAATGGTATTTTGAAATTTGGTAGTCGGGTGTGTATTCCGGATGTTACTGAGCTTAAGAAGAGTATTCTTGAGGAAGGACATCGTAGTGGCTTGAGTATTCATCCTGGAGCTACGAAGATGTATCATGATTTGAAGAAGTTATTTTGGTGGCCGGGAATGAAAAGAGAAATCGCGAGTTTTGTTTATTCTTGTTTGACTTGTCAGAAGTCAAAGATTGAGCATCAGAAGCCGTCTGGGCTAATGCAACCGTTGGCTATTCCAGAGTGGAAGTGGGATAGTATCAGTATGGATTTTGTTTCGGGTTTACCGAGGACAAGTAAGAATTTTGAAGCTATTTGGGTGATTGTGGATAGACTGACGAAGTCGGCTCATTTCATTCCGATCAAAATGGATTATCCGTTAGAGAGATTAGCTGAGTTGTATATTGAGAAGGTTGTAAGTTTGCATGGTATTCCGTCGAGTATTGTTTCGGACAGAGATCCTAGATTTACATCGAAGTTCTGGGAAGGTTTGCAGAGGGCTTTGGGAACTAAGCTGAGATTGAGTTCTGCATATCATCCGCAGACTGATGGTCAGACTGAGAGGACGATTCAGTCATTAGAGGATCTTTTGAGAGCTTGTGTTTTGGAAAAGGGAGGTGCTTGGGATTGTTATTTACCTTTGGTTGAGTTTACCTATAACAATAGTTTTCATTCGAGCATTGGTATGGCACCGTTTGAAGCTTTGTATGGTAGGAGATGTCGGACACCTTTATGTTGGTATGAGTCCGGTGAGAGTGCTGTGGTTGGACCGGAGATTGTTCAACAGACTACGAAAAAGATTAAAATGATTCAGGAGAAGATGAGAATTGCTCAGAGTCGTCAGAAGAGTTATCATGATAAGAGGAGGAAGTCACTTGAGTTCCAAGAGGGAGATCACGTGTTTCTTCGTGTTACTCCGATAACTGGTGTTGGTCGAGCTTTGAAGTCGAAGAAGTTGACACCTCGATTCATTGGTCCTTATCAGATTTTGGAGAGGATAGGGGAGGTAGCCTATCGTGTCGCTTTACCGCCGTCGCTTGCGAAATTGCATGAGGTTTTTCATGTGTCTCAGTTGAGGAGGTACATTCATGATCCGTCGCATGTAGTCCAAATAGATGATGTACAGGTGAGAGATAACCTGACTGTTGAAACGTCACCTATGAGGATCGAGGATCGAGAGTTGAAGCAGTTGCGGGGTAAAGAGGTTGTCTTGGTGAAGGTAGCTTGGGAAGGACCAGCAGGTGGCAATGTGACTTGGGAACTTGAGAGTAAGATGAAGGAGTCTTACCCAGAGTTGTTCGCTTGAGGTATGTTTTCGAGGACGAAAACTCTTTTAGTGGGGGAGAGTTGTAACACCCCGATAATAATATGATAATTATTTAAATTAAGTTAATAATATATTTATTAATTTAATTAGATAATTGGATTATTATTATTATTATTATTTTGGAATTATTAAATTATTATTATTATTGGAATAATAATATAAATTGGAAAATATATAAGTTGGATTAAGGAAAAAGAGTTTCATTTTGGAAAAATAAGGTTTTCACGTGAAACTCAGAGAAGCGGCTGAAAGAGGAAAAGGGCAAGAGGCAGAGCAAGAGGAAGAGGGTTGGAGAAGAGAAGAGCTTGGAGCTTGAGACTCGCCGGATTAACTCAGGTAAGGGGGGTTTATCATCGATTAATGGGTATTATGGGTTAGCATGTAATGGGTAGTGATGAACCGTTGAATTGACCCTAATTGGGATTGTCGAATGCTGAAAATTGTGATGGATATGTTGTGTAAAAACTGAAATTTGAACCTGTAATTGAGTGTGTTGTAATTTCCCTAACGTATAGCTTTTTAAGGAATTGGAATCGGAGGTCCGGAAGTCCTCTAACGGCGGAAAATGCGGAGAATTCTGCATTCTGCTTTGTGTTAGCGCAGGAACTGCTGTTTTGTCTGCGTTAACCGGTTAACCCAGGGTGTTAACCGGTTAACACTGTTACGAATTGAGAATTTGTGCTGTTTTGCCTGCGTTAACCGGTTAACCCAGGGCGTTAACCGGTTAACACTGTTAAGTTTTGGGCAGTAAGCGTGTTTTGCCTGCGTTAACCGGTTAACCCAGGGCGTTAACCGGTTAACGCTGTTGCAGAGTGGAAAAAGTGTTAATTAAAATGTTGTGTGCCTAATTGGTGGTTGCCTATATCGGTGTGTGATATAGTAGGGATTATTTCCCGCTGTTTTGAGCAGTATAGGTATTAGTAGAGTGTGCTAATACTGTGTTTAATTATTTGACATGATGTGATGTGTTGATACATGTGTTGATGATGTATGATGAAATGCATAATGCTGTGAATGTATATATTATGCATGTATTTGTGAATGGACTGTTGTATGGCTTAGAGTGTGAGCATGTGTCCATTGTGGATTGTTGTTGATGTTGCATTGCTAGATGATTAGCGTGCATAGCATAGCCCTTGGGGTTGTAGCTAATTCCCATAGTGAGGAATTAGTGAGTGAATCATTGTGGATTTGTTGTTGATGTTGGCATGCTAGGTGATTAGTGTGCATAGTCTAGCCTTTGGGGCTGTAGCTAATACCCATAGTGAGGAATTAGTGAGTGAGTCACTAGGTCTCAAATGAGTGGGACTAGTGAGCTTAGTAGCCGTATCTGGATTGATCGGTGAGCTTGAACTATATGTTCAAGAATAGTCGGTACCGCATGTGTGGAGTCTCATTGCATAATTGATGTATGGCGTATAATATGAATGGATGTATTCCAGTATTATACGTGTGTTGTATGTTGTGTGTTGTGTTGAGGTTGAGTATGATTGAGTTGATATTGCTGTTACTGAATGTGTAATCTGATTTGGGTGATGAAATGTGTTATTTACTTAACATGACATTATATTCTATAATGCTTATTATATCGATTGAGGAACTCACCCTTACAACTATTTTTCAGGTAACGAGTGTCGCATTACGCGAAAAACCGGCGGGAAAACAAGAACAACAGAGCCGCCACCGTGCGTTATTTATCCCAAAAGAGGGAAAGGAAACGCTCAGAGTAAACCTAGGAAAGAACATGGTCTTGCGACCAAAGAGAATGGGTTCGGGAGTCGGTTATGCGAAGGGAAGGTATTAGCACCCCTACGCATCCGTAGTACTCTACGGGATCCACGCACAAAAGGAAAGAAAATGGTTGCTAAACACTGCTCAAACTCACACACACTGGCTGAAAGAGACACAAGAAACTGACTGAAACTGACTCGGCAGGATGTCGCATCCTGGGTCTACTTAGTCTATCAGGCATAGACATCAGAGTCGGAGTAGTTCGGACTGGGGAAACAACACATGCTCGCTAGGATATCGCATCCTATGCATACGTATCTCCTCGGACGAGAGAAGAATCAGAGCATTCGTAGCTCGGCTGACATGCGCACAAACAAACACAGGCAAAGGCAAACGTGGAGCCCGACTGCCAATCACTGGACTTATGTCAGCATCCGAACCTAAAACACACGCAAAGAGGCAAACGTGGAGCCCAAATGCCAATCACTGGACTTACATTGACATCCGAACCTAAACACACACACACTGGAACCCAAATGCCACTCGATGGACTTACATCGGCTTCCAAGCACACAACAACACAACAGGTTGATAGGGGGTCGGGGACTCAGCCTATAACTGTCAAACACACACAAACAGACAGACAGCAAATGCTAAGGAGTCACAGACTCGAGCCTAGCAAAGGTCAGACAACACACACAAAAGAAAGAAAAGGCGCCCGGAGAGATCAGCTCAATCTCCTGCCTACATACTTCATCTGGTATGAAGATCAGGGCGATGTAGTTCCCCTACGCAGGGACAAGGATCTAGCCTAACCAGATAACAGAGGGAGACACAACACTAGGGAGACTACGACTCGAGCCTAGATGTTGTCATGCAAAATCAACCCTAAGTTATGGTTTCTAGCTAAATGGCACGAGGGCCAACCTATCCTAAGTATGGCTCACACAGGAAGCAAACCACACACACACTTAACTCGCACAGGAAGCGAGCCAAGCAAAACCTAACTTGCACAGGAAGCAAGTCTAAACTAATCCTAACTTGCACAGGAAGCAAGTCAAACTATCCTAACTTGCACAGGAAGCAAGTCAAACTATCCTAACTTGCACAGGAAGCAAGTCAAACTATCCTAACTTGCACAGGAAGCAAGTCAAACAATCCTAACTTGCACAGATAGCACACGCTATACACAAACAAGTGGCTCAAACAAGGGTTAGGTTTTAGTCAAGGGGTCATATCAACCTCGACAAACAAACCTCTGGAATGGGGTGAATGTGCTCTTAACCTTGCCATTGAGAGACTAAGGTGAAGCAGATGAAAGGATGAAGTGAGGATGAGACCTCACAGCTCACATCCCTGGCCTGGGAGAGCTCAAGACAAGAATGTGTGGGTTCAGAAAGTGGGAACCCTTCTACACATTTAAAACTGACTCAACTGTACAGTTTGTACAAGATCTTGGGTTTGTATCTTCAATGCATCAACACAGTGGTGTGAGCAAAGCAGATGACACACTGAATAGTGGGGGATAGATTGCATATCCCTACCTTCCACCAATTGCCTCTTCACTTAGGAGGTCTTTGACTCTATGCAAGGACAAAATTAAACAGTCACAAACATTGCCTCTTAAGGAGGACTTCAGACAGTTGCCTGGCCAAGTAACAGGCCAGGTCTTCCAGACTACATGAAGTAAAAGAGACATACCTCAATGCAAATTGCTTATACAAGCAAAGCAAAGCAAAAAGTTCACAAAGGAACTAAGCAACTAAAGCACCTGTAACAGTCAAGCGGATGTTAGTATACAACTTCAAACAAAGTAAAAGGAAACAGAGGTCAACAGTTAATTGGAGGCAAATGAATGTGCAAGGCACAAGGCTTAAGGCATGTGAGCCAAAACACCTACAAAACAAAGAGGTTAGGCAATGATATTTGAGCAAGCTCAATCAAAAGAATTGGTCTCAATGGCCATTTGATGGTCAACCTGAAATCACAAACTCAAAGGTGAGTAACAGGACCACCAGGGCAAGCCTAGGGTCAAAAGTGAATGAGAAAGTCAAAACAGCAAGGGTTAAGTATCCAAAATCATGTTCAAATAATTAGGAAACAAAACCAATTGGGTTCATACTCATATCAATCACTTATCATCATTTCATGAACCATTTAGGTCAAAACATGGCAAACAGAAGCTCATAGAAGTCAACAGCAAGACTTGCACCAAAGGCAATCTAAACATTTTCCAAAAAATCATCAAATAAATCATGATCAAACCTAACACACAGCACGGTAAGCATGTCAAATTTCATCCCGTTTGGACAAGTTTAGGAGGTCAAAAACGTTTAATCGGGACTTTGTCAAAATTAAATCGAGCATTGTGTGAAAGGTCACCCTAAGTGTCTAAGGGGACATGTTCCTACCCTTCATTGATTTCACACAAAAATCCCAGGTTTGGAAAGATCGGAATAAACACATGAAACGCACAAGATGACATTTAATTAATAGAACTCATAAAATCGGGATAAATTCGCAAAATGGTCTAAAAAGTCAACAAAGTCAAACATTCATGTTTTTGGTATTTTCATGCTCACATATTCATTCTATGTTAAATAAAATAAAATCAAAAGATGAAAATCAAAAATGGAAGTTCTAGAAGAAAACCTTAAAAAAAACCTTTTTCTTAAAAAAGAAAAAAAACACAAATGGGGGAGATGGGATTCGAACCCCTCCCCTTGGCAATGCATCTCAGCGCGCCCACCACTGGGCTGTGAATCACCTGGTGACACAAGCTTACTCCCAAGTCAAGATAAACAAAACAAATAATTTAAAAATCTGAAATGCGCGCGCCCTGGCACCATCTTCATCCCCAAAATCAAATATGTTTCTCAATCTTTGGCAACACATATCTTCCTCTATAGTGGACGAAATCGAATGAAATAAAAACCAATGTTCATCTATTTCATGAGCTTAAAACAACCATGGTCCTGAATTTTAAAATGGTACACTATACACAAAGATACATCATAGTGAACATAGAAACCCTAACTCCCTAGCAGCAAAACTCAAAAACCACACATAAGCAAAATTGGATAAAAATAGGCATTCAATCATGTTCAGGGGGTTGAATATAGCATTTCTCATTCACACATCAAGTCATGAAAACCATTCTATCAAGCAATTCGAAAGCAAGTTGCTAACCTGAACAGGGCAATGTTGAATGTGATGTTAGAGGTGTTTTTAATGATGCTAGATGATCCCTTTAGCTCCTTTGATGCTCCAGGAATGTAATGCTTTTGAGAGTTTGCCTTGAAACCTCCTCAACTGTTCTAGCCAATTCAAGATGCAAGTGTGAAGACTTGAAGTTTGGATATGATGATTTAATGATTACAGATGGGATTTTCTGCCTACAATAGCTTCTACTTGTTATATGGAAGGTGTTTGAATGGATGGTTTGCAAGGGACTTGAGGAAAATATGATTTTGCAAATTTGGATTTTGAAGTAGAAAGTGAGCTTTTGTTCAGGCCAAGTGGTTTGTGTGGCTGCTAGCAGTTGGTTGTGTTGGCAGAAAAATAGTGATGCCAAGGTGAGTGTAAGGTGATGGTATGATGTAGGCTAAGCCATGTTATGTTGGTGGTCACAATGCAATACTTCAAGTTTGGTTCATGCAGGGTTTAGGCAACTTTGGTTTTGGACAGGTTTTTGGTAAAAATCAAGTGCAGTGAGTTTGAGGTTTGTTATGTTGGTTTTTAGGATTTGAAGAAAGCAAAACAAGGTTGGACTGGCCTGCTGCTATTTTTTGGGTTCTTGTCATGACAACCCATGGTCTATGCCAAGCAAGCAAGGGATGGAGTTGGAAAAAAAAAAAGAAAGTATTCTGTCTGCTACTGTAAGGTTTTGTTTTATGACAGAAAAAGTGCAGTTTCTCTTATGTAGGTCATGTGTTGCCAAGGGCTTTCTTTTGCTTGCTGCAGGCTTTGACCAACCAACTTAATTTATTGGTTTTGGATAGAAGAAGTTTAGCAGGGCAAGGTTGGAAAAGAATGAAGGTTGGTTGTGAAATTGTTTTTGATGACAGGAAAAATCAATGGCCAAGAAATGAATTGTTTTCTTGAAGATGGGAAGTCTGTTGGTCCTTTTTGCTGCAGGGAGGTGGTTAGTTCATTTTGTGCTCAGACAGAACATTGCCAATGGCCAAGACCAGTTAGGTTTGGTTATGTTTGGACAGGAAAAGGGGAGTACAAGGTTTCTTGAAGATGTCAAGTTGGTTGTGGTTGGAATGAATGAGATTGTTTTTTTGGTTTTTTTGGTTAGGTTGTTGCTCATGACAGCAAGAGGGCAAGGTGTGTGCAGGTTTTCTGAAATCCAACTCAAAATAAAGTGCTGTTGTTGGTTTTATGACAGGGAAATGAGGGTGAAAATGTTGCCAGGCTTTTGAAGGAAAGTGCAAGTAGCTAGGTCAAGTGGGTTGTTCCTGCTTTGCAATGTCTGGACAGGTTTTTTTTGGTCAAAATCCAGTGAAGTGAGTTTTTGAGAGAAGGTGTTAGTTTGTTCATGACAGAAAGAGGGCAAGGCTGTTATGAGAGATTGAGGTGAATGCCAAAGCAAGGTACAAGGTAAGGGTTTTTTAGTTGGTCTTTGCTGCAATTTTTTGACAGAAAGAAGCAAGGCAAAGTGAGAGGTTTTGGAGAATGAGTGAAGAGTGTTTTGTGGCTGTTGGATCTTTTACATGACAGAAAAATATGTTTTTTCAAAACCTGCTATTAACTGTTGTTTTTTTTGGTGGCAAGGCATGGTATGGAGCTGTTATGTTGGACAGGGAATTTTTGCAAAGCCAGTAGCTTAGGTTAGTTTTTGAGAGAAGGTGTTAGTTTGTTCTCTTTGCTGTAGCAGGAAAAATGTTGGTTTTGTTGGATGCTGCAGGGTTTCTGCTGTCATAGTACAAAGTAAAGTGTGGAGGTATGGATGGATGTGGTTGCTTAGTGTACTTTTTTTTCAAAATCAAGCAAGCAAGCATGGCTTTGTGTAATGTTGGAGTATGGCTGCATAATGAGGTTTACTATGGCAGAAAACTTGCTGCATAATTGCTGTTTGAAGGTACCAAGGCATGGTTGTGGATAGCAAGGACAAGCATGGTGCATTTGTACCTTTCTTACAATTCAAGTAACCAAGTATAGATTCACATGTTCTGCATAATTTGGCTTTGCAAACACACTTAAAATGATATTTATGAGCTGTTCCCATTGGCCAAATGTTGAAAAAATGCTTGAGTCAAAAAGTCAACTCTCGGTCAAACTTTGAATTTAAATGAAAAGGTCCAAAAATGCCATTTTGATTGGTAAGGTTTTAGGTCATGAAATTTATATTTTTGGAAAGAGGATGAAAAATGTGGTTTGTAGGAAAAAACCCCACCAAATTTGGCCAAACGGTTTGGGAGATATGGCCCTTTGAAGTTCAAGATTTTCTGAAATCGATTCGATCATAACTTGCCAACCACACATGGGAATTGAGAGTTCTAGGACTTTTTGGAAATGGGAGAACAAGATCTTCAACTTTCATGTTGGGCAAAAATTCATTTGAGGCTTGTATCATGATGTAAGTTTGAGGACCAAAACTTTCCATTTATGGCAGTTTTCAATTACAGGCCCAGTTTCTATTTTGGGAAATTCATGATCTGGCTTCAAATTCTTCCATGATGGTGTTTGGCATGATGTATGATGACTATTTGGACATGAATGAACTCTCACAAACCAAATCCAATCATCCAATCACTGATTAAATGGACAGTTGACCAACAGTTGACTTTTAGGGTTTCTGATTGATTGTGCATTGACTGATGACTTCAAAACCCTAATTCCTTGAGAATTTGACTTCAAATGATGTACCAAGTTGTATGAACTCTTGATTGTTGACCATGGTGCCCAAATTCCACAAGAATGACCACTATCCACTGCTTTGACTGACAGTTGACTTTTCTAGGGTTTTTGACTGTCTGGGCATGAACTGCTGACCTCTGAGCCCTTAACCCTTGACATGAACACTTCAAATAGACCTCCAAACCATGTGAACTTGTTGGACAAACCCCAAGGCCTTGATTCAATGAGAAATTCCTTTGCTTGCTTGGTTGACTGATCAGGAGATTAGTTTGACCTAATTCTTGACTGCTTGCACTTGAGGCAACTGAGGAACAATGCAAATGCTATGCAATGGATCATGACATGCTATGACCTAATATGAAAATGTATGTATAATGATAGGTGCAAATTTGAGGTGCTACAGCTGCCCCTATTCAATCAGCTGGGAACCCGAATGGATGAGAGCAACGGCTGTCAGACTTTCAGGGTAAACAGGGATTGAATACCAAAGAACCGTAGAATTTGCACTAACTGGATATAATACAAGAAGAACCACGTCATTTACCGATGACGACCGCAATTGACAACTTCAAAAAAGTGAAACCATTTACCGATGGTTAGAAACTGGAAATTTGATATTTACCGATATCAACGTCAGCACGACCATTTACCGATGGCGGCTGGGGAAAACAAACTTCTGAAAAGCAAAACCATTTACCGATGGTTAAAACTTGATATTTACCGATATCAACTTCAGCACGACCATTTACCGATGGCGGCTGGGGAAAACAAACTTCTGAAAAGCAAAACCATTTACCGATGGTTAAAACTTGATATTTACCGATATCAACTTCAGCACGACCATTTACCGATGGCGGCTGGGAAACAGATTTTGATGTAGAAAGGAAGCAAGACCATTTACCGATGATATCTTCAAAGAAACTGGACATTTACCGATGTCAACTTAGCAAGACCATTTACCGATGGCTGCTGCAACTGGGAATTCGATATTTACCGATATCGAAGGAAACTGGGCCATTTACCGATGGCATCTCCACTTGGGGAGGAACAGAATCTTTGTGGTGATACCAGACAAGACGTTTACCGACGACTTCTGGGGATTTTGATTTTATTGACCAGACATTTACAGATGACTGGGATGAGACTCGATGTTTACCGACATCGAAAGATGATGTTTACCGACATCCAAAGAAATGACCAGACATTTACCGATGACTGGGAATGAGAATTTTATTGGGGAGATACAAATATTTGCAACTGGAAACCAGATAGGACATTTACAGATGACTCTACTGGGGATTTTTAGCCGGGGATTATCAGACATTTACCGATGACTGAGGAAAAGACTCGATGTTTACCGACATCGAAAGATGATGTTTACCGACATCAAAAAAAATGACCAGACATTTACCGATGACTGGGTGAGCCTCGATGTTTACAGACACCGAAACAATGGTGTTTACCGACACCAAAAATGATGACCAGACATTTACCGATGACTGGAGTGAGACTCGATGTTTACAGACACCGAAACAATGAAACACACGCGGGTGTTGGCATGACACTTACTGGTATCACAAAGTACAATATCTGGGATATGCTGAGGCAAGGCTGATCACTTGCTGGGGGTCTCACTGGGGAGAGACAAACTTTCTGTCACCATCGGGTGAGGAAATAAACCTCTGTCACCATCGGGTGAGGAAATAAACCTCTGTCACCATCGGGTGAGGAAATAAACCTCTGTGGGGAATAAACAATCTGAATGCTGTCAAGAGCAACTGTAGCAGACTTGCTGTGCTGATGTTGAATGAAATGATCCGCCTCTGCCGGGGATACGGTCTGGTGAAGTTAACACATGAATGCATATGTTTGAATTTTTCTATGGCGTAATGCTCCATTTATGAATGGAAATGCTACGCAATTTGAGGATGCAATGATTACTACATGCAAAATGCAAATGAACTCTGGCTAGGGAGCCAAAATGATCAGATACTCTGACTCTGTGGGGAGACTCCTCTCGGGGAAATATTCTGCGGGGAATTCATGCTTGAGGAACGGTAAAGCGATTTCTTATTTTTGTTGAAGAATAGCACTGCTGCTGGGGAAATATAAACTCCGCTGGGGATATCTTTCAGTCCATAGGTAGAATAAATGCTGGAGATAAATTTTAATGAACCTGCCTCACTCGGGGAGGAAATGGCAAATACAGGTCTGCTGGGGATAGGCAATCCTTAGATCTGCTGGGGAATAAAAGGCACTATCCACATACGTCTTCGCGGGGGAACACAACTCTGATAGCTTCCAAACTTGCTTGGGGAAAATATCTGTTGAGGAAACGTCCTCACAGACGCCGATCTGAAAAACAGCACAACAAAAAAATGCCTCCAAGGGATACATGGACAAGATACGCTCAAGTGTCCTCAACATTCAAAATGATTTTCAAATGTTTCACCTTTCTGCATGTTATTGTATAGCCTCCATGTTTTTATATGCAATGCTTATCAAAAATTCGGACATTTTGCAAACAAAACAGTAAAAATAAAAACAAGAGAGCTATTTATCTGAATAACGACTTTTATTGATTGAAAATGTGCCTGAAGAGGCAAAATACATTAGGAAGCAATTCCTAGAAAGAGGTAATTGCGCATAAAAAGAAAAAAATCTATCCTAATGGCAATGTGGACACGGCATCCACTATTTCCTAATTCTGTTATAACTCACAGATCATCAGTTTTCCTCCCAACTCCTTGCTTTCTGAGAAGAATGACTGGACAGATCACATCTTTCGAGATGGCAGACGACAAAGCTTGATGAAGTACAGATAACTCAGACTGTAGTCTTCGCTTTAATCCCTAACTTTTGCCTGGATCGCCCTTTCGGGTTTTCAATCCACCGGGATACCCATTTTTGCCTAAGCCGCCCTTGCGGGTTTTCGACTTACCGGGTGTACGAATTTTTCATTTTTATCCCTAATTTTTGCCCGAACCTTTTCTTTCTGTTCTGTTTTTTTTTTTTTGGTTCGCCGGGATGCCCTTTTTTTGCCTGGACTCTTTTATTCTTTTTTGTCCAGCGGGTCGATTTATGCGAAGTATTTTTTGACTACATCTGAGTTGACAGGAGACGGAAAATCTTCACCATCCATAGTTGTAAGCATCAAGGCTCCGCCGGAGAAGACCTTCTTCACAACATACGGACCTTCATAGTTAGGAGTCCACTTGCCCCTGTTATCTGCACCGGGAGGGAGGATCCTCTTCAACACTAGATCACCTATCTGATAGCTTCGAGGACGCACTTTCTGATCAAAGGCTCG
This sequence comes from Lathyrus oleraceus, assembly GCF_024323335.1. Classification (NCBI taxonomy): domain Eukaryota; kingdom Viridiplantae; phylum Streptophyta; class Magnoliopsida; order Fabales; family Fabaceae; genus Lathyrus; species Lathyrus oleraceus. The sequence goes on from NC_066581.1 coordinate 277,782,286, forward strand.
CTTCATCCTTCGCTGATACAACTGTCCATGACATACAGCTGCTAGCCGTCTCTCCTCGATAAGGCTCAACTCGTTAAACCTTGTTCGAATCCACTCGGCTTCGTCTAGCTTGACATCCAATAAAACTCTCAGAGAAGGAATCTCCACTTCAACAGGTAGGACAGCTTCCATACCATACACAAGGGAGTAAGGGGTTGCCCCGGTCGACGTACGTACTGAGGTACGGTACCCATGCAAGGCGAAAGGCAGCATCTCATGCCAATCCTTGTACGTAACGACCATCTTCTGCACAATCTTCTTGATATTCTTGTTCGCCGCTTCTACAGCACCATTCATCTTCGGTCTGTAAGGAGAAGAGTTGTGATGTTCAATCTTGAAATCTTTACAAAGCTCTTTCATCATCTTGTTGTTGAGATTCGAACCATTGTCAGTGATGATTCTCTCAGGAACTCCATAACGACATATGATTTCTTTCTTGATGAACCGGGTAACCACTTGTTTGGTAACGTTAGCATAGGAAGCTGCTTCCACCCATTTGGTGAAATAGTCAATTGCAACCAAGATGAAGCGATGTCTATTCGAAGCAGTAGGCTCAATCTTCCCAATCATATCAATGCCCCACATGGCGAACGGCCAAGGCGAATTCATGATATTCAGAGGGCTTGGTGGTACGTGCACCTTATCAGCATAGATTTGACACTTATGGCACTTCCGAGCATACTTGAAACAATCGGATTCCATAGTCATCCAGTAATAACCTGCTCTCAACAATTTCTTAGCCATTGCATGTCCGCCGGCATGAGTACCGAAGGAACCTTCGTGGACTTCCTGCATTAACATGTCTGCCTCGGGTCTGTCCACGCATCTGAGCAAGACCATGTCAAAGTTTCTCTTATACAACACATCATCCTGATTCAAATAGAAGCTTCCAGCCAGCCTCCTCAGGGTTTTCTTGTCATTCTTCGACGCACCTTCAGGATATTCCTGAGTCTTGAGGAAATTCTTGATGTCATAATACCACGGCTTTATCAATATCATTAACGGACTCGGCTGCAAACACATACGCAGGCCTCTCGAGTCGATTCACTTCAATATGTGGCACATGATTCCACCAATGAACTTTGATCATAGACGACAAAGTAGCCAAAGCATCAGCCATTTGATTCTCATCCCGGGGGACATGATACAACTTCACCTTCTTGAAGAACGTCAGTATTCTTCTGGTATAATCTCTATACGGAATCAAATGCGGCTGATTCGTATTCCAATCTCCATTGACTTGATTGACCACTAGAGCGGAATCTCCAAATATGTCAAGGGTTTTGATCCTCAGATCAATGGCTTCTTCTATCCCCATGATACAAGCCTCATACTCAGCTTCGTTGTTGGTGACGTCAAACGTCAATCTGGCAGAAAAAGGTATATGAGCACCTTTAGGATTGATCAATACTGCACCAACACCGTTACCGTTCATATTCACAGCCCCATCAAACATCAGTGTCCATTTGTCATCTGGGTCCGGTCCTTCCTCGACAAGAGGCTCTTCGCAATCTTTCATCTTAAGATACATGATGTCTTCATCTGGGAATTCAAACATCATAGGCTGATAATCTTCAATCGGTTGCTCGGCAAGGTAATCTGACAGAATACTACCCTTGATGGCCTTCTGTGACGTGTACTGAATGTCATACTCTGTTAGAATCATCTGCCAACGAGCAACACGTCCGGTGAGAGCTGGTTTCTCAAAGATGTACTTCACTGGATCCATCTTAGAAATCAATAGAGTAGTATGGTTCAACATATACTGTCTCAGTCGGCGAGCAGCCCAGGCCAAAGCACAGCAAGTTTTCTCGAGCAGTGAATATCTTGTTTCACAGTCGGTAAACTTTTTGCTAAGGTAGTATATGGCATGCTCTTTTCGACCAGACTCGTCATGCTGTCCCAATACACACCCCATCGAGTTCTCAGTGACTGAAAGGTACATGATCAGTGGTCTCCCAGGAACTGGAGGAATCAGGATTGGAGGTTTCTGTAAATACTCTTTAATCTTGTCAAAAGCTTTCTGACAGTCGTCGTTCCACTTGATCGCTTGATTCTTTCTAAGCAGTTTGAAGATCGGTTCACATGTAGCAGTTAGATGAGATATGAACCTTGCAATGTAGTTCAACCTCCCTAAAAACCCACGGACTTGCTTCTCCGTTTTCGGTTCAGGCATCTCTTGAATAGCTTTGACTTTTGCTGGATCAACCTCAATCCCTTTCTCACTGACAATGAAGCCTAAGAGCTTCCCGGATCTCACTCCAAACGTGCACTTGTTCGGATTCAACCTCAGTCTGAACTTTCTCAACCGGTCAAACAGCTTCTGCAAATTAACCAGGTGCTCCTCTTCTGTCTGCGACTTTGCAATCATATCATCTACGTACACTTCAATCTCTTTGTGCATCATGTCATGAAAGAGAGTCGTCATTGCCCTCTGATAGGTAGCACCGGCATTCTTCAGCCCAAATGGCATCACCTTATAGCAGAACGTGCCCCAAGGTGTAATGAATGTCGTCTTTTCCATGTCCTCTGGCGCCATCTTGATCTGATTGTATCCGGAGAAACCATCCATGAAAGAGAATACCGAGGATTGAGCCGTATTATCAACCAATACATCAATGTGAGGTAATGGGAAATCATCTTTCGGACTCGCTCTGTTCAAATCCCGGTAATCGACACACATTCTGACTTTGCCATCCTTCTTCGGCACAGGAACGATGTTGGCCACCCACGGTGGATAACTGGTGACAGCCAGAAAACCCGCATCCCACTGCTTCTGAACCTCTTCCTTGATCTTAGTTGCCATGTCAGGACTCGTTCTACGAAGCTTCTGCTTGACCGAAGGACATCCTTCTCTAAGGGTAATCGATGCATCACAATGTCTGTATCTAACCCAGGCATATCTTGATATGACCAGGCGAACACTTCCACATATTCTCTCAGCATCTCAATCAGCCTCCTCTTGACAGAGTCCTCTAAAGTAGCCCCAATCTTGATTTCCTTTTTGTCGTCCTCAGTACCCAAATTAATAGTTTCCAACTCCTCCTGATGAGGTTGGATGACCCTTTCCTCCTGCTTCAGTAATCTGACCAATTCTGCAGGAGTTCACAGTCTTCCTCACTCTCCTCTTCAGCTTGGTAGATGGGATTGTCGAAATCATACTGAGCCATAACAGAACTGTTCATAGTGAATGCCATAAGATCGCTTCTGCATGTTTAATGCTTTGTTTTAGAAAAAGAGTTCAAAAAGTCACAAAAAAAAAAAAAACATTGCCATTTTTATTGTTTTGAAAAAAAGTGAAAACAGAAAACAGAAAGACAGGGATCACAAAATTTGTTCAAAAAATGTCCTTCATTAATGATAATCATTAAAACATGATGAGGCCCTACAAAAATGAATCACTACGCCTTGGGCAGAACGTAGGATTTTCATGCAAAATGACAAAACAACAGAAAATTACTCTGTCAGAAGAGTAACTTGAACCACTTCTTCAGCCGTCCAATTGTTGATAGACCCCCCTGGTGCACACGGGCGAACCCAGTTGTCCAAATCATAATCACTGTCACAGTCTTCACCACTGGTTGCAGAGACGTCGCCATGATTCATCAGCCCAGCGCTGGTAAAAGTACTCGGACCCGCTTGACCATTCTGCTCTGCTAGGAGAGGCTCATAACCAACACCAAATTTGTCTTCTTTAACCGGCAAATCCACCATCTTGCCCCAGCCTTCAGTTTTGCCAGAATCAACGACCTCCTTAGCCTGCTTGTAAGAAGTAATTGAAACACCTGGCTTCCTCTGCTCAGCGTACGCCACTTTCTCAAGAGCCACAGTCTCAAACGCCTGGCATAAGGTTTCGTGGATCTCGCCATCCACCTCAACATATTTGAACGAGGATAGATGACTCACCAGAATCTCCTCTTCACCGCACACAGTCACAATCTGACCGTTCCAGACATACTTGAGCTTTTGATGGAGAGTCGACGAGACTGCCCCTGCTGCATGAATCCATGGACGCCCCAACAAACAGCTGTAGGCAGGCTGGATGTCCATAACATAGAAGATGATATCAAAAACCTCAGGACCTATCTTCACAGGCAAGGTAACTTCCCCACACACAGAACGTTTGGATCCGTCGAAAGCACGAACGATCAGGTCACTGGGATTAAGCACAAACCCTTCCGCATCAATCTTCCTCAGAATCTGCTTAGGCAACACATTCAACGACGACCCGGTGTCTACCAATACGTGAGACAACACTGCCCCCTTGCACTCCATGGTGATGTGCAAGGCTTTGTTATGGTTTCGCCCTTCAGGTGGTAAGTCCAAGTTGGTGAAACCCACACCATGCCTGGTGCTCACATTGGCCATCACACCCTCCAGTTGATTGACAGAAATCTCTTGAGGTACGTAAGCCAGATTCAACATCTTCAGCAAGGCATTACGGTGTGCCTCAGAGCACATCAACAGTGAAAGTATAGAGATCTTGGACGGAGTCTGATTCAACTGGTCTACAATCTTGTAATCACTCTTCTTGATTATCTTCATAAACTCCTCCACGTCCTTCTCAAACGACCCCTCGGGCGCTTCCTTCTGGACAGGCTCTTCCTCAACCACAGCTTGCTTACCCTTTGCTTTGGCGAGAGCTTCAGCATTATTGTCCCTCAAAGGCTGCGGTGCGAACAGACGACCGCTTCTGGTAAAACCTCCTGGACCCCCTACATTATCCACAGCCGGACCAACAGTTGCAGGAACTCTATTCGGTAAACCAATTGTCACTGGCGTTTGATTCATGGGTCTTGTCTGACTTTCAGCCCTTCTGTAATTGCGGTGAGCATTATCATACTTCCATGGCACGGCTTTACTATTCTCAACAACTCTTCTTCCAGGCGCCACGATAGGAGTTGGAACACTGATGGTTACAGGCACGGGAATGGTAACTGGGGTACCATTTGCTGCAGGTGCACTGACAATCCTTTGTCCACGCTCTTCAGACGGTTTAAAGTAAATGGTGATAGTTGACGCTGTTCCACGATCTTTTACAGCCCTACTGAATTGCAAACAACCTTCATCCATCATACCCTGGATACCGGTCTTCAACTGGTTGCAACCATTCTCAGATTCTGCACAGCCCAAACAATTTTCATCACAGCCCGGGTAGACACCCCCCTTCAGCAGGCGGCACTTCACAACTAGCAGAGAAGTCTGAACATCATCAACATTAACAACCAGATCTTCAGCTTCTTTCCCCTCAATATTGTTCACTCTATGCCCACCATGCTGAGGCATAGGATTGTTTACGACATTAGGCACTGGAGCGAAGTTGATCGCCTTGGCATCGATCAAATCTTGAACCTTGTGCTGGAGAGCTCGACACTTCTCAGTATGGTGGCCTGGTGCCCCAGAGTGAAAGTCACATCTAACATTAGCATCATAGCCAGGAGGCAGCACTGTAGGCGGAGCCATTGTACGCAACTCAATCATCCCCAACCTGAGTAGTTCGGGTAGTAGCTCTGCGTAGGACATGGGCAGAGGATCAAATCTTCTATCAGCCTGCAATTTCTGCCTGGGTTGATAAGGACGTTGCTGTTGTTGTTGTTGTTGCGGTTGTTGAACTCTTTGTTGTTGTTGTTGACGAGGTTGAGGTGCCGGAATAGTCACTGCAGCCACTGGACGATATTGATCTCTGTTAGCATTTGTTCTGTACACACCCCCTCTGTGCTGTACAGCATTGGTCTCTCCTTCTCTACGGCGAGGTGCCCCAGAGAAGGGTTTCTTTAATGAAGACGAGGAACCAGCGTCATGGATCCTACCAGCTTTGATTAGACTCTCAGTCCTTTCTCCACAAATGACAACATCAGAAAAACTACCGAACGGGCAGCTCCCCATCCGGTCCATAAACACACCTTGAAGAGTACCAATAAACATGTCTGTCAACTCCCTCTCCAGCATAGGGGGTTGAACTCTAGCAGCCAGTTCACGCCACCTCTGGGCATACTCCTTGAAGCTTTCATTGGATTTCTGACAAAGACTCTGCAGCTGAGTCCGGCTCGGTGCCATGTCCATGTTGTGTTTATATTGCCTCAAGAAGGCCTCACCCAGATCTCTCCAGCATCGGATCGAATCTCTCTTCAATTCCATGTACCAGTCCAAAGAAGCCCCAGATAGACTGTCTTGGAAAAAGTACATCCACATCTTCTCGTCATCGGTATACGCAGAGATCTTTCGATAATAAGCCTGCACATGGGTGCGAGGGCAAGAAGTACCGTTGTATTTGTCGAAGGACGGTGCTTTGAACTTGTGAGGGATTCTCAAACCTTCAACCAACCCCATATTAGTAACATCAAAACCGAGAGAATTCTGACTTTCCATAGCACGGATCTTCTCAGCAAGAGCTTCAACTTTGCGGTCTCTTTCATTAACCCTTCCCAGAACGTCTTCGTCTTCACTGAGCAGAGAGAACATATCTTCTTGTCTGTCAACAATCGTAGCAGGATTACGGGCCGGAGCACGGACTACTCTGGCATTAGCGGCATCTGGAACAAGGGGTTGACCGTTGATTCGAATACCCCCCAACTCATCGCCTACAGCATAGTTGTTGACGGGTACAGCAGCAGCGACATTGTTATCATTGACCGGGCCTCCCTCTGGCGGAGCGTGGTTGATCGGTGGATTTGCAGCCTCTTGTCTCTGAACCATAGCTCGGAGTTCTTCTTGACCTTGCGCAACCCCTTGCATCATATTCATAAACTGGGCCATGCTAGCCTTCATCTCAGCCAACTCAGCTTGAAATTGATCCATACTTCTCTGTTGATTCAGTCTTGTTGAGTAGCGGTGCGGACGTTGATCAGCTATCCTGCCTAAAACAGGAACCAGAGTGAGAAGTCACGACCAAGAACACCTGTTATGCAAAAATGATATGAGTATGATGCAAATGATGCGTATGATGCACATGATATGCTCATTTCTCAGGCATTCAAAGAGCCTGACCCATTCTGAAAAGATGGCAACCTGCAGCAACAAGAGAACAAAACAGATACAAGGAAATGCTGACATCCTTATATATACATAAGGGTAAAAAGGCATACAACCAATGTCAACAGAATATCTGAATAAACAACGTACAAAGAAAAAGAATCCCATCCAACAAGCCTGGAGGTGATTCTTAACAAAAGATCCACGAGATGGCTTACACGCAAATGAATCCCATCCAACAAGCCTGGAGGTGATTCTCAACAAAATACAACCAGAGATACAAACTAAGACAGACGGTCTTCCGGAATGAGGGTCTTCAGGTAATGGCACTGGTCTATCAACAGCGAGCATTCTGAGCAATCTGGTAAAGGAGTGATCTTCTCTTTCAACTGTCTTCTGAGCTCCAAGACTTCTCCTCCAAGGTGGTCCTCTGATCTTTGTCTCAACTCCATCTCCTTCTTCAACTGAGCATCTTTGTCTCTGAGTTGCTTCTCCAAGTCTCTGATCTTCTTCTGATAACTGGCTTCTGCTCTCTGCAGTCTCAAGCGCTCCCGGTGTTCTGCATCTAACATACTCTCCATCTCCTCGTAGGATCTCTTCTTACCTCTTGCTCTGCTAGCATCCTCTCCTTGCACCTCCCTGAGTTGATGGGCCAAGTGCAGCTTATCAGCTTTGGCTTTGTACAGCTCCATCTGAGTGTCTTGCTCCTTCTCTCTCAAACGACGATTCTCCATCAGGGCTTGCTTATAGTGCTCAACAGGTACACTATCAGCAAGGATCAAGGGTGGTTGCTCCTGCAACGGCTCCATCCTATCATAGGGTAGCAGTAAAGTTTCCACTCTCTTCTTGACCCAATCAGTGTAATCGGGCATAGCAACAGCAAACTTCTTCCCTAAGACAGATCCATCCTTCACACCAATAGACTTCCAAGCTCTCCCTACCTGCTCTAATCTAACAGGGTCATCCTTCTTCTCAAAACACACACTCTCTGTTATCTCAGCTTCGAGTGGTCTTCTACTCATAACGAACCCTAACTGGCGAAGAGAAAGAAACGGGTTGTAATTGATGCAACCCCTAGTCCCTACGAGTGGCACATTACGGAATCCTCCACAGCTCATAATGACGTTACGCACATCCATCCGGTAAGATTGCCACCTGATATCATAGGAGGTAAGCGACATGACCCTTTGAGTCCACTTAAGAGTGCTCTGGGTATCCACAAATGGTCCACTGGCTGGCAGAAGAGACAAGAACCATCTGAGCAAAAGTGGGAGACAACACCTGATAGCCCCACCCTTACCATGCCTACTGTGAATAGCATAGTAAGTGTCAGCCAATAGAGTAGGAACTGGATTTCCTCCAATGAAAATACTGACTGCAGCATAGTCAACAAAATTCGGCATACTCGGAAACAAGACGATCCCATAGATCATGGTGGCAAGCTGTGCGTGAAAAACTTCCCAATTCCCCTTTTCTGCTTCAACTCTGGCTACTCTCAACAGGAACTTCAATGGTAGACCCACAACTTCCCCACAGGGCTTCCAATTCTCACCAACTTCCTCAACACTCAACCGGAGAGCTCTGGCAATCAATCTGAAGTCGACCTCCTTTGGGACGTCCAAGAAGGGAGTCTGATGCTGAATAGGGATACTCAACAGGATAGAATACTCCTCGAGAGTAGGTGCAAGCTGATAATCCTGGAAAGTGAAGCATCTGAGCTCTGGGTCATAAAACTGTAGTAGTGTCTGTAGAGGCACCGGATCCACTACTGTCTTCAGCACTGTCAAGATATCTCCATACTGTCTAACGAAACTCTTCAGACGATCATCTGTCACAAAGCTACCCAACTCAATCAGTGAAGTCAACGGCTCACGATGAAAGCTGTAGGAACAGGTCTTCCGCTTCGGCTCTGAGACTGTTGCCATCTCTATCAGTAGACAAGCTCTGGAATGTACCTGAGAAATGATATGCATGCAGAGATTAGTTTTTTTTTCTTCTTTTTTTTTCTTTTTTCCTTTTCTTTTTTTTGATTTTTTTTTCATTGCGTTTCTTTTGAAAAATAAATATGCTATGATGCAAATGATGCAGACTGGACTGGCTGGTTGTGCAAACTCTGATACTAGGTCAAAGCTTCAGTCAAAATCAGAACATAAATCCCACTTAAGGTTTACTGAACACTGTCTGAACACAAAGTCACCATCAGAACCAAGTCACCAACAGAACCGAGTCACCAACGGTACCTGTAATGAAAAACCCTTCCCCACTCACGGGTGTAGTCTAGGCCAGGGTAAAGCTTGAGAGAAACGCAGCATAAATAACCTTTCGCAGAATACTGTCATATACACACCCGAAGTATGTAACGACAGCATCCCACCAGGGTCTGAACTGCTCGTGATATCAATGTTCCGCTAAGTGGCGCCATACCACCCGCTTCCCATGAATCACTCTATTCCTAGGTATCCTAGATTGCACTCATGGTCTGGGTATTGGACCTTTTACCTCAACTGACTCTTCCCCCCCACACAGAGAGAAACAAACAACCAGCCAGGTGAACAGATGAATAAATGCAAACATTAATGCAAACATAAATGCAAACAATAGACAATGAATGCAAACAATAAATAATGAATGCGATAAATAAACACAGCACAAAGCAACCAAAACCCTAACCTAGAGAGCGCTAGGAGAGACTCGCTCAGGGAAGATGGACCAGCATAGGTCAACTTCTCTATTTCCCCAGCAGAGTCGCCAGCTGTCGCATTACGCGAAAAACCGGCGGGAAAACAAGAACAACAGAGCCGCCACCGTGCGTTATTTATCCCAAAAGAGGGAAAGGAAACGCTCAGAGTAAACCTAGGAAAGAACATGGTCTTGCGACCAAAGAGAATGGGTTCGGGAGTCGGTTATGCGAAGGGAAGGTATTAGCACCCCTACGCATCCGTAGTACTCTACGGGATCCACGCACAAAAGGAAAGAAAATGGTTGCTAAACACTGCTCAAACTCACACACACTGGCTGAAAGAGACACAAGAAACTGACTGAAACTGACTCGGCAGGATGTCGCATCCTGGGTCTACTTAGTCTATCAGGCATAGACATCAGAGTCGGAGTAGTTCGGACTGGGGAAACAACACATGCTCGCTAGGATATCGCATCCTATGCATACGTATCTCCTCGGACGAGAGAAGAATCAGAGCATTCGTAGCTCGGCTGACATGCGCACAAACAAACACAGGCAAAGGCAAACGTGGAGCCCGACTGCCAATCACTGGACTTATGTCAGCATCCGAACCTAAAACACACGCAAAGAGGCAAACGTGGAGCCCAAATGCCAATCACTGGACTTACATTGACATCCGAACCTAAACACACACACACTGGAACCCAAATGCCACTCGATGGACTTACATCGGCTTCCAAGCACACAACAACACAACAGGTTGATAGGGGGTCGGGGACTCAGCCTATAACTGTCAAACACACACAAACAGACAGACAGCAAATGCTAAGGAGTCACAGACTCGAGCCTAGCAAAGGTCAGACAACACACACAAAAGAAAGAAAAGGCGCCCGGAGAGATCAGCTCAATCTCCTGCCTACATACTTCATCTGGTATGAAGATCAGGGCGATGTAGTTCCCCTACGCAGGGACAAGGATCTAGCCTAACCAGATAACAGAGGGAGACACAACACTAGGGAGACTACGACTCGAGCCTAGATGTTGTCATGCAAAATCAACCCTAAGTTATGGTTTCTAGCTAAATGGCACGAGGGCCAACCTATCCTAAGTATGGCTCACACAGGAAGCAAACCACACACACACTTAACTCGCACAGGAAGCGAGCCAAGCAAAACCTAACTTGCACAGGAAGCAAGTCTAAACTAATCCTAACTTGCACAGGAAGCAAGTCAAACTATCCTAACTTGCACAGGAAGCAAGTCAAACTATCCTAACTTGCACAGGAAGCAAGTCAAACTATCCTAACTTGCACAGGAAGCAAGTCAAACAATCCTAACTTGCACAGATAGCACACGCTATACACAAACAAGTGGCTCAAACAAGGGTTAGGTTTTAGTCAAGGGGTCATATCAACCTCGACAAACAAACCTCTGGAATGGGGTGAATGTGCTCTTAACCTTGCCATTGAGAGACTAAGGTGAAGCAGATGAAAGGATGAAGTGAGGATGAGACCTCACAGCTCACATCCCTGGCCTGGGAGAGCTCAAGACAAGAATGTGTGGGTTCAGAAAGTGGGAACCCTTCTACACATTTAAAACTGACTCAACTGTACAGTTTGTACAAGATCTTGGGTTTGTATCTTCAATGCATCAACACAGTGGTGTGAGCAAAGCAGATGACACACTGAATAGTGGGGGATAGATTGCATATCCCTACCTTCCACCAATTGCCTCTTCACTTAGGAGGTCTTTGACTCTATGCAAGGACAAAATTAAACAGTCACAAACATTGCCTCTTAAGGAGGACTTCAGACAGTTGCCTGGCCAAGTAACAGGCCAGGTCTTCCAGACTACATGAAGTAAAAGAGACATACCTCAATGCAAATTGCTTATACAAGCAAAGCAAAGCAAAAAGTTCACAAAGGAACTAAGCAACTAAAGCACCTGTAACAGTCAAGCGGATGTTAGTATACAACTTCAAACAAAGTAAAAGGAAACAGAGGTCAACAGTTAATTGGAGGCAAATGAATGTGCAAGGCACAAGGCTTAAGGCATGTGAGCCAAACCACCTACAAAACAAAGAGGTTAGGCAATGATATTTGAGCAAGCTCAATCAAAAGAATTGGTCTCAATGGCCATTTGATGGTCAACCTGAAATCACAAACTCAAAGGTGAGTAACAGGACCACCAGGGCAAGCCTAGGGTCAAAAGTGAATGAGAAAGTCAAAACAGCAAGGGTTAAGTATCCAAAATCATGTTCAAATAATTAGGAAACAAAACCAATTGGGTTCATACTCATATCAATCACTTATCATCATTTCATGAACCATTTAGGTCAAAACATGGCAAACAGAAGCTCATAGAAGTCAACAGCAAGACTTGCACCAAAGGCAATCTAAACATTTTCCAAAAAATCATCAAATAAATCATGATCAAACCTAACACACAGCACGGTAAGCATGTCAAATTTCATCCCGTTTGGACAAGTTTAGGAGGTCAAAAACGTTTAATCGGGACTTTGTCAAAATTAAATCGAGCATTGTGTGAAAGGTCACCCTAAGTGTCTAAGGGGACATGTTCCTACCCTTCATTGATTTCACACAAAAATCCCAGGTTTGGAAAGATCGGAATAAACACATGAAACGCACAAGATGACATTTAATTAATAGAACTCATAAAATCGGGATAAATTCGCAAAATGGTCTAAAAAGTCAACAAAGTCAAACATTCATGTTTTTGGTATTTTCATGCTCACATATTCATTCTATGTTAAATAAAATAAAATCAAAAGATGAAAATCAAAAATGGAAGTTCTAGAAGAAAACCTTAAAAAAAACCTTTTTCTTAAAAAAGAAAAAAAAACACAAATGGGGGAGATGGGATTCGAACCCCTCCCCTTGGCAATGCATCTCAGCGCGCCCACCACTGGGCTGTGAATCACCTGGTGACACAAGCTTACTCCCAAGTCAAGATAAACAAAACAAATAATTTAAAAATCTGAAATGCGCGCGCCCTGGCACCATCTTCATCCCCAAAATCAAATATGTTTCTCAATCTTTGGCAACACATATCTTCCTCTATAGTGGACGAAATCGAATGAAATAAAAACCAATGTTCATCTATTTCATGAGCTTAAAACAACCATGGTCCTGAATTTTAAAATGGTACACTATACACAAAGATACATCATAGTGAACATAGAAACCCTAACTCCCTAGCAGCAAAACTCAAAAACCACACATAAGCAAAATTGGATAAAAATAGGCATTCAATCATGTTCAGGGGGTTGAATATAGCATTTCTCATTCACACATCAAGTCATGAAAACCATTCTATCAAGCAATTCGAAAGCAAGTTGCTAACCTGAACAGGGCAATGTTGAATGTGATGTTAGAGGTGTTTTTAATGATGCTAGATGATCCCTTTAGCTCCTTTGATGCTCCAGGAATGTAATGCTTTTGAGAGTTTGCCTTGAAACCTCCTCAACTGTTCTAGCCAATTCAAGATGCAAGTGTGAAGACTTGAAGTTTGGATATGATGATTTAATGATTACAGATGGGATTTTCTGCCTACAATAGCTTCTACTTGTTATATGGAAGGTGTTTGAATGGATGGTTTGCAAGGGACTTGAGGAAAATATGATTTTGCAAATTTGGATTTTGAAGTAGAAAGTGAGCTTTTGTTCAGGCCAAGTGGTTTGTGTGGCTGCTAGCAGTTGGTTGTGTTGGCAGAAAAATAGTGATGCCAAGGTGAGTGTAAGGTGATGGTATGATGTAGGCTAAGCCATGTTATGTTGGTGGTCACAATGCAATACTTCAAGTTTGGTTCATGCAGGGTTTAGGCAACTTTGGTTTTGGACAGGTTTTTGGTAAAAATCAAGTGCAGTGAGTTTGAGGTTTGTTATGTTGGTTTTTAGGATTTGAAGAAAGCAAAACAAGGTTGGACTGGCCTGCTGCTATTTTTTGGGTTCTTGTCATGACAACCCATGGTCTATGCCAAGCAAGCAAGGGATGGAGTTGGAAAAAAAAAAGAAAGTATTCTGTCTGCTACTGTAAGGTTTTGTTTTATGACAGAAAAAGTGCAGTTTCTCTTATGTAGGTCATGTGTTGCCAAGGGCTTTCTTTTGCTTGCTGCAGGCTTTGACCAACCAACTTAATTTATTGGTTTTGGATAGAAGAAGTTTAGCAGGGCAAGGTTGGAAAAGAATGAAGGTTGGTTGTGAAATTGTTTTTGATGACAGGAAAAATCAATGGCCAAGAAATGAATTGTTTTCTTGAAGATGGGAAGTCTGTTGGTCCTTTTTGCTGCAGGGAGGTGGTTAGTTCATTTTGTGCTCAGACAGAACATTGCCAATGGCCAAGACCAGTTAGGTTTGGTTATGTTTGGACAGGAAAAGGGGAGTACAAGGTTTCTTGAAGATGTCAAGTTGGTTGTGGTTGGAATGAATGAGATTGTTTTTTTGGTTTTTTTGGTTAGGTTGTTGCTCATGACAGCAAGAGGGCAAGGTGTGTGCAGGTTTTCTGAAATCCAACTCAAAATAAAGTGCTGTTGTTGGTTTTATGACAGGGAAATGAGGGTGAAAATGTTGCCAGGCTTTTGAAGGAAAGTGCAAGTAGCTAGGTCAAGTGGGTTGTTCCTGCTTTGCAATGTCTGGACAGGTTTTTTTTGGTCAAAATCCAGTGAAGTGAGTTTTTGAGAGAAGGTGTTAGTTTGTTCATGACAGAAAGAGGGCAAGGCTGTTATGAGAGATTGAGGTGAATGCCAAAGCAAGGTACAAGGTAAGGGTTTTTTAGTTGGTCTTTGCTGCAATTTTTTGACAGAAAGAAGCAAGGCAAAGTGAGAGGTTTTGGAGAATGAGTGAAGAGTGTTTTGTGGCTGTTGGATCTTTTACATGACAGAAAAATATGTTTTTTCAAAACCTGCTATTAACTGTTGTTTTTTTTGGTGGCAAGGCATGGTATGGAGCTGTTATGTTGGACAGGGAATTTTTGCAAAGCCAGTAGCTTAGGTTAGTTTTTGAGAGAAGGTGTTAGTTTGTTCTCTTTGCTGTAGCAGGAAAAATGTTGGTTTTGTTGGATGCTGCAGGGTTTCTGCTGTCATAGTACAAAGTAAAGTGTGGAGGTATGGATGGATGTGGTTGCTTAGTGTACTTTTTTTTCAAAATCAAGCAAGCAAGCATGGCTTTGTGTAATGTTGGAGTATGGCTGCATAATGAGGTTTACTATGGCAGAAAACTTGCTGCATAATTGCTGTTTGAAGGTACCAAGGCATGGTTGTGGATAGCAAGGACAAGCATGGTGCATTTGTACCTTTCTTACAATTCAAGTAACCAAGTATAGATTCACATGTTCTGCATAATTTGGCTTTGCAAACACACTTAAAATGATATTTATGAGCTGTTCCCATTGGCCAAATGTTGAAAAAATGCTTGAGTCAAAAAGTCAACTCTCGGTCAAACTTTGAATTTAAATGAAAAGGTCCAAAAATGCCATTTTGATTGGTAAGGTTTTAGGTCATGAAATTTATATTTTTGGAAAGAGGATGAAAAATGTGGTTTGTAGGAAAAAACCCCACCAAATTTGGCCAAACGGTTTGGGAGATATGGCCCTTTGAAGTTCAAGATTTTCTGAAATCGATTCGATCATAACTTGCCAACCACACATGGGAATTGAGAGTTCTAGGACTTTTTGGAAATGGGAGAACAAGATCTTCAACTTTCATGTTGGGCAAAAATTCATTTGAGGCTTGTATCATGATGTAAGTTTGAGGACCAAAACTTTCCATTTATGGCAGTTTTCAATTACAGGCCCAGTTTCTATTTTGGGAAATTCATGATCTGGCTTCAAATTCTTCCATGATGGTGTTTGGCATGATGTATGATGACTATTTGGACATGAATGAACTCTCACAAACCAAATCCAATCATCCAATCACTGATTAAATGGACAGTTGACCAACAGTTGACTTTTAGGGTTTCTGATTGATTGTGCATTGACTGATGACTTCAAAACCCTAATTCCTTGAGAATTTGACTTCAAATGATGTCCCAAGTTGTATGAACTCTTGATTGTTGACCATGGTGCCCAAATTCCACAAGAATGACCACTATCCACTGCTTTGACTGACAGTTGACTTTTCTAGGGTTTTTGACTGTCTGGGCATGAACTGCTGACCTCTGAGCCCTTAACCCTTGACATGAACACTTCAAATAGACCTCCAAACCATGTGAACTTGTTGGACAAACCCCAAGGCCTTGATTCAATGAGAAATTCCTTTGCTTGCTTGGTTGACTGATCAGGAGATTAGTTTTGACCTAATTCTTGACTGCTTGCACTTGAGGCAACTGAGGAACAATGCAAATGCTATGCAATGGATCATGACATGCTATGACCTAATATGAAAATGTATGTATAATGATAGGTGCAAATTTGAGGTGCTACAACGAGCAATGAGTTGAGTAGAAGCTAATGCTTGGAGTCTAGTGTAGTCTCCTTAGTGGGTCATGCTCTGATAGATGTAACATCGGGAGGGAACGTTTTAATTGTGTTGTTGATGGTTGTTGAACCAGCTTACATGTAGTATGTTATATGCTTTGAATGATCGATTTGATCTCTATCCGCTGCGTATTGTGCAATACTTTATGTTTTGAGTTAAATAATGAGCATGACTAAATATTATGGTGATTGGTGTGAAATAATTGTGTGACACCCTTAAATGCATGATTACTCTGATTTATATATTGTTATTTTAATTAAATATTTGGGGTATTTTAGAAGGGTGTTACATGTTTGATAAATGAGTTCGTTGAGAATGTATGTATGAATCAACATATTTTCATTTCAATTGAAGTCATTTGCAGTTTATCAATTATTTTTTCTTATTGCAATTTACTTTGAAGTTCTTTATTGCAACTCCTTTACAAATTTTGAATTTACTTTTAAACTTTAAACAAAATTCTCATATCACGGGCATTGTTGAAGTGTTCATATACTTTCATATATAATTTAACAAGAGCACATATCCTAGGATTCACTGGTTGATCCTGTAAAGTAAACCATTTTTGGAGACCAGTGTTTGTTTACCAATTTTCACAGTAAACAAATTGACACGCCCAGTGGGACAGTGCTACTGTTAAAACATTTTTCTTTTTGATTTTTTTTGTATAAGTTCTTCATTTTACTATCTCTCCAACTTCGTGGCATGAGACTAAGGTGTGGTAAAATAGGCAGAAACAACGAGGAAAGACTAAGGAGAGGATACGTAAGGAGGATGGTGAACCAAAATCCACCAAATAATAATGGAGAACCCCCCCTCCCCCTTCATCTTCGATAGGGGGAACTACGATTGCAGCGTCTGTATCTGAACCTGTACTATCCACGACAAGTACGACGCATGTGCAGTCGATTGCCCAAAGTGGACCTATTTTGCCTTATATAGGGACAAAGGGTTCACCAATGACCCCCCCCCCCCCTTCGAGTGGGGAATAACTTATTCAAGCCTTATATGTCTGGATTCTTGATGCCTTTAAATGGTCGTGAATAGCCTTATGGCATGCCAACTTTGATGATGGCAAGTTGGCACAATACAACATCAATGTTTACATAACCAATGGTGAATGCGACTTCGTCACTACAAGGATTCGGTACAGGCATGAATAACATGGTTATAATGAGTCGACCCTTAGGGATGAGATTTCCTATCCAAACGTCCAATCTTACCAACAATTCTGTAGCAGTAATAAGCAGCAGATGGACGAAAGCAACCATGAAATGGTCCAAATGTTGGCTAACCAAATGGGTATAATATTTAACCGTTTGATCCAAAAAACTACCCAAATGAACCAACAGATGGAAGCACAGATGACGCGGATTGCTGATTTCTTTGGTGTCTCACAACCTCATCGACATCCCCAAAGGAAGTACATGATAGAAAGTCAGGGGATAGCCCTTGAAGAAGACCCCACCATTAACGAATTCCAACAAAACCAAAGAAATGTACCTCAGACGAACATGGTAAATCAGGGAGTAGTAGTCGAACCCCCAGGTCCCGAGCCACAAATCCCAAGGGAGATACAACAAAGGGTAGTAATGGTGAATAGGAACCAAGATGCTGACGAAGTCATGCATCGGATTCGACGTGATGATATGGCGACAAACAATAACCTGACAGCCATGGTCGAAAGAATCATGGCGCAAAATGGGGTGAATGTTGTCCTTCATAGGCCAAATTACACATCACCATTGTCTGAATATATTCTACAATCAGAATTACCACCTAGGTGGAAAGTCCTCAAGTTTACCAAGTTTTCTTGGGACACTAATGAGTCCACTGTTGAACACATGGCGAGGTATCTAATTGAAGCAGGGGAAATTGCTAATAAGGAGAACCTAAGGATAAAATACTTCCCAAGTTCCCTTACGAAGAATGCCTTTACGTGGTTCACCACATTGTCAGTGAATTCAATCCATGATTGGACTCGACTGGGAAGATTGTTCCATGAACAATTCTACATGGGATAGTCGAAGATCAGTTTGAAGGAATTGGCCAGTGTTAAACAAAATTTCTCTGAACGAATAGATGATTATTTGAATAGATTCTGTTTGCTTAAGGCCAGATGTTTTACACAAGTGTCTGAGCATGAATTGGTCGAAATGGTCACTGATGGCCTTGATTATTCCATTAGGAAGAAACTGGATACCCAATATCTAAGGGACATGGCCCAGTTGACTGATAGAGTTCGACAGGTAGAATGCCTGAAGGCTGAAAAAGATAGGGCAAATAAGAATAATAGGAGGGAAAGGGTAGCCTACATTGAATTAGATGAAGATGATCCAGAAACGTATAATGGTCCTTTAAATTTTGACGAAAGCGAAGTTGACCTCGCTGAACTAAAGTAAGGACCACCTTATTCCTGCAAAGTCCTAGCCTACGAATGGGAAAAAACCAGTCGAACCAGAAAATAGTGATATCTTTCCTAAGAAAACATACACCTTCGACGTCACCAAGTGTGACAAGATTTTTGATTTATTAGTTAAAGATGGCTAGATGATAGTGCCTATTGGTGCTAAAATACCTCCTCTAGAACAAAGAAAAAAGAGTTTTTTTTTTGTAAATATCATAATTTTTTAGGCCATAAAACTTCGCAATATTTTATTTTCAGTGATCTTGTGCAGAAGGCTATCAGAGATGGAAGGCTCAAGTTTGGAGACAAGTCGAAGTCTCAAATGAGGATCGATTCAGATCCTTTACAGGTGGCAGACACCCACTTGACTAAACCATCTTTTGTTTATATGGTGGAAGTGTCTGAGGGCTGCGCCAAGAAAGCTGTAATGGTCGAAGCTACTGTAGGCTTCAACCAAAGATTCATTAAAGGCTTCAACAAGGGAATTTGTAATGGTCGAAGCTACTGTAGGCTTCAACCAAAGACTCATTAAAGGCTTCAACAAGGGAACCACTAAGGGTTTCATTCAAGGAGTCACTAAAGGGTTCAACAAGGGAATCACTGAGGGTTCCAGTCAAATAATCAAAACAAATGAAACTATTGAAGGTTTCATACAAATTAACAACATAACTGAGGCCACTAAAGGCCTTAGAGTCAAGTTACAAGATTTATACATCACTGAGGGTGCCAACTTAGCGGTTAACATGGTCGAAGCGACCCAAGAGACTATAATGGAAGTTGACGACCAAAGCCTCGGGAAATAGGAGTATGTCAAAATGGCCTATCCCAAGCAATATGAAAGCTTGGT
Organism: Lathyrus oleraceus; assembly: GCF_024323335.1. Taxonomy (NCBI): domain Eukaryota; kingdom Viridiplantae; phylum Streptophyta; class Magnoliopsida; order Fabales; family Fabaceae; genus Lathyrus; species Lathyrus oleraceus. The sequence continues at coordinate 277,801,725 of NC_066581.1, forward strand.
CTAATTTATTCACCGGTGCCAGAGGAAGAAATCTGAGGTAATGATGTGCCAAAGGTGCAACTCAGTCTTCGATAGAAAGGCAACAAAAAATGTCGAGGTTTGTTCGACTAGCCAAAAACAGGATAAACTGGAGAGACATTATTAACTATTTTGCCTTCGACAAGATGGGAGTACCCAGGAAGCAAGAGCAAGGAGGACCAAGACCCCATGGTAACAAACCAACCACCTTCAAGCCTACGACTAATGCCCATGAGGGTAAGTGGGTGAAGCCCGTCGAAAGAAGGGAGAAAGGCCATAAGAAGTGGCAAAACTTTGAAGTAGAATGAGGTTCCTCACTGGCATATCGTAAGGAATTCCAAGCCTAAAAATGGTTAGCATATCGCTGTGAAAACTACAAAGGAAAAAACCTTATGTCAAGGTCTCAATGGAGGAGACAACAAAGAAGAAGAAAGGTTGAGTGAGAGGCTGGAGAAAAGGCAAAGGATGAACGAAGTAGTAATGTACCCTTTAAGCATGATATGAACGAAGAGAAGAAGCCTATCAAAAGGAATCTCTTTTCCTCTCAAAAGGAGGAATCTAGAGAGAAGTCTGACCAAGTAGCAGTAGAAGATGATATGCTGACGGATGATTTCGACACAGATTCAGAGCCATCATTGGATATCACTTGTAACATGGTGTCTGTGTTGCCTAGGGAATACGACCAAGTTATGGAGATAGAGGAACCTGAGGATGCAACTGATTTGGAAATGGGCAGACATAAGCCGTTTGCTATTACATAATGAACAATGGATGCGTGGAAGAGCAAAATGCCTTTTTTTGAAAGGCCAGACAAAGGAATGAAGAACCATTTAAAACCTATGTTTATTAGGGGGAAAATGGAAAATGTTGGAGTGAATAAAATCTTAGTGGATGGTGGAGCGGCTGTGAATTTGATGCTGCATTACATGTTGAAAAGAATAAGAAAAGATGATAATGACACTAAACCCCATAATATGGTCCTATCGAACTATGAGGAAAAGGTTGGTACTAAAATGGGGGTAATCCAAGTGGACCTCATAGTTAGCACCATCAAAAGGCCAACTATGTTTATGGTCATAACATCAAAATCCAACTACAATCTGCTTTTGGGTCTATAGTGGATCCATGGTATTGGCGCAATCCCTTTTTCACTACATCAATAGATTTCAATCTGGAAAAACAATGAAATAATGGAGAATATTGAGGCGGACCAAAGTTATTTCATGGAGGAAGTCAACCAGGTGGATAGAAGGCACTTCGACAAACACCTGGCACACATTTCCCCTTGCAATCCTGCAGGGTTCGACTTTACGCCCATTGACAATGAATTATGTTCCCTTTACCTGCACCCAACTCATGGTTTCCAATGGGATAAGGAGGTAGCAGGTGAGGAAGATTTGGGATTTTTAGGAACATAGGGAATCCAACCAACTGGTTAGGGAAGTGAATTTGATGGCGATGTCTAAGTTAAAGACATTGGAAAATATTTCGGCTTATATATCCAAAAACAAATTAATAGCGGCCTTAGAGGCTGAAGTCAAATACATGGCTGTCGAAGCCAAAAGGAATGAAGCGCACTTAGAAGGTCATGGTAAGGATTTAAAGCCATAACCACTTGATAAGGTTCAAGATGAAGTGCAAGGCTAGAGGCTCGATGCCATTTATGATGACGAGCCTTTGGGTTTCAAAAAGGATCCATTGGCAAACAACATAAAGATGCTAGCATAAGATCCTTTATAAGAGATCAACCTGGGAGAAGGGGCAACCAAAAGACCAACATACATAAGTGCCAAAATTAGCCTAGAACTCAAGGTCGAAGTAATCCAGTTGTTGGATGAGTATAAGGATTGCATCTCCTGGGATTACAACGAGATGCCGAGTTTAAGCAGGGAACTGGTCGAACTAAAGTTGCCTATAAAGTCTGGGAAGAAACCAATCAAGCAGACTCTAAGGAGTTTCGCACCTGAAGTTCTGTCAAAAATCAAGGAAGAGGTTGAAAGGCTTCTCAAATTCAAATTCATTCATACAACCAGATATGTCGAATGGATTGCTAACATTGTACCAATCATTAAGAAAAATGGAACTTTGAGGGTTTACATTGACTTCAGAGATTTGAATGCTGCAACCCCAAAGGATGAATATCCAATGCCCGTAACATAAATGCTTGTTGATTCCGCTGCAGGGCACATATATCTTAGTATGATCGACGGATATTCTGGATATAACCAGATTTTCATTGCTGACGAAGATGTGCCAACAACGAAATTTCAATGTCCCGGAGCCTTAGGCACCTACGAATGGGTGGTGATGCCTTTTAGCCTAAAAATGACGGGGCAACTTATCAAAGAGCAATAGACTCTATATTTCATGACTTTATTGAAACTTTCATGCAAATTTATATTGATGACATTGTGGTTAATCCTGTTTCAGGAAGAAGTCATATATACCATCTTCGACAATCATTCAAAAGAACGAGGAAACATAGTCTAAAGGTGAATCCTCTTAAATGTGAATTTTATATGCAGGCTGGGGATCTTAGTGTATAGGATTTCTGTGTGTTCACATTGTACAGATACTCACAAGTTAATCTAAGTATCTAAGTGTGTTTGAGAAACGAGTTCGTTGAGAATGTACGTATGAATCACCACATTTTCATTTCAATTGAAGTCATTTGCAGTTTATCAATTATTTTTTCTTATTGCAATTTACTTTGAAGTTCTTTATTGCAACTCATTTACAAATTATGCATTTACTCTTAAACTTTAAACAAAATTCTCAAATCATGGATATTGTCAAAGTGTTCCTAAACTTTCAAATATAATTTAACAAGAGCATATGTCCTAGAATTCACTGGTTGATCCTGTAAAATAAACCATTTTTGAATACCAGAGTTTGTTTACCAATTTTCACGATAAACAGTGATATTCACATATAAGATGGAAAGCGTATTTTCCTTTACTTAATATATCAAACTCACATATTGATCACACCATCTTTCTCTTTTCACCCATTTTTATTCATCTTTTTCTTTTCACCCATTCTTATTCTTTTATGGCTTACTTGCATCACACCATAACCTTTACCACGTCACTGCGACATAATAAATGAGTATGCCACATATGTCAATCTATTTTTGTCTTAGCATCCTTAAATTTTTTTTAGCACTCCATAATTTTATTTTGACTTTAATACCTTTGATCATAAAAAATTGGAAATTCAATAATATTAGTCAATTTTTGGATCTTTCACAAAATTAGTGTTAATTACCGAATTTTGAGACTTCTATCGAATTTTTACAAGTAACTCAAATTTATTCTTTAAAACCTTGCAATTTTTCTAGCATTTTCATGTTCATATCACATTTTTTTGAAATCAATGAATTTTTACCGGTATTTTTGAAATGTTCCGTAAACTTTCATAAATTACATGAATTTATATCAGAGTTTTTGAAAAATCCAATAAACCACCGTACATTTTTAAAAAGTCTGGTAAAAATGCATACACGCGTACCGTCAATTTTTTTTTTCAAAATAACCAAATTTTTCAAGAAAAAATATAAAATAACCAAATTTTCAAAAAAAAAAACAAAATAACCAAGTTTGGTAGAGGATGCACCAGATGAATTGGCGCACCCCAATACCAATAAGAGGAGGCGCCAGTAGCATTGGCGCACATGCATTGGGCCTCATGAGGATGCGCCAATGCTTGTGGCGCCTGCATTGGCCCTCATGAGGAGGCGCCAATGCCTCTGACACCTGTGTGTATTTTTAATGGTGTGCGCCAATTCATGTGGCGCCTGCTTGTGATGGTCATGTGGGCGCCAATTCATCTGGCGCCCACGTGTTTTGTTCAATAGATGTTTTGTCTCTATAAATACCACGCCTTGCATACAATTATTTTCACTCAAATTCATCTCCTAGTCTAGTTCAACCATCAATTTCAATTTTCTTTGTTTCAACAATGTCTGCATACATTCAGAAACAAAATGCTGATGTAATATTTTCTACCGTTGCGGCTCCGATACAGGTTTGACTTTGGAACACAGATACGTTTGAACGTCTTAATCGGACGTTGTACAGTTGGTTAGAGGGAGAAATTGGAGAGGGTGAACGAATTAGAAGAATACAATGGCTTGTGTCCACGTTCAACCAACACGGAGAAGTGCCTGAATGGGTGGATATTAAGACCGACCAAGACGCTCGTAGGATGATGCATTACATGTTCAAAATTGTTTTGATGGTTGTAATCGCATAGTTTTTGTATTCTAGTTGTTTTAATTATTTGTGTTATTTTTTATGAACAACTGTCTTTTCGTCACAGACGTCTACTATGAAGTAAATTTAGTTTTCCATATATTGCAACAGAGGTACTTTGAAATAAATTCAGTTTTCCATATATAGAAACAAAGGTACATCTGAATTTATCTGGTTGTGCTCGTTCCAACACTAGGATAATTATTACGATTGTGACCTGGTTGATGGCATGAACTACATAGTCTAACCATTTTGTTGTCGTATCCATTTCGGTTCGAATCCGGGTGCTGTTAGGGCGACCCTTTTTCTTCCTTCGCATAACTTCGTTGTGCCAAACGACATCCCCTTGATATTTTGGCCAATAATCCTCTTTTGCCACTACCGAAAAACTAATTTTATAAACATTTGAAATACTGACGACTTTGTAAACTTCAGATAGCAAGTAGGATGGATCCCTTCGAACCTTTGAGCATGCCACAATGACATGGGAGCAGGGGGTACGAAAGGCTTAAAACCTTCCACAGTCGCACCAACCTCTATCTATTTCGACTCTGTACTGTCCCATCGGCATTCCCTCATTGTGATCCATGAACTCGGCAACACTAAACCAACCTTTAGTTCGGTCAAATATCGTAACCACGTGTGTGTTTGCTTTGGCAGCTTCATGTCTGATGAATTTCATTGAAGCATCACCGAACAACTGTCCAGATTGCAACACTGAACTCCATTTTGAGTGTCTGGTTTCAAATAACGCCCCTAGCCTGAAATATGTAGCTTGCACCAAAGCGATTATTGGTAAGTTACAGATGCCTTTGAAGACAGAGTTCATTGATTCCATAAGATTTGTTGTCATGTGGCCCCAACGCTGATCGTTGTCGTATGCCCTAGTCCACTTCTCCAACAGAATACTATCGATCCACCGAACCGCATCTTCGTTCGACAATCTTATTTCCTCGCGGTAGTGTTTGAAAGAAGGTTCTGATAATGCGTAACCTGCATTAACAACCTTCTTACGCAACGTCTTATCTTTGATTTCCCGCATGAAATTCTGAGCAATATGTCTAATACAAAACACATGCGTCGAAGGAGGATTTTGCCAGCCATTGTCAATGTTATTATATGCACTGATGATTGAGGGGAGTCTATCAGAGATCAAACACAAGTTAGGCTGAGGTGCAACGTGCAATCAGAGATTTCTTAGGAAAAACTCCATCCCTCAGCAGTCTCCCCTTCAACTAGAGCAAAGGCGAATGGAAAAATATTGCTATTCCCATCTTGCGCCATTGCCATCAGTAATGTTCCTTTGTATTTTACATACAACCATGTACCATCAATTTGTATAATTGGTTTACAGAAAGAAAAACCTATGATACACGGTTGATACGCCCATAGATGGTGAAATATTCTATTTCCAACAACACGCGTACCATCTGGTGTATATGCGGGCAATGTTTCCATCTTGACAATTGTCCCGGGAGCATAGTGTTTTAGAGCCAACAGGTATTTTGGAAGTTGTTTGTAAGACTCCTCCCAATTTCCAAACACTTTTTCAATAGCTTTTGTTCTAACTATCCATGCCTTCCTATATGATGAAGTGTACTCATACTTTGCCCTAATATGCGAGATTATTGTACTTGAAGGAGAATTGCGGTCCAAAACGCAGCGGAAATTAAAATTTTCTCCTTTAGAGATCCTTACGGATGGTCATGATCAGTGATAGAATATTTACCTCTTGTGACGACTGAAACCTTTGGTGCAGATCTCTTGTGACAATCAAACCTTTGATGCAGATCCACGGAGCGATCACGAACGTTGAACGATGACAACGTCTCTACTCAGTCCACACGAACGGGTTCCTTCAATCTCAGTGCTAGCTGGTACGAATGAAGGCTTTGAGTGAGAGAGAGAGAGAGTGAAAACGAAAAGAATGCAACCGCAAAATTTTGCTTCTGCACAAGGGTTCTATTTATAGAACCACTTGTGTGGGCTTCAAGCTAAAAGCCCACTTAAGTGTATTTTGGCCCATATCTTATAATATGCCCAAAATCACTTAAGCTCATGGTACCTTACCATATTTCGTATTCTACTCAAGTACATCGTACCTTACGATGCTCTATAACTCACTTAAGGGCACCGTACCTTACGGTATTCCTTAGTTACTCTATCTCTCATCAATTCGTCCTTTGTGTGTGACCCTGTAGGTTTTCGTGACATTGGCAATTATATTAAATCACGCATTTAACATAATAAACAGTGAGCGGTATCTAGCAACACATCACTGCTACCCAAGACACGAAAATGTCATGTGATCTGACAATTCCTTCTGTGATAATAATTATGTGTATAATTACCCTTTTGCCCTTATGTCTATATTGAACACAAGGCATAGACCGTGTCATCCTTGTCCAGTTCAATATTGGGCCCATAGACATTTATCCTGTTATGCAGGATGGGCAAATTCCATCTAGGTCACTCATGTCCCTTAGCATGCTTCGTGGAGTACCCATCAACTGTCTTTATGGTTATCCAGTTACGGACAACGTTGGATCAGCAATAAAGCACTCGACTCTACATCTAGGGTCCATAGTGGTTTCAGGTCGAAGAGTGGAATACACTATTATCACCATGAGAATAACTTATGACACCTTGCATAACTTTCTATATAGTATTCTCATAGCGGGTCAATCCGGTATAAATATTACTCCTAATATTCATACCTATGTTTAAGACTTGATAACTCTTTATCCATGATCCATGAGATGTGATCATCAGTCTACAAACATAATAGTCTTAATGCTTTAATGTTATCCCACTTCACACTAAAGCTCGACTACGAATACTTTAGGAATAGTGTCCTTATGTTTAATGTGTTCTCATGATTAAGTCACACTTAATACATTAAACGGACTATCTATTCCAGGGACTTTATTAATCAACCATAATAAAGAGAATGCCTTTTATTATTCGATACAAGTACCAAAATGTATTGGCCTCTAGGGCTTACACCAATAATCTCCCACTAGCACTAGAGCCAATCAGGTATAACCCTTATGCCCATTGATCTAGTATGGCCATCATGCTTCTGTTGCGCAAGAGGCTTTGTCAGTGGGTCAGCTATATTGTCAAGTGTAGGTACTCTACATATTCTCACACAACGTCTAAGTATGTGTTTGGATCGTCGGTGAGATCTAGGCTCCTTGGCTTGTGCGATAGCACCATTGTTATCATAATAGAGACCAATGGGATCCACAATGCTAGGGACTATGCCAAGTTCACTAATGAACTTTTTGATCCAAACAACTCCCTTTTCTGCATTTGAGGCAGCAATATACTCGGCCTCGGTTGTAGAATCAACAACTGTATCTTGCTTTGAACTTTTCAAGCTCACAACACCACCATTTAAGCAAAACACATAACCATTGGAATCATTCATATTAAAGCGTCTCAGCACCTTGTCTATGTACTCTGACTTAGGCCAAGCATTTCATGATCTATCTCTATAGATTCTGATTCCTAATATATAGGCTGCTTCACCTAGGTCCTTCGTAGATAAGCATTTCCCCACCCAAGACTTTGCTTGTTGCAGGGTAGGGATATCGTTTCCAATAAGTAATATGTCATCTACATATAATACCAGGAATACGATCATGCTCCCACTAACCTTCTTGTAGACACAAGGCTCATCTTCGTTCTTGATGAATCCATATTGTTTTACTGTTTCATCAAAACGAAGATTCCATGAGTAGGTCACAAGCTCATCTTGATCCATGAGTAATACATCACCTTGATCAGATATCCATATATCTCAGGTAGGTGACGTATCCTGCCTGACCTACGCTGGTCTTGTTCTACTTGAGCAGGTTGCTCTTACACAACTACTTGTGTTTCCTGCTCCAATTCCTCCATAGGTGTATCAATGCTTTGTCATTCTTGAATTTCTTCAAGCTCTACTTTCCTCCCACTGGTTCCTTTGGAAATAAAATCCTTTTCTAGGAAAACTCCAGTTCGAGCGACAAACACTTTGCCCTCAGAAGGATTGTAGAAGTAATATCCTCTTGTTTCTTTAGGATACCCCACAAATAAGCATTTGTCAGATTTGGGCTCAAGCTTAGTTGAAATTTGTTGTTTCACATAAACTTCGCAACCCTAAATCTTCATGTAAGACATATGTGGTTTCTTACCATTCCATATCTCATATGGTGTCTTCTCAACCTTTTGGATGGAACTTGGTTAAGTGTGTAAGCTTCTGTCAATAGTGCATGTCCACAAATGGAGTTTGGAAGATCGGCGTGACTCATCATGGATTTAACTCATTAGGTTTCATCCTCTTAGTATTAATGTTATAAGTTGGCATTATGAGATCAAGGACATATAGTCCATTGTTCATCTGTGCAGAAGCATAGAATATATCATTTAAATAAATTGAGCAACAATTGTTCTTTATTATAAATGAAAAACCAAACTTGTCCAAACAAGAAATGGAAATAATATTCCTGCTAATTGCAGGTACATAATAACAGTTCTCTAACTGAATTATTAAACCACTAGGTAAAGTCAATACATAAGTTCCTACGGCTAAAGCAGCAACCTTTGCTCCATTGCCAACTCGTAGGTCAACTTCACCTTTTGCCAAATCTCTACTCCTTTTCAGCCCCTGCACATTTGTACAAATGTGAGAACCGCATCCAGTATCTAATACCAATGATGCAGAAGTAGATAAATTTATTTAATAACAAAAATACCTGAAGTTGAAGTCTCTACTCCATTCTTCTTATCTTCCAGGTACTTCGGGCAGTTTCTCTTCCAATGTCCGGTCTTACCGCAATGGAAGCAGGTGCCTTCTTTTGCTATGCCTCCACTAGGCTTTAAAGCATCAACAGTGGGTTTGGGTTTGGCAACTTCCTTGCCCTTCCCTTTATCACCATGCTTAGTGGGCCTTTTGTTCTGTCTCTTTCCATTTCCGATCATCAGAATGGACTTCCCTTTTGACTTCAGATTCTGCTCGGCAGTTCTTAACATGGCGAGCAGTTCAGGAAGAGATTTGTCCATATTATTCATATTGAAATTTAGGACAAATTGACTGAATCCATCTGGCAAAGATTGCAAGATCAAATCAGTTGCAAGTTCCTTTCCGAGGGGAAAACCCAATCTCTCAAGGTTTTCCACATACCCAATCATCTTGAGTACATGGGGACCTACAGGGGCTCCCTCAGCTAACTTGCTTTGAAAAAGGGCTTTTGAAACTTCAAACCTCTCATGCCTTGCTTGCTCTTGATAGAGCAGCTTCAGGTGTTCAATCATATCGAACGCTGACATGTTCTCATGTTGCTTTTGCAATTCTGAGTTCATGGTCGCCAGCATGAGACAAACAGTTTCATTGGCATCATCGACATGCTTCTTATAAGCATCTCTTTCTGCCTTAGGTGCAGAACTAGGAGGTTCCTCTTCAGGAACAGGTGTCTCCAAGACATACAGCTTTTTATCATGTTTGAGGACAATCCTCAGGTTTCGGTGCCAATCCAGAAAATTTGTCCCAGACAATTTTTCCTTGTCAAGGATTGATCGCAAGATGTTGTTAGAGGTGTTTGCTGTCATGGTTATCTACATAAGGATTAAGAAAATATAAGTATCATTGACATATTTAATTAGGCCTTTAATCAAATATGCTCCCACTATTTTACTCAAAACAAATGACCCTCATCATTTGATTCGGAAAATCCCGTTGGAAGATTTTCTAGTGGGTCGAGATCCATATTTCACTTTGTTCTAAGTCCGCGTAGGCGGATTACACAAAACTAGGTTATTTAGGTAGGAACTCCTTCCAATTGTATCTCATACAACTCTCGAAAATTTCAGTTGGGTGAATAACTCCTTATTCGAATCCATCATATGGATCATTCCCAACTCTTGCTTCTAAACATATATAAGAAAATTATAATCAAGTTTGACTCATCGTTTTAGCAGTTGGATATTACAATTATCCCATCGCACCTTAACTAATACAAAACATGCACCTCGCGTAGGCGAAACCTACATATCCGATACCAGTCTTGATGAGTGCTAAAACTTGGAAAGCAAACACATATAATATTATTACAATTTGTTTAGTTAAGTTTGACCCATTGTTTTAACAGTTGGATATTACAATTATCCCATCGCACCTTACTAATATATAGATCATGCACCTCGCGTAGGCGAAACCTACATGATCCATTACTAGTCTTGATGAGTGTTAAAACTTGGAAAGCATAAACTTAATATTTAATTTTTGAGGGAATTGCAATTATACTGATCTCACCGGCTTGTTTATCATATAAATCGTCTCTCACATGCATCAACATACATTCACATGCATCAACATACATACAAACAAAATGAAACAATTATGGCCCCTAGCGCAATTGTTCTCCCAAGCCAATGAGAGAACCTAAGCTAACCTACAACGATCTAAGCTTCTCCAAGCAAGATCTTCAAGGTTGTCCTCCTTTAATATTGAATTCTTCTCTAAGCTTCTCCAAGCAAGATCTTCAAGATTGCCCTCTTTTGATATTGAAATCTTCTCTTTCTTCATAACATTGTCTTCTTCTCTTTATTCATAACATTGTCTTCTTCTCTTCATTCATAACATTACATTCCAGAAGAAACTCGTTTTACATACGAGGGTTTGAGATGAGAAAAGAAGTTACATTAAGAGATCAAAAGGAGAGGCACGAGACACGGGTCGTATTTAAAAACCCAAAACAAAATAAAGGACAACTAAGGCCATAACTGATCACCACAAGGCAATAATAATAAACACATTGTTATTATTAAATTTTAATTCCTTTAATTAATTAAAACCAAATTAAATTTCGGCGACCGATCACACTACGCAGAGTTAGCCGGGGGTTCCGCTGCCCGGTCAGCGGACGGTGGTTCCGCTGACCGATCAGCGGACGGGGTCAAGGGGCAGCGCCCCTGTCCAAAATTTTAATGAACAATTCATTTGAAATGGACATTGTTTTTGCATCAACACAACTCTGGGAGTGTGACGACCGTCACAGGCGTGTGACGACCGTCACAGGCAATGTGAGTGTGACGACCGTCATGGATGTGTTACGACCGTCACGCATCCAGTTTGTTACGCCTGTTACGCTCGTCACACGAGCTTCACGCGGCCAAACTAATAGAACTTTGAAACAGTCTACGGACCTCTTCCAAAAGCCCTAAATTCACAACTCCTTGGCGGCACAACCCTTGCGCCGTCACCAACCCTTATGCGCCAATTTCAGACCGTCAAACACACCTCGATTGTTGATTCAGTATGATTGATCAACAGGTCATTGCTTCACCATACTAATGTCGGATTCCGAAGCAAATGACCATTGATCGCTCAAAGGAAAACAATCATTTAGTGTTCGAATGAACGAAACAGAAACAGTATATCTCATATACCGTACTTTGCATTAGGATTACTTATATCATATATAAGTTGATCGGTCTCAATTGCGTAACCTATGGACGATCGATGTATTGCTGCTTCACCATACTAATGTCGGATTCCGAAGCATAGTCAACATCAATCATCCAACTCGTACACTCATGATGCCAAATTTAATTACCTGATTAATTAATTGATTCATTCTGTCTTTTAATCATATTAATACAGAAAGTAAACAGCTATCCGAGTCATGGTTTCGTAAGTGGCTCTGATACCACTGAAGGAGAATTGCGGTCCAAAACGCAGCGGAAATTAAAATTTTCTCCTTTAGAGATCCTTACGAATGGTCATGATCAGTGATAGAATATTTACCTCTTGTGACGACTGAAACCTTTGGTGCAGATCTCTTGTGACAATCAAACCTTTGATGCAGATCCACGGAGCGATCACGAACGTTGAACGATGACAACGTCTCTACTCAGTCCACACGAACGGGTTCCTTCAATCTCAGTGCTAGCTGGTACGAATGAAGGCTTTGAGTGAGAGAGAGAGAGAGTGAAAACGAAAAGAATGCAACCGCAAAATTTTGCTTCTGCACAAGGGTTCTATTTATAGAACCACTTGTGTGGGCTTCAAGCTAAAAGCCCACTTAAGTGTATTTTGGCCCATATCTTATAATATGCCCAAAATCACTTAAGCTCATGGTACCTTACCATATTTCGTATTCTACTCAAGTACATCGTACCTTACGATGCTCTATAACTCACTTAAGGGCACCGTACCTTACGGTATTCCTTAGTTACTCTATCTCTCATCAATTCGTCCTTTGTGTGTGACCCTGTAGGTTTTCGTGACATTGGCAATTATATTAAATCACGCATTTAACATAATAAACAGTGAGCGGTATCTAGCAACACATCACTGCTACCCAAGACACAAAAATGTCATGTGATCTGACAATTCCTTCTGTGATAATAATTATGTGTATAATTACCCTTTTGCCCTTATGTCTATATTGAACACAAGGCATAGACCGTGTCATCCTTGTCCAGTTCAATATTGGGCCCATAGACATTTATCCTGTTATGCAGGATGGGCAAATTCCATCTAGGTCACTCATGTCCCTCAGCATGCTTCGTGGAGTACCCATCAACTGTCTTTATGGTTATCCAGTTACGGACAACGTTGGATCAGCAATAAAGCACTCGACTCTACATCTAGGGTCCATAGTGGTTTCAGGTCGAAGAGTGGAATACACTATTATCACCATGAGAATAACTTATGACACCTTGCATAACTTTCTATATAGTATTCTCATAGCGAGTCAATCCGGTATAAATATTACTCCTAATATTCATACCTATGTTTAAGACTTGATAACTCTTTATCCATGATCCATGAGATGTGATCATCAGTCTACAAACATAATAGTCTTAATGCTTTAATGTTATCCCACTTCACACTAAAGCTCGACTACGGATACTTTAGGAATAGTGTCCTTATGTTTAATGTGTTCCCATGATTAAGTCACACTTAATACATTAAACGGACTATCTATTCCAGGGACTTTATTAATCAACCATAATAAAGAGAATGCCTTTTATTATTCGATACAAGTACCAAAATGTATTGGCCTCTAGGGCTTACACCAACAGTACTCACCTTTAACGACGGATTTTCACCAATGACAGACAATATTTCATCGCATATATAGCTGAGAGCTTAATTTACGATGATCCTGCATTGGGTTTGTTAGCATGCATATGTGATTTGGACCCATTGATCTAATCTCCCAAGAATCGCTCCTCTTTTGGTACGAAGCTGACAACCTAAAAAGGTAATGCTCATTCGGACAATAAACTTTATACCTCGATGCGTCAGTTCTATCAACTCTGAAATCTGCTGATAGTTGCATGTGGAATTTCTTAATGGCTTTTACACATTCCTCTTTTGTGCGAAATATGTCTCCTTGTTTAAGAGATCCTTGCATTTGCACATAAGGATTGTACCATACATCTGCCGAAGGTTCATCTGAACCCAAATTTAACCTTGTCATGTATTGGGGTGGGAAATATACATGACTTGCTGGTATTGGCTCCTCTTCCTCTTCAGTGTTCACCATCGAATCAACCATGATCTCAGGTTCCTCTTCTTCATCGTCTGGAACATTCACCTCAGCTTGTTCGTCATCAGTCTCACAAAACACTTGTGACTGATCAATATACTGAGACTCCTGTTGTTGATGTGGTAATATATACAACTCTATATCGTTGTAACGAGATTGTTCATGACTGCCAAACTTATGTTGAACACCATCATCATCTCGAATCTTCTTCTGATAAAATTTTACCTGGTTTTCTGCAAACCAAACCGGATTTTTATAGATGATCTGACCCACATTATTGCACTGCGATTTCTTTTCTATTCTTTATTTCAGATGTGAAAAATTTGATCGTCGATTTATTATAAACCGAGTCACCTCTGTGTTTCGAAAACAAAAACCGAACAACTGATGATCAAATATTTCACCTTCGACATATGCACTGATGATCAAATATTTCACCTTCGACATATGCACTGATGATCAAATATTTCACCTTCGACATATGCACTGATCATGTAATGTTGTGTGGAAGACAGTGTGTTGAAATATTAAATATGTAGATAGTTTGAATGGAATTGAAACTGAATGCATTGCTAAGTTGTTCAACTGCACAACATAAATAGGTTGGTCATTGGTAAGTTGGTCATTGCATTGATAACTTGGTAATTGTCTGTATAGACTTGACCATGCATGCAGTTGAAGGGATCCAACACGCAGAGAAAAGACTGAAAAGAATACACAAGCACTAGGGAATCAAAGAATCTCTGAGCTCTGTGCCCTAAGATTCCAACCTAGGCACCCATTCCCTAGGCGCCATAAAGTAACTGAGGCACCTCTTCACAAAACAACACTCAGGCGCCACTAGGAAGGGTGCCCCTTCCAACTGCCCTACACTAAGGCGCCAAGAGGAAGGGCGCCTCTTCGTTGCATGTTAGAAATCACATATAGGTGCCAAACTCAAGGGTTCCTCTTCCCTTGCATGTGCTTTCTTCACATGCACCAAGAAGATTCCTCACATGCTAGCTTTCTCTTCCATGCTGAATTTTGTCATTCTCTTGTCTCCTCTTTCCTTTCCATTCAACCAATCACACTCTTTTTAGGTTCCAAACCTACTCACTCTGGTGGACTACAAGTTCATTCTGGCTTTGTTGGAGAGGTGGAGACCCGAGACCCACACATTTCACCTTCCGATTGGTGAGTGTACCGTCACACTTGAGGACGTGTACATGTTTTTGGGTCTCCGTATAGACGGAAAGGCAGTGAATGGGCGAGTTAACCAAGACAATAATATATGCAATGAATTATTGGGTGCCCCTTTGTTAGACGACGAAACTGAGGGAGACACGTCCGGTTAAGCAAGGGGCAAGGTATAAATTTAAAATACCTAAAACAATATTATGCCAGTATAGTAATGTCTTACGATTCAACTGAGTATGAGAAAATAATAAAAGCTCGGTGTTATATTATGATTTTATTTAGTAACTTTTTGTTTCCAGAAAGTACAAGTAATTCTGTGAATATAATGTATTTACCTTTATTACGCAACATTAATAAGGTAAACACTTATAGTTGGAATTCAGCTGTGTTGGCTCATCTATATAGTGCAATGTGTAGAACTGCAAAAAAGAATACCTGTACTTTTTTTTCATGTGCTTATTTGCTTCAAGCTTGGGGGTGGTCTAGAATGCCGTCGCTCTCCCCGATAAATGAACGCCCATCCGTGTTTCCGTTTGCAACCAAGTAAGTCTAACACTTTACCATTCACCATTTAGTTAATTATATTTATTATTATAATTAATAGTAAATAATATTTTTCACTTCTTTTTATTATCTTAGGTGGTCAGTAAGGGGAATGAACTACAATAGGTGCCCGAAACACGCTATTGTAGTCTATCGAAATCTATTGGACCATATTGGACATGATGATGTAATAATCCTACCAAACTATATTTTATTTTAAAAATACTTCTCAAATTATTTTCCATCTAACGATTTGGTATTGTTTTACGGTTTGTTTGGAGGCCATATCTGGGTCTGAATCATGATGTGAACCATGACGATGCTGCAGTTTGGACAGTGAAGACACCGATTTTCCGATTCACTACAATGGAAATGCACCAAAGTGACCGGGTCAAACTGCAGTTCCGAATGCTACAACAGATTCCAGAATCTCCCACGTGTTTGGGGAATTGGCATCAAAAAAGGGTCGATGCACAATGAGATTATTCTGACTTGAGAGACTTTGCAAAAGACATGTGTCGTCAATGGAGGAATCGACGATAACACATCTCGAACGAACCATTCATCCAAGGTGCAAGACCCACTCAACAATATATGGCATGGTTTAGGTCTGTAACAACTCATCAATTTGTATCTGAGCCGCGGTATTTGATGGATCAGCGCCAACTTGCTTTGTCATCGTATGCCCCACATCAATTCACCACCCAACACCAATGTGAACCCACCCAACACCAATGTGAACCCATCCAAACCCAACAACCAACCACACAATATCAACCGACCACATACACACAACAACCAAACACCCAACATCGCAAACCGTTCATGACAACCACCCAACAACCAACCATCCAACGTTGCACCCCGTTCATACCACCCACCCAAACACAAAACCAAGAATCAAACCCCACATCCACAACCGTCTACAACCCAGATAATTCATATGGGTCACTTCATCGTAGCCCCCCACCAATGAACACCCAACCACTGTTTAATTATAGTATGCCCCAGGAACCATTGCTTCGTTTTCAAAACGACTCAATGGCCCAATTTAGGCAACTATACCATCCCCAATTCACCCAACCCCAATGCCCTAACTATGATGCCATGGGCAACGAACTCCATTACGGAAGCGCCGTTGGCCAGAGCCCCTCCGGATATTGGGAGCAAATGATGACACATCTGTCAAATACCGCCGGAACTTCCGCCGGACCTTCCAGCCAACCATCTTTTGATCAGGTCAGCACCCAAAGACCACAAACACCTCAAGAAAATCGTGGGAGACCTCAGAGACAAACTAACGCACCAGGATGTGGAACTGAGGGACGTTATAATCGGGCGGGTCATTAGTTTTTTGTCTGTCAAATGTAACCAATTATTACATATTTAATGAATTTATTTTTTTCATTATTATTTCTTATGTATTAAATAATAAATATTAAATATTAAAAATAAAAAACTTTAAAAAAATTAAATAACTAAAAAAATTAAAATTAAATAAAAAAAATAATAGGAGGGGGTGTATGCGCCAGATGAATTGGCGCATACATCCACCATTAAAAATACACACAGGCGCCAGAGGCATTGGCGCGTCCTCATGAGGGCCAATGCAGGCGCCACAAGCATTGGCGATTCCTCACGAGGTCCAATGCATGTGTGCCAATGCTACTGAAGCCTCCTCTTATTGGTATGGGGGTGCGCCAATTCATCTGGCGCATCCTCTACCAAACTTGGTTATTTTGGTATTTTTTTTGAAAAGTTGGTTATTTTAGATTTTTTTTTGAAAAATTTGGTTATTTTGAAAAAAAAAATCGGACCGTCTTTTTAAAATATTCTGATAACAAGGTTGTTATCATGTAAAGCCATATTTTTGTCTTTGGATTTTTAAAAAATATGGTAGGTCATATTTCTTTGTTTTTTCTTTATGTATGGAGGACCAAAGACGAGACAAGACAATTGCTTTTATGAAGTTTAAAAGAATGGGAAAGTGATTTGATCTTAATCTAGGGAGGGCAGTGATTGACAATAAGGAACATTCCTTGATCCAGTATTGGCTACAAAAAACTCTTTCCAGCCTTCTATCAACCTTATTACTGCATGCTCTATATAGTGGGGATATCCACAAGGTCATTTAAATCAACCCAAGAAGCAAAATCCGTAATCAAGGCTCCATTAGGAGAATGGATCCCCTATGCTCATGAGCACCAAAAATGGAATTAAAATCTCGTAGAATGCACCATATACCTGGATTAGCAATTTGAATATCAGAAAGCTTTCTCTAGAGGTTATGGATGCGTATACAAAAGAAGACAACATGAGTTAGTGCATATCCTAACCTGAAATGTGATCAAAATGACTAAAAGGAACTACTCCAATATTTCTTTAAACTATAAGGATTACACTCAAACTTCAAAATATTACTAGGATCCATGTAACATATTGTTCGCGGTAGATTTTGGCGAACAACCTCTGGTTTTCCAATACTTGTCGAATTGGGTTACTTGCAGGATCAACCACACAAATCCTAGGACATGTGCAAATCTAAATAACTTTGTAAATCTCTAGAACAACTTTTGTATCTTTCATTAGGTTCACTAAGCCTTTCATGTCGAAAGGTGTCGATTAAAAACGTTTAAATAGATGTAAATTTGACAAGATAAGATAAACGGCAGAAAATAACTGACAAAACATAAAGTGTCGAAAGGAGAAATGCAGAAAGATAATTGACTAGTAGATGCAAAGAGAAATTGGCAAAGAACTTTAAATTTATAACATAAAACTTTGAAAGAATTGGTGTTTGTTTACACATACATGTTCCAGATATGACTCTTTTCTCTCACATGGGTACTTTGAGTATTTGCAGGAACTTTGTACAAGTAATTTTCACCCTTTTTCTGATAACAACTATCCTATTTATATACAAATAAAATAACTGTTACTAACGAACAAATCCTAAAACTGTGACACTTGGCTCTCTTCCTTTCGCCAGATGCTTCCACGCGTCTTCTTCCAAACGTCACAACTCTTTTGAATTTGAAATTACACTTTTCATCGAAATGACATCTCTCTCCAGACTCTGTCGAATTATCGAAATAACATCATCCATGCCTGTCAAAGACGTCTTTCCATCTGCAAGTATCTTGTCGAAATGTCGAATTATTATTTTGTCGAAATGTTGAAGAACACTTTCCAAACAAACTGTTAATCCCATGGCGTCATCTGTAAAGGAACCCTTTTTGCATACTAAACTCATGGTGTCGAAAACACACGTATACAAATTGCCCCCTAGCAAAGATGTTTCGACTGTTTTTGGAGAAACAGTCATTTGTTGTCAACCAGTGTTTTGATGCCATGTCATTTAATTTCATTATGCCCAAGTTTTGTAATCTCAATTTCCAATAAAGATTCATCATTACACTTTCTCCAAAATGTCACGTCTAGCCCACGTTCAGAGTCTACCTCCATCATTTCCTAACATCATGGTCTCTTTTCAACTTCCACCTCTTCAACATCACCATGAAAATCGGCCACGTGTCCCACCATCATCATTACCATTTTAAAGCGTTTTTCATCATCTTCCTCCTATAAATACCCTTAAACCATTTTCTATGAATTCTTTTAACGCTTCAGAACTCTTTTCTTCATACCCATTTCTTAAGCTTTCATACTCCCCTGAGAAAAATCCCTTTGTTCTTCTTAACAATGGCTCCTCACAAACCTTCAAGCAACAAACATTCCAAGAAGAAACAAGACCCAGCTCTCTCTTCTGTGCATGATTTGAAAGTACCAATGACTATTGGAAATCAACAGTACGTTCCTGAACCTCCAAATGAGAAAGAAAAAGAATGCACCTATAAATCCCAGGTATTAATTCCTGTTCTTATTTCTAGAAACTGTCACGCTATGTTAGGTCCCCTTCCAAATCCAGAGATTAAACCAGATCGTTTAAGAGAATTTTTTCCAACTTATTTCCATACAAAACCCATAGGCGCTGGAGTGAAACCTCAGCCTAAAGAGAAAATTGTAGAACAACATGACCCATCGAGTTTGACGGATGCTGGAGAGTTGAACTTAACCTTATTCAGTTGTCGAGAGTAGGACCCAATATCTGCCCAAATATGCTTTTGGATTCTCTCTACTTCTGGGACAGTACCTATAATACCTTTCACCTTCCTTGTGGGATGGTTACGCCTACTCTCTTCGACGCAACAGCCATCGTTGGCCTTCACCCCAACGGTATAGATTTCGACCCTACTATCCTAAATGAAGATACCATCGCTTTCGACACTAGCCTCGCCCCATACTCTTTATTTACGTCCTATTATCATGACAAGAGCACCACAGAAGTCTCAGATGTCGAACACATAGCCTTTTTGACTCTGTGGCTATCCAAATATGTGTTCTGCTCTCGCTCCCTCCAAGTTGCCAAGAGATTCATCACCATAGCCAATCAGCTTCATGCAGGCACAAAACTATGTTTGAGCGAAATGATTCTGGCGAACCTTTACGATCTCTGAGTGAGAGCGTACATCTTTTGAAAACCATCAAAACCCAAGGTAAAATCAACTTATCAGGACCTTTCTGGCTCTTCCAATTATGGCTTAATGCCACCTTTGAAGCTTCTCTCCCTGTAGAGCCAGAGGTAGATGAAGAAGAAGTGAAAAGCAGGACTGTCGAATGGCCAAGGTTGGTGCAACTAACGCCAACTGATGAAGGGATTAGCCTTCGACAAGCTTTCAAAAGCTACGTCATGATGTTTGCCAAGAGGTATCAGTTTACTTCGACCATGGCACCTTTTGCTGATAGAAAAATTGGACCTAAATGGTTTACCCAACAACTGCCTTTGGAAATGCAGAAGGATGAAAATATATTTCTGAATGTTTGGGAATCATTCTTAACCCCTAGGCTCCTTTTTTCTTATCGTAACGCCACAAAAACCCAGATAGCTTTGATAGTCTATCAACCCAATCTTATTGCTAGGCAGTTTGGTTTGATCCAAATAAAGCCTCGACCCATATTTCCTAAGATAGGGTCCATCATTTTCTACAACTCCCTTCACACTGAAGATGAGAGCAGAGAACTGTCGAAGAAGCTGACTGATGACTTTCTTGACATTCGACCAGTGATCTTTCGACCATCTTTCCTATGTACTCCTGAGTTTGAGGAATGGTGGAAAGATTATTATTCCAACAGATTTTTCGACGTAGCAGCTTTCACTACGCATTTAACAAATGCTTTTGCTTTTGTGCAGGATCAGACCAAAAAAGGTATTCAAAGACACATTAGAGAAATACAAAAATTTCAAAAATATTTTGAAACTGCGTATAGACCTGATGATCTTAGTCGAACCATACACGAAGCAGCAGCAGAATTAAAACGTAAATTGACAGAGAAGTTTGAAAAATTGTCATTGCCTTCAAATCTTCGACCAGAGGCACGCTATGACCTGGCTTTCAGTTGTCATCCACCAAAATTTCCTCCTTTGCCAACTGCTGAATTTGGCGTGACTTTTAGCCCTCCATTTCCAGATTGGTTCGTTTGTGGGGACTTTATGAAAATTCTTCGTCAACAGTACCAAAAACCCGCTGAGCGTGTGGTTCCGACTAAGTATCATCTGGACGAATACCAAGGACGCCTTCATATTGGAATAGAACACATTCGCGTGGAAGATCCCACTCTTGAAGGTGTTCACAGAAAACATGATTTTTCCTTTGTTATTCTAACTGTATTATCATGTATCTCTTATATTCGTTTCTGAATCTCCTTTCTTTCCTTAGCCGTGAGGATTCCTGCCAAGAAAACTTCTGTCGAAGCGTCGCCCAGTGCTGCTAAGAAGCCTTCGACGAAGGTACAAAACTCACTCTTTCCATTTATTCTTTTTCCTTTTAAGAAACTAATTGGCTTTGGTCTGCATGACTAGGTAAGTCGAAAACCCCCAACAGTCCAAAAGAGAAAGAGTGAAGAGGAGAAAGAAGAGGATAACGTTCCTAATAAAAAATCTGGTGACGAATCTCCAGAGCTAATCCCCCCTCCTCCTCAGAAGAAGAAAATCACGAAGGTCTCTTCCCAAAGATCCATTGTTAAATCAACTAAGAAGGATTCTGCAAGTACTCCCACTGCTAACCCCCAGTCGAAGGATACGGAGAGTGGGAAATCTAGCTTTAACACTGAGATTCCTGAGGTAAATCTCTATTTCGACCGTATATATTCACCTTCTTTGCATCTCTTTCTTCTAACTTAGAATCATTTTGCAGAAACAAGTGGCTGTCGAAAGAACACCTGAGAAAATTCTGGAAGAAACAGTCCCAGAAGAAAATATCCCCACATGTGATCATGACAGACAAACTGTAGCAGAATTCGACGCTACAATGGTTGAGGCTTCTGAAGATGAATCTCCTCCTCATCCAGGATTAGATGCTGCAACTCAGGGTGACGATACTGACATGGAAGCTGGGGTCGAAGATGATCATGAAGACGAAACTGCCAAAGATGGGGATGACCAGTCGAAACAAACAGAGGTTGAGCAAACTTTAGGGCGAAACACTCCACCTGCTCCTGACCACACCCTAGGAAGTGGCAAAACAACTGGTTCGACTAGTTTCTCTCGCGAGGAGCTTGAAAGTCTCAAAGTGCAGAAACCCTTAGAGTATCTGAAGGCTATGCTTAATGCTCGTTTTAATTTCCAAGATTCTTCGCAGAGCAGTTCGACTACTTCTGGGGCCACTTCTGAAGCACCATCACTTGGCAACATCTTGACCAAGATTAAGACGAAAATCCTTGATGTTGATCTGTTCAAAATTTTGGAAGAAAACGCCCTTGCTCACCTTGAACTTAAGAAAATTTTGAAACAAGTAAACATCTTGGAAACTTCTGTTGAGGTTGGAAGTTTTGTGATGGAGCTAATGACCCTTATTAACTTGGCGACTGCGGACCTTCATCGTCAAAGGGATCTTTCCCAGCAAATCTCCTTAAAATCTAAAACTCAAACTGCTGAATGGGATGCTGTTGCGACTTCGACTGACAAAGTTTCAAAGTTGCAGCAGCTTTCTGAAACTTTCATCAAAGAAGTTGCTGCTTGTGATGATAATATCCAAAAATGGGAGAAACAGATAGTAACACTTCAAGAAAAGATCTCCCAAGAGAAAAAACGTAAAGCATCCCTACAACAACCTAAGCAGAATGAGATTGATGACGAACTGAGGGTGGGTATTCGACATGCAGAGAAGGCCCAACAACTTAGTCAAGAGATTGAGACTCTCTCCACTCACAAAAGCCTTTGTGATCATCGACTCCAGTTTCAGAGGAAGAAATTCGCCACGTTGAAGGAAACTTTTGCCAGTATTAATTTGTAGTCGAATTAATTTAATAATTCTCAGCCCTTTGAGGCTTTTTTTGTAATAACTTTAGTGCCATTTTTATTTGGCAAAGCTTATCACAATTATGTTTACAATTATTCTATTATTATTTTTACTTCCTGCAATATTGGCTTATATTTTTTCAAATACTTGCCATTTATCTTTAGGATTCTCTCATCTTTCTCTATTTCTTCAATCTCATATGCGCCATTTGAAAAGCTTTTCAAAATCTGGAAAGGTCCTTCCCACTTAGGAGACCATTTTCCCATTAACTTATCTTTTCGATCCATAGGGAGGATTACTTTCCAAACAAGATCACCAATTAAGAAGGTCTTGAATTTTACTTTCTTATTGTAAAACTTTTCGACTCTTTCTTTTTGTCTCTTTATTAGATCTAGCGCGCGTAGTCTTTCTTTGTCCAGATCAACCAATTCGTCCATCATCATGCTCCAATATATATCTGATGGGATTTCATGATGCCTTTGCACTCTAACTGACTTCAAATATATTTCGACTGGTAAAACTGCATCATGTCCGTAAGTCAACTTAAATGGAGTCGAATTCGTTGCTTCTTTTGGAGACGTTCGACAGGCCCACAAAACTTGATCTAAAGTTTTATGCCAATTTCTAGGTTTTTTCCCTACATGCTTCTTGATCAAATTTATCACTACCTTGTTGGCTGCTCCAACCTGCCCGTTGGCCTGGGCATAGTAAGGTGTCGAAGTAAGGAGTTTAAAACCTGTTTCTTGTGCAAATTTCTGCATGTTTTTACTAGTGAACACAGATCCTTGGTCTGTTGTTATTGTTTCAGGTATCCCAAATCTGTAAATTATGTACTTTTGGATAAAATCTATGACTGCTTCTTGATCCACATTTACCAATGGTATAGCTTCAATCCACTTAGTGAAATAGTCTATCCCAACCAAAATGTACCTTTGCCCTTTTAAAGAGGCTGGTCGAATTTCACCAATCAAGCCTAAAGCCCATCCTCTAAATGGCCAAGTCTTTATAATTGAATGCAACTCACTTGCAGGAACATGGGGTATGCCTGCATGTACTTGACATTCCTGACATCCTTTTGCAAATTCGACACAGTCCTTCAGCATTGTTGGCCAATACATTGCTTGTCGAAATAATAACCACTTCATTTTATGACCTGCTTGGTGTGCGCCACACGCTCCACTGTGCACATTCGACAAAGCTATGTAGGCTTCATCTTCACCTAAGCATTTCAACAAGACTCCTTCTGCAGTCTTTTTGAACAATTCGTTTCCAAAAAGTACATAACTTAAAGCTCTGTATTTTATCTTTCTTTCTGCCTTCTGATTTGGGTCTTGTAGATAATTCTTGATAGGCTTTCTCCAATCTGCAATTCCTGAATCATCTATATTGAATATCTCAAAATTTTCTTCGTCACCGTATCCTAATCTTATTGACTCCAAATCTGATGGGGACAACTTGGTGGATACGACTCTTCCTCTGACTTCAATAGCCTCTTCTAACTTTTCCTTCGACACTTTGTATCTAGACGCTAGTTGAGCAAGATCATTCGCCTCTTGATTCTCCAGCCTGGGAATGTGCCTAAAGGCCACATTGTCGAATTCCTTGAGAAGTCTATTGGCTATCACAAAGTACATGATTAAATTTTCTTTCACACATTTATATTCTTTAGTCAACTGCTTTATCACCAGTTCAGAGTCACCCATTATTTCGACTCTTGTTGCCCCCAATTTCAACAAGATTTCAAGTCCAGCAATCAAAGCTTCATATTCTGCTTCATTATTTGAACACAAACTTTCCACTTTGTACTTGAATTTTGTTGGAATTTTGTCAGGAGAAATAATCAACATCCCAACGCCAGTTCCATTTCTATGACTGGACCCGTCGAAATACAGTTTCCAAGGTTCTAATTCGACATATTCTACATCTTCATCTATAAAGTGGTCAGCTATAAAATCAGCAACCACTTGTCCTTTCACCGCCTTTAAAGGCAGATATTTCAAGGAGTATTCTGTTAATGCTAAAGCCCATTTTCCAATTCTACTATGTAAAATAGATTTAGATAACATATATTTTATTACGTCGAAATGGGAAGAAATGTACACATCAACAGGCTTTATATAATGCTTTAATTTCATACAAGAGAAATATACACATAAACATAGTTTTTCTATAATACTATATCTAGTTTCAGTATCATTTAGGACTCTGCTAAGATAATAGATGGCCCTTTCGACGCCATTCTCATCTTCTTGGCACAACATACTTCCTAATGTTTTGTCTGATGCCGAAATGTACAATCTCATACTTCTTTTTCTACAAGGAGACATTAGAATTGGAGGACTAGCAAGGTATTCCTTGATTTTGTCAAAGGCAGCTTGTTGTTCTTGCCCCCATGCAAAGTCTTCCTTTTTTAGTCGAAGTAGAGGAGAGAAAGCTTGCGTTTTTCCACTAAGGTTGGAGATGAACCTTCTGAGAAAGTTGATTTTCCCTAGCAGAGACTGCAGCCCCTTTTTTGTTGATGGCACTTTCGCCTCCATTATGGCTTTGGCTTTGTTTTCATTTATTTCGATCCCTTTCTTGTGGACCACAAAACCTAAGGAATCACCCGCCTGCACACCAAAAGCACATTTAAGTGGATTCATTTTCAAACCAAACTTCCTCATCCTTTCAAAGGATTGTCGAAGATGATCTATATGAGTTTTTCCTGAAACAAACTTAATTATGATATCGTCAATGTACACTTGCATGAAAGTTTCAATATAGTCATGAAAGATGGAATTCATAGCACGCTGGTAAGTTTCTCCAACGTTCTTCAAACCAAAAGGCATTACTACCCATTCGTACGTTCCTATTGCTCCAGGACAGGGGAAAGTTGTTTTAGGAACATCTTCTTCAGCGATAAAAATTTGATTATAGCCAGAGTATCCGTCTAGCATACTTAGATACTCATGGCCTGCTGCAGAATCTATAAGCATTTCTGCCACTGGCATGGGATATTCATCCTTTGGGGTAGCCGAATTTAAGTCTCGAAAATCAATGCATACCCTAAGTTTGCCATTTTTCTTAACTACAGGAACAATATTTGCAATCCATTCGACATACCTGGTTGTGCGGATGAACTTGCATTTTAGAAGTCTTTCGACCTCTTCTTTTATTTTCGACAGAATTTCTAGTGCGAAGCATCGTGGAGTCTGCTTTACTGGCTTCTTTCCTTCCATTATTGGTAGCTGCAGTTCGACCAAACTTCTGTCTAGACCAGGCATCTCGTCGTAATCCCATGCGAAGCAGTCTTTGAACTCTTTCAGCAACTGGACTATTTCGACTTTAAACTGGGGGTCCATTTTTGCGCTTATGTAGGTTGGTCTATTTTCTGCCCCCACTCCTAAGTTTATTTCTTCTAATGGATCCTGCGCCACCATCTTCTCGTTAGTTGACACTGGATCTTTTTCGAACCCTAGAGGTTCGTCGTCATAAATGGCGTCAAGCTTTTGGTGTTGCCATTCGCCCATTTGGTTGTTATCATGATCTTCTGCAACGTCTCTTTGGGGACATTGTTCGTTAGAATTTTCCTTGTTGGCTTCGACAGCTATATATTTTACTTCAGCCTCAAGGGCCTCTTTGAGTTTGTTTTCGGCTATGTAAGCCGTAATTTTTTCGAGCGCTGATTCTTTACTCGTCATTGTCGAATTCGCTTCCCCATCCTGTTGGCGCTATATGAGTAGTTCCCCACATGTAAGATTCTCCAATTACTTCTTTGTCCCACTGGAAACCATGTGTAGGATGAAGGTACATGGAGCAGTAGGCGTTGTCTGTTGCCTTTAAGTCGAATTCGCCTGGGCTGCACGGAGGTATGTGAGCCAGGCTCTTGTCGAAACTTTGACTGTTGACATTGTTTATCTCTGTCATGAAATAGCTTTGATCAGCCTCAATGTTTTCGACGATCCCGTCTGGCCTCCATATGGTTATTCGCTGATGCATTGAAGAAGGTACGGCTCCTACGCCATGAATCCACTCCCTTCCAAGCAGTAGGTTGTAGTTCGCCCTTGAAGCAATGACCATAAACATCGTTGGCCTTGTTATGGTTCCAACAGTCAAATTCACCTGGATAACGCCCATAGTGGTTCCTACTTTCCCTTCATAGTTCAACAGCACCATGTTGTGAGGTTTTGCGTCTGAATCATCCTTCCCAATCCTCTTTAGCATAAAATGAGGCATCAAATTTACTGCTGCTCCGCCATCCACAAGTATCTTGTTTACACCAACATTCTCCACCTTTCCTTTTATGAATAAAGGATTCAAATGTGCTTTCATGGAATCATCTGGCCTTTCGAAGAAAGCATTCTGCTCTTCGACGCACCCATTGTTCATGACGTAGTAGCAGACGGGCCTATGTGCAATTGTTTCTTCTTCCATCTCGTCTTCTTCGTCTTTGACCTCTATTACTCTATCATAATCTCTAGGAAGGATAGAAACCACATTGCAGACCACATTAAAAGACGCTTCTGAATCAGATTCGAAGTTGTCAGTTATTTCGTCGTCTTCCTGCAGCTTCTCTTTCGACGATACTGGTTCGACCATGCTACCAGGATTGGTCTGGTGGATGTAACACCTCAAAATTTGCCCTCCTCTCTTGGGACTAGCTTAACCTATTGCATTACATTTTTAGGTCATTAGGCATTGCATATTGCATACCATGTGGTTACATTGTGCAAATCATCCTCCTAAGTCTTGATCAGAAGATAAGAGGTCATGGTGCAAGCTAGGGTTTCATTGGACTGGTCATTAATCATCTGAGGATGTAGAGGTCCAAATTAGGGTTTTGTGATTCTCAAAGGAGATTGGTCTTCATCTTGGTGGGAATGATTCATCATCATCATCATGGTTTGTCATCATCAAGTGTTGAAGCACATTCCTTGAGATTAGGGTTTTGACCACTGGTCAACCCTAATCAGTTGCATTGGGCCAATCAGGGCATAGCAAGGATATGGGGTCTACAATGGATATGGGGATCATTTTATGATTGTATTGATATTATTGAGGCTAGGGTTTCATCCTTGAGCCATTTCATCAGAGGATTGGGGCTCAGATTGATCAGTGCATTGCCAAATTCATCTATCAGTTGAAAAAGTCAACTATGGTCAACTGTGCTTGATTTTATGGATTTGGAGGTGGGAGAGAGTTGGATACACTTCATTCATGTTGAAACAAGTGTTATTTGACATGTCAAAGCTCAAGAATGAAGAAAATAAAGTCAGGACAAAAATTGCCAAAAATAGAAAGTGACTTGTAATGGAAGTTTCCTAAAATGGAAAGTTTTTCACCACAAAATTACATGTCCAAAAAAGCTTCAAATGAAAATTTGTTCAACATGAAATTTGAAGATCTTGATCTCACCTTTCCAAAAAGTCCAAGAACTTGAAATTCTCATGTATGGTTGACAAGTTATGGTCCATTCATTTTCCAAAAAGACCTATAATCAAAGTGGCATAACTTTCACATGGAGTGTCCAAAATGAGTGATCTTTTTATGAGCAAACTCCATTTGACATATACTTTCATGGTGCATAATCAAAATTCATCAAAAATGGTCAATGCAAAAGGTCAATTTTCAAGTGTACTAATTAAATCCAAGGGCAAAATGGTCCAAGTTGAGAAATAATTGGAATTTTGGAATGGGAGTTTTTGCAACACATCACATATGTCATTTAGAGTGTGTTTGAGCCAAAATTGGACAGAAAGATCAGCTGCATAAGAAATGGCATATTGGACCAAAGCTAAAAATGCAATTGTCACTAATCACATGGTTTTTTGCTAATTGAGATTAGCAAGGTGATTAAGGCCTTGGTATTTAATCATAATTGTAACAGAATGCTAATCACAATTGCAATTTTCAAGAACTGTAACTACTTTTCCCTCCATTTTCTCCAAAATTTCAAGAATCTTCATCAAACATTTTTGATCCAAACTCCATCAATTCTTCATCAAATTGCTTAATTCTTTTTGATTCATCCTCTACAAGTCAAGATCTCCAACTGTTTTGCCAAGCCATTGCCTAAATCTCCAAGAATCTCGACTGTTCATACCTTGCACATCAATGGAGTTTTGAGAGTTTTCGCGCCTGGAGCATGCTGGAGCTGAGCTAGCCTTTCTATTCAACTTCATCATCAATAAGCATCATCTGTTTATGTTTCTTTCGCTTTGAAACCTCCAGATCTTCATCTGCCATTTCTTCATTTCCATTCAAGGTACATTAAGTTGCTTACAGTTCCTTGAGAAGTTGCTTGCTGTTGCTTGGTTTTTTTAACCAATTGAGGTAGAATTTCTATTCTCCATGTAGTCTGGAAGACCTGGCCTGTTACTTGGCCAGGCAAACTGTCTGAAGTCCTCCTTAAGAGGCGATGTTTGTGCTTGTTTACTTTTGTGCCAAGCAGGTAAAGACCTTGATTAAGGCAATTGGTGGATCATAGAGATATGCAATCTATCTCCCACTATTCTGTTGAGTCGTCCCTCTGCTCACACCACTGTGTTGATGCATTGGGACACAAACCCAAGATCTTGTACTTTGTACAGTTGTGTCAGAGTCTTTGAGTGTAGAAGGGTTCCATCTTTCTGAACCCACACTCCTTTGTCTGAAGCTCTCCCTGGACAGGGATAAGAGCCGTGAAGTCTAATCTTCACTCACCTTTCATCTGGCTTCACCTTAGCCCCTCAATGGCAAGGTTAAGAGCTAACATTACCCTTGTACAGATGACTTGCTTCGGCAGTCAAACCCATTGTTTGAGCCCACTTGACTGGATATAGTGTGTGTTATGTGAATATTTGTTTGAAATGCTTGTTTTGTTTTGTTGATGCTTGCATGCTTGCTTTCTTCCTGGATAGGATTAGTTTGCTGTGATGCAAGTAGGTAGAAACCATAACATAGGGCAATGATGCATGATAACACTAGGCTCGAGTACAGCTCCCTGGTAGTGTGTCTCCCCTTTGTTTCTGGTTAGGAGATAGTTTCTCCCCTGTTAAGGGGAACTACGTCGCCCTGATCCTCATACCAGATGAGGTACGTAGGCAGGAGGTCGTGCGAGACCTCTCCGGGCACTTTTTTTCCTTTTTGTGTGTGTTTGTTTGACAGTTGCTAGGCTCGAGTTCCCGACTCCTTAGTGACTTGTTGTTTGTTTGTTAACCCTGTTGTGTGTCAGGATATGGATGTAAGCCCAGCGATTGGCTGTCCGTATCCTGATTTGTGTTTGTTTGGTTCGGAAGCTAACGTAATTCCATCGAGTGGTTGTCGGGTTCCATGTTTGCCTGAGTTTGTGTGTGTCTGGTTTGGCGTGCGTGAGCCGAACTACAGTAGCTCTGATTCTCGTTCCAGACGAGATATGTAGGCATAGGATGCGATGTCCTAGCGAGCCCTCTTCCTCTTAACCCCACCTGTGTTGTCTTCGGTGTGTGTGTGTGTGTGATGTTTTAGCAACCTTTTCTTTCTTTTAGAACGTGGATCCCGTCGAGTATGACGGACGTGAGGGGTGCTAATACCTTCCCCTTGCGTAACCGACTCCCTTACCCTTTCTCTTTGGTCGCGAGACCATGCTTTTTCCAGGTTTCTCTGAGCGTTTCCTTTCCCTATTTTGGGATAAATAACGCGCAGTGGCGGCTCTGTGTTGTTTTTTGTTTTAGCCCGCCGGTTGTTTTTTCGCGGATGCGACAGCTGGCGACTCTGCTGGGGAAGTCAGATGTTGACCTGTGCTGGTCCATCTTCCCTAAGCGAGTCTCTCCTAGCGTTCTAGGATAGTTTAGGTTGCTATTTGCTGTCATTTATTGCATTCATTTATTTATTGTTTGCATTTATGTTTGCATTAATGTTTGCATTCATTCATATTCATCTGCTGGCTATGCTGTGTTCTCTCTGTTTGGGGTGGGAGTTACTCGAGGTAAAAGGCCCAATACCCAGGCTATGAGTGAAATCTAGGAAACCTAGGAATAGAGTGATTCATGGGAAGCGGGTGGTATGCGCCACTTAGCGGAACATTGATATCACGAGCAGTTCAGACCTTGGTGGGATATTATCGTTGCATACTTCGGGTGTGTATATGATGATATTCTACGAAAGGTTATTTATGCTGCGTTTCTCTCGACCTTACCCTGGCCTAGATGACACCCGTGAGTGGGGAGGGAATGATCATTATTACAGGTACAGATGGTGACTTTGATGGTGACTATTGGTTCCGTTGATCAGAGTCCTATTTATAAGTCGGATTTATGGCCATTTATTCCCGAGACGCCGGAGTGCTGTCCGCGTTATTTATCAGTGGGGATCCGTTTATTTCAGGATCCCCCGGGCCGATTCTGATGTTGTGGTTATCTGCTCAGAGATTGTCTGATGATGATGATGATGATGTATTTGTCTTCCGTTTATTTCGGAACCCTTGAGTTGGATTTGTGGTTACATATTCCTTCAGATGGTTGTGTTCAGTTCAGAGATCAGGCTTCAGAGCAACAGATGATCAGATGACTTGGAGGATGGCACAGCGCATTGCATTCACTCATCAGCATCATCCACATTTCGCATTCATCTGCATCGAACCTATGTCTAGCCATATGGGGAGAATTCTCGATTGAGATTCTGGTTGAGAGACATCCTGATGTCAGAATGTTATTGTCGAAATTTTATCTGTCTCGATGAAACCAGGATCAAAAGGCAGAAGCTTCCTCGTATGGATAGACGTTGCATTCATGCATAATAACGTGTTTTTATTTTGCAGGTATCAGTTCTAACGTGCTTGATTGTTTCAGGAATCATTGCTCGTGCTCGCAGAACTGAACCTTTGCACTCAACCCGACCTCACAGATACTTCACAAGGCGCAATACTCCCAGACTGATGGATCTTCCAAATACAGACATCCTCGAGCTGAAGGACAAGATGAATGAGCTGATCAACATTATGCAAGGCTTTGCGGTTGGTTAGAAGGCTCTAGCTGACAAGGTTGAAAAGCTCGAGCGGGCTTCTGCAGCGAATAGTGGTGTAAACCTGGATGGTGTCTCCAACCAGGGGCTGGGTGGTTCTCGAGATGGGGGTAAGAGAGCAACAATTGGTATGGTAAATAATGCTGCTGGTTTTGGTGGTGCCGGTGGTCAGCCTGGGCCGGGTCAGAATCTGAAGGACGGTCTGTTGCCTCCGTTTTACGGGTTTGATGAGGATAGAGAGGAAGACAGGGAAGCCGATCAGTTCTCAATGCATAATGAGCCCTTGGGTCAATATGGGGTCCAGCCTCAAAGCAAGGAGATTCAGCTGTTGGCTGAGAAGATTAAAGTGCTGGAAAGTTATGCCACTCCTGGGGTGGTTAACATGTCGAATATGGGGCTTGTTGAGGGGATTGTGATCCCGCAGAAGTTTAAAGCGCCCACGTTTGACCGTTACAACGGAAGCTCTTGTCCAGAGACCCATCTTCAAGCTTTTGTCCGCAAGATCTCTGCGTACACCATGGATCAGAAGCTGTGGATGTACTTCTTTCAGGACAGCCTGTCCGGAGGCTCCTTGGAATGGTACACCAAGCTAAAGTCCTCAGATATTAAAAACTGGCAGGATCTTGGGGACGCATTCTTCAAGCAATATCAGTTCAACGCTGACATGGCTCCGAGTCGTACCCAGCTGCAGGGTATGTCTCAGAAAAATAACGAAGGGTTTAAGGAATATGCCAACGGTGGAGAGAGTTGGCTGCCAGAGTGCAACCTCCTCTTGTCGACAGAGAGATGTCGGATCTTTTCATGGGGACCCTGCAGGGGGCATTTGCTGAAAGAATGGTTGGTTGTCCGGTGACCAACTTTTCTGATATTGTCGTGGCAGGGGAGAGGATTGAGAGCTGGTTGAAGCTTGGTAAGATTCAGAGTAACGCCTCTTCTTCAGGATTGAAAAAGCCGTTTGGTAATAATGGTCAAAGGAAGAAGGAAGGGGATACCAGTGCGGTTTACGCACAGAAGGGACCCAGTAGGGACCGTTACTTCCAGCACACTGCTGCAGTAACTATTCCTGCTGAGAACCAACAACCGCAACAACAACAGCAGCAGAGGCAACCGTTTCAGCAGAGGCCTCAAAGGGCTGGTTTTCAGATGAAGGGTAGAGCAATGGACAGACAATTTGATAGGCCTCCGGTGACCTATTCTTTCCTGTTCAAAAAGCTGATGGATTTGGGGTTGGTACAGACCAGAACTCTGGCACCTTTGAGACCTGATCAAAGGCCAGCCAGCTATGATGAAAATGCCAAATGTGAATTCCACTCGGGTGCTCCCGGACATAACATTGAGAACTGTAAAGCTTTTAAGCACACAGTTCAAGACCTGGTGGATTCGAAGGCAATCAACTTCGCACCATCTCCCAACGTTAATGCTAATCCCATGCCCGCGCATGGTCAAAGGGGGGTGAATGCCATCTCTGAGGAGAACCGAGTTGGGTTGTTGTTAGTTGATCAATTGAAGACTCCGTTGGCTGAGGTCAAGGGGCTGTTGTTGAAGAATGGGGTTCATCCGGGCTGTGAAGATGATTGTGCTGAGTGCACTAATTCTGTTAATGGGTGCGAACTTCTGAGGAAGACTGTCCAGGGTCTGATGGACAATGGGGATATTGTGATTGAAAAGAAGGCTGATAAGGGGAAGATGGATGTCTCCACCATAACAATCTACTTTGATCCGGTGGATTTGTCTAATCTTGCTGAAGCGGCTCCAGTTACTATCACGGTACCTGGACCGATTCCGTATGACAAAGATGATGCCGTGCCTTGGCATTATGGTGGAGAAGTTTATTGCAATGGCGAGAAAGTGGAGGACCAGACTGCAAGTGAAACCACTATTTCAAAGGTGGATAATGCCGGTGCCAGCGGTTTCACTCGTAGTGGCAGATTATTCACTCCAGATGCCCTAAGGGGAGGAGAAGGAGAGAAAGAGAAAAAAGAAAAGGCCGAGGCTTTAGCCAGGGCAAAAGGAAAAGCTGTGGTGAATGAGAGTACTCCCGTGGTAACACCGGCGCCAGCAGGGTCGGATGAAAAACTTGATGATGACGCAGAGGAATTCTTAAGAATCATCAAGAAGTCTGAGTACAAATTGGTGGACCATTTGCAGCAGACTCCCTCCAAAATATCTATCCTATCGTTGCTGTTGAGCTCTGAGGGGCATAGGGAGGCTCTGTTGAAAATCTTGAAGAAAGCCTATGTTCCTCAAGAGATAACAATAAATCAGTTGGAGACGGTCGTGTCTAACGTGCATGCCAGCCATGGGCTGGGTTTCACCGACATGGACCTAACTGTGGATGGGAGAAATCACAATCGGGCTCTACACATTGCAATGGAATGCAAAGGAGCTGTGCTTTCGCATGTGCTGGTTGATACCGGCTCCTCATTAAATGTGTTGCCAAAGAAGGCTCTGGCGAAGCTTAATTGTGATGGGCTGATTTTGACTCCGACAGATTTGATTGTGCGGGCATTCGACGGGTCGAAGCGGGCCGTGTTTGGAGAGGTTGAGCTGCCAGTGAAGATTGGGCCAGAGGTGTTTAAGTCGACTTTCTACGTCATGGATATTCAGCCGGCATACAGTTGCTTGTTGGGTAGGCCGTGGATCCATGCTGCTGGGGCAGTGACATCGACTTTGCACCAGAAGCTGAAATACATCTGGGAGGGCCAAGTCGTCACTGTGTGCAGGGAGGAGGACATCTTTGTCAGCCACTTGTCCTCGTTTAAATATGTGGAGATGGACGGCGAGATCTGGGAGACGCCTAGCCAGGCATTCGAAACCGTTAAGGTGGAGAATGCTCTGTTTGCAAAAGAGGAAGAAAAACCGTCAATTGCTTCGTACAAGCAGGCCGCTGAGGTGGTGAAGAGTGGAGAGGCTCCTGGTTGGGGCAGAATGATGGATGTCTCTGCAAAGAAAGATCGCTTCGGAGTGTGGTACCAGCCAGGCAGAGGCTCAAGGCAAGGCAGAGGACGTCGTACGTCAGTCACCTTCACAAGTGCCGGAATGCTGGATCCGGATCACATCTGTATGATGAGTGATGATGCTGACAGCGACTGTGACATGGACCGGTGGATAAAGCCGTGCGCACCAGGGATGGGAATCCAGAACTGGAAGGCTGAAGAGATCATCCGGGTCACTCTGCTGGAAGAGTAATATTTTTCCTGTTTTTAGTTTTATATGCATGAAAGCCATACGTGTTGCCCGACACGTAATGGTTCATTGTAAGGGCCACCTCATGTTCATATTTGCAAGTTCGCATCATTAATAAAAGGATGTTTTTCAGTTAAAAGCGGTGTTCCCTGTTTTTCATTTATTTTTGCAGTTTAAAAATAAAAACAAATAAAAATGGCAATGTTTTCATTTTTCTTTTCAATTTGTCTCACACCGGTTCTAAAGCAATGCATGAATCAACATTCATGCAGATGCGATTCTTCTCCGGATCTCATTGATAATAATCCTGTTACACCCTTGTATGACTTCGACAATCCGATCTATCTTGCTGAAGAAGAAGACGAAGAAGATTGTGAACTGCCAGGGGAATTAGCCAGGTTGTTGAAACAAGAGGAGAAGGTGATTCAGCCGCATGAAGAGCCGATTGAGGTGGTGAATCTGGGTACCGACGAGGTCAAGAAAGAAGTGAAAATCGGGGCTGCTTTGGAAGAAAGTGTCAAGAGCAGAATGGTGGCATTGTTAAAAGAGTATGTCGACATCTTTGCCTGGTCTTATCAAGATATGCCAGGGTTGGATACCGATATCGTTGTGCACAAGCTACCATTGAGAACTGATTGTCCTCTAGTGAAGCAGAAGTTGCGCAGAACTCGACCTGACATGGCGATGAAAATTAAAGAGGAAGTGCAAAAGCAGTGGGATGCTGGTTTCCTTGCTGTCACTAATTATCCACCGTGGGTTGCAAACATTGTGCCAGTCCCGAAGAAGGATGGGAAAGTGAGAATGTGTGTGGACTACCGAGACCTGAACAGAGCTAGTCCGAAGGATGATTTTCCGCTACCTCACATTGACGTGTTGGTAGATAATACAGCTCAATTCTCGGTGTTTTCCTTCATGGATGGCTTTTCTGGCTATAATCAAATCAAAATGTCGCCAGATGATATGGAGAAAACAACGTTCATCACACCGTGGGGTACCTTTTGTTACAAGGTGATGCCATTCGGTCTCAAGAACGCCGGTGCTACTTATCAGAGGGCCATGGTGACTTTGTTTCATGATATGATTCATCATGAAATTGAATGCTATGTTGATGACATGATAGCAAAGTCCCAAACAGAAGAGGGGCATTTGGTAGATCTGGCCAAGTTGTTCGACCGGCTGAGACAGTTCAGACTGAGGTTGAATCCGAACAAGTGCACGTTCGGAGTGCGGTCCGGTAAATTGCTGGGGTTCATTGTGAGCGAGAAAGGAATCGAGGTCGATCCTGCAAAAGTAAAAACGATAAGAGAAATGCCTGAACCGAGAACGGAGAAGGAGGTTCGTGGTTTCTTAGGTAGATTGAACTACATTTCACGGTTCATATCTCACCTAACAGCCACGTGTGAACCGATTTTCAAGTTGCTAAGAAAAGATCAAACGGTCAGGTGGAATAATGATTGCCAAGCGGCATTTGAAAAGATAAAAGAATATTTGCAGGAGCCTCCGATTCTGATGCCTCCTGTGGAGGGAAGACCGTTAATTCTGTACTTGACGGTCCTCGAGGGGTCTATGGGGTGTGTATTGGGGCAGCATGACGAGTCTGGTCGAAAAGAGCATGCCATATACTACCTTAGCAAAAAGTTTACCGACTGTGAAACAAGATATTCACTGCTCGAGAAAACTTGCTGTGCTTTGGTTTGGGCTGCTCGCCGACTAAGGCAGTACATGCTGGTTCATACCACTTTATTGATTTTCAAGATGGATCCAATCAAGTACATTTTTGAGAAGCCAGCATTGACCGGACGGGTTGCGAGGTGGCAAATGATTTTGACTGAATATGATATACAGTATACCTCTCAGAAAGCGATCAAGGGGAGTGTATTGTCCGATTACCTCGCCCAACAACCCATTGATGATTATCAACCAATGAAGTTTGAATTCCCTGATGAGGACATCATGTTTCTCAAATCGAAAGATTGTGAGGAACCAATCCCGGAGGAGGGGCCTGACCCTGAATCCGAATGGATTCTGATGTTTGATGGGGCCGTTAACGTGAATGGAAGCGGTGTTGGTGCTGTTTTGGTTACGCCGAAAGGATCCCACATTCCTTTTGCTGCCCGGCTAACATTTGAGTGCACCAACAACGTAGCTGAATATGAAGCTTGCATATTGGGGATTGAAGAGGCGATTGATTTGAGGATCAAGAACCTTGTCATATATGGAGATTCAGCTCTGGTGATAAATCAGGTTAACGGAAAATGGTATACGCATCAATCTCATTTAGTGCCGTATCGGGATTATACGAGGAGATTGTTGACGTTTTTCACCAAGGTGAAGTTGCATCATGTGCCCAGAGAGGAGAATCCTTTGGCGGATGCTTTGGCTACTCTGGCCGCCTTGATTAAGGTGCAGTCGTGGAATCAGTTCCCCAGTGTTGAAGTAGGTCGTCTGGATAGACCGGCTTATGTGTTTGCTGTTGATACAGCGTCTGATGATGAGAAGCCGTGGTATTATGATATCAAGCGCTATCTAGAGACTCAAGAATATCCTGAGGGAGCATCGAAGAAGGACCGAAAGACTCTGCGGAGGTTGGCCATGGTGTTTTACCTGAATAAGGATGGGGTTCTGTATAAGCGGAATTTTGATTGGGTCTTGCTCAGATGTGTTGATGATAGAGAAGCAAGCCAGTTGATGAAAGAGGTTCATGAGGGATCGTTCGGTACCCATGCCAGTGGGAATGCAATGGTAAAGATGATCTATATGAGTTTTTCCTGAAACAAACTTAATTATGATATCGTCAATGTACACTTGCATGAAAGTTTCAATATAGTCATGAAAGATGGAATTCATAGCACGCTGGTAAGTTTCTCCAACGTTCTTCAAACCAAAAGGCATTACTACCCATTCGTACGTTCCTATTGCTCCAGGACAGGGGAAAGTTGTTTTAGGAACATCTTCTTCAGCGATAAAAATTTGATTATAGCCAGAGTATCCGTCTAGCATACTTAGATACTCATGGCCTGCTGCAGAATCTATAAGCATTTCTGCCACTGGCATGGGATATTCATCCTTTGGGGTAGCCGAATTTAAGTCTCGAAAATCAATGCATACCCTAAGTTTGCCATTTTTCTTAACTACAGGAACAATATTTGCAATCCATTCGACATACCTGGTTGTGCGGATGAACTTGCATTTTAGAAGTCTTTCGACCTCTTCTTTTATTTTCGACAGAATTTCTAGTGCGAAGCATCGTGGAGTCTGCTTTACTGGCTTCTTTCCTTCCATTATTGGTAGCTGCAGTTCGACCAAACTTCTGTCTAGACCAGGCATCTCGTCGTAATCCCATGCGAAGCAGTCTTTGAACTCTTTCAGCAACTGGACTATTTCGACTTTAAACTGGGGGTCCATTTTTGCGCTTATGTAGGTTGGTCTATTTTCTGCCCCCACTCCTAAGTTTATTTCTTCTAATGGATCCTGCGCCAC
Source organism: Lathyrus oleraceus (assembly GCF_024323335.1). Taxonomy (NCBI): domain Eukaryota; kingdom Viridiplantae; phylum Streptophyta; class Magnoliopsida; order Fabales; family Fabaceae; genus Lathyrus; species Lathyrus oleraceus. The sequence goes on from NC_066581.1 coordinate 277,840,242, forward strand.
CATCTTCTCGTTAGTTGACACTGGATCTTTTTCGAACCCTAGAGGTTCGTCGTCATAAATGGCGTCAAGCTTTTGGTGTTGCCATTCGCCCATTTGGTTGTTATCATGATCTTCTGCAACGTCTCTTTGGGGACATTGTTCGTTAGAATTTTCCTTGTTGGCTTCGACAGCTATATATTTTACTTCAGCCTCAAGGGCCTCTTTGAGTTTGTTTTCGGCTATGTAAGCCGTAATTTTTTCGAGCGCTGATTCTTTACTCGTCATTGTCGAATTCGCTTCCCCATCCTGTTGGCGCTATATGAGTAGTTCCCCACATGTAAGATTCTCCAATTACTTCTTTGTCCCACTGGAAACCATGTGTAGGATGAAGGTACATGGAGCAGTAGGCGTTGTCTGTTGCCTTTAAGTCGAATTCGCCTGGGCTGCACGGAGGTATGTGAGCCAGGTTCTTGTCGAAACTTTGACTGTTGACATTGTTTATCTCTGTCATGAAATAGCTTTGATCAGCCTCAATGTTTTCGACGATCCCGTCTGGCCTCCATATGGTTATTCGCTGATGCATTGAAGAAGGTACGGCTCCTACGCCATGAATCCACTCCCTTCCAAGCAGTAGGTTGTAGTTCGCCCTTGAAGCAATGACCATAAACATCGTTGGCCTTGTTATGGTTCCAACAGTCAAATTCACCTGGATAACGCCCATAGTGGTTCCTACTTTCCCTTCATAGTTCAACAGCATCATGTTGTGAGGTTTTGCGTCTGAATCATCCTTCCCAATCCTCTTTAGCATAAAATGAGGCATCAAATTTACTGCTGCTCCGCCATCCACCAGTATCTTGTTTACACCAACATTCTCCACCTTTCCTTTTATGAATAAAGGATTCAAATGTGCTTTCATGGAATCATCTGGCCTTTCGAAGAAAGCATTCTGCTCTTCGACGCACCCATTGTTCATGACGTAGTAGCAGACGGGCCTATGTGCAATTGTTTCTTCTTCCATCTCGTCTTCTTCGTCTTCGACCTCTATTACTCTATCATAATCTCTAGGAAGGATAGAAACCACATTGCAGACCACATTAAAAGACGCTTCTGAATCAGATTCGAAGTTGTCAGTTATTTCGTCGTCTTCCTGCAGCTTCTCTTTCGACGATACTGGTTCGACCATGCTACCAGGATTGGTCTGGTGGGTGTAACACCTCAAAATTTGCCCTCCTCTCTTGGGACTAGCTTAACCTATTGCATTACATTTTTAGGTCATTAGGCATTGCATATTGCATACCATGTGGTTACATTGTGCAAATCATCCTCCTAAGTCTTGATCAGAAGATAAGAGGTCATGGTGCAAGCTAGGGTTTCATTGGACTGGTCATTAATCATCTGAGGATGTAGAGGTCCAAATTAGGGTTTTGTGATTCTCAAAGGAGATTGGTCTTCATCTTGGTGGGAATGATTCATCATCATCATCATGGTTTGTCATCATCAAGTGTTGAAGCACATTCCTTGAGATTAGGGTTTTGACCACTGGTCAACCCTAATCAGTTGCATTGGGCCAATCAGGGCATAGCAAGGATATGGGGTCTACAATGGATATGGGGATCATTTTATGATTGTATTGATATTATTGAGGCTAGGGTTTCATCCTTGAGCCATTTCATCAGAGGATTGGGGCTCAGATTGATCAGTGCATTGCCAAATTCATCTATCAGTTGAAAAAGTCAACTATGGTCAACTGTGCTTGATTTTATGGATTTGGAGGTGGGAGAGAGTTGGATACACTTCATTCATGTTGAAACAAGTGTTATTTGACATGTCAAAGCTCAAGAATGAAGAAAATAAAGTCAGGACAAAAATTGCCAAAAATAGAAAGTGACTTGTAATGGAAGTTTCCTAAAATGGAAAGTTTTTCACCACAAAATTACATGTCCAAAAAAGCTTCAAATGAAAATTTGTTCAACATGAAAGTTGAAGATCTTGATCTCACCTTTCCAAAAAGTCCAAGAACTTGAAATTCTCATGTATGGTTGACAAGTTATGGTCCATTCATTTTCCAAAAAGACCTATAATCAAAGTGGCATAACTTTCACATGGAGTGTCCAAAATGAGTGATCTTTTTATGAGCAAACTCCATTTGACATATACTTTCATGGTGCATAATCAAAATTCATCAAAAATGGTCAATGCAAAAGGTCAATTTTCAAGTGTACTAATTAAATCCAAGGGCAAAATGGTCCAAGTTGAGAAATAATTGGAATTTTGGAATGGGAGTTTTTGCAACACATCACATATGTCATTTAGAGTGTGTTTGAGCCAAAATTGGACAGAAAGATCAGCTGCATAAGAAATGGCATATTGGACCAAAGCTAAAAATGCAATTGTCACTAATCACATGGTTTTTTGCTAATTGAGATTAGCAAGGTGATTAAGGCCTTGGTATTTAATCATAATTGTAACAGAATGCTAATCACAATTGCAATTTTCAAGAACTGTAACTACTTTTCCCTCCATTTTCTCCAAAATTTCAAGAATCTTCATCAAACATTTTTGATCCAAACTCCATCAATTCTTCATCAAATTGCTTAATTCTTTTTGATTCATCCTCTACAAGTCAAGATCTCCAACTGTTTTGCCAAGCCATTGCCTAAATCTCCAAGAATCTCGACTGTTCATACCTTGCACATCAATGGAGTTTTGAGAGTTTTCGCGCCTGGAGCATGCTGGAGCTGAGCTAGCCTTTCTATTCAACTTCATCATCAATAAGCATCATCTGTTTATGTTTCTTTCGCTTTGAAACCTCCAGATCTTCATCTGCCATTTCTTCATTTCCATTCAAGGTACATTAAGTTGCTTACAGTTCCTTGAGAAGTTGCTTGCTGTTGCTTGGTTTTTTTAACCAATTGAGGTAGAATTTCTATTCTCCATGTAGTCTGGAAGACCTGGCCTGTTACTTGGCCAGGCAAACTGTCTGAAGTCCTCCTTAAGAGGCGATGTTTGTGCTTGTTTACTTTTGTGCCAAGCAGGTAAAGACCTTGATTAAGGCAATTGGTGGATCATAGAGATATGCAATCTATCTCCCACTATTCTGTTGAGTCGTCCCTCTGCTCACACCACTGTGTTGATGCATTGGGACACAAACCCAAGATCTTGTACTTTGTACAGTTGTGTCAGAGTCTTTGAGTGTAGAAGGGTTCCATCTTTCTGAACCCACACTCCTTTGTCTGAAGCTCTCCCTGGACAGGGATAAGAGCTGTGAAGTCTAATCTTCACTCACCTTTCATCTGGCTTCACCTTAGCCCCTCAATGGCAAGGTTAAGAGCTAACATTACCCTTGTACAGATGACTTGCTTCGGCAGTCAAACCCATTGTTTGAGCCCACTTGACTGGATATAGTGTGTGTTATGTGAATATTTGTTTGAAATGCTTGTTTTGTTTTGTTGATGCTTGCATGCTTGCTTTCTTCCTGGATAGGATTAGTTTGCTGTGATGCAAGTAGGTAGAAACCATAACATAGGGCAATGATGCATGATAACACTAGGCTCGAGTACAGCTCCCTGGTAGTGTGTCTCCCCTTTGTTTCTGGTTAGGAGATAGTTTCTCCCCTGTTAAGGGGAACTACGTCGCCCTGATCCTCATACCAGATGAGGTACGTAGGCAGGAGGTCGTGCGAGACCTCTCCGGGCACTTTTTTTCCTTTTTGTGTGTGTTTGTTTGACAGTTGCTAGGCTCGAGTTCCCGACTCCTTAGTGACTTGTTGTTTGTTTGTTAACCCTGTTGTGTGTCAGGATATGGATGTAAGCCCAGCGATTGGCTGTCCGTATCCTGATTTGTGTTTGTTTGGTTCGGAAGCTGACGTAATTCCATCGAGTGGTTGTCGGGTTCCATGTTTGCCTGAGTTTGTGTGTGTCTGGTTTGGCGTGCGTGAGCCGAACTACAGTAGCTCTGATTCTCGTTCCAGACGAGATATGTAGGCATAGGATGCGATGTCCTAGCGAGCCCTCTTCCTCTTAACCCCACCTGTGTTGTCTTCGGTGTGTGTGTGTGTGATGTTTTAGCAACCTTTTCTTTCTTTTAGAACGTGGATCCCGTCGAGTACGACGGACGTGAGGGGTGCTAATACCTTCCCCTTGCGTAACCGACTCCCTTACCCTTTCTCTTTGGTCGCGAGACCATGCTTTTTCCAGGTTTCTCTGAGCGTTTCCTTTCCCTATTTTGGGATAAATAATGCGCAGTGGCGGCTCTGTGTTGTTTTTTGTTTTAGCCCGCCGGTTGTTTTTTCGCGGATGCGACAGCTGGCGACTCTGCTGGGGAAGTCAGATGTTGACCTGTGCTGGTCCATCTTCCCTAAGCGAGTCTCTCCTAGCGTTCTAGGATAGTTTAGGTTGCTATTTGCTGTCATTTATTGCATTCATTTATTTATTGTTTGCATTTATGTTTGCATTCATTCATATTCATCTGCTGGCTGTGCTGTGTTCTCTCTGTTTGGGGTGGGAGTTACTCGAGGTAAAAGGCCCAATACCCAGGCTATGAGTGAAATCTAGGAAACCTAGGAATAGAGTGATTCATGGGAAGCGGGTGGTATGCGCCACTTAGCGGAACATTGATATCACGAGCAGTTCAGACCCTGGTGGGATATTATCGTTGCATACTTCGGGTGTGTATATGATGATATTCTACGAAAGGTTATTTATGCTGCGTTTCTCTCGACCTTACCCTGGCCTAGATGACACCCGTGAGTGGGGAGGGAATGATCATTATTATAGGTACAGATGGTGACTTTGATGGTGACTATTGGTTCCGTTGATCAGAGTCCTATTTATAAGTCGGATTTATGGCCGTTTATTCCCGAGACGCCGGAGTGCTGTCCGCGTTATTTATCAGTGGGGATCCGTTTATTTCAGGATTCCCCGGGCCGATTCTGATGTTGTGGTTATCTGCTCAGAGATTGTCTGATGATGATGATGATGATGTATTTGTCTTCCGTTTATTTCGGAACCCTTGAGTTGGATTTGTGGTTACATATTCCTTCAGATGGTTGTGATCAGTTCAGAGATCAGGCTTCAGAGCAACAGATGATCAGATGACTTGGAGGATGGCACAGCACATTGCATTCACTCATCAGCATCATCCACATTTCGCATTCATCTACATCGAACCTATGTCTAGCCATATGGGGAGAATTCTCGATTGAGATTCTGGTTGAGAGACATCCTGATGTCAGAATGTTATTGTCGAAATTTTATCTGTCTCGATGAAACCAGGATCAAAAGGCAGAAGCTTCCTCGTATGGATAGACGTTGCATTCATGCATAATAACGTGTTTTTATTTTGCAGGTATCAGTTCTAACGTGCTTGATTGTTTCAGGAATCATTGCTCGTGCTCGCAGAACTGAACCTTTGCACTCAACCCGACCTCACAGATACTTCACAAGGCGCAATACTCCCAGACTGATGGATCTTCCAAATACAGACATCCTCGAGCTGAAGGACAAGATGAATGAGCTGATCAACATTATGCAAGGCTTTGCGGTTGGTCAGAAGGCTCTAGCTGACAAGGTTGAAAAGCTCGAGCGGGCTTCTGCAGCGAATAGTGGTGTAAACCTGGATGGTGTCTCCAACCAGGGGCTGGGTGGTTCTCGAGATGGGGGTAAGAGAGCAACAGTTGGTATGGTAAATAATGCTGCTGGTTTTGGTGGTGCCGGTGGTCAGCCTGGGCCAGGTCAGAATCTGAAGGACGGTCTGTTGCCTCCGTTTTACGGGTTTGATGAGGATAGAGAGGAAGACAGGGAAGCCGATCAGTTCTCAATGCATAATGAGCCCTTGGGTCAATATGGGGTCCAGCCTCAAAGCAAGGAGATTCAGCTGTTGGCTGAGAAGATTAAAGTGCTGGAAAGTTATGCCACTCCTGGGGTGGTTAACATGTCGAATATGGGGCTTGTTGAGGGGATTGTGATCCCGCAGAAGTTTAAAGCGCCCACGTTTGACCGTTACAACGGAAGCTCTTGTCCAGAGACCCATCTTCAAGCTTTTGTCCGCAAGATCTCTGCGTACACCATGGATCAGAAGCTGTGGATGTACTTCTTTCAGGACAGCCTGTCCGGAGGCTCCTTGGAATGGTACACCAAGCTAAAGTCCTCAGATATTAAAAACTGGCAGGATCTTGGGGACGCATTCTTCAAGCAATATCAGTTCAACGCTGACATGGCTCCGAGTCGTACCCAGCTGCAGGGTATGTCTCAGAAAAATAACGAAGGGTTTAAGGAATATGCCAACGGTGGAGAGAGTTGGCTGCCAGAGTGCAACCTCCTCTTGTCGACAGAGAGATGTCGGATCTTTTCTTGGGGACCCTGCAGGGGGCATTTGCTGAAAGAATGGTTGGTTGTCCGGTGACCAACTTTTCTGATATTGTCGTGGCAGGGGAGAGGATTGAGAGCTGGTTGAAGCTTGGTAAGATTCAGAGTAACGCCTCTTCTTCAGGATTGAAAAAGCCGTTTGGTAATAATGGTCAAAGGAAGAAGGAAGGGGATACCAGTGCTGTTTACGCACAGAAGGGACCCAGTAGGGACCGTTACTTCCAGCACACTGCTGCAGTAACTATTCCTGCTGAGAACCAACAACCGCAACAACAACAGCAGCAGAGGCAACCGTTTCAGCAGAGGCCTCAAAGGGCTGGTTATCAGATGAAGGGTAGAGCAATGGACAGACAATTTGATAGGCCTCCGGTGACCTATTCTTTCCTGTTCAAAAAGCTGATGGATTTGGGGTTGGTACAGACCAGAACTCTGGCACCTTTGAGACCTGATCAAAGGCCAGCCAGCTATGATGAAAATGCCAAATGTGAATTCCACTCGGGTGCTCCCGGACATAACATTGAGAACTGTAAAGCTTTTAAGCACACAGTTCAAGACCTGGTGGATTCGAAGGCAATCAACTTCGCACCATCTCCCAACGTTAATGCTAATCCCATGCCCGCGCATGGTCAAAGGGGGGTGAATTCCATCTCTGAGGAGAACCGAGTTGGGTTGTTGTTAGTTGATCAATTGAAGACTCCGTTGGCTGAGGTCAAGGGGCTGTTGTTGAAGAATGGGGTTCATCCGGGCTGTGAAGATGATTGTGCTGAGTGCACTAATTCTGTTAATGGGTGCGAACTTCTGAGGAAGACTGTCCAGGGTCTGATGGACAATGGGGATATTGTGATTGAAAAGAAGGCTGATAAGGGGAAGATGGATGTCTCCACCATAACAATCTACTTTGATCCGGTGGATTTGTCTAATCTTGCTGAAGCGGCTCCAGTTACTATCACGGTACCTGGACCGATTCCGTATGACAAAGATGATGCCGTGCCTTGGCATTATGGTGGAGAAGTTTATTGCAATGGCGAGAAAGTGGAGGACCAGACTGCAAGTGAAACCACTATTTCAAAGGTGGATAATGCCGGTGCCAGCGGTTTCACTCGTAGTGGCAGATTATTCGCTCCAGATGCCCTGAGGGGAGGAGAAGGAGAGAAAGAGAAAAAAGAAAAGGCCGAGGCTTTAGCCAGGGCAAAAGGAAAAGCTGTGGTGAATGAGAGTACTCCCGTGGTGACACCGGCGCCAGCAGGGTCGGATGAAAAACTTGATGATGACGCAGAGGAATTCTTAAGAATCATCAAGAAGTCTGAGTACAAATTGGTGGACCATTTGCAGCAGACTCCCTCCAAAATATCTATCCTATCGTTGCTGTTGAGCTCTGAGGGGCATAGGGAGGCTCTGTTGAAAATCTTGAAGAAAGCCTATGTTCCTCAAGAGATAACAATAAATCAGTTGGAGACGGTCGTGTCTAACGTGCATGCCAGCCATGGGCTGGGTTTCACCGACACGGACCTAACTGTGGATGGGAGAAATCACAATCGGGCTCTACACATTGCAATGGAATGCAAAGGAGTTGTGCTTTCGCATGTGCTGGTTGATACCGGCTCCTCATTAAATGTGTTGCCAAAGAAGGCTCTGGCGAAGCTTAATTGTGATGGGCTGATTTTGACTCCGACAGATTTGATTGTGCGGGCATTCGACGGGTCGAAGCGGGCCGTGTTTGGAGAGGTTGAGCTGCCAGTGAAGATTGGGCCAGAGGTGTTTAAGTCAACTTTCTACGTCATGGATATTCAGCCGGCATACAGTTGCTTGTTGGGTAGGCCGTGGATCCATGCTGCTGGGGCAGTGACATCGACTTTGCACCAGAAGCTGAAATACATCTGGGAGGGCCAAGTCGTCACTGTGTGCGGGGAGGAGGACATCTTTGTCAGCCACTTGTCCTCGTTTAAATATGTGGAGATGGACGGCGAGATCTGGGAGACGCCTAGCCAGGCATTCGAAACCGTTAAGGTGGAGAATGCTCTGTTTGCAAAAGAGGAAGAAAAACCGTCAATTGCTTCGTACAAGCAGGCCGCTGAGGTGGTGAAGAGTGGAGAGGCTCCTGGTTGGGGCAGAATGATGGATGTCTCTGCAAAGAAAGATCGCTTCGGAGTGTGGTACCAGCCAGGCAGAGGCTCAGGGCAAGGCAGAGGACGTCGTACGTCAGTCACCTTCACAAGTGCCGGAATGCTGGATCCGGATCACATCTGTATGATGAGTGATGATGCTGACAGCGACTGTGACATGGACCGGTGGATAAAGCCGTGCGCACCAGGGATGGGAATCCAGAACTGGAAGGCTGAAGAGATCATCCGGGTCACTCTGCTGGAAGAGTAATATTTTTCCTGTTTTTAGTTTTATATGCATGAAAGCCATACGTGTTGCCCGACACGTAATGGTTCATTGTAAGGGCCACCTCATGTTCATATTTGCAAGTTCGCATCATTAATAAAAGGATGTTTTTCAGTTAAAAGCGGTGTTCCCTGTTTTTCATTTATTTTTGCAGTTTAAAAATAAAAACAAATAAAAATGGCAATGTTTTCATTTTTCTTTTCAATTTGTCTCACACCGGTTCTAAAGCAATGCATGAATCAACATTCATGCAGATGCGATTCTTCTCCGGATCTCATTGATAATAATCCTGTTACACCCTTGTATGACTTCGACAATCCGATTTATCTTGCTGAAGAAGAAGACGAAGAAGATTGTGAACTGCCAGGGGAATTAGCCAGATTGTTGAAACAAGAGGAGAAGGTGATTCAGCCGCATGAAGAGCCGATTGAGGTGGTGAATCTGGGTACCGACGAGGTCAAGAAAGAAGTGAAAATCGGGGCTGCTTTGGAAGAAAGTGTCAAGAGCAGAATGGTGGCATTGTTAAAAGAGCATGTCGACATCTTTGCCTGGTCTTATCAAGATATGCCAGGGTTGGATACCGATATCGTTGTGCACAAGCTACCATTGAGAACTGATTGTCCTCCAGTGAAGCAGAAGTTGCGCAGAACTCGACCTGACATGGCGATGAAAATTAAAGAGGAAGTGCAGAAGCAGTGGGATGCTGGTTTCCTTGCTGTCACTAATTATCCACCGTGGGTTGCAAACATTGTGCCAGTCCCGAAGAAGGATGGGAAAGTGAGAATGTGTGTGGACTACCGAGACCTGAACAGAGCTAGTCCGAAGGATGATTTTCCGCTACCTCACATTGACGTGTTGGTAGATAATACAGCTCAATTCTCGGTGTTTTCCTTCATGGATGGCTTTTCTGGCTATAATCAAATCAAAATGTCGCCAGATGATAGGGAGAAAACAACGTTCATCACACCGTGGGGTACCTTTTGTTACAAGGTGATGCCATTCGGTCTCAAGAACGCCGGTGCTACTTATCAGAGGGCCATGGTGACTTTGTTTCATGATATGATTCATCATGAAATTGAATGTTATGTTGATGACATGATAGCAAAGTCCCAAACAGAAGAGGGGCATTTGGTAGATCTGGCCAAGTTGTTCGACCGGCTGAGACAGTTCAGACTGAGGTTGAATCCGAATAAGTGCACGTTCGGAGTGCGGTCCGGTAAATTGCTGGGGTTCATTGTGAGCGAGAAAGGAATCGAGGTCGATCCTGCAAAAGTAAAAGCGATAAGAGAAATGCCTGAACCGAGAACGGAGAAGGAGGTTCGTGGTTTCTTAGGTAGATTGAACTACATTTCACGGTTCATATCTCACCTAACAGCCACGTGTGAACCGATTTTCAAGTTGCTAAGAAAAGATCAAACGGTCAGGTGGAATAATGATTGCCAAGCGGCATTTGAAAAGATAAAAGAATATTTGCAGGAGCCTCCGATTCTGATGCCTCCTGTGGAGGGAAGACCGTTAATTCTGTACTTGACGGTCCTCGAGGGGTCTATGGGGTGTGTATTGGGGCAGCATGACGAGTCTGGTCGAAAAGAGCATGCCATATACTACCTTAGCAAAAAGTTTACCGACTGTGAAACAAGATATTCACTGCTCGAGAAAACTTGCTGTGCTTTGGTTTGGGCTGCTCGCCGACTAAGGCAGTACATGCTGGTTCATACCACTTTATTGATTTCCAAGATGGATCCAATCAAGTACATTTTTGAGAAGCCAGCATTGACCGGACGGGTTGCGAGGTGGCAAATGATTTTGACTGAATATGATATACAGTATACCTCTCAGAAAGCGATCAAGGGGAGTGTATTGTCCGATTACCTCGCCCAGCAACCCATTGATGATTATCAACCAATGAAGTTTGAATTCCCTGATGAGGACATCATGTTTCTCAAATCGAAAGATTGTGAGGAACCAATCCCGGAGGAGGGGCCTGACCCTGAATCCGAATGGATTCTGATGTTTGATGGGGCCGTTAACGTGAATGGAAGCGGTGTTGGTGCTGTTTTGGTTACGCCGAAAGGATCCCACATTCCTTTTGCTGCCCGGCTAACATTTGAGTGCACCAACAACGTAGCTGAATATGAAGCTTGCATATTGGGGATTGAAGAGGCGATTGATTTGAGGATCAAGAACCTTGTCATATATGGAGATTCAGCTCTGGTGATAAATCAGGTTAACGGAAAATGGTATACGCATCAATCTCATTTAGTGCCGTATCGGGATTATACGAGGAGATTGTTGACGTTTTTCACCAAGGTGAAGTTGCATCATGTGCCCAGAGAGGAGAATCCTTTGGCGGATGCTTTGGCTACTCTGGCCGCCTTGATTAAGGTGCAGTCGTGGAATCAGTTCCCCAGTGTTGAAGTAGGTCGTCTGGATAGACCGGCTTATGTGTTTGCTGTTGATACAGCGTCTGATGATGAGAAGCCGTGGTATTATGATATCAAGCGCTATCTAGAGACTCAAGAATATCCTGAGGGAGCATCGAAGAAGGACCGAAAGACTCTGCGGAGGTTGGCCATGGTGTTTTACCTGAATAAGGATGGGGTTCTGTATAAGCGGAATTTTGATTGGGTCTTGCTCAGATGTGTTGATGATAGAGAAGCAAGCCAGTTGATGAAAGAGGTTCATGAGGGATCGTTCGGTACCCATGCCAGTGGGAATGCAATGGTAAAGAAGCTGCTGAGAGCAGGTTATTATTGGATGACAATGGAGGCCCAATGTTTCAATTTCGTGCGGAAGTGTCATAAATGCCAGATTTATGCTGACAAGGTGCACGTACCTCCAAATCCGTTGAGCTTAATGTCGTCTCCATGGCCGTTTACTATGTGGGGCATCGATATGATCGGAAAGATTGAGCCTACTGCTTCGAATGGGCATCGATTCATATTAGTGGCTATTGATTACTTCACCAAGTGGGTTGAAGCAGCCTCTTATACGAATGTGACGAAGCAGGTCGTTGCCAGATTTCTCAAGAGAGACATCATTTGCAGATATGGGGTTCCCGAGAGAATCATTATTGATAATGGTTCTAATTTGAATAACAAGATGATGGCAGAACTGTGCCGAGAATTCAAGATTGAGCACCACAATTCTTCTCCTTATCGTCCGAATATGAATGGGGCGGTTGAGGCAGCCAATAAGAATATAAAGAAGATTGTGCATAAAATGGTGGTAACCTACAAAGACTGGCATGAAATGTTGCCGTTTGCGTTGCATGGGTATCGGACGTCGGTGCGCACATCTACTGGGGCAACTCCTTTCTCATTGGTATATAGAATGGAGGCTGTATTACCAGTTGAAGTTCAGATTCCCTCTTTGAGAGTCCTGATGGACGTCAAATTGCAAGAGGCTGAATGGGCAAGGACCCGGTATGAAGAGTTGAGCCTGATTGAGGAAAAGAGGCTGGCAGCCATCTGTCATGGGCAGTTATATCATCAACGGATGAAGCGTGCTTTTGACAAGAAGGTACGACCTCGGGTATATCATGTGGGTGATATGGTGCTGAAAAGGATCCTTCCTCCTCAAAACGATCGTAGGGGCAAATGGACACCCAATTATGAAGGTCCGTTCGTGGTCAAGAAGGTTTTCTCTGGCGGAGCCTTGTTGTTAACGACCATGGATGGTGAGGATTTTCCATCCCCTGTGAATGCGGACGCAGTTAAAAAATACTTCGTATAAAAGACCCGCTGGACGAAAAGAATAAAACAGTCCAGGCAAAAAAGGGCATCCCGGCGAACCGAAAAAACAGAAAGAAAGGTTCGGGCAAAAATTAGGGATAAAAAGAAAAATGTACACCCGGCAAGTCGAAAACCTAAAAAGGCGACTTGGGCAAAAAAGGGTATTCCGGTGGACTGAAAACCCGAAAGGGCGGTCCAGGCAAAAGAGGGATTGAAGCGAACAACTGCGTCCAGCATGATCGTTTGCTTTGGTTAAGGCATCATGGATAATACCCGGTGGGGATCAATCAGAATCGTCTTGTTCAGAAGGCAGAAAGCACGGAGAGTCTGAGGACATATGGGGTGTAACCGAGTTGGAACTCGATGAGATCACGGGTTTCACATTGCCATTAGGATAGATTTTTCCTTTTGTGCGCAATTACCTCTTTTCAGGAATTGCTTCCTTTGTATTGCTCAATTTGAGCCACACACTTTTCAATCAATAAAATGCATATTCAGTCAAATAATTTTGTTTTTGTTTTTCATTACCGCTTTGATGGCAAAAACGTCCGATTGTTTTGATAAAGAATCTTGCATTTTAAGACATACAGGTCCTTTCCAATGCATGCTTATAAGATTGAAGCTTGAAATCGTATTCGGAAGGTTGAGTGACCCTAGTGTTGAAATCTTTACACGCCTGGGGCACGGTTTTATCTAACGGTCTGTTTTGCAGGCACTGTTAGGTATTTTCACTCACTTACAGGTTGTGGTGTGGAAGCTGTTGACAAAAGAAATCCCCAGGGAGTCCAATCAGGGACGAACGAATGGAAGAAGGGAGAAGACGACGTTGAGACGTACGACGATCCTTGAATGATAATCAAGAAGACTCTTCAAAGTCAGAAGACTGGAAAGTCTGTAGAAATTCCCCGCAGGGTCCAATCAGGGACAGGCAAGTGGGAGAACAGTGCAGAGACGTTGAGACGTACGACGATCCTTGATGATAATCAAGAAGACTCTTCAAAATCGGAAGATTGGAAAGTCTGTAGAAATTCCCCGAAGGGTTCGCTCAGAGACAGATGAATGGGTAGAGAAGCGATGAGAAGACATCGAGACGTCCGACGACCTTTGAATTAATCAAGAAGACTCTTCAAAGTCGGAAGATTGAAAAGTCTGTATAATCCCCAGGAGTTCGTTCTCCGTCGAGCGCGAAGCGACTTGGAATACAAGATGATGGAGCAGAAAAGGTCCAGACGAGTCTGGGAGTTCTCCAAAGAGGAAAGCTGATACGAGATTGGGAGGTGGATACCGTGGTTCGACGAGTCGACGGGTGTTCTGTACCAACTTTTCTCATTTCCCCAGCGAGATCCCCAAGCAGAATTAGAGGACCAAATCCCTAGCAGATCAAGGTCTATGGATTCCCCAGCCGAGTCAGGATGGTTATCCCCGGCAGGTTTAAAACGGTGTTTCCTCAGCAGCCAGGCTCGAAGGTTGCTATCCCCGAGTGGAGCGGGTTTTAATGAAATATATCTCCAGCAGTGTTCATCCTACCAGTGGATGGGATGGGTTTCCATAGCAGACTGATATCGGCATCTCCAGCTGAGTTGATTCTACTTATGGAGTGCATGGGTTGTCCCCAGCGGAGTGGCATTCGCTTCCCTAGCAGGGTCAGGATGGTTATCCCCAGCAGGTGTCAGATCGATGCTTCCCCAGTCGCCAGGCCTGGAGGTTGCTGTTTCCCAGCAGAGTATCTGTGAGCATTTCCCCAGTGAAGTCGTCGGGTATCTGTGAGGGTTTCCCGAAGCAGGTTCGGGATTGATATCCCCAGCAAGTCAGAAGACTGTTGTATCCCCACAGAGTGTTGGTGGTTCTTATCCCCAGCAGTTCTCGAGCGGATTGGGTGCAAAGGAGATTTTCCCCAGCAAGGGTTGCTTTTTCCCAGCAGCAGTGCTTACTCCCCAGCAGGGTGGAATCGGAGTATTGACGAGTTCCTCAGCAGAGTGCCTCGAGCTCCTCAGCAGAATCCCTTGAGGGGGATACTTTTTATGCATTCATCATAAAAAATAGCATAGCATGTTCCATAGAAAATAATAAATCGCGTAGCATTTCCATGATTATGGAGCATTACGCAGAAAAAATCAATCATGCATCATATTGCAAGCATAAGCTAGTCTCAAGCCGTGGTTACCGTTTGAGAAGTGGTTTTTGCCAGACAGTGAAGGTGTTACTCCGAGGAGTTTAGCCGTATGATTGAATTGAAGATATTCCCCAGTAGTGCGATACTGGAGGAGATTTGCTTTTCCGTCGGACAGAGATGGGAAGTGTTTTGCGATCAGCGCAGTTCAAGCCGTGGTTACCGCTTGGAGTTTTGTTTCGTCGGATGGTGAAGGTGTTACTCTAAGGAGTTTAGCATTACGACGTCAGATCAGCAATGATCCCCAGTAGTGCGATATGGGAGGAAATTTTTCCGTCGAACAGAGATGGAAATAAAATCAGAGGACGTTACGCGACCAGCGTGATTTCGGGGTTCAAATGGAGAAAAGGAGACACAAGGTGTTTTCTGGAGAACGGGGTTCAAACGGAGAAAGGGAAGTGTTGCGACATTTTCTGGAGACGGGGTCCAAATGAAGATTGGAGTTGAAGATTACATCCGGGATGAGGTCCTCAGAATTGTCTTCTGTTCATGTGTCACCTTAGACTTTGGCGGAGTCCAATGGAGGTCGTTATAGGTGTCTTCGGATGAAGAGATGCACATGTTACCTTCCTTTTGTGAAGGTGTACCCTCTGATATGTCGCCCTCAGAGTGGTTTGGTGTTATTTCCGATGTTGCCAGCGGAATTATCACAAGAAAGCGGAGAACGGGGTTCAAATGGAGAAAGGGGAGTGTTGAGGCATTTTCTGGAGATCGGGGTTCAAATGGAGAAAAGGAAATGTTGTGATGTTTTCTGGAGATCGGGGTTCAAATGGAGAAAAGGAGACACGAGGTGTTTTCTGGAGATGGGGTTCACATTGGCGATCGCAAGTTATCATCAGGCGACTGGGGTTCAAACTGGAGAATGGGGTTCATTATTTGGCAAATAGGAGAACGGGGTTCAAATGCAGTGATCGGGGATCATTGGCGCAGAAGAAATTTCGGGGTTCAAGAAAACGAAAAAAGAAAATTCGGGGTTCAAGAAAAGCATAGAAAAGCAAAGAAAGAGATAATAGTCCCCAGCGGATGTGGTGTTCAGGCCATGGTTATCCCTGTGTTACCATTTATTTTGGTATCCAGGTCGATGTTGTTGCTTCGGTGATCAGGCCGACTTTCTCCGTACCAGACGGATTTTTCTTCAAGACTGCTTCTTTGCCGATTCTGACAGGAATTGTTAATTATTTTCCCATCAGAGTGCAAATTGTTCGTCTGTTCTTGGTATTCAATCACTCTTCATCCTGATCATCTGAAAGCCGAGGCTGTTCATATCGACAGGTTCACAGTGGATTGAATAGGGGCAGCTGTAACACCTCAAAATTTGCCCTCCTCTCTTGGGACTAGCTTAACCTATTGCATTACATTTTTAGGTCATTAGGCATTGCATATTACATACCATGTGGTTACATTGTGCAAATCATCCTCCTAAGTCTTGATCAGAAGATAAGAGGTCATGGTGCAAGCTAGGGTTTCATTGGACTGGTCATTAATCATCTGAGGATGTAGAGGTCCAAATTAGGGTTTTGTGATTCTCAAAGGAGATTGGTCTTCATCTTGGTGGGAATGATTCATCATCATCATCATGGTTTGTCATCATCAAGTGTTGAAGCACATTCCTTGAGATTAGGGTTTTGACCACTGGTCAACCCTAATCAGTTGCATTGGGCCAATCAGGGCATAGCAAGGATATGGGGTCTACAATGGATATGGGGATCATTTTATGATTGTATTGATATTATTGAGGCTAGGGTTTCATCCTTGAGCCATTTCATCAGAGGATTGGGGCTCAGATTGATCAGTGCATTGCCAAATTCATCTATCAGTTGAAAAAGTCAACTATGGTCAACTGTGCTTGATTTTATGGATTTGGAGGTGGGAGAGAGTTGGATACACTTCATTCATGTTGAAACAAGTGTTATTTGACATGTCAAAGCTCAAGAATGAAGAAAATAAAGCCAGGACAAAAATTGCCAAAAATAGAAAGTGACTTGTAATGGAAGTTTCCTAAAATGGAAAGTTTTTCACCACAAAATTACATGTCCAAAAAAGCTTCAAATGAAAATTTGTTCAACATGAAAGTTGAAGATCTTGATCTCACCTTTCCAAAAAGTCCAAGAACTTGAAATTCTCATGTATGGTTGACAAGTTATGGTCCATTCATTTTCCAAAAAGACCTAT
The DNA here is from genome assembly GCF_024323335.1 of Lathyrus oleraceus. NCBI lineage: Eukaryota > Viridiplantae > Streptophyta > Magnoliopsida > Fabales > Fabaceae > Lathyrus > Lathyrus oleraceus. Next base: position 277,857,050 of record NC_066581.1, read on the forward strand.
AATCAAAGTGGCATAACTTTCACATGGAGTGTCCAAAATGAGTGATCTTTTTATGAGCAAACTCCATTTGACATATACTTTCATGGTGCATAATCAAAATTCATCAAAAATGGTCAATGCAAAAGGTCAATTTTCAAGTGTACTAATTAAATCCAAGGGCAAAATGGTCCAAGTTGAGAAATAATTGGAATTTTGGAATGGGAGTTTTTGCAACACATCACATATGTCATTTAGAGTGTGTTTGAGCCAAAATTGGACAGAAAGATCAGCTGCATAAGAAATGGCATATTGGACCAAAGCTAAAAATGCAATTGTCACTAATCACATGGTTTTTTGCTAATTGAGATTAGCAAGGTGATTAAGGCCTTGGTATTTAATCATAATTGTAACAGAATGCTAATCACAATTGCAATTTTCAAGAACTGTAACTACTTTTCCCTCCATTTTCTCCAAAATTTCAAGAATCTTCATCAAACATTTTTTATCCAAACTCCATCAATTCTTCATCAAATTGCTTAATTCTTTTTGATTCATCCTCTACAAGTCAAGATCTCCAACTGTTTTGCCAAGCCATTGCCTAAATCTCCAAGAATCTCGACTGTTCATACCTTGCACATCAATGGAGTTTTGAGAGTTTTCGCACCTGGAGCATGCTGGAGCTGAGCTAGCCTTTCTATTCAACTTCATCATCAATAAGCATCATCTGTTTGTGTTTCTTTCGCTTTGAAATCTCCAGATCTTCATCTGCCATTTCTTCATTTCCATTCAAGGTACATTAAGTTGCTTACAGTTCCTTGAGAAGTTGCTTGCTGTTGCTTGGTTTTTTTAACCAATTGAGGTAGAATTTCTATTCTCCATGTATTCTGGAAGACCTGGCCTGTTACTTGGCCAGGCAAACTGTCTGAAGTCCTCCTTAAGAGGCGATGTTTGTGCTTGTTTACTTTTGTGCCAAGCAGGTAAAGACCTTGATTAAGGCAATTGGTGGATCATAGAGATATGCAATCTATCTCCCACTATTCTGTTGAGTCGTCCCTCTGCTCACACCACTGTGTTGATGCATTGGGACACAAACCCAAGATCTTGTACTTTGTACAGTTGTGTCAGAGTCTTTGAGTGTAGAAGGGTTCCATCTTTCTGAACCCACACTCCTTTGTCTGAAGCTCTCCCTGGACAGGGATAAGAGCTGTGAAGTCTAATCTTCACTCACCTTTCATCTGGCTTCACCTTAGCCCCTCAATGGCAAGGTTAAGAGCTAACATTACCCTTGTACAGATGACTTGCTTCGGCATTCAAACCCATTGTTTGAGCCCACTTGACTGGATATAGTGTGTGTTATGTGAATATTTGTTTGAAATGCTTGTTTTGTTTTGTTGATGCTTGCATGCTTGCTTTCTTCCTGGATAGGATTAGTTTGCTGTGATGCAAGTAGGTAGAAACCATAACATAGGGCAATGATGCATGATAACACTAGGCTCGAGTACAGCTCCCTGGTAGTGTGTCTCCCCTTTGTTTCTGGTTAGGAGATAGTTTCTCCCCTGTTAAGGGGAACTACGTCGCCCTGATCCTCATACCAGATGAGGTACGTAGGCAGGAGGTCGTGCGAGACCTCTCCAGGCACTTTTTTTCCTTTTTGTGTGTGTTTGTTTGACAGTTGCTAGGCTCGAGTTCCCGACTCCTTAGTGACTCGTTGTTTGTTTGTTAACCCTGTTGTGTGTCAGGATATGGATGTACGCCCAGCGATTGGCTGTCCGTATCCTGATTTGTGTTTGTTTGGTTCGGAAGCTGACGTAATTCCATCGAGTGGTTGTCGGGTTCCATGTTTGCCTGAGTTTGTGTGTGTCTGGTTTGGCGTGCGTGAGCCGAACTACAGTAGCTTTGATTCTCGTTCCAGACGAGATATGTAGGCATAGGATGCGATGTCCTAGCGAGCCCTCTTCCTCTTAACCCCACCTGTGTTGTCTTCGGTGTGTGTGTGTGTGATGTTTTAGCAACCTTTTCTTTCTTTTAGAACGTGGATCCCGTCGAGTACGACGGACGTGAGGGGTGCTAATACCTTCCCCTTGCGTAACCGACTCCCTTACCCTTTCTCTTTGGTCGCGAGACCATGCTTTTTCCAGGTTTCTCTGAGCGTTTCCTTTCCCTATTTTGGGATAAATAACGCGCAGTGGCGGCTCTGTGTTGTTTTTTGTTTTAGCCCGCCGGTTGTTTTTTCGCGGATGCGACAGTGGGCAGCCTCTTTTCTGCTTGCTATTTGAGGATTGTTGCTAGATTCTGCTTTATCTTTGCTGTCAGTGTCTTTTCCATTCACGCTCTTTTCTGCAGCCTCTTTTTCTGCCCTCTTCTGTCTCTGGAATCTTCTCCATTGGGATCTTGACATAGGGTTTTTTCCTTTGTAGTTTTCTGAAGGATATGGTCTTGGCTTGTGCTTTTCCATTTCCTTCTTGCCTTCCATCGAAGCGCCTCTCTGAACCTCAAATTTTCTCCATTTTTTCTGCCCTTGGGCATCTCTAATGGGTTGAACCCATTTGTCATCCATTGTTTTGTTAGATGGTTTGTAAGTGTTGTGGTATCTTTCTCCGTGCCTCCATTGGTGATGATCACTTCTCCTTGGGTCATATCTTGTTGTCCCCCAATTCTCTCTCCTCTTGGCTTTATCCACTACTTCCAGATTGGTTGTTGCCTTCCTGTCAAAGATTGCACTGCAGCGTGGGCATAACATTACTTCAGTCCTCATCTTTTGGCACCTCTTGATGAATTCTATTAGATTTTCCTCCTCTTTAGGATACACCAGCCTTTGGTACTCCTTTCGACGACGATCTTCACCCATTTCAGCTTGATCTTCCTGAGATACTTCCACCATGTTTATCCCAATATTTCGTTCGTCAACAATGCTTAAGTCGTTCATTTTCTTGATGAGTCTTTCTTCTTCGACTTTGACACCTCTTGGTATCTAGTCAAACTCCTTTTCTGGGCAGCAACACCCAGACATGTTCCTGGGACTATGTTTGCAGCAGCACTTGTTCCAACTTCTTCTGGGGTCCTCCATTATTCTGTGCAGGATTCCACTGGTCACAGGCTTCATAGGACATTCACAACTTCTACTTTGATTCTTGTGACTTCTTCACTGAAAGGTCCCATAGTGTTGATGCAGTTTGCGACATCACCTGTCTTCATTTGATCAGGATCAAGGCCTTCAGTAGCCTTGTTTTTAACAGTGAGGTCTTCAGTGACCTTTTTTTTGGTAATAGGGAGATTCTCGATTGTGTCAAATGTTTTTTCATTGTTGCTCAAAGGTACATCTCCCCAACCGGTTGGTTGAATTGTGTTGATGTCGACGTGAGAGCTTGCCAGCGCATTGTATTTCACGAGATAATCGTACTTCCCACTTGGCTGTCCCAAGAAGTCCCAATTCTCTTCTTGTCGAAACATCACATCTTCAACGGTATCGTCACTGCCCCTTTTGTCGAAACCTTCAGTAGTTTCCATCTTTTTCTGGTCGTCGAAGCCTTCAGTAACTTCAACTTCGTTCTGGTTTGCGAGATCATCAGCAATCTCAACCATGTTGATATTTGTGTCGAAACTTCCAGCAACTTCCACCATTTCAAAATTGCCATCAGGAGCAACTTCGACCTCCACCATGTTCACAATGGATGGTTCAGCATAATGGGCTTCAACTGGCTGCATGGGATTCGAGTCAATCCTCATCTGTTGTTTTGGCTTATCACCAAACTTCAGCCTTCCGTCACGGATAGCATTCTGAACGAGATCCCTGAAAAGGAAACAACGAGACGTTTTATGGCCCAGGAAATTATGGTATTTACAAAAACCTCTCTTTTTCTGTTGTTCCATAGGAGGTTCTTTAGCGCCTGGTGGTCTTATTAACTGACCATCTTTAACCAACAAGTCGAAAATCTCGTCACATTTGGTGATGTCGAACGTATAAGTTCTTTTGGGGAACTTATCATTGGTTTCGACTGGGTTTCCGTTCGACAAAGTTAGTACTTTACACGAATAAGGTGGGCCTTACTTTAGTTCTGCTAAGTCAAATCTCTTGTTCGTCGAAGTTACTTGGCTCGTCTTCATCGTATTCATCATTTTGACAAGCCCCTACATAGGCCACCCTTTCTTTTTTATTCTTATTTGCTCTGAATTTTTGGTCTCTTAACCTTTCGACTTGCCTTACTCTATCTGCTAATTGCGCAATATCCCTTAGATACTGGGTGTCTAGTTTCTTTCTTATAGAATAATCTAGTCCCCCTGCGGCCATTTCGACTAACTCATGTTCTGGCACCGGAGTGAAACATCTAGCCTTTAGCAATCTGAACCTATTTAAATAATCATCTATTGGCTCTGAGTGTTTTCTCTTAACACTGGCTAATTCTTTCAGACTTATTTTTGTTTGTCCCATGTAAAATTGTTCATGGAACAACCTTTCTAATTGGGTCCACGTATACACTGAGCCTGCGGGCAAAGATGTAAACCAAGTAAAAGCGTTTTTCGTCAAGGAACTGGGGAAGTATTTTATTTTCAAATTCTCATTACGGGTTATCTCCCTTGCTTCGATCAGATAACATGCTACATGTTCTATGGGGACTCACTAGTATCCCCTGAGAACTTGGTGAACTTAGGAACTTTCCATCTTGGGGGCAATTCCTCCTGCAGGATATATTCCGACAGTGGGGAGGCGTAACTGGGCCTTTGTAATCCTATGTTCACCCATTTTGTGCCATTATCGTTTCGACCATGGTCGCTAAATTGTTTTCGACAGGCAAGTGATTATACCGGGTTCGCTGTTGCAACACAGCATCCGCGTCTTGGCCTCTCTGGATTACTATCCTTCTAGGCTCTTGTGGAACAAGGACTTCGACACGAGGTTGTTCGACCACATCCTCTTGGTTTCTGATGTTTGTCTGAGGATTGTCTAACGATGTTTGGTTTATCGCAGGCTCTTCCTGGACCGCTACCGTTGGGTTCTGGACCACTTGTTCTCTGTGTCGGGTTTTAGGGACCCCAAAAAAGTCAGCAATGCGCGTCATTTGCGCTGCCAACAATTGGTTTGTTTGGGTGGTGCTTTGTATTAGAGGATTGAACACCGTCCCCATTTGTTGCATCAACATTTGGACCATATCATGATTACTCTCGTCCATTTGTTGTCTAATTACTTGCACAAAATTATTTGTTATTGCTGGCATGTAAAGTGGTTGTTGGTTTAGTCTACTCATGTTTCCGCCATATCCTGACCCTTGTAAAGGTGAGGACATATTGGTCATAGAATCAGAGTACACTACCGGGGAATTGTGTAAATTTGCCATTACCGAAGTTGGCATTCCAAATGGTTGTTCCCTACCAGGCAGAGGCATGGTGAAATTTGTCACAAAAGGCCTAGAAGTGTTTCCCATAGGAGGGGGTGTCCTAACAGGCATTTGTTGCGCCCTAACGGACGAACTAGGCGCGTTTTGCGAAATTGAAACCGCTGGTATTGACCCTATTAACGAAGGCACAATCTCTGACACAGGGACTTATCCCACATTTCCTCCTATCGAAGGGATAGGGTTGGATATTGGGATGACTTCACTTGGATTGGGATTATTTGGATTATTTGGCTGACTCGCCGTTTTTCTTACTCTCGTTCTTTTAGGTCTTTCTACGTCAGATACGGCTAATTTACCGCTTCTTAGTCTCATACAACGAAGAAGAAACCTTGACTAACGACTATTTAAGTTTTAGATTTATGCACTGTCCCACTGGGCGTGCCAATTTGTTCGCGGTAGATTTTGGCGAACAACCTCTGGTTTTCCAATACTTGTCGAATTGGGTTACTTGCATGGTCAACCACACAAATCCTAGGACATGTGTGAATCTAAATAACTTTGTAAATCTCTAGAACAACTTTTGTATCTTTCATTAGGTTCACTAAGCCTTTCATGTCGAAAGGTGTCGATTAAAAACGTTTAAATAGATGTAAATTTGACAAGATAAGATAAATGGCAGAAAATAACTGACGAAACATAAAGTGTCGAAAGGAGAAATACAGAAAGATAATTGACTAGTAGATGCAAAGAGAAATTGGAAAAGAACTTTAAATTTATAACATAAAACTTTGAAAGAATTGGTGTTTGTTTACACATACATGTTCCAGATATGACTCTTTTCTCTCACACGGGTACTTTGAGTATTTGCAGGAACTTTGTACAAGTAATTTTTCACCCTTTTTCTGATAACAACTATCCTATTTATATACAAACAAAATAACTGTTACTAACGAACAAATCCTAAAATTGTGACACTTGGCTCTCTTCCTTTCGCCAGATGCTTCCACGCGTCTTCTGCCAAACGTCACAACTCTTTTGAATTTGAAATTACACTTTTCGTCGAAATGACGTCTCTCTCCAGACTCTGTCGAATTGTCGAAATAACATCATCCATTTTTGTCAAAGACGTCTTTCCATCTGCAAGTATCTTGTCGAAATGTCGAATTATTATTTTGTCGAAATGTTGAAGAACACTTTCCAAACAAACTGTTAATCCCATGGCGTCATCTGTAAAGGAACCCTTTTTGCATACTAAACTCATGGCGTCGAAAACGCACGTATACACATATTGATTGCAGATACTCAATAAAGCAACAAGTAAAATCTACTAAATACAGAATCAAACAAGGAAAAAAAATCTAGATAAATTACAACACAAAGAATAATAATGGCTTTACAAACAACCAGTCATATGAGTCATACAACCAAATTCAATTTTAATCGTTGAATATATTTGACAGCATTGATGAATTTCATGTGAAAACGCCAACTGATAGGACACTTCACCTGTCTGACTTGTGGATCCTTAACATTATTTATATGTCGATGGAATTCTCAAGCTCTTCCCATGGTTGAGAGACTTCACACTAAGTCTTCAGCAAAACAATACTACTCATGGGTTCGATTCTATGACTTAACTCAGGAATATTGGAGGCCTAAAATCCTCTTTTCCATAGCGAGTAGTATAGGTACTCCCATCTGTTCTGGTATGGTTTTTACTAGTCCTTTGATAGATAGATCATTTAGTCATTTTGTTAGGGTTTTAGTCGATATGCATGTCACGAAAGAAATTAGATACAAAATTCTTGTGAAAAGGTGAGGATATGCTTTTTTCACTGAACTTGAATATGAGAATCTCCCTTAGTTTTTCTCTTTTTGTAACAAAATGGGTCATCACTCAGATAACTGCAAGTTTATAACGGGAACAAGTCGTGCTAAGGAACCCCATCTAGTTGTGAAGAAATGAAGTAACAAGATCTATGTCCCTAAGTTGAAGAAGCCTATGGATGAGACTATACCTCATGTTCCTGGATCAAATAAAGTTGACAAAGATAATATTCCTAATATTATTGTATCTCATACTCCTATCCCTGATGACCCTATTCCTAAGGACAAACTGTTTATGGAAATACCAGAATCTAGTAGGAGTTTGGGGAAAACGGTTGACCCCTTCCATAAGGTTGATAATAAGAGTTTGAACTCCCCACTTCAAATAATCAAGGTCATCAAATTTGATGATTCTGAGTTTGTTGATGTCACATTTGATGACTCTATTGAAAGCTCAATGGAAACCATAATCAAATCTAAGAATAAGACTTTCCTTGCTAACTCTTGGGAAGCTTTATAGAATGAAGAGATTTCTGATGAAAAATCTGACGAGGGTGAAATTAATGAAGCGGAGATCAATGAGTTCCAACTTGTTGTTTCAAAGTCCCAAAAGAATAAATTTAGGCAAAGGTCTAGGTACCTGAAGGGTTATGCTACCAGATCCAAGGCTGGTTTACATAAGCCTGGATCATTATCTGTCTCTTATGGAATTCCAGCGGCCTGGCCCATTCCCCAACCAAATTGGTCCTTAAATCCATGATACTTTCTCATAAACCTGATTTTTGTTTTATTGTTAAGCCATGAATGGAGTTTGATAGATTTAATTTTAGATTTTTTCATAACTTGGGCTTCAAAATTTTCTCTCAAAACTCTATACCAGGGTTGGATCTCAATCTTTGGTGTTTTTGCAACAAGGCTCTTCAACATGATATTCTTACCCTATCTGAGCAGTTTGCTGCTCTTAAAGTTATTCATAACTTCAAAGTTCTCAGTTTGCTAACCTAGTAAGCATACAAGTGTAGGGGAAATATGAAAAAAAGGATGCAAGTCGATGGAAATCCTTAGTTGCGCCCTTACTCAATTTCCTTACCTTCTTCAAGACACGTGCATCTTCTATAAGGTAATATACAATAGAGTATGATTTATTGATGGTGAGGAAAGACATAGAAGACTTACAAGACCAGTTAGATAAGTTGTCTAATGTGAAGCAAAAGGTAAAAAAACCTCACATATGAGAATGAGAGGTTGAAACTGGAGAAGTTCAATGTTGATACCACAAATAAGGTTTAGAGCATGAGCTTAAAAATTAGAAGAAATTGAGAATCAATGTTGAGAGAATGGAAAAGGAATGTTGGGAGAATGATGAAAATGTTGGTGTTGAGATCACAAATCTTCTCTAAAAATTTACGAGTTTGAAGTTGAGGTGAAGAAGCGGTAAGGGGAGCTGAAAGAGACTTATTCCACTAACTCCTTTTTGCAATAAAAGATTAACAACTGGAAACCATTGAAGGTATTTAATTTTTATGGGGTTTTCTTGGTGATCGCTTAAGTGAAACTTATTGCTCTAGATCCTGATTTTTTTCGAGGTGAGCTTCACCAAGGAGATCAAAGACGACTTGTTGGTTGAAATTGTTGATGAATATGAAATCGGGGAGGAATATAACATCATCATTGAGGAAAATATTGATTTTTTTGGTGCAAATAATGATTAACCAATACCCTAGGAAGGAAATGAGATTGTCTGTGAGACAAACGATCAACCAATTCCAAATTTTATATTGAGGTCGTTGGTGGCATAGCCAAAGAACTTTTGTTATTAAAGATGAAGAATCTGCTGAAGATTCAAACAAAGAAGACCGAGCTGGATTTTTTCAAAATAAAGAAATCACCACTTTTCATGAATCATCCTTTATTCTAAAATTTTGTAAAGCTTCATGGAAATGTATACGATCTTAGAGTTTTCTTAGAGTGTATTTAAGGCAAGATGCATCATAATTTCCATTAAACCTACTTCACATATAATTCAAAATTATTTCTAAGTGTTCATTCATAAAAAAATTTTGAAACGTTTTTGCATAACTTTCATATCATTGTAAAATTTCATTAAAAGGTTTTTGCATAACTTTCATATCATTGTAAAATTTCATTAAAAGTTCATGGCACTTAGTGTTTATATATTATTGAATTGTAATATTGAAAGGGAGGATCAATTTTTTTATCTTGGAATTCATTGAAGAATCACTTATATTAAAATTATAAAGTGTGTTGTGACCTGATCACGTGTGGGTGACAAGCACTGAAGCATGGTTACTTCTAAAATGGAGAAGTATCGGTACCGGGTACGCACCCGTACCGGGTACTCGTACCGTACTCGTGGTATTTCATTTTTTTTCATTACTTGATTTTGAATGAAATGTGTGGTTTTCTCAAATATCAATATATGTGTTTCAATTTTTTTGTTATTGTATTTTAACATTATTTTTTGTTTTTCTCAATTTTTAATAGTGGTGTTTTGTTATAAATCTAACAATTTAATTCTTTACTCATACATTTTATAAAAAATTCTTATTTCTTATTAACGTATTCATACCTTAATTTTTTTTTAAATGTCGTATCCTGTACTGTACTGGTACCATTACCTGCACCGGGTACCACACCCGTATCTATGCATCATAGGTGACAAGTGTTTGCAAAAGAAAGTGAGGTACTTTTTTGTGTTTATAATAAGAAGGTTGTAACTTGGTCTTGGTGTAAGACTTGTAACAAGAATTCCATCATAGTAAAAAATCCTTCAAAATATAAAGGAACAAGATGTATCCTTGATTATAAGGGGATCTAGAATAATTACTTATGTCATTTATCTTTTATACACTTTATATTTTTTTTTTTATCAATCATCCTAAGAGCCCTAAGAACCAAATGTTTCATTGTTTATAATTTAAAAATCACAATCTTTCAATAAAATAAAAAAAAAATTCAGCCGCTCTAATTCACACACGTGCACACAGCCCTTCTTAGGTTGTCCTTTGTAGTTACCATACATATCATTCCAAACATAACAAAAGATGATCATTTCAACAATTCATACATATTATCATTCATTTGTTTCTTAGATATTTTTACCAAAATTTGATTTCAAGTAAACACACAAGTTAATTAGAAACCACACCAAGCATCATATTGTTTAATCATTTAATGAACAGAAATTCATATCACTGTTAGGAAGTTCTCTTACCTCTGCAAACTTCCTATCATCACAACTCACGTGAAATCACCGATCCTACATGCCTTAAATAAATCAGAAATTGATGGAAAATTACCCCAAGCATTCCAGCATGTGGTTGAAAGGGTATTTTCTAAGCATAAAATGAACTACATCAGCATATTAAACAAATAATGGTAAAATGGTGTAATATCGAGGTTATTGGCACACATCTGAGAAATTAATCTTCTTATTTTATTTTTAAATAGCTTTGATATATTTTTTATTTTAGATCCAAACAAATAATGATTTATCATTTTTTATTTATTTTTAACTCTGTTTTTAATGCTAAAATTCAGATAGAGTCACTAAAATAATTTTTAAAAATTGAAATGAAAATATATATACTCACTCAATCAAGAAAAACATATTGACCACGGGTTGATTTTATCTTCATTTTCCAAAAAAAGAAAAACAAAACACAGTTTACCTGTGGTATTTATTTCCTATAATACTGGGTCCTGAACACCGTTGACACTATCTCTTTTTTCTACCATTTCTGACCGTAAATTCCTCTTACCACACCAACAAACCCTCAAGAATCTCTATATATACACATACAAATTCATCCACAATTAATGCAACAAAATCATACACAATTCCTCAACACAAAATAAAAAGAAACTAAACAAAAAACACAATGGCATCATTCACCCTTTTCACCTCCCTCCCAAAATTTCTCCCTGCTGGTGCTTCATTTGCAAGGGCTCATCCTTGGAATTCTAGAGTCTTTGCAGCAGCTACCCCAAGATCAATCCAAGTAAATTATCATTCACATTTCTCTTCGCATACACGTGTTATTATAATTATAACTTACATTTTCATAATGTATTGTCATGATGAATACATAGGTTCCAAAGTCACATAACGATGATGGTTCAATCACTACCGATGGAATCAAACAAGGAGGAGGAGTCAGTGAAACCATTAACAACAGTTTGAACGAAACACAACATGAAAAGGCTTATTCCACTTCGGAACATGTAATGTTGTCAGTTTGTCTTTTATTTCTGTATAAACTTTATTATATATAGTTTTATATAAATATTAAAGTTAGTAATAGTAAGTGTCTAATTTTACGTAGCAGGCTGTTGAAAAAACAAAAGACGCTGCTAATAAGGCTTCAGCATCAGCACAAAACATAGCTGAGAAAGCAAAGCAGACAATGCAAGATGCATGGGATTCAACTAAGAACACAGCCAATAAAGCTGCAGATACTGTTTTGGGAAAGACTCAACAATCTTGTGAATCAACTAAGAACAATGCCAATAGGGCTGCTGACACTGTCGTTGAAAAAACTAAGGAATCTGCTGAATATGTCAAAGATAATGCAGAGGCAGTGAAGAGGAACATGAACAAAAAGAATTGATTCCATTCAACAACATCTTATTGTATATGCTAATTTCGTATTTACCATTTTTTTGTTTTTTTTATTAATTATTTTTATTTTGTAACTGATACGGCACCAATTATGTATATGGAGAAGATGCATGTTTCTTCCCAGTGCCATAGATGTGAAACAATGTCACTTTGTTTCATCTGTCAATAAATTGATATTTGAGTATTTCTTTTCTTCTTGGAATGTTTACTTTTATATAGTAATAGCAATGGCACCATTTGCATACTAAATTCTCCCCCTTGAAGGGTAACCTATGAAGCTCGAGCAACTATGTGTGATTCGTATCTATCTAAGGATCAAGCATTCGTGTACCAATTCTACTCTCAAGTGTATCTTCCGGTTTCACTTTTCTGCCTATCATTTTTCGTGTTTGATGATACAAAGAGTTCATATTGCAAGATCTGTTTTACTTTATAGTCACATTCTTCTTGTTTGCTATTGCTAGTCATCTTCTTAAGCCTCCTCAGTTCCACAAGGGAGTGAAAGCAGAGACTCTGTATACACAACCATTTGGGATCTTCTAAAGAAACCCTTACTATGAGACTGCTGCTCTAGCATCTGTCCTCTGTCATTAAACTTCACCAATTCACAACGACGATCTATTCCAACTATATGGCCACAATTTGTAAAGCATGCCGGCAAGAAGAATGGAGAAGGATGTAAAGAAAAAACAAGAGTCTTAATCCAAGATGATTGGACGGGGTATTCTTGCATCACACTGTCTCACCCTAACTTTAACCCTGAGCATCACCTCTATAGCCTAACATATATTTCGTGCCGTATAATGTCTAAAATGTAAGTCAAAATGAATTTTTGAATCTATAGACAGACCAGTTGAATCAATTTTCAAATGTATGTCATACTAACGGATGAGAAATTTCAAGATCGAACTTACAGACGTCAGTTTTCTTAATATACGATTCACGTAGTTTAACTTGGCGTGCTCATTTTATTTTTTCTATTACTTTTTGTTAGTGTCTTTGAATTTTTGGTGTTGCTGCAAAACTAAGAACAAATGGAGTTGAAACAGAGAAATTAATTTGCACGATAAACTTCCGAAGCGTGTAGTTTTACACTAAGCTTAAGGAACAATTCACCCCAACCAATCTTTCTATGTTGGATGCAAAAGGAGTTATCGGCGAATTTCCTGCAAGATACTTTGGAATCCTTAAAGAGAATTGCACATAATCTCTAAGCATATCTGTTGATAATATTTTACAGAAGAATGTTTCTTTCAATTGCTCTCATGCATTAGAGAAGAGAAAGATGATTTAGAATGAGAAATTAATTGAGATTGGTTTTTTGTTTGCTTTCCCACCGTGACCATAACCTGTAATTTATATTGAAAATCACGTCTGTTATGAAACAGTAACAACTCTTAGAAAAGACATGGCACTATTCCAATTGCAATTTAGTAACAACGTTTCGCATAAGAATAGCAAATATTTGTTTATACGTTGCAACTACTCCTAAAAGAAAGGAAACCAATTAAATGACACTTTAGACCAATAATAATTACTATAGACCATGCAATTGAAATATGAAAACTTTGAATATAATATTTATATTTATATTATTAATTCAAATAATATAATCATACAATTAATTATTATTTTGGAAATTTTCTCATAATTCCCCACCATTTTCAAAATAACTAAATCTCATAATTCTGGAAAAATCATGGTTTCAGATATTGGTATCTCACGATTTGAACCAATACTTAGTAAGATATGAGTTTCACTCATCCCGAATAGACATTGGTAGACAAGCTTTGAACCAACTACTCATTAGAACAAGTGTGCAAAACTTACACATGAAATCTCGATACTATCAAAAGAATTGTAAATATGACACATTTGATAAGGCCCTATGTCATGTATCCTTTTCATGAGAATTTAAGAGTCAAGCCCTTGAACTCTATGAAGCAGCCTACTTCATTCTCATATAGGTAGACTATATCAGAAAAGCTCCCATAATAAGCATTCCAGCAAACATATGCTATATATCTATTAAGAGAATAATGCATCCTATCACTTTTACTTTTATGGTTTGAGTACTTTTTGCCCATTGGGATGTTTCTATTGTTAAGTACTTCAATCACTCTAATAATATACTTTCATCATTGAACTCAAGACTTGATTTTAATCAAGTGTGAGTTGAGTTTCCACTATTGGTGATCAATAAGATATGGGCTTGAGACCCATCCCCAATGATGTCTTCAACACCATGTCTTTTGTCAGACCTTTCGTCAAAGGATCTGCAAGATTATTATTAGTTCTTACGTATATTATGGAGATTACTCCATTTGAAATTAAATCTTTCACATAGCTATATCTTATACCAATATGTCTAGATTTTCCATTATATACTTGGCTATATGCTTTAGATTGTGTGGATTGACTATCACAATGTATGGATACATGTGCTATTGGCTTTGGCCAAATGGGTATCTCATACAACAAGTTTCTTAGCCATTCAGCCTCTTTACTACCTGCAGCCAGAGCAATAAATTCTGCAGCCATGGTGGAGTCGGCAATGCAAGTCTGTTTCTTTGAACCCCAAGAAACCGCACCTCCACCAAGATTGAAGATCCATCCACTAGTGGATGCATGATCTTCTATATATGTTACCCAACTGGCATCTGTATACCCGTCTAAAACCGAAAGATATCCACTATATGTTAAAGTGTAGTTAATCGTCCCTTTCAAGTATTTTAATACTCTATTAATAGCATGCCAATGATCTTTACTTGGATTACTTGTATACCGACTTAACCTACCAACAACATATGTTATATCAGGTCTAGTACATGTCATAGCATACATCAAGCATCCAATTACCTTTGAATATTCAAGTTGTGCCACTGGACACCCTTTATGTGGTTGCAAATTAACATTTTGATCAAATGGGGTAGAAACGGATTTGCAATCCAAATGATCAAATTTCTTAAGCACCTTTTCAATATAGTGAGATTGGGATAAGCCAATATGTTCACCATCTCTTATGATTTTAATCCCTAAAATCACATCTGCTTCACCTAAGTCTTTCATATCAAATTTTTTGGATAAGAAAGCTTTAGTCTTTTCTACCTCTTTTAATTCAGTACCAAAGATTAACATATCATCCACATATAAACAAATCATAACTCCTTTTTCATTGTTGAATTTACTATAAATACATTTGTCAGATTCATTTATTTTGTATCCATTGGCCAACATAACTTGGTCAAACTTTTGATGCCATTGCTTGGACGCTTGTTTTAACCCATATAAAGACTTAGTTAATTTACACACTTTATGTTCTTGGCCTTTGATAACAAACCCTTCAGGTTGTTTCATATACACCTCTTCATCCAATTCTCCATTTAGGAAAGCAGTTTTAATATCCATTTGATGAATGACAAATTTATAGATGGAAGCGAGTTCCATAAGCACTCTAATTGATGCAATTCTTGCAACAGGTGCATAAGTATCAAAATAATCAATTCCTTCTTTTTGTGTAAATCCTTTAGCGACAAGTCTAGCTTTGAATTTTTCAATGGTACCATCAACTTTCATTTTCCTTTTAAAGATCAATTTACAACCTATGGGTTTTGACCCTGGTGGGAGATTTACTAATTTCCAGGTTTTATTACCCATAATCGAGTCCATTTCCTCTTGGATGACTTCTTTCCAAAAGGCCGAATCTTGAGATTTTATTGCCTCTTCAAATGTTTCTGGATCATTCTCTAGGTTATAGCAAATTGGTCCATAACGATTTATAGAATCATTATTTCCTTCTACAAGGAACATGAAGAAGTCTGATCCATAATTTTTTACTTTTCAGATTCTTTTACTTTTTCTAGGTTCTGAACATCCCAACATATCATTATTTGATACATTATTTTCTAGACTTTGAACATCATAATAAACATTGTCTTTGCAATTTTGAATTGAGGTAAATCTACTTTCTTGAAAAATTGCATCTCGTGACTCAATCACGGTATTAATAGGATATGAGTCATTGGATTCAATAACCATGAACCTATATGCTTTACTGTTTTCAGCATAGCCCAGAAATACACATTCAATTCCTCTTTCTCCCAATTTCTTTCTTTTTGGTTCAGGCACCTTAACAATTGCTCTACAACCCCAAACTTTTAAATATTTAAGATTTGGTTTTCTTTTCTTCCAGAGTTCATATGGGGTTATCTTGTTCCTTTTATTAGGAACTTTATTCAGTATATAATATGCAGTTAGCATGACTTCACCCCAATATCCTTTGGATAAACCAGAATATGATAACATGGCGTTCACCATTTCTTCCAACACCCTATTTTTCCTTTCTGCTATCCCATTTTGTTACGGGGAATAGGGTGCAGTTATTTGATGTATAATACCAGTGGACTCAAAATAATTAGGATGATAGAATTCTCCCCCTCTATTACTCCTAAAACATTTAATAAAAGTTTCATGTTGGAGTTCTACTTGAGCTTTAAAATTTTTGAATTTTTCTAAAACTTCATCTTTAGAATGCATTAAATAAACATAACAAAATCTAGTGCAATCATCAATGAAAGTGACAATATTTTTTACCACCAATAGTAGGCCAACCATGTAAATCACATACATCAGAATGAATTAAATCTAATACTTTAGAATTTCTTTCAACTCTCTTAAAAGGTTGTCTTGTAATTTTAGTTAACATGCATGTGGTACAAGAATTTAAGTTTATATCAAAATTAGGAATTAAACTTGATTTCATCATGTCTTTTAATTTACTAAAATTAACATGTCCTAGTCGCATATGCCATAAATCACAAGACTCAACAGTATAAGCAGAAATCACATTATTATTATTATTAACAATATTGCACATGAACATATTCTCACAAAGATAACCTTTCCCCACAAACATTCCCCCTTTGGAGAGAATAAATTTATCTCCCTCAAATACAGATTTGAAACCATACTTATTAAGTAAAGGTACAGAAATCAAGTTTTTCCTAACTTCAGGAACATAAAATACATCTTTAAGAGTGAGTATTTTTCCATATGTGAATTCAATCTCTACCGATCCTTTTCCTTTGACTTGGACAGTAGAAGCATTTCCCATGTACAAAACACTACCATCGTCTTCATTAATGGTCTTGAATAGTTCTTTATTTTTGCACACATGACGGGTAGCACCAGAGTCTATCCACCAAGAATTAACATCTTTTATCATGTTGATTTCAGAAATAACAGCAACAAGATTTTATTTTATTGCACTTGAATTCTTATCTTTGTTCTTTTTCTTTAAGAACCTGCACTCATGTTTAAAGTGTTCTGGATTTCCACAATGATAACAATTTCCTTTCTTTTTCTTTAGGTTTTGTGGTTTTCATGAGAATTTTTGAAAACTCGTTTTCTTTTATTGGAATGTTTGCTTGAATTTCCTTCCTCCATCACATGGACCTTCTCTTGAGTAAATTGGCTTTTAGTATCATCTTGTTTTAGATACTCTTCTTCTAAACGAAGGTGATTACCCAATTGTTCAAGAGAAATATCCTCCTTCTTATGCTTCATGGTTCTTTTAAAATCTTTTCAAGAAGGAGGAAGTTTATCTATTATGGAGGATACAATTATAGTTTCATCCATGTGCATATTATGTTGTTTGTAATTATTGAGAATACGTTCAATTTCATGCATTTGTTCCATAACAGATCTACCATCTATCATTTTATAATTATTAAATTGAGAAACAAGAAACTTCTTACTTGTAGCGTCCTCTTGCATGTATCTTGATTCCAATTTCTCCCATAACTCTTTTGCGGAGTTACTGCTCTGATAAATGTCGAACAACGAATCGCACATACCGTTGAGGATGTGTGTCCCATGCATATATAATCATCATTGTCCCACTTTTGTCTCTCTCTAGTTTCAGCAATTGTTTCATCTTCTTTTTCTTCCGGTTTTGGAATGTTAAGGACATACACCACCTTCAGTGTTGTGAGAAGAAATTTCATTTTTTTCTGCCAACGAATAAAATTCCCTCCATCGAATTTCTCTAATTTCACAAAGTCAGAAGTCATCTCTTTTAGTGAAGCAGCCATTGAATAGGAAAAAAATTGTTCCTTAAGATTGTTAGCGCCTTTGAATTTTTGGTGTTGCTGCAAAACTAAGAACAAATGGAGTTGAAATAGAGAAATTAATTTGCACGATAAACTTCCAAAGCGTGTAGTTTTACACTAAGCTTAAGGAACAATTCACCCCCACCAATCTTTCTATGTTGGATGCAAAAGGAGTTATCGGCGAGTTTCCTGCAGGATACTTTGGAATCCTTAAAGAGAATTGCACAATCTCTCTAAGCGTATCTATTGATAATATTTTACAGAAGAATGTTTCTTTCAATTGCTCTCATGCATTAGAGAAGAGAAAGATGATTTAGAATGAGAAATTAATTGAGATTGGTTTTTTGTGTGTTTTTCCTCCGTGACCATAACCTGTAATTTATATTGAAAATCACGTCTGTTATGAAACAGTAGCAACTCTTAGAAAAGGCATGACACTATTCCAATTGCAACTTAGTAACAACGTTTCACATAAGAATAGCAAATATTTGTTTATACATTGCAACTACTCCTAAAAGAAAGGAAACCAATTAAATGGCACTTTAGACCAATAATAATTACTATAGACCATGCAATTGAAATATGAAAACTTTGAATATAATATTTATATTTATATTATTAATTCAAATAATATATCATACAATTAATTATTATTTTGGAAATTTTCTAACACTTTTTCCATCACATTTTGATCCGCTTGAACCTTTTCAAACGACATTTTTTACTTTAAAATTTGATTAAAATCTTTATGTTTTCGAGAAATTTATTTCGCACTAATATTTTTGGTGTACTCATTTTAATTTTTTGACCACTTTCGCGCCCAATTTTTATTCATTTTTTTATCCTTTTATTTTTATTTTTTTAATTATAATGATCGGCATAATGGATTTGGATTAATCAATCGCGTAGTTCGAATTTATTTTGTGTATTTTATTTTAATTTAATTATCTATAAACTTATTTTTATAATTCAAAAATTAATAAATTAATTAGAAAAAATCAGAATTTAAATTGCCAATCAGGAGGAGGTGACACTTGACAATCATTCATTGGAGACCATCTTTCAATTCATAATTGGCCAAGGATGAGGGGGAATCCAATGAAAACTAGGTGACAACTCATTGCTCTCCTCAACGTCTCTCTCATGAAAGGAAAATGAAAAGAGGAAACTAATTGAATTTTTTTTCAAATAATCAGTTTTTTTTTATAAATAAAATCCCAGAATAACCAAATTTTCAAGAAAAATACCAAAATAACCACTTTTTTCTACTGATGCGGCAGTTAAACTGCCACATCCAACTAACCTACATAGGAGGCGCCCAAAACCTTGGCGCATGCATGCAAAGCCAATGCATGTAGGCGCCACATACATTGGCGCATGCATGTGCGTATGTGTGTGTGCACCACATGCATTGGCGCTTGCATGTGTTATGTGTGTGTGGAGCCTAGTGCATTGGCGCATGCATGCTTTGGTTCTTCTATAAATATCATGCGCATCTCCCATATTTTTTCACACAACTTCTTACCATCCTTCCATTTTTCTTCAATTTCTTCAATCTCCTTCAACTTTGTTTTCTCTAATCATGTCTGAATACATTTCAAAGAGAAATGTCGATTTAATCTTTTCAGCAGTGCAACCTCAAATAAAGATTCGACTTTGGAATATACAATTGTTCGAACGTCTTAATCGGATGTTGAGCCGTTGGTTAGATGGAGAAATTGCAGAGTGTGAAAGGTTTAGAAGAATTCAATGGCTTAAGTCCACGTTCAACCAAAATGGAGAAGTTCGTGTATGGGTGGATATTAAGACTGACAAAGACGTTCACAGGATGATGTATAATATGTTCAAAATTGTTTTGATGGTTGTAATCACATAGTTATAGTAATGGTATTTTATTTGTTGTAGTTTGTTGTGTTGTTATTTTCGTGTTGCTTGTGTGTTGAATGTGTTGTATTTGATTGCGATGGTATTTCCTCACAAAGTTATCATATGAAATAAATATTGTTTTTAATATAAAGAAAAAGAGGTACAATTAAAATTATCTTGTTGTACTTGTTCCAACACTGGGACAGTTAGTACGATTATGATCGGGTTGACGACATGAACTACATAATCGAACAATTTTGTTCGCCGTATCCATTTCGGTTCGAATACGGTGTTGTTTGGGCGACCCTTTTTCTTTCTTCGCATTACTTAATTGTGCAAGAGAATGTACCCTTGATATTCAGGTCAATAGTCCTCTTTTGCTACCACTGAAAAACTAATTTTTTAAATATTAGAGAGGCTTATGACTTTTTAAACATCGGATAGTAAGTATGATGGATCTCATCGAACATTTAAACATGTCGCTATGACATGAGAGCAGGGTATACAAAAGGCTTGAAACTTTTCGTAGTCGCACCAACCTCTATCTAGTTCAACTCTATATTGTCCCCTCGGTATGCCTTCTTTGTGTTCCATGGACTCAATAACACTGTACCAACATTTAGTATAATCAAACACCATGACCACATGAGTGTTAGATTTGGCAGTTTCGTGTCTAGTGAATTTCATTGAAGCATCACTGAATAACTGTTGGTGCAAGCCCTAGAGGCCAATACTTTTGGTACTTGTATCGAATTATTTATTAATAATAAAAGGCTTTTTCTTTATTACGTTTGTTTAGTAAAGTCCCTGGAATAGATAGTCCGTTTAATGTATTAAGTGTGACTTAATCATGAGAACACATTAAACATAAGGACACTATTCTTAAAGTATCCGTAGTCGAGCTTTAGTGTGAATTGGGATAACATTAAAGCATTAAGACTTTTATGTTTGTATACTGATGATCACATCTCATGGATCATGGATAAAAAGTTATCAAGTCTTAAACATAGGTATGAATATTAGGAGTAATATTTATACCGGATTGACCCGCTATGAGAATACTATATAGAAAGTTATGCAAAGTGTCATAAGTTATTCTCATGGTGATAATGGTGTATACCACTCTTCGACCTGAAACCACTATGGACCCTAGATGTAGAGTCGAGTGCTTTATTGCTGATCAAACGTTGTCCATAACTGGATAACCATAAAGAGTTGATGGGTACTCCACGAAGCATGCTGAGGGACATGAGTGACCTAGATGGAATTTGCCCATCCTGCATTACAGGATAAATATCTATGGGCCCAATATTGAACTGGACAAGGATGACACGGTCTATGCCTTGTGTTCAATATAGACATAAGGGCAAAAGGGTAATTATACACATAAGTATTATCACAGAAGGAATTGTCAGATCACATGACATTTTCGTGTCTTGGGTAGCAGTGATGTGTTGCTAGATACCGCTCACTGTTTATTATGTTAAATACGTGATTTAATATAATTGCCAACGCCGTGAAAACCTACAGGGTCACACACAAAGGACGGATTGATGAGAGATAGAGTAACTAAGGAATACCGTAAGGTACGGTGCCCTTAAGTGAATTATAGAACATCGTAAGGTACGGTGTACTTGAGTAGAATACGAAATATGGTAAGGTACCATGGGCTTAAGTGATTTTGGGCATATTATAAGATATGGGCCAAAATACACTTAAGTGGGCTTTTAGCTTGAAGCCCACACAAGTGGTTCTATAAATAGAACCCTTGTGCAGAAGCATTTTTTTTTGGCGGTTGCATTATTTTCGTTTTCTCTCACTCTCTCTCTCTCTCACTCAAAGTCTTCACTCGTACCAGCTAGCACTGAGATTGAAGGAATCCGTTCGTGTGGACTGAGTATAGACGTTGTCATCGTTCAACGTTCGTGATCGCTCCGTGGATCTGCATCAAAGGTTTTGATCGTCACAAGAGATCTGCACCAAAGGTTTCAACCGTCACAAGAGGTAAATATTCTATCACTGATCATGACCATTCGTAAGGATCTCTAAAGGAGAAAATTTTAATTTCCGCTGCGTTTTGGACCGCAATTCTCCTTCAGTGGTATCAGAGCCACTTACGAAACCATGAATCGGATAGCTGTTTAATTTCTGTATTAACATGATTAAAAGACAGAATGAATCAATTAATTAAACGGGTAATTAAACTTGGCATCATGAGTGTACGAGTTGGATGATTGATGTTGACTATGCTTCGGAATCCGACATTAGTATGGTGAAGCAGCGATACATCGATCGTTCATAGGTTACGCAATTGAGACCGATCAACTTATATATGATATAAGTAATCCTAATGCAAAGTACGGTATATATGATATACTGTTTCTGTTTTGTTCATTCAAACACTAAATGGTTGTTTTCCTTTGAGCGATCAATGGTCATTTGCTTCGGAATTCGACATTAGTATGGTGAAGCAATGACCGGTTGATCAATCATACTGAATCAACAATCGAGGTGTGTTTGACAGTCTGAAATTGGCGCATTAGGGTTGGTGACGGCGCAAGGGTTGTGCCGTCAAAATTTTTGTGAATTTAGGGCTTTTGGAAGAGGTCTGTAGACTGTTTCAAAGTCCTGTTATTTTGGCCGCGTGAAGCTCGTGACGAGCGTAACAAGCTGAATGCGTGACGGTCGTAACAAGCCCGTGACAGTCGTAACAAGGACGTGGCGGTCGTCACGTGCTTTGTGACGGTCATCACAATCACAAATCCAAAAATTGTAGGCGTTTCTGTTTTTGGCCCTGTGACGGTCGTAACATGCCCTGTGACGGTCGTAACACGCTGGGCATGACGTTCGTCATGGGCTGGGTGACGGTCGTCACATTCACCAAGTCAGAATTCTCGGGGTTTCTGTTTTGTGACTACGCAAGGGTTGTGTTGATCAAAATAATGTCCATTTCAAATGAATTGTTCATTAAAATTTTGGACAGGGGCGCTGCCCCTCCAACCCCGGCTAACTCTGCGTAGTGTGATCGGTCGCCGAAATTTAATTTGGTTTAATTAATTAAAGGAATTAAAATTAATAATAATAATAATAATAATAATAATATGTTTATTATTATTGCCTTGTGGTGATCAGTTATGGCCTTAGTCTTCCTTCATTTTGTTTTGGGTTTTTAAATACGACCTGCGTGTCGTGCCTCTCCTTTTGATCTCTTAATGTAACTTCTTTTCTCATCTCAAACCCTCGTATGTAAAATGAGTTTCTTCTGGAATGTAATGTTATGAAGAAAGAGAAGAAGACAATGTTATGAAGAAAGAGAAGATTTCAATATCAAAGGAGGACAACCTTGAAGATCTTGCTTGGAGAAGCTTAGAGAAGAATTCAATGTTAAAGGAGAACAACCTTGAAGATCTTGCTTGGGGAAGCTTAGATCGTTATTAGGTTAGCTTAGGTTCTCTCATTGGCTTGGGAGAACAATTACGCTAGGGGCCATAACTGTTTCATTGTGTATGTATGTTGATGCATGTTTATGTATGTTGATGCATGTGAATGTATGTTGATGCATGTGAGAGACGATTTGTATGATAAATAAGCCGGTGAGATCATGACAATTACAATTCCCTCAAATTAAATATTAAGTTTATGCTTTCCAAGTTTTAGCACTCATCAAGACTAGTATCGGATAATGTAGGTTTCGCCTACGCGAGGTGCATGTTCTATATTAGTAAGGTGCGATGGGATAATTGTAATATCCAATTGCTAAAACAATGGGTCAAACTTAACTAAATAAATTATAATAAGATTATATATGTTTAGAAGCAAGAGTTGGAAATGATCCATATGATGGATTGGAATAAAGAGTTATTCACCCAACTGAAATTTTCGAGAGTTGTATGAGATACAATTGGAAGGAGTTCCTACCTAAATAACCTAGTTTTGTGTAATCCGCCTACGCGGACTTAGAACGAAGTGAAATATGGATCTCGACCCACTAGAAAATCTTCCAACGGGATTTTCCGAATCAAATGATGAGGGTCATTTGTTTTGAGTAAAATAGTGGGAGCATATTTGATTAAAGGCCTAATTAAAAATGTCAATGATACTTATATTTTCTTAATCCTTATGTAGATAACCATGACAACAAACACCTCTAACAACATCTTGCGATCAATCCTTGATAAAGAAAAATTGTCTGGGACAAATTTTCTGGATTGGCACCGAAACCTGAGGATTGTCCTCAAACATGATAAAAAGCTATATGTCTTGGAGACACCTGTTCCTGAAGAGGAACCTCCTAGTTCTGCACCTAAGGCAGAAAGAGATGCTTATAAGAAGCATGTCGATGATGCCAATGAAACTGCTTGTCTCATGCTGGCTACCATGAACTCAAAATTGCAAAAGCAACATGAGAACATGTCAGCGTTCGATATGATCGAACACTTGAAGATGCTCTATCAAGAGCAAGCAAGGCATGAGAGGTTTGAAGTTTCAAAAGCCCTTTTTCAAAGCAAGTTAGCCGAGGGAGCCCCTGTAGGTCCCCATGTACTCAAGATGATTGGGTATGTGGAAAACCTTGAGAGATTGGGTTTTCCCCTCGAAAAGGAACTTGCGACTGATTTGATCTTGCAATCGTTGCCAGATAGTTTCAGTCAATTTGTCCTAAATTTCAATATGATTGATATGGACAAATCTCTTCCTGAACTGCTCGCCATGTTAAGAACTGCCGAGCAGAATCTGAAGTCAAAAGGGCAGTCCATTCTGATGATCGGAAATGGAAAGAGACAGAACAAAAGGCCCACTAAGCAGGGTGATAAAGGGAAAGGCAAGGAAGTTGCCAAACCCAAACCCACCGTTGCTGCTTTAAAGCCTAATGGAGGCATAGCAAAAGAAGGCACCTGCTTCCATTGCGTTAAGACCGGACAATGGAAGAGGAACTGCCCAAAGTACCTGGAAGATAAGAAGAATGGAGTAGAGACTTCAACTTCAGGTATTTTTGTTATTAACTTATCTACTTCTGCATCATGGGTATTAGATACTGGATGCGGTTCTCACATTTGTACAAATGTGCAGGGGCTAAAAAGAAGTAGAGATTTCGCAAAAGGTGAAGTTGACCTACGAGTTGGCAATGGAGCAAAGGTTGCTGCTTTAGCCCTAGGAACTTATGTATTAACTTTACCTAGTGGTTTAATAATTCAGTTAGAGAACTGTTATTATGTACCTGCAATTAACAGGAATATTATTTCCATTTCTTGTTTGGACAAGTTTGGTTTTTCATTTATAATAAAGAACAATTGTTGCTCAATTTATTTGAATGAAATATTCTATGCTACTGCACAAATGAGCAATGGACTGTATGTCCTTGATCTCGAAATGCCTATATATAACATTAATACTAAAAGGATGAAACCTAACGAGTTAAATCCAACTTACCTTTGGCATTGTCGATTAGGCCACATAAATGAGAAACGCATTTCCAAACTCCATAAAGATGGACTCTTGGACTCTTTTGATTATGAATCATATGAGACGTGCATATCTTGTTTAATTTGAAAGATGACAAAGTCTCCATTCACAGAAAAAGGTGAAAGAGCGAATGATCTTTTGGCCCTCATACATACTGATGTATGTGGACCACTGAACATACCAGCCAGGGGAGGTTTTCAGTACTTCATCACATTCACTGATGATTTCAGTAGATATGGTTATGTGTATTTAATGAAACACAAATCAGAGTCCTTTGAAAAGTTCAAGGAGTTCAAGAATGAAGTACAAAACCAACTAGGTAAGAATATTAAAACTCTTCGATCAGATCGAGGTGGTGAGTATTTAAGCCTAGAGTTTGATGACCATCTGAAAGAGTGTGGGATCCTATCCCAACTCACTCCTCCTGGAACACCCCAATGGAATGGTGTATCTGAGAGAAGAAATCGAACCCTGTTAGACATGGTCCGATCCATGATGAGTCACGCCGATCTTCCAAACTCCTTTTGGGGACATGCACTATTGACAACAGCTTACACACTTAACCGTGTTCCATCCAAAAAGGTTGAGAAGACACCATATGAGAAATGGAGTGGTAAGAAACCATATATGTCTTACATAAAGATTTGGGGTTGCGAGGTTTATGTGAAACGACAAATTTCAACTAAGCTTGAGCCCAAATCTGACAAATGCTTATTTGTGGGGTATCCTAAAGAAACAAGAGGGTATTACTTCTACAATCCTTCTGAGGGCAAAGTGTTTGTCGCTCGAACTGGAGTTTTCCTAGAAAAGGATTTTATTTCCAAAGGAACCAGTGAGAGGAAAGTAGAGCTTGAAGAAATTCAAGAATCACAAAGCATAGATACACCTATGGAGGAATTAGAGTAGGAAACACAAGAAGTTGTGGAAGAGCAACCTGCTCAAGTAGAACAAGACCAGCGTAGGTCAAGCAGGATACGTCAATTACCTGAGAGATATGGATATCTCATAACTGATCAAGGTGATGTATTACTCATGGATCAAGATGAGCCTGTGACCTACCAAGAGGCCATAACTGGTCCCGAGTCTGAGAAGTGGCTAAAAGCCATGAAATCTGAAATGGATTCCATGTACACAAACCAAGTTTGGACCTTGGTAGAGCCTCCTGTAGGAGTTAACCCTATAGGATGCAAGTGGGTCTTCAAAAAGAAGACTGGCATGGATGGTAAGGTAAATACCTATAAGACAAGACTGGTTGCAAAAGGATATAAACAAATTCATGGGATTGACTATGATGAAACCTTTTCACCAGTTGCAATGCTTAAATCTGTTCGGATTTTATTTGCTATCGCTGTATATCATGATTATGAAATATGGCAGATGAATGTCAAAACTGCTTTCCTTAATGGAAATCTTCTCGAGGATGTGTACATGACACAACCTGAAGGATTTGACATACCAGAGGAAGCCCAAAAGATATGTAAGTTACAAAGATCAATCTATGGATTGAAGCAAGCTTCCAGAAGCCGGAATCTTCGTTTTGATGAAACAGTAAAACAATATGGATTCATCAAGAACGAAGATGAGCCTTGTGTCTACAAGAAGGTTAGTGGGAGCATGATCGTTTTCCTGGTATTATATGTAGATGACATATTACTCATTGGAAACGATATCCCTACCCTACAACAAGTAAAGTCTTGGTTGGGGAAATGCTTTTCTATGAAGGACCTAGGTGAAGCAGCCTATATATTAGGAATCAGAATCTATAGAGATAGATCACAAAAACTGCTTGGCCTAAGTCAGAGTACATACATAGACAAAGTGTTGAGACGCTTTAATATGCATGATTCCAAGAAAGGATTCATACCTATGCAACATGGCCTGTGTCTATCAAGAACACAATCCCCTTTAACTAAGGAAGAAAGGGATCGCATGAATAAGATTCCATATGCATCTGCAATAGGATCTATTATGTATGCCATATTATGTACTCGACCAGATGTCTCGTATGCTTTAAGTGCAACGAGTAGGTACCAATCTGATCCTGGTGATGCTCACTGGGTAGCTGTCAAGAATATCCTTAAGTATTTGAGAAGGACTAAGGACTCATTCTTGATATATGGAGGTCAGGAAGAGTTGTATTCCCCTGCAGAGGTGTCTGTGGATGGTATCTTCTTTCCCCAGCAGATCTAAGGATTGCCTACCTCCAGCAGGCCTGTGTTGGCAGATTTCCCCCAGTTGAGATCCCCACTGAATGCCTGGCAGATGTTTCCCCAGGAGTTCCCCCAGCGGAGTTTGTCATGAGAATGTTGTTCCCCAGCACGGCCGTGAGTGCTTCTCCCCAGCAGGGTTGTGAAGGTCTGTCTCCAGTATGATATGATGTGCTATCATCCCCACCAGAGTTGTTCTCCTCAGCAGAGTGGTGTGGGTTCGTTCTTCAGCAAGTTCCCCGAGCGGAGCGGGTTTCAAAGAAATATTTCTCCAGCAGAGTTCATCCTACTTGTGGATTGGACGGGTTCCCGCGGCAGATCAGTATTGGCATCCCCAACTGAGCTTAGTCTACCTGTGGATTGGGTGGATCGTCCCCAGGGGAGTAGTGGTTATTCCCCGAAGTAGAGCTGTTCTACCTAAGGTTTGGTGGAATCTTCCCCAGTGAAGTCGCTTTATCAATCTCTGGTAAAGTGATCTTGTTACTCCTCAATGAGTATCATCCCTGAAGAGCTGCTTAGTGTCTACTTCCCCAGCGGAGTATTGAGTGCTTCCCAAGCGGAGTCCCCGAGTGGATTGGATCCTGCGAAGGATGTCCCCAGCGAGGTCTATCCCGTTCCCGGCAACAGTTTTGTTTCTCCAGCATGAGTGAGAAGTCGGTGCTTTCTCCGCAAAGCATCCCCAGATGAAGGCTCTCCCCGCAGAGCATTCCTCAGTCAGAGTCTCCTTGCCAAGTTGGAGTACCTGATCCTTTGGCTCCGTAGCCAGGATGCATTTGCATTTTGCATATAGTAATCATTGCATCCTCAAAACGCGTAGCATTTCCATTCAATATGGAGCATTACGCCATAGAAAAATTCAAACATATGCATTCATGTGTTCGAAACCAATCAGACAGTATCCCCGGCAGAGGCGGATGTTTGTTTAACTTGTACAGCACGTTTGCTACAGTTGCTCCTGATGGCATTCAGGATAATCCCCACAGAGGTTTATTTCCTCATCCGTTGGTGAAAAGAAAGCATGTTTCTCCCCAGTGAGACCCCCTGCCAGTATGTGGCCTTGCCCTGTCATCTTGTAGATGTCAGTATCCTGTCAGCACCCGCGTGTGTTGTTTCTTTGGTGTCGGTAAACACCATCTTTCGGTGCTTTCCCAGTCATGCGTAGTGTCTGGTATTCTTTGGTGTCTGTAAACATCATCTTTCGATGTTCATAACGTCGTCCCTTCCCTAGTGAAGTTCCTCCTCTCCGTTGGTGTCGATAAACGTCGAGTTTTTCCCGATCATCCGTTGATGATTTGGCTGTGTTCACTCTCCCCAGAGTTCACTCCTCTCCGTTGGTGTCGATAAACGTCGAGTTTTTCCTATGCGTCCGATGATGTATAGTTGATATCTTTCCCCACAGGGTCTTCCCCAGTTGAACCTCCTCTCCGTTGGTGTCGATAAACGTCGAGTTTTCCTGTGCGTCCTATGACGTATAGTTGATGGTTCCCCGCAGATCATTTGGTAATACTAGATGATTCCCCTCAGAATACTCCTCCTCTCCGTTGGTGTCGATAAACGTCGAGTTTTTCCTATTCGTCCTATGACGTCTAGTTGTACCTTTCCCCAAGTGGATCTACCTCCCCGTTGGTTTCGATAAACGTTGTGTTTTTCTCATTCGTCCATGAACGTCTGATTGTATACCCTATTCCCAGTTCATTCATTAATGTCTGGTTGACTTCCCAACCAGAATTCCCAGTAGACGTCCTATTCGGTTTCCGGTTGTGGTGCCTTTCCCTCGTGAAGTGGCTTTCTCCTTCTCCCTTTCGTCCTATGACGTCTGGTTGAGTCTCCCTTTCGTCCTATGACGTCTGGCTGAGTTTCCTCCTTCTCCCTTTCGTCCTATGACGTCTTGGCTGAGTTTTCTCCTTCTCCCTTTCGTCCTATGACGTCTGGCTGAGTTTCCTCCCTTTCGTCCGATGACGTCTGGTTGAGTTTTCTACCTCTCCGTTGGTCTTGGTAAACGTTGAGTTTTTCCCCATTACGTCCGCTGACGTATGGTTGTATCTCTCTCCCATTCATCCTATAATGATTGGTTACCTCTCCGTTGGTTTTGGTAAACGTTGAGTTTTTCCCAGTACGTCCGCTGACGTATGGTTGTATCTCTCTTCCCATTCATCCGATGATGTCTGGTTACCTCTCCGTTGGTTTCGGTAAACGTTGAGTTTTCCCCATTTCGTCCGCTGACGTATGGTTGTATCCTTTCCTGGTTATCCCCAGTAGAGTTGATTTACCTCTCCGTTGGTCTTGGTAAACGTTGAGTTTTTCCTAGTTGTCCGTTGGCATCTAGTTGAGATTTCTGTTCCCATTCATCGTGTGTCGATGTCCGGATGTGGTTGTACCTCTGAAGCAGAAAAAGAAGAAAACAAAAAATTTCCCAGCAGTGTGCAAATTTCTACGGTTCTTGGTATTCAATCCCTGTTTACCCTGAAAGTCTGACAGCCGTTGCTCTCATCCATTCGGGTTCCCAGTTGATTGAATAGGGGCAGCTGTAGCACCTCAAATTTGCACCCTACCATTGTGTACATTCATTGCATACTAGGTCATAGCATTAACCATGTTCACTGCATAACATTGCATTGTCCATTTGCCCAAGTGCAAGCTCAGTTGATGAACTAGGTCAACTGATCAGGAGAATCAGGCAATCAAGCAAGCAAGTGCCATTTTCATTGAGACAAAGCCCTAGGGTTGATTTTTTAAGCTCATATGGTCCAAGGATCATTTTGAAGTGGTTTGGCCAAAGATTGGATGCTCAGAAGTCACCAGTCATTGTTCAGTCAACCAGAAACCCTAGAAAGTCAACTGTGGTCAACTGTGCCCGATTTTATGGATTGGAAGGTGGGAAATGGTTTGAAAGGCTTCATTCATGTCCATATAAGTCTCATTTGACTTGCCGAAGACCAAGGTTGAAGATTTGGAGGCCAGACAGAAAGTTTCCAAAAATAGCAGATGACCTGTAATTTCAGCTGCCCGAAATGGAAACTTTTTCTCCTCAAAATAACTTCATCATACAAGCTTCAAATGGAATTGTGTCCAACATGAAAGTTGAAGATCTTGTTCTCACAATTCCAAAAAGTCCAAGAACTTGAAAATCCAATGTACGGTTTGCAAGATATGGCTCAGTGAATTTCAGAAAAGACCCGTAATCAGAAGGCCATAACTACCACATGGTTTGTCCAAATTGCAAGTTCTTTATATGCACAAACTCCATTTGACATGTACTTCAAGGGTGCATCATTGGATTTTTCCAAAAAGGGCCAATGCAAAAAGTCACTTTTCAACTGGACTGTTAATTGAACCAGGGGCAAAATCGTCCAACTTGTGAAATAATTGGAATTTTTGAGTGGGGATTTTTGCAACACCTCACAAATGGCATTTGAAATTTGTTGGAATATTCACAACATGCCTAGGCCTTGTGGTTTGAGAATTGGGTTTGAAAATGAATTGGAAAAAATGGACACATAAGCCATCACATGGTGAAATTGGAAAATATTGGGAATTTGAAAATAAGGCCTATACCAACAGCTCCCAAATGATATTTGTGGTTTGCTCAAAGTGTTAATTTGCTGTTAAGAAGCTTCTAATGATCAAGAGCCAAAATTCCAAATGCATGACATAAGCTCATTTGCACTAATCACCATTTTTTGCTTAATCATCATTAAGGAATGGTTTAAGTGCTTGGTATATATATTTAATCCATAACAGAAATTAACAACTAATCATTTTCACAATCTCACAGAAAATTGCACAAGAAAATTCTCTCATTTCTCTCATTTTCTTCAAAAAGTTTCACAACACTCTTTTGCATCAATTCACATTTTTCATGGATCTTTGAGCGAATCTTTGGTGAAAATCATCATTTGTATTGGTTGTATGAGTTCTGTTTGCAGGTGAAATCAAGAATCATTCACAAATTACAACTGTTGGAGCAACTTGCACCTTCCATAGCAGTCACGGATTCTTGCTGATCCAAGCATCGTCGAGCTAGATCGAACACTCCACGCATCTTCCACAACACTATTACGCAGCTGTTTCACATTTTAGAGCTGGAAATCGCGTCGAACCGCTACTGCACTCCAAGAAGAGGTTGGAATCAAAACTCGTAGTTACTTCGATTTCGTTAGGGATATTGTAGATTGTAGCTCATAGATCATGTATCAATCTGTGGATTATATTTTCGTTGAGAATTGGCTGTGTAATTCGCGATTTTAGTTTCGTCGCCATTTGCTCATTCGTTCGATTCGCACTGGATATTAATCTATAAATGAAATCGATTGCATATTTGTGTTCCTGGTGGAAAACCGGTTCGACCGGTATATGATTTATGTATTTCCATTAACTTTTGACCAAAACCTAAGCGGGGGTTGAAGACGATGAAGAACAGACGAAGAACAGGAGAATTTCTGGAAAAAATGCTTCATAGATCCGTCATGATCGCGTTTCACCTTGGTCCCGTGTTTTTTCATTGCCAGAGCGAATTACCAGCTGACACGTCAATAATTGAAACGGCAGTGTATTAGGCGTGACTATAATTATTACTACTTTGCCACTGCATCCTAATTTAATTAAAATAAATTCCAAATAAATATTAAATAATTATATAAAAACTTCTAAAAATCACAAAATGGCCAATTTTAATCCAAAAAAAATGCAGGGATTTTTTGTTGATCATATTTTTTTCTCTATTATTTCATAAAAAATCAAAAATAATTTGTGCTTGGTAAAAAATTCAAATGGACCTAGAGATATTCCAATGTATACATATTTTCATACATGTTGCCATTTTAATTATATAAACTACATGCTTAAGCCAAATAAAAATGAAAATTGAGATATTGATTCTTGACATCCTTCTGGATTTTTTGACATAGGTTTGGTAATTTTTCGGCCTATGGTTTATTATATATGAATTATTGAATTTGGATGTGTAAAAATGTGACATAGTTGGACATGCTGTATTCCCCTAATTATTTACCATGCTTCCCTCTGGCCAATGGCCTTGAATTTTTGCATGAAGCTTGTTTGACATGTTAACATCCCCTATGAATTTTTGTGGATTTTTACAATCCATTTTCAATTTGATTAAGAATTTTGCTTGCTGCCTAACAATTTTTGAACCTAGCTAGTGTCACATTTTTTAGTATGTTGCCATATTCTCATAATTAATCCAATGACCTTGAAAATTGATAGGATAGTTCTTAACCCCTGTAGCTATCTTTTGGCTTTGGTCCTACTAATTTATAATGTACCATTGCTGTTTACCATTGGATTGAAGTTAGCATACATTTGTAGACTTCTTTTGATGTTGTTTTTACATGCTTTGACATGTCTAATTAATTCCCACTGTTCCTTTTATCCAAATTGCTTGAAAATTGACATGTGGCTTGTTGAATGTCTTCTGGTTAGAATGTAATTTTTGTAGATTTTTTGGATCCTTTTTGGCATTTATTTGGATGTGATCTTGCTGGTTGCTTGTATGTGACTCATATTTGCACCTTTTGCCTTATATGTTGCATAAATTAAAATGTGTGCATAGTTTGGATATGGGACCACTTGGGATCCCTTTGTATTTGATATAATTTGACTTTGATCATGAATTGGTTGCTGTTTTAGGATTTTTCCATCTTTTTGACCCTAGGCTAGTCCTAGTGGTCATGTCACTTACATTTGAAGTTAGTTGTGCCTTTTCAGGTTAAGGAGTTAATGATTAAGGAATTTGCTCCACATTATGGATTGTGTTACTTGACACATATGACTAATGTATTTGTTTTGTAGGATGTTTGGTTCATGTGAGCCTTGTGCTATGCACATCATTATTCGTATAATTGTACTTTGTTAATTGATTCTTATGCTGTTATCTGATTATGAATGGGATGCTGATTATGTTGGATTGTTTCCAGGTACCCTTTAGTCGCTCAGTTCTCTTAAGAACTTGCTTTGCTTTGCTTAAATAGCAATTGGCATTGAGGTATAGAACTTTCTTCTTCATGTAGTCTGGAGACCCGGCTGTTACCGGGCCGGGCAAACTGTCTGAAGTCCTCCTTAAGAGGCAATGCTTGTGTATGTTTATATTTGTCCTAAGCAGGGAAAGTCCTCATTTGAGGCAATTGGTGGAAGGTAGGGATAAGCAATCTATCCCCCACTATTCAGTGAGTCTTCTCCTTGCTCCCATTACATGGTTGTAGCATTGATATCCAAGCCCAAGATCTTGTACATTGTACAGTCGAGTCTATGTCCTGAGCGTAGAAGGGTCCCCCCATTCTGGACCCACGCTCCCTTGTCTGATGCTCTCTCTGACTTGAGATAGAAGCAATGAGGCACACCCCTCATCACCTTTCATCTAGCTTCACCTTAGCCCCTCAATGGCAAGGTTAAGAGCTAACCTGACCCCGATACAGAGGCTTGTTTGTTGAGGTTGATATGACCCCTCGACTAAAGCCTAGCCTTGATGTTTGAGCCCCCTTGTTGGTGTGTTTATTTCATGCTGTACATGTTTGTGTGGTGTGATTGTATCCCCTAGGTTTGCTAGACTCCGCGTAGTCTCGTTTGCATGTCAATTAAGGTAGCACGGTTCCTTCGTATAGGACTTCCTTTCTTGCTTGAGCTTTCCTAAAACACAAACAAACATTATCCCCTCTTAAGGATACGTCAACTCCTTCTACTACAGGTGAGTAAGTCTCCAAAGGTCGAGCATCAGGTAGATTGTGTAGTGACGTTGTCCACCTAAAAAACACAAACCAACAGGAATAGTTTAGCCGAACTACGGCAACTCTGATTCTCATGTTCAGATGAGATACGTAGGCACGAGATGCGATGTCTTGTCGAGTTTTGACTAACACCTAACACTAATTCTTTTCTCTCGCCCTCGTTGCGATTGAGACCTTCCCTTTCTCTTGCCTTGGTTGCAATCGAGACCCTTCTTCTTGTTGTGTGCTTGGAAGCTGATGTAAGTCCATCGAGTGGCGTTCGGGTTCCAGTGTGTGTGTGTTTCGGTTCGGATGCTGATGTAAGCCCAGTGATTGGCATTCAGGCTCCACGTTTGCCTTTGCCTGTGTTAGTTTGTGTGCGTGTTAGCCGAGCTACGAATGCTCTGATTCTCCTTCGTCCAAAGGAGATACGTATGCATAGGATGCGATATCCTAGCGAGCATGTGTCGTTTTCCCAGTTTGAACTACTTGGACTCTGATGTCTATGCTTGATAGACTAAGTAGGCCCAGGACGCGATATCCTGCCGAGTCAGTTTCAGTCTGTTTTCTTGCGTCTCTTTCAGCCAGTATCTATGTGTGTGTGAGCAGTGTTTTAGCAACCATTTTCCTTCCTTTTGTGCGTGGATCCCGTCGAGTACGACGGATGCGTAGGGGTGCTAATACCTTCCCTTCGCATAACCGACTCCCGATCCCTTTCTCTTTGGTCGCGAGACCATGTTCTTTTCCAGGTTTACTCTGAGCGTTTCCTTTCCCTCTTTTGGGATAAATAACGCACGGTGGCGGCTCTGTTGTTCTTGTTTTCCCGCCGGTTTTTCGCGTAATGCGACAGCTGGCGACTCTGCTGGGGACTATAGAGAGAAGTTGACCTGTGCTGGTCCTTCTTCCCTAAGCGAGTCTCTCCTAGCGCTCTCTAGGTTAGGGCCTTGGTTGCTTTTTGCTGTTATTTATTGCATTCATTTCATTTATTGTTTGCATTTATTGTTTGCATTTATGTTTGCATGCATCATACTATCATTGAGCTGTTCTCTGTGCAGGTGGTTCCTCTGTTTGGGGTGGGTGTTCTGAGTGGGGCTAAAACCCAGGCCCGAGTATACACCTAGGATTAGCGTGGTCTCGCGTCGCTCACATGTCGGTTGGGCATGATGTTGCGACGTGACATACCACAAGCCGGACGAGGTTCATCTGAGAAATGCTCTTCCAGTGGGATTTTCCACTTTGGTTGGGTTATCTCTTTTGGGCTGTTGACTCTGGTGACCGATCATTTCCCGGATCTTTGGTCTAGACGATCTCAGGAGAGCTACAATGGCACACCCGAAAGGGCAAACCCATTGAGTATCTCTGCCCGATTGTTGAGACTATTATCCGCCTTAGGGTGACCTGATTAGAATTTACCTGTGAGGGGAGGGTGATTCTTACAGATGCATGTTCTGATGGTGATTTTGATGGTGACTTGTGGTTTTGTTGATCAGAGTCATATTTATAAGTCGGATTTATGGATCTCTATTTTTGGACGCCGGAGGTTTGACCTTGGCCAGTATCAGAGGGTTCCGTTTATTTCGGATCCCTGGGCTGAGTTTGAGGTTGCACAGATGTAGGTTTGGTTCTTCAGATTGGGCTCAGATGACAGTTGACCAGTTGACTTTGGGGTTTCAGATGATTGTGATCAGAATTCGAGCCGAAGCTTCGATCCTGTGTTCAGAGATGCACAGCTTGCCAGTCGTGTCTGCATCATAGCATGTTTATTTTTCAAAAGAAACGCAATCAACAAAAAAAAAAAGAATCAATAAAAAAAAAATTGAAAAAAAAAGAGAAGAGAAAATGATCTCTGCATGCATATCATTTCTCAGGTACATTCCAGAGTCTGTGCACTGATAGATCCGGGTGATCATTTACAGATGAAATTGTTGGTTTCACTCGGTACTCATTGCTCTTGTATACTGTGCCGTTGCTGCAGATTGCTTTTTTTCGAAGATGAATCAGACTCTTCGAATGCCTGAGAGATGATCATTATCATGTGCATCATATGCATTAGCATCATAATCATAACATGTTGCATAACAGGTGCTCTGGTTCGGACTTCTCACTCTGGTTCCTGTGTCAGGCAGGATAGCTGATCAGAGACCGCACCGGTATTCTACGAGACTAAATCAGCGAAGAAGCATGGATCAGGTTCAGGCTGAGATGGCTGAGATGAGGGCGAACATGGCCCAATTTTTGACAATGATGCAAGGGGTTGCTCAGGGTCAGGAGGAGCTCCGTGCTCTGGTTCAGAGACAGGAAACGGTTATTCAGGCGTCTAACCATGGTTCACCTGTTGCTCCACCTGGTTTCGAAAATGCCAACGTTGCTGCTGCTCCTGGTTATGGTTACGCCACGGGAGAAGAACTCAGGGGTATAAGGGTTGATGGTCAGCCTCTTGCTGCAGAGGTTAATGCCAGAGCTACCAGGGCTCCGGCGCGTCATCCAGCTCCTTTTGTTGATAGACAAGAGGACATGTTCACAATGATGGGAGAGGATGAAGGTGATGTTGCTAGAAATGAAGATAGGGATCGTAAGGTCGATGCCCTGGCTGAAAAGATTCGGGCGATGGAATGCCAGAACTCTCTTGGGTTCGATGTCATGAATATGGGGTTGGTCGAAGGTCTGAGGATTCCCCACAAATTCAAAGCGCCCACCTTCGACAAGTACAACGGTACTTCTTGCCCTCGCACCCACGTGCAGGCCTATTATCGGAAGATCTCGGCATATACAGATGACGAGAAAATGTGGATGTACTTCTTTCAAGATAGCCTATCTGGGGCATCTCTGGATTGGTACATGGAACTTAAACGAGACTCTATCCGATGCTGGAGGGATCTGGGAGAAGCTTTTCTCAGACAATACAAACACAATATGGATATGGCACCGAGCAGGACTCAGCTGCAGAGTCTGTGCCAGAAGAATAATGAGAGCTTCAAAGAATACGCCCAGAGGTGGCGTGAGCTTGCTGCCAGAGTTCAACCCCCTATGCTGGAGAGGGAGTTGACTGATATGTTCATTGGCACACTGCAGGGAGTGTTCATGGACCGAATGGGGAGTTGCCCATTCGGAAGCTTCTCTGATGTGGTAATTTGTGGTGAAAGGACCGAGAGCTTGATCAAGGCCGGGAAGATCAATGATGCGGGTTCCTCTTCATCAAAGAAACCTTTCTCTGGGGCACCTCGCCGTAGAGAAGGTGAAACCAGTGCTGTTCAGCATCGCCGAGGGCCGAACAGAAATCAGCATCAATATAGACAGGTTGCTGCAGTGACCATCCCTGCACCGCAACAACGTCCACCTCCTCAACAACCAAGACAACAACAACAACAGCAACAACGTCCTTATCAGCCGAGGCAGAGGCTGCAACCGGATAGAAGGTTTGACCCGTTGCCTATGTCATATGCTGAGCTTCTACCTGAGTTGCTCAGACTGGGTTTCGTGGAGTTGAGAACCATGGACCCACCAACTGTTCTACCACCGGGGTATGACGCCAATGTCCGGTGCGATTTCCATTCAGGGGCACCAGGACATCATATTGAGAAATGTCGGGCTTTTCAGCATAAAGTCCAAGACCTGATCGATGCTAAGACGATCAACTTTGCTCCCGTGCCGAATGTTGTTAATAATCCTATGCCTGCGCATGGTGCTCATAGGGTAAACTGTATTGAAGGGGCTGAATCCGAGGATTTGGTGATCAGTGTTGAAGAGATTCAGACTTCTCTATTGGTTGTCAAAGACCGTCTGCTGAGAGCCGGTGTTCATCCGGGTTGTGCTGAAAATTGTTTGGGTTGTGCAGAGGCCGAGGATGGGTGTGAATTACTGAGGGCTGGTATCCAGGGTTTGATGGATCAGGGCCATGTTCAGTTTGGTGAGGCCGACAAAAGAGATCATGGGGCAGTGTCTACTGTCACTATCTTCTTCAAGCCAGCTGAAAGGCGTGCGCCTACAACCAGTGGTAATCCAGTTACCATCTCCACACCAGTTTCCACCAATATTCCGACAACAATCGTCGCTCCGGTTAGAAGGGCCGAGAATAATAATGCTGTGCCTTGGAGGTATGACAATGCCTACCGAAGCAACAGGAGGGCTGAGAACAGGGTCAAGCCTTCAAATCAAGCGCCCGTGACGATTTTTGCACCTGCTAGTAAAGCCCCGGTCGTTGTGAGTCCTGCTGTGGACAATGTGGGTGGACCCGGAGGCTTTACCCGTAGTGGTCGGCTGTTTGCGCCTCAACAGTTGAGGGATGCCAATGCTGAGGCATCTGCTAAAGCTAAGGGCAAACAGGCCGTTGTTGATGAAGTTCCTGCTCAAACAAATGTGCCTGGTGGCTCGTTTGAGAAGGACGTGGAGGAATTCATGAGGATAATAAAGAAGAGTGACTACAAAATTGTAGATCAGCTCAATCAAACTCCCTCCAAAATCTCCATTCTTTCTCTGCTGTTGTGTTCTGAGGCACATAGAGACGCCTTGCTGAAGATGTTAAATATGGCGTATGTACCTCAGGAGATTTCGGTCAATCAGCTTGAAGGTGTAATTGCTAACGTGACTACCCGACACGGCGTGGGGTTCACAGATCTTGATTTAACACCTGAGGGGCGGAATCACAACAAGGCCTTGCACATCACCATGAAGTGCATGGGGGCTGTGCTGTCTCATGTCTTGGTAGACACCGGATCTTCGTTGAACGTGCTGCCGAAGCAGATCTTGAAGAAGATACCGATTGAAGGGGTTGTGCTGACGCCGAGTGACCTAGTTGTTCGCGCTTTTGATGGATCCAAGCGTTCTGTCTTTGGTGAAATCACTTTGCCTATAAGGATAGGTCCGGAGGAGTTTGACATCGTCTTCTATGTCATGGACATCCAGCCTGCTTACAGTTGCCTTCTGGGACGTCCATGGATCCATGCAGCAGGAGCAGTCTCATCGACTCTCCACCAGAAGCTCAAATACGTCTGGAACGGTCAGATTGTGACCGTGTGTGGCGAAGAGGACATTCTGGTGAGTCATCTGTCCTCATTCAAATATGTTGAGGTGGATGGAGAGATCCACGAAACTCTGTGCCAGGCGTTCGAGACGGTGGCTATTGAGAAGGTGGCCTACGCTGAGCAGAGGAAGCCGGGTGCTTCAATCACTTCTTACAAGCAAGCTAAGGAAGTGGTTAACTCTGGTAGAGCTGAGGGCTGGGGCAAGATGGTGGACTTGCCTGTCAAAGAAGATAAGTTTGGCATCGGTTATGAGCCTCTCCGAGCAGAGCAGGGGGCAGCAGGTCCAAGTACCTTCACCAGCGCTGGGCTGATGAATCATGGTGATGTCTTTGCTACTGAGGGTGAAGATGTCGACAGCGATTGTGATCTCGACTGCTGGGTCCGCCCGAGTGCGCCAGGGGAAGTGATCAACAACTGGACTGCAGAGGATATAGTCCAAGTTACTCTTCAGACAGAGTAATTTTCTTTTGTTTTTCATTCTGCACAAAACCCTACGTTCTGCCCAAGACGTAGTGGTTCATTGTAGGGCCACATGTTTTCATTGTTTATCATTAATAAAGGACGTTTTGCAAACAATTTTGTGGTCCCTGTCTTTCCATTTTGTTTTTCATTTTTCAAAAAAAAATAAAAATGGCAATGTTTTTGTTTTTGTGACTTTCTTGAACTCTTTTTCTAAAATAAAGCATCAACATGCAGAAATGATCTTATGGCATCCACTATGAACAAATCTGTTATGGCTCAGTATGATTTCGACAATCCCATCTACCAAGCCGAAGAGGAGAGTGATGAAGACAGTGAACTCCCGAAAGAATTGGCTAGATTGTTGAAGCAGGAGGAAAGGGTCATCCAACCTCATCAGGAGGAATTGGAGATTGTGAATCTTGGTACTGAGGACGCCAGAAGGGAGATCAAAATTGGGGCTGCTTTGAAACCTGAGGTCAAGAACAGGTTGATTGAGATGCTGAGAGAGTACATGGAGATATTCGCCTGGTCTTATCAAGATATGCCAGGGCTGAATACTGATATTGTGGTTCATAGACTACCTCTCAAAGATGATTGTCCTTCGGTCAAGCAGAAGCTTCGTAGAACGAGTCCTGATATGGCAGTGAAGATCAAGGAAGAGGTTCAGAAGCAGTTCGATGCTGGTTTCTTGTCAGTAACAACCTACCCGCCGTGGGTAGCCAACATCGTTCCTGTGCCAAAGAAGGATGGCAAAGTCAGGATGTGTGTCGATTACCGGGATCTGAACAGAGCAAGTCCGAAAGATGATTTCCCATTACCTCACATTGACGTATTGGTTGATAATACGGCTCAATCCTCGGTATTCTCTTTCATGGACGGTTTCTCGGGCTATAATCAGATCAAGATGGCGCCAGAGGACATGGAAAAGACGACATTCATTACACCTTGGGGCACGTTCTGCTATAAGGTGATGCCAATTGGGCTGAAGAATGCCGGTGCTACCTATCAGAGGGCCATGACGACTCTCTTTCATGACATGATGCACAAAGAGATTGAAGTGTACGTGGATGATATGATTGCAAAGTCGCAGACAGAAGAGGAGCACCTGGTAAATCTGCAGAAGTTGTTTGACAGGTTGGTCAAGTTCAAACTGAGGCTGAATCCAAACAAGTGTACGTTTGGTGTGAGATCAGGGAAGCTGTTAGGCTTCATTGTCAGTGAGAAAGGGATTGAGGTAGATCCAGCAAAAGTCAAAGCTATTCAGGAGATGCCTGAACCGAGAACAGAGAAGCAGGTTCGTGGGTTTTTAGGGAGATTGAATTACATCGCAAGGTTCGTATCTCACCTAACTGCCACGTGTGAACCTATATTCAAATTGCTTAGAAAGAATCAGGCCATCAAGTGGAATGATGATTGTCAGAAAGCTTTTGACAAGATTAAAGAGTATTTACAGAAACCTCCAATCCTGATCCCTCCAGTTCCAGGGAGACCGCTGATAATGTACCTATCAGTCACAGAGACTTCGATGGGGTGTGTATTGGGGCAGCATGACGAGTCTGGTCGAAAAGAGCATGCCATATACTACCTTAGCAAAAAGTTTACCGACTGTGAAATCAAATATTCACAGCTTGAGAAAACTTGCTGTGCTTTGGCCTGGGCTGCTCGCCGACTGAGGCAGTATATGCTGAATCATACTACCTTGTTGATTTCTAAGATGGATCCAGTCAAATACATCTTTGAGAAGCCGGCTCTCACTGGACGTGTTGCCCGTTGGCAAATGATCTTAACAGAGTATGATATTCAGTACACGTCACAGAAGGCTATCAAAGGTAGTGTTTTGTCAGACTATCTCGCCGAACAACCGATCGACGACTATCAGCCTATGATGTTTGAATTTCCTGATGAAGACATCATGTATCTTAAGATGAAAGATTATGACGAGCCTCTTGTCGAGGAAGGACCAGATCCGGACGACAAGTGGACCCTGATGTTTGACGGGGCTGTCAATGTGAATGGTAATGGTGTTGGTGCGGTGCTGATCAATCCTAAAGGTGCTCATATACCTTTTTCTGCCAGATTGACGTTTGATGTCACCAACAACGAAGCTGAGTATGAGGCTTGTATCATGGGGATAGAAGAAGCCATTGATCTGAGGATCAAAACGCTTGACATATTTGGAGATTCTGCTCTAGTGATCAATCAGGTCAATGGAGATTGGAATACGAACCAGCCGCATTTGATTCCGTATAGAGATTACACCAGAAGAATACTGACGTTCTTCAAGAAGGTGAAGTTGTATCATGTCCCTCGGGACGAGAATCAAATGGCTGATGCATTGGCTACTTTATCCTCTATGATAAAAGTTCATTGGTGGAATCATGTGCCACATATTGCTGTGAATCGACTCGAGAGGCCTGCGTATGTGTTTGCAGCCGAGTCTGTTGTTGCGATTGATGAGAAACCGTGGTATTATGACATCAAGAACTTCCTCAAGACTCAAGAGTATCCTGAAGGTGCATCGAAGAATGACAAGA
This sequence comes from Lathyrus oleraceus, assembly GCF_024323335.1. Classification (NCBI taxonomy): domain Eukaryota; kingdom Viridiplantae; phylum Streptophyta; class Magnoliopsida; order Fabales; family Fabaceae; genus Lathyrus; species Lathyrus oleraceus. Next base: position 277,899,213 of record NC_066581.1, read on the forward strand.
AAACCCTGAGAAGGCTAGCTGGAAGCTTTTATTTGAATCAGGATGATGTGCTGTACAAGAGGAACTTTGACATGGTCTTGCTCAGATGCGTGGATAGACACGAAGCAGACATGTTAATGCAAGAAGTGCATGAGGGTTCGTTTGGTACCCACGCTGGTGGTCATGCAATGTCCAAGAAATTGCTGAGGGCCGGATATTACTGGATGACTATGGAATCCGATTGCTTCAAATATGCTCGGAAATGTCATAAGTGTCAAATATATGCTGATAAGGTGCATGTACCACCAAGCCCGTTGAATGTCATGAACTCGCCTTGGCCGTTTGCCATGTGGGGCATTGACATGATCGGGAAGATTGAGCCTACTGCTTCGAATGGACATCGCTTCATCCTGGTTGCGATTGATTACTTCACCAAATGGGTGGAAGCAGCTTCCTATGCTAATGTTACCAAACAAGTGGTTGCCCGGTTCATCAAGAAGGAAATCATCTGTCGTTATGGGGTTCCCGAGAGAATCATTACTGACAATGGTTCGAATCTCAATAACAAGATGATGAAAGAACTTTGCAGAGATTTCAAGATTGAACATCACAACTCTTCTCCCTACAGACCAAAGATGAATGGTGCTGTAGAGGCAGCTAACAAGAACATCAAGAAGATTGTGCAGAAGATGGTCGTTACGTACAAGGATTGGCATGAGATGTTGCCTTTCGCTTTGCATGGGTACCGTACTTCAGTACGTACGTCGACCGGGGCAACCCCGTACTCCCTTGTGTATGGTATGGAAGCAGTCCTACCAGTTGAAGTGGAGATCCCTTCTCTAAGGGTATTATTGGATGTCAAGCTGGACGAAGCCGAGTGGATTCGTACAAGGTTTAATGAGTTAAGCCTTATCGAAGAGAGACGGCTAGCAGCTGTGTGCCATGGGCAGTTATATCAGAGAAGGATGAAGCGAGCCTTTGATCAGAAAGTGCGTCCTCGGACATTTCAAACTGGAGATCTAGTTTTGAAGAGGATCCTTCCTCCCGGTACCGACAACAGGGGCAAGTGGACTCCTAATTACGAAGGTCCATATGTTGTGAAGAAGGTCTTCTCCGGTGGAGCCTTGATGCTTACAACAATGGACGGTGAAAATTTTCCGTCCCCTGTTAACTCAGATGTAGTCAAAAAATACTTCGCGTAAATTGACCCGCTGGACAAAAAGAACAAAAGAGTCCAGGCAAAAAAGGGCATCCCGGCGAACCAAAAACAGAAAGAAAAGGTTCGGGCAAAAATTAGGGATATAAATGAAAAGAATTTGTACACCCGGTAAGTCGAAAACCCGCAAGGGCGACTTAGGCAAAAATGGGTATCCTGGTGGATTGAAAACCTGAAAGGGCGATCCAGCCAAAAGAGGGATTAAAGCGAAGGCTACAGGCTGAGTTATCTGTACATCATCTCGCTTTGTCAGCTGCCATCTCGAAAGATGTGATCGGTCCGGTCATTCTTCTCAGAAAGCAAGGAGTTGGGAGGAAAACTGATGATCTATGGGTTATAACAGGATTGGGAAATAGTGGATGCCGTATTCACATTGCCATTAGGATAGTTTATTTTCCTTTTGTGCGCGATTACCTCTTTCTAGGAATTGCTTCCCGATGTATTCGCCTTTTCAGGCACATTTTCAATCAATAAAAGTCGTTATTCAGATAAATAGCTCTCTTGTTTTTATTTTTACTGTTTTGTTTGCAAAAACGTCCGAATTTTTGATAAACATTGCATATAATAAAACATGAAGGCTTAACAATAACTTGCAGAAGGATAAAACGTTTGAAAATCATTTTGAATGTTGAGGACACTTGGGCATATCTTGTCCATGTGCCCTTGGGGCATTGTGTTGTGCTGTATTGCAGGTCGACATCTGTAAGCTTTTCCCCAGCAAGTTCTTCTCGGAGCAAGTTTGATATCTGTCAGAGTTGTATTCCCCTGCAGAGGTGTCTGTGGATGGTATCTTCTTTCCCCAGCAGATCTAAGGATTGCCTACCTCCAGCAGGCCTGTGTTGGCAGATTTCCCCCAGTTGAGATCCCCACTGAATGCCTGGCAGATGTTTCCCCAGGAGTTCCCCCAGCGGAGTTTGTCATGAGAATGTTGTTCCCCAGCACGGCCGTGAGTGCTTCTCCCCAGCAGGGTTGTGAAGGTCTGTCTCCAGTATGATATGATGTGCTATCATCCCCACCAGAGTTGTTCTCCTCAGCAGAGTGGTGTGGGTTCGTTCTTCAGCAAGTTCCCCGAGCGGAGCGGGTTTCAAAGAAATATTTCTCCAGCAGAGTTCATCCTACTTGTGGATTGGACGGGTTCCCGCGGCAGATCAGTATTGGCATCCCCAACTGAGCTTAGTCTACCTGTGGATTGGGTGGATCGTCCCCAGGGGAGTAGTGGTTATTCCCCGAAGCAGAGCTGTTCTACCTAAGGTTTGGTGGAATCTTCCCCAGTGAAGTCGCTTTATCAATCTCTGGTAAAGTGATCTTGTTACTCCTCAATGAGTATCATCCCTGAAGAGCTGCTTAGTGTCTACTTCCCCAGCGGAGTATTGAGTGCTTCCCAAGCGGAGTCCCCGAGTGGATTGGATCCTGCGAAGGATGTCCCCAGCGAGGTCTATCCCGTTCCCGGCAACAGTTTTGTTTCTCCAGCATGAGTGAGAAGTCGGTGCTTTCTCCGCAAAGCATCCCCAGATGAAGGCTCTCCCCGCAGAGCATTCCTCAGTCAGAGTCTCCTTGCCAAGTTGGAGTACCTGATCCTTTGGCTCCGTAGCCAGGATGCATTTGCATTTTGCATATAGTAATCATTGCATCCTCAAAACGCGTAGCATTTCCATTCAATATGGAGCATTACGCCATAGAAAAATTCAAACATATGCATTCATGTGTTCGAAACCAATCAGACAGTATCCCCGGCAGAGGCGGATGTTTGTTTAACTTGTACAGCACGTTTGCTACAGTTGCTCCTGATGGCATTCAGGATAATCCCCACAGAGGTTTATTTCCTCATCCGTTGGTGAAAAGAAAGCATGTTTCTCCCCAGTGAGACCCCCTGCCAGTATGTGGCCTTGCCCTGTCATCTTGTAGATGTCAGTATCCTGTCAGCACCCGCGTGTGTTGTTTCTTTGGTGTCGGTAAACACCATCTTTCGGTGCTTTCCCAGTCATGCGTAGTGTCTGGTATTCTTTGGTGTCTGTAAACATCATCTTTCGATGTTCATAACGTCGTCCCTTCCCTAGTGAAGTTCCTCCTCTCCGTTGGTGTCGATAAACGTCGAGTTTTTCCCGATCATCCGTTGATGATTTGGCTGTGTTCACTCTCCCCAGAGTTCACTCCTCTCCGTTGGTGTCGATAAACGTCGAGTTTTTCCTATGCGTCCGATGATGTATAGTTGATATCTTTCCCCACAGGGTCTTCCCCAGTTGAACCTCCTCTCCGTTGGTGTCGATAAACGTCGAGTTTTCCTGTGCGTCCTATGACGTATAGTTGATGGTTCCCCGCAGATCATTTGGTAATACTAGATGATTCCCCTCAGAATACTCCTCCTCTCCGTTGGTGTCGATAAACGTCGAGTTTTTCCTATTCGTCCTATGACGTCTAGTTGTACCTTTCCCCAAGTGGATCTACCTCCCCGTTGGTTTCGATAAACGTTGTGTTTTTCTCATTCGTCCATGAACGTCTGATTGTATACCCTATTCCCAGTTCATTCATTAATGTCTGGTTGACTTCCCAACCAGAATTCCCAGTAGACGTCCTATTCGGTTTCCGGTTGTGGTGCCTTTCCCTCGTGAAGTGGCTTTCTCCTTCTCCCTTTCGTCCTATGACGTCTGGTTGAGTCTCCCTTTCGTCCTATGACGTCTGGCTGAGTTTCCTCCTTCTCCCTTTCGTCCTATGACGTCTTGGCTGAGTTTTCTCCTTCTCCCTTTCGTCCTATGACGTCTGGCTGAGTTTCCTCCCTTTCGTCCGATGACGTCTGGTTGAGTTTTCTACCTCTCCGTTGGTCTTGGTAAACGTTGAGTTTTTCCCCATTACGTCCGCTGACGTATGGTTGTATCTCTCTCCCATTCATCCTATAATGATTGGTTACCTCTCCGTTGGTTTTGGTAAACGTTGAGTTTTTCCCAGTACGTCCGCTGACGTATGGTTGTATCTCTCTTCCCATTCATCCGATGATGTCTGGTTACCTCTCCGTTGGTTTCGGTAAACGTTGAGTTTTCCCCATTTCGTCCGCTGACGTATGGTTGTATCCTTTCCTGGTTATCCCCAGTAGAGTTGATTTACCTCTCCGTTGGTCTTGGTAAACGTTGAGTTTTTCCTAGTTGTCCGTTGGCATCTAGTTGAGATTTCTGTTCCCATTCATCGTGTGTCGATGTCCGGATGTGGTTGTACCTCTGAAGCAGAAAAAGAAGAAAACAAAAAATTTCCCAGCAGTGTGCAAATTTCTACGGTTCTTGGTATTCAATCCCTGTTTACCCTGAAAGTCTGACAGCCGTTGCTCTCATCCATTCGGGTTCCCAGTTGATTGAATAGGGGCAGCTGTAGCACCTCAAATTTGCACCCTACCATTGTGTACATTCATTGCATACTAGGTCATAGCATTAACCATGTTCACTGCATAACATTGCATTGTCCATTTGCCCAAGTGCAAGCTCAGTTGATGAACTAGGTCAACTGATCAGGAGAATCAGGCAATCAAGCAAGCAAGTGCCATTTTCATTGAGACAAAGCCCTAGGGTTGATTTTTTAAGCTCATATGGTCCAAGGATCATTTTGAAGTGGTTTGGCCAAAGATTGGATGCTCAGAAGTCACCAGTCATTGTTCAGTCAACCAGAAACCCTAGAAAGTCAACTGTGGTCAACTGTGCCCGATTTTATGGATTGGAAGGTGGGAAATGGTTTGAAAGGCTTCATTCATGTCCATATAAGTCTCATTTGACTTGCCGAAGACCAAGGTTGAAGATTTGGAGGCCAGACAGAAAGTTTCCAAAAATAGCAGATGACCTGTAATTTCAGCTGCCCGAAATGGAAACTTTTTCTCCTCAAAATAACTTCATCATACAAGCTTCAAATGGAATTGTGTCCAACATGAAAGTTGAAGATCTTGTTCTCACAATTCCAAAAAGTCCAAGAACTTGAAAATCCAATGTACGGTTTGCAAGATATGGCTCAGTGAATTTCAGAAAAGACCCGTAATCAGAAGGCCATAACTACCACATGGTTTGTCCAAATTGCAAGTTCTTTATATGCACAAACTCCATTTGACATGTACTTCAAGGGTGCATCATTGGATTTTTCCAAAAAGGGCCAATGCAAAAAGTCACTTTTCAACTGGACTGTTAATTGAACCAGGGGCAAAATCGTCCAACTTGTGAAATAATTGGAATTTTTGAGTGGGGATTTTTGCAACACCTCACAAATGGCATTTGAAATTTGTTGGAATATTCACAACATGCCTAGGCCTTGTGGTTTGAGAATTGGGTTTGAAAATGAATTGGAAAAAATGGACACATAAGCCATCACATGGTGAAATTGGAAAATATTGGGAATTTGAAAATAAGGCCTATACCAACAGCTCCCAAATGATATTTGTGGTTTGCTCAAAGTGTTAATTTGCTGTTAAGAAGCTTCTAATGATCAAGAGCCAAAATTCCAAATGCATGACATAAGCTCATTTGCACTAATCACCATTTTTTGCTTAATCATCATTAAGGAATGGTTTAAGTGCTTGGTATATATATTTAATCCATAACAGAAATTAACAACTAATCATTTTCACAATCTCACAGAAAATTGCACAAGAAAATTCTCTCATTTCTCTCATTTTCTTCAAAAAGTTTCACAACACTCTTTTGCATCAATTCACATTTTTCATGGATCTTTGAGCGAATCTTTGGTGAAAATCATCATTTGTATTGGTTGTATGAGTTCTGTTTGCAGGTGAAATCAAGAATCATTCACAAATTACAACTGTTGGAGCAACTTGCACCTTCCATAGCAGTCACGGATTCTTGCTGATCCAAGCATCGTCGAGCTAGATCGAACACTCCACGCATCTTCCACAACACTATTACGCAGCTGTTTCACATTTTAGAGCTGGAAATCGCGTCGAACCGCTACTGCACTCCAAGAAGAGGTTGGAATCAAAACTCGTAGTTACTTCGATTTCGTTAGGGATATTGTAGATTGTAGCTCATAGATCATGTATCAATCTGTGGATTATATTTTCGTTGAGAATTGGCTGTGTAATTCGCGATTTTAGTTTCGTCGCCATTTGCTCATTCGTTCGATTCGCACTGGATATTAATCTATAAATGAAATCGATTGCATATTTGTGTTCCTGGTGGAAAACCGGTTCGACCGGTATATGATTTATGTATTTCCATTAACTTTTGACCAAAACCTAAGCGGGGGTTGAAGACGATGAAGAACAGACGAAGAACAGGAGAATTTCTGGAAAAAATGCTTCATAGATCCGTCATGATCGCGTTTCACCTTGGTCCCGTGTTTTTTCATTGCCAGAGCGAATTACCAGCTGACACGTCAATAATTGAAACGGCAGTGTATTAGGCGTGACTATAATTATTACTACTTTGCCACTGCATCCTAATTTAATTAAAATAAATTCCAAATAAATATTAAATAATTATATAAAAACTTCTAAAAATCACAAAATGGCCAATTTTAATCCAAAAAAAATGCAGGGATTTTTTGTTGATCATATTTTTTTCTCTATTATTTCATAAAAAATCAAAAATAATTTGTGCTTGGTAAAAAATTCAAATGGACCTAGAGATATTCCAATGTATACATATTTTCATACATGTTGCCATTTTAATTATATAAACTACATGCTTAAGCCAAATAAAAATGAAAATTGAGATATTGATTCTTGACATCCTTCTGGATTTTTTGACATAGGTTTGGTAATTTTTCGGCCTATGGTTTATTATATATGAATTATTGAATTTGGATGTGTAAAAATGTGACATAGTTGGACATGCTGTATTCCCCTAATTATTTACCATGCTTCCCTCTGGCCAATGGCCTTGAATTTTTGCATGAAGCTTGTTTGACATGTTAACATCCCCTATGAATTTTTGTGGATTTTTACAATCCATTTTCAATTTGATTAAGAATTTTGCTTGCTGCCTAACAATTTTTGAACCTAGCTAGTGTCACATTTTTTAGTATGTTGCCATATTCTCATAATTAATCCAATGACCTTGAAAATTGATAGGATAGTTCTTAACCCCTGTAGCTATCTTTTGGCTTTGGTCCTACTAATTTATAATGTACCATTGCTGTTTACCATTGGATTGAAGTTAGCATACATTTGTAGACTTCTTTTGATGTTGTTTTTACATGCTTTGACATGTCTAATTAATTCCCACTGTTCCTTTTATCCAAATTGCTTGAAAATTGACATGTGGCTTGTTGAATGTCTTCTGGTTAGAATGTAATTTTTGTAGATTTTTTGGATCCTTTTTGGCATTTATTTGGATGTGATCTTGCTGGTTGCTTGTATGTGACTCATATTTGCACCTTTTGCCTTATATGTTGCATAAATTAAAATGTGTGCATAGTTTGGATATGGGACCACTTGGGATCCCTTTGTATTTGATATAATTTGACTTTGATCATGAATTGGTTGCTGTTTTAGGATTTTTCCATCTTTTTGACCCTAGGCTAGTCCTAGTGGTCATGTCACTTACATTTGAAGTTAGTTGTGCCTTTTCAGGTTAAGGAGTTAATGATTAAGGAATTTGCTCCACATTATGGATTGTGTTACTTGACACATATGACTAATGTATTTGTTTTGTAGTATGTTTGGTTCATGTGAGCCTTGTGCTATGCACATCATTATTCGTATAATTGTACTTTGTTAATTGATTCTTATGCTGTTATCTGATTATGAATGGGATGCTGATTATGTTGGATTGTTTCCAGGTACCCTTTAGTCGCTCAGTTCTCTTAAGAACTTGCTTTGCTTTGCTTAAATAGCAATTGGCATTGAGGTATAGAACTTTCTTCTTCATGTAGTCTGGAGACCCGGCTGTTACCGGGCCGGGCAAACTGTCTGAAGTCCTCCTTAAGAGGCAATGCTTGTGTATGTTTATATTTGTCCTAAGCAGGGAAAGTCCTCATTTGAGGCAATTGGTGGAAGGTAGGGATAAGCAATCTATCCCCCACTATTCATTGAGTCTTCTCCTTGCTCCCATTACATGGTTGTAGCATTGAGATCCAAGCCCAAGATCTTGTACATTCTACAATCGAGTCTATGTCCTGAGCGTAGAAGGGTCCCCCCATTCTGGACCCACGCTCCCTTGTCTGATGCTCTCTCTGACTTGAGATAGAAGCAATGAGGCACACCCCTCATCACCTTTCATCTAGCTTCACCTTAGCCCCTCAATGGCAAGGTTAAGAGCTAACCTGACCCCGATACAGAGGCTTGTTTGTTGGTGTTGATATGACCCCTCGACTAAAGCCTAGCCTTGATGTTTGAGCCCCCTTGTTGGTGTGTTTATTTCATGCTGTACATGTTTGTGTGGTGTGATTGTATCCCCTAGGTTTGCTAGACTCCGCGTAGTCTCGTTTGCATGTCAATTAAGGTAGCACGGTTCCTTCGTATAGGACTTCCTTTCTTGCTTGAGCTTTCCTAAAACACAAACAAACATTATCCCCTCTTAAGGATACGTCAACTCCTTCTACTACAGGTGAGTAAGTCTCCAAAGGTCGAGCATCAGGTAGATTGTGTAGTGACGTTGTCCACCTAAAAAACACAAACCAACAGGAATAGTTTAGCCGAACTACGGCAACTCTGATTCTCATGTTCAGATGAGATACGTAGGCACGAGATGCGATGTCTTGTCGAGTTTTGACTAACACCTAACACTAATTCTTTTCTCTCGCCCTCGTTGCGATTGAGACCTTCCCTTTCTCTTGCCTTGGTTGCAATCGAGACCCTTCTTCTTGTTGTGTGCTTGGAAGCTGATGTAAGTCCATCGAGTGGCGTTCGGGTTCCAGTGTGTGTGTGTTTCGGTTCGGATGCTGATGTAAGCCCAGTGATTGGCATTCAGGCTCCACGTTTGCCTTTGCCTGTGTTAGTTTGTGTGCGTGTTAGCCGAGCTACGAATGCTCTGATTCTCCTTCGTCCAAAGGAGATACGTATGCATAGGATGCGATATCCTAGCGAGCATGTGTCGTTTTCCCAGTTTGAACTACTTGGACTCTGATGTCTATGCTTGATAGACTAAGTAGGCCCAGGACGCGATATCCTGCCGAGTCAGTTTCAGTCTGTTTTCTTGCGTCTCTTTCAGCCAGTATCTATGTGTGTGTGAGCAGTGTTTTAGCAACCATTTTCCTTCCTTTTGTGCGTGGATCCCGTCGAGTACGACGGATGCGTAGGGGTGCTAATACCTTCCCTTCGCATAACCGACTCCCGATCCCTTTCTCTTTGGTCGCGAGACCATGTTCTTTTCCAGGTTTACTCTGAGCGTTTCCTTTCCCTCTTTTGGGATAAATAACGCACGGTGGCGGCTCTGTTGTTCTTGTTTTCCCGCCGGTTTTTCGCGTAATGCGACACATAGTTCCTAGCATTGTGGATCCCATTGGTCTCTATTATGATAACAATGGTGCTATCGCACAAGCTAAGGAGCCTAGATCTCACCGACGATCCATACACATACTCAGGCGTTATCATCTCATTCGAGAGATAACAGATAAAAGATATGTGAAAATATGCAGAGTACCTACACTTGACAATATCGTTGACCCACTGACAAAGCATCTTGTGCAGCAGAAGCATGATGGCCATACTAGATCTATGGGCAATAAGGGTATGCCTGATTGACTCTAGTGCTAGTGGGAGATTGTTGGTGTAAGCCCTAGAGGCCAATACTTTTGGTACTTGTATCAAATTATTTATTAATATTAAAAGGCTTTTTCTTTATTACGTTTGTTTAGTAAAGTCCCTGGAATAGATAGTCCGTTTAATGTATTAAGTGTGACTTAATCATGAGAACACATTAAACATAAGGACACTATTCTTAAAGTATCCGTAGTCGAGCTTTAGTGTGAATTGGGATAACATTAAAGCATTAAGACTTTTATGTTTGTAGACTGATGATCACATCTCATGGATCATGGATAAAGAGTTATCAAGTCTTAAACATAGGTATGAATATTAGGAGTAATATTTATACCGGATTGACCCGCTATGAGAATACTATATAGAAAGTTATGCAAAGTGTCATAAGTTATTCTCATGGTGATAATGGTGTATACCACTCTTCGACCTGAAACCACTATGGACCCTAGATGTAGAGCCGAGTGCTTTATTGTTGATCAAACGTTGTCCGTAACTGGATAACCATAAAGACAGTTGATGGGTACTCCACGAAGCATGCTGAGGGACATGAGTGACCTAGATGGAATTTGCCCATCCTGCATTACAGGATAAATGTCTATGGGCCCAATATTGAACTGGACAAGGATGACACGGTCTATGCCTTGTGTTCAATATAGACATAAGGGCAAAAGGGTAATTATACACATAAGTATTATCACAGAAGGAATTGTCAGATCACATGACATTTTCGTGTCTTGGGTAGCAGTGATGTGTTGCTAGATACCGCTCACTGTTTATTATGTTAAATACGTGATTTAATATAATTGCCAACGCCGCGAAAACCTACAGGGTCACACACAAAGGACGGATTGATGAGAGATAGAGTAACTAAGGAATACCGTAAGGTACGGTGCCCTTAAGTGAATTATAGAACATCGTAAGGTACGGTGTACTTGAGTAGAATACGAAATATGGTAAGGTACCATGGGCTTAAGTGATTTTGGGCATATTATAAGATATGGGCCAAAATACACTTAAGTGGGTTTTTAGCTTGAAGCCCACACAAGTGGTTCTATAAATAGAACCCTTGTGCAGAAGCATTTTTTTTGGTGGTTGCATTATTTTCGTTTTCTCTCACTCTCTCTCTCTCACTCAAAGACTTCACTCGTACCAGCTAGCACTGAGATTGAAGGAATCCGTTCGTGTGGACTGAGTAGAGACGTTGTCATCGTTCAACGTTCGTGATCGCTCCGTGGATCTGCATCAAAGGTTTTGATCGTCACAAGAGATCTGCACCAAAGGTTTCAACCGTCACAAGAGGTAAATATTCTATCACTGATCATGACCATTCGTAAGGATCTCTAAAGGAGAAAATTTTAATTTCCGCTGCGTTTTGGACCGCAATTCTCCTTCAATAACTTCCCAGATTATAACACTGAACCCCATTTGGAACGTATGGTCTCAAACAGCTCCCCTAGCCTAAAATATGTTGCTTGCACTCAAGCGGTTATAGGTAGGTTTCATATGCCTTTGAAGATAAAGTTCATTGATTCCACAAGATCTATTGTCATGTGGCCCCAACGTTGACCGTTGTCGTATGCCTTCTCCGATGGAATATTGTCGATCCACCGTACTGCATATGCGTTTGACAATTTGATGTCTTCGCGGTAGTGTTTGAAAGAAGATTATGTTAATGCATAACCTGCATTGACAACCTTTTTCCAAAATGTTTTGTCTTTGATCTCCCGCATAAAATTTTGAGCGATATGTCTAATGCAGTAGACATGCGTCAACGGAGGATCCTGCCAGCCATTATCAATGTTTTTATAGGCACTCACTATTGACGGGTGTCGGTCAGAGATCAAACAAAAGTTAGGTTGATGAGAAACATGCAATCGGAGATTTTTTAGGAAAAAACTCCATTCCTTAGCAGTCTCCCATTTAACTAGGGCAAAGGCGATTGGAAAAATGTTGTTGTTTCCATCTTGTACCACTGCCATTAGTAGCGTTCCTTTATATTTCCCGTACAACCATGTACCATCAATTTGTATAATAGGTTTACAGAAAGAAAAACCTTTGATACATGGTTGATACGCCCAAAAGAGTCAATGGAATATTCCATTTCCAATAGCACAAGTCCCGTCTGGGGTATACAGCGACAACGTTTCCAACTTGACAAAAGTCCATGGAGCATACTGTTAAGAGCCACCAAGTATTTTGGAAGTTGTTTGTAAGACTCCTCCCAATTGTCATACACTTTTTCAACCACCTTTGTCCTAGCTATCCAAGCCTTCCTATATGATGGAGTATAGTTGTATTGTGTTATAATATGCAAGATTATTGTACTCACCTTTAACAATGGATTGTCGGTAATAACAGATAAAATTTCATCGCATATTAACTGAGAGCTAAGTTTGCGATGGTCTTGCATTGGGTTTGTGAGCATGCATGTGTGAATTGGAGCCATAGAACTAATCTTCCAAGAATCACTCCTCTTCCGGTAAGAAGCTGACAATCGAAAAAGACAGATCTCATTTCGGCAATAAATCTTATACCTCATTGCATTAGTTTGATCAACTCTGTAATCAACTGATAATTCCATGTGATACTTTTTAATGGCTTTTACACATTCTTCTTTTGTGGGAAATGTGTCTCATTCTTTCAATGATCCTTGAATTTGCACATAAGGATTGTAAAATATATATGCTGAAGGTTTATCTGCACCCAAATTCAAGCTTGACATGTGTTGAGGTGAATAATATACATGAATAGCTGTTAATGGCTCCTCTTCTTCTTCATCATTCACCATTGAATCAACCAATAACTCGACTTCTTTTTCTTCCTCATCAACAACATTGACTTCAGCTTGTTCGCCGTCATGAGTTTCACAAAACACTTGTGACTAATCAACAAACTGAGACATTTGTTGTTGTTGTGGTAATATATATATATATATATATATATATATATATATATATATATACACACATACCATTATACACATATTGTTCATGACTGACAAACATATGCTGAACATCGTCATGATCTCGAATCTTCAAATGATAAAACTTTACTTGGTTGTCTGCAAACTACACCGTATTTTTATAGATGATTTGTCCCACATGACTACACTGCAATTTCTTTTCTACGCCTTTTTTTTCAAATGTGAAAAATTTGATCGTTGATTTATTGTAAACCGAGTTAATTCTGTGTTGAGAAAACAAAAACTGAATAATTGATGCTGAAATATTTCACCATCGATATGGGCACTGATCATGTAATGTGGTGATGAAGACACTTTTTTAAATGTAAGTTTAGTGTTTGATGGTGAATGCATTGATCTTACATTAGCATGCAGTTAAATAGGGGATATGGTGAATGTACTGATCACACAAATAATCTGCAAAGACAAGACAATGCAATTCAAAGAATCCATGCAGAGACAAGACAATGTAAAACATGCGCCTGCATGATTATCTGCCTTAATAATCCAAAGCTAGCCAAAGCATGCGCCTGCAAAAAAGATGCTTCTGCCATAATAATCCAAGGCAGGCGCCCTTATTAATGGTGCATAAAGCAAGGCATGCGCCACTAGCCTTGATGCCTATTCCTTGTATGGATAAAAGGCATGCATGCACTACTATCCTTGACGCCTACCCCATTCTTCACATGCATGCGCCCTAACCTTACCCCTACTCCCATGTTTCACATACTTCCTATCTCATATATAAATATTGCAGTAACTCACAACACTCAACATCCACAACACTAACAATCAACCTCTACAACATGCAACCTATACAACACTCAACCTCTGCAACACTCAACCTCTGCAACATTATGTCTCTATTGACTATGGGTGATGAACACCGAGGAATAATCAACAATATCGCGACATTTGTATGTTATTGCTTATTCTTATTCCCATTACTTCTTCTTACTTATTTCTTACTTATGTTTCTATTGTTTATTACTTCTTCTTACTTTATTTCTTACTTATGTTTTATTAGGACCCAAAGTGATTTCGATGTCGTGTACATGAATATATATCACACGATCCTTTGATAGAACCATATATTCGAGGATGCGGTTTTGGTAATCTACTCAACATAGTCTCATACTCGGTTGACTACAAATTTATTCTTGCTTTGTTAAAGAGATGGAGACCCGAGACCCACACATTTCACCTTCCTTTAGGTGAGTGTACCATCACACTTGAGGACGTCTACATGTTGTTAGGTCTAGTATCGACGGTAAGGCCGTAAATGGTAGAGTTAACCAGGATAACTATATATGCAATGAATAGTTGGGTGCCCCTTTGTGTGACGACACAACTACGGGAGAGACTTCTGGTCAAGCTAGGGGTCAATATATTAACTTAAAATATCTTAAACAATATTATGCGAGTATAACATTAACCGAAGAATCCACCGATTATGAAAAAATAATTAAAGATCAGTTTTATACTATGATTCTATTTGGTAATTCTTTTATTTCCTGAAAGTATTGGTAATACAGTAAATATTATGTATTTGTCGTTGGGGAGGTAAGCACATATATTTGGGGTTCATCTGTTTAGACCAATCTATATAGTGCGTTGTGTAAAAATTCCAAAAATAATACTTGTACGTTTTATTCATGCGCGTATTTGCTAAAAGCATGGGTTGGTCAAGAATGTAGGCACTCGCCCTAGTAAACGAGAAGTGATTAATATTCCCCTTGGAAACAAAGGGATGAACTACAACAGGTGTCTAAAACACGCTGTAGTAGTCTATCACAATCTATTAGAACACATTGGACCAGACGATGTAGTACTACTACACAACTCTACATTTGATTTTAAAAAATTATCCAATTACATATTATTTAATCATGTCATATTCTTATACAGTTTATCTGGAGGCCATATCTGGGTCTTGATCATCAGGTTAACCATGATGGTGCTGTAGTTTGGACAGCAAAAACACCAATTATCTAGTTCACTATTGTTGACATGCACCATATTGACCGTGTAAAACTGCAGTTCGACATGCAACAACAAATTCCAGAACCTCCGACGTGTTTAGGAGATTGGTATGAACAAAGAGTCGATGCCCAATGGAATTATTTCAACTAGAGAGACCTCACAAAAGAGATGTGTCATCATTGGAGGAATCGAAGACAACACATCTTAAACGAACCAGTCATACAGGGTGCTAGATCAACTCAACTTTATATGGTATGGTTTATGTCAGTTACAACGCCACAATTTGTGTCTGAGCCAAGGTATTTGATTGATCCATGCCAATGAGCTTCGTCATCATAAGACTAACAACAAATCCACGTATAAGAACAATGCCAACCCATCAAAACCCAACGACCAACCTCACACCATCACCCTGCCATATACACCCAACAACCAAACATCCAACCTCGCAACCCATTCAGGCCACACACCCAAACTCAAAACCAAGAATCAAACCCTAACCACCAACAACCATATGCAGCCACCACAACAGTCAATAGCCCATATGATTCATACGATTCAGGTTCATGACATCGTAGCCCCCCACCAATGAACACCCAAACTGTTGGTGTAAGCCCTAGAGGCCAATACTTTTGGTACTTGTATCAGAGTTATTTATTAATAATAAAAGGCTTTTTCTTTATTATGTTTGTTTAATAAAGTCCCTAGAATAGCTAGTTTGTTTAATGTATCAAATGTGACTTAATCATGAGATCACATTAAACATAAGGACATTATTCTTAAAGTATCTGTAGTCGAGCTTTATTGTGAAGTGGGATAACATTAAAGCATTAAGACTATTATGTATATAGACTGATGATCACATCTCATGGATCATGGATAAGGAGTTATCAAGTCTTAAACATAGGTATGAATATTAAGAGTAATATTTATACTGGAT
Source organism: Lathyrus oleraceus (assembly GCF_024323335.1). Taxonomy (NCBI): domain Eukaryota; kingdom Viridiplantae; phylum Streptophyta; class Magnoliopsida; order Fabales; family Fabaceae; genus Lathyrus; species Lathyrus oleraceus. Next base: position 277,914,979 of record NC_066581.1, read on the forward strand.
TGACCCGCTATGAGAATACTATATAGAATGTTACGCAAAGTGTCATAAGTTATTCTCATGGTGATAATGGTGTATACTACCCTTCGACCTGAAACCACTATGGACCCTAGATGTAGAGTCGAGTGCCTTATTGTTGATCAAACATTGTCCGTAACTGGATGACCATAAAGACAGTTGATGGGTACTCCACGAAGCATGCTGAGGGACATGAGTGACCTAGATGGAATTTGCCCATCCTGCGTAACAGGATAAATGTCTATGGGCCCGATATTAAACTGGACAAGGATGGCACGGTCTATGTCTTGTGTTCAATATAGACATAAGAGAAAAAGGGTAATTGTACACATAAGTATTATCACAAAAGGATAAATGATGGTACCAATTACGGAAGCGTCGTTGCCCCCCCCCCCCAAGCTATTGGGGACAAATGATGACACATATATCAAATACCACTCGACCTTCCACCGAACTTTCACACCAGCCACCATTGGATCATGTTAGCACTCAAAGACCCCAAACACCTCAGGAAAATCGTGAGAGACCTCGAAGACAGGCTAACGCACCTGAATGTGGAACAATGGGCGTTTCAATCGGGCGGGTCATTGAATTTCTTGTCAATTCTATGTAATTTTTCATTATAATATAATATAATTTTTATTTTCAGTATTTCATTTAATTAATTATAATTATAACATTTAAATTTTTTAAAACATATATGAAAGGAGCATGTGCAACATGCATTGGCGCATCCACTACAGCACACAGTATGTAGTGTACGCGTGCGTCAATGCATGTGGCATCAAGGCATGCATGTTGCGCCTATATCTATTGGATTTGTATGCATGCGTCCAGAGCCTTGGCGCCTCCTATGTAGGTTAGTTGGATGCGCCAGTTCAACATGCGCATCAGTAGAAAAAATTGTTATTTCGGTATATTTTTTGAAAATTTAGTTATTTTGGAATTTTATTTGAAAAAATTGGTTATTTTAAAAAAAATTCTCACTAATTGGTTGAATTTCAAAATTAAAAAAAAAGGGATCAAGTGTTAAAAATAGAGGAAAGGATCAAATTTTGGTTTTGAGTAACAAATCCATTGGCTCTTGTTTTCGTCTATTTTGGAGCTTTCTCTCCAAACTCTCAAAAAGTAAAAGTGGCCACCTTTAAAAACAAAGAGAATAGTTCCATCGTTATCTTCTTCTTTCTGTAGATTTTTAGAATCACCTTTTTCTTTTTCCAGAAAAAGTCATCTTATCATTAGGGATGGAGCCAAATTTTTTGAGTAGTGGGGTCAATATAAATATAAAATTTCATTTTCAAAAATATAAATTATAATTGCTCTCTACGATTTTTCATGTTCTGAAAATGTTGAATGATTTTCTCATTTTCAACATCAACAAAAATATCTCTCTCAATGTAAGTAACTAAGCAATCATTTAACCAATCATCATCCATGCGATTTCGCATTTGATTCTTTATAATATTCATAGCAGAGAAAGCTCTTTTAGTTATTACAGTTGCAACCGGTAATATCAGAGATAACTTTAAAAGCAAATATACCAACGGGTACACATCATGTTTTTTGGTCTCTACGAGCTTGATAGAAAGATCACCAATCCCCTTTAATTCTAAAAATTCACTGTCAGAGCATACATCTAAGAAATAGTTTTCAAGCTGATAATCTAGTGCCAATATTTCAACTTGAGAAAACTCTGAAGGATAAAATTGAGCTAAACGAATCAACCTCTCCTTATCAAATACAGGAAATGAATCTCTTGGACTTAAATAAGCTACACCAAGGAGCAACTCAATATTCACTACTGTAAAACGATTGTTCAACTCTTGAAGTTGTCGATCAATCACTTCATAAAACAATTCAACTTGAAAATTATGTAAATTAGATACTTTCTCCATTTTTCTCTTTGACTTGTTTTGTGCCGGTTGAAAAGTGTCATCCATATTTGGAATGTCAATATCATTATGCTCACAAAATAATGAAACACCATTCAACAAAGAATCCCAACCATTATATCTTATAGTTTGTAGCCTTATTTTGGACACTTTTACTAACTTCATATTTGTCCTTAAAACGGATTTAAAATACCAATCCGAATTAAACTTACGAAACGTATCTCCAAATTTTCTTTATGGAAAAATAATTTCTTTTGGTTGACAAGGACCCTTTTGCAAATAATATCTTCTAATTTCATCTCTATCACTTGGATGATAATCTGATATTTTTGGCCTTAAACCGAGATCATTATGAAGTTTTTCCAATTAAAACTCCAAAAATCTTTTTTTCATGGGAGGACCCAGTTTGGGGCTTCAACGTTCATTAGGTGTCCAAATTTTCTTTTGAAATATTTTTCCATTGCTTATAACTAAAAACAAAATAAAAAATCACAATAAAAATCATATTCAAAAAATTCATAATAATACTATAAAATTGATACAAACACAACAATTTCAAATAAACACTACAAAACTCTAAAAATAAATTTTCTGTCATTAACATAATCTCAAGCTCAATAAAGTAATAATATATCTTTTACTCTTATTACAATAATAAAAATAAATTATAAATTCATAAAGATTAAAATTTAAAAATTTACCTTTTAAAAGATCAACAATGGAGAAGAAGTTAGAAAGAGAGAGACACTTTGCAGTGAGAGAATAAGGAGTGGGAGAAAGATGAATACGAAAAGTGGTTTGTTTCTATTTGGAAAGAGTAACAGAGAATTAATAGGAATATGAAAAGAAATAGGAATTAAACTTTTTAATTTTATTAAAAGAATTTATTTTATTTTAAATGCAGATGGATGTGTGTGACACTCCGTATCATTTTATTAAGTGGGGGTCATTATTAACTTTTCTTCCTAATTTTTAGTAAATTAAATTTATTAATATACTACTTATATTATTAAATATTGATCAATGATGAATGTGGTGGGGGCATAGGCCCACCCTTTCTTCTTAGTACCTTCGACCCTGCTTCCCATAAACCCATTGTCGCGACCTCATTCACCACATCTCACAACCGAACCATTGTCCCTTCCACCATGAAAACACATCCGAGCATCTTTTCTTCCTCACCATTCGTAACCTCTAGCAACCAACCTTAAACACCTTCATTTTCTTCAACTGAAAAACACCCTTAAAGCATACTATATCACCTCTTTTTCTTCACCCATAACAACCTTCGAAAATCTTCAAAACCACCTTCATTTTGTTGGTGTAAGCCCTAGAGACCAATACTTTTGATACTTGAATCGAATTATTTATTGATAAGAAAAAGTTTTTTTCTTTATTATGTTTGTTTAATAAAGTCCCTAGAATAGCTAGTCTGTTTAATGTATGAAGTGTGACTTAATCATGAGATCACATTAAACATAAGGACACTATTCTTAAAGTATCAGTAGTCGAGCTTTATTGTGAAGTGGGATAACATTAAAACATTAAGACTATTATGTATATAGACTGATGATCACATCTCATGGATCATGGATAAGGAGTTATCAAGTCTTAAACATAGGTATGAATATTAAGAGTAATATTTATACTGGATTGACCCACTATGAGAATACTATATAGAATGTTATGCAATGTGTCATAAGTTATTCTCATGGTGATAATGGTGTATACCACCTTTTGACCTGAAACCACTATGGATCCTAGATGTAGAGTCGAGTGCCTTATTGCTGATCAAATGTTGTCCGTAACTGGATGACCATAAAGACAGTTGATGGGTACTCCACAAAGCATGCTGAGGGACATGAGTGACCTAGATGGAATTTTCTCATCCCGCGTAACAGGATAAATGTCTATGGGCCCAATATTGAACTGGACAAGGATGACACGGTCTATGCCTTGTGTTCAATATAGACATAAGGGAAAAAGGGGAATAATACATATAAGTATTATCACAAAAGGATTTGTCAGATCACATGACATTTTCGTGTCTTCGGTAACAGTGATGTGTTTCTAGATACCGCTCACTGTTCATTATATTAAATACGTGATTTAATATAATTGCCAATGCCACGAAAACCTACAGGGTCACACACAAAAGGACGGATTGATGAGAGATAGAGTAACTAAGGAACACCGTAAGGTACGGTGCACTTAAGTGAATTGTATAACATCGTAAGGTACGGTGTACTTAAGTAGAATACGAAATATGGTAAGGTACCACACGCTTAAGTGATTTTGGCATATTATAAGATATGGGCCACATACACTTAAGTGGGCTTTTTAGCTTGCAGCCCACACAAGTGGTTCTATAAATAGAACCCTTGTGCAGAAGCATTTAGGAAGTTAAAATTTCGTTTCTCTCTCTCTCTCTCTTACATACACACACACACACACACACACACACACACACACACACACACAAAGCCTTCATTCGTAACAGCTAGCACTGAGATTGAAGGAATCCGTTCGTGTGGACTGAGTAGAGGCGTTGTCACTGTTCAACGTTCGTGATCGCTCCGTAGATCTGCATCAAAGGTTTCAATCACCACAAGAGGTAATGATTCTATCACTGATCATGCCCATTTGTAAGGATCACTAAAGAGAAGTTTTTTTAAATTCCGTTGTGTTTTGGATCGCCCTTCTCCTTCACATTTTTCATCTCTGATAACCTCCATCTCCACAAAACCATGTGCACTCCTTGTTCCGCATCTCAATTTATCTTCTTCCACCTTTAACCCCACTGAAACTCATATTACTTCAACCTCCTACGCCAGAACAGTACTCAAAGCAGAGCAATAAAACTCATTCAGTTTCGAGTTTTCCATCCAAACAACGTTCGATAACTATGCAATATTCTTAAGTTCAGTAATACATTTCGAAACAACAACAACAAATCCAAGCAGCCACAACTTGTTGTTTCTCCAGAAGTAGCATTTCATGTTTCAGTAACGGTTTCGATTTGGTTTTGTTGCATGCTCATATTACATTTGTTTGTTTGCTATTGCATAAATGTTTATATGATTCAAAAGTTTTGTTTGAATATTTTGTTTCCATCACGTATTTATTTTATTGGGTGGGTTATGTTTATTTTGTTTCGATTTTGATTTAGTTATGTTTTTGGTTTCCGAGTTGCTGAGATTTTTGAATATTGTAACATTTTGAAACGATTTAATGAGTATAATATATGTTTCAGTTGTTGGCTGATTTGTTTGCATTGCGTTAAAAATCAGATTTTTAATCTGTGGATTCGATATTTTCATGTCGTTATGCTGTCTGATTTGTATCGATATATTAATTGGATTTCTCCGCATTATGACTATTGCACACGACATTTCATTTGTTTTAGATACACACAAACCATATTTAAGCACATTACTTATTATTTTCGCATGCGTTTCTTTGCTATACGTTTTTTTTAATGTTGATTGTGAGGTTTACTTCATCTCAATTTAATACTATTTGCTTTACCATTTTGTACGTTAAACCTCACTTTATGATTTCATTATTGAGTGTTTTGAGTTCATTCTCATTCTGTTCCATTTTGCGATGACACATTTCACGTTAGCAATTCCTTTGATTCATGATAGCCTACAACGGTCAAACGTCAATGCGTTTGAATCAAACTTGAACTCTACTTTCATTAGCTTTGCACGTCTTTGTGTTATGTGACATTGATTCACATCCTCGCATCATGATCTTGATCCCTGCATGTTTCATTTTTGCTTTACTTCTTTTGATTCAATTAAGATAAACTTGTGTTATGCATTGTGTCACTATCTCATATCTTTTGGCTTACTCTTAAGCTTTTTTACAATGATATTTTTTGTTCATGTACACTTATTTGCATGCGTTTGCTTGATTGAGTTTGCTTTAACCGCTTCATTATCATACCTCGATTCAAAGAAATGTACCCTAATTCCCATGATGTGTACTAATTTTATCTCTTTATTCTTGATTGCTTATTATTTAGATAGTTTCTAACACAAGCGTAAAATCAACCTTTTTTCAAAAAAAAAGAACAAAAATAAAAACTTGATCCAACGTCGAGTACTTTTCTTAAAGATCAAACCATTTCAAACTTGTCATTTTAATCCATTTCTATCATCCCAACTTCTCAATCATTTTTCTTTTAGCCATTTCAGACCAAACCATTTCAATCTATTTCTACCATTCTCAATTTCTCAAACTTTTCATCTTCCACCATTTTCAAACTCTCTAACCATTTTGTCAAACCTTTTTGCAAATGTTAATCAAGTGCTTGATCCAACGTCAAACCATTTTCTCAATCAAAAATAAAAAACACTTAACCACTATTTAACACTTTTCAATAAATTTGATGAAAGGAACAAGGTGTAGTCCATGATCTCTTGAGAGTTAGGATCCGAGATGTAGTTCTCACCAATCCAAACACTCATCATCCTCAAATAAATCCTTTAATGCTTAATAAACCTCAACTAGCATTAGTGTGTTTTCTCAATCAAAACTTCAATACATCTAAAAATATCAAGACTCTTTCACAAATAAAATGAAAAAGGAACGGGGTGTAGTCCATGAGCTCCCGAGAGTTAGGAAACGAGATATATCTCTTACCTTATTGGACTCTCTGATCATTCAAAAATACTTCAAACCAATCAAACTCTTTTGTCTCCCGTGTGATTGATCCTCAAACCTTTTTCATAAACAAAAGGTATTTTGTCTCAAGATGATGCAATGACATTGTTTTATCCACTTGAACATGTGAGTAAGCTAGCGACATTTTTCGCGAATGTTGATTTGTAAATCCATTCGGTCGTGATACGAATGTTCCCTTTTCCACTTGTTTTAGGTAGCAAACAATATTTTTCATCAATCGACACAAAATAGATTTCGCTAAAGTAGACCAACAAAGAAACATTTTCTACCCAGAACTACGTAGCCTTCAATTTTCTATTGCACCCAGAGATACGTAAGAGTGAGATTCAAAGTCTCGTTAGGCACCATAATAAAAATAAATATTTTTGTCATCTTCTTTTCCTTTTCAATAACTCAAGAAGCTTAACATTTTTAAGCTAACACTAATGCACACAACTAACTAAATGGTTCCCGTTGAGTACAACGGATGTGAGGGGTGCTAATACCTTCTCCTTACGTAGCTGACTCCCGAGCCCTGATTTGGTTGCGACGACCATAATCATTGTCGTTATTTTAGGGGTTTTATCGATATTTTCTCTTTCCTTTTTATGAATAAATAAAGTTCATTGAAGACTCTGTTAAGTTCATCATGTGCGCGTTATGTTCTCATTTTTCGAGGTGCGATACACCCATATCTCAATTTTATCCATCTCGACATTCCATGCACTGATAACTCCATAAAATATCAATAAACTAGATTCTTCAGGACAATAATAACAAGATAAATCATCAGGTAGAGCAATCTCTGAGATTGTCATTTCCTTTAAATCAAAGGCAATAATAACATGGTTAGAGATATAAGGACTATAAACCGGCCAATGAAGAGCCCCATTTAAGAGTAATCCTGATTTGAAACCATATCCGCTTGAAATATAAGGAAAAAGATAATAACCCCCAATTTGTTTCCATTTATTATCCCTCAAGGAGAAAATCTCCAAGTCAATGGAAGTAGAACCATTGTATTCATATGACCCCAAAACTACAAAGTAATCACCCCCTGACGGTTCGTATCCAAAGCCATACATTAACATGAAAACATTATCACAATATGCAATGGTTCCCGGAGAGGCGGGTATTTGTTTGTGGGCACCGGTGGATGGATTCCAAAGGTAGAAGTCCTTATACCCCAAAAGGTTTGGGATGCACCCTTGATTTACTAGGCACCTCGTAAAAAGTCAAAAATACACTTAAATTTTAGAGATACATATTCAAATGCACTCATGCATACACAACTAAATTTTATATTTAAATTTAATTTGAAAATGCATTTTTAGAATATTTCCAAAAATACATTTTCGGAACTAGTAAAACTAAAAGGTTCGAAACTTTCTTGATGATGTTGCTTTTGTTAATATAGATTTAGTTATTTACTTTTGCAAAATCTCGGCATGATAAGTGTCTTCATAACATGAAAACACTTAAAATATATCATGACTGTCAATGTTAAGATATCCACGTGACTTGAGTTCAAGCAACTGACAAAGTTGCTCCTTGTCATGCTCATGTCATGACAGTGTATGGAGTGGTGGATATGTGATTTAACTTATTTAGCTATAGGGAACACCATATTTAAGAATTGTTACTAATTGGACCGAACCAACGAGTAAAATTTGTAGTGGTCTTAAATGATGACATTTTTTGTCTTCTAGATTTCGAAAATGTATTTCCAAAGACACTTTAGAAAATTATTTTTGGATTAAATTTAGTCATAAAATTGGGACGTGACTAAAAAATGAATAAATGTTATGTGTATGGAATACGTCTGAAGATGCATTTCCGAATTCTAAATTTTGAGAGGTATCTTCGTACTTTTATAGAGTGATATTCCACCGCATAAGGTGGGATAAGAAATCCCCCAAAGTTTTTACCATCTTAAGTTAACATTGAAAAACACAACATAAAACTTAATGGTACAAATGGCCAATAAGTAATTATATCAGTTATTATCATATTGGCTTCCCAATATTAACTTTAGTAATACTCGTCCTGATTTTAGAATAATGTCATTTATCTAATAAAATATATGTTTTACGATAAATGTATTTTTGTAATTAGAGTTAAGCTTAAAGTGATTTTAGTCTTTCTATTTTATTTTTTAAACTTTTAGTCTACTTAAAAAAATTAAATGAGAGTTTTTTTTGTCATTTACCATTCCTACTCCATTAACTAGAATATCAATTTCATCTTTCAGAATATCCCACAGCTCATCATCAAGAACTATGATATCAATACATCTTGCTTTTCCACCATTCAAACTCTATAGAGTCTCTACCAAAAGTTGGAGGTCTAGCAGTATGGTTATTCTTTTCAGAATTACTATAACCGTGATTAATAGTAGCATGAGGATTAGGAGTACCATTACTAGTTCTAAATACTTTAGACATGTTTCAATATGTTTTCCTCAGGATATTTTATGTACCACTGTTAAGTGTTTAACATAAACTGTGCTCTGATGTCAAGTGAAGGTGAGAAAAACACAAGAAGTGGGGTTGAATTATGTTAGACTTTGTATTTCTTTTTTTAAAAGCTCTTATCATATTCTAAACACAAAGTATAGAATATGAATCAGAGGTGAGAGATAGGTAGAAGATAAGTAATTCAAGAAAGAAGAGAGATACACAAAGTTATCATGCTTCCTCTCACAACTCGAGAGTAATCCATTCCCCTTGTACTTATAAGAGGTTTTCACTATAATCACACAAGATTACAATTTTCTCAAAAACACAAGCAAGATACTTCTAATTCTTAAACACTAAGTAAGAGACTTCTATGCTCAAGCACACAAGCAAGAGACTTCCAATGCTCAAGCATACAAGCAAGACATTTATATACTCAAGTACACAAGCAAGACATTTTAAATGCTCAAGAACATAAGCAAAAGACTTCTATGCTCATGCACACAAAAAAGAGACTTCAAATGCTCAAACGTTAATTAAGAGTCTTCTAACAATCTACCTAACCGATAAAAGATTAATAGGATAATACACTTGATATATAATCATATGTATAGACAAAATATAATGCAAAAAGGAACTCTTTAAGACTTAGTGATTTATAAAATATAAAAAGGTAAGAATATGTTTTGATAGAGCAACTTCTCTTTGAATGTCAATAGGTCTTCACAATTCTTCAAGTATTAAGTTCCTTATATAGATATGGAAAAGAGTCGTTTGAGATCTTGCACAAGAGATTCCATGAGAAGTTTGAATAGAGATGTTGAGATGTTTATTCAAATGGTTAATGTCATTGAAAGCTTGTTTGAAATCTCTTTGCTACAAAAAGAATGATCAGTTGTATCGCTACGCGAAAAATACAGTGTCGCCATCAGTTTTTATTTATTCCAAAGGAAAGGGAAAATATCGAGAAAACCCTAAAGAATGGTCATCACAACCACGAACAGGTTCAGAAGTCGGTTATGCAAGGGGAAGGTATTAGCACCCCTCACATCCATGGTACTCCATGGGAACCATATAGGATGTTTGCACTTGAATGGGTGTTGTTATTGAAATGTTTGCTTGCCAAAGGTTTTACGGAGTGGAGGTGGATTTTAAATTAGTGTGCTCGCCAAGGATTGGGTCCTTGTGCCTACGTATGCCCACTTGTTGAAATGAGAAATCAGAGCCCCGTAGTTCGTGGGTAAAAATGTTGTTTGTTTTGTTGATTTTATAACCTTGAAAAAGGGTTTTCGATGGTGTCGCTCTAAGGCTCAAACAAAAGGTTTGAATGTGTTGAATTGTTTTTAGGTTTTGAGAAATATGTTATTGATTTCGGATTGCACTAAAGACTATGGATAAAGGCGAATACCTCGAACTACCAAACCAAACATCTTGTGTTCGAAGCGTTCAGAACGAGTGTAGGAAAGCTCCATTCTCATCCCTTCTTTACCACTTAAGGCTCGTGGTGTACAATTCTAATCGTATTTATTGTGTTTTCGAGTTCGATTTGAAAAAAAGACCGCTTGACGTTGGATCAAGGGTTTGCTTATTGATTGCGAAAGAGTGAGCGTTCCTAATGCCTAAGGAGTAACTAAAAGGCAATAATAAAGAAAGCGAGTAAAAGCATACATCTGAAATGGGAGGGGGTACACGTAAAGTACAAGGGAGTGCAAAAATAAATGGTCTCATTGTCAGGTAGCCCAAGAGAAAGCCTTGTGTGTGCATAGGGTCCTAAGCTAGAAAGCGGGTAAAAGATTACAAGTCTTCTTGAGTCTTGAATGCTCCTTCCAAGTTCGGGTTGAGTATTTGTCCAAGGTCTTTTGCAAGGGGTCCTAACAAAAATCTCTAAGTCCATTGTCCAATGTTCATTCCATGCTTGGGAGTTATTGTATTTTTTTGCATTTTTTAAGGTCTATTCCATTTTTAGTTCATTTTAGAATGAGATGAAGAATGATGATACAATATGATAAAAAAGACAAAATAAAAGCAAATAAAGTAAATGACAAAAATTAAATGTTAGGAGCGAAAATTAAAAGTTAGAGGTTAGATGTGGAATTTAAAAGTTAGATGCAAAAAAGTAAAGAGTTAGAAGTTAATTGTTAGAAATTAGATCAAAGTAGAATAATGTTAATGAACAATAAATATCAAAATCGATTCTAAAATATTAACAAAACAAAATCTAAAACAATTAACCAACCAATGAATATCTCACAAATCATTACCAAATTAAAATCTAAAATAATTAATCAAAATTAATATCTAAAATTAACAATCAAGTTCTACACAAATAATATCATAATTATTAATCTAATTACTCTAAAATTAACCTAAGCTAATCCTAATTATCCTAATACCAATTAATTCAAAAAATATGATAAAAATGAGAAAAGGCCTCACAAAACGGCCAGACTGGGCCTTAAAATGATAAGGAATAGGCTCATGCGCAAGGGGTGCCCTATTGGACTCGAGGTATGAAGCCAAAATAGTTCGGGCTCAATTTGAGCCTAAGGCCCAGCGTGAAAATACCATAAATAAGGAGCCAAAGGCTAACTTCTTTCAGAAAATTTTACCTTGTACCCCTACAATTAATCCCATACCCCTACAAAAATTTAAAAATTCCCATTTTACCCTTAATTGGTTTTAACCAATTTACCATTTCATTTTTACCATTCAGTTGAAAATTCCAAAAATTACACTTTCACACCCCTCGCACCGGAACACTTGCAAAAAGACTTCCGGTATGTATTTTTCCAAACCGGAAGACTTTTGGGAAGACTTCCGGAACACAAAAAAAGCAAACCGGAACACTTAAGGAAAGAGTTCCGGTTCACATAAAAAAATTTCAAAAAAAAATTGCATACCGGAACTCTTTGGAGAAGTGTTCCGGTTTGCTTTTTTTGTGTACCGGAAGTCTTTCTTTAAGTCTTCCGGTACGTGTTTTTTTTTTTAAAATTTTTTTTTTTTTTTTTTTTTACAGAAATGGATAATCTTCCCAAAATATGTGTAGATACTACTGATGCGTTTATGACGACGGAAAGATTTGGTACACGAGAAGAGGTTATCAGATGGATTAAAGAGGTTGGAATCGACAATAAAGTAACTGTTATTATCAATCGTTCAGATACTGAAACGGGGAAGAGAGGGAGAAGTAACAAAATAATATTTGGCTGTGATAAAGGTGGGAAACACAAGATTAGTGATAGTGGTACCCAAAGTGCGTCCAAGAAATGTGGATGTCCATTTAAAATCAGGTCGACTCCGGCGAAAGATGGATCTGGTTGGAAGATTGATGTAAAATGTGGGTTACATAATCATGGTTTACCTGATAGATTAGAGGGTCATTCGTTTATTGGTAGGTTGACCACAGATGAGAAGCAACATGTCGCTGATTTGGCAAAGAGACATGTAGCACCTAGAAACATTTTGCTTTCCTTGCAAGACAAGTTTCCTGAGAATGTCACTCGTATGACGCAAGTATACAAGCATAAGAGTGTGATAGAAAAAGAGATAAGAGGTCCAAGGAGTGAGATACAACATTTGTTTAAGCTTATTGAGGATGCAGGATATGTGTATTGGAGTAGAAAAAAGGATGACTCGGAAGTGGTGAGAGAGATATTTTGGGCACATCCTGATTCAGTGAAGTTGTTGAATATATTTCCGATTGTGTTAGTTATGGATAGCACCTACAAGACAAACAAATATAGACAACCTTTGTTTGAAATTGTTGGCATGACATCGACTGAGTTGACTTTTGTTGTTGGATTTGCATATATGGAGTCTGAGCAAACAGAGAATTTTTGCTGGGTATTGGAGAAATTAAAAGAGTTGTTTGTGAAGAAAGACATGTGTCCACAAGTGATTTTGACAGATAGAGATCTTGCTTTGATGAAAGCAATTGAAGTTGTGTTTCCCAACTCGATTAATTTGCTATGTAGATTTCACATTAACAAAAACGTTGGTGCCAAATGCAAACAACATGTGGTGAATGACCTGCAAAAGACGATAGACACATTATGGATGGAAGTTGTCTGGGCTAGTGATGAGGTTGAGTATAGTCAGCGGTTGCATCAACTTGAGCAAGCATGTGTTGATTATAGTGGATTTATTAATTATGTGAAAGACACATGGTTGACTCCACATAGGCATAGATTTGTTGGAGCATGGATTAATCGAGTCCTACATTTGGGTAACACAACGACTAATCGGTACGTCTTATAATTTTATATTTGATTTTTTTTTATGTTTTTTGATGTGTTATTTTCAATATCTGATATTTTTAATACTTGATATTTTCAATATCTAATGGTATTTTTTATATCTGATATTTTTAGGGTTGAATCTGCTCATTGGAAGTTAAAGCAGATGTTAGGAAACAGTATAGGTGACATGGTCAAATGTTGGGAAGCCATGAATAACAACTTGAGGTTACAACTGGGAAACATTAGAGCTTCATTTCAAAAGAGTTTTTACGAAGTTGAGAACGCGCACGTAAGTCCCTTTTATGGTTATTTGCGTGGTTCCGTATCTCGAGCTGCTTTGAGACGTATTGCTGAAGAGTTATTGAGAGTTGATTATGTTGGAACTAACAGGCAAATATGTGGTTGTACTCTTAGAACATCTTATGGGTTACCTTGTGCTTGTGAGTTAGGAAGATACAGAGTAGGTGGTATACCGATACCCATTGATGCTGTTCATGTTCATTGGAGGAAACTAACTATGGAAGTTGAGTTAGAGATAGGTGAAGATGATGGATCAGAGGTGGATATGACAGCTGCAATGGATGAGTTGTGGAGACGATTTAGGTCATTAGATGTTGTTGGGAAAAGGGCATTAAGGAGTAGGGTATGTGAACTAGCATACCCAACAATGACAACATTGTGTCCACCACCTGAGAAAATAAAAACCAAAGGAGGAGTGAAGAAGAAAGGGAAAATAACATTGTGTCCAACATTGTGTCAACTATTATTCATTTTCAAATATAGTCCGTTTACTTACCTCACCGAACCATATATGTCGAGCAACATGATGCTCGTACTTCACCAAAAGCGATGTATCGTACGGCCCTCCTGGATATCCAGTCGGCTCAGCTGCAGCTGCAGATGAAGATGCACCCCGGTCTAACGTGCGGACTGGAATCCGGCCATCTGCACCTCTTCTTCGAACCACTGCAAAAATAATGTAAAAAAAAATAATTAAAAAAAAAAAAAAAATTACGTACCGGAACACTTCAAAGAAGAGTTCCGGTACACATCATCCAAACCGGAAGACTTGAAGAAAGTGTTTCGGTATACAAGTATACAAACCGGAAGACTTTCTAGAAGACTTCCGGTTCAGTGTCCATAAAAACAACAAACCGGAACACTTTAGAGAAGTGTTCCGGTATACACTTTTCAAACCGGAAGACTTACTCTTAAGTGTTCCGGTATACAATGCAAAAACGCCAAAAAAATTTCTTCTCCGGAAGTCTTCAACGAAAATGATAAAAAAAATTTGAAACGGAAAATATACCCTATTTATATGAGGGTATTTTGGTCAAAAAAATTTAAATGTAGGGGTATGGGTACAATTGTAGGGGTATAGGGTAAAATTTTCCTTCTTTCATCTTCCTCTCGTGTTCTCTCTCTCTCCTCTCAAACAACACGCTAGAAAACTTCGCACACTTCCGTCACGCCTAACCTTCGCCGGCAACAATGGAACACATGAACATCGGCAACCTCACCTACTCCATCTCTAAACAAATCCAACGACACCTAATCTCCACTCCGACGCGAACCGAATCGCAAGTCGAACGAGACCTAGCAACTGACAGGAAAATGGAAAGAAAGGAAGGCAATGCGAATCGAAGACATTACTCTGAATCGCAATCCAAATCCAGGTATAATCTTGATTTTTCACTTTTCTCAGATGTCCGTGCTTCTCCTTCTTATCGTCACGCTTGTATGTTGTTGACTTCGCAGAGCTTGAATTCGAATTTGTTTCCATTGTGCGTCGATCTTTGTTTGCTGTTTGGATTTACAGTGGTTGATGTGGAGTTGTTATGATGTATTGAATCGTAGGGATCGAAGGAAACACGGGGAAGAAGGAGTCGAAGGTTTAGCAGGTTACGTTCTTTCAGGAAGGTTGAAGTGGTTGATGAGGAGCGACGGTGGTTGAGGTGAGGTTGATGAAGCGCGGCGGTGGTTGAAAGGATGTGGATGGTGGCGCGACGGTGTAAGAAAGGATGTTGATGGTGGCGCGACGACAGAAGAAAGGATGTGGATGGTGGCGTATTGAATCGCAATATTGAGGGGATTTGCGGTGGTGGTTATGGAGGATTGAAGAAAAAGTTCGTTATCGATGCAAAGAAAAATGGAAGAGTGAGGAAGAAGAATTTTGGAAAAAGAATTGAAGGGGGCCAAAATTCGTTGCTAATCAAGGTATTTATAGAATTTGAAGCTTGCGTTTATGGATATTTCAATGCCGTTTTGCCTTTGCTGCATTCTGCTTGCGTTTTGTTCTAGCTTGAACGCGTTTTCACTTGCCACTGCGTTTTGGTTGCAACCTTTGTATTGCTATGCTGCCGCTGTGTTTTCTTCGTTTTGGCCTTGGTTGTTGCCGTTTTGGATTGCGTTACGCGTTTTCGACTGCAGCCTTCATGTTATTGTCGTTACCGATATGGTGTACTGCATACTGACTTGCGTATTTTTCCTTTCCAATTTCTTCTTTTCATTATTTCATTCAAATGGATGGATTAGTTGGTTTATGAACAAATTGTGAATTGTAATGTTAATGGATCTAAGTGGATTATTGAAAAATGAAATTGGATATGGTTTAGTATATTTGGATAAAAGAGAAAATGGATAATGGAATTGGTTAAATGGATTTTGGTTTTTGGTTAATGGTTAAGTGGGCTAAAAAAACGAATGGGCTTATTTATCTTTCAATGACCATGGCCTATCAACAAAATCAAAAAAGACAATTCTATCAATAAAAAAATGGAATTCTAAAATCAAATTTGAAATTAAAAAAATTAAAAAAGGTTAGTGATTTCTAAAATTAATTTGATAAACGAAATGCAATGTCCTTAAAAATCAATTCGAATTTCAAAGGTCGTCTTGAACCTCCAAGGATCAATTTGGAGTCAAAATCAACCTTGAGATTAAAATTAATTTGAAAAGGAGATATGACACCATGATGCAATGACGAATGCAATGACAAAACTTGCAGATCGGCTTGAATCGTGGTTGAAATGAATGAATGAATATATGTCATAAGAAGCATGTAACCAAGAATTAAATGGCTGACTTAAAATGGACCTGGATCCAAGAATACAATGAGGTATGAAACCCAATGAGCACCTGGTTAACAAAATACGTGGTGAACCCTGATTATCAAGGCATGATCAGGCCTGATCAAATGCCTTCAAATCAAACACTTTACCATGCAAGTGAAATTACCCACCAATGCTGTAAACCAAGGGACTAGGGTCTGATTGCCTAATCCACCTCAAATTGCTGATGAACCCTAATATCCACTAGGTGCAAGCATAACTCCATAACTTCGAGTTACCTATCTCCTTGTGTTGAACCATGTTTATGCAAATGATATGAATGCTTAAGATGATATGCAAATGTTTGGTATTAGTGACATATATGAATATTGTGAATGGTAGGGCGAATTTTGGGGTATGACAGTTGCCCCTATTTAATCTTCTGAATGTACGGATAGCAACATTGTCCAGACAATCAAGGTGGGAGGGGATTAAATACTAGAATATCATGAAATTTTCTCGGACCTATGTAATGTGAAGATAGGTCACAAGGAACTTCTTCACTGGGATATGTGGGATGAACAAGCTTTTCTTCGTGCAGGGCAACTGCTAGGAACTTGAATGTTATTTGGTGGATGGGTATATGAGATGTTAGATGTGTATGACGTATGCAATATGCTAATGCAAAATGATTGATTATTTTCCGTCTTTCTCTTAGCTTTTTCTCTTTTTTCTCTTATTCCATTCATTTTTTGTTTTCATCTCTTTTTTCCATTCTTTTCTTATTTTCTTTTTTTGTTTTCATTCGTAGTCGAGCTTTATTGTGAAGTGGGATAACATTAAAGCATTAAGACTATTATGTATATAGACTGATGATCACATCTCATGGATCATGGATAAGGAGTTATCAAGTCTTAAACATAGGTATGAATATTAAGAGTAATATTTATACTAGATTGACCCGCTATGAGAATATTATATAGAATGTTATGCAAAGTGTCATAAGTTATTCTCATGGTAATAATGGTGTATACTACCCTTTGACCTGAAACCACTATGGACCCTAGATGTAGAGTTGAGTGTCTTATTGCTGATCAAACGTTGTCCGTAATTGGATGACCATAAAGACAGTTGATGGGTACTCCATGAAGCATGCTAAGGGACATGAGTGACCTAGATGGAATTTTCCCATCCTGCATAACAGGATAAATGTCTATGCGCCCAATATTGAACGGGACAAGGATGACACGGTCTATGCCTTGTGTTCAATATAGACATAAGGGCAAAAAGGTAATTGTACACATAAGTATTATCACAAAAGGATTTGTCAGATCGCATGACATTTTCGTGTCTTGGGTAGCAGTGATGTGTTGCTAGATACCGCTCACTGTTTATTATATTAAATACGTGATTTAATATAATTGCCAATGCCGCGAAAACCTACAGGCTCACACACAAAAGGACGGATTGATGAGAGATAGAGTAACTAAGGAATACCGTAATGTACGATGCCCTTAAGAGAATTGTAGAACATCGTAAGGTATGGTGTACTTAAGTAGAATACGAAATATGGTAAGGTACCACGCGCTTAAGTGATTTTTGCATATTATAAGATATGGGCCACATACACTTAAGTGAGCTTTTTAGCTTGTAGCCCACACAAGTGGTTCTATAAATAGAACCCTTGCGTAGAAGCATTTGCGCAGTTGCAATTTCGTTTCTCTCTCTCTCTCTCTCTCTCTCTCTCTCTCTCTCACTCTCACTCAAAGCCTTTATTCTTAGTAGCTAGCACTGAGATTGAAGGAATCCATTCGTGTGGACTGAGTAGAGGCGTTGTCATCGTTCAACGTTCGTGATCACTCCATAGATTTACATCAAAGGTTACAATCGCCACAAGAGGTAACGATTCTATCACTAATCATGCCCATTCGTAAGGATCACTAAAGGAGAAATTTTAATTCCGCTGTGTTTTGGATCACTCTTCTCCTTCAGTGGTATCAGAGCCACTTACAAAACCATGCATCTGATAGCTGTTTATTTTCTGTATTTTCTGTATTAATATGATTAAAAGACAGAATGAATCAAAGAATAAACGAATAATTAAATTTGGCATCATGTGTGTACGATTTGGATGATTTGATGTTGACTATGCTTCGGAATCCGACATTAGTATGGTGAAGCAACGATACATCAATCGTCCATAGGTTATGCAATTAAGATCGATCAAGTTATATATATGATATAAGTATTCCTGATGCAAAATACGGTATATATGATATACTGTTTCTGTTTCGTTCATTCAAACACTTAATGGTTGTTTTCCTTTGAGCGATCAATGGTCGTTTGCTTCTTGATCCGACTTTAGTATGGTGAAGCAATGACATGTTGAATAATCATACTGAATCAACAATCAAGGTGTGTTTGACGGTCTGAAATTGGTGCATTAGGGTTAATGACGGCACAAGGGTTGTGTTGTCAAAGAGTTATGCGATTAGGGTTGTGACTGCGTAAAAGTTGTGCTTTAAAGTATCAAGTGTTGATGCGAAAAACGATGTCGATTTCAAATGAATTTTTCATTAAAAATTTCAGCCAGGGGCGCTGCCCCTACAACCCCGCAAGGGGGCGCTTCCCCCTTGACCTATTATCCGCTGACCGGGCAGCGGAACCCCCGTCCACTGACCGGGCAGCAGACTCCCGACTAACTCTACGTAGTATGATCGGTCGCCGAAATTTAATTTGGTTTTAATTAATTAAAAGAATTAAAATTAATAATAATGATGTGTTTATTATTATTGTCTTGTGGTGATCGGTTATGGCCTTAGTTTTCCTTTATTTTGTTTTGGGTTTTTAAAATACGACCTGCGTGTCGTGCCTCTCTTTTAATCTCTTAATGTAACTTCTTATCTCATCTCACTCCCTCGTATGTAAAACGAGTTTCTTTTATGTAATGTAATGTTATGAAGAAAGAGAAGAATTCAATATCAAAGGAGGACAACCTTGAAGATCTTGCTTGGAGAAGCTTAGATCGTTATTAGGTTAGCTTAGGTTCTCTCACTGACTTGGGAGAACAATTGCTCTAGGGGCCATACCTGTTTCATTATGTATGTTGATGCATGTAAATGTATGTTGATGCATGTGAGAGACGATTTATATGATAAATAAGCCGGTGAGATCAGAATAATTGCAAATTCCCTCAAATTAAATATTAAGTATATGCTTTCCAAGTTTTAGCACTCATCAAGACTAGTATCAGATAACGTAGGTTTCGCCTACGCGAGGTGCATGTTCCATATTAGTAAGGTGCGATGGGATAATTGTAATATCCAATTGCTAAAACAATGGGTCAAACTTAACCAAACAAATTATAATAAGATTATATATGTTTAGAAGCAAGAGTTGGAAATGATCCATGTGATGGATTGGAATAAGGAGTTATTCACCCAACTAAAATATTCGAGAGTTGTATTAGATACAATTGGAAGGAGTTACTACCTAAATAACCTAGTTTTTTGTAATCCGCCTACGTGGACTTAAAACAAAGTGAAATGTGGATCTCGACCCACTAGAAAATCTTCCAACGGGATTTTCGGAATCAAATGGTGAGGGTCATTTATTTTGAGTAAAATAGTGGAAGCATATTTAATTAAAGGCCTAATTAAATATGTTATTGATACTTATATTTTCATTATTTTCATGTAGATTACCATGACAACAAACACCTCTAACAACATTTTACGATCAATCTTTGACAAGGAAAAATTGTCTGGGACAAATTTTCTAGATTGGCACCGAAATCTGAGGATTGTCCACAAACATGATAGAAAGCTATATGTCTTGGAGAAACCTGTTCCTGAAGAGGAACCTCCTAGTTCTGCACCTAAGGCAGAAAGAGATGCTTATAAGAAGCATGTTGATGATGCCAATGAAACTGCTTGTCTCATGCTAGCTTCCATGAACTCAGAGTTGCAAAGGCAACATGAGAACATGGCAGCGTTCGATATGATCGAACACCTGAAGATGCTCTATCAAGAGCAAGCAAGGCGTGAAAGGTTTGAAGTTTCAAAAGTCCTTTTTCAAGGAAAGTTAGTTGAGGGATCCCCTGTAGGTCCCCATGTGCTCAAGATGATTGGGTATGTGGAAAACCTTCAGAGGTTGGGTTTTCCCCTCGGAAAGGAACTTGCGACTGATTTGATCTTGCAATTATTTCCAGATAGATTCAGTCAATTTATCCTAAATTTCAATATGAATGATATGGACAAATCTCTTCCTGAACTGCTAGCCATGTTAAGAACTGCTAAGCAGAATCTGAAGTCAAAAGGGAAGTCCATTCTGATGATCGGAAATGGAAAGAGACAGAACAAAAGACCCACCAAGCAAGGTGATAAAGGGAAAGGCAAGGAAGTTGCCAAACCCAAACCCATTGTTGCTTCTTTGAAGGCTAGTGGAGGCATAGCAAAGGAAGGAACCTGCTTCCATTGCAGTAAGACCGGACACTAGAAGAGAAAATGCCCAAAGTAACTGGAAGATAAGAAGAATGGAGTAGAGACTTCAACTTCGGGTATTTTCGTTATTGAAATTAATTTATCTACTTCTGCATCATGGGTATTAGATACTGGATGAGGTTCTCACATTTGTACCAATGTTCAGGGGCTAAAAAGGAGTAGAGATTTAGCAAAAGGTGAAGTTGACCTACAAGTTGGCAATGGAGCAAAGATTGCTGCTTTAGCCGTAGGAACTTATGTATTGACTTTACCTAGTGGTTTAATAATTCAGTTAGAAAACTATTATTATGTACCTACAATTAGCAGGAATATTATTTCCGTTTCTTGTTTGGACAAGTTTGGTTTTCCATTTA
The DNA here is from genome assembly GCF_024323335.1 of Lathyrus oleraceus. NCBI lineage: Eukaryota > Viridiplantae > Streptophyta > Magnoliopsida > Fabales > Fabaceae > Lathyrus > Lathyrus oleraceus. The sequence goes on from NC_066581.1 coordinate 277,936,156, forward strand.
TAATAAAGAACAATTGTTGCTCAATTTATTTGAATGATATATTCTATGCTACTACACAAATGAACAATGGACTATATGTCCTTGATCTTGAAATGCCTATTTATAACATTAATACTAAAAGGATGAAACCTAATGAGTTAAATCCAACTTACCTTTGGCATTGTCGATTAGGCCATATAAATGAGAAACACATTTCCAAACTCCATAAAGATGGACTCTTAGACTCTTTTGATTATGAATCATATGAGACATGCAAATCTTGTTTAATTGGAAAGATGACAAAGTCTCCATTCACAGGAAAAGGTGAAAGAGCTAATGATCTTTTGGCCCTCATACATACTGATGTATGTGGACCACTGAACATACCGGCCAGAGGAGGTTTTCAGTACTTCATCACATTTACTGATGATTTCAGTAGATATGGTTATGTGTATTTAATGAAACACAAATCTGAATCCTTTGAAAAGTTCAAGGAATTCAAGAATAAAGTACAAAACCAACTAGGTAAGAATATTAAAACTCTCTGATCAAATCGAGGTGGTGAGTATTTAAGCCTAGAGTTTGATGACCATCTGAAAGAGTGTGGGATCATATCCTAACTTACTCCTCCTGGAACACCCCAATGGAATGGTGTATCTGAGAGAAGAAATCAAACCCTGTTTGACATGGTCCGATCCATGATGAGTCACACTGATCTTCCAAACTCCTTTTGGGGACATGCACTATTGAGAGCAGCTTACACACTTAACCGTGTTCCATCCAAAAAGGTTGAGAAAACACCATATGAGATATGGAGTGGTAAGAAACCACATATGTCTTACATGAAGATTTGGGGTTGCGAAGTTTATGTGAAACGGCAAATTTCAACTAAGCTTGAGCCCAAATCTAACAAATGCTTATTTGTGGGGTATCCTAAAGAAACAAGAGGGTATTACTTCTACAATCCTTCTAAGGGCAAAGTGTTTGTCGCTCGAACTGGAGTTTTCCTAGAAAAGGATTTTATTTCCAAAGGATCAATAGGAGGAAAGTAGAGCTTGAAGAAATTCAAGAATCACAAAGCATTGATACACCTATGGAGGAATTAGAGCAGGAAACACAAGTAGTTGTGGAAGAGCAACCTGCTCAAGTAGAACAAGACCAGCGTAGGTCAAGCAGGACACGTCACCTACCTGAGAGATATGAATATATCATAACTGATCAAGGTGATGTATTACTCATGGATCAAGATGAGCCTATGACCTACCAAGACGCCATAACTGGTCCCGAGTCTGAGAAGTGGCTAGAAGCCATGAAATCTGAAATGGATTCCATGTACAGAAACCAAGTTTGGACCTTGGTAGAGCCTCCTGTAGGAGTTAACCCTATAGGATGCAAGTGGGTCTTCAAAAAGAAGACTGACATGGATGGTAAGATACATACCTATAAGGTAAGACTGGTTGCAAAAGGATATAAACAAATTCATGGGGTTGACTATGATGAAACCTTTTCACCAGTTGCAATGCTTAAATCTGTTCGGATTTTACTTGCTATCGCTGCATATCATGATTATGAAATACGGCAGATGGATGTCAAAACTACTTTCCTTAATGGGAATCTTCTTGAGGATGTGTACATGACACAACCTGAAGAATTGACATACCAGAAGAAGCCCAAAAGATATGTAAGTTACAAAGATCAATCTATGGATTGAAGCAAGCTTCCAGAAGCTGAAATCTTCGTTTTGATGAAACAGTAAAATAATATGGATTCATCAAGAACGAAGATGAGCCTTGTGTCTACAAGAAGGTTAGTGGGAGCATGATCATTTTCCTGGTATTATATGTAGATGACATATTACTCATTGGAAACGATGTCCCTACACTGCAACAAGTAAAGTCTTGGTTGGGGAAATGCTTTTCTATGGAGGACCTAGGTGAAGTAGCCTATATATTAGGAATCAGAATCTATAGAGATAGATCACAAAAACTGCTTGGCCTAAGTCAGAGTACGTACATAGACAAAGTGCTGAGACGCTTTAATATGCATGATTCCAAGAAAGGATTCATACCTATAAAACATGGCATGTGTCTATCAAAAACATAATCCCCTTCAACTAAGGAAGAAATGGATCGCATGAATAAGATTCCATATGCATCTGCAATAGGGTCTATCATGTATGACATGTTATGTACTCGACCAAATGTCTCGTATGCTTTGAGGGCAACGAGTAGGTACCAATCTGATCCTGGTGATGCTCATTGGGAAGTTGTCAAGAATATCCTTAAGTATTTGAGAAGGACTAAGGACTCATTCTTGATATAGGGAGGTCAGGAAGAGTTGGATGTAATTGGATACACCGATGCTAGCTTCCAGACAGATAAGGATGACTTTAGATCACAATCTGGTTATATGTTTTGCTTAAACGGTGGCGCTGTGAGTTGGAAAAGTTCAAAGCAAGATACAGTTGTTGATTCTACAATCGAGGCCGAGTATATTGCTGCCTCAAGTGCAGCAAAGGAAGCTGTTTGGATCAAAAAGTTCATTAGTGAACTTGGCATAGTTCCTAGCATTGTGGATCCCACTGGTCTCTATTGTGATAATAATGGTGCTATCGCACAAGCTAAGGAGCCTCGATCTCACCAACGATCCAAACACATACATAGGCGTTATCACCTCATTCGAGAGATAATAGATAGAGGAGATGTGAAAATATGCAGAGTACCTACACTTGACAATATTGCTGACCCACTAATAAAGCCTCTTGCGCAACAGAATCATGATAGCCATACTAGATCTATGGGCATTGGGGGTATGCTTGATTGACTCTAGTGCTAGTGGGAGATTGTTGGTGTAAGCCCTATGTAGCGGGGTATTCGTTACCATTAGAGATATTGACTAAATCCAAGGTAAACCATACAAGTCGAGTCGCCACCGCACTTCTATTTATCCAAAGGAATGGTTAGAAAGCGAACAAAAACCTAAAAGTTTTATCGAATCAAAAACTAGTAAAAATGTCAGAGATCTGGGTAAGGGGGTTGGTTATGTAATGGGAAGGTTTTAAGCACCCAAAACATCCTAGGTACTCCTAGGGAGCCCTTTTCATAAGTGTTGTTCTAGTCTAAATGGTGTAAGTATATCTAAAGTACTATTTACTAAAAGGAAGGTTAAAAGAAAATGACTCGCAAGGATGTCGCATCCACTGCCTACGTATCTCATCTGAGTATGAGAATCAGAGTCTTCGTAGCTCGGCTACCTATGGGTTAAAGATAAGTGTGCTCGGTAAGACGTCGCGTCTTATGCCTACGTATCTCATCTGGAATGAGAATCAGAGCAAAACGTAGTTCGGCTAACTAGGGGTTAAGGATTGCCATCTGAACATGGACTTACAAAAGAGGACACCAGTTGTGTCAAAGGAGGGTGGGCAGTGTGTTCAACGTCCTAGCAGTAGGTGTCGCAGCTCGCTGAATCGAGTCTTAGGCAGTTACCTCTTTGCAATAGAACGGACTGACATGCCACAAGATCGGAGACGCAAGGAAGGTCTAAAAGGGGGGAAGCTCTGCTCTAGAGTTGTCATGCAATATGGACCTATGTGTTAGGATTTACAAAGGGGAACATCTACCTAATGTTAGCATGCAAAGAATAGGGGAATTCTACCTATGTTATCATACAAAGGGTTCTACCTAATGGGTGCTACCTAAACGGAACAAGAGTCGACGGATGGAGCGCGGAGAGGAGTTACGGATAAGGGTAGATGGTGATGCTGGAGGCAATCGACTTACAGGTAGATGGCGATGCCTGAGGCAATCGACTTACAAGAGGATGGATGAATGCGTGCTGGTTCTGTTAAGTTTTGAAAATGATTACTCGACGTTGGATCGAGCTTTTGATCTTAATTTGAAATGGTTATCGGATGTTCGCTTTAATTCTTGTATTAACAGGTGACTAAAAAAATAAAGAAATAAATATTATACACTTTATGGGAGAGGGGCACATTTGTTATGAATGGGGATTGTTCATGGCAAACAAACAATAAGAATATATGCCTCATTCATCATACAAGTAGGCAACAGTTATCAATCAGATCGGATAAATAAACAATATATAATCAAACCAAAGAATCAAATAATGGAGCAGTTAAACAATGCATAGGAGTATGAACATGTTAAATAATCAAGCAATAGAAAGCATGAATGAGAGAAACAAGTATAAAAGATAACAGATGAATCAAACAGATGAGAATATGCACACGAAGGGTCCACTGAATAATTTAATCAGGAAATGAGGTAAGGACCAAATAAAATCAAGGTAAAAGGCCTATAATACATGACATATGAGATGATCAGGGGAGGATTAAAAGATATCTTCAATTGCTATAAGCAATCCCTAAGTCAAACATCGATCATAAAGAAGTCAACTGAAAATTCAAGTCAACTTAAAAAATAACAAATAAATAGAAAATTAATCAAGAAAATTATGAAAAATTAAACTAAATAAGGTAGGGTCAGGACATCATCATCCCCTAAAAATATTTTAAAAATAATGAATATTGGCACGTGAATTAATTAAAACAAAACATAGGTCAAACCAAAAGTCAATTAATAAGACTAGGTTAGAAATAAATCAAGAATAAATTGAAAATAGGAAATAAAATTCCAAGAAAAGGTCAGGTTGACCATGAGACGGTGATAAACCTTCATCCTAAAAATCAAATGCTAAAAATAATTTTAAGTCATAAAAATAAAATCAATAAAAAAAGTGTGTTAAAATGGACCATTTAGAATAAATAATTAAAATAAAATATTAATATTAAAAAAATATGAAAATAAAAATTATATAAAATTAAATAAAATGTTAAGAAAAGTGAAAAATATTTTTGGGTAATTTTATGGACGAAGAAAATATTTTAAATAAGAAAAAGAAATATGAAAATGGAAGGATTAATGGTGATGAACATGGTAAGCAAGCGTAGATATATCAAAACATGGCCATGGAAGAGATGATTACCTAATGGAAAATAGAAGTGGAATGGAATCTGATATGTGATAAAGCTTTGCCTCCTTGCCAAGAAATTCCAATGCTCCTTTAGGGTTAGTGAAATTCTAGTTATCAGACTTTGGATGTCACACTGGTTGTTATGACATCCAATTCTGCACAGACAGGGATTATGCAGAGCTTAACAGTAAGTGCAGTAAATAACACAAGTAATTGTTCACCCAGTTCAGTCCAACATGACCTACGTCTGGGGGCTACCAAGCCAGGGAGGAAATCCACTATCAGTAGTATCAATTCAAAGCTAAACTCACCCGTTTACAACTTATCACTTAATCCCTACCCAATGCAATTTCAATCTTAACCTAAGATCAGAGTTCCTACTCACTCCCCCTCAATCACCTCAGTGATTACTATCTTTAAACATTATTAAAGACAAGTTGAAGTCACACTTCAAACAACTCTTGATTGTGCTTCACAGCTTTAATCAAGATACACAACACTCACGCTTAAAAGCTTTGAGTGACACAACACTTACAACTCAATGAACACCCTATGCCAAAGATATCATCTACTTGATAATGACTTGGCTTACAAGATACGTCTAATACAAGACTCACAAAAATACAGCAGTGAAGTATGATGTACACACTTAATCTTCACGCCTCAAAATCCCTGAAACTGAATGAAGGAACGCCTTCCTTTTATATTGCAGTATCCTGGGCTTTTGCACCTGTATTCTCCTGAATTTAAGGTCACACAAGTTCCCATAAATTCAACATTTAGGTTACTAACAAATAGGCTATTTGTTAGGTTCATTGACTGTAGATTGGTTGTTGATTTCCTGGTTTTTCTCTAAGCTGTTGACTTCCTGAAGAATAGCCTGAGAAAAAGCTGAAACAGAAAACTGAACAACCTACAATATAGCATATGCTGTCAGGCATGAATGTCACGACATTCAGCTTGACATCAAGGTCCATATGCTGAGTCTGTTTTTCCAGAAAACAGACTGTACAATTTTGCTGACCTGTACATGATCAAAATGACCATACTACAGTGAAAGCTTACATTAATAAATGTCAAAGTGTCCAACTTAACATTTACACAATTGGCCTTAAGTTAGTTCTGTTATTCTCTTGAAGAACAAACTAAGTTACATGCTGAAGTATAGCAGAACACCACTCTGTCTAATGTTCAGTAGCTGTTGTCAATGATGAATGTCATAACATCCAGTTTGACATTCAGTCAGTAGGCCTTATGCCAGGTCTGGTCTTTCCTTGATAACCAGACTGGAAATAAATACTAAGTTCTAACAGAACACCTGTTGTTCTATTCCTTAGTATCTGTTGACAGGTATGAATGTCACAACATCCAGTTTGACATTCAATAAAACCTGTGTTAGCTAGTCCTGCAGTAACTACAATGTAGTCACACCTACATGTCATGACATCAGTCAAGACATTAGTAACCATCTAGTGTTTTACCATATAATGCAACCAATTAAACACCTACAAACTCCCCCTTTGGCAAATTTTTGGCTAAAACACTTTGATCCCCATAACAGAGTTCATGGCAGCGGAATCACACACCTAGCAGGAAATAATACTAGCTAATACACTCAGAGTGGTAGCACACTCACACACATACAGAAGTTAAATAAAAACTTCACACACATTTGCTGCAGGGGAGAGAAGTTAAATAAAAACTTCACACACATTTGTTGCAGGGGAGAGAAGTTAAATAAAAACTTCACACACACATAGCAGCATACAAACAGAAGTTAAATGCACACTTCATCACACATACGCTGCAGTAGAGGAAAACTTCAATCTGTCAGAATGAGAACCTGTTTTAACAAATTTAACAAAGTAAACTTTTGTAAACTTTTGTTGTCTTGGGGTATCACTTGTCACTCCCCCTTTTTGTCAAAAATGTTGCCAAAGCAACACATTAAGTTACAGATCCACAAATAGTAATGACAGAAAACACAGAAAGACAGGTATTTAATCCTCAGCCTCATCATCAGCCTCCTCTTCAGAGCTGGCCTCCTCCTCCTCCTCAAAGCTTTGCTTATCAGCTCCATCCGTGTCCTCAGCAGAAGTCTCCAATTGCAAGATGAGCTTTTCCAGAGCATGCTTTCTAGCCTCCAGTTCTTTGCACGTCTCTTTGAGAACTGCAATAACATCAGCTTTGTCTGGTTGGTTGCCAGCTTTGGATGTTTCTCCTGATGTCAAGACAATGTCAGGGACATGCTTGCCCAGGAACAGTTTGTAGCTGAAAGCCAATAGACTCTCTCTTCTCCTCACAAAGTCATTATCTGTCAGGATATGTGGAAATTGATTCATCACAATTCCACATATGAGAGATGGAAAGGCAATGGGTCCCTTCACACTAAAGCTCCCAGCATGTTTCATTGTCTGATCAAAGATGTAAGTGCCATAGTCCACCTTTGTCTTGGTTCCCACTGCATAGATGAACTTCCCTAATGCCACAGACACAATTGACTTGTGATTAGTGGGTACCCAGTTGGCTGCTCCAACTTTGTGAAGTATTGCATACTTAACACTTAGTTGGCTGGCTACCAGCTTCCCTTTGAGAGGCCATTTCTGTACTTGCTTGGCTGTGATGACTTGACAGATAGTGTTGTCAGTCACTTCAAGTTCTGGCTGCACTTCATCTGGTCTTCCCAAATACAGATTTATCACTGAAGGGGAGAAAGTCACGCATTTGCCACGCACATAGACCTTTCTAAATTCTTTGGATTTCCCATCAGCACACTCCTCAGACAGATTAACAATGAACTCCTTCACTAAGGTCTCATAGCATTTAGGGAGTTTACTCACAGTTCTCATCAGTCCTGCTTCTTTGATGAGATCCACAATTTCCTTACACTCCAATGCATTCTGGGCCAGTTCTCTCTCCAATGCCAGCCTCTTGTGGTATACATACTTCCACCTGTTGACACTGGAGGCAAAGTGGAAGGACACATTGTCAATGGGAACTTCTGGGACACTGGTTGCCAGCCTGCTGGAAGAAGGCTTCTTCCTGGACATGGATGTTGTGACATCACATGGGACATCAGATTCAGACTCAACCACCACAGCCTTGGTCTTCAACTTCTTAGGCACCTCTTTGCTCCAAGCTTTTGTAGGTCCATAACCTTTCCTCTTGTGTGCACTCTCTGACTCTGGTTGCTTGTGAGGATTTGTTTCACCAACTTCCTTAGAGGGGGACTTCTGCTCCACAGTCTTATTTTCCCTTCTAGACCTAACTCTCTTGGCTATCCTAGGGACAACTGAAGCCAGAAGTTCATTGTCCGAGAGCTCTTCCACGTTAATCGTTTCAGTTCTAGGGTTGTCCTCAACACTTTGAGTAACATTGGCCTTCTCACCTCTCACTTTGCCTGAGGGTTTGTCAATCTTTGACCCCTCATGAGCATCTGGTTGCTCAACATTATCAGTGACATTTTTCCTCAACACTACAGCTTTATCTTGACATGCAGCACTATCAGGAATGATTGTGTTCAAGGGAACAGAAACCCCAGGAACATTTCGATTACCAGATAGTATCTGAGTGACGATAGTTGCAATGGAGTTATGTACATACCTTGACCCTTCCCTTGTGTGTTCATCAAGAGCGATTTCTGATGAAAACCCGGTGACCGTCTCCTTAGGTCTTCTTGCATGGGACGAAGTTGCTGCGTCAACAACTGGATCCTCCTGGGTAGGATGGTAAGACTCGGTGCTGAGAGAATCAGACATGGTGGTGTAGGAGGAGGTATCGGATTGACGAGCCATGCTGAAAATCTTGGAGGGAAGATGAACCGTTTCTTTGGACGAGGGTTTGCACGAGTGGAGAATGAAGCGACTGAATATGAAACGCTTTATGCAAGAGTAAGGTCGATTATATTTTGACCACTCAGAGCTCACTATTAGTTGTTTAATAATTTGACTTATTAAACAGTAGCTAACTAACTTCATTAGTTGCTATAACTTTTCAGACGCACGCATTCCCTTTTTGCCCTTACTAGTTTCACACTTAGTAATGTACAATGTCATGACATTCCGGGTGACATTGTATTCCGTCTGCATCAGGTTCCTCCATACTAGAGAGGACCACTTGCTACCACAAGCTAGGTACTGAGTTTCTGCAGACGTCAATAATACACACCTCTGTCTGTCCCTTGCTGTCATATCAGTAGCATGATGACCAATGGGAACCAAGGGCTCATTACTTTTGATCAGACACTTTCCACAGTCTGTCCTTTTACCTAAAGACAGATATGAGACTCTTCTCATAGCTCCCTTGGAACTGCTCTTCTTCACTCCTTTTACCTGAAGGGGATCAAGTCTTCCATGTCCCAGCTTCCCTTCCTGATCTCCCTTGGCCAAAGGACATTTGGGAAGGTTGAGATAGTCTTTAGATTTCCATAAATAGCAATTATCTTTGGATCTATCTCCTCTCATCACTTCTTGATTGCACCCATTCAACACCACACATCCTCCCTTGGTAAATTCCACCTTGTATCCTTGGTCACACAGCTGGCTGATGCTTATGAGGTTCACAGTTAGTCCTTTTACTAACAATACATCACTCAATTTTGGAGTTTTTGGACAGTCCAGCTTCCCAACACCCATGACTTCTCTTTTAGTTCCATCACCCAATGTCACAAACTTGGTGTTAGCAGGATGTAGATTCACCACTAGGTTGTTCATCCCAGTCATATGCCTTGAGCAGCCACTATCAAGGTACCAATCTTGTCTGATATGTCCCCTTGAAGAAGTGTGAGCAAGGTTAGCAACACACTGTTGATTCTCAGGCGAGAAGTGAATCTTAGATGCCAGCTGCTTAGGATTGACCTGAGGTGTCTGCTTAGCCGCCCATGTTTGTTTCTTGATGGGGACATTATGCATACACACCTGTTTCTTAGGCCTACCTTGAGGGGTCTGGTTTGGGTAACCATGCAGCCTATAGCAGAATGGTTTTATGTGACCAAATCTACCACAGTAATGACATTTCCATCTCTTGAATTTCTTCTTCTGATGATTGTTCATTCTGGTTCCTCGATGTTGTGACTTTGGATGTGACTTCCCTTTGGGTTTCTGAACTTTAGCCTTTGGGCGTTTGCGTTCAGCTGAGGATCTTTTCCCAAAGCCTAAACCAGATGTGGTTCCAGACTTCTGTCCTGTCTTCAGGATCTCTTCCAAGGTGTCAGATCCCTTATTCAACATTTTGATGGATTTGGTCATTTGGTCTAGCTTAGAGATCAGCGAAGAAATCTCACCCTTCAGACCCTCTATGACTTTCAGCTGCTCTAGTTTCTCAGCTTCTAGCTCTTTGATGAGTTTCTTATGCTTTTCTCCTTGGATGCAAACTTCAGCACTTTTAACACATAATTCTTTATATGAGACAGCAAGTTCATCCAAGGTGAGCTCATCTCCACTAGAGTTATCCTCAGAGGCACAAACACTGGTCAGTGCAGTGACATGTTTGGCCGATTCTCCTTCAGATTCACTCTCAGTGTCTTCTTTTGACCAGGTGACAGATAGCCCTTTCCTTTTCCTCATGGGAAAGGTAGGGCAGTCATCCTTAATATGACCATATCCTTCACATCCATGGCATTGGATTCCCTTGCCTTGGGTGACCTTTTCTTCAGAAGTTGATCTTTTATTTATGTCAGACGGGATGTTCTTGACATTAGGTCTACCCTGTTGATCAAATTTCTTTATGAGCTTGTTGAACTGTCTCCCAAGCATGGCTAAGGCTTCTGATATACTTTCATCACCTCCAGTATATCCTGCTTCTGACTCCTCTTCAGCATTAGATACAAAGGCTATGCTTTTGTTCTTCTTCTCAGCATACTCACCCAAGCCCATTTCAAAGGTTTGGAGGGAACCAATGAGTTCATCCACCTTCATGTTGCAGATGTCCTGCGCCTCCTCTATGGCTGTGACCTTCATAGCAAATCTCTTAGGCAAGGACCTGAGAATCTTTCTTACAAGTTTCTCTTCAGCCATTTTCTCACCTAGTCCACCAGAGGAGTTTGCAATTTCAAGAATATTCATGTGAAAGTCATGAATAGTCTCATCCTCTTTCATCCTCAGATTTTCAAACTTGGTGGTCAGCATCTGAAGTTTGGACATCTTCACCTTGGAAGTACCTTCATGAGTTACCTTGAGGGTATCCCAAACTTCCTTAGCTAGTTCACAGTGGTGTACCAGCCTGAAGATGTTCTTGCTGATTCCATTGAACAATGCATTCAAGGCCTTGGAATTTCCAAGAGCTAATGCCTCTTGCTCCTTGTCCCACTCTTCTTCAGGAATCTGCATACTGACTCCATCTTCACCTGTCCTCATTGGATGTTCCCATCCTTTGTTGACAGCTCTCCAGACTTTGCTGTCTAGAGACCTTAAGAAGGCTATCATACGAGGCTTCCAGTCATCATAATTAGAGCCATCTAACATGGGTGGTCTGTTTGAGTGTCCTAAATCCTTGTCCATGGTACTAGAAAGTAACTTCCCTAGATCTCACCCAGAAATTCACAGGCAGGGTGCCTGCTCTGATGCCAATTGAAATTCTAGTTATCAGACTTTGGATGTCACACTGGTTGTTATGACATCCAATTCTGCACAGACAGGGATTATGCAGAGCTTAACAGTAAGTGCAGTAAATAACACAAGTAATTGTTCACCCAGTTCAGTCCAACATGACCTACGTCTGGGGGCTACCAAGCCAGGGAGGAAATCCACTATCAGTAGTATCAATTCAAAGCTAAACTCACCCGTTTACAACTTATCACTTAATCCCTACCCAATGCAATTTCAATCTTAACCTAAGATCAGAGTTCCTACTCACTCCCCCTCAATCACCTCAGTGATTACTATCTTTAAACATTATTAAAGACAAGTTGAAGTCACACTTCAAACAACTCTTGATTGTGCTTCACAGCTTTAATCAAGATACACAACACTCACGCTTAAAAGCTTTGAGTGACACAACACTTACAACTCAATGAACACCCTATGCCAAAGCTATCATCTACTTGATAATGACTTGGCTTACAAGATACGTCTAATACAAGACTCACAAAAATACAGCAGTGAAGTATGATGTACACACTTAATCTTCACGCCTCAAAATCCCTGAAACTGAATGAAGGAACGCCTTCCTTTTATATTGCAGTATCCTGGGCTTTTGCACCTGTATTCTCCTGAATTTAAGGTCACACAAGTTCCCATAAATTCAACATTTAGGTTACTAACAAATAGGCTATTTGTTAGGTTCATTGACTGTAGATTGGTTGTTGATTTCCTGGTTTTTCTCTAAGCTGTTGACTTCCTGAAGAATAGCCTGAGAAAAAGCTGAAACAGAAAACTGAACAACCTACAATATAGCATATGCTATCAGGCATGAATGTCACGACATTCAGCTTGACATCAAGGTCCATATGCTGAGTCTGTTTTTCCAGAAAACAGACTGTACAATTTTGCTGACCTGTACATGATCAAAATGACCATACTACAGTGAAAGCTTAGATTAATAAATGTCAAAGTGTCCAACTTAACATTTACACAATTGGCCTTAAGTTAGTTCTGTTATTCTCTTGAAGAACAAACTAAGTTACATGCTGAAGTATAGCAGAACACCACTCTGTCTAATGTTCAGTAGCTGTTGTCAATGATGAATGTCATAACATCCAGTTTGACATTCAGTCAGTAGGCCTTATGCCAGGTCTGGTCTTTCCTTGATAACCAGACTGGAAATAAATACTAAGTTCTAACAGAACACCTGCTGTTCTATTCCTTAGTATCTGTTGACAGGTATGAATGTCACAGCATCCAGTTTGACATTCAATAAAACCTGTGTTAGCTAGTCCTGCAGTAACTACAATGTAGTCACACCTACATGTCATGACATCAGTCAAGACATTAGTAACCATCTAGTGTTTTACCATATAATGCAGCCAATTAAACACCTACAGTTAGGGTTTCAACTTCTTAAATAGGGTGGATTAGGTGTTCTCATGGGTTTTTTAATAAGTGATTTATCCATAAGAATAAAAGTGTGAAGTGAGATGTAAAATGTTGTTATTTTGGGCCAAACCTAAGTGAATGGATGTCCAATGCATGGCCAAAAGAGGTAAAAAAAATGTGTTTGGTTTGTGCAGCATGCTTAGAAAATCTGATTGGGCCAGCCAGGCCCAAAATCTGCCTAGAAAATCAAGTCATGATGCCCACTTTAAATGAATGTATCTCTCAAACCATGGATCCAAATGAGATGACTCCAAAAGGATGTGAAAGAGGACATGGAAAGGTACAATTGTTGTGAAGAAAGTATTTTCAAATAATGCCTTGAAGTGCAAGAAAACTGGCCAAGAAGTCTTGACAAATTTTGAAGATTTTGGACTTATAAATTTTTCTAAGTGTCCTAAAAAAATGTCTCACTTTGACTAAGCATAACTTTGTCAATTCTAATCCAAATGGAGCAAACTTTATATCTCTAGAAAGCTTGGAACAAGAGGAACAACTGTCATGTCTGAGAAAATTTCAAATGGAGCTTTTATCTTGATGCAAAATGGGCTTAAAGTGAGTGCAATGATCATGAAAACTTGCCCTAAATGGAAAGTCAACCATTTCCAAATTAAGTAACTTTTCCAATTCCTGATCAAATGATGAATCCATGACCCAACCTTGATCAAATTTCACATGTAGGATCCCCTAGGCATGGATTTTGAGATTCCACTCTCAAAATGTTAGGAGTTGACTTTTCTGGCCCCACAGTTGACTTTTCCCAAACTATCTGATTCCCGATTCCATTGATCAATTGAAGCACTTCTAGCTCAAATAAAGAGCTGATTTTTTGTATGTATACCCTTGTGGACATATGGAGGGCCATGGAAAAGAGTTTCACCCAAAGAATCAGAAATAAACTGATTTTATACCAAACCCTAGTTTTAGGGCAAAATGATCAGGAATTGATTGCACTGATTGCCAATGGATCTTTCTGAGATAATTGTGAATCTTCCTAGGCTAAGATGACTCTCTAATCATGACATGGATGAGCTCCTATACTTCCAACCAAACATTGCCTGTTGCAGGTAGCCATGAAACCCTAATTTCTGATTAAATCCAGATGAACACTCTGATAGCTTTGAATCCTTCACTGATGAACTGAGGACCATAATAAGATACTTGGACCCCCCAGAGACCCTTGAGACTTGTATACTTAGAAAAAGAAGTCCAATCCTCAATCTTGCTTTATGTGGGCTCCTTCTGTTAAGGAGTGATCGATCAAAACCTGATCTCCATGTCACTAATGCAGTATGCAATGAGTATGACCTAATATGATGCTAATGAAGTGTAAAACATAATCCCATGCTTCCAGGAAAAATGAAGGGTAAATTTTAGGGTATTACAGCTGCCCCTATTCAATCAGCTAGAAACCCGAAAGGAAGATAGCAACGGCTTCCGCACTTTCGAGGTATCAAGTGATTGAATACGATAAAAGCCCAAAAATTTATACTGAAGTGAAAAAAATGAAGTAACAATGCCTGTCAGAATCGGCCAAGAGGTGGTCTTGAAAAAGAATCCGTCTGGTACGGTGAGAGTCGCTCTGAACACCGAAACAAGGAATGTTAGCCTGAATACCAAAATAAATGGTAACACAGAAATACTCATGGCTTGAATGCCGCTCACCAATCTGAATACTGGAAATGACTTCGATCTGAGCATCGAACGATACTTGATTATCAAACATCGGTCTGAACACCGGGAAACTGGCCTGAATGCCACTTCGGTCTGAATACCGGAAAATTGACCTGAATTCCACAAGTTGCATCAACCTGAATGTCGGAAACTTCTTCGATCTGAACATCGGAAGATATTAGATTATCAAACATCGGTCTGAACACCGGGAAACTGGCCTGAGTGCCACTTCGGTCTGAATACCGAAAAACTGGCCTGAATGCCACAAGTTGCATCGACCTGAATGTTGGAAACTTCTTCGATCTGAACATTGGAAAACTGGCCTGAATGCCACTTCGGTCTGAATACCGGAAACTTGGCCTGAATGCCACAAGTTGCATCGACCTGAATGTCGGAAACTTCTTCGATCTGGACATCGGAAAACTGGCCTGAATGCCACTTCGGTCTGAATACCGGAAACTTTCATGCCTGCCAGCATCGGCAGAAATAGGGAAAATGATAATTGAGGCAGCGCGTGTGCCAACGACCCCTACTGGGAATAATAAAGATAAGTCATGAACAATCTTCAGTCTGAGTATTAGAAATAACTTCTGGCTTATCACTTGGGATACCGAGAATGCCTTATGCTTTACATGCGTATGTTTGAATTTTTCAATGGCGTAATGCTCCATGAAAATGGAAATGCTACGCAATTTGGGAATATGCAATGCAATATGATTCTACATCCAGGGATGCGAAATGCTTGATTAGAGAGAACGCCAAGCTGAGGCAAGGAATTCTGCTGGGGAAATGATCACCATCTTCTGGACCCTGGCAAAGCTGTTGGAGATGCACATCACAAAGAACTCTGTGGGGAAATGACCCGCCACACGGTGTTCTGGCAAATAACAAAATACCGAGGCTCTGACTGGGGAGAGAATGGCACTGAAAACTTGCTGCTGAGGAAAGCGACAGTGGTTCTGGCAACCATAATCTGCGAGAGAGACGACTCAGCAGGGGAAGCAAACACCAATACGGTACCGAGATTCTGCTTCAAGGAAAGAGACCATGGGTCTAGCGTCGAGATCATCGATCTGGCATCGAACTCTGAGGAGCAACCGCTTTTGCTGGGAAGATACAGTATGGCACTGTCAACTCCGCTGGGGATATACAGTCTGACACTGTCAACTCCGCTGGGGATATACAGTCTGACACTGTCGACTCTACTGGTGAATGTATAATCTGAAACAAATGCTTGGGGAAGTACAGCAGTGAGAGTCTGCCGGGGATTGAAGAGTTCAACGCTCGGACCAGCTCTGCAGGGATAAGATACCAAATTCCAACTGTTGAGGAAAAACATCTGCGATCATTTGATGGGGACCTTAAGGAAATGCCCCGAGTGTACCTGTTCTGAATAGATGATCCAAAACACTTAAAATTTACAGCAATTTTCAATGTTTATTAAGCACGTACCTGTAAAGCTCTTATGTTTCATGATGCAATGTTTATAAAAAATTCGGACGTCATTTTTGCAAACAAAACAGTAAAATGGAAATGAACACAGAGATGTACTGAATAACATGATTTTATTGATTGAGTGGCCTCTGAATAGGTATTTACATTAGGAAGCAATCCCTGGAAAGAGGTAATTACACAACAGATAAAAACAGAAATTAATCTAATGGCAATGTAAAATGGATTTCTATCGGGTTCCAATTCTTCTAAGATTCGCTCGTCTTCAAGATCCTCCAGATGATTAGCTTTCCGAAAAAGGCGATTGGACTGTTTCCCATCCTTCGGAAGTTTCCGGTTATCGACAGGAGATGATATTTATAATTACTCAGAACGCAGCCATTCGCTTAATCCCTAACTTTTTCCTGGATCGCCCTTTCGGGTTTTCAATCCACCGGGATACCCATTTTTGCCTAAGTTTCCCTTTCAGGTTTTCAACTTACCGGGTGTACAATCTTTTCATTTTTAATCCCTAACTTTTGCCCGAACCTTTTTCATTTTCTTGGTTCGCCGGGATGCCCATTTTTTTTGCCTGGATTATTCTTTTTATCGTCCAGCGGGTCTATTTTATGCGAAGTATTTTTTAACTGCGTCTGAGTTCACAGGGGAAGTGAAGTTTTCACCATCCATAGTTGCAAGCATTAAGGCTCCACCATCAAAAACCTTGGTGACAATATACGGTCCATCATAGTTAGGAGTCCACTTGCCCCTGTAATCTGTTTGAGGAGGAAGGATCCTTTTCAACACCAAATCTCCGACTTGGAAGCATCAAGGACGCACTTTCTGATCAAAGGCTCTTTTCATCCGACTCTGATACAATTGCCCATGACAAATGGCTGTCATTCGCTTCTCTTTGATAAGACTCAACTCATTGAACCTTGTCTGAATCCATTCAGTTTCGTCTAACTTGACATCCAACATGACTCTTAGAGAAGGAATCTCCACTTCAACAGGTAGGATTGCTTCCATACCATACACAAGGGAATAAGGGGTTGCCCCGGTCGATGTACGTACTGAAGTACGGTACCCATGCAAGGCGAAGGGTAGCATCTCGTGCCAATCTTTGTACGTAACGACCATCTTCTGCACAATCTTCTTTATGTTCTTATTTGCTGCCTCAACAACACCGTTCATCTTAGGACGATAAGGGGAAGAGTTGTGATGTTGAATGTTGAAGTTCTTGCACAACTCCTTCATCATTTTGTTATTGAGATTAGAACCATTATCAGTAATGATTCTTTCAGGAATCCCATAACGATAAATGATTTCTTTCTTGATGAATCGGGCAACCACATGTCTGGTGACCTTCGCAAATGACGTTGCTTCGACCCACTTGGTGAAATAGTCGATGGCAACAAGGATGAAACGATGCCCATTGGAAGCAGTCGACTCAATCTTTCCAATTATATCAATTCCCCACATAGCAAATGGCCACGGCGAAGACATCACATTCAGAGGATTTTGCGGCACATGCACCTTATCAGCATAAATCTGGAATTTATGACACTTACGAGCATATTTGAAACAATCAGATTCCATGGTCATCCAGTAATAACCCGCTCTCAACAATTTCTTAGCCATTGCATGTTTGCCGGCATGAGTACCGAAGGAGCCTTCATGAACTTCCTGCATTAACATGTCTGCTTCGTGTCTATCCACGCATCTGAGCAAAACCATGTCGAAGTTCCTCTTATACAACACATCGTCTTTGTTCAAGAAGAAACTGATCGCGAACTTTATGAGTCGAATTTGGGGTACAAACTGCAAGTGCACAGTTCTATCGCGTAGTTTTAAAAGATATCGATCCCACAGGGACTTATGAATTGATATACCGTTATCTAAGGTTACTTCGTAAAGCTAAGGCGGGTAATACTTTGATTGTTTGGGGAAAAGTTAAAACTAAAAATAGGATCTAAATTAAATATCAACTAAACGGATATCGGTATGTAGTTCGTCGTAATTAGGGAATCAATTCTTCGTTGGTTTCTTGGTTTTAAAATAAATCTTTTCAGTTGACACTATTTATTAAAAGTCTTATCTCAAACTCTCGCTCTGTTGAATAAACTATGATTTTATATCAACGTAGCTGTCACTTATTAGTTAAGTCAAAAACCACTTTTTGAAAACAATAGAATCCGTAGAAACTCTTTTTAAGAAAACACTAATCGTTTAAACACCCTTATCTCAAACTCTCGCTCTGTTGACTTAGGTTATATAATTAAATTCAAATGCTTAACTCTCGTCCTCACATTCATTCTTTAAAAATACTTTTTGAAAAAGATTAGAATTTAATTAACTCTAAAAATTGCTCTCGCCCTGATCTAGAATTAATGTCCAATTTACACTGTCCAGTCAAAAACTCAAACTCTCGTTCTATTGCTTTTAACTTCTTTATGTCTTTTACTTTCGTACCAAAACCTTGTTATTAAACCTGTAAATTGAGACCGTGAAAAGAGTGATTTTAATTTCAAACTTAATTAAACCAACTTGGTTTTGATTCCTTCATTCCGCTTACTCTACATACCGATACCTAAATAAATTAGCCAGACATGCTAAACAGACTTAAATAATTATCATGCATAAACAAATTCATCTCAGGCAAATAATATAAATAAACAGTAAAGCAGGGCATATATAAATTCAAACAATAATTAAAGAACCTGAGTAATTAACAACAGTCTTGAACACTCCACCACAGACCGGTTGGATTTGTTCTTGAATTCTTCAATCAAACAGAAAAATAAAAGCGAAGGAATAAAAAAACTAGATTCTAACGTAAGGTTAGATCCGGTGAAAGGTACACAATAGTTTCTGGTGTAGAAACTATTGTGCGAAAAAGAATTAATTAAGTGCTGAAAAAGAAAATAGAAATTGCAAAGGAAACAATATAAAAGTTGTAAAAATAATGTTGTAAAATATGCTTATGCTGCTGGAAGAGAAAAAGTGCAAAAAGAGAAAACGGCGAAGAAGCAAAACGTCCCGAGGGTTTGCCAAAAACTACAATTTATATTGGTCTCTTCTCGTAACTGCTTCCAAAGGTCTTCCGCGTCAAAGGGTCTTCACGTGCCAAATGGTCAGGCGTACAAATAAGCCTCAACGTCTCTGAAGCCAAAAATATAGGAGACTGGTGTGACGTCCGTCACACCATGTGTGACGCTCCTCACACAAGTGGATAAAGCGTGACGCTCGTCACAGCCTTTGTGACGCTCGTCACAGGCACAACGCCTGTGCTTTTGGGCTGGGCTTTGGCTTTTGATATTTGCTTCTTTTCATCCCTATTTGCACCTTCTTTTCTTCCTTTTTTTCTTGTGCTTCAAATAAACTACCTGAGATAAATAGAAAGAAAATACCGCGTAATATCGAATAAAATGAAATAAATTAAAGTAAATAATAATATAATTTAATTAAATTGAGTCCTAGAATGTGATACTATTTCATGTTATCAAACTCCCCCATACTTAGATCTTTGCTTGTCCTCAAGCAAAATACAGTATAGAACTTGTTTTAAAATTTTTAGCCAGATGAAATTTCAAAACACACATCAATTCGTACTAGGTTGCATGTAAACCTTGTTTAGAAGTAACTTGAGTTTAATCTTGACATCAACAACCACCGTCACAACCTCAGATAACCCCACCTTATGCAAACCAGTTCGAGTAATGCCATTATAGCTATCCTAGTTCCTTTACTCTTATTTCACCCGTTTTCATTCTAGCGAAATCACATTAAGCCCTTTATCTTTTCGCGCACATAGTGGAGTAACCGGTTAGTGATTCTGATCCCCTTTTTGCTAGAAGTTCTGGTACATAAGTCGGATAACTTCGTTATTCAGTCCATTGCAAATTGCGGGGGATCGGACCGTAGTCCGCCCTACCAAGTTCAGTACCAGATACCTGCTGAACCAACTCATAATGGATCTTTCTGTCGCATTACGCGAAAAAACCGGCGGGAAAACAAGAACAACAGAGCCGCCACCGTGCGTTATTTATCCCAAAAGAGGGAAAGGAAACGCTCAGAGTAAACCTGGAAAAAGCATGGTCTCGCGACCAAAGAGAATGGGATCGGGAGTCGGTTATGCGAAGGGAAGGTATTAGCACCCCTACGCATCCGTCGTACTCGACGGGATCCACGCACAATAGGAAGGGAAAATGGTTGCTAAAAACACTGCTCAAATAAACATCTATACAGGCTGAAGGAGACACAGGAAACAGACAAGACGGAAACTGACTCGGCAGGATATCGCATCCTGGGCCTACTTAGTCTATCAAGCATAGACATCAGAGTCTAAGTAGTTCGACTGGGGAAACGGCACATGCTCGCTAGGATGTCGCATCCTATGCATACGTATCTCCTTTGGACGAAGGAGAATCAGAGCATTCGTAGCTCGGCTAACACGCACACAAACAACCACAGGCAAAGGCAAACATGGAGCCTGAATGCCAATCACTGGGCTTACATCAGCATCCGAACCAAAACGCACACAAGGAGGCAAACGTGGAGCCTGAATGCCAATCACTGGGCTTACATCAGCATCCGAACCAAAACACACGCACACTGGAACCCGAATGCCACTCGATGGACTTACATCAGCTTCCAAGCACACAACAAGACACAGGAAGAAGAAGGGTCTCGATTGCAACTAGGGCAAGAGAAAGGGGAGGTCTCAATCGCAACGAGGGCGAGAGAAAAGAATTAGTGTTAGTCGTTAGTCAAACTCGGCAAGACATCGCATCTCGTGCCTACGTATCTCATCTGAACATGAGAATCAGAGTTGCCGTAGTTCGGCTAAACTATTCCTGTTGGTTTGTGTTTTTTAAGTGGACGACGTCACTACGCAATCTACCTGATGCTCGACCTTTGGAGACTTACTCACCTGTAGTAGAAGGAGTTGACGTATCCTTAAGAGGGGATAATGTTTGTTTGTGTTTTAGGAAAGCTCAAGCAAGAAAGGAAGTCCTATACGAAGGAACCGTGCTACCTTAATAGTCATGCAAACGAGACTACGCGGAGTCTAGCAAACCTAGGGGATACAATCACACCACACAAACATATACAGCATGAAATAAACACACCAGCAAGGGGCTCAAACATCAGGATTAGGCTTTAGTCGAGGGGTCATATCAACCTCAACAAACAAGCCTCTGTATCGGGGTCAGGTTAGCTCTTAACCTTGCCATTGAGGGGCTAAGGTGAAGCTAGATGAAAGGTGATGAGGGGTGTGCCTCATTGCTTCTATCTCAAGTCAGAGAGAGCATCAGACAAGGGAGCGTGGGTCCAGAATGGGGGGACCCTTCTACGCTCAGGACATAGACTCGACTGTACAATGTACAAGATCTTGGGCTTGGATCTCAATGCTACAACCATGTAATGGGAGCAAGGAGAAGACTCACAGAATAGTGGGGGATAGATTGCTTATCCCTACCTTCCACCAATTGCCTCAAGTGAGGACTTTTCCTGCTTGGGACAAATATAAACATACACAAGCATTGCCTCTTAAGGAGGACTTCAGACAGTTTTGCCCGGCCCGGTAACAGCCGGGTCTCCAGACTACATGAAGAAGAAAGTTCTATACCTCAATGCCAATTGCTTATAAGCAAAGCAATGCAAGTTCTTAAGAGAACTGAGCAACTAAGTGTACCTGTACAAAAGTCAAACAGAATCAGCATCCCATTCATAATCAGACAACAATATAATGACCAACAGTGTACAATCATAATCAAACAATGGTGTGCATAGCACAAAGCTCAAGGCTCAAACATCCTACAAAACAAACACATTAGTTTATAGGCCAAGCAACACAATCCCAAATGTGAAACAATATCCTTAAGCCTTAACTCCTTAACCTGAAAAGCCACAATCACATTCAAATGTAAGTAACATGACCACTAGGACTAGCCTAGGGTCCAAAAGAAGGAAAAATCCTAAAACAGCAACCAATTCATGATCAAAGTCAAGCTATTTCAATAACAAAGGGATCCCAATTGGTCCCATATCCAAACTATGTACCTATTTCAATTTGTGCAACATGTAAGGCAAAGGAAGCAAATGTAAACCACATATGAGCAACCAGCAAGATCACATCCAAAAAAATATCAAAACAACACAGTAAATTCCACAAAAATTATATCCTAAACAGAGGACATTCAACAAGCTACATGTCAATTTTCAAGCAATTTGGACTAATGGAACAATGGGAATTAATTCAACATGTCTAAGCATGCAAAAACACAACCAAATGAGGTCCAAAGATGGGCATCTACTTCAATTCAATGGTAAACAGTGAGATTAAATGGGAAATGGATGGGACCAAAGCCAAATGAAAGCTACACATGTCAGGAACTATTCTACCAAATTTCATGGTCATATCATTCATCATGCTCCTTCTATGCACAAAATAAGGCAAACTAGTTCAAAGGAAGCATTAAGCCTACAAACAGAATTATTGCATTCAAATACACATCAACACAATCCCAAAAATTCTCAAATAAATTACACCTAAACAGGACCTAATCCAGGTATGGCACACCAAATTTCAGCTTAATTGAGCAAATGGAACCATGTCAATGAAAATCAACAAAAACAGGCACAATTATAGGCTCCAAATCGCAACTTCAACACATGCTTCCACTTTAAAAATTCATAATTCAATGAAAACAACAAAGAAATGGATGAGACCAAAACAGGGAGGTCCTAACATGTGTCTACTACAAGCATATCAAATTTCATGAATTTCCAATACACTATGAGCATTTTACAATGATTCTACCAACCTATGTCACATGGATTTGCAAATTCAACCACCAGAAATGAAAAATCATGATCAATTAGAAAACACAATGAACAATTCCACAAAAATTACCAAAGCCACCTAACATGTCAATGAGCATCCCTACCAATTATCAGTCAATTCTAACAAGGATAGGTCATGCTAAAAAATCCAACAAACTGGCATCAAGAGGTGTGACACCAATTGTCACACCTAAGTTTGAAAAATTGTAACTCAAAGGCCAGGTAACATAAATTCATGAAATTTACATGGAAAAAATCCTCAGCCAATCAAGATTCAACACAAAAATTTTCAGCCATTTATCATACAATATGAGGATTTCATGATCAAATCATTCAAAGGTATCGAATTATGCACATGTGGAAGAAACCCTAGGTCAAATGCAAAATATTCCAAGCACAACTTTGACCAATAGGTCAAAAATCATCTACAGTCAAAGACAAAGTCAACAAAATTATTTTTGCATTTTTGTGATTTTTCTATAATTTTCTATGATTTTTTAAACATGCTAGGTATTTTTTATGATTTTTAGAATTAATCTTGAAATTAATTAATTTAAATTAGAAATGGCATTCTCGTAATTAAATGCGCGGGGGAGGGAAACTCCCAGTTTGAATTTTCAAACTGAAATATGGATCTAGCGCATGATTCTCGTCGTCTTCCACATGAAGAAATTCCAGAAAATATGAAGAACACGCAAAACACCAAATCCACAATTCCTAACCAAAATGCACAATCTCATAGTCATTGGAACCGTTACAACACATAGATCATGAATCTCCACTCCAATCATCCTAACAACTCCTAAATCGAGCGGATCGATCGATCTAAGGTTCTAGATCTAAACTTCGAGTCACGATTTCTACGCCTACGATCGATCATTTTCAATTCCAAAAGCAGCACGATAACCTACATACTATGCACTTTCTCACGCACACAATTATTCCACAAACCATGACGATCGAATTTCGACGATACCTGGTATGCAGTAGCGGATTCGATGGAATTTGCGCGCGATTTCCAGAAACAGCAGCAGTACCAGCTCGTGTAAGGATGATGTGAAGCTCCGTTTCGGTCAATTTTGCTCCTATTGTTCAAAATTGCAATTCACCATGTGAGGACCTTGGATGTACAGTTGCTCGTGGTGCGGTTTTGGGAGCTCAAAGGCACAAACAGATGGAGTAATGGACAATAGGAAATCAATGCAAAAAGAAGAATCCAAATTGATCAAGGTTTTGTGGAGATTTTTGGATTTTGGCTCTTGTGAGTTCTTGAAGATTCTTGGAGTTTTTTTGATGATTTTGATCTGAAAATTTGGTGAATGAGAATTCTGTTAGGTTTAGGAAGAGATTAAGCTTATATACCATGCCACTAATCCATGATTAAACAAGTGATTAACCAAATTGGTGTTTTAAGCAAATTGCATTTTTCACTCAAAATGGCCAAAACACCCTTCCTTCAAATCAGTCCAAATAGCAGCTCAATTTTGGTTCCAACAAGTCCAAAATACCATCTGTAATGTGTAGAAACAAGTTTCATTTCAATTGGATGCCTATTCTTGAATTTCACTATGTGGTAGAAAAGAGTCCAATTTTGCATTTCCACTTTTCAAGTCAAAACTCAAAATATGAGGCCTAGCCATGAAATGAGGATTCAAACACACTCCAAATGCCATTCCTGAGGTGTTACAAAAAGTCCCATCTCAAAATTCCAAATATTTTGACATTTGGACGATTTTGCCCCTGATCCAATTTAACAGTCCAGTTGAAAAGTGACTTTTTGCATTGGCCACTTTTGGAAAAATCCAATGATGCACCCTTGAAGTACATGTCAAATGGAGTTTGTGCCTATAAAGAACTTGCAATTTGGACAAACCATGTGGTAGTTATGGCCTCCTGATTACGGGTCTTTTCTGAAATTCACTGAGCCATATTTTGCAAACCACACATTGGATTTTCAAGTTCTTGGACTTTTTGGAATGGTGAGAACAAGATCTTCAACTTTCATGTTGGACAAAATTCCATTTGAAGCTTGTATGATGAAGTTGTTTTGAGGAGAAAAAGTTTCCATTTTGGGCAGCTGAGATTACAGGTCATCTGCTATTTTTGGAAATTTTCTGTCTGGCCTCCAAATCTTCAACCTTGGTCTTTGGCATGTCAAATGAGACTTATATGGACATGAATGAGGCCTTTCAAACCATTTCCCACCTTCCAATCCATAAAATCAGGCACAGTTGACCATAGTTGACCACAGTTGACTTTCTAGGGTTTCTGGTTGACTGAACAATGACTGGTGACTTCTGAGCATCCAATCTTTGGCCAAACCACTTCAAAATGATCCTTGGACCATATGAGCTTGATAAATCCACCCTAGGGCCTTGTCCCAATGAAAATGGCACTTGCTTGCCTGATTGACTGGTTCTCCTGATCAGTTGACCTGATTCATCAACTGAGCTTGCACTTGGGCACATGGACAATGCAATGTTATGCAGTGGACATTGTTAATGCTATGACCTAATATGAAATGAATGTACAAAATGGTAGGGTGCAAATTTGAGGTGCTACACTTTCATATTATGCTTTTGTATGATCTGCAACCTTTAGATTAAATGATCTGGTAAGGATCACCTAACTTAATTAGTGCGTTTCCTGATATATATATATATATATATATTTTTATGTTACTTTGGGAATCATTCACTTATATTCCTCGGTTCTCCATGTAGTTTGCTATTAAGATGGTGCTGACTTCTCGTATAAACTACTCGGGGTTACTATAAAACTAAAAGTTCAAGGGATTGGTATAATAGGTACTTATCCTGATTTAACATGTTGAGGTTCTTAGAGCGTTGTTATGGTAATAATTTTTTTTGTCTTGATTTCACTCAAGTTTTATAAAATAAGCGACCTTTATACTTATTGGGTGTGTTAAATTTTTGTTATGGCTCATGAAAATTGAGGGGAATAGATAATACGAATTTTTCACACTTGGGACTTAACTTAAAATAAATCTATATTATAAGAAATATTTTTTTTTATATAAGGAAATTACAATGAAAAGAAAGATACATACTTGAAAAAGAAAAAGGAGGATAGAAAGAACACGGTTTCCCCCCCCCCCCCCCCCCCATACTTGAATGAAACATTGTCCCCAATGTTTTAAGGAAAAGAAATGAATTACAAGGAGAAAGGAAAAGGAAACTAAAGTTAATGCTGCCTGCCGCCTCTTGTTCTTGGACCTGGTGATCGTTGATGTACTTCTAAGTTATCAAACCGGCTAAGCAAATCAGTGAACCGCTAGTCGGTTATGGCATTCCTCTCTTCCTGTTGTTGTTGCATTTGGCGCATCATTTGCATCATTTCGAGATTCTGTGCTTGCATACCATCAATAGCATCCATGATGTCGTTGTTGGTTGCAGGCCTTCTTCGTCGACGACGTCGTGAGGATGGGCCAGCTGCATTATCGGAAGGGTTGAGCGGGACTGATTGTTGTGCAGGAGCATGATCACCTTGCTCCATTTCTTCGAACTCGTTGGTAGACGGGTTTGTATGTGAAGGCTCGGTAGCTTCGGGAGCATTCAGATCATAGAGGTGGCGGTTGGGGTTGGTGACATCTGTTAGGGCAATGTTGGGTAGAACAATGCTTGGGACTGCCTGGTTATTCACCATAAGATAATATTTTCCGCCTACTCTGTTCTTTATTAGGCGGCTGGACCGACAGTAGCTTATGTCCATAAAGAGGGGAGGTAAAGATTCTAAAGTTTGGAGTCGGTCCCCTAGGTTTAAGCCAAGTGCTATGGTGGTGATTAATCCACCAATTACAAAAGGTTGACTGCCTCTAGCACATAAGGTGCGGATATGATGAAATAGGAAGGAGGCGGCATTTACCTTAGCATTCGGTTCGAAGACGCATTCGAGGAAGAATAACTCCTTTGCGTTGACCTTGCTGTTGTTCGGTCTTCCAAAAACTGTGTTTTGTAGGATGCGGATAAAGTACCGGATAGTTGGGTTATGTATATGGGAAACAAGGAGCTCTTCCCAGTTGTTGGCATCTACACCGGATATTTTCCTAAAGAGGTCGAAAGCGGCAACTGTGTTCCAGTTTAAGTTTGGAGGGATTCTGGGGTAGACTTGACCTTCTATGGGGAATTATAGCATGGTGCTCAATTGGTTTTGGGATAGGGAGTATTCGGTGTTGAACATACGGAAGGTTGCGGTACCGGTTAAGAATTCGTCTTCACCGGTGGGAGTGTTGTACGCATAGGAACTTAAAAATTCTAAGGTTAGGGATGGGTAGGTGGGTTGATTATGCGTGCATAGAAAGGTTAAATCAGCAAGACGGAGCATCCATTCTATACCTTGAAGTAATCCTAATTCTTGTAAACAAGTTAAATCAGGATACCTGGTAGAGGTGACACCTCGTTGTTGGAAACGCTCGAACTGCTCCCTTTGATAATTATCATCTTCGGATCGGAAGATGATATTTCCGAAATTTTGATTTCCCGCCATACTTATGAATGAGTTGGAAGAAGTAATTAGGAAAGAAAAGAAATATATTTGATTGTATAAAATAGTTGTGATGTAGGAAGAAAGGTATGGTGGGTATTTATAGGAAAAAGTTTGAAGTTGGAAAGGGAATGGTTGAAAAGTAAATAAATGTGGGTAAATGTGAATAAATGGGGAAGGTAAAAAGGTGAAGAGGTGTAACGGTCGTCTCCAACGGATTTGTAACGTTCACCTAGTCAGAAGGGTGTTACGCTCGTTACAGGGGCATGACGGGCGTCACAAGCACTTGGCGTGACGTCCGTGATAGATTGTGTGACGCTCGTCACACAGTCATATTGGCATGGTTTCTGCTTGCGTTCTTCATAATGATTTTGGTAATTTATCTTTATTATTTATTTTGTTTTGCTTCAGATTATTTTATTCTGCTATTTAAATTTCCCTGCATGCTATTCTACTTTGTATAATAGTGCATAATTATATTTTTCTTTAATAAGTTATGTAGGCAGCAACAGTAGAGAGTATTTTTGATAGATATTGCATAATTCATAATAAAATAGGATAATTCAATAGCTTCATAAAATAATCATAATGTAACATTGGAAAAAAAAAACAAAAATGCGAAAGAGAAACAAATACGAACATAATTTGAAATAACATTAAATAATAAAACTAACTAAAACTAAATAACTAAGAAAAACGACTTCTATCCATCTGCATGATCTCTGGCCGGAGGAACAAAGGAGTTAACACGGTATAGCAACTCGTGAAACTGATTTGTCATGCTGTTCATGTATCCCAGAAATTCGTGTCTCATGTTAGCGAACTCTTCTCTGAGGGCGTCTTGTTCTGACATCAAAGCTTCAATGGCGGTGTTATAATCAGTTCCGGGCATATGATGTCTAAGATCGGGTATTGCCGATTCTTCGGTCTGAATAGGTTGAGGAGGAGGATCAATATCATAATAACCAGATGGTGTCTGAGGGTCTGATTCAGCATAAGGAATCTGGTCATCACAAATTTCATAGTCCTGGATGGATTCAGTGGATCTAGCAGGAGAGGGGGTTTCGTTCAGATTGTAGAGCCAGTTATTGCGGTTATGGACGCTAGTCCTAGGATTGGGCATGGTGAATAGGCAAAGAACTTGGTTATTAATTATAAGCTCAAACTCTTCAGATCCTAGGTTTGCTATAAACATAGTGTTGAAGAGGAAGGGTATACTCATAGTCGTAATGCCACAAAAAGGGCTTAAGTCAAGCATAGGCTAATGTAATCCGATAGCATTACCAATCATGGTTATCAAACCGCCTATTCGAATTGGTGCTCGTTCATCTTGGATAAGGTGGTCTAAATTTGCCAACATAAAAGTGGCACCGTTTACTGGACGGTTCTGGGAAGCACAAAATATGATGAAGAGTTCATCACGTGAAACTGTGGTACTGTTTGGCTTCTTCCCAAATAAGGTGTGGGTCAGGATCTTATGAAAATAACGAAAGGCCGGGTTATGTATGTTTCCAGAGAGAAACTCATGTTCCTCGGGATCGTCATTTCCAGTCAAGTTACCCCAAAAGTGTTCAAGTTCTCTATATTCAAAAAGTTCTTCTTGGCTCACTGTGAATGTGTCAAAGGAGGTAGGGAAACCTAAAAGGTTGGTAAAGTCTTGAATATTAAATTGGTACTCCATGTTAAACATTCTGAACTGAATAAAACCTCTGCTTATTCCTTTTCCATGGCTGGGTAGATAGATCAGAGAACTAAGGAATTCTAGAGTCAGTCTCCGGTAAGTGACAAATTGTCTACGAATAGGAGAGGTTTCCCACCCTATCTGACTCAGCAAATACAGGACACTTTCTCTTAGTCCAAGGGCAGTCATTGCCCAGTCATCAGCATACAGACTAGGTAGCATCTCTCTCGTGGCTAGTTCCTCAAACTTTTGTTTCTGAGCTGTTCCTCTGAATTTGATACCCATACGATCAATTTGTCCCATCAGGTTAGTGTTAGCTAGAGAAAAGAAAAACAAGAGTTTTAGTCAGGATTTGGCCAAATGCCGAAAGAAGAAGAGAAAAGTTTTTAATAAATAAAAATAAATTAAGAATGAATACTAAACAAAAATTAAAAGAATAATTAAGGAAGAAATAGAAAATAATAATAGAAAAAAATAAAATATTTGTGGGTTGTCTCCCACTAAGCGCTTTGTTTAATGTCGCAAGCTCGACATAAAAATTATCAATTATAATCTATAAGTTCTGGAGGCATTTCGTCTAAGTGCAAGACTTGCGAATCTTC
This sequence comes from Lathyrus oleraceus, assembly GCF_024323335.1. Classification (NCBI taxonomy): domain Eukaryota; kingdom Viridiplantae; phylum Streptophyta; class Magnoliopsida; order Fabales; family Fabaceae; genus Lathyrus; species Lathyrus oleraceus. Next base: position 277,965,894 of record NC_066581.1, read on the forward strand.
ATTGTTTTCTGCATAGTGATAATGTTTTAGACGTTGCCCGTTTACGGTAAATGGTTCCATAGATTTGCCTTTAATTTCTACTGCTCCACTGGGAAAAACATTGGTGATTTGAAAAGGACCTGACCATCTAGATCGTAGTTTTCCCGGGAATAACTTTAGCCTAGAGTTAAATAAAAGAACTGTATCGCCTTGTTTGAAGATTTTCCTTGATATGCGCTTGTCATGCCATTGTTTTGTTCTTTCCTTGTAGATTCTGGCATTTTCGTAAGCGTCTCTTATGAGTTCCTCTAATTCGCTTATATCAAGGATTCTCTTTTCACCGGCGACTTTATAGTTTAAATTTAAATTTTTAATAGCCCAATAGGCTTTATGTTCTAATTCTACCGGGAGGTGACAGGATTTTCCATAAATGAGCTTAAATGGGGTTGTCCCTATGGGAGTTTTGTAAGCAGTTCGGTAAGCCCATAAAGCTTATGGTAATTTCAATGACCAGTCTTTCCTTGAAGTGGCGACTGTTTTCTCTAATATCTGTTTGATTTCTCTGTTAGACACTTCTACTTGCCCACTGGTTTGAGGGTGGTAAGTGTCGCATCCGCGAAAAACAACCGGTGGGCTGAAACAAAACAACACAGAGCCGCCACCGTGCGTTATTTATCCCAAAAGAGGGAAAGGAAACGCTCGAAGTAAACCTGGGAAAAGCATGGTCTCACAACCAAAGAGAATGGGATCGGGAGTCGGTTATGCGAAGGGAAGGTATTAGCACCCCTACGCCTCCGTCGTACTCGACGGGATCCACGCTCTAACGATAGAAAAAGGTTGCTAAAACAAACATCACACACACTGAAAACAACACAGGTGGAGGAAAAGGGGAGAGGGCTCGCTAGGATATCGCATCCTATGCCTACGTATCTCGTCTGGAACGAGAATCAGAGCTGCCGTAGTTCGGCTCACGCACGCCGAAACAAGACACACACAAACTCAGGCAAACATGGAACCCGAACGCCAATCGTTGGACTTACATCGGCTTCCGAACCAAACAAACCCACACTGGAAACCAGATGCCACTTGATGGACTTATACCGGACTCCAAGCACACAACAAGAGGATACGGAATGCCAATGGCTGGGCTTACATCCGTTTCCTACACACACAAGAAGAAACAAGCAACAAGTTACTAAGGAGTCGGGAACTCGAGCCTAGCAACTGTCAAACAAAACACACACAAAAAGAAAAAGGGTGAACACACAGACTAACAGGGAGTCGGGAACTCGAGCCTGATAGCTGGCAAGCACAACACACTCAAAAAAAGAAAAGGGTGCCCGGAGAGACCTCACACGGTCTCCTGCCTACGTACCTCATCTGGTATGAGGATCAGGGCGACGTAGTTCCCCTGAACGGGAAAGAAATTCTAACCAGATACAAAGGGAGACACACTACTAGGGAGCTGGACTCGAGCCTAGATGTTATCATGCATCATTGCCCTATGTTATGGTTTCTATCCTAACTTGCACAGGCAGCAAGCTAATCCTAAACAGGCAAAGCAAAGCATGCAAGCATAATCAAAACAAATCAAACATTCACAATTAGCACACACTATATCCAGACAAGGTGGGCTCAATCAAGGGTTAAGTTGCAAAAGCAACACAACTGTGTCAGGTGATGTTAGCTCTTAACCCTGACATTGAGAGTCAGGGTGAAGCCAGATGAAAGGTGAGTGAGGGGTATGCCTCACAGCTCTTATCCCTGGCCAGGGAGAGCTTCAGACAAAGAAGTGTGGGTCCAGAAAGTGGGAACCCTTCTACACTTATGACACTGACTCAACTGATCTTGGGTTAATGTCCACAAGGCGTCAACATGTGATGTGAGCCAAGGGACGACTCAACAGAATAGCAGGAGGTGGACTACACACCTCTTGTGTCTGCCAATTTCCTTAACAAAGGTCTTTTCCTGCTTGGGGACAAAAATAAACAAGCACAAACATTGCCTCTTAAGGAGGACTTCAGACAGGTGCCTGGCCAAGTAACAGGCCAGGTCTTCCAGACTACATGGAGTTAGTGATTCTACCTCAATTGGTTTACACAACCAAGCAGCAACACAAGCAAGTTCTCAAGGAACTATTAGCAACTAATGTACCTGAAATCAATCAAATATAATCAGTATACCAATCACAAAGTCAAAACAAACAGATAAAAACCAACAGTCAACACAATCAATCACATGTGCAAAGCACAAGCCCAAAGCAAGTGAGCTAAGCATCCTACAAAATAGAACAAGTTAGTTCATAACAATCAACCAAACTCAATCAACTTGCATTAATCTCCTTAAAGCAATTGCTCTTCAACCTGAAAAGCAAACTCAAACATGAGAAGCAAGACCACTAGGACAAGCCTAGGGTCAAAAGGAGGTGAAAAACTCAAAACAGCAAGTGAAAATTAACCAAAACCAAGATTAATCAATTAAGAATAAGGTCCAATTGGTCTCACGTCAAAACTATGCACCAAATCTATTTTATGAACAAAACATGTCAAACTATGCACTTTGGAATCACATTGGAGCAAACAGAATGATCACAATCATATCAATACCAAAACAACTCATTAAATTCCAAAAAAAATTCAAGCTTAAACAGAACACATTCAATGAGCAACATATCAAATTTCAAGCTATTTGGACAAGAGGAAGTATGGAAATTAAATTCACTAAGTCAAGTCATGCTTATACAAGTCCAAACAAGGCACAATTTCATGTATCAACTTCAAGCAAGCATAAAATAGTGTAGGAACATGATAAATGCACCAAACCAAAACCATGATACACTTCAATGTGTCTAAAATCACTCCACAAAATTTCAAGTCCATCCAATACATATCCAGAATTTCACAAATCAATTAAAAACATGTCTCACAAAAAGTTCACAAATGGCTAAACAGCAAATAAAATCCCAATCAAATAGGAAATGGATTCAAGAAACATTCACATGCATTCTCAACATTCACAAGTATCCTCATGCAAAAATCCAGCTCAATTCAAGTTCAATAAGCATAGCAAATAAAATCAAGAAGATGCACAAGACATGGTGTGATACAAAATGTCACACCTCCAAAGATCATATCATATCTCTCAATCCAGGAACTCAAAAATTACAAACCACATATCAAAATGACCAGGAATGAGTCTAGTTTAAGCACAAAAAATTTCATGAATTTCTAATGAAGCATCATCATTGTATGAGCAAAAGAGTGAGCAAGGTGCAAGCAAACATATGTTCATACAAACCCTAGGCCATGCCAAAATTTACACGTGCACAATTTCCACAAAAATCACCAAAAAATACTAGACAGGGCAAGGATCATGGTGCAAAAAATTTCACATCAATTGGATTTATGGTTATGGAGATATGAATTTTTGAATGTCATGAAAAAATAAAAAAATGTGAAATAAGGCATGTGAAGTCATGTGAAGGCAAGGAAATAAATTGCAAAAGCCAAAATGAAAGTGTTGGCGCGGGGAATCGAAGCGTGTCCGTTTTTAAATCCCAACGCGCGCACAAACACTCTACCTCATGAACAGTACCGAAAATGTGAATCTAGCATGGAAATCTGGAAATATTTTCAAGTCTTCTTCATGTTCTTCATGTTCTTCACACATTCATAGGTCCAAGAACAAATCTCCACCAAATTGGACAAACTTTATATCAACGGAAAGGTCTTTCAACGTACATCATGAATCCATAATTAATTTTTCCTAATTCTTCCTAAATTAAGAGAATCGAAGCCAAACATAATCATGCATGAAACTTCAAATCAACATAACTCTCTCATTTCTCAACCAAATTTAGTGAAACGAATTGCAGAATTTTCTACTAAGAAAGATCTATCCAAATTATCAATCAATTTCAAGAATTATTGAATTCGAAAAATCACCTTAATTTGAAGACAGTTGCGAATTTGCGTGTTTTTGGCCTTGAAATTGCAAAACAGATGCGCTATGACTCTTGTATAGGTGAATGGAACAAGTCTTGTTGCTCAATTACGCACGATCTTGATGAAATCTTGAATTGCCATTGTTGCACCTCACTTTAACAGTCCAAAATTTGGCTTGGAAATGAAGAAATCTTGCTTCAATTAGCTTCAATAATGCATGTAAATGATGAATTGATGAAGAACAATGCAATGTTTATGCAAAATTTTGGAAAAAAAGTGAGAGAGAAAGTGAAGAGGTTTTGGAGATCTAGATCTAGAATGTTGAATTCTGTTATGGTTAATCAAAAAACAGTTAGGATTATGTTTATATATGCTATGTTAATGATGTTAGTAATCACAATTAGTGAAAAATGGAATGGATTAGTGAAAATGCATTTTCATGCTAAATGGACAATTACCAATTCACCCTCACTTATGCCAAACCAATGTAACAGTGGAATTTCTTTGTTGCAGCAAGTTACAAATGGTGTATGTGAGCTAGTGCAAAAGGAATCATGTGAAAACAATGAATATTTTGCAAAATCACTTTTTTCCTCCACTTTTTAAAATTAAGTCCACTTGAAAAATGGCCTTTTTATGTGATGAGTTTTGATGAAATGTAATGATGGATCATGATAGTACACGTCAAATGGAGTTTGCTCAAAGAAACCTCACTCAATTTGGCCTTGTGAATCAAAAGTTATGCCACTTTGAAAATCAACTTTTTTGGACAATGATCAATCCATAACTTGCCAACCACAAATGAGAAATTCATGTTCTTAGACTTTTTGGAAAGGTGAGAGCAAGATCTACAACTTTCATGTTGAACAAAATTTCATTTGAAGCATTTTTGGACACGTAATTTTGAGGAGAAAAACTTTCCATTTTTGGCAATTTTCAATTACAAGTCACTTTCTATTTTTGGAAAGTTTCCATCTGACTTTATTTTCTTCATTCTTGATCTTTGAAATGTCAAATGAAAATTTTTTAGACATGAATGAAGTGTCTCTAACCCTCTCCCACCTCCAAATCCATCAATTCAGGCACAGTTGACCACAGTTGACTTTTTCTGACTGATAGATGAATTGGCCATGCATTGATCCACCTGAGCCTCAAATTCCTGATGAAATGGCTCAATGATGAAACCCTAGCTTCCATAAGCTTAATATAATCATATGATGATCCCCATATCCATTGAAAACCTCATCTCCTTGACAAGCCCTGATTGGCACAATTCAGATGATCAGGGTTGACCAGAGGTCAAAACCCTAATCTCAAGGTATCTGATCAATCTCTTGGTGATGACAAGACCATGATGATGATGATGTACCATTTCAACCAAGATCAAGCTCAAACTCCTTGAGGAACCATGAAACCCTAATTGATGCACACATCCCCAGATGGTTAATGATCAATCCATGAAACCTTAGCTTGCATCTTAACCTCTCTATCTTCTGATCAAGACCTAGGAGGATGACTTGCTCAATGTAGCCATATGATATGCAACATGCTAATGACTAATGACCTAAGAAATGCAATGCAATATGTTAAGCTAGTCCCAAGAGAGGAGGGTAAATTTTGAGGTGTTACAGTAAGGTGTCGCTACTCTATGTCTTACGCCATACTTAAGCAGTAGTTTTTCGAGTACCTTGGATATGAAATGCGATCCACCATCACTGACTACTATTCTTGGGAAACCAAACCTTGGAAATATTATATTCTTAAAGAGTCTAGTTACTACCCGTGTGTCGTTTGTTGGAGAAGCTATAGCTTCAATCCATTTTGATACGTAGTCAACTGCCACGAGTATGTATTTGTTACCGAAAGAGGATGGAAACGGTCCCATGAAGTCTATTCCCCACACGTCGAAAATCTCTACTTCCAAAACGCCCTTTTGTGGCATCTCATCACGTCTAGATATGTTTCCTGTGCGTTGACATCTGTCACATTTCTTAATAGCTGCATGTACATCCTTCCATATATTTGGCCAATAGAAACCGGCTTGTAGGATTTTAGAGCAGGTCTTGGATGTACTTGCATGTCCACCATAAGGAGCGGAGTGACAGTGTTGGATTATATTTTCTACCTCTTCTTCGGGTATACACCGACGAAAAATACCATCGGGGCCTCTTTTAAAAAGTAAGGGGTCATCCCAGTAATAGTGTTTTATGTCATAGAAGAATCGTTTCTTCTGCTGGTAGGATAAAGTAGGTGGAACTATTCCGGCAGCTAAATAATTGACGAGGTCAGCGTACCACGGTGTAATAGATATAGCTAAGGTGGTTTCTACCTGTTTATCAGCGTTATTTTCTTCCAAAGTAGCTATAAGCTTATCGTACGAGAAATCATCGTTAATCGATGTTCTTTCCGGTTCAAGGTTCTCAAGTCTCGAGAGGTGATCTGCTACTACGTTTTCAGTTCCTTTCTTGTCTTTGATTTCCAAATCGAACTCTTGTAGCAACAGGATCCACCTTAGGAGTCTAGGTTTAGCATCCTTTTTTGTTAAGAGGTATTTGATAGCAGCGTGGTCAGTGTAGATGATTATTTTGGCTCCGACCAAGTAAGAACGAAATTTATCTAGTGCAAACACTACTGCTAGAAGTTCTTTCTCGGTTGTGGCGTAATTCATTTGTGCTTCATCTAGAGTTCTACTTGCGTAATATATAACGTGAAGCTTTTTATCTTTTCGTTGCCCTAAAACAGCACCTACAACGTAATCATTGGCATCACACATTATTTCGAATGGTTCATTCCAATCTGGTGTCTGCATTATGGGCGCGGAGGTCAGTGCTTGTTTAAGCGTTTGAAATGCTTCTAAACATCTATTATCGAATATGAATTCAGCATCTTTCATTAATAGCCCGGTTAAAGGTTTAGTTATTTTAGAGAAGTCTTTAATGAATCGTCGGTAAAAACCAGCATGTCCTAAGAAGCTTCGTACTTCTCTCACAGTTTTCGGGGGTTGAAGGTTTTCGATTACCTCTATTTTGGATTTGTCTACTTCAATTCCTCTGTTCGAGATGATGTGTCCTAAAACAATTCCTTCTTGTACCATAAAGTGACATTTTTCCCAATTAAGTACTAGGTTTACTTTCACACATCGCTCTAGAACTCTTTCTAGGTTTTCAAGGCATTCTTCAAAGCTTTGTCCGCATACGGAAAAGTCATCCATAAATACTTCCATGATGTTTTCTAGAAAATCGGCGAATATTGCCATCATGCACCTTTGGAAGGTTGCAGGAGCATTACACAAGCCAAACGACATTCGTCTATAAGCGAAGGTACCAAAAGGACACGTGAACGTTGTCTTTTCTTGGTCATCAGGGTGAATTGGTATTTGAAAGAAACCTGAGTAACCGTCTAGATAGCAGAAATGAGAATGTTTTGCTAATCGTTCTAACATCTGGTCAATGAATGGTAAAGGGAAATGATCTTTTCGGGTTGCTTTGTTTAGTTTCCTATAGTCAATGCATATTCTCCATCCCGATTCAATTCGTTTGGTTATAGTTTCTCCTTTTTCATTTTCAATGACTGTTACACCTCCTTTCTTTGGTACTACGTGTACAGGACTAACCCATTTGCTATCAGATATAGGGAATATGATACCTGCCTCTAATAACTTGGTTATTTCCTTCTTCACTACCTCACTCAGGATCGGGTTTAGTCTCCTCTGGTGTTCCCTAGAAGTTTTACAGTCTTCTTCTAGCATGATGCGGTGCATACAAATAGAAGGACTTATTCCTTTAAGATCGGTGATGTTGTATCCTAGTGCGGTTGGATATTTTCTTAAGATATGCAGGAGTTTTTCTGTTTCGAGTCTTCCTAGGTCAGCATTAACTATCACTGGTCGTTCAAGTTCTAAGTCTAGGAATTCATATCTCAGATTTTTGGGAAGTGTTTTCAGGTCTAGGGTTGGTTTCTTAAGGCATTGCATAGGGTCCGGTGTTATTGCTAAACATTGGTTAAGTTTGTCTTCTACAAGATAGTCAGATGATTTGTCTTTTTCTAACTCTGTTTCTTTTATGCATTCATCGATGATATCCATGAAGTAACATGTATCTTCTATTGCAGGTGCTTTCAAAAATTGGGAAAGAATGAACTCAATTTTCTCTTCTCCTACTTCAAAAGTGAGTCGTCCTCGTTTTACGTCTATGATTGCACCGGCCGTTGCTAAGAACGGTCTTCCCAGTATAATGGGTGTAACTTCATCTTCTCTAATATCCATAATTATAAAATCAGTTGGAATGTAGAATTGACCTATGCGCACTGGAACGTTTTCAAGAATTCCTACAGGATATTTAACGGAACGATCTGCTAGTTGCACAGACATTTTAGTTGGTCTTAATTCTCCCATTTCAAGTCTCTTGCATATGGATAAAGGCATAACACTAATACCGGCTCCTAAATCGCATAAGGCTTTGTCAATGACAAATTTTCCTATGTGACAGGGTATAGAGAAACTACCTGGGTCTTTAAGTTTAGGAGGCATATTCTGGATTATAGCGCTACATTCAGCGGTGAGTGTAACAGTTTCGCTATCTTCAAGTTTCCTTTTATTAGAAAGAATTTCTTTTAAGAACTTGGCATATGAGGGCATCTGCGTAATAGCTTCTGTAAACGGAATTGTGACGTTTAATTGTTTTAGTAGGTCAACAAATTTTTTGAATTGGCCCGCATCTTTGGTTTTAATAAGCCTTTGAGGGTAAGGGATAGGTGGTTTATAAGGTGGTGGAGGTACATAAGGTTCCTTCTTTTCTACGGTTTCCTTATTACTCTCTTCCTTTTCCTTAGGTTCACTTTCCTCCTCAGTTGACTTTTTAGAGTTTTGGTTTTCTATCCTTGGGTCAGACGGTCCTTCCACTTCCGTTCCACTTCTCAGTATAATTGCATGAGCGTGGCTTCTTGGGTTAGGTTGGGGTTGTCCAGGAAATGTACCAGTTGGGGCAGCAGTAGGCGCTTGTTGTTGAGCTACTTGTGATATTTGCGTTTCCAACATTTTATTATGGTTAGCCAGGGCATCTACTTTACTTGCTAGTTGTTTAATTTGTTCGCCAGTGTGTACATTCTGGTTTAAGAAATCTTTATTGGTTTGCTGTTGAGAAGCTATAAAGTTTTCCATCATGATTTCCAAGTTGGATTTCCTAGGGGCGTTATTGTTAGGTGTAGATGGGATCGGCTTCTGATATCCCGGAGGTATAGCTGGGGCTTGATTTGGAGATTGTCCAGGTGCGTATAAAGCATTATTACTCTTATATGAAAAATTGGGATGATTCTTCCAATTTGAGTTATAGGTATGCGAGTAGGGGCTTCCTTGAGCATAGTTTACTTGCTCCGCTTGGATTCCTGTTAGGAGTTGACAATCTGCAGGAGTGTGACCTTGGATTCCATAGACTTCGCAGTTCTGAGTTATGGCAACCACGGTGGCTGGAGGTGATACATTTAAACTTTCAATTTTCTGGACCAGAGCATCCACTTTTGCATTAACATGATCAAGGTTACTTATCTCTTACATGCCAGTTTTCGTTTGAGGTTTTTCTACCATTGTTCGTTCGCTTCCCCACTGATAGTGGTTTTGAGCTATGCTTTCGATAAGTTGGTAAGCGTCAGCATAAGGTTTGTTCATTAGTGCACCACCTGCGGCGGCGTCTATTGTTAACCTCGTGTTGTACAGGAGACCATTATAGAAGGTATGAATTACTAGCCAGTCCTCTAAACCATGGTGTGGACAAAGTCTCATCATGTCTTTGTATCTTTCCCATGCTTCGAAGAGAGACTCGTTATCTTTCTGTTTAAATCCATTTATCTGGGCTCTTAACATAGCTGTTTTGCTCGGCGGAAAATATCGGGCATGAAAAACTTTCTTCAACTCGTTCCATGTGGTGACTGAGTTGGAAGGAAGAGATTGAAGCCATCTTCTAGCGCTATCTCTTAACGAGAAAGGAAAAAGACGAAGTCGAATTGCCTCTGAAGTGACACCGTTAGCTTTAACAATATCAGCGTATTGGACAAACATGGATAAATGAAGGTTTGGATCCTCGGTAGGATTTCCAGAGAATTGGTTCTGTTGCACTGCCTGCAACAGTGAAGGTTTAAGTTCAAAGTTGTTTGCTTCGATTGCGGGTGGAGCAATACTCGAATGCGGCTCATCTTGCGATGGAGCGGCGTAATCTCGAAGAGCACGAGCTGGTTCTGCCATCTCGGGTATCGAAGGGAAAATATTTTTGAAATCAGGAAGTTCAACAGGAGGGAGATTGTTTGCAGCACGATATTCCCGAATTCGTCGTAAGACTCGGAGATATAGTTCGATATCGTTGATTCGTAAGTAGAACGGCTCGCCTTGTGAGCGAGTGTGTGGCATACAAATCAACGAAAGAAAGAAAAGAAAGGGAAAAATAAGCCTTAGTCTCTACAGCGTAACAGAAGAGTTATGATATCGACTAAATAAAAGTCCCCGGCAACGGCGCCAAAAACTTGATCGCGAACTTTATGAGTCGAACATGTTCAAGGAAAGAGACCATGGGTCTAGCGTCGAGATCATCGATCTGGCATCGAACTCTGAGGAGCAACCGCTTTTGCTGGGAAGATACAGTATGGCACTGTCAACTCCGCTGGGGATATACAGTCTGACACTGTCAACTCCGCTGGGGATATACAGTCTGACACTGTCGACTCTACTGGTGAATGTATAATCTGAAACAAATGCTTGGGGAAGTACAGCAGTGAGAGTCTGTCGGGGATTGAAGAGTTCAACGCTCGGACCAGCTCTGCAGGGATAAGATACCAAATTCCAACTGTTGAGGAAAAACATCTGCGATCATTTGATGGGGACCTTAAGGAAATGCCCCGAGTGTACCTGTTCTGAATAGATGATCCAAAGCACTTAAAATTTACAGCAATTTTCAATGTTTATTAAGCACGTACCTGTAAAGCTCTTATGTTTCATGATGCAATGTTTATAAAAAATTCGGACGTCATTTTTGCAAACAAAACAGTAAAATGGAAATGAACACAGAGATGTACTGAATAACATGATTTTATTGATTGAGTGGCCTCTGAATAGGTATTTACATTAGGAAGCAATCCCTGGAAAGAGGTAATTACACAACAGAGAAAAACAGAAATTAATCTAATGGCAATGTAAAATGGATTTCTATCGGGTTCCAATTCTTCTAAGATTCGCTCGTCTTCAAGATCCTCCAGATGATTAGCTTTCCGAAAAAGGCGATTGGACTGTTTCCCATCCTTCGGAAGTTTCCGGTTATCGACAGGAGATGATATTTATAATTACTCAGAACGCAGCCATTCGCTTAATCCCTAACTTTTGCCTGGATCGCCCTTTCGGGTTTTCAATCCACCGGGATACCCATTTTTGCCTAAGTTTCCCTTTCAGGTTTTCAACTTACCGGGTGTACAATCTTTTCATTTTTAATCCCTAACTTTTGCCCGAACCTTTTTCATTTTCTTGGTTCGCCGGGATGCCTATTTTTTTGCCTGGATTATTCTTTTTATCGTCCAGCGGGTCTATTTTATGCGAAGTATTTTTTAACTGCGTCTGAGTTCACAGGGGAAGTGAAGTTTTCACCATCCATAGTTGCAAGCATTAAGGCTCCACCATCAAAAACCTTGGTGACAATATACGGTCCATCATAGTTAGGAGTCCACTTGCCCCTGTGATCTGTTTGAGGAGGAAGGATCCTTTTCAACACCAAATCTCCGACTTGGAAGCATCAAGGACGCACTTTCTGATCAAAGGCTCTCTTCATCCGACTCTGATACAATTGCCCATGACAAATGGCTGTCATTCGCTTCTCTTTGATAAGACTCAACTCATTGAACCTTGTCTGAATCCATTCAGTTTCGTCTAACTTGACATCCAACATGACTCTTAGAGAAGGAATCTCCACTTCAACAGGTAGGATTGCTTCCATACCATACACAAGGGAATAAGGGGTTGCCCCGGTCGAGGTACGTACTGAAGTACGGTACCCATGCAAGGCGAAGGGTAGCATCTCGTGCCAATCTTTGTACGTAACAACCATCTTCTGCACAATCTTCTTTATGTTCTTATTTGCTGCCTCAACAACACCGTTCATCTTAGGACGATAAGGGGAAGAGTTGTGATGTTGAATGTTGAAGTTCTTGCACAACTCCTTCATCATTTTGTTATTGAGATTAGAACCATTATCAGTAATGATTCTTTCAGGAATCCCATAACGATAAATGATTTCTTTCTTGATGAATCGGGCAACCACATGTCTGGTGACCTTCGCAAATGACGTTGCTTCGACCCACTTGGTGAAATAGTCGATGGCAACAAGGATGAAACGATGCCCATTGGAAGCAGTCGACTCAATCTTTCCAATTATATCAATTCCCCACATAGCAAATGGCCACGGCGAAGACATCACATTCAGAGGATTTTGCGGCACATGCACCTTATCAGCATAAATCTGGAATTTATGACACTTACGAGCATATTTGAAACAATCAGATTCCATGGTCATCCAGTAATAACCCGCTCTCAACAATTTCTTAGCCATTGCATGTTTGCCGGCATGAGTACTGAAGGAGCCTTCATGAACTTCCTGCATTAACATGTCTGCTTCGTGTCTATCCACGCATCTGAGCAAAACCATGTCGAAGTTCCTCTTATACAACACATCGTCTTTGTTCAAGAAGAAACTGATCGCGAACTTTATGAGTCGAATTTGGGGTACAAACTGCAAGTGCACAATTCTATCGCGTAGTTTTAAAAGATATCGATCCCACAGGGACTTATGAATCGATATACCGTTATCTAAGGTTACTTCGTAAAGCTAAGGCGGGTAATACTTTGATTGTTTGGGGAAAAGTTAAAACTAAAAATAGGATCTAAATTAAATATCAACTAAACGGATATCGGTATGTAGTTCGTCGTAATTAGGGAATCAATTCTTCGTTGGTTTCTTGGTTTTAAAATAAATCTTTTCAGTTGACACTATTGATTAAAAGTCTTATCTCAAACTCTCGCTCTGTTGAATAAACTATGATTTTATATTAACGTAGCTGTCACTTATTAGTTAAGTCAAAAACCACTTTTTGAAAACAATAGAATCCGTAGAAACTCTTTTTAAGAAAACACTAATCGTTTAAACACCCTTATCTCAAACTCTCGCTCTGTTGACTTAGGTTATATAATTAAATTCAAATGCTTAACTCTCGTCCTCACATTCATTCTTTAAAAATACTTTTTGAAAAAGATTAGAATTTAATTAACTCTAAAAATTGCTCTCGCCCTGATCTAGAATTAATGTCCAATTTACACTGTCCAGTCAAAAACTCAAACTCTCGTTCTATTGCTTTTAACTTCTTTATGTCTTTTACTTTCGTACCAAAACCTTGTTATTAAACCTGTAAATTGAGACCGTGAAAAGAGTGATTTTAATTTCAAACTTAATTAAACCAACTTGGTTTTGATTCCTTCATTCCGCTTACTCTACATACCGATACCTAAATAAATTAGCCAGACATGCTAAACAGACTTAAATAATTATCATGCATAAACAAATTCATCTCAGGCAAATAATATAAATAAACAGTAAAGCAGGGCATATATAAATTCAAACAATAATTAAAGAACCTGAGTAATTAACAACAGTCTTGAACACTCCACCACAGACCGGTTGGATTTGTTCTTGAATTCTTCAATCAAACAGAAAAATAAAAGCGAAGGAATAAAAAAACTAGATTCTAACGTAAGGTTAGATCCGGTGAAAGGTACACAATAGTTTCCGGTGTAGAAACTATTGTGCGAAAAAGAATTAATTAAGTGCTGAAAAAGAAAATAGAAATTGCAAAGGAAACAATATAAAAGTTGTAAAAATAATGCTGTAAAATATGCTTATGCTGCTGGAAGAGAAAAAGTGCAAAAAGAGAAAACGGCGAAGAAGCAAAACGTCCCGAGGGTTTGCCAAAAACTACAATTTATATTGGTCTCTTCTCGTAACTGCTTCCAAAGGTCTTCCGCGTCAAAGGGTCTTCACGTGCCAAATGGTCAGGCGTACAAATAGGCCTCAACGTCTCTGAAGCCAAAAATATAGGAGACTGGTGTGACGTCCGTCACACCATGTGTGACGCTCGTCACACAAGTGGATAAAGCGTGACGCTCGTCACAGCCTTTGTGACGCTCGTCACAGGCACAGCGCCTGTGCTTTTGGGCTGGGCTTTGGCTTTTGATATTTGCTTCTTTTCATCCCTATTTGCACCTCCTTTTCTTCCTTTTTTTCTTGTGCTTCAAATAAACTACCTGAGATAAATAGAAAGAAAATACCGCGTAATATCGAATAAAATGAAATAAATTGAAGTAAATAATAATATAATTTAATTAAATTGAGTCCTAGAATGTGATACTATTTCATGTTATCAGAAACTGCCTGTCAATCTTCTCAAAGTCTTCCTATCATTGTTGGATGCCCCTGCAGGGTACTCCTGATTCTTCAGAAAGCACTTGATTTCGTGATACCAGGGCTTGTCATCAACTACCAGTTCAGTAGTAAACACATACGCGGCTCTATCGAGGCGCATAACATCGATCCTAGGAGCATAGTTCCACCGAGTCACTTTGATCATGGAGGATAGAGTAGCAAGAGCGTCTGCCATCTGGTTCTCATCACGAGGTATATGATACAGCCTTACTGTTGTGAAGAAAGTCAACAGTCTTCTAGTGTAGTCTCTATAGGGGACCAAATTAGGCTGGAGAGTATTCCAATCACCATTCACTTGATTGATCACTAGAGCTGAATCTCCAAAGATGTCCAGAGTCTTGATTCTCAAATCAATGGCCTGCTCAATACCCAAGATACATGCTTCATACTCAGCTTCATTATTGGTGGACTCGAAAGTCAGACGAGTGGTGAAAGGCATGTGGGTACCTTTCGGGCTGGTAATGACAACACCAATTCCACTTTCTTTGGCATTGACGGCCCCATCAAACATTAAAGTCCATTTTTCATCTGGATCAGGTCCCTCCTTAACAACTGGCTCTTCACAGTCTTTCATCTTGAGGAACGTGATGTCTTCATCCGGAAAATAAAACTTTATCGGCTCATAATCATCAATCGGCTGTTGAGCAAGATAATCCGACAGAACACTCCCTTTGATGGCTTTCTGGGACGTATACTGGATGTCGTACTCTGTCAGTACCATTTGCCAACGAGCAATCCTTCCGGTGAGAGCTGGCTTCTCAAATATATACTCGACTGGATCCATTTTGGAGATCAGTAAGGTCGTGTGAGTCAGCATGTATTGTCTCAATCGCTTAGCAGTCCATGCAAGTGCATAACATGTCTTTTCAAGCATTGAGTATCTCGACTCGTAATTTGTGAATTTTTTACTCAGGTAGTAGATGGCATGCTCTTTCCTACCTGTCTTGTCGTGTTGACCGAGAACACAACCCATGGAATTATCAAGTTCTGTCAAATACATAATCAGCGGTCTCCCTGGGACTGGAGGCATAAGGATTGGAGGATTCTGCAAATACTCTTTTATCTTCTCGAAAGCCCTTTGGCAATCATCACTCCACCTGATGGCCTGATCTTTTCTCAACAATTTGAATATTGGCTCATACGTGGCTGTTAGGTGAGAGATGAACCTTGCAATGTAGTTCAACCTTCCTAAGAAACCACTGACTTATTTTTCTGTTCTTGGCTCAAGCATTTCTTGTATCGCTTTCACTTTGGCCGAATCCACCTCAATCCCTTTTTCACTAACAATAAAACCCAGCAGTTTTCCAGATCTCACCCCGAAAGTACACTTGTTCGGATTAAGCCTCAGCTTGAATTTCCTCAAACGCTCAAACAGTTTCTGCAAATTCACCAGATGTTCTTCTTCCATCTGAGATTTGACAATCATATCATCAACGTAAACCTCGATTTCATGATGAATCATATCATGGAAAAGAGTTACCATAGCTCGTTGATATGTTTCCCCAGCATTTTTCAGACCAAACGACATCACCTTGCAGCAGAAGGTGCCCCATGGGGTTATGAAATTTGTCTTCTCCATGTCTTCTGGTGCCATCTTAATTTGATTATAGCCAGAAAAGCCATCCATGAAGGAGAATACCGAGAACTGAGCCGTGTTATCCACCAAAACGTCGACGTGAGGTAATGGGAAATCATCTTTAGGACTAGCTCTGTTCAGATCCCGGTAGTCAACACACATCCGTACCTTTCCATCCTTTTTAGGTACTGGAACGATATTTGCAACCCATGGCGGATAATTTGTAACCGCTAGGAACCATACGTCCAACTGTTTTTGCACTTCTTCCTTTATCTTGACAGCCATCTCTGGTCTTGTTCTTCTGAGCTTCTGCTTGACCGGAGGATAATCCTCTTTGAGAGGCAAACAGTGTACCATAATGTCTGTGTCAATCCCTGGCATGTCCTGATAAGACCAAGCAAAGATGTCAACATACTCTTGCAGCAATTCAATCAGCCCCTTCTTCACATTATCTTCCAAAGCAGCCCCTATTTGGATTTCTCTCTTGACGTCCTCGGTGCCAAGATTAATCACTTCAACAGACTCTTGATGCGGTTGAATGACCCTTTCCTCCTGTTTTAATAACCTGGCAAGTTCTTCAGGGAGTTCACAGTCTTCATCACCCTCTTCTTCAGCTTGAAAGATTGGATTTTCAAAGTCGAAGCGAACCATAGCAGAATCGTTATCAATAGGATCCGGTGACGTGCATCTGCATGAGTGATGGTATGTGCTTATGAGTGTGAACAAGGAGTGAAAACTAAACAAAACATTGCCAAATATTTTTTGATTTCTAAAAACTGCAAAAATAGAAAGACAGTGAACAAAATATTTGAATGCAAAAAGACGTCCTTTATTTATGATAAAAAATGCAGGTATCCACATAGATGAGCCCTACAATGAGTCATTACGCCCTGGGCGGAATGTAAGACTTGGATATGCATGAATAAACAAAGAAAATTACTCTTCAAGAAGAGTGGCTTGGATAATCTCTTCAGAAGACCAGTTGCGGAGAACTTCACCCGGGACCCTTGGACGCACCTAGTTGTCAATGTCGCAATCACTATCCCCATCTTCTTTGTCGATTGTAGAGATCTGGATGACATCTTTGACTGATTTGACTTCTCCCTCGACCATGTTAACATTTGCTCCACCATGCTGTGGCATGGGATTGTTGACAACATTAGGAGCCGGCGCAAAGTTAATGGCCTTTGAGTCAATAAGGTCCTGAACTACGTGCTTAAAAGCTTTGCAGTTCTCAATAGTGTGGCCAGGTGCCCCAGAGTGGAACTCACACCTAGCATTGGCGTCATAACCCATTGGAAGCCTGCCAACGGGAGGAGCCAAAGTGCGTAACTGCACAAGTTGCAAATGTTGAAGGTTGGGAAGCAACTGGGCATACGACATCGGAAGAGTGTCGAAACGCATATCCATCATCCTCTGTCTCTGTTGATAAGCAGGTCTGTTACCCTGTTGTTGTTGGTATTGATTTTGTTGACGTTGTGGTTGTTGTTGTTGCACTGGTGCCGCAGCCGGAATGGTCACTGCTGCATCATAAGGTTGTTGATGGTAATTCTGAAAGTTATTCCTCCGGTTACCCCTGTTCTGATGAGAAGACACAACATTTGCATCCCCTTCTCTCCTCTTCTGTCCTCCTAAGAACGGCTTCTTTGACTCCGAAGATGATCCAACCCCATTTTGGATCTTACATGTCTTCAAGTAGTTCTCCACCCTGTCACTGGTAGAGACCACATCAGCAAAATTCGAGGCGTTGCAACCCACCAGACGCTCCAAATAAGATCCAGGCAGTGTGTTCATAAACATGTTGGCCATCTCTTTTTCCAACATCAGAGGCTGAACACGGGAAGCCATCTCTCTCCAGCGTTGAGCATACTCTTTGAAGCACTCATTGCTCTTGAGAGACAGATTCTGGAGCTGAGTCCTGTCAGGTGCCATATCCGCATTGTACTGATATTGCTTCATAAAGGCCTCAGCCAAGTCTCTCCAGCAGCGAATATGGGCTCTGTCCAGCCTCATATACCACTCCAAGGATGCCCCAGCTAGGCTGTTCTGGAAGAAGTACATGAGCAACTTCTCATCATCAGAATACGCGATCATCTTACGGAAGTAGGCTTGCACATGAGTCTTCGGGCAAGAGTTGCCATTGTACTTATCAAACACGGGGACTTTGAATTTTGGCGGAACTCTCACGCCTGGGACCAGCCCCAAGTCAGCAACATCCACACCAAGAGCATTCTGCCCTTCCACAGCTTTCAACCTCTCTTCCAGTCTCCGAAACATAGGGTCCATACCATGGCCCATGCCAAAGTCCTCCTGAAGTAGAGGGAATTGATCCTCCTAATCATCATGGATGGGTTGTTGACCAAGGTTTCCATGTGGGATTGGGATAGGCCCCGGTCCATTGGGTCCATTAGCCTCTCTAGCGGGAGGATCAGCCATAACCTCCGGTTGAGTAGTAAGGGGATTCCCCTGTACCAACAATCTAATCTCCTGTTGTCCCTGAGCCACTCCTTGGACCACTTCCATGAACTGATTCATGCGAATCCTCATCTCAGCGAGCTCTGCTTGTAAACCTTCCATTGCTCTCTGTTGATTCCTTCGGGTACCGTATTGGTGAACGCCTGAGTCAGCTATCCTAATAATGGAATACCAAATAAGATGAGAACACTGCGGCGGTACTTGTTATGCAAGACATGCTAATGAATATGCAAATGCAATGACATGTTTATCAATTTCAATGGGTATTCTACCCCTTGATTCTAGTCTCACATTGGATAAACAGTGTAAGAAAACCCCGACTAGAATCAAGAAGAAGATATAAACCCCTAGGAATAGATAAACATGATGCATGCAATGCTTATGATTTAATTTTTATATCAGAGGAACTTTAGAGTCTTATTTGCAAATTTTGGAAATATTAAACGTTTATCACATACGGAAATATCACGTCAATTAATATTTGGAAATGTTTTTACGCCAAAGAAGTACAGTCTTGGTAACCAAATACAATACAAGAGATAAGGAAAACGAACATCCTATGGATCCCTAGAAGCAATCTTCCAAAGCCCTCGAGACCGGAAGATAAGCTACACGAAGCCTCTTCACCTCCCTCTCATAGGCTGCCTCCATATCTGCCTTCTCTTTGGCGAGTCGATCATACTTCCTCTTCCAAAACTTGGAAGACTGAGGAAGTAGAGAAGTCCATGCGTCATCAGGATCATCAATAACCTGGTGCTCAAGGAACTCTATCAAAGCATCCTTCTCTCTGATCTGCTGAAGCAACTCCTCTCGTTCACGGATCCAAGCACGCGAACGGTCTTCGTCTCTCAACTCCTCTACTCCTTGGCTAGGGAGGGTTGAAGGCCCAACCACAACCAAAGGTGTGGGTCTTGGATAGTCATAAGGCATGAGGTACTCAGAAGCTCTCCTCCTAACCCAAGAGGTATAGGGTTCCAAAGCGATACAGTTCTTTGGACCTAGCTCCTTCCTTCCTTTTTTATGGATCTTGCGCCAAGCGCGGACCATCCTGCCCTTTAAGCCTTGGGGATCTTTACCCTCCTGAAAGAACACGCCCTCTAACAGAATGTTATTGGGTTTATCCTTTAGGGGGAACCCAAGCTGACGACGTGCCAAAATAGGGTTGTAGTTAATTCCACCGCATGTACCAAGAAGAGGTACATTGGAGAATTCACCATAAGAGTCGATAATCTGCACACCATCATATACACGGTTGTACCAAAAGATATCATCATTAGTGAGAGACATAAGTCTCGTGGACCACCATAGACATCCTTTGTTCTCCTTGAAGGCGAACGTCTGAGGCAAGTGCAAAATAAACCACTTGTACAACAGGGCAAACAGCACAC
This sequence comes from Lathyrus oleraceus, assembly GCF_024323335.1. NCBI lineage: Eukaryota > Viridiplantae > Streptophyta > Magnoliopsida > Fabales > Fabaceae > Lathyrus > Lathyrus oleraceus. The sequence goes on from NC_066581.1 coordinate 277,985,758, forward strand.
AATGGTACCACCGCCCTTTGCATTCCTCATATGCAAAGAGAAATAAGTGTCACCCAACAGAGTAGGAATGATATTAAGAGTAGAGAAAATCCTAATGGCGTTCACATCCACAAACTTCTCGATGTTGGGGAATGACAATAGCCCATAGATGAGAAGTACAAATATGGCCTCAAAGGCGTCCTCACTCATGGCCTTCCCAAACATAGTAGCTTGAGCAATGAGGAAATCAGACGGGAGACCTTGAATTCCACCTTTGGTAATCATATGAGCACCAATAATAGATTCATCTATACGCAACAGATCAACAATCTCTTGAGAAGAAGAAACTCTCTCCAAGCCACTGAACGGCAACTGGTCTAGGATAGGTATGCCCACAAGATAGGCATACTCCTCAAGCGTGGGCAAAAGCTGGAAATCCGGAAAAGTGAAGCAACGGTACAAGGGATCATAGAACTGCACCAACACACTCATTAGACCTTCATCCACTTGAGTAACCAGAATAGACAGAAGCTTCCCATGACGAGCCTTGAATTCCAAGGGATCTAATACATAGGATGTCAAACTCCTTAACTCTTTCAAGTTGGGTTGTCTGAGACTGTACTTCTTCGTATTCCTTCTTTGCTTATCCATGTCTGAAAATTTGCAAATAGACCTCTTAAGTTCCTTGAAAGTTTTCTCATTGTTGATGATATGGATGTGTATGAATGCATGAATGCATGGATGCAACAATCACACTCAAGGATCAAGCAAATCATACCACACAAAGGTCATGGGATGGATCAAGTCATCCTTAATATCAATCATCCATTTTGGTGGATTATGGTTTACACCTTATCAACACCCAAGTTCCATTGATATTAAGGATACACAAGAACGGATCAACCACGAATCAAGGGTTTGTTACGAGTCACGAGCATGGAGTCTTGGTTAAGAACCACCCAAAGGGAGTGTAATATGGTTAAACCTGACAATCATGTTCTACAAGAGGTTCCCATAGTCATCATCCCATCTTTCGGATATTATCGGATAAACGACTACTCGTATTCCAAAAATATTCTCAAGAGAGACTCTTATGAGTGTAGTATCGCGTAACAATCGTATCAAATCTTACACTTGAACGATCTTCACACTACGTCCTAAAAATAGGTCAAGATGGGCGTTGTAAACTAAGGTCCTTGGCTTCTAAGGCATATATTGGAAAGAGTAATGCCTAACCACGACTACTCGTGTGACATTATTGATCCCAACATAACCTCCACCAAGTGAATGGGCTTGCAAGTCAACTTGCTATGGAATAACTCCACACAAGTCAACAAGACTATGCCATTCTCCTATCCTAAGTGCACTTGAGTTCGGGTATAGAACTCATCTCACAAAGATCACCAAGCATACAAGGAATTAATATTCAAACAATTCAATCATTACATACAATACAGTAATCCCAAATTCACAAAAATATGTCACAAAGCAATATACCATACAATATAACAAATATGAAAAGTAGGAAAAACCCACTAGGCAAATGATAGTCCCCAGCAGAGTCGCCACTTTTCTGTAGCGGGGTATTTGTTACCATTAGAGATATTGACTAAACCCAAGGTAAACCATACAAGTCGAGTCGCCACCGCACTTCTATTTATCCAAAGGAATGGTTAGAAAGCGAACAAAAACCTAAAAGCTTTATCGAATAAAAAACTAGTAAAAATGTCAGAGATATGGGTAAGGGGTTTGGTTATGCAATGGGAAGGTTTTAAGCACCCAAAACATCCTAGGTACTCCTAGGGAGCCCTTTTCATAAGTGTTGTTCTAGTCTAAAGGGTGTAGGTATATCTAAAGTACTATTTACTAAAAGGAAGGTTAAAAGAAAATGACTCGCAAGGATGTCACATCCACTGCCTACGTATCTCATCTGAGTATGAGAATCAGAGTCTTCGTAGCTCGGCTACCTATGGGTTAAAGATAAGTATGCTCGGTAAGACGTCGCGTCTTATGCCTACGTATCTCATCTGGAATGAGAATCAGAGCAAAACGTAGTTCGGCTAACTAGGGGTTAAGGATTGCCATCTGAACATGGACTTACAAAAAAGGACACCAGCTGTGTCAAAGGAGGGTGGGCAGTGTGTTCAATGTCCTAGCAGTAGGTGTCGCAGCTCACTGAATCGAGTCTTAGGAAATTACCTCTTTGCAATAGAACGGACTGACATGCCACAAGTTCGGAGACGCAAGGAAGGTCTAAAAGTGGGGAAGCTCTGCTCTAGAGTTGTCATGCAATATGGACCTATGTGTTAGGATTTACAAAGGGGAACATCTACCTAATGTTAGCATGCAAAGAATAGGGGAATTCTACCTATGTTATCATACAAAGGGTTCTACCTAATGGGTGCTACCTAAACGGAACAAGAGTCGACGGATGGAGCGCGGAGAGGAGTTACGGATAAGGGTAGATGGTGATGCTGGAGGCAATCGACTTACACGTAGATGGTGATGCCTGAGGCAATCGACTTACAAGAGGATGGATGAATGCGTGTTGGTTCTGTTAAGTTTTGAAAGTGATTACTCGACGTTGGATCGAGCTTTTGATCTTATTTTGAAATGGTTATCGGATGTTCGTTTTAATTCTTGTATTAATAGGTGACTAAAGAAATAAAGAAATAAATATTATACATTTTATGTGAAATTCTAGTTATCAGACTTTGGATGTCACACTGGTTGTTATGACATCCAATTCTGCACAGACAGGGATTATGCAGAACTTAATTGTAAGTGCAGTAAATAACACAAGTAATTGTTCACCCAGTTCAGTCCAACATGACCTACATCTGGGGGCTACCAAGCCAGGGAGGAAATCCACTATTAGTAGTATCAATTCAAAGCTAAACTCACCCGTTTACAACTTATCACTTAATCCCTACCCAATGCAATTTCAATCTTAATCTAAGATCAGAGTTCCTACTCACTCCCCCTCAATCACCTCAGTGATATTAAAAACACTTTGAAGTCACACTTCAAAAACAACTCTTGGTTATGCTTCACAGCTTAAACCAAGATACACAGCACTCACGCTTAAAAGCTTTGAGTGACACAACACTTACAACTCAATGAACACCCTATGCCAAAGCAATCATCTATTTGATAATGACTTGGCTTACAAGATACGTCTAATTCTAGACTCACAAAAATACAGCAGTGAAGTGAGATGGACACACTAAATCTTCACGCCTCAAAATCCCTGAAACTGAATGGAGGAATGCCTTCCTTTTTATATTGCAGCACCTGGGCTTTTGCACCTGTATTTTCCTGAATTTTAGGTCACATACGTTCCCTCAAATTCAATATTTAGGTTGCTAACAAATAGGCTATTTGTTAGGTTCATTGAATGTAGCTTGGTTGTTGATTTCCTGAATTTTCTCTAAGCTGTTGACTTCCTAAAGAATAGCCTGAGAAAGCTGTAACAGAAAACTGAACAACCTACAATTTAGCATATGCTGTCAGGCATGAATGTCACGACATTCAGCTTGACATCAAGGTCCATATGCTGAGTCTGTTTTCCCAGAAAACAGACTGTACAAATCTGCTGATCTGTACATGATCAATATGACCATACTACAGTACCAGCTTACATTAGTAAATGTCAAAGTGTCCAACTTAACATTTACACAGTTGGCCTTAGGTTAGTTCTGTAATTCTCTTGAAGAACAAACTAACTAATATGCTGAAGTATAGCAGAACACCACTCTGCCCAATCTTCAGTAGCTGCTGTCAATGATGAATGTCACAACATCCAGTTTGACATTCAATCAGTAGGCCTTATGCCAGGTCTGGTTCTTCCTTGATAACCAGACTGCAAGTGAATACTAAGTTCTAACAGAGCTTCTGTTCCTTAGTATCTGTTGACAGGTATGAATGTCACAGCATTCAATAATCCTGTGTTAGCTAGTCCTGCAGTAACTATAATGTAGTTACATATACATGTCATGACATCAGTCAAGACATTAGTGTTTTACCATACAATGCAGCCAATTAAACACCTACAAACTCCCCCTTTGGCAAATTTTTGGCTAAAACACTTTGATCCCCATAACAGAGTTCATAGCAGCGGAAACACTCACCTAGCAGGAAATAATACTAGCTAAAACACTCAGAGTGGCAGCACACTCACACACATGGAAGTTAAATAAAACTTCACATAGCAGCACACACATATTAGAAGTTGCACCTAAACTTCAATATCTGCTGCAGGGGGGGGAATCTTCAGATCTGTCATGAGAGTCTGTTGTAGAGACTTACTCTGTTTGTCAGGGATGGATGGTTATTACTCCCCCTTTTTGTCACAAATGTTGCCAAAGCCAACAACATTGTCAGAGCACAATGACAGAGTTCCAGACTTGGTTTTACTTCATAGTTTCAACCAAGTTCACATCCACTTGATCTTGCTTCACAGCTTCGATCAAGTGATCACCCACTTTTGCTTTACAGTAGGTACCACCATATCAGATGCCATGATTTTGTTTCTGACATCCAGAACCACTCCTGCATGAACAGCATCCTTGAACTCCTGCAGGTACAGAGGCCTTCTCTCTGTAGGGTGTCCCCTTACCCTCTTGTATTCACCCTTGTTGCGCGCAGCATAGCTATGATGAGTTGACCAATCATAGTCTTGTACAAATTGTTTAATAGGCAGAGATATTAAACAATTTATCCCAACCATCAGTGGTTGCTATAATGTCTCAGAGAGACATATTCCCAGTTTGCTCCTTAAGTTTTCAAACTGAGTAGCATCCAGAGCCTTTGTAAATATGTCAGCCAGTTGAAGATCCGTGGCTACATGTTCCAAAGTGATCACCTTGTCTTCCACCAGATCTCTGATGAAGTGGTGCCTAATGTCAATATGTTTGGTCCTGCTGTGTTGGATGGGATTCTTGGAGATGTTGATGGCACTGAGATTATCACAGAACAATGTCATGACATTTTGAGTGACATTGTACTCAGTGAGCATTTGTTTCATCCAAACCAGTTGGGAGCAACTGCTTCCAGCCGCTATGTATTCAGCCTCTGCAGTGGACAAAGAAACACAGTTCTGCTTCTTGCTGAACCACGATATGAGGTTTTCTCCTAAGAAGAAACATCCACCTGATGTGCTTTTTCTGTCATCAGCACTTCCAGCCCAATCAGCATCACAGTACCCAGATAGGACAGGCTCAGACCCATGTGAGTACAGTATCCCATAGTCACACGTCCCATTGATGTACTTGAGGATCCTTTTGACTTGATTCAAGTGACTCACCTTGGGCTCTGCTTGATATCTGGCACACACTCCAACTGCATAGGAAATGTCAGGTCTACTTGCAGTTAGATACAGCAGACTACCTATCATGCTTCTGTATAGGCATTGATCAACACTGGGTCCTCCATCATCCTTGGTTAACTTCAGATGAGTAGGAGCTGGAGTCCTTTTGTGCCTGGCATGATCCATACCAAACTTCTTAACTATGTTCTTGGCATACTTGCTTTGGGAGAGAAACATGGAGTCCTCCATTTGGTTTACTTGCATTCCAAGGAAATAGGTCAGTTCTCCCACTAGACTCATTTCAAACTCAGATTGCATCTGGTGAACAAATTTTTTAACCATTTGTTCTGACATTCCACCAAAGACTATATCATCCACATAGATTTGAGCAATCATGATTTTGCCTTCCTCATCCTTCACAAACAAGGTTTTATCTATGCCACCCTTTCTGTATCCATTTGTGGTCAGAAATTCGGTTAACCTTTCATACCAAGCTCTGGGTGCTTGCTTCAACCCATACAAGGCTTTCTTCAGCTTGTATACATGCTCAGGTTGGTCAGGATCACTAAACCCTTTGTGTTGTTCCACATAGACTTCTTCATTCAGGTAGCCATTCAAGAATGCACTCTTCACATCCATTTGAAAAAGCTTAAACTTCAGGATGCATGCTACCCCCAACAGCAATCTGATGGACTCAAGTCTAGCCACAGGAGCAAATGTCTCATCAAAGTCTACTCCTTCAACTTGAGTGTATCCTTGAGCTACTAGTCTTGCTTTATTTCTAGTAATTACTCCTTTCTCATCAGATTTGTTTTTGTAGATCCACTTGGTACCAATGATGTTGGACCCTTCAGGTCTTGGAACCAGCTCCCATACTTCATGCCTTGTGAACTGCTCGAGTTCCTCTTGCATGGCAATGATCCAGTATTCATCAGTCAGGGCTTCTTTCACATTCTTTGGTTCAACCTTGGAGACAAAGCAGGAATTGGAGTTTATTCCCCTTGACCTGGTAGTTACACCACTGGTGGGATCCCCTATGATAAGATCCTTAGGGTGGTCTTTCTGAATTCTGATAGATGGCACTTTGGCAGGTGCTTCTACTTCACATTCAGGAGGAGGTTCCTGTACTTCTTCAGGCTTGACTGGACTGTCAGTTGGACTATCAAGGAATGTTTCAACATCCTCCATGACATCGGTTCCTTCCTCTTTATCATCCACAATGACATTTATGGATTCCATCAGGACATTGGTCCTGTAGTTGAACACTCTATAGGCTCTGCTGTTCGTGGAGTATCCCAGAAATACGCCTTCATCACTTTTGGGATCTAGCTTCCTTCTCTGTTCACGATCTGTGAGAATGTAGCATTTACTTCCAAAAATATGAAAGTACTTCACAGTGGGTTTTCTACCCTTCCATATTTCATACAGAGTGGAGGAGGTTCCTTTTCTCAAGGTGACTCTGTTGTGAACATAGCACGCCGTATTCATTGCTTCAGCCCAAAAGTGCATAGGGAGCTTCTTTGCATGAATCATTGCTCTGGCAGATTCTTGAATAGTTCTATTTTTTCTTTCAACTATTCCATTCTGCTGAGGAGTTATAGGGGAGGAGAACTCATGGCTTATTCCTTCAGATGAGCAGAACTCATCAAACTTGGAATTCTTGAATTCAGTGCCATGATCACTTCTAATCCGGACCACACAACTGTCCTTTTCTCTTTGAAGTCTTATGCACAGATCCTTGAAGACATCAAATGTATCTGACTTCTCTCTGATGAAGTTTATCCACGTGTATCTGGAATGGTCATCAACCACCACGTAGGCATACTTCTTCCCTCCAAGACTTTCCACCTGCATAGGTCCCATTAGGTCCATGTGCAGCAGTTCCAGAACTCTGGAGGTTGTGGAATGTCCCAGCTTTGGGTGTGACATCTTGGTTTGCTTGCCCACTTGGCATTCTCCACAGACTCTTCCTTCATCAATCAGAAGCTTTGGCATTCCTCTGACTGCTTCCTTGGATATGATCTTCTTCATTCCACGTAAGTGGAGATGGCCAAGTCTTCTATGCCACAGCTTCACCTCCTGTTCTTCCTTGGCTGAGGAGCAAGTTGTGGAAAAGTTAGAGAGGTCAGGTTCCCACAGATAGCAGTTGTCTTTGGACCTGGTTCCTCTCATAACTTCCTGATTGTCACCATTTGTCACAATGCACTGCTCCTTCGTAAACTGAACATGAAAACCTTGATCACACAGCTGACTTATACTGATGAGGTTTGCAGTTAGTCCTCTTACTAACAGCACATTGTTCAGTTTTGGCACTCCAGAACAGTCCAGTTTGCCCACACCTCTGATTTTTCCTTTGGCACCATCACCAAAAGTCACATAGCTGGTGGTGTGAGGTTGAATGTCTACCAGTAGATTTTCCATACCAGTCATATGTCTTGAGCATCCACTGTCAAAGTACCAGTCTTCTCTGGAAGAAGCCCTTAGGGCAGTGTGTGCTATCCTAGCATACCATTGTTGCTTCTTAATGGGAACACATCGCTTGCGTGTGTTATGCTTAGGTCTGACAGGTGAGGCTCTGTTAGGGAAGCCATGAATCCAGTAGCAGAAGGCTTTTATATGTCCAAGCCTGCCACAGTGGTGACACCTCAAATTCTGGAATATTCTCTTCTGATGATCATTCATCCTAGCTCCTCGATGTTGAGACATCGGTTTTGACATCTGCTTGAACTTCTGAACTTTAGCCTTTGGGCGTTTGTGTTCAGCTCTTTTTCTAAATCCTAGCCCAGATTTGGTTCCAGACTGCTGTCCCACCTTTAGGATTTCTTCCAAGGTGTCAGTTCCCTTATTCATCATTCTGATGGATTTGGTCATCTGGTTCAGCTTGGAGGTCAGCAGGGCTATCTCATCATTCAGCCCTTCTATGGCAGACAGTTGTTTCTGTCTCTCATCTTCCAGTTCCTTGATGAGTTTCTTCTGCTTTTCACCTTGTGCACGTACTTCTGCATTGGTGGTACACAGCTTCTTATATGCTGCAGCAAGTTCATCAAAGGTCAGCCCATCTGCACTTGTGTCATCTTCAGAGACACACACACTAGTTAGTGCAGTGACATGTTTGGCAGATTCTCCTTCAGATTCACTTTCAGAATCTCCTTCAGACCATGTGATAGCTAGCCCCTTATTTTGCAATTTGAGGTAAGTAGGACATTCAGCTCTGACGTGTCCATACCCTTCACAACCATGACACTGGATTCCCTTCCCATGGTTGAATTTTTCTTCAGAAGTTGATCTTTTCTTAATGTCAGACGGGATGTTCTTGACATTGGGTCTACCTCTTTGATCAATCTTCTTCATGAACTTGTTGAATTGCCTTCCAAGCATGGCTAAGGCTTCTGATATACTTTCATCACCTCCAGTATATCCTTCTTCTGCCTCCTCTTCAGCATTAGATACAAAGGCTATGCTTTTCTTCTTCTCAGCATACTCACCTAAGCCCATTTCAAAGGTTTGGAGAGAACCAATGAGCTCATCTACCTTCATATTGCTGATGTCCTGAGCCTCCTCTATGGCAGTGACCTTCATAGCAAACCTCTTAGGCAAGGACCTGAGAATCTTTCTTACAAGTTTCTCTTCGGCCATTTTCTCACCTAGTCCACCAGAGGTGTTTGCAATTTCAAGAATATTCATGTGGAAGTCATGAATAGTCTCATCCTCTTTCATCCTCAGATTTTCAAACTTGGTTGTCAGCATCTGAAGTTTTGACATCTTCACCTTGGAAGTACCTTCATGAGTTACCTTGAGGGTATCCCAAACTTCCTTAGCTAGTTCACAATGGTGCACCAGCCTGAAGATGTTCTTAGTGATTCCATTGAACAGTGCATTCAAGGCTTTGGAATTTCCAAGAGCTAATGCCTCTTGTTCCTTGTCCCAATCTTCTTCAGGAATCTGCACACTGACTCCATCTTCATCAGTCCTCGTTGGATGTTCCCATCCCTTGTTGACAGCTCTCCAGACTTTGCTGTCTAGAGACCTTAAGAAGGCTATCATGCGAGGCTTCCAGTCATCATAATTAGATCCATCCAACATGGGTGGTCTGTTTGAGTGTCCTAAATCCTTGTCCATGGTACTAGAAAGTAACTTCCCTAGATCTCACCCAGAACTTCACAGGCAGGGTGCCTGCTCTGATGCCAATTGAAATTCTAGTTATCAGACTTTGGATGTCACACTGGTTGTTATGACATCCAATTCTGCACAGACAGGGATTATGCAGAACTTAATTGTAAGTGCAGTAAATAACACAAGTAATTGTTCACCCAGTTCAGTCCAACATGACCTACATCTGGGGGCTACCAAGCCAGGGAGGAAATCCACTATTAGTAGTATCAATTCAAAGCTAAACTCACCCGTTTACAACTTATCACTTAATCCCTACCCAATGCAATTTCAATCTTAATCTAAGATCAGAGTTCCTACTCACTCCCCCTCAATCACCTCAGTGATATTAAAAACACTTTGAAGTCACACTTCAAAAACAACTCTTGGTTATGCTTCACAGCTTAAACCAAGATACACAGCACTCACGCTTAAAAGCTTTGAGTGACACAACACTTACAACTCAATGAACACCCTATGCCAAAGCAATCATCTATTTGATAATGACTTGGCTTACAAGATACGTCTAATTCTAGACTCACAAAAATACAGCAGTGAAGTGAGATGGACACACTAAATCTTCACGCCTCAAAATCCCTGAAACTGAATGGAGGAATGCCTTCCTTTTTATATTGCAGCACCTGGGCTTTTGCACCTGTATTTTCCTGAATTTTAGGTCACATACGTTCCCTCAAATTCAATATTTAGGTTGCTAACAAATAGGCTATTTGTTAGGTTCATTGAATGTAGCTTGGTTGTTGATTTCCTGAATTTTCTCTAAGCTGTTGACTTCCTAAAGAATAGCCTGAGAAAGCTGTAACAGAAAACTGAACAACCTACAATTTAGCATATGCTGTCAGGCATGAATGTCACGACATTCAGCTTGACATCAAGGTCCATATGCTGAGTCTGTTTTCCCAGAAAACAGACTGTACAAATCTGTTGATCTGTACATGATCAATATGACCATACTACAGTACCAGCTTACATTAGTAAATGTCAAAGTGTCCAACTTAACATTTACACAGTTGGCCTTAGGTTAGTTCTGTAATTCTCTTGAAGAACAAACTAACTAATATGCTGAAGTATAGCAGAACACCACTCTGCCCAATCTTCAGTAGCTGCTGTCAATGATGAATGTCACAACATCCAGTTTGACATTCAATCAGTAGGCCTTATGCCAGGTCTGGTTCTTCCTTGATAACCAGACTGCAAGTGAATACTAAGTTCTAACAGAGCTTCTGTTCCTTAGTATCTGTTGACAGGTATGAATGTCACAGCATTCAATAATCCTGTGTTAGCTAGTCCTGCAGTAACTATAATGTAGTTACATATACATGTCATGACATCAGTCAAGACATTAGTGTTTTACCATACAATGCAGCCAATTAAACACCTACAAACTCCCCCTTTGGCAAATTTTTGGCTAAAACACTTTGATCCCCATAACAGAGTTCATAGCAGCGGAAACACTCACCTAGCAGGAAATAATACTAGCTAAAACACTCAGAGTGGCAGCACACTCACACACATGGAAGTTAAATAAAACTTCACATAGCAGCACACACATATTAGAAGTTGCACCTAAACTTCAATATCTGCTGCAGGGGGGGGAATCTTCAGATCTGTCATGAGAGTCTGTTGTAGAGACTTACTCTGTTTGTCAGGGATGGATGGTTATTACTCCCCCTTTTTGTCACAAATGTTGCCAAAGCCAACAACATTGTCAGAGCACAATGACAGAGTTCCAGACTTGGTTTTACTTCATAGTTTCAACCAAGTTCACATCCACTTGATCTTGCTTCACAGCTTCGATCAAGTGATCACCCACTTTTGCTTTACAGTAGGTACCACCATATCAGATGCCATGATTTTGTTTCTGACATCCAGAACCACTCCTGCATGAACAGCATCCTTGAACTCCTGCAGGTACAGAGGCCTTCTCTCTGTAGGGTGTCCCCTTACCCTCTTGTATTCACCCTTGTTGCGCGCAGCATAGCTATGATGAGTTGACCAATCATAGTCTTGTACAAATTGTTTAATAGGCAGAGATATTAAACAATTTATCCCAACCATCAGTGGTTGCTATAATGTCTCAGAGAGACATATTCCCAGTTTGCTCCTTAAGTTTTCAAACTGAGTAGCATCCAGAGCCTTTGTAAATATGTCAGCCAGTTGAAGATCCGTGGCTACATGTTCCAAAGTGATCACCTTGTCTTCCACCAGATCTCTGATGAAGTGGTGCCTAATGTCAATATGTTTGGTCCTGCTGTGTTGGATGGGATTCTTGGAGATGTTGATGGCACTGAGATTATCACAGAACAATGTCATGACATTTTGAGTGACATTGTACTCAGTGAGCATTTGTTTCATCCAAACCAGTTGGGAGCAACTGCTTCCAGCCGCTATGTATTCAGCCTCTGCAGTGGACAAAGAAACACAGTTCTGCTTCTTGCTGAACCACGATATGAGGTTTTCTCCTAAGAAGAAACATCCACCTGATGTGCTTTTTCTGTCATCAGCACTTCCAGCCCAATCAGCATCACAGTACCCAGATAGGACAGGCTCAGACCCATGTGAGTACAGTATCCCATAGTCACACGTCCCATTGATGTACTTGAGGATCCTTTTGACTTGATTCAAGTGACTCACCTTGGGCTCTGCTTGATATCTGGCACACACTCCAACTGCATAGGAAATGTCAGGTCTACTTGCAGTTAGATACAGCAGACTACCTATCATGCTTCTGTATAGGCATTGATCAACACTGGGTCCTCCATCATCCTTGGTTAACTTCAGATGAGTAGGAGCTGGAGTCCTTTTGTGCCTGGCATGATCCATACCAAACTTCTTAACTATGTTCTTGGCATACTTGCTTTGGGAGAGAAACATGGAGTCCTCCATTTGGTTTACTTGCATTCCAAGGAAATAGGTCAGTTCTCCCACTAGACTCATTTCAAACTCAGATTGCATCTGGTGAACAAATTTTTTAACCATTTGTTCTGACATTCCACCAAAGACTATATCATCCACATAGATTTGAGCAATCATGATTTTGCCTTCCTCATCCTTCACAAACAAGGTTTTATCTATGCCACCCTTTCTGTATCCATTTGTGGTCAGAAATTCGGTTAACCTTTCATACCAAGCTCTGGGTGCTTGCTTCAACCCAAGCTCTGGGTGCTTGCCTCAATCACCTCAGTGATATTAAAAACACTTTGAAGTCACACTTCAAAAACAACTCTTGGTTATGCTTCACAGCTTAAACCAAGATACACAGCACTCACGCTTAAAAGCTTTGAGTGACACAACACTTACAACTCAATGAACACCCTATGCCAAAGCAATCATCTATTTGATAATGACTTGGCTTACAAGATACGTCTAATTCTAGACTCACAAAAATACAGCAGTGAAGTGAGATGGACACACTAAATCTTCACGCCTCAAAATCCCTGAAACTGAATGGAGGAATGCCTTCCTTTTTATATTGCAGCACCTGGGCTTTTGCACCTGTATTTTCCTGAATTTTAGGTCACATACGTTCCCTCAAATTCAATATTTAGGTTGCTAACAAATAGGCTATTTGTTAGGTTCATTGAATGTAGCTTGGTTGTTGATTTCCTGAATTTTCTCTAAGCTGTTGACTTCCTAAAGAATAGCCTGAGAAAGCTGTAACAGAAAACTGAACAACCTACAATTTAGCATATGCTGTCAGGCATGAATGTCATGACATTCAGCTTGACATCAAGGTCCATATGCTGAGTCTGTTTTCCCAGAAAACAGACTGTACAAATCTGCTGATCTGTACATGATCAATATGACCATACTACAGTACCAGCTTACATTAGTAAATGTCAAAGTGTCCAACTTAACATTTACACAGTTGGCCTTAGGTTAGTTCTGTAATTCTCTTGAAGAACAAACTAACTAATATGCTGAAGTATAGCAGAACACCACTCTGCCCAATCTTCAGTAGCTGCTGTCAATGATGAATGTCACAACATCCAGTTTGACATTCAATCAGTAGGCCTTATGCCAGGTCTGGTTCTTCCTTGATAACCAGACTGCAAGTGAATACTAAGTTCTAACAGAGCTTCTGTTCCTTAGTATCTGTTGACAGGTATGAATGTCACAGCATTCAATAATCCTGTGTTAGCTAGTCCTGCAGTAACTATAATGTAGTTACATATACATGTCATGACATCAGTCAAGACATTAGTGTTTTACCATACAATGCAGCCAATTAAACACCTACATTATGGGAGAGGGGTACATTTGTTATGAATGGGGATTGTTCATGGCAAACAAACAATAAGAATATATGCCTCATACATCATACAAGTAGGCAACAATTATCAATCAGATCGGATAAATAAACAATATATAATCAAACCAAATAATCAAATAATGGAGAATTTAAACAATGCATGGGAGTATGAACATGTTAAATAATCAATCAATAGATAGCATGAATGAGAGAAACAAGTATAAAAGATAATAGATAAATCAAACAGATGAAAATATGCACACGAAGGGTCCACTGAATAATTTAATCAGGAAATGAGGTAAGGACCAAATAAAATCAAGGTAAAAGGCCTCTAATACATGGCATATGAGATGAACAGGAGAGGATCAAAAGATCTCTTCAATTACCATAAGCAATCCCTAAGTCAAACATCGATCATAAAGAAGTCAACTGAAAATTCAAGTCAACTTAAAAAATAACAAATAAATAGAAAATTAATCAAGAAAATTATGAAAAATTAAACTAAATAAGGTGGGGTCAGGACATCATCATCCCCCAAAAGGATTTTAAAAATAATGAATATTGGCATGTGAATTAATTAAAACAAAACATAGGTCAAACCAAAAGTCAATTAATAAGACTAGGTTAGAAATAAATCAAGAATAAATTGAAAATGTGAAATAAAATTCCAAGAAAAGGTCAGGTTGACCATGAGACGGTGGTCAACCTTCATCCCCAAAATCAAATGCTAAAAATAATTTGAAGTCATAAAAGTAAAATCAATAAAAAAAGTGTGTTAAAATGGACCATTTAGAATAAATAATTAAAATAAAATATTAATATTAAAAAAATACGAAAATAAAAATTATATAAAATTAAATAAAAAGTTAAGAAAAGTGAAAAATATTTTTGGATAATTTTATAGACAAAGGAAATATTTTAAATAAGAAAAAGAAATATGAAAATGGAAGGATTAATAGTGATGAACATGGTAAGCTAGATATATCAAAACATGGCCATGGAAGATATGATTACCTAATGGAAAATAGAAGTGGAATGGAATATGATATGTGATGAAGCTTTGCCTCCTTGCCATGAAATTCCAATGCTCCTTTAGGGTTAGGGTTTCAGCTTCTTAAATAGGGTGGATTAAGTGTTCTCATGGGTTTTTTAATAAGTGATTTATCCATAAGAATAAAAGTGTGAAGTGAGATGATCAGTCACCATTTATGCTAGACATTCCACTATTTAACCGTAAATAAATCAGGTAAACTGTGTAAACTGAAGCATTTTTCGTTAGAAATAAGCTCAATTCCATGATATTAAGTGTGTTGTTACTGATGAGTTTCTTGAGGATATTTTACACTTTTTGGTATGTCAGCAGGTAAAAAGCTAGTTTGGAAGCTCAGGGGATCAAACGTCAGATGAGAAATCGAGCCCGAGCAAGAAAACGGAAGAAAAAGTCATTTTTTGGAGAACCTGCTGTCCATACGCGTATGACCTTACATGATACGCGTATGGACCTTCCAAGTACGCGTACCATACGTGAATGACCAGAGGGAAGGAAAATTCAGCCAAAATACAAGCTTCTGGTGATACGCGTACCAGCCTGGGCAATACGCGTACCAACTTGGGCAATACGCGTAACAGGCTGGGCAATACGCGTACCAGATGCTGTGTTACGTCCAATACGCGTTTCCTACTAGGCAGTACGCGTATGGGACAGTGCAGTACGCGTATGGAGCACAAATTCAGGGAAAATCCAACTGAATAGCTATTAAGAAGCCAGACCACGATTTTCCGGGGGTTGGACATTTTTGGAGAGAAAAGATACGCGTTTTGAGAGCTGGAGACTCAAGGAAGATCACGGGATTCATATGTTCAAGAGTTTTCCGACTATTGAAGATTGATTCCTCACGAAATTCTGTAATGACAACAATATTAATCTTTGTTTTTACTTTTATTATGAGTAGCTAAACCCCCCATTGCTAGGGGGGTGACCCTGATTCTGAATGTGACAGTATTGATGTTTATGAAAGTATTGCTTATTTCTTCTTTTCCATTAATTTGTTCTTATCACCGTTCTTTATGCGTTATTTGTCGGACCAACGAATGATGATTCTTATGAATAGTGTAAGCGGGACAGCAATTATTCATTGACCTGGATAAGAACTTTGGATAGTAAAAATAACCTAGGACTAGGGATTTTCTATCTGACCGGTAATTCTTGATATATGAATGCTTGAGTATGAACCTAATTGTTTATGGACATAGTAATTAGGTTACATGATCAAAGGTCTATTACTAAGGACTTAAGAATAGATACCCTTGAGGACCGGAATTAATTTGACAGGAATAGCTCTACGCCTTCATAAATTATATCTGTTACAAGAAGTTTCATTCACCGAACCCTAGCAATCTTCTCTCATTTGTATCTCGTTCAACCTTTTTACTTGTTTTATTTATTTGCAATTGGTAGTATAATTACACCACAACACAAAAAAAAACCAAAGGCTTTTGTCTAATTGAAACAATCTATAAACTCTGTATCGTCAAGCAGTCCTTGAGATCGACAAACGGGGAATTTCCCTTTTATTACTACAGTGAGAAAAATAGTACACTTGCTATTTTCACATCAAGTTTTTGGCGCCGTTGCCGGGGACTGCCAAAGATAGTAGAGTTTATTAATTTATTTTCAATTAGAATTTTGTTGCTCTGCATCCAAAATTTTATTTAGTGTTAATTTTTATTTTTATTATTATAATAACTAACTTCTTCTAATCTGTGTATGCGAGGTAAGGCCTCAACTCATTTTCATTTTGACGCAGAACCAGAGAGAACACTGCGCAAAAAGCTCAGAGAAGCAAGAAGAAAGAAACTGGCCAATTCTGACACCGAAGAACCGGCCACACCTGTCACTCCAGTTTCTGTTCACTCCGAAAAATCTGAATCAGACACAGCTTCACATCCAGACACCGAAAACATGGCTGCAGACCCACCTCCAGCAGAGAGACTTCTAGGTGATTATGGCAGACAGAATAACCCAGCAGTGCGGTTGACCATTGTTAACCAACCTGTTAATGTTGCTCACTTCCAGTTACATCCCTCAACCATCCGCCAGTTAGAAAGTAAACCTTTTGCAGGAAAAATCAATGAGGATGCAAACAAGCATCTGCAGAGGTTTCTGACTATGACCACATCATTAAAAATTGATGGGCATTCTGAAGAAGCAAAGAGATTGGTCATGTTCCCATTCACCTTATCTGAGGACGCTGAGGAATGGTTCTATTCCCTACCCGCAGGAAGCATTACTACTTGGCAACAAATGGAAACAACATTCTTGAACGAGTATTTTCCTGCTTCTGTGTATATCCGTAAGAGGTATGACATTGTGAATTTTAAACAGAAAGACGGAGAGACCCTTGGAGATGCATACAAAAGATTCAAGAGATGTTTAGTTGCATGTCCTACACATAATTTGGATGAAACTGAACAAATGCAGAATTTTGTAAACGGGCTGAAAATGAAAACTAAGCAACTCATTGATACAGCTGCTGGTGGCTCATCTAATTTTTCAACAGCAACCGGTATCAAAAAGATCATCGAAGCTATTGCAGCAAATGAGCATTTGGAATTATATGACCGCACTGTGAATCAGCCAGAGGGAAAAATTGACTTGAAATTAGCAAATCAGGTAGTGAAAATGGAAGACCAAATTGCAGCTGAGGTTGAAAGAAGATTGAAAGCTATGAATATAGGTACCCAGACTGTTGCTCAAGTGCAACCGGTTCCGACCATGATTTGTGAGATTTGCAGTGGACCACACTTTACCATGCATTGTGTTGCAACCGCAGAACAAGTGCAAGCTATAAATTACCTGAGGCAGAATAATCCCTACTCAAATACTTATAATCCGGGGTGGAAAAATCATCCTAATTTCTCTTGGAAAGATCAGCAGGGTAATATTCAAGGACCTCCACAACAACAACCACCGTACCAACAGCAACCTTATCAGCAACAGGTACCGAAGAAAGCGGATTGGGAGATTGCTATAGAGAAGATGGCAACTCATAATATGCAATTTCAGGAGGAAACCAGGAATAATCAGAAAAGCACCAATGCATCAATTAAAAATCTGGAGATTCAATTGGGTCAGATAGCACAACAGATAACAAATTCCCAAATACCAGGCGCATTACCTAGTGCAACAGTGACAAATCCAAGGGAGCACAATAATGTGAGTGCGGTAACAACAAGAAGCGGAAAATCTGTTGAAGATCTTAAAAAGAAGGATGAAGAAGAAGATACATTGTGTGAAGTGGACCTGGAAATCTTAGAGAATAAGGCACCACCTGAGGAAGAAAGTGTGAAAATGCCGGTGGTACAAGAAAAGCTACCTGAACCAAAACCCATCATCAAGCTTCCGTTCCCACAAAGAAACAAAAAGAAGAAGCAAGATGAGAAAAATTTTCAGAAATTCATGGAATTGTTCAAGAAATTAGAAATCAATATTCCATTCTCTGAGGCACTCGAGCAGATGCCTATCTATGCGAAGTTCATGAAAGACATCATCTCCAAGAAGCGCACCACTGACACTGACCCTGTTATATTAACTGAAACTTGTAGTGCTATTTTGCAGGGTATGAAGATTCCAGTAAAGAAGCCCGATAGAGGGTCTGTGACCATCCCGTGTACCATTGGAGATAGGTCTTTTAAAAGGGCACTGATTGATTTGGGGGCTAGTGTTAGCCTTATGCCTTTGTCTATTTACAGGAAGCTGGGAATTGGCAATGTTCAGGATACCAGAACGACACTTTCAAAGTTAATGGTCAGAGGTTAAAGCCATACAATCCCGGCGAAGGGGGGACAATTGAATCCGTTAAACTCCTCTGAGTATGAGGTGTCCCGTCGAGCCATGCGACGTTAAACGAAGCGCTGCTTGGGAGGCAACCCAAGGGAGGTTTGATTCTTTCTTTCGTTTTATTTTTGCCGAGTCAGTTAGTATGTAGAAAAGAAAAAATTTTAATAGAAAACAAAAAGAAAAAAATTTTTGAAAATGAACCTGCCAATACGCGTATGGGTTTATGATACGCGTATTGGTCATCAAAAGTGCATGCCTCTGGTGAAACGCGTATGATACGCGTATAGACGAAGCATACGCGTATGATACGCGTAAGGGACCAGGCCATACGCGTATCACCTTATGATACGTGATCTGTTACGCAGATCACTTTTTACACGTGTTTTTGCAGCGTATGATACGCGTATGCCAAAGTGATACGCGTAAGGTACGCGTAAGGCAGGCTGATACGCGTATCTGCAGCGTATCTTACGCGTATCTGTTTTATGGGGCTGTATATATATTTTTTGTCCGTACGGACTTCATTTTCTCACTTTTTCATTACGTATTTTCTGCGTATTACTGTGAATTTTCTCTGTTTTCTTCTTTTTCATTCAGTCCACAGAGCAACATCATGTCTCAATCACCGTCCGAGATCAACAACTTCCGTACCACCCACCATGCAGAGCGTTATGAACAAATAAAGGGACGAAACATGGTTGAAGAAAAACATTGGATGTATCAGAATGATACGTATCCAGAGGTCACGAATATCCTAAAGAAGCAGAAGTTGATCTATTTTAATGACAAAATCCAATCTGTTTCACTGGATTTGATCTGGGAGTTTTACGCGAATGCGTTAAGGGTAACATCTGACGAAGACGATCCCACAGGTAATGCAGCATTCGTATCATGGGTCAGGGGCACAGCGATCAAATTTGATGGCAGAACGATCAATAGTGTGCTGAAATGCAAGTTTTATGATTCCGTTTGTCCGTTTAATGAGATGAAACGGTCGGACAAAAACCATTGGCCTTACGCTGACATGAAGAATTCACTGATTAGGTCAGGCCACGATTGGGCACCCACGTCCAAAATCTCTCCTGCAAAGGTTATGGTGGTTGATCTAGCACCGATTCCGAAGGCTTTGGCCTATTTCATTCATCACAATCTGAGTACTAATCGAAGCGGGTCAGAATTAATAGCCGAACGTGCCTTACTGCTCCATCAGATCCTGCGTCAGAAACAAGTGAACATTGGACAAATCATAGCTGCTGATATGGATGACATAGCTCAGTCGCCTAAGAAATCCTTAGGCCATGCGACTGTGATTTACCTGCTGTGCAAAAAAGCGGGTGTCCCAGACTTCTCTGATTCGCTGATGTTGCGACCAGCTGCACCGCTGAATGCCCACTGGATGAAAGAGAGGACGGTCACAGATGATCAGCCCCGACCTCTGAGGCAACCACGAGACAGGGAGGGAAGCACCAGTGCTCCGCAGCAGGAGGCTCAGCCAACTGCAGCAGATACACAGCCACCTCAGCCTCCTCCGATTGATGAGAACTCCAGAGAGTATCGGATGCAGATGTCCCAGTTTTGTTTGATGCAGGACTTCTGTTTTCAGTATGGGCTGTCAGGGAGAGTTCTGACTCATCAGACGGATCTGTGGGGGGAGGCACAGCGCTTCAGAGATAGATTCTCGGGACCGCCTCCAGCCCCTCATTTTGGCCAGTTCACCTATCCTTGGTGGAACCAGCCAGTGCAGATAGGGGGAGAGATTCCGCAGCAGCCACCGCAGCAACAACCGCATCAGACACCACCTCAGCAGCAGCAGTCTCCGTCGGGCCACACAGAGACATTGACGCCTATCTCGGCATTCGCACGAGGGCAGACTATTTTGGACCCGACAGATATGATTAATTTTGATACACACATGCAGGACGGTGGACAGAGTGATTGACTTTGATTGTTGTTTCTGTACTTTTGGTTTTATTTGTGTAATTTTTGTTTTTTTAGTTATGCAGTTTAATTTCTGTTGCTTTGATGTAACCACCTATTATGGGTTGGCGAATTCTAATGAATATGATTTGGTTTATCTCAATTTTCCTGTTTATTTCCTTAGATACGTGACTATGTCTGGCTATTGGTTTCGCGATCACTTACACCAACTACTTGGGCATCCTCCCTTTCAGTTCCCTGACGGTAGATACTGTTGTTTATGATTGGACGCACTGGTTAAGATTAACATCAGAACCACGAGCATGAGCTTTGAATTCAGAGGTATGATAGAACAAGTCAGCTTAACCCGTCCTGGTGAGTTCATAAAAAGCCAAACACTTATTATCATATGAGCGATATCAGGTATGTCTTTATCAATCTTGGTTTGCGTACGTTCTTTTGTTATTATTAGCTGTACGAATACACACACTGAGGCATGTTTTTTGTTATCACCTAGAGCCTTTCTAGCCATCCCATTATTATCATTATTATCCATTGTTTTACCCCGTTGAGCCTTTAATCATTTATTGTTGATATACCCGTTTTTTTTTCTAAACCCATGACCCTGGACCTATCTTACCCTGTTCAGAGTAGGTGAGAAGTGATTTCATATCTACGTTTCTATCTAAGTTTGGGGTTGCTGTTGGTATAGCAACCTTTAAGTTTGGGGTAGCTTTGCAATCAATGAATAATAAGTGAATGTCGTAGGAAAAAAAAAAAAAGAGAAAAAAAAAAAAAAGAAAGAAAAAGAAAAAAAGTAATAATAACCAAAAGAAAGAAAGAGAAAAGCGAAGAACAGCTTTTGAAAGATGCTACATTCACTAGAAATAAAAGGAAAAGAGGATTGCATAACCCTACAGTAATAACAAAGAAACGTAGTAAGAGAATGATTTCATGTACTCTGAACCAAAAAAAAAAAAAAAAAAAAAAAAAATATAATAAACAGAAACCTTAGGTTCCACCTTCATAGCCTACCTAAACCCAAGCCCCGTTACAACCCTAAAAGACCTCAAAAAGTGTGTGTGATTGTACATGTTGATAGGATGAGAGAATTTATTCAAACTGTTGATTTGATATTGCATATTGTGATTTGAGAGTGATAAAACTTTAACCCAGAGAGACTTGGTGAGAGTGTGATATAAGCTGACAGGTGAAGTCATATCTCTGAGGGAAAGAGTTTCTAGCTCGTTGGCTATGTGGAAGAATCAGAAAACCTGAAAAACATCAAGAGGTCCAGTGCGAAAGATTTCAGCAGTATTGTGGTAAGAACTGTGTTACAGTAAGTTTGGGGTGACATGATTTTTGAAGCTAATAAGATGTTACTTGAGGACAAGCAACAAGCTAAGTTTGGGGTTGTGATCAGTCACCATTTATGCTAGACATTCCACTATTTAACCGTAAATAAATCAGGTAAACTGTGTAAACTGAAGCATTTTTCGTTAGAAATAAGCTCAATTCCATGATATTAAGTGTGTTGTTACTGATGAGTTTATTGAGGATATTTTACACTTTTTGGTATGTCAGCAGGTAAAAAGCTAGTTTGGAAGCTCAGGGGATCAAACGTCAGATGAGAAATCGAGCCCGAGCAAGAAAACGGAAGAAAAAGTCATTTTTTGGAGAACCTGCTGTCCATACGCGTATGACCTTACATGATACGCGTATGGACCTTCCAAGTACGCGTACCATACGTGAATGACCAGAGGGAAGGAAAATTCAGCCAAAATACAAGCTTCTGGTGATACGCGTACCAGCCTGGGCAATACGCGTACCAACTTGGGCAATACGCGTAACAGGCTGGGCAATACGCGTACCAGATGCTGTGTTACGTCCAATACGCGTTTCCTACTAGGCAGTACGCGTATGGGACAGCGCAGTACGCGTATGGAGCACAAATTCAGGGAAAATCCAACTGAATAGCTATTAAGAAGCCAGACCACGATTTTCCGGGGGTTGGACATTTTTGGAGAGAAAAGATACGCGTTTTGAGAGCTGGAGACTCAAGGAAGATCACGGGATTCATATGTTCAAGAGTTTTCCGACTATTGAAGATTGATTCCTCACGAAATTCTGTAATGACAACAATATTAATCTTTGTTTTTACTTTTATTATGAGTAGCTAAACCCCCCATTGCTAGGGGGGTGACCCTGATTCTGAATGTGACAGTATTGATGTTTATGAAAGTATTGCTTATTTCTTCTTTTCCATTAATTTGTTCTTATCACCGTTCTTTATGCGTTATTTGTCGGACCAACGAATGATGATTCTTATGAATAGTGTAAGCGGGACAGCAATTATTCATTGACCTGGATAAGAACTTTGGATAGTAAAAATAACCTAGGACTAGGGATTTTCTATCTGACCGGTAATTCTTGATATATGAATGCTTGAGTATGAACCTAATTGTTTATGGATATAGTAATTAGGTTACATGATCAAAGGTCTATTACTAAGGACTTAAGAATAGATACCCTTGAGGACCGGAATTAATTTGACAGGAATAGCTCTACGCCTTCATAAATTATATCTGTTACAAGAAGTTTCATTCACCGAACCCTAGCAATCTTCTCTCATTTGTATCTCGTTCAACCTTTTTACTTGTTTTATTTATTTGCAATTGGTAGTATAATTACACCACAACACAAAAAAAAACCAAAGGCTTTTGTCTAATTGAAACAATCTATAAACTCTGTATCGTCAAGCAGTCCTTGAGATCGACAAACGGGGAATTTCCCTTTTATTACTACAGTGAGAAAAATAGTACACTTGCTATTTTCACATCATGAGATGTAAAATGTTGTTATTTTGGGCCAAACCTAAGTGAATGGATGTCCAATGCATGGCCAAAAGAGGTAAAAAAACATGACTGGTTTGTGCAGCATGCTTAGAAAATCTGATTGGGCCAGCCAGGCCCAAAATCTGCCTAGAAAATCAAGTCATGATGCCCACTTTAAATGAATGTATCTCTCAAACCATGGATCCAAATGATATGATTCCAAAAGGATGTGAAAGAAGACATGACAAGGTACAATTATTGTGAAGAAAGTATTTTGAAATAATGCCTTGAAGTGCAAGAAAACTGGCCAAGAAGTGTTGACAAATTTTAAAGATTTTGGACTTAGAAATTTTTCTAAGTGTCCTAAAAAAATGTCTCACTTTGACTAAGCATAACTTTCTCAATTCTCGTCCAAATGGAGCAAACTTTATATCTCTAGAAATCTTGGAATGAGATGAACAACTTTCATGTTGGAGAAATGTTCAAATGGAGCTTTTATCTTGATGCAAAATGGGCATAAAGTGGGTGCAACGATCATGAAAACTTGCCCTAAATGGAAAGTCAACCATTTCCAAATTAAGTAACTTTTCCAATTCCTGATCAAATGATGAATCCATGATCCAACCTTGATAAAATTTCACATGTAGGATCCCCTAGGCATGGATTTTGATATTCCACTCTCAAAATGTTAGGATTTGACTTTTCTGGCCCCATAGTTGACTTTTCCCAAACTGTCTGGTTCCCGATTCCATTGATCAATTGAAGCACTTCTAGCTCAAATAAAAAGCTGATTTTTTGTATGTAGACCCTTGTGGACATATGGAGGGCCATGGAAAAGAGTTTAACCCAAAGAATCAGAAATAAACTGATTTTATACCAAACCCTAGTTTTATGGCAACATGATCAGGAATTGATTGCACTGATTGCCAATGGATCTTTCTGAGATAATTGTGAATCTTCCTAGGCCAAGATGCCTCTCTAATCATGAAATGGATGAGCTCCTCTACTTTCAACCAAACATTGCCTGTTGCAGGTAGCCATGAAACCCTAATTTCTGATTAAATCCAGATGAACACTCTGATAGCTTTGAATCCTTCACTGATGAACTGAACACCATAATAAGATACTTGGACCCCCTTGAGACCCTTGAGACTTGTATACTTAGAAAATGAAGTCAAATTCTCAATCTTTCTTTGTGTGGGCTCCTTCTGTTAAGGAGTGATCGATCAAAACCTGATCTCCATGTCACTAATGCAGAATGCAATGAATATGACCTAATATGATGCTAATGAAGTGTAAAACATAATCTCATGCTTCCAGGAAAAATGAAGGGTAAATTTTGGGGTATTACACCCTAGAGGCCAATACTTTTGGTACTTGTATCGAATTATTTATTAATAATAAAAGGCTTTTTCTTTATTATGTTTGTTTTATAAAGTCCCTAGAATAGCTAGTCCGTTTAATGTATCAAGTGTGACTTAATCATGAGATCACATTAAACATAAGGACACTATTGTTAAAGTATTCGTAGTCGAGCTTTATTGTGAAGTGGGATAATATTAAAGCATTAAGACTATTATGTATATAGACTGATGATCACATCTCATGGATCATGGATAAGGAGTTATCAAGTCTTAAACATAGGTATGAATATTAAGAGTAATATTTATACTGGATTGACCCGCTATGAGAATACTATATAGAATGTTATGCAAAGTATCATAAGCTATTCTCATGGTAATAATGGTGTATACCACCCTTCGACCTGAAACCACTATGGACCCTAGATGTAGAGTTGAGTGCCTTATTACTGATCAAACATTGTCCATAACTGGATGACCATAAAGACAGTTGATGGGTACTCCACGAAGCATGCTAAGGGACATGAGTGACCTAGATGGAATTTTCCCATCCTGCGTAACAGGATAAATGTCTATG
Organism: Lathyrus oleraceus; assembly: GCF_024323335.1. NCBI lineage: Eukaryota > Viridiplantae > Streptophyta > Magnoliopsida > Fabales > Fabaceae > Lathyrus > Lathyrus oleraceus. Next base: position 278,010,993 of record NC_066581.1, read on the forward strand.
GGCCTAATATTGAACTGGACAAGGATGACACAGTATATGCCTTGTGTTCAATATAGACATAAGGACAAAAGGGTAATTGTACACATAAGTATTATCACAAAAGGATTTGTCAAATCACATGACATTTTCGTGTCTTGGGTAGCAGTGATGTGTTGCTAGATACCGCTCATTGTTTATTATGTTAAATACGTGATTTAATATAATTGCCAATGCTGCGAAAACCTACAGGGTCACACACAAAAGGACGGATTGATGAGAGATAGAGTAACTAAGGAATACCGTAATGTATGGTGCCCTTAAGTGAATTATAGAACATCGTAAGGTACGGTGTACTTAAGTAGAATACGAAATATGATAAGGTACCACGCGCTTAAGTGATTTTGGCATATTATAAGATATGGGCCACATACATTTGAGTGGGCTTTTTAGCTTGCAGCCCAGACAAGTGGTTGTATAAATAGAACCCTTGTGTAGAAGCATTTGTGCATTTGCAATTTCGTTTCTCTCTCTCTCTCACTCAAAGCCTTCATTCGTAGCAGCTAGCACTGAGATTGAAGGAATCCGTTCGTGTGGACTGAGTAGAGGCGTTGTCATCGTTCAGCGTTCGTGATCGCTCCGTAGATATGCATCAAAGGTTACAATCGCCACAAGAGGTAACGATTCTATCATTGATCATGCCCATTCGTAGGGATCACTAAAGGAGAAATTTTTAATTCCGCTCCATTTTGGATTGCTCTTCTTCTTCAGTATGCAATTTGCTAATGCAAAATGATTGATTAGTTTTCGTCTTTCTCTTAGCTTTTTCTCTTTTTTCTCTTATTCCATTCATTTTTTGTTTTCATCTCTTTTTTCCATTCTTTTCTCATTTTCTTTTTTTGTTTTCATTCTTTTTCCTTTTCTTGTCTCCCCTATCAAGTTATGGCATGTCACAGGTGGTCGAGGTGTTCCCGCAGGATTCCATGAAGGTCAAATAATTGAAATGAGATATCTTGCAAAAGACAGAGAGACATCTTGCTAAAGGCAAGCAACTCAATTGGGAAGTGACCTTCTCATACAACATGTAGTAACGAATCCATAGCAAGAGAAAGGGAATCTCCCAAATATAGTCAAGAAGAAAGGTGAACAAACTTCTCACACAAAATATGGTGAGAACTTCTTAACAAAAGGTTAAGAAGAAAATGGGAATGAGGGACAACCTCACTGGGGGATATGATTTTCTCGCACAACAGGTAGCAACAACTCTATAGCACAAGATAAAGGGTCTTCCAAACAAAAGGTTAAGAAGAAAGATGGTCGAATTTCTCACACAAAAGGTAGTGAGAACTCCTTAACAAAAGGTTAAGAAGAGAATGGGAAAGAGATTCTCGTACAAAAGGTAACGGGAATTCTTAGACACAAGGTTTGCTGGGGATTCTCATACAAAAGGTAGCGAGAACTTCTTAACGAAAGGTTAACAAAAAGATGGGGCGGATTTCTCATACAGAAGGTAATGAGAAAATTCTTAACTGAGGGTTAAGAAGGCGTCTGCAGATGAATATGATTTCTCATACAAAAGGTAATAAGAATCTTATCAACAGAGGGTTAAAAAGAAAGGTGAAAGGATTTCTCATACGAAAGGTAATGAGAAATTTCTCAACAAAAGGTTAAGAAGAAAGTTGGATATGATTTCTCATACAAAAGGTAATGAGAACTTCTTAACAAAAGGTTAAGGCGATGCTGGAAGGGGTTTCTCATACAAAAGATACTGAGAACTTCTTAACAAAAGGTTAAGAGGAAAGGTGAAAGGATTTCTCATACGAAAGGTAATGAGAAACTTCTCAACAAAAGGTTAAGAAGGAAGGTGGAAGGTATTTCTCATACGAAAGGTAATGAGAAACTTCTTAACAGAGGGTTAAGAAGAAAACTGGAAAGGATTTCTCATACGAAACATAATGAGAAACTTATCAACAGAGAGTTAAGAAGAAAGGTGAAAGGGATTTATCATACGAAAGGTAATGAGAAACTTCTTAAAAGAGGGTTAATAAGAAATCTGGAAGGGATTTCTCATACGAAAGGTAATGAGAAACTTCTCAATAGAAGGTTAAGAAGAAAGCTGGAAAGGATTTCTCATACAAAAGGTAATGAGAAACTTCTTAACAGAGGGTTACGAAGAAAATTGGAACGAATTTCTCATACGAAAGGTAATGAGAAAATTCTCAACAGAGGGTTAAGAAGAAAGGTGAAAGGGATTTCTCATGCGAAAGGTAATGAGAAACTTCTTAACAGAGGGTTAAGAAGACGGGTGAAAGGATTTATCATTACAAAAGGTAATGAGAACTTCTTAACAAAAGGTTAAGAAGAAAGGTGGAAGAGTTTCTCATTACAAAAGGTAATGATAACTTCTTAACAAAAGGTTAAGAAGAAAGGTGGAAGAATTTCTCATTACAAAAGTAATGAGAAACTTCTTAACAAATGGTTAAGAAGACGGGTGAAAGGATTTATCATTACAAAAGGTAATGAGAACTTCTTAACAAAAGGTTAAGAAGAAAGGTGGAAGAATTTCTCATTATAAAAGGTAATGAGAACTTCTTAACAAAATGTTAAGAAGAAAGGTGGAAGAATTTCTCATTACAAAAGGTAAGGAGAAAGTCTTAACAAAAGGTTAAGAAGAAAGATGAAAGAATTTCTCATTACAAAAGGTAATGGGAACTTCTTAACAAAAGGTTAAAAAGAAAGGTGGAGAATTTATCATTATAAAAGGTAATGAAAACTTCTTAACAAAAGGTTAAGACGAAAGGTGGAAGAATTTATCATTACAAAAGGTAATGAAAACTTCTTAACAAAAGGTTAAGAAGAAAGGTGGAAGAATTTTTCATTACAAAAGGTAATGAGAACTTCTTAACAAAAGGTTAAGAAGAAAATGGGAGAATTTCTCATTACAAAAAGTAATGACAACTTCTTAACAAAAGGTTAAGAAGAAAGGTGGAAGAATTTCTCATTACAAAAGGTAATGAGAATTTCTTAACAAAAGGTTAAGAAGAAAGGTGGAAGAATTTCTTATTACAAAAGGTAATGAGAACTTCTTAACAAAAGGTTAAGAAGAAAGGTGGAAGAATTTATCATTAGAAAAGGTAATGAGAACTTCTTAACAAAAGGTTAAGAAGAAAATGGGGATGAGATTTCTCATACAAAAGGTAATGAGAAACTTCTTAATAGAGGGTTAAGAAGAAAACTGGAAAGGATAATCTTCTCATACAAAAGATAGTAACGACTTCTTTGCAGGAGAAGATTTCTAGGCAAAAGGCAAGGGTCACTTACAAAAGGTAAGCAGGTTAAAGAATATAAATCCTCGGGCGAAAGGCTGAGGAGACTTACCAAAGGTAACCAGCCGGGGATAACAATATTTATGCGAAAGGCACAAAGGGGAATCACAAAAGGTAAGCTAAAAGGAGAAGACATCCCATGCAAAAGGCAGGGGATACTTACGAAAGGTGAGTAATGGACAAAAGGTAACAAATATTTGCACGAGGAAAAACAGAGTGAGACAGGACCTGCTAGGTAAATCCTAGACTCAAGGGGATTTTCCAGACGAATCTGGGCTTTAGCACACTCTGACAGGTGGGGAACTTTGCAAATAGGTATGAAAACCTCATATCCTCCCTCAGGCACAATGTCGGGGATGAAGTTCTCAAACAATGGCTACCTAAAACCTGGGACTCACCAAACCTACATCAAGCGTTTAAACAAATGGGAAGCAAAGATCTGACAAAGGTACCCTACTCGTGCGAAAGGCATCGAGGGGGAGACGTGATTTCGTGCACAAAGCAACGAAATAAACTCACAAAAGGTAAGTTATCTCAATTATCTTCTCCAAGCAAAAGGCAAAGAGGGCTTGCAAACAACAATAATAGAATAGACTCCCAAAGGAAATTACGGGACGAAAGGTCACCAATACTCATAAAAGTTCTGAAGATATTTCGCCAAGCAAAACCTGAAGTGAGAGAATTTTCCAGAAAAAATATGGGCTTTGATACGATCTGTCAGGTGGGGACCTTGCAGTAGGCACGAAAACTTCATATCATCCCTCAGGCACAACGGCGGGGACGAAGCTTTCGAAACAATGGTTACCCAAACCCCGAGACTCACCAAACCTACATCAAGTGTTTAAACAAACGGGACGCAAACATCTGATAGAGGTATCCTACTCGTGCGAAGGGCAATGAGGGGGAGACGTGATTTCGTGCATAAAGCAACGAAATAAACTCACGGAAGGTAAGTTATCTCAATTAATCTTCTCCCAGCGAAAGGCAGAGAGAGCTGGCACAAGGCCTAAGGGAACTTGCGAAAGGTAAGTGACTGGTGAAAGATTTAAGAGGGTACTTGCAAAAGGCAACACAAAGGAGAGATATTTCGGGAGAACCTGTGGGGAATACCACTCAAGCGTTTCATGATAATGTTCTCAACTGGGGAGGAAGAATGTCTCAACGGAGGATTCTTTTATGCTTTCGAGAAAGACTTTTATGCAGTTATGCATATTTATTTTGCATGGCGTAATGCTCCATCTTGATGGAATGTGCTAAGTGCTTTTGATGATGCAATATTATGTAATGAATGATTGCTTATGCTAGATGTTGATGCATGGTTAGGCTTTTGGTTAGACGGTATGGTAGGAAATATCTGGAGATTAAGAATATAGGGTACCAATAACCATTAGGTTTATCAATTATGATCGGGTTCTCTGCCGAAAGGTAAGGGGATGTGTTTAGCGTGACTCCCCGACACTCATCTTGAACTTAAAAGTCTCTTATACACAATGGATCTTGCTCTAAACAACCTCAAAAGTACAGAAATGATCTTCCTTCTCTAGTCAGTCATGCCCCAGTCTGGTGGGAATGTGCATGTATTACCCTAGTCACAAGTTATGAAGCAGATTTGTCATAATAACTATCTCGATCTGACCTGCCCCAGTGTCTTGGAACTTAATACCTCTAATTAACTATCTCAGAGAGATTGATTTCTTGGGTTCCTGAGGTAACTTGCCCCAATATAGGTATTGGAATAACTCTTCCTCTGGATAGTTAATCTATGAGGGAATGCCCTGACTAATATCTTGTAGAGATTTGTCGAATCTCGACGTAACTTCCTTAGATCAACTGAATCCTGTCGAGATTTATCGACGTGATTTCTTCAGATCGATTGAAAATTGAAGTGTCATGTCTTTCTGCTTAATGGAGTTCTTATACATTTTGCTTCTTCATATGATCAAACGAAGTGGTTGGTCACTGCTCAATAGAGTCTCAGGCGTTCAACACTTGATATGACCAATCAAGCTAATTTGCCCATTCTTAACGGAGTTTTCAAGCGTTTGGTCTTCTGATGCGATCAATTGGGGTGATTTACTCCCTTGACTATCTGATCTTTGGAGAGATTCTCCGAATCTTGACATAATTTTCTCAGACTAACTGAATCTTATTGAAATTCTTCGACGTAACTGTCGCAGATTGATTGAAATATGAAACATCCTGTCATTCTGCTCAACGGAGTTCATGGAAATTCCGCTCCTTGATATAATCACATGAGGTGGCTGGTCGCTGCTCAACAGAGTCTCGGGCGTTCAACACTTGTTGTGATCAATCAAAAAAGTTTTCCCTGCTCGACGGAGTCTCAGGCGTTTGTCTCTATGAGTACAATCAAATCAACGTGACCTGTCTCTACTCAACGAAGTTCTCAGGCATTTTGTCTTATGATTCAATCAGTTGAAGTAATTTTCCTCTTCTTAACAAATTCTTTTAGGCATCATTCTCTTCTGTTGTCATCAAGCTTTCCAATTCACGTTCATAATGAAAACTCTCTTGATGTCAAATACTCACTTATGAGTAACACATGTTCATTTTTAGAAATGATAATAATAATGTCATGTTTGTGCTAGTTTTGAAATCCAAGCATGTTCACTGAAATTATGACATATAATGAATGCATATCAATATCAACATAAATTATAAGCAAATTATTGAGGCGTCAGTTTTTAACACGGGTTCTGACCATAATACACTTTCGAACTAAACCTTGCTTCAATTAGGTCTTTTGAGGGTTGTAACATGGCCTGGTTCATAATTTTAGAAAGAAAGGATGTAAGGCTCAAACCTATCCTAACCCACCCACTCTTCGTGATGTTCTCCAGTCCTACGTTCATCTAGTTCAACACAAGCTCCTATTTTCCAAAAGGGATCCCGAAGTGATGGTTAATGAACCAACAAGGTTTTCGGTGAGGTAGTCATCCTTCTTTTGTTCGGTTTGTAGCCACACGAATTTGTTCTTGATGAGGATTTTCTTTTAAATCCTCTCTTTGTTTCGTCTTTTCATTTCCCTACTTTTGCTGGATTGGTTCAAATTTACAATCCATAGGGATGCCCTAATTTTTGCCTAAGTCACTCATTTTCGAGTTTTCGACTTAGCAGGCTTTCTCCTTTTTTGTTTTCTTAGTTTTCTTATTTCTTTTTTCCGAAACAAATCGTGTGGTATCTAGCCGTTTAATTGGGAAGGGTTGTGTCTGCCCCGTTCCTCTGTTGGTGAGGGACAACCATTTGGAATTTGGGGGTTTCCGACCTCTTGTGAGGGATAAGATACGTTTGATCCTCAGGTAGGACACTCTTTTTTCTTTGGAATTTGAACAAACGGTCAAATTAGCAGATGACTACCCTGCCCCAGTTTGAAATTGAGGGTTTTTATGCATAGAAAGAAACTCCTACTCCTTGGCTCGAAGGGGTTAACTAGGGATTATCTTCCTTATATCTCCGGTGTTTGGGATTTGAAACAATGCCTTACATCATCAACAAGGTTTTATTCAAAAGCATACAAGCACTGATTTCGTGTTTTCAGTTTCATCCTCCTCCTCTTAAAACCAACATTTGGATATTGACAAAATAAAGTATGAGTGGTCACAAATGAATTTATTCAAAACATGCATATTCATTTCAATGTCATTATTATTCAAAAGCAAATGAGTTTATTACAGATGAATGTTACAAATGACAATCAAGAAAATCACACATGAACATGTTTTAACAAAACTAAAGATTGTGGGCATCATCGGCCTTATTTCAGATCCTCAAATTGAAATTATTAGGCTGGCAGTAGATAACTTGGCCATCTCCAAGGAGATCCTTCCCAACTCTTCTCATAGGTGCAGACTCTTCAAACCTACCCTAGCTTCCATTTGCACTGATCATGGAATTGCAAATGTGCCCTCTTGTGGAGGCATGAGAGTGTTCACTATGTTCAAGCTTTGCAGCGTGAACATAATGACCCTTGAATCAAGCAAATCTTGTACCCTATGCTTGAAGACATTGCAATCTTCAGTTGAATTCCCCTGTACCCCAGCATGGAAGTCACATCGAGGGTTAACGTCAAATCCTGGTGGATATGGAGGAATCACTGGACGTAGTTCCTTTGGCACTATCAATCCACCTTTGATCAAATACGGTAGTACTTGACTGTACGATATTGGAAGTAGATCAATATGCCTCACTAGCTTTCTTGGCCTCTGTCTACCCTGCTGGGCGAAGTTCTGGTGCTGGTTTGGATACTGGCTCGACACTGGGTTCCACTACCTTGGCTGGGGAACAGGAAATAGCCACTGATGCGAAGCCCTTGGAGGCACGGGATATGGATGAAATCCACGAGGTTGTTCCTGAGGTGGAATGGGGTCAAGTACGCTTACCGGGGTGACCACTTCGGGTATAACAATTGGCACGTGATTTCCTTCCTTCCTCAGCATCGACTGCATCATCTCCATGATTAGACTCATCTGAGTCTTCAGTTGGTTGATTTCAACCTTCAATGCTTCTTGACCTATCCATAGTTCTTCCATGGTAATCTGCGACATGCTTCTAGTTCAAGGCAGATGTCGGCAATCAGCTTGGTGATAGTAGTTTGTTTGACAAAAGGCCAAGTGACAATGAGACCATTAGTTTTTTCTATGTGAATGATGCATAAGTATTATATTTTCTTTTATCATTTATGATGCATGAATGCATGGATGCATGGCGCATAAGCATGGCTTCACAAGTTGCACAACTATGCAGGCATAGTATCACAGGCTCAAGATACAGATGGAGGATAACATTTATTGCTTTCCACATAGGGATCTCACCGGTTATAGTCTAGGGTTATAGATAAAAACCCCAGAGTCATCGATTCATTTGACTGTTTGGCGCTTACGGCAAAAGCTTGTTAGTCGTCAACTCCCTCAAATGAATCTCTTATGGGTGAGATCTTCGTATCGACCCACGCGAGAAAAGCTTCTCGGGGACCCGCACTACATGACCATCGACATCGGGTTCTAGACAAGGGTCTTAAAGTCAGGGACCTCTCTGACTGTTTGCCGCTTATGGAAAAAGCTTGCCGGTTGACAACTCCATTAAGAAAATCTACTTTGAGTGAGATCTTCGTACCGACCCTCGCGAGAAAAGCTTCTCGGGGACCCATACTATGCGACCATCAATCTTAATAGGCCAAAGGTTTAATGTTATACAAAGGTCCTTAGAGTCATTAATCATAATGAAGACATCGATCGCTTACGCCAAAAGCTTGACAGTCGCTAACGGCTCCAAAAGAATTTACTCTAAGAGAGGTTCTCGTATCGACCCTTATGAGAAAAGCTTCTCGGTGGCCCATACTACTGAACCTCTCCTATCTCAAGTTTCCACTCTAGACTCAGGTAGAGAGTCTTTCCCACAAGGCTTCTTGCAATCAAAGTGTCATCCATTCGGTATCATAGAACCGTGGAGCCAAGTAACAGATATTATAAAATTTAAAGTGAAGGGCAATAAATAAGGCAAACAACCAAAAGGATAAACATCCACGCATGCGAGGAAGCAACCTATATTAGGCTTGACTTACTTAGGGAGGTATCCCCAGCAGAGCCTCCAGCTGTCGCTACGCGAAAAATACAGAGTCACCATCGGTTTTTATTTATTCCTAAGGAAAGGGAAAATATCGAGAAAACCCCAAAGAAAGGTCATCGTAACCACGAACAGGTTCGGAAGTCGGTTATGCAAGGGGAAGGTATTAGCACCCCTCACATCCATGGTACTCCATCTAGGATGTTTGCGCTTGAATGGATGTTGTTATTGAAATGTTTGCTTGCCAAAGATTTTGTGGAGGGTATGTGGATTTTAAATTAGTGTGATCGCCAAGGATTGAGTCCTTGTGCCTACGTATGCCCACTTGTTGAAGTGAGAAATCAGAGCCTCGTAGTTCGTGAGTAAAAAATGTTGTTTTTTTATTTTATTTTATTACCTTTAAGAAGGGTTTTCGATGGTGTCGCCCTAAGGCTCAAACAAAAGGTTTGAGTGTGTTGAATTGTTTTTAGGTTTTGATAAATGTGTTATTGATTTCGGATTTCACTAAAGACTATGGATAAAGGAGAATACCTCGAACTGCCAAGTCAAACGTCTTGTGTTTGAAGCATTCAGAAAGAGTGTAGGAAATCTCCATTCTCATCCCTTCTTTACCACTTAAGGCTTGTGGCATACAATCCTAATCATATTTATTGTGTTTTCGAGTTCGATTTGAAAAAAATACCACTTGACGTTGGATCAAGGGTTTGCTTATTGATTGCGAAAGAGTGAGCGATCCTAATGCCTAAGGAGTAGCTAACAAGCAATAATAAAGAAAGCGAGTAAAAGCATACCTCTGAAAGGGGAGGGGGTACACGTAAAGTACAAGGGAGTGCGGAAATAAAAGGTCTTATTGTCAGGTATCCCAAGAGAAAGCCTTCTGTGTGCATAATGTCATAAACTAGAAAGCAGGTAAAATATTACAAGTCTTCTTGAGTCTTGAATGTTCCTTCCATGTTCGGATTGAGAATTTGTCAAAGGTCTTTTGCAAGGGGTCCTAACAACAATCTCTAAGTCCATTGTCCAATGTTCATTCCATGCTTGAGAGTTATTGTATTTTTTTGCATTTTTTAAGGTCTATTCCATTTTTAGTTCATTTTAGAATGAGATGAAGAATGATGATACAATATGATAAAAAAGGAAAAATAAAAGCAAATAAAGTAAATGACACAAATTAAATGTTAGGAGCGGAAATTAAAAATTACAGGTTAGATGCGGAATTTAAAAGTTAGATGCGAAAAAGTAAAGAGTTAGAAGTTAATTGTTAGAAATTAGATCAAAGTAGAATAATATTCAAGAACAATAAATATCAAAATCGATTCTAAAATATTAACAAAACAAAATCTAAAACAATTAACCAACCAATGAATATCTCACAAATCATTACCAAATTAAAATCTAAAACAATTAATCAAAATTAATATCTAAAATTAACAATCCAGTTCTAAACAAATAATATCCTAATTATTAATCTAATTACTCTAAAATTAACCTAAGCTAATCCTAATTATCCTAATACCAATTAATCCAAAAAATATGATAAAAATGAGAAAAGGCATCACAAAATGGCCAGACTGGGCCTTAAAATGATAAGGAATAGGCCCATGCGCAAGGGGGGTGCGCTATTAGACTGGAGGTATGAAGAAAAACATTTTGGGCTCAATTTGAGCCTAAGGCCTAGCGTGAAAATACCACAAAGAAGGAGCCAAAGGCTCACTTATTTCATCTTTCTCCCGTGTTCTCTCTCTCTCCTCTCAAACATCACGCTAAAAAACTTCGCACACTTCCGCCGCGCCTAACCTTCGCCGATGATGATGGAACACATGAACACCAGCAACCTCACCTACTTCATCTCTAAACGAATCCAACGACACCTAATCTCCACTCTGACGCGAACCGAATCTCAAGTCGAACGAGACCTAGCAACCGACAGGAAAATGGAAAGAAAGGAAGGCAAGGAGAATCGAAGACATTACTCTGAATCGCAATCCAAATTCAGGTATAATCTTGAATCTTCACTTTTCTCAGATGTCTGCGCTTCTCCTTCTTATTGTCGCGCTTGTATGTTGTTGACTTCACAGGGCTTGGATTTGAATTTGTTTCCGTTGTGCATCGATCTCCATTTGCTGTTTAGATTTGTAGTGGTTGATGTGGAGTTGTTACGATGTATTGAATCGCAGGGATTGAAGGAATCGCGGGGAAAAAGGATTCGAAGGTTTAGCAGGTTGCGTTCTTTCAGAAAGGTTAAAGAGGTTGATGAGGAGCGGCGGTGGTTGAGGAGAGGTTGATGAAGCGCGGCGGTGGTTGAAAGGATGTAGACGGTGGCGCGACGACAGAAGAAAGGATGTTGATGGTGGCACGACGGAGGGAGAAAGGATGTGGATTGTGGTGTATTGAATCACAAGATTAAGGTAATTTATGGTGGTGGTTATGGAGGATTGAAGAAAAAGTTTGTTATCAGTGGAAAGAAAAATGGAAGAGTGAGGAAGAAGAATTATGGAAAAAGAATTGAAGGGGGCCAAAATTCGTTGCTAATCAAGGTATTTATAGAATTTGAAGCTTACGTTTCTGGATATTTCAATTTTGTTTTGCCTTTGCTGCATTCTGCTTGCGTTTCATTTCTAACTTGAATGCGTTTTCACTTGCCACTGCGCTTTGGTTGCAACCTTTGTATTGCTATGTTGCCGTTGCTTTTCTGTCTTTTTGGCCTTGGCGGTTGCCGTTTTGGATTGCGTTGCGCGTTTTCGACTGCAGCCTTCATGTTATTGTCGTTACCGATATGGTGTACTGCATACTGACTTGCACATTTTTCCTTTCCAATTTCTTCTTTTCATTATTTCATTCAAATGGATGGATTACTTGGTTTATGAACAAATTGTGAATTGTAATGTTAATGGATCTAAGTGGATTATTGAAAAATGAAATTGGATATGGTTTAGTATATTTGGATAAAAGAGAAAAGGGATAATGGAATTGGTTAAATGGATTTTGGTTTTTGGTTAATGGTTAAGTGGGCTAAAAAAAGAATGGGCTTATTTATCTTTCAATGACCATGGCCCTTAAAAAAAGACAATTCTATCAATAAAAAAAATGGAATTCTAAAATCAAATTTGAAATTAAAAAAATTAAAAAAGGTTAGTGATTTCTAAAATTAATTTGATAAACGAAATATAATGTCCTTAAAAATCAATTCGAATTTCAAAGGTCGTCTTGAACCTCCAAGGGTCAATTTGGAGTCAAAATCAACCTTAAGATTAAAGTTAATTTGAAAAGGAGATATGACACCATGATGCAATGATGAATGCAATGACAAAATCCGCAGATCGGATCGAACCGTGGTTGAAATGAATGAATGAATATATGCCATAAGAAGCACGTAGCCAAGAATTAAATGGCTGACTTAAAATGGACCTAGATCCAAGAATACAATGAGGTATGAAACCCAATGAGCACCTGGTTAACGAAATACGTGGCAAACCCTGATTATCAAGGCATGATCAGGCCTGATCAAATGCCTTCAAATCAAACAATTTCTCATGCAAGTGAAATTACCCACCAATGTTGTAAACCAAGGGACTAGGGTTTGATTACCTGATCCACCTCAACTTGTTGATGAACCCTAGTATCCACTAGGTGCAAGCACAACTCCATAACTTCGAGTTACATATCTCCTTGTGTTGAACCATGCTTATGCAAATGAGATGAATGCTTAAGATGATATGTAAATGTTTGGTATCAGTGACATATATGAATATTGTGAAGGGTAGGGAAAATTTTGGGGTATGACAAGTTGCATCTCAGTTGACTCTATAAAAAAACTTAGGTCTTCATGTGATTAAAAGAAGATAAAGTAGGCTCAGGATCTGACAGTGACCTATCAGAGTCACCTTGGACTTCGTGTTTTGACTAGTCTTCAAGTTCTGATCAGTAGAGTCATACTTCTTCAAAGTTTGGTATTCAGAGGCTGATTTCTTTTGACTCTGGTCTTTCAATATTGACCTCTTCAGAGTTTGATCTTTAGAAGTTAACTTCCGATCCTTCAGATTCTGATCTTTAAGCTTCTCTTTAGACGTTTAACATTAGAACCAATACTTAGTTTGTTCCTGAAAATTTAGTATATGGTCATACACACTTGAACAAACATTAGTATACCTAATTGTTCTTTAAATACTTTATTATCATCAAAATTTAAGAGATATGGTACAAACCAATTTTGTCCCAATAATCTCCCCCTTTTTGATGATGATAAACACAAGTATTTAAGAACAATGGTTGTTAATTTAATAAAAAAGTTGATTGTAGGGTCTGAGGTTTGTAAGCTCCCTCAGAGTCTAATAGTCCATAGGGTGAAATTTTTTAAGCCCCCCTTAAGTTCTATAGATGTTAATTAAATTTAAACATTAAAGCACAAATGATAATTCTTCAGAATTTAAGGAAAAAATAATAACGGTCAGATTCATGAGCTTAAATACTTATATATTTACTCCCTCTTTTGTCATCAACAAAAAAAGGAAATAGAAAAGATACTGAAGAAAACATTTTAAAAACTCAAAACAGAATATCCAGAAGCACAAAGAGCTTAAAATCCAATCCACGGATTTCAAGGTTTGGGATTTTATCAAATATGGATAAAAATGAAGCCGTGTTTATTTATCCCCCTTTGTTAAAAAACATTGAAATCTTTTGAAAGTAAAATCACTTAAAAATGAAATGATGTTAAAATATGGATAGAATGGTTGAGAACAATTTCTTCAATTCTCGAGATGGTCAAGGTTGGATGTGACAACTGAGCATTTGAGAGAAACAATGCAGTCAAAGTTGGGGTGATGTACTTGAAAACCAAGGTCATATTTCTCTATATGTCCATTGGTGCACAATAATCAACATTGATCTAGCTTTATCCCAAGGCCTTTATATAAGTTGTGTTATGTTACCAGCAAAGTCATATTCCTAAGTCTTCCAATCAAGCTCTTCTCAAAATAGATACCATGGGCAAGTTGTCCAAGAAATCTGAGGAGGGAGGAGACACATAAGAGATTAGCAAGGCTATTTTGAAAACCAGTGATGCTGAAGGGAAGAGACAAAGAAAAAATAGGCTTAAGAAATTTGAAGGTTCAAAGTCACAAACTAGTTCATCTTCTGGAGCTTTTGTGGTAGGAAGAACTTTAATCTCAAAGATGAAGACCCTTAATAGGAAGAAGGATCCAGGTGGTGACATTGATTCAAACACTGATGGGGACTAGATAAACTTCCTCATAATGGGATGTTTTAATCCTAATGTAATCTAAGAGTTGTAGCATTTGTAGTGCATCTATTTTCTTTTAAGAATGAATTGTTGGATTTGTAATAATTTCTTAATCAATAGTAATAAATCCTCTCCCATTGCATTTATTTTAGATTCACTTTCCATTAACAACCTTTGGAGTGAGCCATCAGAAGAGATGTTTAGGAGAAGTTTTCAACCATTTCATCCATTTTTTGTGTTGTGTATGTGTGTTAAGAGTGATAGAGTGAGTTAAAAAAAATTAATCACACAATCATCAAAAAGAATGACTAAGGGGCGTCAGGGCATTATTTTATTTTACCTAAGTAAATAACTTCCAAATGTTACACAAACTTTTTTTACAACAGTAATATTATATGACAGAGGTCACACTTATTTGCCTTAACAACAAACACTTGGTTACACCCATCAATATAACTCAGAGTCCACTAGACAGAAAATTCCCAGAGGAGTTTTGACTTAGGACCTTTTGAACTAGAAGACCTTCTCACTCAGAGGACTAATCGTTTCAGAGTCAAATGACTAGAATCACATATTAATTAGAAAGTAAATACTCAATAGATACAGAGGTTTTAGTTTGAGTAAAGAAAAAGCTAATGAAAAATGGGTTTAAGACACGATATTCAAACACAATACATCATTAACCAACAATTATTATCCAACAGCTAAGAAGTCAAGTGTAGAAGACCTTTCATATTCATGACACATAAGTGGATAGGTGTAAAACAATTTTTCCACTTATATACTATCAGAGACAACTAATCATATTTTGAGCATCAAAGGCTAATTTGCTTTAGAGGCTACTATTCATCAGAAGCTAGTTCAGAGCTTTTAATCACGGTAGCTTCTCACATTAGACTTTGATCCTCCATTCATAAGCAAGCATTATTCTTTGAGAAAATGCATGTTCAAATTCTTTTTAATAAAATCAAATCTTTCAACAGTAAGAGGCTTGGTAAATATATCAGTCCGTTGATGATCAGTATCAATGAACTATATATCTATCATACCCTTCTAAACATAGTCTCTAATAAAATGATGTTTTATTTATATGTTCTTAGTTCTAGAATGTTGAATATGATTCTTTGTCAAACTGATAGCCGAAGTATTATCACATAAAATAGGAATACTACTTCCACTATTCTGATAGTCTTCCAACTAATATTTCATCCAGAGTTGTTATGTACAATAACTTGCAGCTGAGATGTATTTTGCTTTTGTTGTAGACAAATCAATAATTGTTTGTCTTTTACTAGTCCAAGATATAAGTTTTTCACCTAAGAATTGACATATTCCACTAATGGATTTTCTCTCAATTATATCCTTAGCATAGTCAACATAACCGAATCTAACTGGCTTATAATCTAAGGATTTTTTATAAAGCAATCCTAGATTTGTCGTTCCCTTCAAATACCTAAAGATCCTATTAACAGATGTTAAGTGAGTCTCTCTAGGATTTGACTGAAATCCTGCACACAGACAGACACTGAATAAAATATATGGTCTAGAAAAAGTTGTTAAATAAAGTAAAGAGCCAATCATACATCTATACAGCTCCTATTTGCTTAGATTGTAGGTTTGATGTATATGAGTGTTCATGATCTTGCAATCATAAGCTTGAACTTCTTCAAAATCCCCTTTGTATATTTTGTATGATGAACATAAACCTCATCCTTGCATTGATTTATTTGAATTCCATGGAAGAATTTAAGCTCTCCTATCATGCTCATTTCAAACTCAACATGCATTGTCTTTGAACATTATTGACAAAGGAAAGCATCAGTAGAACCAAAGATAATATCATACACAAATACTTGGATAATTAAGATATCATTTTAAGTGTCTTTTTAAAGAGTGTAGTGTTTACTTGCCATTTTTGAAAATCATTTTCTAACAGAAAATTACTCAGTCTCTCATACCAAGCTTTGGGAGCTTATTTGAGTCCATAGAGTGATTTTTTAAGTTTGAAAACATGACCTGAGTGGACTGAATCCTCAAACCCAAGTGGAAGTTTTAGATACACTTCTTCATGAATAACTACATTTAAAAATTCACTCTTAACATCTATTTGGTATAAAATAATATCATGATTAATAACATAAGAGATAAGTAATCTGATTGTCTCAAACCTTACAATAGGTGCAAAGGTTTTAGAGAAATGTATACATTCTTCCTAAATGTAGCCTTGATCTACAAGTCTAGATTTATTTCTTACCACTTCTCTTTTCTCATTAAACTTGTTTATGAATACCCATTTTGTTTCAATAATGTTCTTCTGAAAAGTTTGGGTATCAGATCCCAGACATTATTCCTTTGGAATTGATTTAGCTATTCTTCCATTGCCACAAGTACTTAGGTAAATTGTTTTCATGGATTATAGTTCTTGCCATTTCTTGTAAAGGTATGTTCCTTCTCTCTACAACTCCATTTTTCTATGGAGTTCTAGGAGAAGAGAACTCATGGAGGATTCCATCTTTTTCACAAAAAGTTTTAAATGGCTCATTTTCAAATTCTCCTCCATGGTCACTTCTTACTTTTAAATTTTTTATTCTTTTTCATTTTGTACTTGTATGCAGAAGATGATGAACACATCATATGATTCATCCTTAGTTCTAATAAATTAAACCCAAGTCCATATGCGAACCAAAAATTATTAATAGAGATAAAAGAATTATCAATAGTACCCATACCAACGATCTTTTATTTTTGGTTTCCTCCAAATCACACAGCTCCTCCCTCTTTTAGAGTTAGGGTTTGGAACATATGTTTTTCTCTTTTCATATGTCGTGAGCAGCCACTGTCCATGTCCCATGATAGATGCCTTGCTTCTCCCTTGAAGCATATATGTAGCGAAAACAATTTCAAATTTAGGTATCCATAGTCTTATAGGTTCTTTGGGGCTAGTTCTGACAAGTTTCTTCTTACTTTGTGCCTTAGCTCTCATATAGTAATTCTTAGGATCATTTAAGACTTTTAATTTAAAAGTTTGTTGTCTTAAATGTATCTTGGCCTTTGGTTCTAAACCTTTCAGAACCTTGTATCTTGATATCTTAAGTTCTAGTTTCTTCAGAACCTTTAAATTTAGAATCTTAGGTTTTGGTTTCTTCAAAACCCTTGACTCAACAGTTTTAGGTTATGAATGGTGTAGAACCTTTGCATTGTCAGTAGCAAGTACAAAATAAGAATCAAGTCCTTTATGAGCAAAGCTTCAAGAATAAGTATTTGTTAGTTTAATCAAGGTATCATACCTTGGATTAAAAGGTTTTTGAGTAACCAAGATCTTCTCCCTTACTTCTACTTACACCATAAATCATGGATGTAAGTTTAGTTATGTTAAAGCCAGTTATGATAAACTCTTAAAGAGTCATTTCATGCTCATCAAAGAGTTTATCAGACATTTCTTTTACTATAGTAATATGATCTCTCTCTGAAGCTTCATTTTTTAAAAAAGATTTTAATTCATCTTTCAAAAGATTATATTGCCTTTTCAACATTTTAATGTGTTTGGCTTTTTCTTAACACCGACCCATAAGGTCTTGAATGAAAGTAATTAAATCAAAACGAGATATTTTAGAAAATACTTCATCCTCTTCTTCAGAATTTAAGTCATGTTCTGTTTCAGAGGATGTAATAGCCATCAAAGAAAGATTGACTTGTTCTTCATCCTTACTAGAATCTTTTTCATTGTCAAATTCATCCCATGTTGCCATGAGACTCTTCTTGGCCTTTGCTTCCTTAAGTTGTGGATCCCCTTCACATGTAGCACATAAATATTCGAAAATGGTTTTAGCAGTAGATTTATCATTAATCTTGATGTACTCTGAGTGAGGTAGAGCATCAACCAAAATGCCTTTAACTCTATGATTTCTATAACTCTTTCTATGAGCAAGTGCAAGAGTTTTTTCTGTCAGTTACCATTCCTACTCCATTAACTTGAATCTCAATATCATCTTCTAGAACACAACTTATCATCAAGATCTATGATATGAGTATACATCATTCCACCATTTAAACTCTGTAAAATCTCCTATGAAAGTTAGAGGTCTAGCAACATATTTATTTTTTCAGAACTACTGTAATCATGATTAATAGTAGCATGAGGATTAGGAGTAACACTACTAGTTCATGGGGATCAGGTCTCATAACTGTTTTTTGACTTTACTAACGTCCACTAACGGAATGACAAACATGACAATGTTTCAAAAGTTAAAGGATCAAAGTGACAAAAAATAAAATAAAAGGGACCAACCTGAACCCAAAGGTATAGTTTAGGGACAAAAATGATATTTTTCCTTTTAGTTTTTATCTTCCAATTGTATCCCCTCATTAATATTTCTAATTTACTATTTCTCTTACCTTTCATTAATGATAATTAAAATACAAGTCAATAAGGATAATTTGGTAAAATTGTTATTCTCTCTTTCATTTATCACATTTTCTTAATATGTGTGAAAGTGTCAAATATGACACATATTTTGGGACGGATAGAGTACTATTTATTTATTTTATAATTTATTACTCCCTCAGTTTTTTTATTATAAGTCGTTTTTGACTTTTCACACGTATTAAAAAATGTAATAATTATGATATAAAAAAGAGAAATTATGAAGGGTTTTACAAAATCGTCCTTCATTAATGGTATTGGAAAGACAAATTAACATAATTAAGAAGAGAAAGAATAATAAATATTTAAGGATATAATAGGAAAAATATCATTAATGATTCATTAATATTATAAAACGACTTATATTATGGTACAAAATATTTTTACAAAGCGACTTATAATAAAAAACGGAGATAGTATGCTACATACAAAAAAATTGTTTGATAAACTAATTTTCAAAATCAGTTTATTTAAAACTAATTTTGTTAATTTGAATTTTAAATTTATGATACTAACTTCTATAAATGAAAAATATTTTTATTATATTTTATAATTAAATTTTAAATTATATAAAATTAAATATATAATTTAGTCATTAAATAAATTGAGACAAATTCTTCTTATAATTTTTATAAACTAAGTGAAAAATAACTTTTATCATAATTTGTTATTAAAATCATTTTTATATTTGTGATTCGTATTTATTATTTTAAAAAACTAAATAATTCAAAATTTATATAAAAATATGAATAAAGTAATAAATAATTTTATTCTTACTTGATTTTTTTATTTATTTTAAATTTTTGTTGAGCAGTAATTATTAATGTATTTAATTTTTGTTTTTTTTACTTTTTATATTATTATAAGTTATAATTTTAGTCATTATTAAAATGAAATTTATTAAACATATTTTATTTTTGGAATTAAAATAAAAAGAATGAAGAGTTTTATAAATTTTATTTTTTAAATTTATAATTGGAATTGAAATTGGAATATGAAGAGTATTATTATCATTATTATTATTCATAACTCATAAATTATATATATTTTAAGATATTATAATTATAATAGTTTTATTAATATTTTTTAATTTGAAAAAATATGTGAGATTGACGAATAGATTTTTAGATAATATTTTGTCTATGTTGTCAAATAAATATGCTTTTTTTAATATGCATTAACGAAAATATAAGTAATATTTTTATTTAAATATAATTTTTTAAAAATATAGCATGTGAAAGTTAATAGTAAGAAATTATATGAAAGTTAATAGTAAGAAGTTGAATTTTTTACAAAAATAACCCACTTTTTCAAGGAAATTCCCAAAATACCCCTGATTTCAAAAAAAATCCCAAACTACCCCACTTTTAGGAGGAGTCGCCAATTGAATTGGAGACTCCTCTTAAAAATTGAATGGAGGCGCCAATTGGATTGGATAGGACAGGTGCCCTAGCCAATTGGATTAACGCCCCTGTGTAGTACTTAAGAGGAGGCACCAATTCAATTGGAGCGTCAATGTAAAATGCAAGGGGCACTGCCCCTTCAACCCCGCAAGGGGCGCTGCCCCCTTGACCCCTGTCCGCTGAACGGGCAGCGGACCCCGGTTAACTCTGCGTAGTGTGATCGGTCATCGAAATTTAATTTGATTTTAATTAATTAAAGGAATTAATAATAATAATAATAATAAAGTGTTTATTATTGTCTTGTGGTGATCGGTTATGGCCTTAGTTTTCCTTTATTCTGATTTGGGTTTTAAAATACGACCTGCGTGTCGTGCCTCTCTCTTAATCTCCCAAATGTAACTTATTTTCTCATCTCACTCCCTCGTATGTAAAATGAGTTTCTTTATGTAATGTAATATTATGAAGAAAGCAAAGAAGTCAGTGCCAAAGGAGGACAACCTTGGAGATCTTGCTTGGAGAAGCTTAGATCGCTGTTAGGTTAGCTTAGGTTCTCTCATTGGCTTGGGAGAACAATTGCGCTAGGGGCCATAACTGTTTCATTATGTATGTATGTATGTTGATGCATGTGAATGTATGTTGATGCATGTGAGAGACGGTTTATATGATAAACAAGCCGGTGAGATCAGAAAAATCGCAATTCCCTCAAATTAAATATTAAGTTTATGCTTTCCAAGTTTTAACACTCATCAAGACTAGTAATGGATAATGTAGGTTTCGCCTACGCGAGGTGCATGTTCTATATTAGTAAGGTGCGATGGGATAATTGTAATATCCAATTGTCAAAACAATGGGTCAAACTTAACTAAACAAATTGTAATAAGATTATATATGTTTAGAAGCAAGAGTTGGGAATGATCCATATGATGGATTAGAATAAGGAGTTATTCACCCAACTGAAATTTCGAGAGTTGTATGAGATACAATTCGAAGGAGTTCCTACCTAAATAACCTAGTTTTGTGTAATCCGCCTACGCGGACTTAGAACGAAGTGAAATATGGATCTCGACCCACTAGAAAATCTTCCAACGGGATTTTCCGAATCAATTGATGAGGGTCATTTGTTTTGAGTAAAATAGTGGGAGCATATTTAATTAAAGGCCTAATTAAATATGTCAATGATACTTATATTTTCATTAATCCTTATGTAGATTACCATGACAGCAAACACCTCTAACAACATCCTGCGATCAATCCTTGATAAGGAAAAATTGTCTGGGACAAATTTTCTGGATTGGCACTGAAACCTGAGGATTGTCCTCAAACATGATAAAAAGCTGTATGTCTTGGAGACACCTGTTCCTGAAGAGGAACCTCCTAGTTCTGCACCTAAGGCAGAAAGAGATGCTTATAAGAAGCATGTCGATGATGCCAATGAAACTGCTTGTCTCATGCTAGCTACCATGAACTCAGAATTGCAAAAGCAACATGAGAACATGGCAGCGTTCAATATGATCGAACACCTGAAAATGCTCTATCAAGAGCAAGCAATGCATGAGAGGTTTGAAGTTTCGAAAGCCCCTTTTCAAGGCAAGTTAGCTGAGGGAGCCCCTGTAGGTCCCCATGTACTCAAGATGATTGGGTATGTGGAAAACCTTGAGAGATTGGGTTTTCCCCTCAGAAAGGAACTTGCGACTGATTTGATCTTGCAATCGTTGCCAGATGGATTCAGTCAATTTGTCCTAAATTTCAATATGAATGATATGGACAAATCGCTTCCTGAACTGCTCACCATGTTAAGAACTACCGAGCAGAATCTGAAGTCAAAGGGGAAGTCCATTCTGATGATCGGAAATGGAAAGAGACAGAACAAAAGGCCCACTAAGCAGGGTGATAAAGGGAAAGGCAAGGAAGTTGCCAAACCCAAACCCACCGTTGCTGCTTTAAAGCCTAGTGGAGGCATAGCAAAAGAAGGCACCTGCTTCCATTGCGGTAAGACCGGACACTGGAAGAGAAACTGCCCAAAGTACCTGGAAGATAAGAAGAATGGAGTAGAGACTTCAACTTCAGGTAATTTTGTTATTAATTTATCCACTTCTGCATCATGGGTATTAGATACTGGATGTGGTTCTCACATTTGTACAAATGTGCAGGGACTAAAAAGGAGTAGAGATTTTGCAAAAGGTGAAGTCGACCTACGAGTTGGCAATGGAGCAAAGGTTGCTGCTTTAGCCGTAGGGACTTATGTATTGACTTTACCTAGTGGTTTAATAATTCAGTTAGAGAACTGTTATTATGTACCTGCAATTAGCAGGAATATTATTTCCATTTCTTGTTTGGACAAGTTTGGTTTTTCATTTATAATAAAGAACAATTGTTGTTCAATTTATTTGAATGATATATTCTATGCTATTGCACAAATGAACAATGGACTATATGTCCTTGATCTTGAAATGCCTATCTATAACATTAATACTAAAATGATGAAACCTAATGAGTTAAATCCAACTTACCTTTGGCATTGTCGATTAGGCCACATAAATGAGAAGCGCATTTCCAAACTCCATAAAGATGGACTCTTGGACTCTTTTGATTGTGAATCATATGAGACATGCAGATCTTGTTTAATTGGAAAGATGATAAAGTCTCCATTCACAGGAAAAGGTGAAAGAGCTAATGATCTTTTGGCCCTCATACATACTGATGTATGTGGACCACTGAACATGCCAGCCAGAGGAGGTTTTCAGTAATTCATCACATTTACTGATAATTTCAGTAGATATGGTTATGTGTATTTAATGAAACACAAATCATAGTCCTTTGAAGAGTTCAAGGAATTCAAGAATGAAGTACAAAACCAACTAGGTAAGAATATTAAAACTCTTCGATCAGATCGAGGTGGTGAGTATTTAAGCCTAGAGTTTGATGACCATCTGAAAGAGTGTGGGATCCTATCCCAACTTACTCCTCCTGGAACACCCCAATGGAATGGTGTATCTGAGAGAAGAAATCGAACCCTGTTGGACATGGTCCGATCCATGATGAGTCACGCCGATCTTCCAAACTCCTTTTGAGGACATGCACTATTGACATCAGCTTACACACTTAACCGTGTTCCATCCAAAAAGGTTGAGAAGACACCATATGAGATATGGAGTGGTAAGAAACCACATATATCTTACATGAAGATTTGGGATTGTGAAGTTTATGTGAAACGACAAATTTCAACTAAGCTTGAGCCCAAATCTGACAAATGCTTATTTGTGGGATATCCTAAAGAAACAAGAGGGTATTACTTCTACAATCCTTCTGAGGGCAAAGTGTTTGTCGCTCGAACTGGAGTTTTCCTAGAAAAGGATTTTAATTCCAAAGGAATCAGTGGGAGGAAAGTAGAGCTTGAAGAAATTCAAGAATCACAAAGCATCAATACATCTATGGAGGAATTAGAGCAGGAAACACAAGTAGTTGTGTAAAGAGCAACCTGCTCAAGTAGAACAAGACCAGCGTAGGTCAGGAAGGATACGTCACCTACCTGAGAGATATTGATATCTCATCAAGGTGATGTATCACTCATGGATCAAGAATGAACATGAGCCTTGTGTCTACAAGAAGGTTAGTGGGAGCATGATCGTTTCTCTGGTATTATATGTAGATGACATATTACTCATTGGAAACGATATCCCTACCCTGCAACAAGTAAAGTCTTGGTTGGGGAAATTCTTTTCTATGAAGGACCTAGGTGAAGCAGCCTATATATTAGGAATCAGAATCCATAGAGATAGATCACAAAACTGCTTGGCCTAAGTCAGAGTACATACATAGACAAAGTGCTGAGACGCTTTAATATGCATGATTCCAATGGTTATGTGTTTTGCTTAAATGGTGACGTTGTGAGCTAGAAAAGTTCAAAGCAAGATACAGTTGCTGATTCTACAACCGAGGCCGAGTATATTGCTGCCTCAAGTGCAGCAAAGGAAGCTGTTTGGATCAAAAAGTTCATTAGTGAACTTGGCATAGTCCCTAGCATTGTGGATCCCATTGGTATCTATTGTGATAAAAATGGTGTTATCGCACAAGCTAAGGAGCCTAGATCTCACCAACGATCCAAACACATTCTTAGGCGTTATCATCTCATTCGAGAGATAATAGATAGAGGAGATGTGAAAATATGTAGAGTACCTACACTTGACAATATTGCTGACCCACTAACAAAGCCTCTTACGCAGCAGAAGCATGATGGCCATACTAGATCAATGGGCATTAGGGGTATGCCTGATTGGCTCTAGTGCTAGTGGGAGATTGTTGGTGTAAGCCCTAGAGGTCAATACTTTTGGTACTTGTATCGAATTATTTATTGATTAATAAAAAAGGCTTTTTCTTTATTATGGTTGATTAATAAAGTCCCTGGAATAGATAGTTCGTTTAATGTATTAAGTGTGACTTAATCATGAGAGCGCATTAAACATAAGGACACTATTCCTAAAGTATCCGTAGTCAAGCTTTAGTGTGAAGTGGGATAACATTAAAGCATTAAGACTATTATGTTTGTAGACTGATGATCACATCTCATGGATCATGGATAAAGAGTTATCAAGTCTTAAACATAGGTATAAATATTAAGAGTAATATTTATACCGGATTGACCCGCTATGAGAATACTATATAGAAAGTTATGCAAAGTGTCATAAGTTATTCTCATGGTGATAATGGTGTATGCCACTCTTCGACCTGAAACCACTATAGACCCTAGATGTAGAGTCGAGTGCTTTGTTGCTGATCTAACATTGTCCGTAACTGGATAACCATAAAGACAGTTGATGGGTACTCCACAAAGCATGCTGAGGGACATGAGTGACCTAGATGGAATTTGCCCATCCTGCGTAACAGGATAAATGTCTATGGGCCCAATATTGAACTGGACAAGGATGACACGGTCTATACCTTGTGTTCAATATAGACATAAGGGAAAAAGGGTAATTATACACATAATTATTATCACAGGAGGTTTTGTCAGATCACATGACATTTTCGTGACTTGGGTAGCAGTGATGTGTTGCTAGATACCGCTCACTGTTTATTATGTTAAATGCGTGATTTAATATAATTGCCAACATCGCGAAAACCTACAGGGTCACACACAAAGGACGGATTGATGAGAGATAGAGTAACTAAGGAACATCGTAAGGTACAGTGCACTTAAGTGGAATACGAAATATGGTAAGGTACCAAATACTTAAGTGATTTTGGCATATTATGAGATATGGGCCAAAATACACTTAAGTGGGCTTTTTAGCTTGAAGCCCACACAAGTGGTTCTATAAATAGAACCCCTTGGGTAGAAGCATTGTTACTCCACTCAGACTGAAACTCAAGTAAAGACTTGGAATTTCGTTTCTCTCTCTCACTCAAAGCCTTCATTCGTACCAGCTAGCACTGAGATTGAAGGAATCCGTTTGTGTGGACTGAGTAGAGACGTTGTCATCGTTCAACGTTCGTGATCACTCTGTGGATCTGTATCCAAGGTTTTGATCGTTACAAGAGATCTGCACCAAAGGTTTGAATCACCACAAGAGGTAACGATTCTATCACTGATCATGCCCATTCGTAAGGATCACTAAATAGAGAAAATTTTAAATTCCGCTGCGCCTTGGATGGCAATTCTCCTTCAGCGAGGACAAAGGCTATTGAACAAATTTTCGGCAACTGGGAGGATTCATACAAGGAATCGCCACGATTTTTATGGGCACTAAAAACATATGTCCCAGGAACTGTGGCAATTATGGAGACATTGCCAACGATGATGCCAGACGGAACCTGTGCTACAGGTAATAGAATCTTTCACTGTCTCTTTTGGGCATTTGGCCCGTGCATCAAAGGTTTCACATTCTGCAAACCTATTATTCAAATTGATGGAACTTGGTTATACGACAAATACAAGGGTACTTTGCTCATGGCGGTTGCACAAGACGACAACAACAATGTCTTCCCTATTGCCTTTGCTCTTATTGAAGGTGAAACGGCTGGTGGATGGGGTTTCTTTCTTCGACATCTCAGAACGCATGTGGCTCCACAAGCCAATTTATCTTTTATTTCTGATAGACATGCTGCCATTGAGAGTGCCTACAACAACCATGACAACGGATGGCATGATCCTCCTTCTACCCATGTCTATTGCATCAAACACATTGCACAAAACTTCATGTGTGCTATAAAAGATAAGAATCTTCGCAAGAAGTTGGTGAATGTTGGGTATGCTCTACTCAGTCGTCATTTCAATATTATCGTGATGAAATTAGACTGTCTAATAAAGACGCAGGGAGATGGATAAATAACATACCAGTAGAGCAGTGGACAAGGGCATTTGACGGAGGTTGTCGATGGGGCCACATGACTACAAACCTTGTGGAATGCATGAACAGGGTATTCAAAGGAATTTGAAATCAGCTGATAACCGCCTTGGTAAGATCGACCTATTATAGGTTGGCTTCTACGAACGTAGTGATGTTCCAAAACAGCATCAGCATCTGAGGTTTGTCTCTCGCATAAATCACTTTTCCGTATCGGCGATGAACACCAAACATGATTGCCAAATGATTAATTGAGATGTGGAACAATGACTCACACAACGCATCTATTTATAACACAAAAATTTCATTTTACATTGAGGCTCTAGTTGAATTGGCGCCTCCTCTTAAGTACTACACAGGGGCGTCAATCCAATTGACTAGGGCACCTGTCCTAGCCAATCCAATTGACGCCTCAATTCAATTTTTAAGAGGAGTCTCCAATTCAATTGGCGATTCCTCCTAAAAGTGAGGTAGTTTGAGATTTTTTTTGAAACCATGGGTATTTTGGGAATTTCCTTTAAAAAGTGGGTTGTTTTTGTAAAAATTTCTAGGAAGTTAGGAAAAATTAATAGTAATTTCAGTAAAAATTATTAAATAAATTATACAATAAAGTAGGGGTAAAAATGATTTAAAAAAATGAACTACATCAAAATAAAGTATTTTCTTTATTATAAATTTCAATATTAAAAAATTAATTTAAAAAAGTACTACAGAATATACTTAGTTAATTGCGGTTAAATTTCGGTTTGATTTTGATTACATCAGAAGTGGTTCGATTTAATTATTTAAAAGGTTCATTTATATAAATTCAGTAATTTATTTTATAAAATAAAGTTTGCTAAACGGTAAAATTGCTTTTACATTGAATTTCCCGCGTCAGGTTGTCTTCGTTCTTTTAAAGGGAAAAGCCCCGAACATTCCAGACTCAACAGTTATAACAAAATCGATGTGTTCAAAACGACACCGTCTTAAAGAAAACGGAAGAAGAAGAAGAAAGGATCGAGAGAGAAAGAGAAGAATCCAGAACGAGTTCATTCAACAATCAACACACTATATAATTTCTCCTCATTCCATTCCATTTACTCATTCAAGCATCTCAATATATTCTTTCTACAATTCATTCCACTCTCTCTCTCTCTCTCTCTCCCTCTCTCTCTCTCTCTGCGATTCACATTCTACAATCTCTCTGTAATTCATTCTTTCTCTCCGTCTGAAATTTTTTGTCAAACTTTGTTTGACCTTGTTGAACTTGGGATAATTCACTTGGACTTTTCAAAGTTGATTTGAAGTGAGTTTGAAGTTTGACCTTCCTTTATTATTTTAATTCAAGTTTACTTTTAATATTAAAAATGCCAAAAAATATTTTATTTGTTTCTTGACTTCTATTTCTCATTTTGCTTCTGTTTTCTATTGTTTTGACTTTGATCTTCTCTATCTTTGGTCAATGCTCGTTGATTAATACATACTATTTCCATTAATGCACTTTAATTCTTCATCATCTTCTTCTCCTTCTTTTTCTTTTTTTGATCAATGAGTTAAAGATTGGTGGTTAGCATTAATACATGGAGGTTTAATCTTCCTTAATTCAAATCTAATTCATCTTGATCATGGATCAAGTGAATGGCTTTGCATTAAGGATAGGTTGCTTCCTAAATCATGCAAAGGACCTAAATCAATACAAGATCATTTCTCATCTTCTTTTTGGCATGGTAAGTTGTGGGAGTTTGATTCACTAATCAAGACCTCTAACTTGTGTTGTTGCCTACATTATTATTGACCGACCTCAGATAGTTGTGACTTCTACATAAGTCCAATTACGATTGTTTAACATAGCGCTAAATTGCCTTATGGCACACTAACTATTAACACTAACTATTAACCATTAACATTTAATTCTTGCTCTTTACATTTGTGCAATTTACTATTCTTGTACATATTATTCATTTGCTTTTTCCTTTGCTCATTTGAGCACATGTTTATGTTAATGCAATTTGCCTTTTGCTCACTTGAGCACATAATTGTGTATATATCATTGTGCTTGTGTTTTGTTTTGATTGTTGTGGACCAAATGCAAAGAAATGGACAAATGGACTTAGACTTTAGGACTTTCCCTAAGAAAATTTGGAGTCAAAGAGCAACTAGGCATTTGGCCTTTAGAGTGCTATAAAAGTCAAAGAGCAATTAGGCATTGGGCATTTAGAATGCTATAAATGCTAAAGAAAACTTTGAAGAGACTACTTTTTAAACTCCTTCTTGTTCATTCTTGATTTGTTTGATAGAACTTTTTAATGTGTGTGCTCTTGTGCTAGGGATTCCAACATTGAGCCTAAGTAAGGAACCATTGCCATGAGCTCCTAAGAGAGAGAGAGATCTAAGAGCCATTGAGGAACTTTCCAAGAGCTTGTTTGATTGTGTTGATTGCTTGAGCTTACTATTATTTTGCTTGTATATTCCAAAGGATGGGAGCTACTTGGATCATCCATATGATCTCAAGAGAGGAACTCCATTTGTGGTCTTGCTTCTTATCCCTTATCTCTTGTATGATTAGGACTTTAGCCATTCTTCTTCTTCTCTCCACTCTAACCCAAGCCAAAACTTTTGTGCAAACATTTAACACTTGTTTCCAAACATTAGAAACTTAAGCCTTATGCTTTTGATTTTCAAACTTTCTTTTCATAACACTTATTTTGAATTGAATCTTCTAAGTCAACTTTGACCATATTTTGTACATACTTTTCATTGGTAAATATAACCCATTCAAATACTTTTTTTTTGTGGTTTCAATGGCCACTTTCTTAATCAAAAAATTTCATAACCTTTAGCTATTAGGTTTGAGTTATCCTTGAGGTAGATATAATACTCACCTAGATCCTTAGTGATGGACAATGAGTCTTCCATGCTTATTATAGGGTTAACCCCTCACTAGCATGTTGAAGTTATCCTCACATGGTGGATTTTGAAGGTGAGAAAAACAAGAAAGGGGGGGTTTGAATTGTTTGAAAAATAAGCGCTTTTGCAAAATGAAATCACACAAAGATTTTATACTGGTTCGCTTATAACACAAAGCTACTCCAGTCCACCCGGCCAAGGTGATTTCGCCTTCAACAAGGACTTAATCCACTAATCTTGAAAGATTACAAACAACCCCTAAGAGAAAAGAAAATCTCTTAGTCCTCTCAAGTCTACAGACTACAAAGAGTCACTTGAGGAAATCAAATAAAAATAGATACAAGATGTGTAATCTAGAGTGCTTCTAAGAAAGCAAATATTACAAACTTAAGAACAAATTTTTCACTTGATAAGCAAAAGCTTAGTGAAAATCTTTGAAGAACAAAGATGTTTGAGCGTGATATGATTTCAGTATAGTTTTGGCTAGTGATTTCTTCGTATCTACTGAATGAGATTTCTTCTCTATTTATAGGAGTTGAAGTAGAGTTGAAGTAGCGTTGAATCTATTGGATATTGAGATGTAATTACGCCATTCCATTAATAGCTTCTGCAGTAGACTTTTTCACTTAGAAGTGACTACTTACCACAATTAGTATCTTTTCTCTTGGAAGTGGAGATTAACGTCTCTTTCTAATTGAGGAAATCCATTTGCAGAACTTTAACTTGGCTTAAACGTTACTTCATCATGATTAACAATTCTGATTAGAGTCTTTGTGTATC
Organism: Lathyrus oleraceus; assembly: GCF_024323335.1. Taxonomy (NCBI): domain Eukaryota; kingdom Viridiplantae; phylum Streptophyta; class Magnoliopsida; order Fabales; family Fabaceae; genus Lathyrus; species Lathyrus oleraceus. The sequence continues at coordinate 278,040,956 of NC_066581.1, forward strand.
TGGAGAAATTGGCTTCTGATGTTATTTATTGAATGTTCAGATGGCGCTGATAACTTCAGAGTTTGCAGAAGACATTTGTTCAGAGTCAGAGCTTCTAGACTTTACTTCATGTTCAGATGCTTCTGATACTTGCAGTTTTGTCCAGAGTTTAGAGCTTCTTGAATGAGATTCCTCTTTAGATGCTTCTGATACTGGAGATTTTGCATCTGATCTTGTTTTGCATCTGATGACATCATCAGATTTATTTCTTCTTTCTTTAGAACCCTGCACACTTAGAAACTTTTCGTTAGGGTACCACTTTTGGTTTCATCCTTTGTTATCATCAAAATCATGGAATCTATTGTAGAACTATTTTTGTTCTTACAATCTCCCCCTTTTTGATGATGACAAAACAAATAAAAATTATCAGATGAAACATGAAAAATATTAGATCAGATAGACAAAAGCTCCCCCTGAATTAGTACTAGGGAGTTCAGAAGTTCTTACCAGAGCTTTCCAAGTAATTAGGTTTCTGAAAACTTTCTGCAAATGCTTAACTTTAAAGTTAGAGTTATTTAATCAGAGCTATTATTTAATCAGAGCTATTTATATCAGAACTATTTCTACAATTGTTGCAGAATGCTTAAGGTTTTAGACATAGTTTTCATCAGAGCTATTTAATAATTTCTCCCCCTTTTTGGCATAATCAAAAAGGCATAAAACATAAAAAGAATAATAGAGAGAAAAACACTTCATTAAAAAAACACAAAGGCAAACAGCAGTCAAAAACAACAGATTCAAAGAAATATCAGAGCTAAAAAAGAAAAAACAGAAGCAAAAACACTAGGCAAACAAAAGAAATCCTAAGTGCCTAAGGGTTTGGAGGAGGAGGAAGTCTCTGTAGTAGCATAGCAAACATATTCTGGAGGTTTTCATTCAGAGCGTCTTGCTTGTCCATCCTTGCCCGGAGCTCACTCTGATCTTGCTTGATCTCTTTCTGATCTTGCTTGATCTCCTTCAGAGTGTTGAGAATCAGAGGGATCGCAGAGGAAGACTCCCCCTGAATCAGAGCCTGCTGAGTTTCAGCTTCAGCAGCAGCTTGGGCTTCTGCATCTGCCTTAGCCTTGGCTTCAGCTTCCTGAATTCTCAGAAGTTCTGCTTCCTTTGCCAGGCGTTCTTCTTCCAATCTCTTAGCTTCTTCTTCTGCTTCCTTAGCCAATCTTTCTTCTTCCAATCTCTTAGCCTCAGCTTCTCTAGCCAGTCTCTCTTCCTCTAACCTTCTGGCCTCAGCTTCTCTAGCCAGTCTTTCCTGGAGTCTTTCCTCAGAGTCTCTGATGTAGCCATTTCTGACTTGTTCAGAGATACTCTTCAGCCTATAAGACTCAGAGGTCATCCAACTAATAACTCTGTTCCAGTGTGTCCTAACAGATTTAGGATCATCACTGACTTCAGAATTTTTAGCCAGAGACTTGATCTTCTGGACTGAAGCTTCTGCAACCTGTATAATGGCCTCCTCAAGGGTAGGTGTGATAATTTTAGGTTCAGGTTCAGGTGAATGAGGTGGAGAGTTTTGAGGGCTGAGATTTAGAGGTTGAGGTTCAGTTTCTGGTTCTGGCTGGGGTTCAGATTCTGCTTCTGGTTGAAGTTCAGAATCTGGGTCTGGTTGAAGACTGGGGGATGAAGCATAGAGTGGGTTTACATCTAATGGGTCAGAATCTGGGCTAGGTACAGCGGGAATTAATGGTGGAGTGATATAAGGTTCAGATGGGCGAATTACAGATGGTTGAGTTTCAGAGGGTGTGGTGGTTGTTTGTGGTGGAAGGGAAGTTTGATTTTCAGAGGTGATGGTGGTTGTTTGTTGTGGAATAGAAGTTCGGAGGGGAGAGGTTACTTCAGTTTGTGTTTGAGTTTGTGGGGCGAAATTTTTAGCATAAATTTCAGCTATTGTTGGGGAGTTTGGGTCAGAGTGTTCTTGATCAGAAGACTCATGATCAGAGAACTCTTGGTCAGAAGAAGGGGAAAGGTAAGGTGGTGACTCATACTCAGAGGATGATGAAGAACTGTGGTGATATAGTTGATTTGGGTCAGAGGTTGTTGTAAAAGTACGGGCAATTTTTAGAACAGGTGGAGGTTGAGAGGTTCTAATGGTAGAAGGTGGTATTTCTGAGGTTGTAAAAATTGGTTGAGAGGAGAGAGGGTTAGAGGAAGCCATTACAGATTCAGAAGAGACAGGAGGAATGGACTTACCAGAGGAGACATTCAGAGGTGCTGAAGCTTTGGTGCCAGAGGTTTCTCCAATTCTGGCTTTCTTTGCCTTCCTTGCTTCCTCAGCTATCTTCTTTTCAGAAAGGCCTCTTTTGTATCTGACCAGATCTTCTACAGAGTCCAGACAGTCTTCTAGGCGAAAATCAGAGATATCAATGCCTTCATCCAGACGATCCTGAAGGTAGATAGCAATGGCGTCTCTGGGTTCGTTCTTGAAGAACCTTTCAAGGCCATGAGGCATCTTCCTCTGATCCTTCAGAGCTTCCCAGGTCACATTCATAGTGGGCTTGACTCTGATGTCCTTGATGATTCCCATACTCCTCAGATTTCTGGCATTCAGAGGCTTTCCAACGTCAATTGCCAGATCATCCATGCATCTGGTCTTTTCCAGAGCATCTACCAGCCCATGCTCAATGAAGATGTCAGAGAGCAATCTTCCCAGAGGAATGTAGGATCTGGGCTTCATATTGTTCCTTGTTTCTCTGACTGAATCCCTCAGATATCTGAAGAGAAGAACAGGGAGGTTGATTGGAATACCCTTCTGAATACAGTAGAGGATGCACTTCTGATCAGCATTTATATAATCTGAAGAGTTGGAGGCTGGACGATGATGGATTGTTCCCAGAATAATCTTCAGCCAAACTCGGAGGTTCTGATGAAGCTCCTTGTTCTTAGATGGGTTTCCTTCAACGTTTGCCTTGAAGATTGTAGGGTTAATGACTTCTGTGATGCGCTTGGACCTTGGAGGAATGTTGTAAATCCTTTTACCTCCAGCTTTCTCCATATTCAGCAGAGAAGCAATAGATGCTTCTGTGATGATGATCTTCACTCCCAGAACAAAGGAAACGATGAACTCATCATCAGCATCTGCACATCTCCAGAATTCCTTCACCAGAAGAGGATAGATTGGACCATACAATCTGTTGAAGTAGGTTTCCCAACCTTGCTTGCGAAGATCTTCAGTTAAATCAACGCCATTTCTTTTCAAATTCTCAAAGTCCACAAGTGATTCACACAGTACATCCAAACCTTCAAAGGGAGTAGAAAGATGAATGTGTTGTTCACGTTCCAAAATGTGAGGTTCTTTGTAAACTGGGGTTGTGGTAACATCTACAACCATGGGTGTTTGAGTGTTTGAAGTTTGGGGGTTAGAAGCAACTTCCATTTGTTGGGAGAAGTTAAAAACAGCTTGTTCTTGAGGATTCATGACGAAGATTGATGAAGAAAATGAAGAACTGAGAAGGTTGCAGAGAAAACTTCGAGAGAGGGTTTAGGGTTTAAGAGTGAGTGAGAGTGATGAGTGTGTGAAATGTGAGAAAAGTGTTTATATACTAAGGGTAAAAACACATGCAAAACGACACACATACCAGCGTTAGCACAAAAACCAAAATAGCACGTTTGGGGGAAAATGATTACAGCTCATTAATGAATGTCTAATCCCAACAGTAAGCACACTGCTCAAGGAGATTTTCAAGCGTTCTGACCTTTGATTTCTATTGACAGCTGTCTAGAAGTTCTAGGGTTAGACGCATGTTCCCCACGTGTTGATGTTTCTGATCTTCAGGAATACCAAAGGATTTCTGAAGATTTCTAACTCAGATATCTTCTTAACTTGGTAGAAGTATCAGAGTCAGAGACAGAAGTATATTTGTTTTTATCAGAGTCTCATTTTACATGTTCAGAGCCAAATTTTACTCAGGACAATTTTTAATGTTCAGATTTTCTAAGATGAAACGAAATCTATCTTCAGCTAGAGGCTTAGTAAAGATATCTGCCCATTGATGTTCTGTATCAATGAACTTCAGCGTTACTATCCCTTTCTGAACATAGTCTCTAATAAAATGATGTTTTATTTCTATGTGTTTGGCTCTGGAATGCAAAATGGGATTCTTACTCAAACAAATAGCAGCAGTATTATCACAAAGGATAGGAATGTTACTCTCAAATATTTGTAGATCTTCTAGCTGATGTTTCATCCAGAGCATCTGAGTTGTGCACAGTGATGCTGAGATGTATTCTGCTTCTGCAGTTGATAGAGCAATTGTTGACTGTCTTTTGCTAGCCCAGGAGATTAAGTTGTTTCCCAGAAGCTGGCAATTTCCAGATGTACTTTTTCGTTCTATTCTATCTCCTGCATAATCTGCATCACAATAACCAGAAAGCCTATACTCTGATGTTTTCTCATACATCAGGCCCAGGTTAGGAGTTCCTTTCAGATACTTAAGAATTCTCTTAACAGCTGTTAAATGAGATTCTCTAGGATCTGATTGGAATCTGGCACAAAGACAAACGCTAAAGAGAATATCAGGACGAGTAGCAGTCAGATAGAGAAGAGAGCCTATCATACCTCGATAGAGCTTCTGACAAACCTTGTTGCTTACCTCTTCCTTCTCCAGAATGCAAGTTGGGTGCATAGGAGTCTTTGCAGAATTGCATTCAGACATATCAAACTTCTTCAGAACGTCTTTAATGTACTTGCTTTGATGAATGTACGTGACTTCTGGAGTTTGATTAATTTGAATTCCCAGAAAGAACTTTAGTTCTTGCATTAGACTCATTTCAAATTCTGCCTGCATTAACTTAGAAAATTCTTGGCAAACAGAGATATTAGCAGAACCAAAAATAATGTCATCAACATAAATTTGGCATATCATGAGATCATTTTTATGATTTTTACAGAAGAGTGTAGAATCAACTTTCCCTCTGATAAAATTTTGTTCCAGAAGAAAATTACTTAAGCGTTCATACCAAGCTCTGGGAGCTTGTTTAAGTCCATATAAGGATTTCTTAAGTTTGAAAACATGTTCTGGAAAATTTGAGTTTTCAAAACCAGGAGGTTGATTTACATACACTTCTTCTGAAATATAACCATTTAGAAATGCACTCTTGACATCCATTTGGTATAATTTTATAGAGTGATTAATAGCGAATGATACAAGAAGACGAATAGACTCTAACCTTGCGACTGGAGCAAAAGTTTCATTATAATCAATACCTTCTTGTTGACTATAACCTTGAGCTACCAGTCGTGCTTTGTTTCTGACAACTTCTCCTTTCTCGTTCAGTTTGTTTCTGAAAACCCATCTGGTTCCAATGACATGAGTGCCTCTGGGTTTAGGAACGAGATCCCAGACATCATTCTTGGAGAATTGATCTAACTCTTCTTGCATAGCTGCCACCCAATCATTATCTTGAAGAGCTTCATCACAGGACGTAGGCTCAATCAGAGACACTAGTCCCAGAGGAATATCTTCAGAAGTTCTGAAGGTAGATCTGGTTCTAACAGGTTCATCTTTGTTTCCCAGAATCAAATCTTCAGATACGTTGCTACGACTCTTGACTTTCCTTGGAATTTTTGGAGATTTAATTTCTTCAGAGTCTGGAGTGACAGGTGCTTCTGGAGTTTTCTCAGATTCTACCAGAGTGATCTCTAAATCTACAAACTTTTCAACTAGCTTTGACTTTTCAGGGTCAAGCTTATCATCAAATCTAACATGAATTGATTCCTCCACAATTTTGGTTTCTGTGTTGTATACTCTGTAGCCTTTAGAGCGTTCTGAGTATCCTAACATAATACCTTTCTGTGCTTTGGAATCAAACTTGTTCAGATGTTCTTTAGTATTTAATATAAAGCAAATGCATCCAAAAGGATGAAAATAAGAAATGTTGGGTTTTCTTCCCTTACACAGTTCATAGGGAGTCTTATCCAGAATAGGTCTAATAGAGATTCTATTCTGAATGTAACACGCTGTATTTACAGCTTCTGCCCAAAAGTGCTTTGCTACATTTGTTTCATTGATCATGGTTCTGGCCATTTCTTGGAGTGTCCTATTCTTCCTCTCTACAACTCCATTTTGTTGTGGAGTTCTAGGGCAGGAGAAATCATGGGATATTCCATTAGAATCAAATAGTTCTTCAAAATCTTTATTTTCAAATTCTCCACCATGATCACTTCTGACTCTAACAATTTTAGAGTCAAATTCTTTTTGCACTTTAGAACAGAAACTGGTGAATACAGAGTGAGACTCACTCTTGTGCCTTAGGAATTTTACCCATGTCCAGCGGCTGTAATCATCAACGATTACAAGTCCATACTTCTTTCCATTGACTGATGCTGTTTTCACAGGACCAAATAAGTCAATGTGAAGAAGCTCCAGAGGCTTGGAGGTAGAAACAACATTTTTCTTTTTAAAAGATGTTTTTGAAAACTTTCCTTTCTGACAAGCTTCACACAGAGCATCTGAAGAAAACTTCAGTTTAGGTAAGCCTCTGACTAACTCAAGTTTAGTTAGCTGAGAAAGTTTCCTCATGCTAATGTGGCCTAAGCGTCTATGCCATACCCATTGCTCTTCGTGAACTGACATTAAACATTTAACATTTTGATCTTTTAAATCAGAAAGATTTATTTTATAAATGTTGTTTTTCCTCTTGCCTGTGAAAAGGACAGAGCCATCGTTCTGATTAATGGCTTTACACGTTTTTTGATTAAAGATTACATCATAACCGTTATCACTTAATTGACTTATGGATAACAAGTTATGCATTAATCCTTCTACATAAAGAACATCAGATATAGAGGGAAGAGTACCATTACCAATAGTTCCGGAGCCTCTGATCCTTCCTTTCTGATCTCCTCCGAAGCCTACAAAGCCAGCGTCTTTAAGTTCCAGGCTTTGGAACATAGACTTTCTTCCCGTCATATGTCGCGAGCATCCAGAGTCCAGGTACCATGACTGGTGTCTGAACTTTGCTGCATAGGATATCTGCAACATAGATAATCTTATCTTTCGGTACCCAGAATCTCTTGGGTCCTTTCAGATTAGTTTTCCCAGAGTTTCTTACAACCTTGGGTCTTCTAGCATTTTTAAATTTGTGTTCTTGTGTGTGTGTATAGTGGTATGAAAAAGGTGATTTAATTTGGTTACTGATAGAAGTTTTATCAGAATCAGAATCATACCCAATACCCCTTTTATTATTCTGACCTACCCCATAAATCATGGATGCCATAATACTCCTATTTATCCCATTCTTCAGAAATTGTTGAAAGGCTTCTTCATATTTATAAATAATTTCATTTGAAGTTTGTGGTGCTTGAGACAACACTTCTTCTAATTCTAAGCTTTTTGTTTTAGCTCCATCTCTTTCTAACGTTAAAGATTTGATTGTATCTTCATGTGCTAGAATTGTTGTCTCAAGTTCACTACATTCTTCAGATTTTGCTTTAAGAAGGCCTTTAATGCTTTTAACTTTTTGTTTTAATTTCTGAAGAGAGGTAAGAGTTTCTGATAAACATGATTCTAAGTCAGATCTAGAAAGTTCAGAAAATACCTCTTCAGATTCTTCATCTGAGCTGCTGGATGTGGTGGCCATAAATGCTACGTTGGCTTGTTCATCAGAGTCAGATTCTGATGATCCTGATTCACTATCGTCCCAGGTCGCCATTAATCCCTTCTTTGTTCTGAAGGCATTTTTCTTGAAGCTTTCTTTCTTAGAGTTATCTTTCTTCAGCTTGGGGCATTCATTTCTATAATGACCTGTTTCTTTACATTCAAAACAGGTAATATCTTTATTAGGTTTACCTTTTGAAGTTGACTCTGATCTATCCCCTCTGGGTCTTGATCTTCTGAAGTTGTTGTTGTTCCTTCTTTTCCAGAGTTGCTTAACTCTTCTGGTTAGTAAGGACAGTTCTTCTTCATCATCAGAGTCTTCAGGTTCAGAGTCGTCAGTATCTGCAGTTTCTGCCTGGAGAGCTTTGATTCTGTCTGACTTCCGTCTTTCAGGTCTGGACTTCAGCGCCACTGACTTGTTCCTTTTCTGAGGCTCATCCTCCTCTAGTTCTATCTCATGACTTCTGAGAGAGCTAACAAGTTCTTCAAGGCTGATGTTGTTCAGATCCTTTGATAGCTTCAGAGCAGTAACCATTGGTCTCCATTTCTTTGGCAGACTTCTGACAATCTTCTTAACATGATCTGCAGTCGTATATCCCTTGTCTAGCACTTTAAGACCTGCAATAAGAGTTTGGAATCTGGAAAACATAGCTTCTATAGCTTCGTCATCTTCCATCTTGAAGGCTTCATATTTCTGGATCAACGCCAGAGCCTTCGTCTCCTTGACTTGGGAGTTTCCTTCATGGGTCATCTTCAGAGAGTCAAGTATATCTTTAGCCGTCTCTCTGTTGGTGATCTTTTCGTATTCGTTGTATGATATAGCATTTAGAAGTATTGTTCTGGCCTTGTGATGATTTTTGAACTCACGTTTCTGATCTTCTGACATTTTGCTTCTGGGAACTTCAGCTCCATTTAAGGTTGGAGGTTTGTATCCATCTGTGACAATGTCCCAGAGGTCAGCATCATAACCCAGAAAGAAACTTTCGATTCTATCTTTCCAGTAATCAAACTTTTCTCCATCAAAAACAGGAGGCTTGGCATTGTAAGAATCTTTCTCATTTGAGTGGGCCATTTGTTTTTCTCGCACTGGATCTCTCTACACGGTTAAGTGTTTGATTTGAAAATCAATAACAGAGCCGGAGCTCTGATACCAATTGAAGGTGAGAAAAACAAGAAAGGGGGGGTTTGAATTGTTTGAAAAATAAGCGCTTTTGCAAAATGAAATCACACAAAGATTTTATACTGGTTCGCTTATAACACAAAGCTACTCCAGTCCACCCGGCCAAGGTGATTTCGCCTTCAACAAGGACTTAATCCACTAATCTTGAAAGATTACAAACAACCCCTAAGAGAAAAGAAAATCTCTTAGTCCTCTCAAGTCTACAGACTACAAAGAGTCACTTGAGGAAATCAAATAAAAATAGATACAAGATGTGTAATCTAGAGTGCTTCTAAGAAAGCAAATATTACAAACTTAAGAACAAATTTTTCACTTGATAAGCAAAAGCTTAGTGAAAATCTTTGAAGAACAAAGATGTTTGAGCGTGATATGATTTCAGTATAGTTTTGGCTAGTGATTTCTTCGTATCTACTGAATGAGATTTCTTCTCTATTTATAGGAGTTGAAGTAGAGTTGAAGTAGCGTTGAATCTATTGGATATTGAGATGTAATTACGCCATTCCATTAATAGCTTCTGCAGTAGACTTTTTCACTTAGAAGTGACTACTTACCACAATTAGTATCTTTTCTCTTGGAAGTGGAGATTAACGTCTCTTTCTAATTGAGGAAATCCATTTGCAGAACTTTAACTTGGCTTAAACGTTACTTCATCATGATTAACAATTCTGATTAGAGTCTTTGTGTATCTGGAGAAATTGGCTTCTGATGTTATTTATTGAATGTTCAGATGGCGCTGATAACTTCAGAGTTTGCAGAAGACATTTGTTCAGAGTCAGAGCTTCTAGACTTTACTTCATGTTCAGATGCTTCTGATACTTGCAGTTTTGTCCAGAGTTTAGAGCTTCTTGAATGAGATTCCTCTTTAGATGCTTCTGATACTGGAGATTTTGCATCTGATCTTGTTTTGCATCTGATGACATCATCAGATTTATTTCTTCTTTCTTTAGAACCCTGCACACTTAGAAACTTTTCGTTAGGGTACCACTTTTGGTTTCATCCTTTGTTATCATCAAAATCATGGAATCTATTGTAGAACTATTTTTGTTCTTACAGATTTGTGGTTTTTAGGTTGAGTTTTCTCCCTTGGATAACAAAAGACCTTAAGGCTTTTGGACCAATCAATTCACCAACTCATTTTGAGATTTTTACCCCGAACTACGAGGTTTTGATCCTAGTCTTTTTTAAGATGGTACGTAGGCAATGAGTTTATCCATCCAAACACAAAATGTAAATAACTTGTATATTCTCTTCTCATCTCTTCAATCATGTTTGCACAAGAAAATCTTCACAAAATACCAACCTTACAACAAAGATGAAAAGGGCTCCCTAGGAGTACCTAGGATGTTTTGGGTGCTTAACACTTTCCCATTGCATAACCAACCCCCTTACCCCGATCTCTGACATTTTTACTAGTTTTTGATTCGATAAAACTTTTAGGTTTTTGTTCGCTTTCTAACCATTCCTTTGGATAAATGGAAGTGCGGTGGCGACTCGACTTGTATGGTTTACCTTGGATTTAGTCAATATCTCTAATGGTAACGAATACCCCGCTACAAGACCCATCCGTGAAGGTGGGTATAATTATATCCCATATCAGAACAACATATAGTTATACTCCATCTTACAAGAAAGCCTGGATTGCGAGGACAAAGGCTATTGAACAAGTTTTCGGCAACTGGGAGGATTCATACAAGGAATTGCCACGGTTTTTATGGGCACTAAAAACATATGTCCCAGGAACTGTGGCAATTATGGAGACATTGCCAACGCTGATGCCAGACGGAACCTGTGCTACAGGTAATAGAATCTTTCACTGTCTCTTTTGGGCATTTGGCCCGTGCATCAAAGGTTTCACATTCTGCAAACCTATTATTCAAATTGATGGCACTTGGTTATATGGAAAATACAGGGGTACTTTGCTCATGGCGGTTGCACAAGACGGCAACAACAATGTCTTTCCCATTGTCTTTGCTCTTGTTGAAGGTGAAACGACTGGTGGATGGGGTTTCTTTCTTCGACATCTTAGAACGCATGTGGCTCCACAAGCCAATCTCTGTTTGATTTCTGATAGACATGTTGCCATTAAGAGTGCCTACAACAACCATGACAACGGATGGCATGATCCTCCTTCTACCCATGTCTATTGCATCAAACACATTGCACAAAACTTCATGTGTGCTATAAAAGATAAGAATCTTCGCAAGAAGTTGGTGAATGCTGGGTATGCTCTAACTCAGCCGTCATTTCAATATTATCGTGATGAAATTAGACTGTCTAATGAAGACGCAGGGAGATGGATAAATAACATACCAGTAGAGCAGTGGACAAGGGCATTTGATGGAGGTTGTCGATGGGGCCACATGAAAACAAACCTTGTGGAATGAATGAAAGGGGTATTCAAAGGAATTCGAAATCTGCCGATAACCGCCTTGGTAAGATCGACCTATTATAGGTTGGCTTATACGAACGTAGTGATGTTCCAGAACAACATCAGCATCTGAGGTTTGTCTCTCGCATAAATCACCTTTCCGTATCGGCGATGAACACCAAACATGATTGCCAAATGATTAATTAAGATGTGGAACAATGACTCACACAACGCATCTATTTATAACACAAAAATTGCATTTTACATTGAGGCTCCAATTGAATTGGCGCCTCCTCTTAAGTACTACACAGGGGCGTCAATCCAATTGGCTAGGACATTTGTCCTACCCAATCCAATTGGCTAGGACACCTGTCCTAGCCAATCCAATTGGCGCCTCCATTTAATTTTTAAGAGGAGTCTCCAATTCAATTGGCGACTCCTCCTAAAAGTGAGGTAGTTTGAGAATTTTTTTGAAACCAAGGGTATTTTGGAAATTTTCTTGAAAAAAGAATTATTTTTGTAAAAGTTTCTAGGAAGTTATGAAAAAACTAATAGTAATTTCAGTAAAAATTATTAAATAAATTATATAATAAAATAGGAGTAAAAATGATTTAAAAAAATAACTACATCAAAATAAAATATTTTTTTTATACATTGTTATAAATTTCAATATTAAAAAATTAATTTAAAAAAGTACTACAGAATATACTTAGTTAATTGCGGTTAAATTTCGGTTTGATTTTGATTACATCAAAAGTGGTTCGATTTAATTATTTAAAAGGTTCATTTATATAAATTCAGTAATTTATTTTATAAAATAAAGTTTGCTAAACGGTAAAATTGCTTTTACATTGAATTTCCCGCGCCAGGTTGTCTTCGTTCTTTTAAAGGGAAAAGCCCCGAACATTCCAGACTCAACAGTTATAACAAAATCGATGTGTTCAAAACGACACCGTCTTAAAGAAAACGGAAGAAGAAGAAGAAAGGATCGAGAGAGAAAGAGAAGAATCCAGAACAAGTTCATTCAACAATCAACACACTATATAATTTCTCCTCATTCCATTCCATTTACTCATTCAAGCATCTCAATATATTCTTTCTGCAATTCATTCCTCTCTCTCTCTCTCTCTCTCTCTCTCTCTCTCTCTCTCTCTCTCTCTCTCTCTCTCTCTGCGATTCACATTCTACAATCTCTCTGTAATTCATTCTTTCTCTCCGTCTGAAATTTTTTGTCAAACTTTGTTTGACCTTATTGAACTTGGGATAATTCACTTGGACTTTTCAAAGTTGATTTGAAGTGAGTTTGAAGTTTGACCTTCCTTTATTATTTTAATTCAAGTTTATTTTTAATATTAAAAATGCCAAAAAATATTTTATTTGTTTCTTGACTTCTATTTCTCATTTTGCTTCTGTTTTCTATTGTTTTGACTTTGATCTTCTCTATCTTTGGTCAATGCTCGTTGATTAATACATATTATTTCCATTAATGCACTTTAATTCTTCATCATTTTCTTCTCCTTCTTTTTCTTTTTTTGATCAATGAGTTAAAGATTGGTGGTTAGCATTGATACATGGAGGTTTAATCTTCCTTAATTCAAATCTAATTCATCTTGATCATGGATCAAGTGAATGGCTTTGCATTAAGGATAGGTTGCTTCCTAAATCATGCAAAGGACCTAAATCAATACAAGATCATTTCTCATCTTCTTTTTGGCATGGCAAGTTGTGGGAGTTTGATTCACTAATCAAGACCTCTAACTTGTGTTGTTGCCTACATTATTATTGACCGGCCTCAGATAGTTGTGACTTCTACATAAGTCCAATTACGATTGTTTAACATAGCGCTAAATTGCCTTATGGCACACTAACTATTAACACTAACTATTAACCATTAACATTTAATTCTTGCTCTTTACATTTGTGCAATTTACTATTCTTGTACATATTATTCATTTGATTTTTCCTTTGCTCATTTGAGCACATGTTTATGTTAATGCAATTTGCCTTTTGCTCACTTGAGCACATAATTGTGTATATATCATTGTGCTTGTGTTTTGTTTTGATTGTTGTGGACCAAATGCAAAGAAATGGACAAATGGACTTAGACTTTAGGACTTTCCCTATGCAAATTTGGAGTCAAAGAGCAACTAGGCATTTGGCCTTTAGAGTGCTATAAAAGTCAAAGAGCAACTAGGCATTGGGCAATTAGAATGCTATAAATGCTAAAGAAAACTTTGAAGAGACTACTTTCTAAACTCCTTCTTGTTCATTCTTGATTTGTTTGATAGAACTTTTTAATGTGTGTGCTCTTGTGCTAGGGATTCCAACATTGAGCCTAAGTAAGAAACCATTGCCATGAGCTCCTAAGAGAGAGAGAGATCTAAGAGCCATTGAGGAACTTTCCAAGAGCTTGTTTGATTGCGTTGATTGCTTGAGCTTACTATTATTTTGCTTGTATATTCCAAAGGATGAGAGCTACTTGGATCATCCATATGATCTCAAGAGAGGAACTCCATTTGGGGTCTTGCTTCTTATCCCTTATCTCTTGTATGATTAGGACTTTAGCCATTCTTCTTCTTCTCTCCACTCTAACCCAAGCCAAAACTTTTGTGCAAACATTTAACACTTGTTTCCAAACATTAGAAACTTAAGCCTTATGCTTTTGATTTTCAAACTTTATTTTCATAACACTTATTTTGAATTGAATCTTCTAAGTCAACTTTGACCATATTTTGTACATACTTTTCATTGGTAAATATAACCCATTCAAATACTTTTTTTTTGTGGTTTCAATGGCCACTTTCTTAATCAAAAAATTTCATAACCTTTAGCTATTAGGTTTGAGTTATCCTTGAGGTAGATATAATACTCACCTAGATCCTTAGTGATGGACAATGAGTCTTCCATGCTTATTATAGGGTTAACCCCTCACTAGCATGTTGAAGTTATCCTCACATGGTGGATTTGTGGTTTTTAGGTTGAGTTTTCTCCCTTGGATAACAAAAGACCTTAAGGCTTTTGGACCAATCAATTCACCAACTCATTTTGAGATTTTTACCCCGAACTACGAGGTTTTGATCCTAGTCTTTTTTAAGATGGTACGTAGGCAATGAGTTTATCCATCCAAACACAAAATGTAAATAACTTGTATATTCTCTTCTCATCTCTTCAATCATGTTTGCACAAGAAAATCTTCACAAAATACCAACCTTACAACAAAGATGAAAAGGGCTCCCTAGGAGTACCTAGGATGTTTTGGGTGCTTAACACTTTCCCATTGCATAACCAACCCCCTTACCCCGATCTCTGACATTTTTACTAGTTTTTGATTCGATAAAACTTTTAGGTTTTTGTTCGCTTTCTAACCATTCCTTTGGATAAATGGAAGTGCGGTGGCGACTCGACTTGTATGGTTTACCTTGGATTTAGTCAATATCTCTAATGGTAACGAATACCCCGCTACAAGACCCATCCGTGAAGGTGAGTATAATTATATCCCATATCAGAACAACATATAGTTATACTCCATCTTACAAGAAAGCCTGGATTGCGAGGACAAAGGCTATTGAACAAGTTTTCGGCAACTGGGAGGATTCATACAAGGAATTGCCACGGTTTTTATGGGCACTAAAAACATATGTCCCAGGAACTGTGGCAATTATGGAGACATTGCCAGCGATGATGCCAGACGGAACCTGTGCTACAGGTAATAGAATCTTTCACTGTCTCTTTTGGGCATTTGGCCCGTGCATCAAAGGTTTCACATTCTGCAAACCTATTATTCAAATTGATGGAACTTGGTTATACGGAAAATACAAGGGTACTTTGCTCATGGCGGTTGCACAAGACGGCAACAACAATGTCTTTCCCATTGTCTTTGCTCTTGTTGAAGGTGAAACGACTGGTGGATGGGGTTTCTTTCTTCGACATCTTAGAACGCATGTGGCTCCACAAGCCAATCTCTGTTTGATTTCTGATAGACATGTTGCCATTAAGAGTGCCTACAACAACCATGACAACGGATGGCATGATCCTCCTTCTACCCATGTCTATTGCATCAAACACATTGCACAAAACTTCATGTGTGCTATAAAAGATAAGAATCTTCGCAAGAAGTTGGTGAATGCTGGGTATGCTCTAACTCAGCCGTCATTTCAATATTATCGTGATGAAATTAGACTGTCTAATGAAGACGCAGGGAGATGGATAAATAACATACCAGTAGAGCAGTGGACAAGGGCATTTGATGGAGGTTGTCGATGGGGCCACATGAAAACAAACCTTGTGGAATGAATGAAAGGGGTATTCAAAGGAATTCAAAATCAGCTGATAACCGCCTTGGTAAGATCGACCTATTATAAGTTGGCTTCTACGAACGTAGTGACGTTCCAAAACAGCATCAGGATCTGAGGTTTGTCTCTCGCATAAATCACCTTTCCGTATCAGCGATGAACACCAAATATGATTGCCAAATGATTAATTGAGATGTGGAACAATGACTCACACAACGCATCTATTTATAACACAAAAATTTCATTTTACATTGAGGCTCTAATTGAATTGGCGCCTCCTCTTAAGTACTACACAGGGGCGTCAATCCAATTGACTAGGGCACCTGTCCTAGCCAATCCAATTGGCGACTCCATTCAATTTTTAAGAGGAGTCTCCAATTCAATTGGCGATTCCTCCTAAAAGTGAGGTAGTTTGAGAATTTTTTTGAAACCAAGGGTATTTTGGGATTTTTTTTGAAAAATGAATTATTTTTGTAAAAATTTCTAGGAAGTTATGAAAAAACTAATAATAATTTCAGTAAAAATTATTAAATAAATTATATAATAAAATAGGAGTAAAAATGATTAAAAAAAATAACTACATCAAAATAAAGTATTTTTTTTATACATTGTTATAAATTTCAATATTGAAAAATTAATTTAAAAAAGTACTACAGAATATACTTACTTAACTGCGGTTAAATTTCGGTTTATTTTGATTAAATTAGAAGTGGTTCGATTTAATTATTTAAAAAGGTTCATTTATATATATTCAGTAATTTATTTTATAAAATAAAGTTTGCTAAACGGTAAAATTGCTTTTATATTGAATTTCCCGCGCCAGGTTGGCTTCGTCCTTTTAAAGGGAAAAGCCCCGAACATTCCAGACTCAACAGTTATAACAGAATCGATGTGTTCAAAACGACACCGTCTTAAAGAAAACGGAAGAAGAAGAAATGATCTAGAGAGAAAGAGAAGAATCCAGAACGAGTTCATTCAACAATCAACACACTATATAATTTCTCCTCATTCCATTCCATTTACTCATTCAAGCATCTCAATATATTCTTTCTGCAATTCATTCCACTCTCTCTCTCTCTCTCTCCGATCCACATTCTACAATCTCTCTGTAATTCATTCTCTCTCTCTGTGAGGTTCGTAACAATGGCAGACGCTGAGACATTCGCATTCCAGGCTGAGATCAACCAACTTCTTAGCCTTATCATCAACACTTTCTACACCAACAAGGAGATTTTCTTGCGCGAACTTATCAGCAATTCTTCAGATGTATGCACACGCATCTTCAATCCCTCCTTTATCTTGCTTTCTTAATTTGTCTTTGATTCATTCATATTTCAATTAGTAATCAATTTAATCTTTAATTAAAATTGTTTATCTATTAGTTTTGAATTGTGAAGTTAATAATATCATCGATTCTTTATGTGTGGTAGTCTAACCAATTCAATCAGTTTTGTTGATCTTCATCAATATGCATTCTGTTGATTAAATTGAATTATCTTCTAAAATCTGTTACAGTAACGTTAATATTAATTAGCAATTATCTTATTTAGAGAACCTGAGATTATTATCAGTAAATCTGTGTTTGGCTTAAAGTGTATCCGTGAAACAATTTGAAGCCATTTTTCATCATGAAAGAGACTTAAAAAATTCTCACTAATGGTGTTTTTATGTGGTTTTTGGTGCAACAGGCTTTGGATAAAATTCGTTTTGAGAGTTTGACTGATAAAAGCAAGCTGGATGCTCAGCCAGAACTTTTCATTAGGATTGTGCCTGACAAAGCCAACAAGACACTGTCCATCATAGACAGTGGCATTGGAATGACCAAAGCAGGTAATATCTTAATTTCGAGGTGAATATGCTGAAATTATGGTGGTGGTGTGATCTTCTTCAAAGTTTAAAGTGTAGCTTTTGTTGAAATTATGGTGACACATGTTGATTCTATCAAACTTAATGTAATTCACAAGCCTAATTGGAATTTGTTACAATTAATGTAATTCACAAAATATGCTCTCAGAGATTGTTCAATTGGAATTTAGAACCTGTTTCTGAAAGCTATTATTTGGGTCTTTTTTTTCTTCAGATTTGGTGAACAACTTGGGTACTATTGCGAGGTCCGGAACCAAGGAGTTCATGGAGGCTTTGCAGGCTGGTGCTGATGTGAGCATGATTGGTCAATTTGGTGTTGGGTTTTACTCAGCTTATCTTGTTGCAGAGAAAGTAATTGTCACCACCAAACACAATGATGATGAGCAATACATATGGGAATCACAAGCTGGTGGCTCCTTCACAGTTACAAGAGATACCGAAGGCGAGCAACTTGGAAGAGGAACTAAGATTACTCTTTTCCTCAAAGAGGATCAGGTAGTTTAACTTTAATCAACAACCCAACTTCTTTCTTCTAGATTTTGCTGAGAAATTTAACTATGATGCGGCCAAGTACACCGTTTTGTGCAAAAAATGGCTTGTTTTCTTTAACATGTCACCTTTTGAAAAATTGTGTTAATTTTGCAATCCATTTTGTTAGAGAAGATTTATTTTCCGCTTGAATCATTTGTAGTACAACTTTAGTCCTTTAGATTTATAAGATATCAATTGGCTCACTAAAATTATTGTTCAAAACTAAAAACCTGCTATCAATTTGAATTGTGAATTTAACTCTGAATTTGTCTAGCAGAGACTAGTATATGAATTGAAGATTTTTTGAAATTTCATTCAGACAGCTCTACTGTTTCTGTGATTACTTTTTGAAGATTTTTTGAGATTTTTTGAAATTTCAAGGATTAAATTAGTGATTACTTTTGTGAACAGCTGGAATACTTGGAAGAGAGGAGGATCAAGGATCTTGTGAAGAAGCACTCTGAATTCATTAGTTATCCAATTTACCTTTGGACCGAGAAGACTATTGAGAAAGAGATCAGCGATGATGAAGACGATGAGCCCAAGAAAGAGGAAGAAGGGGCTGTTGAGGAAGTTGATGATGACAAGGAGAAAGATTCCAAGAAGAAGAAGATTAAGGAGGTTTCTCATGAGTGGGAACTCATCAACAAACAGAAGCCAATTTGGCTGCGTAAACCAGAAGAGATCTCCAAGGATGAATATGCTGCATTCTACAAGAGCCTCACTAATGACTGGGAAGAACACTTGGCTGTGAAGCATTTCTCTGTAGAGGGACAGCTTGAATTTAAGGCGGTTCTCTTTGTCCCCAAAAGGGCACCTTTTGATTTGTTTGACACCAAGAAAAAGATGAACAACATCAAGCTTTATGTTAGAAGGGTGTTCATCATGGACAACTGCGAGGAGCTCATACCTGAGTACCTTGGATTTGTGAAAGGAGTTGTCGACTCTGATGACTTGCCACTCAACATCTCACGTGAAACGTTGCAACAGAACAAGATTTTAAAAGTGATCAGGAAGAATATTGTGAAGAAGTGCATTGAGATGTTCAATGAAATTGCGGAGAACAAGGAAGATTACAACAAGTTCTATGATGCTTTCTCCAAGAATTTGAAATTGGGTATTCATGAAGACAGCCAGAATCGGGCAAAACTTGCTGATTTGCTCAGATACCACTCTACAAAGAGTGGAGATGAAATGACAAGCTTGAAGGACTATGTCACCAGAATGAAAGAAGGCCAGAAAGACATCTACTACATCACTGGAGAGAGCAAAAAGGCTGTGGAGAATTCTCCATTCTTGGAGAGACTCAAGAAGAAGGGCTATGAAGTTCTCTTCATGGTTGACGCTATCGACGAATATGCTGTTGGACAGCTAAAAGAGTATGATGGAAAGAAACTGGTTTCTGCAACAAAAGAAGGATTGAAGTTGGATGATGAGACTGAAGAAGAGAAGAAGAAAAAAGAGGAGAAGAAGAAATCATTCGAAGATCTTTGCAGGGTCATGAAAGACATATTGGGAGACAAAGTGGAGAAGGTTGTTGTCTCTGACAGGATTGTTGATTCACCCTGCTGTTTGGTAACTGGTGAATATGGATGGAGTGCAAACATGGAAAGGATCATGAAGGCTCAGGCTCTGAGGGATAGCAGCATGGGAAGCTACATGTCTAGCAAGAAAACTATGGAAATCAACACAGAAAATGGTATCATGGAGGAGTTAAGGAAAAGGGCTGAGGCTGACAAGAACGATAAATCGGTTAAGGACCTCGTGCTGCTTCTTTTTGAGACTGCTCTTTTGACATCAGGTTTTAGCCTTGATGATCCCAACACATTTGCTGGAAGGATTCATAGGATGTTGAAGTTGGGTCTTAGCATTGATGAGGAAGAGACTGGTGTGGATGATGTTGATATGCCTCAGTTGGATGAGGATGAGGCTGAGGAGAGCAAGATGGAGGAAGTGGATTAAAGGCCTGTAGAAGTTTTGACTCATACAACTGTTAATAGATTGGGATTTGAGATTGTGCATGTTAAAAGTAGTGAAAGTGTGGTAGATGCTTCTTGTGTCTGTTATTTTTGTCCTGAATAGTTATGAGTCTTGGTTATGTCATTGTTGTATCTGTCTACAATGTTATCATCAATGAAAAATTGCTATACCTTTTAAAAATGCTTATACATGGCAGGTTCTGTTAAATTTGTTTTCTAAACTGTTTAAAACTAATGCAGCATACATGGTTACATTATTATTGGAAACTCTGAAATTGGTGATACAATTTCATTACCCAACAAAACCATTGGGTAACTTTCTTAATTAGATTTGTTTAAAGATATGCTATTTGCCATATCATTAAAAGGTGATAGTAGAAAACCATAAAAGAGGTGATTACACAAAATTAATTTAAAAATAAGGGTGGTTGATAGATCTCCCTCAAATAAAATTTTAACGAAGGTCAAACAAGAGTCAAAAAAGCAAGTGTCATTAGGATGATGAATTCTTTACTTTGCAAATGCATCGGCAATATATTGGCCCTCAAATAAAATTTTAACGAAGGTCAAACAAGAGTCAAAAAAGCAAGTGTCATTAGGATGATGAATTCTTTAGTTTCCAAATGCATCGACATATATATTGGCCCTCCAATAAAATTTTAACGAAGGTCAAACAAGAGTCAAAAAAGCAAATGTCATTAGGATGATGAATTCTTTACGGTAGATATGTGAAATTTGAATATCCCTATCATATTGAAAATAAGTTTTTATCTTCGGGATGAGATTCATTTCATGATGTTGCAAGTATAGCTAGTGGTTATGTACGATTTGTTGAGAGTGAACACAAATACCAATTTTGGTAAATCCTAATCTATTTATAAGTTGAAGACCTTCAAACACGCCTCACAACTCAGCTGATATATACGTATCACAACTCCAATATGCTTAATGAATCCCTGAAGCCACTCTCTGCATCCCGCATTTCCTCTCTTATCTCTAGTCCCATAAGTATTCAACTTCACTCTCACCATATATTGAGTGTTAGTAACGATAGTTGAGAGTTCGTCTGGTCATAATCTTGAATCTGCCTGTAAATTTGGTTCATCATGTTCGATGGTCTAGAGTAATTCTCACCACGAGTCTTTTTTTATGCCAACTCCATAAATTATAATATGTGGTGGCCAAAAAACCTTCCTGGCATTATTTAGCTCCATCCCGTATTAGTTTGCATGTTATCCTTTATCCAATGTTTCAAATCTCATAGAAAAAAAATACATGTCCTTTATCCAATGTTTCAAATCTTCTAGAAGATCCTCATTGTCATGGAAGTGACACATGATGCTACCACCCCATCCGATGTTTCTTGCAATTAGTGAGAAGGTCATCATAATTAAGAAGTCAAACATAATTACGGATTTTTTCCGGAATTCGAAACTTCCATCTCAAGTTTATTATCTTCATCCATCATCAATCTTTTTTATTTTTTTATAAGCAAAAAATATAATGGACTTTTCATTAATAATTAATTTTTATTTGTATAATATTATTTAGTTTTTTAAACGTTATGGGTTAATTTCAATGTAAACATTTGAGATTTAAAGAGAGCTGAAAATGCAAATCCGTTGTAAACATCATGTTAATGTTTTTTTTAAATTACATACCCATTCTAACATAGAAGAACCTTACTAAAGAAAACTAATGATGGAAACTGGCTAAGGTGTGCTTGCCTAAAGTTCTTTCAAAAAAGTTATAATACGGTTCCTATATATGCCTCACCTATGATCTTAGGTCCCAATCATTTATGGATCCTCAATGTCTAAGCAACAAAAGTTTCATAACAAGCCATAATAGAACACAAAATGAACTTAGACATCTAGCACAATATAAACAAAACAAGCATACACAAAACAAAACCCTGTTTATTCAAGCAAAGTCAAAGCAAAAACAATCATTCAAAACAAATTAAAATCAACCGTTCAAGTTGCACACAAACAAAGCATAGAATAAAAGACATTAAATAGCCTATTCAGAATGTGTAAATGAATTGCATCTTCACTAAGGAGCTGCAAGATATAAATATCATCAATAAAATGGCAAATTCAAATACTATCACAATCCTATTTTCTTGTTTGCTATACCTAGTCATCTTTTCAAGGATGCTCGGTGCCACCCGGGAGTGAAAGCATAGACTTAGTATAAACTCCCATTTGGGATCTTTTAAAGTAACAAATACCATAGGAGTAAGGGTGATGCTCTAGTAGCTGTCCTTTGTCATTAAACTATTAGAATATCTCTATAACTAGTATAATTATTAGGATATCTCTATAATTAATATACATCATAATTGTATTTATTAGCTTCTAAATATAGATATTGTATATAATGAGTATTCTTATCAATGGTATCAGAATCTCGTATAAGATCCGATGAGTCATCTACTGTGGTTTCCGCTACCGGGTCATCCACCATTTATTTCCACGCTTCAGAGGTCTAGTCCTAGGCGTAATGGGGTATGTTAAGAGCCCTACATCGGACAATATATGGTCTGGACATGTGTTTATAAATGGAAGCAGTCCTCACTCTACCAACCGATTTTGTAGGGTTGAGTTAGGTCAAACCACACATGCTTACATGGTATCAGTTTTGTCACGATCCTAACCTAAACCCTTCTCACCGCCGCTAATCCTCTGTTTTACCATGACAGAAACAAACTCTCATTCCCAAATTTTTGATGACACTTCATCAGCCTCTCAAACCAACCTTCCTCAGGCGGCGAAACCCAACTTTCACTCCGCCTTCACCATCAACAACGTCAACACCATAATCCCGGTGATGTTGAAAAATGATTCTAATCTCTATCTCTCATGGTCTGTCCTCTTCAAGGTGCAAGCACGTGTTCACAACGTACTTGATCACATCATCCCGTCATCGGATGCACATGCCATACAAGCATCAACAGACCTTAAGGCTAACGATTCTGAACTTTGGAATCGACTTGATGTGGTGGTACTGCAATGGATGTGCGCAACCGTCTCGCAGGATATTCTTCAATCAATCCTCGTCGTCGATGACACTGCCGAAGAATGCTGGAAACGCATCGCCACTATGTTTCATGATAACAAACATTCACGTGTTGTACAATTAGAAAATCAATTCAGCAACACAAACCTGGAGGATTTTCCATCGACAAAAGCATACTGCAACCGCCTCAAAACTCTATTTGATCAACTCGCCAACGTCGACTCTCCGGTCACTAACACACGGCTGGTGCTTAAAATGATATTCAGTCTCACTGATGCATACGCTGGGTTTGTCACCTATATACAACAACACAACCCTCTCCCCACCTTCGCCATAACACGATCATGACTGGAACTCGAGGAATCAACCATGTTGCAGCGTGTCGCTCACGAATCACACGCCTCCTCTATTTCGGCCGCTCTCATGACCAAAGCTCCAGCCACCGAACCTGCACCCAAACCGATCAAGTTGCACACAAGCAAAGCATAGAATAAAAGACATTAAATAGCCTATTCAGAATGTGTAAATGAATTGCATCTTCACTAAGGAGCTGCAACATATAAATATCATCAATAAAATGGTAAGTGCAAATACTATCACAATCCTATTTTCTTGTTTGCTATACCTAGTCATCTTCTCAAGGATGCTCGGTGCCACCCGGGAGTGAAAGCATAAATTCAGTATATGATCATACTGAATTACACCGTGTTTTTGACTCGGATTTCACATGTTTATTAGGACTTTATTATCATTTTGTATGTATTATGATCTCTTTTCTCTTGTTTTCAAATATTTAGCACTTTCTGACTCTTTTGGAAGAAACGAAGCAAAAAGACCTAAAATTAGGGTTTTTCGGCGAAATTACACAGATGGCGTTGCACATGGCGGCCACTATGGGAGAAGCCATGAGTCATCAGCCCTCATCTAGGGGGTAACCTCCACGTTCCCATGATCCACCCCATTTACACACATGGCGGGCGCCATGAAGGGATGGCGGGCGCCACCTTTGGTAATCACGTTCCCACTAAGGAGAAGTTGGAGGACACCATGGTCTTTACTAGTTGCTGAAATCCTCTATAAATAGTTCGTTCCATTTCATTTTCTAACCATCCAACTTAGTTTTACAACACTAAGCATATATTTATCATTTGTAATAGCGATAATCCGTCACATCGGGGGGTTATCGCACCTTTGTGAGATTGAGTTGGGTCACTTCGAGTTGCTGTCGTCTTTAGCTTCAAGAGACGGAGGTTTATTTTTGTACCAGAATCGAAGCCTCCATTTGGAGCAGGTTCTTATTTATCGCTTTATTTATTTATTTCCCGGATCGCTTTTATTTTATTTATTTCACGCGTCGTTTTTATTTATTTCCCGCATCGCTTTTATTTTATTTACTTTCTGTCTACGCTTTTACTTTATTTATTTCCCGCACTCGCTTTACTTTATTTATTTTCCGCACTCACTTTTACTTTATCTATTTCCCGCACTCGCTTTTACTTTATTCATTTCCCGCACTCGCTTTACTTTATTTATTTTACGCACTTTACTCGCTCTTTAAGCCTCACATTCTAAACAAACTTTTCATCATGATTAATACCGTTGTGTTTGTTTGTGTTACCATGCCTGGCTAAATCTTTTAAAGGTTAGAATGTAAGGATCGCAGTTAAAGTAATGTTTCACATATTGAATCTGTAGAAATACTTTAAAGGTTGTTTTGATTTTTAACTTGAGTTTTCTAAAACAAACTTGGTTAGTTTTAATTATTCAAGGAGTGCGAAAGCACCCTGACTTAGTTAACTAGGAATTTTTATCACTTTAAGGAAAACCTATTTTTGAAACTATTTTCGGACGCGTTGATAGATCTAAAATCAGGAAACTCCTCGGGTAAAAATTTCCAAATCAAAATCACTTTTCAACTAAGTTTACGAGTCTCATTTCTTAAAAATAAGTTTACTACTTTAGCGTTTTGCGCACCTTTTATAAGTGACAATTAGAGGCCTTAATTTAAGGGTAAACTCGATTCTGAATACGCGAAAGCGACAGTTCCTGTTAAATAATCTTAAGACTGTTGTTCCTGCTAAAATAATCCCAGGTAGTTAATTCAAATCCTGTTAAATAATCTTATAAAGAGCTATTAAGAGTTTGCCCACACCATGGCCTAGAACAATGGCTGATCGTTCATACCTTCTACAATTGACTCCATTATAACACCAAGATGAGCATCGACGCTGCCGCAGGTGGCGTGCTGATGAACAAACCTTATCCAGAAGCTTGTGACCTAATTGAGGATATGGCCCAAAACCATTACCAATGAGGAACTGAACGAGCGTTAATAGAGAAAAAGGAGACCCAAGGTGGAATACATGAGGTAAGCTCTCTAGACATGATGCAGGCGAAAATGGACGCTTTAGCCCTTAGGATCGAACATATGTCTACAAACACTCACACCGCAGCAGTAGTCCACACAGAGTGCGAACTCTGTGGATCTAAAGGACACGAATCAGTGGAGTGTAACCTTTTGAACGACCTGAACACCGACCAAGTGAATTACGCCCAAGGTAACCCATTTTCAAACACTTACAACCTTGGATGGAAGAATCATTCAAATTTCTCCTATAAAAACCATAACCCTATCCAAAATCATGCACCTCAGATACCGCAAGGTTATCAAGCCCAAAAATCAAACCAACCTATGCAAGTTGTGCCCCAGAAGTCTAACCTTGAGAAGATCACGGAGAGATTCATATCGGGCCAAACTCAGCAGAATAAAGAATTCCTAAACCAGAACATTCACGTAAACGAACTTATAATGCAATTAGGAACCAAGGTTGATCAAATAATCACTCACAACAAGATACTTGAAACCCAGATCTCACAGGTAGCACAAAACCAAGCCCCACAAACTACACCTAGAGGCCAATTCCCTGGACAACCTCAACCAAACCCTCGAGGGCAAGCTAATGCTATCTCGTTACGAAGTGGGACCGCTTACGAAGGGCCTCAGAACCCAACAATGAGCGAGTCCAAAACTTCTAAAGAAAATATGCCTACCAATCAAGAAGAGGAACCGGAGGAATCCGAGAAACCAACCAACCAAGAAGGTGAAGCCAAGGATAAAACTTACAAACCGCCACCCTTGTACAAACCACCAATCCCATATCCGCAAAGACTTAAACAATCCAAAGTCAATAACCAATACCAAAAATTTATAAAAGTGATAGAAAAGCTTCATGTAGAGATTCCTTTCACTGAAGCTATCACCCAAATTCCGTCTTACGCCAAATTTCTCAAAGACATCTTAACCAACAAGCGTAGGCTTGACGATCCAAAACCCTTGGAATGCAACTTTATTTCCGAGGATAAACTTGCTAAGAAGGAGAAAGACCCTGGTAGTTTTTCTATACCTTGCATTTTAGGGAGTCATGTGATCGACAAAGCTTTCCTAGACTTAGGCGCTAGTGTAAGTTCAATGCACTTAGCTGTATGTAAAAGGTTAAACCTAGGAGAATTGCAACCAACTAAGATGTCCCTACAATTAGCCGATAGGTCTGTTAAGTATCCTGTAGGCATTTTAGAAGACATCCCAGTTAGGATCGGTCAAATTTATATCCCAACAGACTTTATAGTCATGGATATCAAAGAAGACGAAGATATCCCTATCCTTTTAGGTAGACCATTCTTATCAACAGCCGGAACTATAATAGATGTCAAAAGAGGGAAATTAACCTTCGAAGTAGGGACGAAAAGATCGAGTTCATTCTTTCAAAATTCATGATGGCACTCATTCTAGGAGACGCATGTTATGCGATCAATATCATAGATGAGTGCATAAGAGAATTTGATCAAGGAGAACCTAAGATCAAACCATTTTCAAACCCGAATGAAAAAGATGACGAGCTAGAGGAAACAGAACCTCTCACTAACGAATGTTTGGTTCTTACTCCAGACCTTTCACCAAATTCACAAAAACCAGCTCAAGAACTTAAGGAACTACCCAAGAACCTAAGATATGAGTTTTTGGATAAATAAATGAACCACCCAATAATAGTTAGTGCCACATTAAACCAATACGAGACGAATCGACTCTTAAATGTTTTAAGAAGATACCCTTCTGCCTTAGGGTACAACATCTCTGATTTAAAAGGTATTAGCCCATCCGTGTGTATGCACATGATCTTGCTAGAGGAAGATATAAAACCTTCCAGAGAACATCAGAGACGAATCAACCCTATAATGAGCGAGGTAGTAAAGAAGGAAGTGCTTAAACTACTAGAAGCTGGTATAATCTATCAGATCTCTGATAGTAAGTGGGTAAGTCATGCACATGTGGTACCCAAGAAGGGAGGCATCACAGTCGTGCAGAACGAAAAGGGAGAGCATGTTGCTAAAC
The DNA here is from genome assembly GCF_024323335.1 of Lathyrus oleraceus. Lineage (NCBI taxonomy): Eukaryota > Viridiplantae > Streptophyta > Magnoliopsida > Fabales > Fabaceae > Lathyrus > Lathyrus oleraceus. The sequence continues at coordinate 278,068,214 of NC_066581.1, forward strand.
GCATAGAAGGCGGATGGCGTATGTGCATAGATTATAGAAAGCTCAATAAGGCAACTAGGAAAGACCATTTCCCCATTTCATTCATAGATCAAATGTTGGAGCGTCTTGCTAGACACTCTTGCTTTTTCTATCTTGATGGATATTCTGGATTCTTCCAAATACCCATTCACCCCGAGGATCAAGAGAAAACAACCTTTACCTGTCCTTACGGAACATTTGCTTACAGACGAATGCCATTTGGACTCTGTAATGCGCCAGCTACTTTCCAATGTCGTATGATGTCAATCTTCGCAGATTATCTCAATGGAATCATGGAAGTATTCATGGACGACTTCTCAGTGTGTGGATTAGACTTTGAAGAATGTCTTATTAACCTTGAGAAAATTCTAGAGAGATGCGTAGAAGTTAACCTTGTGTTAAACTGGGAGATAATCTCTCACATGACATCCTCGTAAGATAATCTCTCGTCTTATTTTAAATTGAGCAAAAATAATAAAATCATTATCGTAACTGGCCATTCTATTCCAATTTATGGTCTCGGTAGTACACATCTAGATAACCCCCACCCATCTCTTATCCTAAACAATGTGCTTCACGCTCCAAATCTAATTAAAAATGTAGTGCCAGTTCGTAAATTTACTACAGATAACAATGTTTCAATTGAATTTGACCCGTTTGGTTTTTCTGTGAAGGACTTTCAGATGAGGATGCCTATCATGAGATGTGAAAGTCAAGGTGACCTTTACCCCATTACCAACCACATGACCAAAAATAAAGCCAAGCATCCATCCACCTTTGTAGTTTTGTCACCATCTATTTGGCATAATCGTCTAAGGCATCCGGGCGAACATGTTTTGTCTTTTCTTCGCAAAAATAAATTGGTTGAATGTAATAACTCCGGTAAATTACATTCACATTTTTGTAATTCATGTCCTCTTGGTAAACACATCAAATTGCCTTTCACTAATTCCCTTAATAATAGCTTGTTGCCTAGCAAAACTAGCTCTAGGAATCAACATGAAAGTTGTTTGGAATGTCATTTAGAGTAAGTTTACTCTTGGAATCATTTTCATATGGTGAAAATTGTAGGAGATAGGGTCTAGGGACACCCAGTTTTGATCAGATGAATTCATTTGGCCAACCACCATCAACCAACTTGCTAATTTCCAATTCTCTTGACTTTCTTGGTTCATGGTAGATCATATATGCATAAGATGATGAAATTTGAAGTGTCCCTTGAGAAATTTGATCAATTGTTGAGATAGCTTATTGGAGAAGTTACACAAGATACCCAGTCAAACTAGGGTTTCCAAGGCAAATCACCCTCAAACTCTTGAAGAAAACTTGATCAATATAACATGTATAGATCATTAGGACTCATATATGATGGTTGTGCTCTTTGTTCATGAGGGTCTCAAAACCCTAGATGTGATCTTGATGAATCAATGAGATCATGCCCTTCCTACAAAAGAGTTAGACACATACAAAGACATATTTTTGGTATTTTAGTTAGTAAAATGATAATATACAAGTATGATATAATCACAAGGTGCTTGGATGATCTCTCCCAAAACAAACCCAATGAAAGAGGGGTAAGGAGGATGCCAAGGCATGATCGCAATGCTAATGCTTATGATGAAATTGCATGAGGGGTCTTAGGGTCAAAATTGGGGTCTTACAGTTGGCCCTATTTAAGGACATTCTAACTGAGGAGGTGAAGGTTAAAATCTTCGGCTCGACTAAGTAGAAAGGGCTTAAATAACAACATATAGAAACAAATTTTGGTCCCTAAGAGACCTCATGATGCATATGACATGAATGCAAAAGTTAACACCCTGTGGGGAAATATTTCCACAAAGGAAAAAAGAAATCAGAGAGACTGAAAGTCCGCGGAGCATAATGCATTCCATAAGGAAAACTCGTTGGGGAGACAGAGACTCTGGGGGGATAAAAAGGAGTTATGCGTAGGCTAGGCTACGACTTAAAACTACTGGGGGACTCGAGGGATTCCACACAAAATGGAAAGGCTCAGCCGGGGAAATAAAACATCTGCAGGGGATACGAGTAAGTCAGGATAAAAATGAAGTACTCGACTCGTGCAGGGGGAAGCGATTTCACTAAGGAAATATGCACTCAACTCAACCGGGGAAGAAATAAACTTCAACACAAGAGGAGTAGAAATTTATTATCTACTACTTGTTATTGGGTAAGGAGATAATAAAGATCTGACAGAGAGAACATCCATCATCGGTTAGGATGAACATATCAAGGATAAACTCGCTGAGGAAATGCCAGAAGGGAGTATTCATTACTGGTTACTGGGTAAGAATAGCCTTGTTGGGGACAAACTGCAGAAAATAGGATTTACAACTACCAGATACTGGGCAGAAGACCAAGGGTGAGAATATCCGTCATCGGTTAGGATGAACATATCAAGGATAAACTCGACAGGGAATAAAATCTGTCACCGGTTTAAGTGAACATATCAAGGATAGACTTTCCTGGGAATGTCAAGGAGGATATCCGTCATCGGTTAGGATGAACATATCAAGGATATACTAACTGAGCAAAAGAGTAGTAATTACATCTATCGAAACCTGGATAGAAAACCGTAGGAGAGAGAACCTGTCACCGGTTAGGATGAACATATCAAGGATCAACTCTGCGAGGGGACAAAGTAGGATTTACAACTACCGGTTACTGGGTAGAAGACCAATCAAAGAGAAAATTCGTCACCGGTTAGGATGAATATATCAAGGATAGACTCTGAAAAGGGGAACAAAAGTAGGGATTACATCTATCAGTTACTGGATAGAATACCAAAGAAGAGAAAATTTGTCCCCGGTTAAAGTGAACATATCAAGGGTAGACTCCGCTCAAGGGAACAATAGGATTTACAACTACCGGTTACTGGGTAGAAGACCACAAGGAGAAGGAAACCCGTCATCGGTTAAGATGAACATATCAAGGACTAACTCTCTGAGGAACAAAATAGGGATTACAACTACCTTTTCAGACGACCAATTGTTGAGCTTTTCTCCTGGGACACACGGTCGAATCCAGTTATCTAAGTTGCAGTCGCTGTCAGCCTTGTCTTCATCTGCAACATTGATGATGTGGGGAGAAACCAAACCCCCGCTGGAGAAAGTACCGACTTCATTCTTCTGAGACTCCGGAGTAAACCCCAATCCAAACTTGTCTTCTTTGATGACTGGCTCCACAAATTTGCCCCAGCCTTGGGCATTACCAGCTTTAACCACTTCAACAACTTGCTTGTATGAAGAGATAGAAGTCCCGACCTTCTCAGTCTTAGGTGAAAAAACAGCTTTGGGCGCAACCTCACTGATGTTTATGGCTTCGAAGCCCTGACACAACATCTCATGCATCTCGCCATCCATCTCTACATACTTAAATGTAGATAGGTGGCTAACAAAAATATCCTCTTCACCACAGACAGTGACGACCTGACCCTCTAGTTCATATTTGAGCTTTTGGTGGAGGGTAGAAGTAACAGCACCGGCAGCATGAATCCAGGGCCTACCTAGCAGACAGCTATAGGCAGGCTGGATATACATCACATAAAAGGTGCTCTTGAACACCTGCGGTCCAATCTTAACTGGCAACTCAACTTCGCCAAAAACAGCTCTCTTAGAGCCATCAAAATCTCGCACAACTAAGTTACTTGGCCTCAAGATGATGCCATCGCAATCCAACTTCATTAAGACTTTCTTTGGAAGAACATTCAGAGAAGAGCCTGTATCAACCAAAACATGGGAAAGCACCACCCCTTTGCATTCCATTGTGATATGCAAGGCTTTGTTGTGATTCCTGCCCTCAGATGTCAGGTCATAGTCGGTGAAACCTAGCCCATGGCCAACGTTTACATTTGAAACTACCGACTCCAGCTGGTTAATAGTTATCTCTGGTGGAACATAGGCCATATTCAGTACTTTCAACAAGGCTGCTATGTGAGCCTCAGAGCACATCAATAATGAGAGAATGGAGATCTTTGAGGGTGTCTGATTTAGCTGGTCGACTACCTTGTAGTCACTTTTCTTGATAATCCTCATAAACTCATCCACTTCCTTCTCGAATGCGGTCTTAGGAGGAGCTTCCTCAGTAGTAACCTCTTCGGTGGCTACCTGTTTTCCTTTAGCCTTGGCAGCTGCCTCAGCTTCAGTATTCGTGCGCAATGTTGATGGTGCAAACAGGCGTCCACTGCGAGTGAAGCCATCAACTCCTCCAACATTGTCTACAACGGAGCTACCAATGTCAATGTCTTCCCTGTTAACTTTCTGCCCCTGGCAGTAGATATCAGCCCCATAGTGCCACGGGATAACACTGTCTTTCTCATACGGAACAGGTCCTGGTACCATGATGGTGACCGGACTAACCAAAGCCGGTTGAGGGCTGTCAGAGTAAATTGTAACTGGTGCTGGACTTTCGATGTTTACCGTTGTTGGTTCTGTACTTTCTGGGAAATAAACTGTTGTCGGAGCGGGTCTCTCGGGAACATATATTTCTTCAGGAGTGAAATAAAACGTCACTGTCGACACATCATTCTTCACTGGACGGGTCTGATCGAACTGAAGACAACCTTCATCTATCAGTTGCTGAATACCCCTTCTCAAACTGTCACATCCGTTCTCGACAGCTTGACAATTTCTGCACTCTCCCCCACAGCACGGGAAAATCTGTCCTTTCAAAAGTCGGTCTTTGACCACCGATAGCGAAGTCTTCACTTTAGTCACATCAGAAACCAAATTCAAAATTTCCCCACCATCAACAGCGTTAATCCTCTGCCCGCCGTGGGCTGGCATCGGGTTTTGGATAACATTAGGCACCAGAGAAAAATTGATAGCCTGGGCATCTCTCAAATCTTGTACCTTTAGCTGGAGAGCCTTACAATTATCTGTAGTATGGCCAGGTGCGTTGGAGTGAAAAGCACATCTGGCGTTGACATCATAACCTCTAGGCAAATTATTGGGACCGATTGGTGGGGCCAGATTTATCAACGTAACCAGATTCATGTCAATCAGCCTGGGAAGTAACATAGAATAAGGCATTGGGATTGGCTCAATGACCCGGTCCGTTTGCCTTGGACGTTGTTGATAGTGTCTTGGCTGACCCGGGTTACCTCCTTGTTGTTGATTGTTGTACCGGGGTTGCGGATGATATTGCGGCTGTTGTTACTGTTGAGGAGCAGATGTTGGAATAGTGACCGCGGCCACTTGATCTTGATAATAATTAGGGTGTCCTCTTCCCCTGCCCCTGCCGGCATACACAACGCTTGTCTCGCCTTCTCTTCTTCGCTGACCGTTACCAGCAAATGGTTTCTTGGAAGCACTATTGTCTTGAATTCGGCCCATCTTCAACAGACTCTCGATTCTTTCTCCAGCAATTACTATCTCTGCAAAGCTGATCGACGGGCAAGCAGCCAACCTCTCAATATAATTGCCTTGAAGAGTGTTCATGAACATGTCCGACATCTCCCTTTCAGACATAGGGGGTTGGACGGACGCAACAATTTGTCTCCAACGCTGAGCATATTCTCTAAAGGTCTCCTTGGCATTCTGAGACATTCCTTGCAACAAGGTCCGATTTGAAGCCATGTCCAAGTTGTATTGATATTGCTTGACAAAAGCCTCTGCCAAGTCTTTCCAGCTCTTGATGGTAGTACGGGACAAATGAGAATACCATTCACGAGAAGCTCCAGTTAGACTGTCTTCAAAATAGTACATCCACAACTTTTCATCTTCCGTGTGAGCTCCCAACCTTCCCAAATAAGATTGGAGTTGAGTGCGTGGGCAAGAAGCCCCATTGTATTTCTCAAAAGTAGGGGGTTTGAACTTGTGAGGAATCCTTACTCCCTGAACCAAACCAAGATTTGTGACATCAAAACCTAAGGAATTTTGAGACTCCAAAGATTTAAGCTTCTTAGCAAGCTCATCCATACGACGAGTGGTCTCGTGAGCTTCGTCGTGCACAGAGAATTGATCATACTGATAATCTTCAGTAACGGGGCGTCCGTTAATCCGAATTCCTTGATTCACATTGTACCTTCCTCCAATACCATTTCCAACATTCCCCGTGTTGCCAACATTACCCGGGTTTCCATCAGCATTCGCGTTACCCGCATTACCAGTGTTCATAGGGTTATCAGCGTTCCCAGGGTTACCAGGGTTTCCCTCAGCATTTGGTATCTCTACCTCTGGATTGGGCCTCTGTTGCTCAACCAACTCCCTCAGCTTTTCCTGGCCTTCTGCCATACCAGTCATCAATGTCATGAACTGATCCATCCTTTCACGCATATCAGCCAGCTCTTTATGTACCTGGTCCATCGCTAGTTGCAGACGATTTTCCTTTGTCGGGTATCTGTGGACTCGCTTGGGACCAATAATGCCTGAAACAGGGAACAAACTTTAGACACTGCGGTGACACCTGCAAAACAAACAAGGGTTAGTATGCATGGTATGTGATGCACTGCTTATTCAATTTCAAGGCACCCCCTTTAAAAAGGGAATACCCGCAAATGAATAAGCATGAGATGTTGGATGCAAATATGCAGATGATGTTATGCAATGCAGTGGCATGTCAATCAGGATTGCAGGATCCGCTTGAACATCTGTCAGGTTGCACTATCTGAAGAGAAAACCACTGAGGAACACAATACAAGATCAGAACTCTGCTCCAGAAAAGCGGGTTGGTTGGAGGTTAAGGTTTCCTGAATTTAGCTCGCCCCTCGTTGGTAGGTTCTAAGAACAGAAGTTCGTCCGCTTCAGCCCTTCAGTCGAGAATAATACGTTTACCACTGAAGGTTTGGTATTATTACGGGATAAAAGACCTCCACTGACTCCCCTCAACAGGACATCCTAAAGCAAGTTCCCAGTCTCGGGGTCCTCGGATTGATCGGCGAGAATGCGCCCACCAGAGCTAACATAATCGCGTCTCAGAGGAGAGGCCTCGACCGAGTTCTCAGGAAATGGTCACCAGAGTCGACGATTTCTAAAGGAGCATCATGCCGTTACGGAACACCCGTAGGACAAAATACATCCAAAAGAAACCTCGTCTGGGTGTGGGTCTTCATGAACGACTTAACGTAGCAACACGCCACGCAAGCCTCATGACTATCCACTCTAAAACCTATGTGTACACTCAAGCCTGGGTAATGGGCTTATCTCTCATAGAACATCCCATCCCAACAAACAGAACTAGCAGATATAGCAATCATACGTACACAATGTAATAAGATAAAGCATGTAAATAAATAACTGTACAAAAGCGTGAACACCCAATAAACAAACAACCTACAAAATCTAGGAGAGACTCGCTTAGGGAAACAGGGTCCCCAGCAGAGTCGCCAGCTGTCGCAACCTACCTGCGAAAAAAAACAACCGGCGAAAAAGAAAAGACATAAGAGTCTCCACCGTGCGTTATTTATCCCAAAGGAGGAAAAGGAAACGCTCGAAGTAAACCTGGAAAAAGGAAAGGAAAAGACAAGGTCTCGCAACCAAATCTTGGGTTCGGGAGTCGATTATGCGAAGGGAAGGTATTAGCACCCCTACGCATCCGTAGTACTCTACGGGATCCACTTTTGTTGTTCTTGTCTAAAGGGTGTGGGTTTATCTAATGTACTATTTACTAAAAGAGGGGTTAAAAGAAAATGACTCGCACGGATGTCGCATCCACTGCATACGTATCTCATCTGAATATGAGAATCAGAGTCTTCGTAGCTCGGCTGCCTATGGGTTAGGGGTAAGTGTGCTCGCTAAGACATCGCATCTTATGCCTACGTATCTCATCTGGAATGAGAATCAGAGCAAGCCGTAGTTCGGCTAACTACGGGGTTTGTTGTGTTTTTGGGTGAACAACGTTACTACACAATCTACCGGATGCTCGACCTTTGGAGACTTACTCGCATGTAGTAGAAGGAGATAACGTGTTCTTAGGAGAAGAAAAATCAATGAGTTGTTTGCGTTTTAGGAATGCTCATGCAAAAGGGGTAATGAGGATAAGACCTCATAGCTCTTAACCCTGGACAGGGTGAGCTCATGACAAAAAGTGGGGGTTCAGAAGGTGGAACCCTCTCCACTGACCGACCGGACAAGAGATCTTGGGCTTTTGTTCTGAAGCATCGACACGTAGTGTGATCTTAAAGAATGACGCACTGAATAACGGGGGATTGAGTACTAATCCCTTTTATCCGTCAATTTCCTCTTCGGAGGTCTTTAGGAAAAAAAGTAGTAAAATACGGGAAAGATAAAGGGGGTTAAGAGATCTACCACACGGATAAAGATCCGAAGCAATAGCAAATAAAGAAATAAGAAACCCAGAGATCTCCCAAGCTAGCACCATCAAAGAAAGCGAGTCAGTACAGGTAATCGGAATAAACCTCCAGGTGGTATCCCACAAATAAAGTGGAACACCAGGCAAGCCATCTCTGCAAGAGTCATGTGAGCCCTCACAAAAAAAAACTCAACAAACAGGTTAGAGTGACAAGATGGGGCGCAATCAAGGGTTGCCCCAAATCAAAATGTAACCACATGAATCATGCCATTAAAATTCATAAAAAGAGCTCACAAAAAGCAACCAAGTGTAGGAGGCCTAAACCTCTTGTCAAACACATGCATCAAAAGGGTATCAAATTCTCCCATAATACCTCATACATTCAGAGCATTCAAATTAAAAGCATAAAGTAATGGGAATAAGACAAACCTGACTAGAGAGATCGAATGAAATTGAATTGCCCGGTTGGGTTTGCAAAGCAATCTAAGGGTTTATATGAGATGGAATTGGTTTTTTGCCGATGAGTTCCCTTCAGTCTCTGGAGGTTGCTCTGAACTCTGTTAGCTCTTCTCTCACTATCTTTTTCCCAGCCAGGGTAATAGGAATAGAATGCCCTTTTGTTTCACTGAAACTCTGAATTTATAACCTGATTTTTGTGGACCTGTGGGCTCAGATGAGAGAGGCCCAAGTCTAAAATTTTTTTGTTATATTTTATTTATTTATTTATTCAAAAAACGTGGGCATCGCCTAGCGAGCATGACGGTTCAAGAAATTCCTCTGAGCGTAGGTGATTCTGGTGACTTTTCTTGGGACTCACTAGGCGACCCATTCTGCTCGCCTAGCGAGCATGACGGCTCATGAACAAACTTTTGCTCCTTCAAGATTAACGTTTTGACTGACAAATAGACCCCATTTGAACCTGTTGGAAGTAACTCAAGTCTTTCCCTTGTGTTGACTGATCACCTGGATAGGACCCACAAAGTGTCTCGGATGATGTTCAAGCTTCTTGGATCTGATCCTGACTGACATGATGAAATGAAATGTATCTAATTCTGATTAATAATGATGAAATGCAATGTGAAATGTTAAATGACCTAAAAATGAATGCATGAATGAGGAGGGCAAATTTTGGGGTGTTACAGATGGTAGTCTGTAAATGACAAGACTCCATAGATTTTACAAAGTTGAAAATGGTAATTTACATGGAAAAGGGTTACATTGAATACAAATGATCCTTAATCCTTCTACCAACTCTTGATATCCACTATGCTCTTGACCGTTGCTGAGACGAACTGATGTCAACCCTTGTGCTCAACAAGTCTTCAAAATCACTGAAGATCAGCATAATGCAATTACTTGTCATAATCCCTAATTTTTTGCATAAGTTACCCCAAGGTGGGGTGCTTAACTTATCGGGATTTGTTTTCTGTTTTATGTCTCTAATTTTTGCCTGGATCGCCCTTTCGGGTTTTCAATCCACCGAGACGCTCATTTTTGCCTAAGCTGCCCTTTTGGGTTTTCAACTTAGCGAGTTATTCTTTTATTTCTTTCTAGGCGAAGTATTTCTTGACTGCATCTGCGTTCACAGTGTTGCATCTCGAAAAATACGATTCCTCGCGATGGTCGCGGAAAAATTTATGTTCGAACAGAGTCGTCACCGAACTTTATTTATCCCAATGAAGGGATAGGAAAATATCGATAAAACCTTTAGGAAATGGAATAATGGTCGTCGCAACCATATTCGGGTTCGGGAGTGGATTACGTAAGGGGAAGGTATTAGCAACCCTTACGTCCGTTGTACTCAACGGGAACCTTTTAGTTCTAATGTGCGTTTCGAGTGTTAATTTATGTTTGTATGTTATCTTTGGGTTATAATATTATTAAAAGTAGAAATGGATGAGAACCTCGGAAAGGGAAAGGGGAGGTTTTTTATTAGTGTGCTCACGAAGATACAACAATCTTCTGCCTACGTATCCTTATGGTGTAATAAGGAAATCAGAACATTCGTAGTTCGGGGAACTACGGTTGGTTGGTTCTTTTAGTGAACAAATGTTTAGATCGCGTTCTAAAGGCTAAACGTTGGCTCGTCTACTCTCGACGGAGGCTTAAGCATTGGTTTGTTATACGCATTAGAAAGGAATTAAAGAGTGTTCTTTCTGAAAATAGTTTAGGTCACACGAAATTGACAAATTGGATTAATATGTTGGATATTTTTGGTTGGATGACGATTACTCGGATAGTTGAGTAAGACAACTCGTATCCTAACAGTCGGGAAAGGGACCAGAAGACTCTATACCACTTTCTTTTTCATCCTTAATTATAAAAAGGATTTGATAGTAATTAAGGTATTTTGAATGGATGACTAATACTCGGATAATCGAGTAAGACAACTCGTATCCTAATAATCGAGAAAGGAAATAGAAGACTCTAGACCGCTTTCTGTTTCATCTAAGTGATCATGAAAATAAGTTTGTGTATGGTTGATGTATTTTAGAATAAGCGACAAGCGCTCGAATGGTTGAGTAAGACAACTCATATCCAAGCATTTGAGGAGAGGAATCGAAGGCTCAAGACCATCTCCCTTTTCGTACAGTTTATTATGAAAATGATTTGATTAGGTTATATGTTTGTGGAAAAATGACAATTGTTCGATTGACCGAGTAAAAGTACTCGTATTCAAACAATTGGGGAGAAAAGTTGAAAACTCAAAGTCATCTCCCTTTTCATTTAGCTTAATATGAAAATAATTTGATTTCATTGGGGTTTGGAAGTTTGTAGGGGAAACGACAATTATTTGACTAACCAAGTAAAAGAACCTGTATTCAAATAGTAGAGGAGAAAAATTGAAGACTCACAGTCATCTCCCTTTTCATTCCTTAATGTAAAAGAATCTGATTTATTTGTGCTTAGGTGGATTAGAAATGACGGTTGTTCGATTAATCGGGTACAAGAGTTCGTGTTTAAATAATCGAGGAGAGGAGTTGAAAACTCAAAACCATTTCCTCTTTTATCCCTAAGTAAAATAACATCTAACCGTGACCAGGTATTTTAATTTAAAAGAGAAAACTCGATGTTGGATCGAGGTTTTAAATTTGTATTGTGTGAATGAATTGAATTTATTTAGTGAATAGTTCATCTAATCGATATATTAAAACCGAATAGGTCTCATTGTAAGGAGGCCCAAGAGTAAGCCATGTGAGGTTGATGGCGATACTTTTACAAGTAATCGACTTACAAAGGTGTTTTGAAAATGGACTCGACTTTGAATCGAGAAGTATGTGATTTATTTTTGAAATTGGCTCGAATGATTTTACATCGGTGAAAACGACATGATTTTGTCACAATTGTAACATGTCATCCACATGTACTCAAGACTCGGTATAAATAAATAAATGCAAAATAATCATACACATACACTCCATAAAAAAAACAATTATCTAAATTATAAGTGTCATTAATAATGATATAATTAATTAATTAAATATTTAGTAAATTATTTTGGTTAAATAATAAGTAATTAAAAAATGATGGTATAACCAAATAATTGCATATTTACCATTAAATATTAGTAATAATAATAACAATATAATTGCATACTTATTAAGTAATAGTAATAATAATAATATATATTTATATAATTTTGAAAGAAAGTAAATAAAATAAAATATCGTCTTTTTGTTTGATAGCCATAAAATTCTAATGTATATATTTTATATGTACATAAATAAAAGAAAATAAGTTGAATAAATTAAAAATTAAAAAAATAAAAGAAAATGGGCTAAGCTGAACAAAACAGTGAGTTTGAATAGAAAAAAGGTTGTGGGCCCAAATCAAATTGGCTCAAAACGAAACTATCAAGGCCCTGAATGGCCTGGTCAAACGTTGACCTTGTGGAGATGTTTGGGCCATATGATGGGGAGACTTTGACTCAGTCAGCAAATCAAAAGGTAGGGGTGTGAGGGTGTACCACGATATGGTGGGGGGATCCACACAGGATCCCCTGGTTGACTCAGGAGTCAACCAACATGTGGCGCCTCTGGGAGAAGCCACATGGCGCCCATGCAGCAACCCCCATCACCAAATAAAGAACAAAAATTCTGAGAGAGAGACATTCTCTCATTCTCGTTCTCTCTCTTCACTAAAGAGCATAGTTGCTCTGCAACTCTCTCTTCCCACTTCCGTCGCCAACCCCTGCCAAACCTACCGGAGAAGACGGTGGCGGCCGACCAACCACGGCGGCGCCACCCTCTTCTCCGGCGACTCTCCACCCAAAACCCAAACCTTTAAACACGAACCCCACTTTATTTTGGCCGGAGATTCCAAATCCGGCCTTGTTTTTTTCAAACTCCCTCTCAAACGTCCGGATCGGTACCAACAAGAAGAATAAAACCTAAACCCTAATTTAATCTTTCTCTCTCTCTCTCTCTCGCGGCCAAACGAACCCTAGTTCGTTCCAAACCTAAATACAAACCTAAACACTAAACACAAGTAGTTGAGAACCTAAACCCTAAATCTCGAATTAAGTCTCCTATTGCTATGCTTTGAAGAAATTAACATGGGGGTTCTGCTCGGTACAGAGAGGCAAAAATAATGATGCAAAGATTTGAACGAAAAATGGAAGATTTACTTGGGTGAAGTCAACGCCGGCGACGTCTCCCTACTATTCAAGATGAGTCCTCTTTTCTTCCCTTTATGCTCCTTGTCTTCCTTTATTTTTGTTTTGAATCTTGTTGCTGTTTTGTTCGAACCTTAGGGTTTGGATGAGCTATTTTTGATTGTTGCTTTTCTTGGATTTTTCGAACGTGTTCTTCGTTTGGTTTGAGGTTAACAGAAGAAAAATATTTTGATAATTTCTTCTTGGCTTTTTTTCAAACGTCTCCATTAGCGTTAATTTCTGTTGTTATATATGTGAATGTTGGTTTTGAGATAACTTGTTGGATTATCTCTTTTCCAGAATTTATGGAATAATTATTCTATGGATTTAAGGTTGTTTGATTTGGATAATGAAATGTGTTTTTGAGCGTTCACTTTGGTTCATCGTGCAAAGAATTAACCTGTTTATTTTATCATTTATTTTCCAGTTTTTTAAGTGCTTATTTGATAAGCTATTTTAACCCTTAAATTGGTTTTGCAGGTTTTGTAAAAGGTGAATGGACATTGATTGAAAAGGGGGCGGCGCTTGCTTTTGGAATTGGGGGCGCTGCAAGAAGAGCTTCTTTGGCAAGGTTTTTGAAGCTTGCTGCTTCAAACTGTTGGATTTACAACTTATTTCAATTTTCTTTAAATTCATTTGGTGTAACATAAACTTTTGAGACATGTTGTATAATTTTAATTTAAAATCCTTTTTTTGTGATAATTATGTAAATATTTGGATCATTAGGAATTTGGAATTAATTAGAAGATCTTAGACTATGAAAATTTGGGTTAATCGTGTAACCCCTTGTATTATGCATTGGCCCTTTTTTTGATTATTTGTAATTTTGGATTATTTGGAATTTATTTGGAATATCTTGGATTATTAAATTAATTATGCAATTATTCCCTTTTTAAACATTCTAAGTTTTATTCCAATATCTCATTTGTGTTAGTTATTTAAAATGCTTAAAATCTAATTCCAATTGAAAATGGATTGGGCCAATAATCAAATTGGACTTTCAACTTGGTCACTTCTAATTATGTTTATTATTAACTTAAATGAACAATATGAAATGTGCATCATAAGCAATAAAAAACAATTCCAAAGTGAGTTTGAAATATTGTTCATCACCATAGTCTTTTCCAACAATCCATCTTAGCTTAAAACAAAATATATGTTAAAAAAATGCAACTTGAGTTTAGAATTTTATGAAGGATTGAGACTTTCGCATAAACATGTGGAAATGAGCTTAATAACAAATGATTATAGAAAATATTCATGACTCTTAATTCTTACTAATAATCAAATAGATTTTGGATTAGTAATGTAAAAGATTCACACCACACTTTGCAATATTAATCATGGACATGTTTATGTGAATGGACCCCCTTTTTTAAACCAAAAGTTCTCATGGATAAACCAAAATGGGCCTTGCTAACCAAAAATGCACATACCTTCCCATGCTTCAGTAAAAGACAAATGCATCACATATCTTCTTAAGGATCTCAACAGATGAAAATGTCATTGAAGACTTGATGTCACCAAGGGCTGAGAAACCTTAAAATAGAACCTGTGTCTTTAAGATACAATTCATGTCTTATAACATTAGGTAGTGAATGCTGGTTGAAGATTTTTCCTTACCCGGACAAAATTGGGGTATGACACACAGGACGAGTGAACTCTTCATCATCCATAGTTGTAAGAATCAGGGCACCGCCTGAAAAAGCTCTCTTAACAACATATGGGCCTTCATAATTAGGAGTCCATTTTCCTCTGGAATCTGGCTTGAATGTCAAAATTTTCTTGAGCACAAGGCCTCCTTCTCTGAACACTCGAGGTTTGACTTTCTTATCAAAAGCTTTCTTCATCCTCTACTGATTTAACTGACCATGACACATGGCAGTTAACCTCTTCTTTTCAATCAAATTCAACTGGTCAAACCTGGTCTGACACCATTCAGCTTCAGTCAACTTGGCTTCCATGAGCACATGCAATGAAGAAATCTCAACCTCAACGGGGAGCACTGCTTCCATACCATATACAAGAGAGAAAGAGGTTGCCCCTATTGAAGTGCGAACGGATGTACGATACCCATGTAAAGCAAATGGGAGCATCTCATGCCAATCCTTGTATGTGACAACCATCTTCTGAATAATCTTCTTGATGTTCTTGTCTATAGGGTGAAGAATTATGATGTGCAATCTTGAAGTCTTTGCAAAGAGCTTCCATCATATTGTTATTCAAGTTCGATCCATTATCAATAATGATCTTACTTGGCACACCATAACGACATATAATCTGATTCTTGACAAACCTCACAACAACTTGCTTAGTTACATTTGCATATGATGCCGCTTCAACCCATTTTGTGAAGTAATCAATTGCCACTAAAATGAAACGATCACCATTCAAAGCTTTGGGCTCAATCATCCCAATCATATCAATTCCCCACATGGAGAATGGCCATGGGGAAGAAATAACATTCAATAGTGTCAGAGGAACATGAATCTTATCAGCATAAATTTGACACTTGTGGCACTTCTTCACAAATTTGCAATAGTCAGATTCCATTGTCAACCAATAGTAACATGTTCGCAACATCTTCTTTGCCATTGCATGTCCATTGGAATGAGTACCAAAGGAACCTTCATGCACTTCGGTCATCAACAAGTCTGCTTCGTGTCTATCCACGCATCTGAGCAAAACCATGTCGAAGTTTCTCTTGTACAGTATATCACCATTCAAGTAGAAATTACCGGCTAATCTTCTCAAAGTCTTCATATCTTTCAAAGATGCCCCAGGCGGATAAATCTGACTTTGGAGGAAACATTTGGTGTCGTAATACCATAGCTTCTCGTCTTTGATCTCTTCAATAGCAAACACATGAGCTGGCCTATCAAGATGCATCACAGATAAATTGGGAACTTCATTCCAATATTTCACCATAATCATTGATGCCAACGTTGCAAGAGCATCTGCCATCTGGTTTTCATCTCGAGGAATATGATGAAATTCAACCTTGGCAAAGAAAGTTGAAATCCTCCTCGCATAATCTCTATATGGTATTAAACCGGGTTGATTCGTCTCCCATTCTCCTTTGATTTGATTCACAACCAAAGCCGAATCACCGAAGACATCCAAATACTTGATTCTGAGATTCATGACCTCCTCAAGCCCCATAATGCAAGCTTCATATTCTGCCATGTTGTTTGTACATTTGAAAGTCAATCTAGCTGTAAATGGTAGATGCGTGCCCTGAGGAGTAATAATCACTGTCCCAATGCCATTTCCATATTGATTAACAACTCCATCAAATACCATGCCCCAACAGGAACCAGGTTTTGGCCCTTCTCCAAGCAATGGTTCATCACAATCTTTCATTTTCAAGTACAAAATCTCTTCGTCAGGAAAATCATACTGCACTGACTGATAATCTTCTATTGGTTGGTGAGCCAAATGGTCAGCCAAGATACTACCTTTGATCGCTTTCTGAGATCGGTATTAGATATCATACTCTGATAACAACATCTGCCAATGGGAAATCCTCCCAGTTAAAGCAGACTTCTCAAATATATACTTGATTGGATCCATTTTGGATATCAACCAAGTGGTATGATTCAACATATATTGACGCAAACGCTTAGCAGCCAAAGCCAATGTGCAACAAGTCTTCTCAAGCATTGAATACCGAGTCTCACAGTCGGTGAACTTCTTGCTGAGGTAGTAAATTGCAAATTCTTTCTTCCCAGTCTCATCTTGCTGACCCAGAACACAACCCATACTTTCTTCTAGCATAGTCAAATACATGATCAATGGTCTTCCTTCAACGGGTGGAGACAAAATAGGAGGTTCAAGCAAATATTCCTTGATGTTATCAAATGCTTTCTGGCAATCTTCGGTCCAATCACAAGACTGATCTTTCCGAAGAAGCTTGAATATAGGCGCAAATGTGGCAGTCATGTTGGAAATGAATTTGGAAATATAATCCAAGCGACCGAGAAAACCTCTGACTTGCTTCTCAGTTTTGGGCGCAGGCATCTCTTGTATTGCTTTGACCTTGGCAGGATCAACTTCAATACCCTTCTCGCTGACAATAAAGCTCAACAACTTACCAGAACGAACACCAAAAGTACACTTATTGGGATTCAAGCGGAGTTTATACTTCCTCAAACGCTGCAATAGCTTCAACAAATGCTCAACATGTTCCTCTTCATCAATTGATTTAGCAATCATGTCATCGACATATACTTCAATCTCTTTATGCATCATATCATGAAAAAGAGTAGTCATTGCTCTCTGGTAAGTTGCACCAGCATTCTTTAAACCGAAAGGCATCACTCTATAACAGAATGTTCCCCAGGGTGTAATAAATATGGTCTTCTCCATATCTTCGGGTGTCATCTTGATCTGGTTATATCCGGAAAATCCATCCATAAATGAAAAGACTTTATTGTCTACCAACATATCAATGTGTGGCAAAGGGAAATCATCTTTCGGACTGGCTTTATTCAAATCTCTATAGTCAACACACATGCGGACTTTTCCATCTTTCTTCGGCACAGGCACGATATTGGCCACCCATTGCGGATACTCAACGGTCACAAGGAAACCAGTGTCAATCTGCTTTTGTACTTCCTCTTTCATCTTCACAGTCATATCAGGATGCGTACTTCTCAATTTTTGCTTGACTGGCGGGCATTCTGGCTTCAATGGCAATCTTTGCTCCACAATCTCAGAATCCAACCCAGACATGTCTTGATAGGACCAAGCAAACACATCTTAATATTCTCGAAGAAGATCAATCAACCCCTTCTTAGCATCTGGACACAGTCGAGACCCAATCTTAACTTCCTTCACATCATCCTCGGAACCCAAGTTGACAAGCTCAATCTGCTCTTCAAACGGCTGAATAACCTTCTCATCTTGCTCAAGAAGACAAGACAATTCCTCACTCACTTCTACATCACTTTCCTCCTCGGTCTCAAACACAGGGAATTCAAAATTTGGAGAAGGAGAAGGATCATTGTATTCAATGGGGTTAGGAACTAACCTGCATAATGATTTGATATTTTGATTTTAGAGAAGTGAATTTATGATCAAATATTATGCAGATGGACAATTATATTGTATATTTATGTTTTTTTTTTGTGATTACCATTTTCAGAATAAAGCAAAAAGTAAAAAAATAAACATCAAAGATGTGGATGTATAGAATTAATTTTATTGATGATCAATTTAAAATGCCCAAACAATGTTCACTACTCCCTTAGGCATAGGAGAAGGATTTTAAAATATAAAAGCAATTACTTAGATCGATGCAAAATAACAGGAATATCAACGGCAGTGCAATTGTTGCATGTCGCTCCATGCGTAACAAAGTTGGTGCAGTCTTCCTCTTCACTATCCTCTAGCACAACAGCTAAGTGTTGTTTATTGCCATGAATGAAACCTCCGCTACTGAAGCTAAGTTGCATCTCTTCAGATCTAGCAACTGACGAGCCTCTTTGGAACCCCAAACCAGTTCTACCTCTGTTGTCGGAGACCTCTACCATGCGCCCTCACTGATCAACAGGACCTTCTCCAACAATCTTCTGAGCATCTTTCAGTGAGGACATTGGTGCCCCAACTCTCTTCGTAGCAGCAGTAGATAAGGCTTGGAACGGAGTTCCAACCTCATCCTCAACTTCTACATACGAGAAAGATGACAGGTGACTAACCAACAACGCCTTCTCTCCTCTAACAATCACTAGCTTGCCATTCTTGAAAAATTTGAGCTTCTGGTGCAGAGTGGAGGTAACAGCCCCTGCCTCATGAATCCATGGCCTTCCCAATAAACAGTTGTAGGCCGGGTGGATATCCATTACTTGAAAAGTAATCTGAAAACCACTCGGACCTATCTTGACTGGAAGGTCCACTTCACCAATTACTGTCTTGCGCGAGCCATCAAAGGCTTTGACAATTACCCCACTATATCTCATGGGAGCTCCTTGGTAAGATAATTTTGACAATGTTGACTTCGGAAGCACATTGAGTGACGACCCAGTGTCAACTAGCACATTTGACAAAGCATCTTCCTTACAGTTCATAGAAATATGCAAAGCCAGGTTATGGTTTCTTCCTCCTCAGGGAGTTCTTCGTCGCAGAAGCTCAGATTATTGCATGAAGTGATGTTAGCCACAATGTGATCAAATTAATCCACAGCAACATCTTGCTCCACATATGCTTGCTCAAGAACTCTCTGCAGTGCTTCTCTGTACGCTTCAGAATTCAAAAGCAGAGACAACACGAAAATCTTCGAGGGAGTTTGGAGCAGCTGCTCAACCACATTAAATTCACTCCTTTTGATCAGTTGGAGTACCTCATCATCATCATTGGTTTTCAAGTTGCTGGACTCACCAGACTTATCTTTTGAACAACCAACTGGATCTACATTAGGTATCTCCACGTTTTTACCAACAATTGTTTCCTCTGGGACTACCGACCCAAACACTCGACCACTGCGGGTCACCTTCGTAACATCAGCAATGCTCACTACTGAACTAGTCGTAGATAACGGTGCCTCTTGACCATTCTTCAACATTGTAGCATTATACTGGTACGGTATAGCCTTATCAAATGCATACGGGACTGGGCTCGCTAACCGTATTACCAACGGCGATACTGATCTTTGACTGACATTCTTGTTATTACTGCTATCATACTGAATTACCAACCGCTCTTGCTGTTTGAAAACGGGCACTATGACATTGACATCGTCATCTACATGACGGGATTGAACACTTTGGATCATGCCTTCATCCATCAGACGCTGGATGTCCCTTTTCACTATATCACAACCCCTCGGGTTCACGCTACAGACAACACAACCATCATGGTCATGTTCACAGTCACTCACCAAATAGATATCTTTATGCATCTGCACCAAAGACCTTTGGATAAACCGAACATTAAAAACCTTGAACTCGCTAGGATAGCCGTCCACCATATTCACTGAAGAGTTCCCATGAGCGGGCAAAGGGTTAGCTTTCACATTAGGGGCGCGGTCCTCAAAGGACACCATACCACTCTTCATGAGCTTTTGCACTTCATACTTCAACGGATAACAGTTTTCAATGTTATACCCAGGGGCACCCTGATGAAAAGCACAACGAAGTTCAGGTTTATACCACCAAGGAAGTGGTTATGGGATCTGCGGTTGGTTCCTTGGTTGGATCAAGTTTTTGAGGACCAAGGATGGATACAACTCTGCATACGACATAGGAATCGGGTCAAAAGAGACCTTCTTCCTCTCAAAATTCTGCTGATGCTGGTTGTTGATATTGTTGTTGTTGTAGGTGTTCGTTCTTTGTTGCGGTTGTTGTCGTTGACGTTGATGTTGTGGTTGATGTTGATGTTTCTGAATTGGTGTTGTTTGCTGATTAGAAAATACCGGAATAACTGAAGACACTTGATGATGATGATGCTGACGGGGTAGTGGATTTTTTCTTGCTTGAGGCCTCCTCTGCCTCCCACTGGAAATTGCATTCGTTTCACTGTCCATCCTCTTGCTGAAACTATCGTCATACTTCTTACTTGTTGACGCCTCATCTCTTGACAAACGTCCTTCACGGACCCCTTCTTCAAGTCTCATCCCCATATTTACCATTTCGGTAAAATCACTGGGGGCACTGGCGATCATACGTTCATAATAAAATGAACTCAGGGTTTTCAAGAAGATCTTTGTCATCTCTTTCTCCTCCAAAGGAGGAGTGATCTGGGCGGCCAACTCCCTTCATCTCTGCGCATACTCTTTGAATGTATCCTTATCTTTCTGAGACATGGACCTCAATTGGTCTCTATATGACGCCATGTCCACATTGTACTTATATTGCTTCACAAAAGCCTCACCTAGGTCATTGAAAGTGCGGATGCTTGCACTATCCAACCCCATATACCAACGAAGTGCAACACCAGTCAAGCTATCCTGGAAGTAGTGAATCAGCAATTGGTCATTATCTGTTTGAGTTGACATCTTGCGAGCATACATCATAAGATGACTGAGCGGACACGAGTTCCCCTTGTATTTTTCAAAGTCAGACACTTTGAATTTCACTGGGATCTTCACATTGGGTACTAAACACAATTCAACAACACTCTTCCCAAACAGATCTTTCCCTCTCAGTGTTTTCAATTCCTTGTGCAACTCAAGAAATTGATCCTTCATTTCGTCAATCTTCTCACAAACATCCGGACCCTTAGACGGCTTGGAATGATAGATGGTATCCTCTACGCGAGGCAAAGTGTGCACAACGAGAGGTGGCACGGACCTGATCGGGCTAGATGCCGGAATGGAAGCAGAGGTAGGAGAAAAGCCTTCTGGCACAAAGTTGGGCGGCATTCCCCACGGGAATCCGGCAAGCAAGTTTGGAGCGAAGTGGACGGTGGCAGCAGGCATGGTAGAGGTAACCACTTATGAGATAACTATCCTCGCGGGAGGAGTTGCAGCCTGTGGAGAAGCTTGACTTTGAGCAGCAAGAACTGACTCCATCATGACAGTCAGCCGGGCGATCTCTTCCTTCAACTCTCTATTTTCTTACTCTAAGTGCTCCATAATTTTCTGATGATTGGCTCTGGTATTGTACCGGTGAGTTAGCTTGGCTAAAGCACAGAAGAAACACCAATCAGACACCTGGCAAAAACTTGCTTATGCAAATGATGCATGAAATGCAATGCCTGATTATTTTTATTTTCAAGGAACTTATTATATCATTTGCAAATATATATATTTAAATGGCAATTGCAATAATTTGATATGACCAAAAAATCTCTTTTTATTTATAAAATTGGAAGGATTACACTGAGTACAATTTCAGAAACCAAAATAAAAAGATACAAGAGAAAAGGAGACTAGTCATCCTAAGGATCCCTAACAACGATGTCAGAAGGTCTGGCTGAAGGCGCGTACTTCCTTTGAATGTGATGGATCTCGGTCTCAAAAGAAGCCTTCATCTGAGTCTTCTCGAGGACAAGTTGGTCAACAATCTTCTTCCAAGCAACGAAAGGCTAAGGCATGCTAGAAGATGAAACCTCTGGCCCTCTCTGTCTCTTCGTCACTCGGTCTTCGAGTAGCTCAATCAGTGCATCTTTGTCCTTAAACTCCAACTGCAACTCTTCATGCTTCTTGCTCAAAGCATGGAAACGCTCTTCCCACATATCCCTCTCTTGCTTCATCTTGGCGAGCGCGTCTTCCAACTCCTCTACATCTTGGTTAGGGAGAGTTAATGGCTCAACCACAAGCATAGACATAGGTCTATCGTAAGGATAAGGCATCTTCAACTCCAAAGCTCTCTTCTTCACCCAAAGAGTGTAAGCTTCCAAAGCTACACAATTGAACGGACCAAGCTCGGATCTTCCTTTCCTATGCACATTATGCCAAGCATGCACAATCTTCTGCTTCAAATGTTGGGGATCTTTACCCTCTTGATAGAAAAGACCTTCTGGCAACATGTTATTAGGTTTGTCTCTCAGGGGGAACCCAAGTTGACGACGAGCCAAAGCAGAGTTGTAGTTAATTCCTCCTTGTGTACCAATGAGAGGCACATGAGAGAAATCACCACAACTATCAATAATCTTCAAACTTCTTAAGGACGGATCATACCAAACTATATCATCATTAGTGAGAGACATAAGTCTCTGAGACCACCTTAGACATTGTTTGTTCTCCACAAAAGCAGGTGTCTGAGGCAGGTGCGAAATAAACCACTTGTACAGAAGAGGAATGCAATAGACAATCGTTTCACCACCCTTAGAATTCCTTAGATGAAAAGAGAAATACATATCACCCAACAAAGTAGGCACAGGATTTCCAATCAAGAAAAGTCTAATGGCGTTAACATCAACAAAACCGTCAATGTTAGGGAACAAAGCTAACCCATAGATGAGCAACACAAAGATAGCTTCAAAAGCATCCACACTACCAGCTTGAGCAAGAGTAGTAGATTCCTTGATGAGGAAAACAAATGGCAACCCAAATAACCCTCCTTTCTTTACCCAATGAGCCTCTATCTCAGACTTCTTCAAGTGAAGAGCTTCAGCAATAATACTAGATCGGGGAATCTCCTCCAATCCACTAAAAGGCACTCTACTAGAAATAGGTATCCCCAAAAGATGAGAATACTCCTCCAAGGTAGGCACAAGCTGAAAATCTGGGAAAGTGAAACAATGGTAGAGAGGATCATAGAACTGCGCTAGCACACTCAAGAGTCCTTCAACCACATCAGCAGACAAGATAGACAGAAGCTTCCCATGACGTTGTTTGAAGTCCAAGGGATCTAATACAAAAGATGCTAGCTTCCTTAACTCTTTCAAGTCGGGACATCTGAAACTGTACTTCTTAGTGTTCCTTCGCCCACAATCCATGGTCTGAAAATATTTGCAAATGATACCTCAGTTCCTTGAAATTTTTGTGTGATGAATGTTATGATGCGTATGAATGCATGAATGCAACAATCACAAATAAGGGATCACACACAAGGAAAATAAAGGTCAAGGGATGAATCAAGTCATTGTCAAGATCAATCATCCATTTTGATGGATTATGGTTTACACCTTATCAACACCCAAGTTCCATTGATATTGACAAGACTTGATTGGATCAACCAAGAATCAAGGGTTTGTTGCAAGTCACGAGCATGGAGTCTGGGTAAGAACCATCCCAAAGGAGTGAACTAAGGATAAAACCTGCAAATCATGTTCTAAAAAGTTCCCAGAGTCATAATTCCATCTATCGGATATTATAGGTTAAGATGACTGACTCATCGACCAATAATATTCTCAAGAGAAACTCGTCTGAGTGTAGTATCGCGTAACAACTGTTATCAAGTCTACATTAAACATAAGGACACTATTCTTAAAGTATCCGTAGTCGAGCTTTATTGTGAAGTGGGATAACATTAAAGCATTAAGACTATTATGTATATAGACTGATGATCACATCTCATGGATCATGGATAAGGAGTTATCAAGTCTTAAACATAGGTATGAATATTAAGAGTAATATTTATACTGGATTGACCCGCTATGAGAATACTATATAGAATGTTATGCAAAGTGTCATAAGTTATTCTCATGGTAATAATGGTGTATACCACCCTTCGACCTGAAACCACTATGGACCCTAGATGTAGAGTTGAGTGCCTTATTGCTGATCAAACATTGTCCGTAACTGGATGACCATAAAGACAGTTGATGGGTACTCCACGAAGCATGCTAAGGGACATGAGTGACCTAGATGGAATTTGCCCATCCTGCGTAATAGGATAAATGTCTATGGGCCCAATATTGAACTGGACAAGGATGACACAGTCTATGCCTTGTGTTCAATATAGACATAAGGGCAAAAGGGTAATTGTACACATAAGTATTATCACAAAAGGATTTGTCATATCACATGACATTTTCGTGTCTTGGGTAGCAGTGATGTGTTGCTAGATACCGCTCACTGTTTATTATGTTAAATACGTGATTTAATATAATTGCCAATGCCGTGAAAACCTCCAGGATCACACACAAAAGGACGGATTGATGAGAGATAGAGTAACTAAGGAATACCGTAATGTACGGTGCCCTTAAGTGAATTGTAGAACATCGTAAGGTACAGTGTACTTAAGTAGAATACGAAATATGGTAAGGTACCGCGCGCTTAAGTGATTTTGGCATATTATAAGATATGGGCCATATACACTTGAGTGGGCTTTTTAGCATGCAGCCCACACAAGTGGTTCTATAAATAGAACCCTTGCGTATAAGCATTTGCGCAATTGAAATTTCATTTCTCTCTCTCTCTCTCTCTCTCTCTCTCTCTCTCTCTCTCTCACTTAAAGCCTTCATTTGTAGCAGCTAGCACTGGGATTGAAGGAATCCGTTCATGTGGACTGAGTAGAGGCGTTGTCATCGTTCAACGTTCGTGATCGCTCCGTAGATCTGCATCAAAGGTTACAATCGCCACAAAAGGTTGTAACACCTCAAAATTTGCCCTCCTCTCTTGGGACTAGCATAACATATTGCATAACATTTTTAGGTCATTAGGCATTGCATATTGCATATCATGTGGTTACATTGTGCAAATCATCCTCCCAAGTCTTGATCAGAAGATGAGGAAGTCAAAGTGCAAGCTAGGGTTTCATTGGACTGGTTATTGATCATCTGAGGATGTGCAAGTTCAAATTAGGGTTTCATGATTCTCAAAGGATATTGGTCTTCATCTTGTTTGAGGTGATACATCATCATCATCATGGTTGGATTTCATCAAGTGTGGAAGCAGATTCCTTGAGATTAGGGTTTTGACCACTGGTCAACCCTAATCAGTTGCATTGGGCCAATCAGGGCATAGCAAGGAGATGGGGTCTATATTGGATCTGGGGATCATCATATGGTTGTATGGAGCTTATGGAGGCTAGGGTTTCATCCTTGAGCCATTTCATCAGAGAATTGGGGCTCAGATTGATCAATGCATGGCCAAATTCATCTATCAGTTGAAAAGTCAACTGTGGTCAACTGTGCATGATTTAATGGATTTGGAGGTGGAAATGAGTTGGATACACTTCATTCATGTTGAAACAAGTGTTATTTGACATTTCAAAGCTTAAGAATGGAGAAAATCAAGTCAGAACAAAAATTGCCAAAAATAGAAAGTGACTTGTAATAGAAGTTTCCAAAAATGGAAAGTTTTTGACCTCAAAATTACATGTCCAAGGAAGCTTCAAATGAAAATTTGTTCAACATGAAAGTTGTAGATCTTGGTCTCACCTTTCCAAAAAGTCCAAGAACTTGAAATTCCCATGTATGGTTGGCAAGTTATGGTCCAGTCAATTTCAAAAATGACCCATAATCAGAGGGGCATAACTTCCACATGGAGTGTCCAAATTGAGTGATCTTTTTATGCACAAACTCCATTTGACATGTACTTTCATGGTGCATAATTGGAATTCTTCAAAAATGGTCAATGCAAAAAGTCAAATTTCAAGTGTACAGTTAAAGATCCAGGGGCAAAATGGTCCAACTTGTGAAATAATGGGAATTTTTGAATGGAGATTTTTGCAACACCTCACAAATGCTATTTGGAAATGGTTTGAATCATCATAACAGGTCAAGGTGCAATGGTTGAAGAATTCACTTTTGAAATGAACTTGAAAATGCATAAAAGTGCCATGACATGGTGAAAATCAAAATTACATGGCCAATGAAGATGGGACAAGTTGCAATAGCTCATGACAGATATTTAGAGCATGTGTGAGCTGGCAATGAGCTGTCACAGAGCCCATATGAAAATACCATTTTGCCCTTGCCTTTGAAAGTGACATTTTGCTAATCATATTTCATTTTGCTAATTAAGGTGATTAAGGCTTGATTAATTGGAGATATATATTCCTAATCATAACTAACTTCTAACAGAATCACATTTCACAAGAATTCAACAAACTTTTCCCTCCAAATTCTCCAAAATTCTCAAGAACATTCAAGAAGAAAATTGGATCAAACTCTTCCAATTCCTCACCAAATCGTGTGATTTTTCTTGCTAACTCCTCCATTCATCTTCTTCCTCAACTGTTTTGGCTATTCATCACCTAAAACATCCAAATCCGTGACTGTTGAGAAAGTGTGCATCAATGGCATTTGGAGATTTCTTCCACTAGAAGCGAATTCGAGCCAAGCTACAAGTTGCATTCACCTTCTTATATCTTCTACTTGATCTGTTTTTGGAATTTGCGCATCAAAACATCACGAATCACGGCTGTCATCAAACAAAGGTGCGAATTCGAATCTCATGGTTTTGTAAATTGTTATATGCATTGTGTAGATCGTTCATCGTAGGTTAGCGTGAAACTTGTGGTTTATGAAATGATTAAGTATTAAGAGAGATATCTTGATTTCAAGTTTTGTGTTCATTCCTTTCCAAGCTCGATTCGTGATGTACAGTGGAAATTAATAAAAATCGATAGCATATTAGTGATGTGCGTTAGGAGACGAAGAGAATGGCATAGGATTTGCGCGTTTTGGTTGAGATTTGAGCGGAACCGCATTTGAAGAAGAAGAACACGTTAATGGCGCGGGGAAGACGATTTGCTGGAGCTGTTTTCTCTGTTTGATCCGTCACGTGGCCTGGAAATTTTGAAAAGTTGTTTCCCTCCATTACAAACCAATTACACACCGCCACGCAGTAAATGAGGCGCTGAGTTGGACCGGCTGGCTGGATAATTACGGGATTGCCATTACTTCTAATTAATTAAATATAACATCTAAATAATTATTTCATTTAATTAATCAAACTTAGAAAATTCATAAAAAATAATTGGCTAATCCAAAAATTATGAGGATTTTTTTGATAGCTTCCATTTTTTCCCTAGAATTTTATGAGTATGATTTTGCAAGTTGTGCATGATGAATTGTTGACTTGGTCTATGGATGTTTGACTTGTATGCATTTTTGACATGTTCTACCATTTTCATTGTGAAATACTCATGCCTTAAAAGAAATTCTTGAAATTTTTTGTGGTGATTCTAGACATGTTGATGGTGATTTACATATAAAGTTTGTGAATTTTGGATACCTGTGGAGTGAGATATGATTTTTTGAGCTTAGGTGTGACAATTTGTGTCACACCTAATTAGGGCAACTTCATGAAATTATTTGCCTAGCCAATGCTTGTTAGAATGACTTGAAATTTTGCATGGATGGTTATGGATATGTTGAGATGCTATATGAATTTTATGGATTTTTTTATGGCATTTTCAATTTGATTGATATTTTTCATCTCTGTTGGTCAATTATGCAAGTTCATGTGACACATGTTTGTAAATTTAATGTGAAATGCTCATATGGTTTTAGATGAACATGAAATTTGGTAGGCTGGTTGTAGACACATTGTAGGACATCCCTGTTTTGGTCCCATTCATTTCTTAATTGTTTTCATTGACTTATGAATTTTTGAAGTGAATGCATGTGTTGATGCTTTGGTTTGGTTTGAACAATTGTGTCTGTATTTCTTGATTTTCATTGACATAGTTCCTTTTGTCCAATTGAGCTGAAAATTGACATGCTATACCTTTAATATGTCCTGTTTAGGTGTGAATTATTTGAGGATTTTTGGAATTGTTTTGATATGCTTTTGATTGAAGTTATTCTGTTTGGACATTTGATGTTGTGTTTGACCTAATTGGACTTGTTTTGGTCATGAAATAAATATGGTGAATGATATAAACATGGGATCAATTGCTCTTGCTTTTGAATTGCATTAACTTGATTTTGGTTGAAGATTGCTTGCTGTTTAAAATTTTTTCTCACTTTTGGACCCTAGGCTTGGCCTAGTGGTCTTGTTTCTCACATTTGCTTGATCTTTCAGGATGAAATGCATAATGCTTAAGGAGATTGAACCAAGTCAATTAAATTGAGATTGTTGGATGTTTTGAACTAACATGAATTTGTTTTGTAGGTTGTGAAGCTTGAGCTTGAGCTTATAGCTTGCCTTTGTGTGCATTAATCTGTATAGTCTGACTGATTAACATTTGCTGTTTATTATTGTCTGTCTGAGTACTGATGATGCTTGATTGATTTCAGGTACATTTAGTTGCTTACAGTTCTTTAAGAACTTGCTTGTTGTTGCTTGGTTTTTGAACCACTTGAGGTAGGACTTCTATTCTTCATGTAGTCTGGAGACCCGGTCTGTTATTTGGCCGGGCAAACTGTCTGAAGTCCTCCTTAAGAGGCGATGTTTGTGATTGTTTACATTTGTGCCAAGCAGGTGAAGTCCTCTATGAGGCAATTGGTGGAAGCCAAGGGATATGCAATCTATCCCCCACTATTCTGTGAGTCGTCCCTCTGCTCACACGGCTGTGTGTTGATGCATTGGGACACAAACCCAAGATCTTGTGCTGTTGCACAATCGAGTCAGAGTCTTTGAGCGTAGAAGGGTCCCTCCATTCTGGACCCACGCTCCTTTGTCAGAAGCTCTCCCTGGTCAGGGATAAGAGCTGTGAGGTCTCATCCTCACTTCACCTTTTCATCTGCTTCACCTTAGCCTCGTAATGGCAAGGTTAAGAGCGAATAATACCCATGTACAGACGACTTGCTTCGGCAGTCAAACCCATTGTTTGAGCCCACTTGATTGGTTATAGTGTGTGCTTTGTGAATATTTGGTTGACATGGTTGTTTGAAATGCTTGTATGATTGTATGCTTGTATGCTTGCTTTCTTCCTGGATAGGAGTAGCTTGCAGTTGTGCAAGTAGGTAGAAACCTGAACGTAGGGTAATGACGCATGACAACACTAGGCTCGAGTCCAGCTCCCTGGTAGTGTGTCTTCCCTTGGTTTCTGGCTAGATTTTCTTTCCCTTGAGGGGGAACTACATCGCCCTGATCCTTGTTCCAGACGAGGTATGTAGGCAGGAGGTCGTGTGAGACCTCTCCGGGCACTTTTTTTTCTTTTTGTGTGTGTTTACCTGTTATCTGTTGTGTGTTTGGTTCGGATGCCGACGTAAGTCCAATGATTGGCTGTCGGGCTCCACGTTTGCCCTTTTGCGTTTGTTTGGTTCGGATGCTGACGTAAGTCCAATGATTGGCTGTTGGGCTCCATGTTTGCCATCTGTTTGTGCGTTTTGTGTTGTTTGGCGTGCGTAAGCCGAACTACAGTGGCTCTGATTCTCGTTCCAGACGAGATATGTAGGCATAGGATGCGACGTCCTATCGAGCTCCCTTCTCTTAACCCCACCTGCGTTCCCTGTGTGTGTGTGTGTGATGTTTTAGCAACCTTTTCTTTTCTTAGAACATGGATCCCGTCGAGTACGACGGACATGAGGGGTGCTAATACCTTCCCCTTGCGTAACCGACTCCCTTACCCTTTCTCTTTGGTCGCGAGACCATTTCCTTTCCAGGTTTCTCTGAGCGTTTCCTTTCCCTATCTTGGGATAAATAACGCGCAGTGGCGGCTCTGTGTTGTGTTTTTATTTGGGTCTCGCCGGTTGTTTTTTCGCAGGATGCGACAAAGGTAACGATTCTATCACTGATCATACCAATTCTTAAGGATCGCTAAAGGAGAAATTTTAAATTTCGCTGCATTTTGGATCGCTCTTCTCCTTCAGTATGCAATATGCTAATGCAAAATGATTGATTGTTTTTCGTCTTTCTCTTAGCTTTTTCTCTTTTTTCTCTTATTCCATTAATTTTTTGTTCTCATCTCTTTTTTCCATTCTTTTCTCATTTTCTTTTTTTATTTTCATTCTTTTTCCTTTTCTTGCCTCCCCTATCAAGTTATGGCATGCCACAGGTGGTCGAGGTGTTCCCGCAGGATTCCACGAAGGTCAAAGAATTGAAATGAGATATCTTGCAAAAGACAGAGAGGCATCTTGCTAAAGGCAAGCAACTCAACTGGGAAGTGACCTTCTCATACAACAGGTAGTAACGACTCCATAGAAAGAGAAAGGGAATCTCCCAAATACAGTCAAGAAGAAAGGTGAACAGACTTCTCACACAAAATGCGGTGAGAACTTCTTAACAAAAGGTTAAGAAGAAAATGGGAATGAGGGACAACCTCACTGGGGGATATGATTTTCTCGCACAACAGGTAGCAACAACTCTATAGCACAAGATAAAGGGTCTTCCAAACAAAAGGTTAAGAAGAAAGATGATCGAATTTCTCACACAAAAGGTAGTGAGAACTCCTTAACAAAAGGTTAAGAAGAGAATGGGAAAGAGATTCTCGTACAAAAGGTAACGGGAATTCTTAGAGGTTTGCTGGGGATTCTCACACAAAAGGTAGCGAGAACTTCTAAACGAAAGGTTAAGAAAAAGATGGGGCGGATTTCTCACACGGAGGGTGTAAGACCCCAATTTTGACCCTAAGATCCCTCATGGCATCATAACATTGCATTTGCATAGCCTTAAGGATCATGAGCATCTTGGTTCCCTTTACTTTTGGGTGGGACTCCTTGTGATAGGTTTGAGATCACCATGTATGCTTGAATTATACATCATTGTTTCTCTTACTTTTGTTTACTTAAAAAAAAAAAACGAAATAAATAAATAAATAAATAAATAAAATATAATAAAAAAAAATTTGGACTTGGGCCTCTCTCATTTGAGCCCACAAGTCCACAAAAACCAGGTTATAAATTCAGAGTTTCAGTGAAACAAAAGGAGGCCATTCCTATTACCCTGGCAGGAAAAAGAAAGTGAGAGAAGAGCTAACAGAGTTCAGAGCAACCTCCAGAGGCTGAAGGGAACTCATCGGCAAAGAACCAATCCCCTCTCATATAAACCCTCAGATTGCTCTGCAAACCTCACGGGTGCAACTCAATTTCAATCGATCCTCCCCAATCAGGTATGCCCTATTTCCACTACTTTATACTTTCAACCTGAAATTTTTTGATACCCTTTTAATGTATGTGTTTGACAGGAGGTTTAGGCCTCCTACCCTTGGTTGCTTTTTGTGAGCTTTTTTTTGTGAATTTTAATGGCATGATTCATGTGGTTACATTTTGATTTGGGGGCAACTCTTAATTACCCTATCTTTTTTCTCTAACCTGTTTGTTGAGTTTTTTTGTGAGGGCTCACATGACTCTTGCAGAGATGGCCTGGTGTTTCACTTTATTTGTGGGATACCACCTGGAGGTTTATTCCGATTACCTGTGCTTAATGGCTTGAGATATTTGTTTGTGACTGCTTATTCCAAAGGATGTGAGCTACTTGGATCATCAATATGATCTCAAGAGGGGAACTCCTAATGTGATTTTATTTTCTTTTCCCTTATCTCTTGTATGTTTAGGAATTTAACCCTTCTTTTTTTTTCTCCCCATTCTAACCCAAGCCAAAACTTTTTATGCAAACAATAACTTTTGTTTTCAACATTAGAAACCTAAGCCTTATGCTTTTGATTTTCAAACTTATTTTTCATAACACTTATTTTGAATTGAACCTTTTAATCCACTTTAACCATATTTTTGTAAATACTTTTAATTGGTAAATATAACCCATTCAAATACTTTTTGTGGTTTCAATGGCCACCTTCTTAATCAAACCTTTTTTTTATAACCATTAGCTATTAGGTTTGAGTTATCCTTGAGGTAGATATAATACTCACCTTTATCCTTAGTGATGGACAATGAGTCTTCCATGCTTATTATAGGGTTAACCCCTCACTAGCATGTTGAAGCTATCCTCACATGGTGGATTTGTGGTTTTAGGTTGAGTTTTCTCCCTTTGATAACAAAAGACCTTAAGGTTTTTGGACCAATCAATTCACCAACTTTTTGTTGATGTTTTTTACCCCGAACTACGAGGTTTTGATCCTAATCCTTTTTTAAGATGGTACGTAGGCAATGGGTTCATCCATTCAAACGCAAAATGTAAATGAATTTGTATATTCTTTTCTCATCCCTTCAATCATGTTTGCACAAATAAATTTTCACAAAAAAAAACAACAACCTTACAACAAATGTGAAAAGGGCTCCCTAGGAGTACCTAGGATGCTTTGGGTGCCTAACACCTTCCCATTGCATAACCAACCCCCTTACCCAGATCTCTGACATTTTTACTAGTTTTTGATTCGATAAAACTTTTAGGTTTTTGTTCACTTTCTAACCATTCCTTTGGATAAATAGAAGTGCGGTGGCGACTCGACTTGTATGATTTACCTTGGATTTAGTCAATATCTCTAATGGTAACGAATACCCCGCTACAGAAAAATGGCGACTCTGCTGGGGAGAAATAATTTGCCTAGTGGGTTTTGCCTACTTTTCATATTTGTTGTATTGTATTGTATATTTTTTTTGTGACATATTTTTGTGCAATTTGGGATTACTGTATTGTATGTAATGATTGAATTGCTTGATATTAATTCCTTGTATGCTTGGTGATCTTTGTGAGATGAGTTCTATACCCGGACTCGAGTGCACTTAGGATAGGAGAATGGCGTAGTCTTGTCGACTTGTGTGGAGTTATTCCTTAGCAAGTTGACTTGCAAGCCCATTCACTTGGTGGAGGTTATGTTGGGATCAATAATGTCACACAAGTAAGTTGTGGTTAGACTTTACTCTTTCCAATATAGACCTTAGAAGCCAAGGACCTTAGTTTACCAAGCCCATCTTGGCCTATTCTTAGGATGTAGTGCGAAAGTCGTTCAAGTGTAAGATTTGATACGATTGTTACGCGATACTACACTCATAAGAGTCTCTCTTGAGAATATTTTCGGAATACGAGTAGTCGTTTCTCCAATAATATCCAAAAGATGGGATGATGACTATGGGAACCTCTTGTAGAACATGTTTGGCAGGTTTAAACCTTAGTACACTCCCTTTTGGGTGGTTCTTAACCTAAACTCCATGCTCGTGACTTGCAACAAACCCTTGATTCATGGTTGATCCGTTCAGGTATCCTTAATATCAATGGAACTTGGGTGTTGATAAGGTGTAAACCATAATCCACCAAAATGGATGATTGATATTAAGGATAACATGATCTATCCCATGACCTTTGTTTGGTGTGCTTTGCTTGATCCTTGAGTGTGATTGTTGCATTCATGCATTCATGCACCCATTTGCATCCATATCATCAATAAATAAGAAAATTTTCAAGGAACTTAAGGGGTTTATTTGCAAAATTTTCAGACATGGAAAGACAAAGAAGGAATACAAAGAAGTACAGCTTCAGGCAACCAGACTTGAAAGAGTTAAGGAATTTGACATCTTATGTATTAGATCCCTTGGGTTTCAAAGCTCGTTTTGGGAAGCTTCTTCCTCTTCTGACTACTCAGGTAGATGAAGGATTGATGAGTGTATTGGTGCAGTTTTACGATCCTTTGTATCGTTGCTTCACGTTTCTGGATTTTCAGCTTTTGCCTACACTTGAGGAGTATGCTTATCTTGTGGGTATACCTATTCTGGATCAGGTGTCGTTCAGTGGCTTGGAGAGTATTCCTACTTCACAAGAGATAGCAGACATGTTGCACATAGATGAATCTCTGGTTGGTGCTCATATGACTACCAAAGGTGGAATTCAAGGTCTCCCTTCTGAGTTCCTCATTGCTCAAGCTACTATGTATGGGAAGGCCATGAGTGAGGACGCCTTTGAGGCCATATTTGTACTTCTCATCTATGGGCTAGTGTTATTCCCCAACATCGACAAGTTTGTGGATGTGAACGCTATTAGGATCTTTTCTACTCTTAATCCCGTTCCTACTCTATTGGGCGATACCTATTTCTCTTTGCATATGAGGAACGCAAAGGGTGGTGGCGCCATTGTGTGCTGTTTGCCTCTGTTGTATAAGTGGTTTATTTCTCACTTACCTCAGACGGTCGCTTTCAAGGAGAACAAGGAAGGTCTACGGTGGTCCACGAGACTTATGTCTCTCACTAATGATGATATCTCTTGGTATAACCGTGTGTATGATGGTGTGCAGATTATTGACTCTTGTGGTGAATTCTCCAATGTACCTCTTCTTGGTACATGTGGTGGGATTAACTACAACCCTGTTTTGGCACGTCGGCAGCTTGGGTTCCCCCTAAAGGATAAACCCAATAACATTCTGTTAGAGGGTGTATTCTTTCAGGATGGTAAAGATCCCCAAGGCTTGAAAGCTAGGATGGTCCGCGCTTGGCGCAAGATTCATAGGAAAGGAAGGAAAGAGTTGGGTCCTAAGAATTGCATCGCTATGGAGCCTTATACTGCTTGAGTTAGGAAGAGAGCTTATGAGTATCTCATGCCTTACGAGTATCCGAGACCTACACCTATGATTATGGCTGGGCCTTTAACCCTCCCTAATCAAGGAGTAGAGGAGTTGAGAGACGAAGACCGTTCATGTGCCTGGATCCGTGAACGTGAAGAGTTGCTTCAGCAGATTAAGGAGAAGGATGCGTTGATTGAGTTTCTTGAGCATCAGGTTATTAATGACCCTGATGATGTATGGACTTCTCTACTTCCTCAGTCTTCTAAGTTCTGGAAGAGGAAGTATGATCGACTCGCCAAAGAGAAGGCCGATATGGAGGCAGCCTACGAGAGGGAGGGGAAGAGGCTTCACGCATCTTATCTTCCCGTGTCCCGAGCTTTAGATGATTGTTTCTAGGGATCCATAGGATGATTATTTTCCTTTCCTCTTGTATATGATTGACGATGCTGCACTTCTTTTCCCTGATATTATTTGATGAGATATTTCCATATGTGATAAAATGCTTAGTATTTCCAAAATTTGCAATTAAAACTCTAAAGTTCATTTGAAATAAAAAACAAATCATATGCACAAGCATTGCATGCATCATATGCATAAGCAGGTTTTGTTTCCGGTCCCTTGCCCTGTGGTCTAACTCTGTTATCTTCATTTATTTTGAAGACAAGCTGACTCACCGGTACTACACTAGAGCCAATATTTCAAGACTGATGGATCACTTAGACCATGGATTTACGAGGCAGGCGCCGTGACATCCACCCTACACCAGAAATTGAAATTCGTGAAAAACAAGAAGCTAGTGGTGGTAGGGGGAGAAAGGGCTCTCCTGGTTAGCCATTTGTCTTCCTTCTCTTATATAGATGCTGAGGTTGAAGTTGGAACTCCTTTCCAAGCGTTATCTATTGCTGAGCCTATTAAGAAGAGAACTCCTTCATTTGCTTCCTACAAAGATGCAAAGTTGGCCAATGAGCGTGGTGCAACCACTGGTTTAGGAAAAATGATTGAGTTAGAAGACAACGAGTCCCGGGCTGGCATAGGTTTTTCTTCTGGTACTTTCAACAAGCAATGGCTATTCAAGAGTGGAGGTTTCATCCACACCGGTCTAGATGAGGAGGTTGCTGCCGTTTTAGAAGAAGATACAAAGGATTCTGGCAATTTCATCATCCCTGGAGGGGTCTGCAACAATTGGGTCGCTGTGGATATTCCAACAGTTGTCCATAAGTCAACGTAATGATCACTTTGTTAAAAAAACCCTTCTCCCATGCCAAAAGGAGGAGTGATGACATTGTTGACGCATAAACACAATGATATTTTCATTCAATAAATTCATGTTAAATGTTTGTTTTTCCATTTATTTTCCCTTTTCGCTTTTTGCATGAAATTGGTGATCACATAAAACCCTAAATAAGAATAAAATCAATCTTTTCATTTGCATAATGATTTGC
This sequence comes from Lathyrus oleraceus, assembly GCF_024323335.1. Lineage (NCBI taxonomy): Eukaryota > Viridiplantae > Streptophyta > Magnoliopsida > Fabales > Fabaceae > Lathyrus > Lathyrus oleraceus. The sequence continues at coordinate 278,104,270 of NC_066581.1, forward strand.
CTTGTTTGAATTCTAAAGCTTTTCATATTCAAAAATCATTATGCAGGTTGATTTCTAAACCCATTGAACATAATGATCCAACACCATCTCCCAATTTTGAATTCCCTATATTTGAGGCAGAGGAAGATGATGTTGAAGGGATTCCTGATAAGATCACCCGGCTACTTGAGCATGAAGAGAAGATCATTCATCCGCATCTTGAGAATTATGGAAACAGTCAACTTGGGGTCTGAAGATTGTGTGCGAGAGGTAAAGATTGGGGCACTTCTGGAAGAATCTGTTAAGAAGGAGTTGATTAAGTTACTACGAGAATATGTTGACGTCTTTGCCTGGTCATATGAAGACATGCCCGGTCTAGATACTGATATTGTGCAACATTTCCTACCTTTAAAGCCTGAGTGTGTGCCTGTAAAGCAGAAGCTCAGAAGAACTCATCCTGATATGGCAGTGAAGATCAAAGAAGAAGTTCAGAAGCAAATTGATGCAGGGTTCCTGGTGACTTCTACATATCCTCAATGGGTGGCAAATATTGTGCCCGTGCCTAAGAAAGATGGAAAATTCCGGATGTGTGTGGACTATAGAGACTTGAACAAAGCTAGTTTGAAAGATGATTTCCCTCTACCACACATTGATATGTTGGTAGACAATACAGCTAAACTCAATATCTTCTCATTTATGGATGGATTTTCCGGATATAATCAGATTAAGATGGCACCCGAGGATATGGAGAAGACAACATTCATCACACCTTGGGGAACATTCTGTTATCGAGTGATGCCCTTCGGTTTGAAGAACGTCGGAGCCACGTATCAACGAGCTATGACTACCTTGTTTCATGATATGATGCGCAAGGAGATTGAGGTGTACATTGATGATATGATCGCTAAATCAAGATCGGAGGCTGTACTCCCTGTAGAGGTGGAGATCCTGTCAATGAGGGTCTTGATGGAAGCCAAGTTGACTGATGCTGAATGGTTTCAGAGTCGTTATGACCAGCTGAACTTGATAGAAGAAAAGAGATTGACTGCCATGTGACACGGTCAGTTATATCAGTAGAGGATGAAGAAAGCTTTTGATAAGAAAGTCAAGCCTCGTGTGTTCCGAGAAGGTGACCTTGTGCTCAAGAAAGTTTTGTCTTTCACGCCCGATTCCAGGGGCAAGTGGACTCCGAACTATGAGGGTCCGTATGTTGTTAAGAGAGCCTTTTCAGGCGGTGCTTTGATACTTACAACTATGGATGGGGAGGATTTCACTTGTCCTGTGAATTCAGATGCAGTCAAGAAATACTTCGCCTAAAAAAAAACAAAAAAAAAACTGAATAGCTCGCTAAGTTGAAAACCTGAAAGGGCGACTTAGGCAAAAATGAGCGTCTCGGTGGATTGAAAACCCGAAAGGGCGATCCAGGCAAAAGTTAGAGACACAAAAAATATATAATAATGATATATGTATCCCGCTAGATTGAGTACCTCATCCTGGGGCAATCTAGGCAAAAATTAGGGATTTGGCAAGTAACTGCATCCTGACAAGACTCTGTTCTACAACTGTCGTCCGTCAGAGATCCTTGCTCATTATCAACCAAAGCTTCAAATACATCGAATTCAGAATTGGTGGAGAAATGGTCATTATGTTCAATGTAGCCCTTTTCCAATATATATCACCAATTTCAAATTTGTAAAGATCTATGGAGTCTTGCCATTCGTAGACTACCATTCTATCAAATAAATTTGAGCCTTTTATCCAATTATTGGCACTCTTATCTGTTTCTATTCAACAAATGTTTTGCATGTTTTGATTAAGAAAATATCATTGTTTTAAACGATCAAATTTTTTATAATTTGTTTTTAAACAAAGTGAACATTCACAATGACGAAAGGATACTTAGGAGATCCTCAGTTCTCTCCCAAGGGTGGTACGATCTCCAACAAGGTAAGATTTTTGTCCATATTCTTGGTATGATTGTATCTCCTCCCTCCGGAACCTCTTGTGGTTTATCCGACCAAGTGGATTGCTTGTTGAGAGTCACCTCTCTTCCCTTCAGCAAAGTAGCAATCTTTCTTCCTCAGTAGCTTGGATCTCTTTGGGCAAGAGCGGTATTTGGTGGTTGATCCTGATAAATCCTTTATCTCCTCGGATAGTTTCCCCAGTAGAGTTGTTGGTGGTGGATCTTGTCTGTGATAACTCTCGTCCCCAGCTGGAATGATTGATGATTCATCCCCTACAGAGTTCTTTGCTTCCTGGTATCTCTGATCCCCAGCAGATTGGATACTCTCCGGTGAACTTGGCTTTCTCTCTTGAGATGTAGTACCGGGTGGTTAATTCCTGGACCTGGTTGTGTTAGATATGTCTGTCTGTTAGCATACGTCATACATAAACCACGCATATTCATGCATAATTATAACATTCAGGTATTCATGTTGCATTCTTTGCCATATATCGTTGTTTGTTGTCTCCTGCTATTTGGTGATATACTTCCCCAAGCAGACGTGTGTGTCTGATCTCTCCATATAGAGTCAGCTCCATAAGCAGAAAGCGTCTATCCTCTCTTTCATATTCCCCACGGGTTATATCCTCGTGGATGTTGATTGTTTTTGTTCCTTCCCAACACATATACTGGGATGGTTTTCCCCATTAAGTTATATCCTCACCGGGACAAGTCTTGATTTGGTGTGCCTATCTAGTTTGATCCTAGATCGGTCTCTTGAGACTCTTTTCCTGTTTCCCCGTGGTAAATGAATAATCGCTCAATAATTAGTAATTATTATCCCGGCGGAGTCTGTGGTTCTCTACCCTCATACCGGTAGCCGTAAGTCATATTTTTGTGGTCTACTACCCAGTAACCGGTAGTTGTAAACCCCATTTTGTCCCCGTGCAGAGTTAAACCTTGATTGTTGTTCATCCTAACCGATGACGGGTACTCTCTTTTGTGGTTCTCTACCCTCATACCGGTAGATGTAATTCCCTCCTTGTTGGTTATCTTTATACAAAATTCGATATTGACATTCCTTAATTTTTTAGTATACCACCCAGTAACCGGTGATATATCTCTTGGATAATTGCTCTAATTACGCAATTTATCCCCAGTGGGTCATCTCTTGTCTATCTTGTTGTTGTTAGTAACGATTGTTCCTCCCCTGAATTGGTCATCATTATATACCTAGTTTCGGTATCCCGATGCCTTTTATTTTCGGTCGATTTATCCTTTATTAACCCAGTAACCGGTTGTAGATAATCGTCCATGCGAGTATATTATCTACGTTCTGACGGTAATAGATAGTATATCTCATGCACTCTTTGGTCGAAGCCTTTTGTTCTTCCCCAGTTGAGTAAGATTCGTACCCCCTTTTCGGAGTCGAATGTCCATCCCATAATCGAGTTTGCTTTTTGCCCTCATTTTGGATGATGAGTGTTTTGGGAATATTCCCCAATTCACGCCTTGATTGGTCATCATTATATACCTAGTTTCGGTATCCCGATGCCTTTTCTTTTCGGTCGATTTATCCTTTATTAACCCAGTAACCGGTTGTGGGTAACCGTCCATGCGAGTATATTATCTATGTTCTGACGGTAATAGATAGTATATCTCATGCACTCTTTGGTCGAAGCTTTTGTTCTTCCCCAGTCGAGTAAGATTCGTACCCCCTTTACGGAGTCGAATATCCATCCTATCATCGAGTTTGCTTTTAGACCTCTTTTGGATGATGAGTGTTTTGGGAATATTCCCAAATTCACGCCTTGGTTGGTCACCTATTATATGCCCAGTAACCGGTATCCCTGGTGTTCCCTCCTCTCTGCTCCCTATTATGACTTTTTATCCTCTGTGGAGTCAGTTTTTCCTGAGTTGAGATATACCTTTTTAGGTCTTCCTCGGATGATTTGGTTGATTGATATCTCTCACCCTTATACCGGTCTTAGATATTCATTCTTCCCGAGCATGTTGTATCTCACCCTCATACCGGCGATCAGATCACATGTCTCTTTGAGCTTATTACCCAGTAACAAGTAATACCTCGTCCCGCTGCTTCCCCAGGAGTGTCCTTTTAGGCATCCCCAGCGAAGTCCCTTAGTGGATTGTTTTCATCCGGATTTTTATCCGAAGTATCCGTTGTGGATAGTTTTTGCTGTATTGGCATATTCCCCAATACATGCACCTTTGAGTCAGCTCGAGTCTTGCCATTGGATATTTTCCCTTTGGAATTCTGTTCCCCAAGCGTTGAGTCGTGACCTGCTCACGCATTTTATTCCCTCTCCTATCCCCATAAGAGTCCCCAAAGTCTCTGTCCCATTGAGTGTATTTCTCATATGGATTGTCAGTTTCTCCGGATGTCTTTTCTTCTTTGTGGACACATATCCCCATAGAGTTCGTACTATTTGCATACATACATCTGCATCATGAGGTCTCTTAGGGACCAAAATTTGTCTCTTTGTTATTATTTAAGCCCATTCTACCTCGTCGAGACGAAGATTTTAACCTTCACTTCTCCGGCTAGAATGAACTTAAATAGGGGCATCTGTAAGACCCTAATTTTGACCCTAAGATCCCTCATGGCATCATAACATTGCATTTGCATAGCCTCAAGGATCATGAGCATCTTGGTTCCCTTTGCCTTTGGGTGGGACTCCTTGTGATAGGTTTGAGATCACCAAGTATGCTTGAATTATACATCATTGTTTCTCTTACTTTTGTTTACTAAAAAAAAAAAGAAAAACGAAAATAAATAAATAAATAAATAAATAAAATATAATAAAAAAAAATTGGACTTGGGCCTCTCTCATTTGAGCCCACAGGTCCACAAAAACCAGGTTATAAATTCAGAGTTTCAGTGAAACAAAAGGAGACCATTCCTATTACCCTGGCAGGAAAAAGAAAGTGAGAGAAGAGCTAACAGAGTTCAGAGCAACCTCCAGAGGCTGAAGGGAACTCATCAGCAAAGAACCAATCCTCTCTCATATAAACCCTCAGATTGCTCTGCAAACCTCACGGGTGCAACTCAATTTCAATCGATCCTCCCCAATCAGGTATGCCCTATTTCCACTACTTTATACTTTCAACCTGAAATTTTTTGATACCCTTTTAATGTATGTGTTTGACAGGAGGTTTAGGCCTCCTACCCTTGGTTGCTTTTTGTGAGCTTTTTTTTGTGAATTTTAATGGCATGATTCATGTGGTTACATTTTGATTTGGGGGCAACTCTTGATTACCCTATCTTTTTTCTCTAACCTGTTTGTTGAGTTTTTTTGTGTGGGCTCACATGACACTTGCAGAGATGGCCTGGTGTTCCACTTTACTTGTGGGATATCACCTGGAGGTTTATTCCGATTACCTGTGCTTAATGGCTTGAGATATTTGTTTGTGACTGCTTATTCCAAAGGATGGGAGCTACTTGGATCATCAATATGATCTCAAGAGGGGAACTCCTAATGTGATTTTATTTTCTTTTCCCTTATCTCTTGTATGTTTAGGAATTTAACCCTTCTTTTTTTTTCTCCCCATTCTAACCCAAGCTAAAACTTTTTGTGCAAACAATAACTTTTGTTTTCAACATTAGAAACCTAAGCCTTATGCTTTTGATTTTCAAACTTATTTTTCATAACACTTATTTTGAATTGAACCTTTTAATCCATTTTAACCATATTTTTGTAAATACTTTTAATTGGTAAATATAATCCATTCAAATACTTTTTGTGGTTTCAATGGCCACCTTCTTAATCAAACCTTTTTTTACAACCATTAGCTATTAGGTTTGAGTTATCCTTGAGGTAGATATAATACTCACCTTTATCCTTAGTGATGGACAATGAGTCTTCCATGCTTATTATAGGTTAACCCCTCACTAGCATGTTGAAGCTATCCTCACATGGTGGATTTGTGGTTTTAGGTTGAGTTTTCTCCCTTTGATAACAAAAGACCTTAAGGTTTTTGGACCAATCAATTCACCAACTTTTTTTTGAATTTTTTTACCCCGAACTACGAGGTTTTGATCCTAATCCTTTTTTAAGATGGTACGTAGGCAATGGGTTCATCCATTCAAACACAAAATGTAAATAAATCTGTATATTCTTTTCTCATCCCTTCAATCATGTTTGCACAAATAAATTTTCACAAAAAAAAAAACAACAACCTTACAACAAATGTGAAAAGGGCTCCCTAGGAGTACCTAGGATGCTTTGGGCGCCTAACACCTTCCCATTGCATAACCAACCCCCTTACCCAGATCTCTGACATTTTTACTAGTTTTTGATTCGATAAAACTTTTAGGTTTTTGTTCGCTTTCTAACCATTCCTTTGGATAAATAGAAGTGTGGTGGCGACTCGACTTGTATGATTTACCTTGGATTTAGTCAATATCTCTAATGGTAACGAATACCCCACTACAGAGGGTAATGAGAGAATTCTTAACTGAGGGTTAAGAAGGCGTCTGTAGATGAATATGATTTCTCATACAAAAGGTAATAAGAATCTTATCAACAGAGGGTTAAGAAGAAAGGTGAAAGGATTTCTCATACAAAAGGTAATGAGAAATTTCTCAATAAAAGGTTAAGAAGAAAGTTGGATATGATTTCTCATATAAAAGGTAATGAGAACTTCTTAACAAAAGGTTAAGACGACGCTGGAAGGGGTTTCTCATATAAAAGGTACAGAGAACTTATTAACAAAAGGATAAGAGGAAATGTGAAAGGATTTCTCATACGAAAGGTAATGAGAAACTTCTCAACAAAAGGTTAAGAAGGAAGGTGGAATGGATTTCTCATACGAAAGGTAATGAGAAACTTCTTAACAGAGGTTAAGAAGAAAACTGGAAAGGATTTCTCATACGAAAGGTAATGAGAAACTTATCAACGGAAGGTTAAGAAGAAAGGTGAAAGGGATTTATCATACGAAAGGTAATGAGAAACTTCTTAACAGAGGGTTAATAAGAAATATGGAAGGGATTTCTCATACGAAAGGTAATGAGAAACTTCTCAACAGAGGGTTAAGAAGAAAGCTGGAAAGGATTTCTCATACAAAAGGTAATGAGAAACTTCTTAACAGAGGGTTAAGAAGAAAATTAGAACGAATTTCTCATACGAAAGGTAATGAGAAAATTCTCAACAGAGGGTTAAGAAGAAAGATGAAAGGGATTTCCCATACGAAAGGTAATGAGAAACTTCTTAACATAGGGTTAAGATGGGTGAAAGGATTTATCATTACAAAACGTAATGAGAACTTCTTAACCAAAGGTTAAGAAGAAAGGTGGAAGAATTTCTCATTACAAAAGGTAATGATAACTTCTTAACAAATGGTTAAGAAGAAAGGTGGAAGAATTTCTCATTAAAAAAGTAATGAGAAACTTCTTAACAGATGGTTAAGAAGACGGGTGAAAGGATTTATCATTACAAAAGGTAATGAGAACTTCTTAACAAAAGGTTAAGAAGAAAGGTGGAAGAATTTCTCATTATAAAAGGTAATGAGAACTTCTTAACAAAACGTTAAGAAGAAAGGTGGAAGAATTTCTCATTACAAAAGGTAAGGAGAAATTCTTAACAAAAGGTTAAGAAGAAAGATGAAAGAATTTATCATTACAAAAGGTAATGAGAACTTCTTAACAAAAGGTTAAGAAGAAAGGTGGAAGAATTTCTCATTATAAAAGGTAATGAGAACTTCTTAACAAAAGGTTAAGACGAAAGGTGGAAGAATTTCTCATTACAAAAGGTAATGAGAACTTCTTAACAAAAGTTTAAGAAGAAAATGAGAGAATTTCTCATTACAAAAGGTAATGAGAACTTCTTAACAAAAGGTTAAGAAGAAAGGTGGAAGAATTTCTCATTACAAAAGGTAATGAGTATTTCTTAACAAAAGGTTGAGAAGAAAGGTGGAAGAATTTCTCATTACAAAAGGTAATGAGAACTTCTTAACAAAAGGTTAAGAAGAAACGTGGAAGAATTTCTCATTAGAAAAGGTAATGAGAACTTCTTAACAAAAGGTTAAGAAGAAAATGGGGATAAGATTTCTCATACAAAAGGTAATGAGAAACTTCTTAATAGAGGGTTAAGAAGAAAAGTGGAAAGGATAATCTTCTCATACAAAATATAGTAACGACTTATTTGCAGGAGAAGATTTCTAGGTAAAAGGCAAGGGTCACTTCCAAAAGGTAAGAAGGTTAAAGAATATAAATCCTCGGGCGAAAGGCTGAGCAGACTTACCAAAGGTAACCAGCTGGGGATAACAATCTTTATGCAAAAGGCACAAAGGGGAATCACAAAAGGTAAGCTAAAAGGAGAAGACCTCCCATGCAAAAGGCAGGGGATACTTACGAAAGGTGAGTAATGGACAAAAGGTAACATATATTTGCACGAGGCAAAACAAAGAGTGAGACAGGACCTGCTAGGTAAATCCTAGACTCAAGGGGATTTGCCAGACGAATCTGGGCTTTAGCATACTCTGACAAGTGGGGAACTTTGCAAATAGGTATGAAAACCTTATATCGTCCCTCAGGCACAATGTCGGGGATGAAGTTATCAAACAATGGATACCTAAATCCCGGAACTCACCAAACCTACATCAAGCGTTTAAACAAACGGGAAGCAAAGATCTGACAAAGGTACCCTACTCATGCGAAAGGCATCAAGGAGGAGACGTGATTTCATGCACAAAACAACGAAATAAACTCACGAAAGGTAAGTTATCTCAATTATCTTCTCCAAGTAAAAGGAAAGGAGTGCTTGCAAACAAAAATAATAGAATAGACTCCCAAAGGAAATTACGGGACGAAAGGTCACCAATACTCATAAAAGTTCTGAAGATATTTCGCCAAGCGAAACCTGAAGTGAGAGAATTTTCCAGAAAAAATTTGGGCTTTGATACGATCTGTTAGGTGGGGACCTTGCAGTAGGCACGGAAACTTCATATCATCCCTCAGGCACAACGACGGGGATGAATCTTTCGAAACAATGGTTACACAAACCCCGAGACTCACCAAACCTACATCAAGTGTTTAAACAAACAGGACGCAAAGATCTGACAGAGGTACCCTACTCGTGCGAAGGGAAATGAGGGGGAGACGTGATTTCGTGCACAAAGCAACGAAATAAACTCACGGAAGGTAAGTTATCTCAATTAATCTTCTCCCAGCGAAAGGCAAGGAGAGTTGGCACAAGGACTAAGGGAACTTACGAAAGGTAAGTGACTGATGAAAGATTTAAAAGGGTACTTGCAAAAGGCAACACAAAGGAGAGATATTTTGGGAGAACCTGTGGAGAATACCACTCAAGGGTTTCATGATAATGTTCTCAACTGGGGAGAAAGAATGTCTCAACGGAGGATTCTTTTATGCTTTCGAGAAAGACTTTTATGCAGTTATGCATATTTATTTTGCATGGCGTAATGCTCCATCTTTATGGAATATGCTAAGCGCTTTTGATGATGCAATATTATGTAATGAATGATTGATTATGCTAGATGATGATGCATGGTCAGGCTTTTGGTTAGACGGTATGGTAAGAAATATCTGGAGATTGAGAATATAGGGTACCAATAACCATTAGGTTTACCAATTATATTCGGGTTCTCTTCCGAAAGGTAAGGCGATGTGTTTAGCGTGACTCCCCGACACTCATCTTGAACTTAGAAGTCTCTTATACACAATGTATCTTGCTCTAAACAATCTCAAAAGTACATAAAAGATCTTCCTTCTCTAGTCAGTCATGCCCCAATCTATTGGGAATGTGCATGTATTACCCCAGTCACAAGTTATGAAGCAGATTTGTCATAATAACTATCTCGATCTGACCTGCCCCAGTGTCTTGGAACTTCATACCTCTAATTAACTATCTCGGAGATATTGATTTCTTGGGTTCCTGAGGTAACTTGCCCCAGTATAGGTCTTGGAATAACTCTTCCTCTGGATAGATAATCTATGAGGGAATGCCCTGACTAATGTCTTGTAGAGATTTGTCGAATATCGACGCAACTTCCTTAGATCAATTGAATCCTGTCGATATTTATCAACGTGATTTCTTCAGATCGACTGAAAATTGAAGTGTCATGTCTTTCTGCTTAATGGAGTTCTTAGGAATTCTGCTTCTTCATATGATCAAACGAAGTGGCTGGTCGCTGCTCAACAGAGTCTCAGGCGCTCAACACTTGATAGGATCAATCAAACTAATTTGCCCATTCTCAACGGAGTTTTCAGGCGTTTGGTCTTCTGATGCGATCAACTGGGGTGATTTACTCCCTTGACTATCTGATCTTTGGAGAGATTCTCCGAATCTCGACAGAACTTTCTCATACTAACTGAATCTTATTGAAATTCTTCGACGTAACTGTCTCAGATTGATTGAAATATGAAACATCTTGTCATTCTGCTCAACGGAGTTCTTGGACATTCCGCTCCTTGATATAATCACATGAGGTGCTTGGTCGCTGCTCAACAGAGTCTCAGGCGTTCAACACTTGTTGTGATCAATCAAAATAGTTTGCCCTGCTCGACGGAGTCTCAGGCGTTTGTCTCTATGAGTACAATCAAATCAATGTGACTCGTCTCTGCTCAACGAAGTTCTCATGCATTTTGTCTTATGATTTAATCAGTTGAAGTAATTTTCCTCTTCTTAACGAATTCTTTTAGGCATCATTCTCTTCTGGGGTCATCAAGCTTTCCAATTCACGTTCATAATGAAAACTCTCTTGATGTCAAATGCTCACTTATGAGTAACATATGTTCATTTTTAGAAATGATAATAATAATGTCATGTTTGTGCTAGTTTTGAAATCCAAGCATGTTCACCGAAATTATGACATATAATTAATGCATCACTGATAAAGAATGTCATATCAATATCAACATAAATTATAAGCAAATTATCGAGGCGTCAGTTTTTAACACGATTGTTCTGACCATTTCGAACTAAACATTGCTTCAATTAGGTCTTTTGAGGGTTGTAACGTGGCCTGGTTCACGATTTCATAAAGAAAGGATGTAAGGCTCAAACCTATCCTAACCCACCCACTCTTCGTGATGTTCTCCAGTCCTACGTTCATCTAGTTCGACACAAGCTCCTATTTTCCAAAAGGGATCCCGAAGTGATGGTTAATGAACCAACAAGGTTTTCGGTGAGGCAATCATCCTTCTTTTGTTTGGTTTATAGCCACACGAATTTGTTCTTGATGAGGATTTTCTTTTAAATCCTCTCTTTGTTTCATCTTTTCATTTCCCTACTTTTGCTGGACTGGTTCAGATTTACAATCCACAGGGATGCCCTAATTTTTGCCTAAGTCACTTGTTTTCGACTTAGCAGGCTTTCTCCTTTTTTGTTTTCTTGGTTTTCTTATTTCTTTTTGTCGAAAAAAATCATGTGGCATCTGATCGTTTGATTGGGAAGGGTTGTGTCTGCCCCGGTCCTCTGTTGGTGAGGGACAACCATTTAGAATTTGGGGGTTTCCGACCTCTTGTGAGGGATAAGATACGGTTGATCCTCAGGTAGGACACTCTTTTTTCTTTGGAATTTGAACGAACTGTCAAATTAGCTGACGACTACCCTGCCCCAGTTTGAAATTGAGGGTTTTTAGGCATAGAAAGAAACTCCCACTCCTTGGCTCGAAGGGGTTAACTAGGTATTATCTTCCTTATATCTCCGGTGTTTGGGATTTGAAACAATTCCTTACATCATTGTCGCATCTCGAAAAATACGATTCCTCGCGATGGTCGCAGAAAAAATTTACGTTCGAATAGAGTCTCCACCGAACTTTATATATCCCAATGAAGGGATAGGAAGATATCGATAAAACCTTTGGAAAATAGAATAATGGTCGTCGCAACCATATTCGGGTTCGGGAGTGGATTACGTAAGGGGAAGGTATTAACACCCCTTACGTCCGTTGTACCTAACGGGAACCTTTTAGTTCTAGTGTGCGTTTCGAGTGTTAATCTATGTTTGTTTGTTATCTTTGGGTTAAAAAATTATTAAAAATAGAAATGGATGAGAACCTCGGAAAGGAGAAAGGGGAGGTTTCTTATTAGTGTGCTCACGAAGATACAATAATCTCCTGCCTACATATCCTTATGGTATAATAAGGAAATCAGAGCATTCGTAGTTCGGGGAACTACGGCTGGTCGGTGTTTTTTAGTGAACAACTGTTTAGATCGCGTTCTAAAGGATAAACGTTGGCTTGTCTACTCTCGGCGGAGGCTTAAGCATTGGTTTGTTATGCGCATTAGAAAGGATTAAATGGTGTTCTTTTTTAAAAGAGTTTTGGTCACACGGAGGTGACAAGTTGGATTAATATTTTGGATGTTTTGATTGGTTTCGACCGCACGAGGGCAAGAAAAGAGATATGTTTTATGTTTTGAGATGTTTTTGGTTGGATGACGATTACTCGGATAGTCGAGTAAGATAACTTGTATCCCAATAACCGGGAAAGGGAATAGAAGACTCTAGACCACTTTCTTTTTCATCCTTAATTGTAAAAGGATTTTAATGATGATTAATGTATTTTGAATGGATGACGAATACTCTGATAACCGAGTAAGACAACTCGTATCCCAATAATCGGGAAAGGGAATAGAATACTCTAGACCACTTTCTTTTTCATCTGAGTGATTATGAAAATAGGTTTGTGTATGGTTGATGTATAATAAACGACAAGTACTTGAATGACTAAGTAAGATAACTTATATCCAAGCATTTGAGGAGAGGAATCGAAGACTCGAGACCATCTCCCTTTTCGTATAGTTTTGATTAATTTATTAATTTGCGGAAAAAATGACAATTGTTCGAATGACCGAGTAAGAGAACTCGTATTCAAATAATTGGGGAGAGAAATTGAAGACTCAAAGTCATCTCCTTTTTTCATTTCGTTATTATAAATGTGTTTTGGTTTAATCGGGGTTTGGAAGTTTGTAAAGGAACACAATTATTTGACTAACCAAGTAAGAGAACTTGTATTCAAATAACCGAGGAGAAAAATTGAAGACTCAAAATCATCTCCCTTTTCATTTCTTATTATAAAATGATTCGATTTGTTTGTGCTTAGATGGATAGAAGTGACGACCATTTGCCTAATCGAGTAAGAGAATTCGTATTCAAATAATCAAAGAGAGGAGTTGAAAACTCAAAATCATCCCCCTTTTCATTTCCCAAATGAAATGGTATTTGATCGTGATTGGGCATTAAAAAATACTCGATATTGGATCGAGGTTTTAATTTAGTGTTTATGAACGAAATGAATTTTATTTTAGTGTATTATTCTTCTACTCGATTAAATAAAATCGAATAGGCCTCATTGTAAGAAAGCCCAAGAGAAAGCTATGTGATGATGATGGTGATGCTTAAAAGCAATCGACTTACAAGGGTATGGAAGGATGATCTCGACATTGAATCGAGAGTTGCATGATTTATTTGTGGTTGTGGATTGATGATGAAATTGAATGGAATCGATTTTGGATTATGAAATAATAATGGAAAAGAAATTGATCAACCTTCAATTATAAATTTATCAAAATTTGGTTAAGTCGATTAATTGAACTAATTAAGATTAATTATCAAAATTATTTCATTATCCAAAATAATTAAGTTAATTAAGATTAATTAATTAAAATGAATTAATCAAACAAAATTTCAATTAATTATTATTTAAAAAAAACAAATGAAAATAAGTGACATTGTTGATTTATTCAATGGAGTCGGTGTTCTTAACCCGTTTTGTGCGAGATAACAATGATCAATGTTATTCGGGAAATCCAAACACGGCAAAAATATTCTTTTGACTTATTGAGAATTTGGTGGAGTAACGACATAAAGATGCCGAATCCGTAGATAAAAACTCCGATTTACGTAGGCAAATTAAATATTAGCAGCACAAATTTACAATGTTGTTCTCATCATATTTTTAATTCTAATCTAAAGATAACATATGTAAACAAGTAATAATTGGAGATTGACATGTTTATTTATTGTGACCATTTCAGGCATATATTTCAAGATGAACATTTGTAATAATAAAAATGGAACAAACCGAATTACCATGACAGTGTGCTTAGAACTTAATTATTATACCAAAATAGTTATTAAGGTTAGCTTAGTGGATAATATTATAATTAAAAAAAGATGTACTAAACTTGTACTCCCTCGTCATTTGATTTTCACATTATGCTACTGAGAAGAGTACAACTTAAATTGCAAGCTATTATTACATTAGAATTTAATTTGTAAAGGAATGTAACCCTTGTAAACTTTTCTGTTATAAACAAGATATATGTGACGCGTTTGTTTTGTTTCCAGAAAAAAAATAGCAGCAGTAGATATTTACAAATCAACTCATTATATTACTACGAGTCCAATAACAAGAGCTTAATAAGAATGAGGAATTGAATCAAACAAATTACAAATCCAACACAGCAGCTCACGCAATACATATAACATTATAACAGTTGCAGCAACAAACAAGTCGAAAGTATTAAAACATATGAAACATCAAACTGCGCAAAACTGAGTCTCTATTTAGATTATTACCGAATACGCAAGCACAGACACATCAACCATTATTCAACAATGTTATAAATTTAAAACAGAGTCAAAAGCCCGAGACAGTTGGTAATATGTTGAACACAATGATACTAAAATCACCGAGAATTCGTGAATCACAACTGAAATCGCAACACAAATGCAAATGGAAAGAACCAATAGTAGATTGAATGTTACCTAGGTTTCTCGTTGTTATTTGTTGGCAGCCGTATCGAATCGGAATCGATATATTGAGCGTGAACCATATACGACATATTGTTGTGATATGGAATCTGAATATGGAAGAGAATTGTAGCGAGTGAGGTAATTTCGCGATGTGGGCGGAAATTTACAGAGATTAAGAAGTGGATATGTGGCGGTGTTGGCGTTGATGGCGCCGAAGCTTGGCGAGAATGAAACAGATCGAGCGATTGAGGATGAAGACGCGTTGGGTTTATACGTCTTGGCGGCGGTGGATTTCAAAGCGGTTAAGGCGTCGCCAGACGGAGAGGGTTCTCAGTGGCGGAAATCGTAAGTGAAATGTTGGCGGCTATGGCGGTTGTGTAGGTGGATGCGGCGATTGAGGGTGTGGTTGAGGAAAACGAAAGGGTGGTTGGCTTTAATGGTGGAGGAGCGTTTGTGTTCGCCGGCGGTGCGTGTGATCGGAGGTGAAGTGGTGGTTGTGAAGGCGTTTGAGAACACCGTTGGAAAAAGATGAGATTTTTGGTGTTGTGGTTGTAGTGGGAGTGGTGATTTTGGATTCCTGTTTTCGTTTGCTCCTTTCTTTTTGTCCTTTCTGTTTTTCTTTTTTTGTTTTTTTTCTAGAGCGTGTAGTAGAGAGAGAGAGAGAGTATGAGAGACTTAAAATTGAAATAGGTGATATTGTCACCCTTTTGACGTGTGGGAATTGATGAGTGGTGAGAGAGGGTATATGAGGTGAGGGAAGCGTGAAAGAAGAGAAGGAGTGTGTGAGAGGAGAGAGACGTGAGCTGTCAAGTGAGGAAGGAGAGACGTGTGTGAAATAGTTGGCTTGTTATTGAGAGTTTTTATTTTCTTTTTCCTTTTTATTAATAATTATTATTATCTATTATTTAAAGAAAAATATTTATTAAAAATTCTTAGATAGTAATTTAATTTAGAAAATTATAATAATAAGACAAATCTCTAATTTTGAGTATTAAAATAAAGAAATAAAAGGATTGATTATAAACAGAAGTCGGATGTAAATTTGTTCGAAAAATTAAATCAGACACACTAAAATGATCAACACAAAATATACTTATTGAAAAAATACAGCGTTTCTTCAAACTCTAAAATAAATTTGCATCGGTTAAAAGGCTTAGGCGGGTCAAAATGCAACCAAAACAGCCGCTAAAATAAACAACGAGCACACTAGGTTAAACTACGTGAACCGTAGATTAATAATACTGGTGTCTGTAATTTTAATTTTGAAACTTTTTACCCGCTGATTTGTGCACGTTCTTGAGAAATGATTCAACCGATTTGTCCATATTTTCAATAAATTTATTCTGACTGATATTTTAATTATTATTCATGATGGAATGCATGTCATGCTGTGCATATGATGCAAATTAAAAATGAAATCGATTTTACAAAAATTTAAATATGCCCGGACAAAATTGAGGTATGACAATCATTAGCAAGGTTTTATTCAAAAGCATATAGGCATTGATTTCGTGTTTTCAATTTCATCCTCCTCCTCTTAAAACCAACATTTGGATATTGACAAAATAAAGTATGAGTGGCCACGAATGAATTTATTCAAAACATGCATATTCATTTCATTGTCTTTATTATTAAAAAACAAATGAGTTTATTACAGATGAATGTTACAAATGACAATCAAGAAAATCACACATGAACATGTTTTAACAAAACTAAAGATTGCGGGCACCATCGGCCTTATTTCAGTTCCTCAGACTGGAATTATTAGGTTGGCAGTAGATAACTTGGCCATCTTTGATGACACTGAAATTCACCGTATTTTCGACTCCGATTTCGCATGCATTCTAGTTGTTTTATTATGATTTTGCTATGTTATTACTATGTTTCTCTTTGTTTTCAGGTTTTCAGTCTAATCGGAGCCCCGATCAAGAAAAGGAGTGAAAACAAGCTAAAAACCCTAAAATTCAGCATTTTACACTTGTGGCTCTCACTATGGCTGACGCCATAGGTCCAGCCATGACGTGTCACAGCTCAACTTCCCTCAACTACCACGTTCCCCACTACTTCCACTAAGGCGCCACAGATTGGCCTTGTGGCGGGCGCCACAAGAAGAAAAGTTTTCCCTCCCAAATTCAAACTGAAGGGCATCCTTGTCTTTTCCATTATTTTACTTGCCTATAAATAGAGACTCGAATTCATTTGTTTAATCATCCAAACTTAGAGCAGATGCAAACTTAGAGCAAACTTAGTTTCACTTAGGCATATATTCAGTATTTTAAAGTGGTAATTGCTTCACATCGAGGTGTTACCACAATTGTGTAATCAAGCTGTAATCGAGTCTGTAATCGAGTTTGGAGCACTTTGGAAGGAAGTTAATCCTGCCGCCATTTTCATTTCCGCTTCGCATTTTATTCAACCCTCCGATTGGAGCAGGTTTTTTATTGCTTGCCTTTATCTATTTTATTTTCCCGCATTCGCTTTACTTTATTTATTTCTCGCACTCGCTTTACTTTATTTATTTTCCCGCACTCGCACTACTTTCATTTATTTCCCGCACTCGCACTACTTTTATTTACTTTCCGCACTCGCACTACTTTTATTTATTTTCCGCACTGCACTACTTTTATTTAAATTAAATTGCACATTTACTTTACCATGTCTAACTAAATCTATAAGGTTAGAATGTAAGGATTGTAATTAAACCGATAATCCGTACAATTGTTCGTAGAAACACTTAAGGGCTATTTTGACTTTCAACTTAAGTTTTCCCGCACTTAATTTCCGTTGGGTAAGATCGAAAGCCGTCCAACGTCTTTTTAAACTTAATTGTTTTTAACTATTTCAAAAACAGCGAAAGCGCTTTATTTAGTTCATTAGGAATTTTTAACTTAAGAAGAAAAGTGATTTTAAAACTATTTTCGGACCCGTTTATAAGTTTAGAGTCTGGTTCGTGAGAACCTCTTTTCCTTAAGAAATCTAGGTTAAAATACTTTTCAACTTAGTCAAGATACTATATTTCTTAAAAATAGGTTTACTACTCTAACGCAATGCACGCCTTTTTATAAGTGACAATAAAAGGGTTTGATTAGGGAGTACAACTTGGTTCTGAATACGCAAAAGCGACAATTCCTGTTAAATTAGTTCTTTTCAAAGTAGGAAACACTGCCCATAAGTAGTTCTATTAGCAAGTACTTGGATTATTAATTGATTATGTGAATTACATTCGAGTCTGGCTTTATTAATTGAACTTTATTTAATACTTTACTTTTCATTGCACACTCTAAAAACCCCTATTTTGATTACCTTAGATAAACACCATAACAATAGATAACGATAGATTGACACTTGGTCTCTGTGGATTCGACAATCTTTTATATTACTCTGACATGTTCGTATACTTGCGAAAAGCACACATCAAGTTTTTGGCGCCGTTTCCGGAGACCAATTTCGTCAAATTTCATACCCTGTTGTTATATCGTTTAGACTTAGGCTATTACCCGCCGGTCAATGCGAAGAACTCGCAGCACCGGAAGTTTAGTATACCCTCTAGCGGAACCTGAACGTTACGCTCGTGCACGTTTATTCTTTCATAGAATTAGGAGAGCTATGGCCAAAGATCAAAACCAAAGACCTCTTAAAGATTTCGCCCAACCATCCAACGAAGAACCTAGTTCTAGTATAGTAAACCCAACCATCCCAACTAATAATTTCGAACTTAAACCCTCCCGGTTGCAACTAGTGCAACAGAGACAATTCGCAGGTCTCGCTACCGAGAACACAAACCAACATTTAAAAATCTTTCTCCAATTAGCAGACACTTTTAAAACCAATGGAGCTTCTCCTGATGCAATCCATTTAAGATTATTCCCTTTTTCCCTTAGAGATAAAGCCCTATCATGGTTAGATTCCCTTCCACCTAATTCCATTATGACTTGGGATACACTACGCCAAATAAGGGAAAAGAGGGTGCTTATTTTGGCCTATAACAGCGCTTTTAAGCGCCCTCTAAAGTGGCGCTGGCATAGGTAAAGACAACGCTTTGTTTTCCTGGAGAAAGCGCTCTCTAAAGTGGCCCTTTAAGGGCCACATTATAGTGCGCTTTCAGAAAAAAGCGCCCTCTGGAGTGGTCCATAAAGGGCCACCTTAGAGGGCGCTTTCTGGAAAAAGCGCCCTCTAAAGTTGTCAATGTAAAGTGTTTAGAGGGCGCTTCCTACAGAAAGCGCCCTCTAAAGTGTTAGTTATTCTAAAAAAAATTGTTTGAAAAACAGTGGGTATTTAATTGGGAACCTGTTCGCATGCTGCAAAAGTGTAAAATTCATATTGATTTCATCCTTTAATCCAATGTTATACACCATTAATCCATTGATATATACAACATGAATCCATTTATATACAACATTAATCCTCCATATATACAACATTAATATATTGATATTCATGCATGTACAACAACATTCCATACATATATGTACAACAACTACAACCTATATGATTCTATGATCAATAATGAATTGACACAATTCATCCTTCATTTCATCCAAATGAGCTCTTGAGTAAGATTTGTATTCGTCAAAGTACTACAATTAAGAGAATAAAACATATTCATGATTTAGTAACAAATTAGATGAAATATCCGATAATATTAAAATAAACCCTAAGTTATTATTCCATACCATTTTTGGGATGTCTATACGATTCAACGCAATGATATCTCTCATAAATCTCAATACAAAAAATCCGCAATCGATCGAATTGTTTTGCTGAGGACACTACACAGAAAAACAAACAATATATATATATATATATATATATATATATATATATATATATATATATATATATATATATATATATATATATATATATATATATATATATATATATATATATATATATATATATATATATATATATATATATATATATATATATATATATATATATATAGTTAATTTCTTACAAACACTATTATAAGCAAAAAACAAACACTATTATAAGCAAAAATAAGAAACTTAATATATACCTGAACTCTGACCCAAGTAATGTCCTTCCTATTACGATAATTCTTTTTCGATCTAAATTTTAGTATTGCCCTAACAAAATAAAAACGTATATTGAGATCAATCTGACAGACATAATTAAATATACAAATACACACAAATATTTAGGGGAATTTCACTTACGCGTCAACCGTCTTCTTCATACTCGGATATTTACTCCAATTACCCGGTAACGAATCGAGATAATACACCATTAGTCTCGAAAGATCCATAGCAACCAACACCCAGTGACCACTGTAAAATAAAACAAAAATTTAGATGCATGAAAATTTTCTACGTAAAAGATATACATAGATTAGAATGAAATTATTAGAAAGAAAATCTAACCCGTTGCCAGAATTAAACGGTAAAAAATACAAACTGGGTGTAGTATTATCGCCGGCCACCATGAATCTATCGACTAGTTCATTCATTACGGATGTTGGATTTTTCGTTATAAACGTTGTGTTGATACGGGAAGCAGCAATAAAATTGAATCGGTTACACAATTCAGTTCCCCGCATCAATGTGTCATACATATACCTTAAATAGAAACATAATAAACATTAGACTACTCATTGAAATGTGTAAATAAATTGTTCAACTAAGTAAATAATAGATTGATCGGAGTACCTTATGTATGTATGAATGACAGCGATGCCCAATTCTTCGTGTTCAAAAAGTTGTTGCATGTCCTCCTTTGCAATTAATTCGGAATGAGCAATTCCGAAAACACCTTCATCCATATCTACACTACGGATGGCGCCGTGCATAATATCTGACTCTTCCACCATTTTCTCAAGACGCATCATAATTTGAGATTTTGTCCCGGACGTCGTTGGAATTTCCTTACTAGCTTTGTCCAACATTTGACCGGGAACCTAAAAATATAAATTAAATCATGACTTTTTGTGATGCAACAGAATCGTTGTGTATATAATTCAATGGGTATATATATTTGTACCTCTTTTTGAGATTTAGGATTTGTTTTTGTCCCGGACTTCGTTGGAATATCCTTACCAGCTTTTTTCAACATTCGACCGGGAACCTAAAAATTCATATAAATTAAATCATGACTTTTTGTGATGCAACAGAATCGTTGTGTATATAATTCAATGGGTATATATATTTGTACCTCTTTTTGAGATTTAGGATTTGTTTTTATCCCGGACTTCGTTGGAATATCCTTACCAGCTTTTTTCAACATTCGACCGGGAACCTAAAAATTCATATAAATTAAATCATGACATTTTGTGATGCAACAGAATCGTTGCGTATATAATTCAATGGGTATATATATTTGTACCTCTTTTTGAGATGTAACCGACTCGATGCGTCTTGAAATCCCTTTACCAGCTTTATGTGTGGGTCTTGTAGGAGTCTAACATTACCATGTAATAAGGATTGATTAAATATCATAATTGTAGCTGAATTGAAATGTGAATACTAAATATTCATAATCATTTAGAACATATATACCTCGGCATCTGGGAAAATTAGATCTGACGGCCATCCAACAAAGGATCCGACTGCATCTCGCATCAACGTTGTCTCTGAAACAACGTCAGGTAATGGTAGAAGCGCGTCCGTATCTAATACAAGGTCAACCGAAACTTTCATATATCCCACCGGGAGGGGATTATGGTGAAGTAATTCACCCGAAGTGTTGTGCACTTTTCCCTTGCCAACTATGCGATAAGTTGGTGACGATAGATACAGCTGACAAGGTGTAATGCCCTAAACCAATAATAAATATGTTATTGTTAACGTGTATTTGTGTCAAGTAAAAAAGTGCTATTTTAATTTCATAATAACATATATAATTACCTCGAGAAATTTCGGTTGACAATTGATACTAGCTCGGTCACTAGTATCTTTTGCCTCGGAACCGCGCCTTTCCTCTCTATACCTTGCATTCTCCTTTTGCAGTTCGAGTACTTGTGCCCTTAACTCCGCCAAGGTCTCCATCACCTCTTTGTTGGTAGGATTTTTTTGTTTTTGGTTTTTTATAAAATGACGACGGAGTCACACCAAAACCCTTACCCCTCACACGACCGGAATACTCAGGAACATTTAGTACTCGACTAAGTAGGCTCCTGCAATCCTGGATCTCGGTTGAAGGTAAGGTTTGGGATAAAGTCTCCTGAAATATTATTAGAGGAGATTAAAAATGAATTATATGTCTAACAAAATTTTCGATATAATTAAAGAAATAATGTTATATATACTTACACATTCGTCATAAACATTTTGAACCGCTTCAACGACAACCCCATCCTTCCCAACCCGAGCAGCCTTCCACAATACGTGCTCCGGAAGAGATGTTGCGTCACTTTTCTCCTCGGCTAGCTACACATTGAATCAGATTATAAGATCATCAATTATAACATATTGTGACAATGTATAAGCTCATAGCATTTGAATATACTCACAATTCTTTGTTGTAACCGTGCATATCCCGTACGCCCTTTTTTGTACGGATACGCGGGTTTTGATGCCCTATTCCGATTTTTGTCGCTTACTTCCTGGATAAAAAAGTTTAAGGCATATCAGAACCAAGTAACTTAACAATTGTATAATACCATAATTAATAGACATTACATGGAATTTTTCGTTTCTTCGTTTGGCGACAAAGTTTTCCCATTCTTCGGCTGAAATAATCTCCGCATACTTCATTGGTCGTTCTGCTTCAACAAATTTTCCTTCCTCATCCTTGAGAAATTTGTTGGACAAAAAGGATCGAAATCCTCGGAGTCTTTTTCCGGCCAATTGAATATAATATTTTTGCCGGCTTTCATCGATGTGAAAGGATCTCTAAAAAACATACACATGGAGTGTGTTATTATAAGTAATATTATAACAATATATGGTCAACAAATAGTCAACAAAAAAAACATATAACAATATATGGTAAGTACCTGTATCTCGGACCATATTTTTTCTTTGCCAACCTTCAATTCCGGACTTCTCCAATTATCACATGTAATCGGAATATGTTGTCGAACAAGGAAACCAATGTAACTTGCCAACATTGAACCGTTAGGCTCAATTAGTTGGTCTTCAGCACTCCAATGTACTTCGAATTTTTCACCCTTGTCTCTTGCACGAATGATTGACTTCATAACAGTCAATCCTCGTTTGATTTCATTTTCAACATTGTTACGTGATCCACTCGCGTCATGGGTATCGTCTTGGTTACTAGCCATTTTATCTATAATATAGAAATGATTCAATAAGACCCAAGTAAGACAATGACCATATTCGTGAAGCTACACAAAAAACACATTCATATACCTTCCATTTCTCTCATGTTATAACAATCTAAACTCTCTCTTTTTTTCATCATTATTGAATACAAACTCACACACACCTACTGCATACAAAAGACCAATGCAAACTTACGGTGTTTGGAACATGAACAAACTTGCATCCATAATCATCAAACTTCCAAGCACAAGCTCAAACACACTCCAAATGACATCAGTTTTCAATCAGAAATAAAAAACCTTACATAACCATACAACATACAACATTCAGTGATCAAAACCATACACACAAAAATAACAAAAAATGATTTTCAACAAGGTGCTCATGAACACCATATAGTGCTCGTTTGCCCTAAACAACATTAATCAACATAATGCACAAAATGTAAAACTCAGTTTAGAAAATGCCCTAATCAAACACCTAAAAATACAAACTATTGAGAGAAATACCTTCAAGGTGACGGTAACGATGGAGAAGAAAGTGAATAGCGACGGTGGACGCAGATAACTCAGTGAACGTGAACGCAGCAGCAGAAAAAGGCGACGGCGACGACGACGGTGAGGGAGGGAGAACGAACGGAGGACGAGAGTAATCGCAGTAGAGAGTAATCGCAGTAGAGAGAAAACCCAGTTACGTAAACGAAATAGAATATAGCGAGGGAAAATAAAGAGACATGCAGTATATGTTATAATTTTAATGTTTACTAAAGGGGACCTTAGAGTGCGCTTGTGTAAAAAAAGTGCCCTCTAAAGGGGGCCTAAGAGGGCGCTTCTAAAAGCGCTCTCTAAGGCTTTCCAAAAGCGCCTTATAAACTGGAAATGTACATGGACTTAGAGAGCGCTTTTTTAAAAGCGCCCTCTAAGGGTACCCTTAGAGGGCGCTTTCATAAACGCGCCCTCTATTGGTGTCCCTCCATTTCCTCATTATTTTTTCGCTTCACTTTAGAGGGCGCTTTGTTACAAAAGCGCCCTCTAAAGTGCGCTGTCTATTCCAGTTGTTCGCTCCTTATTTTTTCTCTTCACTTTAGAGTGCGCTTTTGTAATAAAGCGCCCTCTAAGGTGCGCTGTCTATTCCAGTTTTTGGCGTAGTGATAACCTTAGAAAAGTATTCCTTGCTAGATACTTTCCCCCAAGTAAGACCGCCGTTCTTCGAAACCATATAACTAGATTTACCCAGAACCAAGGAGAATCATTGTTCGAAGCTTGAGAGAGATATAAAGAGTTGTTAAGAGCATGCCCACATCATGGCTTAGAAAATTGGTTAATCATTCAGACCTTCTATAATGGACTTCACTATAACACTAAGATGACCATCGACGCTGCCGCAGGCGGTGCTCTGATGAACAAACCTTATCCTGAAGCTAGTGCCCTCATTGAAGATATGGCTCAAAACCATCAATCATGGGGAGTAGAATGAGCGACAGTTGAGAAGAAGGAAGCCTAAGGAGGAGTACATGAACTAAGCTCTATAGACATGATGCAAGCTAAAATGGATACATTAGCCCTCAAGGTCGAGCATATGTGCATAAACCCGAATATTGTAGCCGCAGTTTCGTCGGATTGTGAGATATATGGAACCAAAGGACACCAGTCTGCAGAATGCAGTCTATTAAAAGAAACCCACTCTGAGCAAGTGAACTACACCCAAGGGAACCCATATTCAAATACCTATAACCCTGGATGGAGGAATCACCCGAACTTCTCCTATAAGAACAATAACCTTATCCAAAATAATGCACCTCCGAGACAATCAGGTTACCAAGCCCCAAGATCAAATCAACCTATGCAACATGTACCACCAAAGTCGAGCCTTGAGAAAATTATGGAAAATTTTATCACTGCTCAAACCCAACAAAACAAAGAGTTCATGAACCAAAACATTCACGTTAATGAACTGATTACCCAGTTAGGAACCAAGGTTGACCAAATAGTTACTCATACTAAGATGCTTGAAACCCAGATCTCTCAGGTAGCTTTAAACCAAGCCCCCCAAACCACACCTGGAGGACAGTTCCCTGGACAACCTCAACAGAATCCAAGAGGGCAAGCCAATGCCATTACCCTACGAAGTGAGAACGCTTATGATTAGCCACCAAACCCAAGATTGAGTGAACCCGAAACTTCTAAGGAATATACCGAACCCCCGGACAAAGTCAAGGAGCCAGAGGAATCTGAAAACCAGGAAGGTCAAGAAAAAGGATAAGAGCCTAAAGATAAAACTTATGTACCACCCGCGCCATATAAACCACCTATACCATATCCGTAAAGACTCAAACAAACCCAGATCAATAACCAATATCAAAAATTTATTAAAGTTATAGAAAAACTTCACATAGAAATCCCTTTCACAGAAGCCATCACCCAAATACCTTCTAATGCTAAGTTTCTCAAAGACATCCTTACCAATAAACGTAGACTAGACGATCTGAAACCCTTGGAATGTAATTCCGTTTCAGAGAATAAGTTTGCCAAGAAAGATAAAGATCCTGGAAATTTCTCCATTCCTTGTCTTTTGGGAAGTCATGTCATCGAAAAAAAAAATCTAGACTTAGGAGCTAGTGTGAGCTTAATGCCTTTAGCAGTTTGTGAGAGGTTAAACTTAGGAGAATTACAACCTACTAAGATGTCACTTCAGTTAGTCGATAGATCTGTTAAGTATCCGATAGGCATTTTAGAAGATGTCCCTGTTAGGATAGGCCAGTTATTTATCCCTACTGATTTTGTTGTCATGGACATCAAAGAGGACAATGATATACCAATCCTTCTAGGTAGACCATTCCAATCAACTGCAGGAGCCATAATAGATGTCAAGAGAGGAAAGTTGACCTTTGAGGTAGGTGACGAGAAAATAGAATTTATACTTTCGAAATTTCTTATGGCACCTGTGATGGGAGACGCATGTTATGCCTTAGATATCATTGATGAGTGCGTTAGGGAATTAGAACAAGAAGAAATCATAAAAACAATTAAGTTACCATCAACTCTCATACTGGAAGATGATGACTTTAAGAAACCCTACATCGATGATAACCTTTACGAATGTTTATCCCTTACCCCAGATCCTATGCCATGCCCTAAGAAACCAACCTTAGAACTTAAGGAACTGCCTAAAAACCTGAGATATGAGTTCCTCGACGAAGAGATGAACCGCCCAGTTATAGTCAGTGCTACCTTGAGCCAAAATGAAACAGACCAACTTTTAAACGTTTTACGAAGATATCCCTCAGCCTTAGGATATAATATCTATGACCTGAAAGGTATAAGCCCATCTGTATGCATGCATCGGATTTCGCTCGAAGAAGATTCAAAGCCCTCCAGAGGACATCAGAGAAGAATAAACCCTATAATGAGTGATGTTGTTAAAAAAGAAGTTCTTAAGTTACTTGAGGCAGGTATAATTTATCAGATCTCGGATAGTAAGTGGGTGAGTCCTGTGCATGTAGTACCTAAAAAGGGAGGCATCACAGTCGTGCAAAACGATAAAGGCGAACATGTAGCAAAACGGTTAGAAGGAGGATGGCAGATGTGTATAGATTATAGAAAATTAAATAAAGCAACCAGGAAGGATCATTTCCCTTTACCATTTATAGACCAGATGTTGGAGCGTCTAGCCAGACACTCTTACTTCTGCTATCTAGATGGATACTCTGGATTCTTCCAAATACCTATCCACCCCGAAGATCAAGAAAAAACTACCTTTACATGCCCTTATGGAACTTTTGCCTACAGACGAATGTCAATCGGCCTCTGTAACGCCCCAGCTACTTTCCAACGTTGCATGATGTCAATCTTTGCAGATTACCTAGATGGTATCATGGAAGTGTTTATGGATGATTTCTCGGTTTGCGGATTTGATTTTCGCAATTGTCTTGCTAACCTTGAGAAAATCCTGGAGAGATGCGTGGAGGTGAACCTTGTACTAAATTGGGAAAAGTGTCATTTCATGGTGACCGAAGGAATTGTTTTAGGACATATAGTTTTCGAAAAAGGTATAGAGGTAGATAGAGCTAAGATAGAAGTAATAGAGAACCTAAAACCGCCCAAAACTATCAGAGAAGTCCGAAGTTTTCTTGGACATGCTGGATTCTACCGGCGTTTTATCAAGGACTTCTCCAAAATAACTAAACCTTTAACTGGACTTTTAATGAAAGATGTTGAATTCATTTTCGATGGAAAATGTAATAAAGAATTTAATCTTTTAAAGCAAGCATTAGTATCAGCACCTATTATGAAACCCCCTGATTGGTCAGAACCTTTTGAGATAATGTGCGATGCTAGTGATTATGCGGTTGGAGCCGTTCTAGGAAAAAGGAAATATAAAAAATTACATGCCATTTATTATGCCAGTAGAACCCTAGACACTGCCCAACTTAACTACGCAACAACTGAAAAGGAATTACTCGCTGTAGTTTTCTCTATAGACAAATTTAGATCTTATCTAGTAGGAGCAAAAATTATAGTTTACACCGACCATGCTGCCATCCGTTACCTATTAAGTAAAAAAGATGCCAAGCCCAGGTTACTCCGATGGATTCTGTTACTACAAGAGTTTGATTTAGATATAAGAGATAAAAAAATACACTGAAAATGTAGTAGCTGATCACCTTTCTAGGTTAGAACATCTAAAACCAGACTTAGTACCCATAAACGATGATTTTACCTATGATAGACTGATAGTTAGACTAGAAACCATTGAAGATGATAGCCTAGGCCCTCATGAGCACTTCCAAAAATCCTTAGCAGTAAGTAATGTACCATGGTATGCAGACTTTGTTAATTACCTAGCTGCTGATATCGTACCCGCTGATCTTGACTACCACCGCAAGAAGAAGTTCTTGGTGGCTATGGCTAGAGAGCAAAGGCGTGATGACCTACTCTCTACCATTCAGCAACAACTGGCGGACAACATGAGCTTCATGCAAGAATCGTAGCGGAGGACAGATAGATCCTATGAGACTATTGTACAGTCCCTGCTTACGATCACAAACCAACAAGCCCGTCAGCAACAATACCACCGTCAACATACTGCACTAATAGAAGTCACTCAGGGTTCCATTTTAGGCAACCTTCGAGAGGTGAGGACTGCTCAGGATGCCTTACAGACCAGGATGGATCACAGAGAACTTCGTCGTAGCCGATCCCGTCGTCCACCTCAGGATGGCGAAGGCACCAGTGGTCAGCAGTTGGATGTCAGGTGACACTCCCCTTATCTTATTTCGAAACATTGGGGACAATGTTTGATTTAAGTGTGGGAGGAGACTTTATCGCTTTTCTTTGCTATTTTCAGTTAGTTTGTTTATTTTCTTTGCTGTTTTTAGTTAGTTTGTATATTTTTATTGCTTTTTAGTTGTTTACTTTATTTCATTTTGCTTTTAGTTTTTGTGTTTTTAGATAATGCATGAGTCTGACGAGTCACCAGTATAGTGTATCTTTAGTACAGTCTAATCTCCCCATTCCTTTAGCCCTACCAAAATTTTTTTGCAAAATAAAACGGTGTTATTCTGAAAGTTTTTGGGTTTTTAAGACGGGTTTGAGTAAGGATGCGGTGACTTGGGAGAACTTTTTGAAACATCAGTATTGTTTTAGCACCATAGACTTCATGAATATAGGAATCACTCCCGAAACCCCATATACCATGGCCTTAATCATCATTTCAGTATAAGTCCTCAGTAGTTTATTCCAACAGTCAGCTCCGACCTACACATCCTCTACGTAGGGGACCGATGAACATAAGTGAATGATCCAGTGAAACAAATAAAATAAAATAAAGCAAAAAGGCAACTCCGGTATAGGTGACCCTCACAAAGTCATTTAAACCAAAAAGGTTGTAAAAAATTTTCTACAAAAGAAAAAGAAAAACTCACCCACTGTTAGTTGGTTCAGAGGTATCTGGCGCTGAACTCGGTAGGGCAGATTACGATCCGATCCCCCACAACTGCAGTTGGGTCAAATAAAAGGGTTTACACAAATTTATGTGCCAGGAACCCCATGTTTGGATCATAATCACTAACAGGTCACTCTGCTATGAAGCATGTACGGATAACGGGCTTAATGTGATTGCGCCTGAATGAAAAGGACACAAAAAGAGATGAAGAGGCAGGCCTAGGTGCCCCTGTTCAATATTCTTAAACCGAGAGAATTAGAATGGTATGTACGACATTCGTGATATGGAGATGGAAGATTATTGAACACTTAGAATGCCCCAAAAATTTGCACTTGTTAATTAAAAGATAGTCTTGATGGAGATGGGCTTAAAGATGCCATCCAGAAAGTTTGATGATGAGAGCTTCAGAGTGCGTCGTACATTAGACCATATCTGAAGACATGGGTGTCACACTGGGTCGTACGCTAGACCATATAATGAGTCATCCATTAGGTGATATTAGGGTGAGCTGAACCTGATGAGATAAGGATCAGAATGGGTCATACGCTAGACCGTATCTGAGTAGCAGAGTGAGCCGTCCGTTAGGCTGTATCTGGAGAAATAAATATCATAATGGATCGTACGCTAGATCGTATCTGAGTAGTAGAATGAGCCGTCCGTTAGGCTGTATCGGGCGATAAAAAGTAGTCGTACGCTAGACTACATTTCAGAATGTGTCGTACGCTAGGTAGTATCTGATGAGAAGAGCCAGACTGGGTCGTACACTAGACCGTATCTGAGTTGCAGAATGAGCCGTCCATTAGGCTGTATCTGAGGATAAAAGATCAGAATGGATCATACGCTAGATCGTATCTGAGTAGCAGAATGAGTCGTCCATTAGGCTGTATCTGATGATAAAAGGGGTAGTCATACGCTAGACTACATTTCAGAATGTACCGTATGCTAGGTAGTATCTGAGGGGATGAATATCCAAATGGGTCGTACGCTAGACCGTATTGGAACAGTTGAAGGAACCATACGTTAGGCTGAATCAGAATGAGCCGTACGTTAGGCTATATCTGATAATATTTGTATAAGTTGTATTTGCAATAAATGTCTGGGATGGGCTTAAAGATGCCATCATTAGGAGGATATCAGAATGCTTGTCAGAATGAATATTCATATGGATTATATCTGAAAGATGTATCTGAATCTTGAATGTAATCGATAAAGATATCCGTCTGAATGAATCTTTATTTTGACTGTATCAGGAGGATAATTAACTTGGAAAGAAAAAAATAGAGTTAGCCTCATACCATGTCATGATGCATGAGATGTTTTATGCTCTTGAAAATAAATGCGAACATTGCATGCATGTATATGCTGTGAAATAATGCATGAATGAATTATGCGTCTGAAATTTTTTGCCATGGGAAAATAAATCCCGATATTCTGGTGGGAGATATTTATATTGATGACCCTTTCTTAGCTGGGGATATTTGATTTCTATCTGATGGTAGAAATATTCAACAGAACCTGACTGGGGATAAAAGAGATGACCAGTCTGTCTAGTAGTGCCAATTTCTTCTAGGAATAACTGGTTTTGCTGGGGAATAGGATTTGCAACCGGATTTGTTAGAACGCATGGTTAAACCTTATCCTTGATCCTAAAGTCTTTTAGTAATTGCTATTTCTATTTTATGCATGTATTTTCGGTAAACATCAATCATATTCAAATGCATATATTAATTCGAATTAAATCAATGGACGTTTATGCAAACAAAACGGAGAAAGTAAAACAAAAGTATCTTTTTGGAAATAAAATTGTATTGATTTTGAAAGAGGGCCTATAAACAAGCAATTTTAATACAAGGAGACAGAAATCCTAGTAAGAGGAAATTGTCAAGAAAGCAAAGAAAAAACAGCTATGAAAAAAAAGTCCTATTGATTTTAATTCTACTACTGCTATTATGTCCTCAAGCATCTCATCTCTTGTTGTCGGATAGAAGTGATTGGCTTGTTCAATCTCTTTGACTTTGGTGAAGCTGACCGAGAACGGGACATAGTCATACGCTTTAATCCCTAATTTTTGCCTGGACCGCCTTTTCAGGTTTTCAGTCCACCAGGATACCCTTTTTTGCCCAAGCCGCCTTTTCAGGTTTTCGACTTGCCGGGTGTACATTTTTATATGTTTATCCCTAATTTTTGCCCGAACCCTTTTGGTTCGCCGGGATGCCCTTACTTTTTCCTAGATATGTCGACCTAGCGGGTCTCTTTTATGCGTAGTATGTTTTAACTATGTCCGCGTTCACGGGATGCGGGAAATCTTCGCCATCCATTGTAGTGAGCATCATGGCTCCACCAGAGAATACCTTCTTAACTACAAATGGCCCTTCGTATGTGGGAGTCTATTTGCCTCTAGGATCACTTTGTGGTAGAATGATACGCTTTATCACCAAGTCGCCAATTTGATACACCTGTCTCTTTACTTTTTTATTAAATGCTTGGGTCATGCGCTTCTGATATATCTGCCCATGACAAACAGCCGCAAGTCTCTTTTCATCAATCAAATTTATCTGATCGAGTCGAGTTTGAATCCATTCATCTTCATCTAAGCCTGCATCTTTCATAATTCTTAGAGAGGGAATCTGAACTTCCACTGGTAAAACGGCTTCTATTCCGTAGACTAAAGAGAAAGGAGTTGCCCCTGTCAAAGTGCGTACTGAAGTGCGATAACCATGAAGAGCAAATGGTAACATCTCATGTCAGTCTTTGTATGTTACTGTCATCTTTTGTATAATCTTCTTAATATTCTTATTAGCAGCTTCTACGGCGCCATTCATCTTTGGCCGGTACGGAGAAGAGTTATGGTGTTTTATTTTGAACTGCGTGTAGAGTTCAGTAATCATCTTGTTGTTCAAATTAGTACCATTATCAGTGATAACTCTTTCAGGGATGCCATACCGACAAATAAGACTATTCTTGATGAACCGTGCCACCACATTCTTGGTGATAGAAGCAAATGAGGCTGCCTCTACCCACTTCGTAAAGTAATCAATAGCAACAAGAATGAAACGATGTCCATTAGAAGCAGTAGGTTTAATCTCTCCAATCATATCAATGCCCCACATTGCAAAGGGCCAAGGGGCTGTCAACACGTTCAATGGAGCAGGAGGTACATGTACTTTGTCCGCATAGATCTGGCACTTGTGACAAGTTCTGGAGTGATGGTGGCAATCAGCTTCCATGGTAGACCAATAATACCCTGATCTCAGAATCTTCTTGGCCATCGTATGTCCACTAGAATGAGTCCCAAAAATACCGTCATGCATATCTTCCATAATATTTTCTGCTTCCTTTTTATCCACACAGCAAAGCAAAGTCGAATCATGATTACGTTTGTATAATACTCCATTACTCAAAAAGAATTTAGCGGAGAACTTCCTCAGAAATTTTCTGTCATTGATGGATGCCCCTTCAGGGTATTCCTGAGTTTCTAAATATCTTTTTACTTCGTGGAACCAAGGTTTCTCTTCTACTTCATCAGTATTAAGTTCATAACAATATGCTGGTTCATCTAATCGTTCAATGGTGATCATGGGAGCTTCATTGTCCCATCTGACTCTGAACATAGATGACATGGTAGCCAATGCGTCTGCCAACTGATTCTCTTCTCGTGGAATATGTTCGAATGTACTATCTTTAAAGTATGGGATTAATGTCAACACCCGCTCTCGATAAGGGATGAGATTCGGATGTTTAGTGTCCCATTCTCCTTTGATCTGACTGATTACTAAGGTTGAGTCTCCGTACACACTCAAAAACTTGATTCTCAGGTCTATAGCATCTCTGAGTCCCAAAATACATGCTTCATACTCAGCCATATTATTGGTACAATCAAAACATAGTCTAGCAGTGAAAGGCGTATGGCAACCCTTGGGAGAAATAATTACAACACCAACACCATTGCCCAATGCATTAGAAGTTCCATTAAAAACCATAGTCCATCAGGATCCTAGTTCGGGTCCTTCATCCGGTCCAGGTTCTTCATAATCAGTAACAAGCATAACATCCTCATCAGGGAACTCAAAATTCATAGATTGGTAATCATCAACTGCTTGATGAGCCAAATGATCAGCTAACACGCTTCCTTTGATTGCTTTCTGGGTAGTATACTGGATATCATACTCTGTTAAAATCATCTGCCATCTTGCTATTCTTCCGGAGAGAGTAGGTTTCTCAAATATATATTTGATAGGATCCATCTTAGAAATCAATAAAGTGGTATGATTCAACATATACTGTCTTAGTCGGCGAGCAGCCCAAGCCAAAGCACAACAAGTTTTCTCAAGCAGTGAGTATCTTGTTTTACAGTCGGTAAACTTTTTGCTAAGGTAGTATATTGCATGCTCTTTTCGACCAGACTCGTCATGTTGCCCCAGCACACACCCCATTGAATTTTCTAACACGGTCAAATACATGATTAGAGGTCTTCCTTCAACTGGTGGCATCAGAATTGGAGGTTCTTGGAGATACTTCTTGATTTTGTCAAAAGCTTCTTGACATTCATCATTCCATATTATCTCTTGATTTTTCCTCAGTAATTTGAAGATGGGTTTGCAAGTAGCAGTCAAATGGGAGATAAATCGGGCAATGTAATTCAAGCGTCCCAAGAAACCTCTGACTTCTTTATCTGTAAGGGGAACTGGCATTTCTTGAATAGCTCTCACCTTAGCCGGGTCAACCTCAATTCCTTTACCACTGACAATAAAGCCCAAGAGTTTACCGGATCTTACTCCAAAGGTGCATTTGTTCGGGTTCAATCTCAACTTGTATTTCGTCAACCTCTCAAACAGTTTGTATAAATGATCGAGATGTTCTTCTTTAGTATGAGATTTGGCTATCATGTCATCCACATATACCTCTATTTCATGATGGATCATATCATGGAACAAAACCACCATAGCACGCTGGTATGTTGCCTCTGCATTCTTTTAACCGAATGGCATTACTTTGTAACAGAAAGTGCCCCATTGCATCACAAACGTAGTTTTCTCCATGTCTTCGGGTGCCATCTTAATCTGGTTATAACCGAAGAAACTATCCATGAATGAGAATACCTTGTGTTGAGCGGTGTTATCTACCAGAACATCAATGTGCGGAAGTGGAAAGTCATCTTTGGGACTTGCTTTATTCAAATCTCTGTAATCTACACACATTCGCACCTTACCATCCTTCTTTGGCACTGGTACCACATTAGCAACCCATTGAGGATAAGAAGTAACAGCTAGAAAACCTGCATTAAATTGTTTCATAACCTCGGCTTTGATTTTCTCAGACATTTCAGGACGCATGCGACGGACCTTTTGCTTAACATGATGACAATCTTCCTTCATCGGCAAACGATGTACTACTATATCAGTATCCAGTCCTGGCATGTCTTCATAAGACCAAGTAAAAATCTCTACATAGTCATGTAACATCTGAATCAATCTTTCTTTGACACTATTTTCCAAGCCTGCTCCTATTTTGACTTCTTTCTTGTCTACTTCAGTACCCAGATTTACAATTTCAATTGATTCCTCATGTGGCTGTATAGTCTTTTCTTCTTACAGTAACAGTCTGGCAAGCTCTCCAGCCACTTCGCAATCTTCCTCACTTCCATCCTCGGCTTGGTAGATCGGATTTTTAAAGCCATAATTAACAGTAGCAGAATTATTATCAACAGGATCTAGAGTGGATATGGATCTGCAATTTGTTACGTGAGTGTGTGTAAGAAAACACAGCTTATTTGAAAGATGACAGGAAAGATAAAGAGCGCAATATTTGAATGCAAAAAGTCCATTGATTTATTGAATGTGAATATGCTTATGAAAATGACAAAACCCCTAACAAATTAGCTATTGTGCCCCGGGTAGAGACACAATGCTTTAAGAAGTTCAATTGTTCATAATAAAAATTACAAAATTTGAAACACTAAAATAAGCAATAAAAATTACTCCTGACTAAAGGAAATCGGGATAGTGTCTTCAGCCTTCCAATTATTGAGTCCGTCACCAATTGTTGGGAAAATCCAGCTATCCAAGTCGCAATCGCTATCAGCATCTTCTACAGCATTAATCTGATCTTTGACTATCTTTTCAGAGCTAAACCCCAGGCCAAATTTATCAGACTTGTACGGTACATCGATCAGTTGACCCCAGCCAGTACAACCACCATCTTCAACCACGACTTGAGCATCTTTCAGAGAAATCATAGCAGGAGGAGCACGAATAACCTTGGGCACACGGGAAGTTGGGTTAAGGACAGGACTGGTCGGAGGAACTACTTCAAATGACTGAGAAGGAGTCTCAAAGAATTCACCATCCATCTCGACGTATCTAAAGGTATGCACACTACTGACAATATACTCTTCTTCTCCACACACAGTGACAATCTTGCCCTCTATTGGATACCTCAACTTTTGATGGAGAGACGAAGCTACAGCACTTGCCCCATGGATCCAAGGGCGTCCCAGCAAGCAGGAATAGGCAGGACGAATGTTCATTACGTAACAGGTAGTGTTGAAGACTTGAGGTCCTATCTTGATAGGGAGAACCACTTCACCATGGACAACACTTTTCGCACCATCGTAAGCACGCACCACAACGTCACTAGGTTTTAGTTCAATGCTTTTACAGTTAAGCTTATCGAGCATAGCTTTCGGTAGCACATTCAAAGAAGAGCCATTGTCGATCAACACATGAGACAAGGTGATCCCCTTACACTCAATGGAGATATGCAGAGCTTTAATGTGATTCTTTCCTGCTGGTGTCAGGTCAGCATCAGAAAAGCCTATGCCATTATCAACAGCCAAGTTAGCAACATAATTTTCTAACTGATCGACAAATGTCTCCTGAGGTACATGAGCGGTCTTCAAGAATTTTATCAACGCATTGGCATGAGATTCAGAAGATAACAACAAGGATAACATCGAAATTTTAGACGGAGTATGCCCCAGCTGTTCTACCACATCAAAATCACTCTTACGAATGATTTTCAGCATTTCTTCCATTTCCTGCTTGGCAACATCTTCGGTAGTAACTTCGACTGGTGTCTTTGACTGAGAAGGATTGATTACTGGTCCCTTTCCTCGAGTTTCAGGGGCGGGAGGTGAGATTTCTGGAGAGAAGATCCTTCCACTTCGAATAATTTTACTAGTCCCAACAATGTCAACGTCATTAGGATTAGCAGAATTATCATCTTGCTTTATGCCGTGGATGTAAACATCACCTCCATAATTCCACGGAATGGCTTTGCTTGAGGAATACGATATTGGGCCAGGTGCAGT
Organism: Lathyrus oleraceus; assembly: GCF_024323335.1. Classification (NCBI taxonomy): domain Eukaryota; kingdom Viridiplantae; phylum Streptophyta; class Magnoliopsida; order Fabales; family Fabaceae; genus Lathyrus; species Lathyrus oleraceus. The sequence continues at coordinate 278,140,429 of NC_066581.1, forward strand.
AATAATTAGGGGAGCTACCTTGGGCTCAGCAGTAATCTTCACAGGCACTCTAGTAGCGGTAATCTTCACTGGAACTTTGGACCTAGCGATCACAGATATTTCTTCAATAGGGTTTTCCACCTTAGGAATCTTTCAAAGAGAATTGCATGATCATCCATCAGTCGTTGAATACCATTCCTCAACTTCAAGCAATCATTGGGTCGGAGTATACAGAGATCACAATTTTCAGCACAACCTGGAAATAAACCAGCTTGCAATAAATTCTTCTTGATGATCAGGAGAGGAGATGCTAAGTCAGCTACATTAGTAATGTGAGAATTGTCATCCACAGCATTAACAGTCTTGTCATGATTAGGCATAGGAGCGGTGATGACATTAGGAGTCTCCGGAGGATCAAATTCAATTTCTCCAGCATCGATCATATCCTGAATATTATTCTTTAACAACCAACAATCGTTTGTATCATGCCCGGGGCTATCAGAGTGATATGCACACCTGGCATTGGGATTATAACGAGGAGAAGTAGTGTTGGGATTTGCAGGAGGATCTCTGAGGGTAATTAAATTTTCTTTTAGCATACCCTGTAGTGCTTGTGCTAAAGTCATATTGATCTTGGTAAACTGCCTTCTTGGCCTGTCTTGTCTGTGTTGGAAGTTTTGAGATGGTGGTGTTGCAATCGTAACTGCTCCAACGGTATGGTCACGATTTTTCTTGTTATGACCCCTTTGACCGTACACAGCATTTGATTCATTCTTCCCCTGATAGGACTTTTTGGTGCTTGTAGAGGTAGCCGCCTGTATCTTTCCATTTCGAATGTCTCTTTCAACACGTTCACCCGTCAATATAAGTTCAATGAAACCCGATGAGGAACTTCCCAATAGATGGCTATAGAATGGGCCAGTCAGTGTACCCATGAACATGTCCACTAATTCTCGATCAGTCATAGGGGGTTTGACTCTGCCAACCAAGTCTCTCCATTTTGAGCATATTCTTTGAAGCTTTCTTTAGAGCCCATAGTCATATTCTGCAACTGTAGCCGAGTAGGCGCTAATTCAGAATTATACTAGTAGTGCTTGTAGAAAGTTGTCGCTAAATCAGTCCAGGTGCGGATGTTAGAGCTCTCGAGCTGATAATACCACTCTAACTGTGTGCCAGACAGACTCTCTTGGAAGAAATGGATCCATAGCTTCCTATCAGTGGTATACGGCTGGATCTTTCTCACATAAGCTCCCAGATGCATCTGAGGACAAGACGCACCATCATACTTAGTGAAAGCGGGGACCTTGAATTTGCAAGGAATGACCACATCAGAGACCAGACCTAAGCTTTCGAAATCCAGACCGGGCGCCTTCTGACCCTCCATAGCTAGCATACATTCTTCCAACAACTTATACTTATCATCTTTCGGAGAGTACTGTTCATTTTCATAATTTTCATAGTCGTCCTCAGGGTTGAAGGGATCAACATTCTCATCTTCCGAATCATTTTCTGTCTCATCTTCTTTATCCTTCGGAATTCCAATCTTGACTCCTGGAGCCTGTCCTTTAAGCCTTCTTCCCGGGTTAATGTAACTCACATATTTCTTGTCTTTCTTCTTCTCGAGCAATAGAGTCTTCAGTTCCTCCTGCCCCTTGGATAAGTTCAAGATCATCTCCTGGAATTGAGCATTCTGAGCCTGGAGATCCTTGACAGTTTGTTCGAGGGCCATTTTTCTGTTTGAGAGGAAGACCGTGAGAACATTGATCCTTTAGAGTACCTGTTATGCAATGTTATGTTATGTTTTGCAATGTATGAAATGTTTTCAAGGAATTTTGGAATTTAACTGTGCGTAAACCACCAAAAAGGGGAACTTTTATTAATAATTTCTTTAATCAATGTTCATTACAAGAAAAAATGAAAGCTCAAGTCTCCCAGGGACGGCTTCTTTTTGGGCGGAGATATGCATTGAGACTTCGTTCCTCATTAAGCTGGCTGGTGAGCTCTAATACTTTCTTCCTTTCAGCAGAGAACTGAGCTTCAAAAGTATCCCTTTCCTCTCTCAACTGGATCCAAGATTTCTTCAATTCTTCAACATTGGTAGGCATATCTGGATAAGGAATGATCTGAGGGGTACCTCCTTCAACTTTTGGTTCAACAATCAGAGGTCCGATTGCAAGATATGGCATGATAAGCTCACGAGCTCTAGCGCGTACCCATCTGAGATAAGGTTCCATAAGAATAGAGTTTTTCTATCCTAAAGTACTTCTTTTCACCATGCCCCAAGCTCGTACAAACCTTTGACGGAGACCTTGAGAATCGTTGTCATAGTCAAACATAGTGCCTTGGATAATTATTTCATGTGGACCATCTCTTCGAGCATAACCGAACTGACGTAGGGCTAAAGCAGAATTATAAGTAATACCTCCTCTTATCCCCAGGAGTGGTACGTTAGAGAATTCTCCACAACGGTCAATGACGATAACATTTTCTTTGGGTTGAGGACACCAATGGATGTCTGAATGGGAGAGCGACATTATCCTTTGAGACCATTTCAAATTTTGCTCATTCTTCAAGACTGATTGAGGAAGGTGCGAAATAAACCACCTAGATAATAAAGGTACGCAGCACATGAGAGTCCCTTGCCTTTTCATAGTGCGAGTGTGAAGGGAATGCAAAATGTCTCCAAGCAAGGTGGGCACAGGGTTATGAGTGAGAAATATCTTAACAACATTCATGTCTATGAATTGATCCGGATTAGGAAATAGCACCAAACCATAGATTAGTAATGCTAGAACATCTTCGAAAGCGTGGACACTCATAACTTTTAGGAATTCTCGGGCCTTATTTATCAGAAATTTGGCAAGTAAACCCTTAACTTCACTTCTTGTCACCCAATTAGTTTCAATGTCGGACTTTGTCATGTGTAAAGCCGCGACAACCTCTTCAGACCTCGGAATCTTTTCTAAACCACTGAAAGGTGTTTGATCAAGGATAGGTATCCCAAGCAACTTGGAAAATTCTTCTAATGTGGGTACCAACTGATAATTTGGGAAGGTGAAGCAATGATGTTTAGGATCGAAGAACTGGAATAGAACTCTCATCATATCTTCTTTGAAACCGGTGGTAACTAAATTTAGGAGATAACCATGTTTCTTGATGAACTGAGCATGATCGGGAAGTTCTGACACTAAATCCTTGAGTTGAGGAGAGGTCGCTACAAAATTGATCTGGATGGTCTTCCTGGAAGCCATAGCCCTACAAAACAGAGCAAAGTTAAATCCTAAGTCCTCGAAATGGTTAGTACAATGCCATGATGTCATGATGTTATGATGTTATGATGTCAAGTAAGTAACAAGCACAAACAAGTCACACCACAATCATTCCTAGGTTTTAAGGCTTGCATGAGTTCCATAGGTAAGTACCCTCCCCACTGAAGTTTGGTTGGTTCAATCTGTCCTAGACTAGTAACCGGGTTCTAGAAGGATCTCAAATCATTGACCTTTCCTTAAGTCCACTTCAGTGCAACACCAAGCGGTTGACCAAAATTTCCCTAAAGTCCAATCTCAAAGAGTGTAGTATTGAGTATCAACCAACCCCAGTCGGAACCGAAGTCAGTTATCTCACTACTTTCTAATGGCTAGGATGAGTCAATTAGGGTTCTAAAGGTCTGGTTAATGCTTTGATGACACCACGCAGACGCCAAATTTTTCCTCAAGTAAACATGAGGAACATCAGGACATCCAAAGTATCACATTAACCGTAGCCATCATTTTAACCATTTCAGTATACACTGGACAGTCGCGATGATCTCTTGATACTTACCTAAGGTACACTCCCTTAAAAGTAAATCAGACAAAGAAACAATTTGAAAACATAAGTGATCTTATCTTTAAGTTAACCTCTCTTTTTAAGATTTCCCAGCAGAGTCGCCAGTTCTGTGATACGGTGAACTGACTTTGTGTTTTTGCTTTGAAAAGCAATGTTGCGGATAGCAAGAGTCGCCACCAACTTTTCTTTTATCCTATAAGGAAAGGCGGAAAAGAACAGGAAAGACCTTGATTAGATTTTGAGTTCGGAAGGTACATTATACAAAGGGAAGGTGTTAGCACCCTTTGTATCCATGGTTATCCATGGGCTCTTAATTGCTTAACTCACTTATGTTTTCCTTGTTTGAGAAAGTGTTTGAGAAATGTGGTGTGTTTAGAAAATATTTTGAAAGGAGAGTTTAACTTTGTAATGATTCTTGTACGAATGTATACAAAGTGTTTATCTCGTTTGATTTTGAAAGATGTTTAGAAAAATATAACTTGGCGATGATTCTGGTGCGAATGTATACCAAGTGGTGATTTTCTAAAAGATGTTTTGAAAAGTGTGAGGTGTGAAAAGTATTTTAAGTTGTGAGCAAGCATTTAAGAGTTATACCTAACCAAGGTCTTTATAGGTATTTCCTATCCTTAGGAGGATAAAACTGTCCTTACTATTGAGAAGTAAGTAGTCTTATCCTTTGGATGTAAAGGGACATCGTGGGGTCGTCGATTGGTCATTGAAGGCAACATTTGTAAGGATACCTTAGCATTCGAAGGGACGATCATCATTTAATCGAAGGCTACAACGAAGGGTCATCAAGGGACAAAGTCATATATTCGAAGGCAACGTTCGAGGGACAAGGTCATATATTCGAAGGCAACGTTCGAGGGACTATGATTTATCTTGTAGGGACATTGACCTTTTGATCGAAGGGACTATGACTTATCTATTTAAGGATGATGATGATTTAATCGAAAGGGTCTTTGCTAAGGGTATCCCCACATTCGCGGGATATGACCGTAATATCGTAAGGCAACAAAGAGAGGGTTACCCTAGAGGTGCAAGTGTGGAAATGATTGGATTCGGATATATTATCTTGAATTAATTTATCTAAGTTCGATTATTTATCTTTCCATGCAATCCTATTAGCATACATCTAGACAGTTATATTCACAGTACGGAAAAATTAAAGTGCGAAAAATAAGACTACGCTATTACATGGCTTCGGGATGGGGGTACATAATTTAAAAGGGGATATAAAATATCTAAATCTTAATTAACGAGTACAAAATTAAAAGGGCATACAAAATAATAAAACCTAATTAAACTAAAAAGAAAGAAATAAAAAAAATTTAAGAATGAATTAAGAATATTTTTAGTCTATAATAATAGAAACTTTTTTTTTATGAATTTATGGGAAAACTTAGACTAAATTGATAGAAATTTTAAAAGAATAGAGAAAAAAAATATAATTAGATTTTTATTATTCAAGCTTGAACCGAGGACCTCTACGTTGTAGTGAAGGGGGAGCTACCAACGAGCATGTTGGTCCATTCGTTATTTATTCGCCTTCATTAAAATATATATTAGTTCTACATGGATTTTTCCATTTTGACACAACACCACCATGCATGTTACAACTTTCTCTCTTACGGCAAGCTACTTTATTTTTTCTCATGCTGTTTCTTTCATGTGAATACAACAAACCTGTAACTTCATCATATATCAAACCATACACATAAAATAAGATCATATGTAATCATCATGCAATAATAAAAATAGCCATGCACAAATCAAGAAGCTTATATTATTTTACTCATGTATTAGTTCTCTTTACTGCAAGTGATAATGATAAAACAAACCTTACACATACATGTTAAAGACAACCAAGGATTTATATTATCACCATTATATCATCATCATCATTATTATGTAATAACAGCATGTGAAATAAACATAATCATGCTAGAAACAACACTTATATAATAATAATTAAATGGCAGATATAATTCTTTAATCATGCAAACAGAATTTCTCCAACATGCTATGACATATCAAGAACAGATGCATACTTGAATAAAGCAATATCAACATCCACCAAACCATGAATACATCATCTCAATATATATATTAAACCAATATTATTCATGCATGAATTAAGGAGTATTGCAAGGTAATCATGCTGGATGCAAATTCCATAATGAACACTTACTGGGGATTTGATTCTTCTAGCTTGCTCACTGTATGTGTGTTGTTCTTATTCAGGCTATGAGTGCTTTATGGTTGCTTCTCTTTTCCCTGCCCGTGAATCTTCTTGCTTCTGCCTTGCCTTGTGTATCTTCTTCTCATGTATCTCTCCTCTTTTTCGTCCCCTCCCCTTGCTGCAGCCATATGAAGTATTTATAATGGTGTGGATTAGGGTTTAACCTTGCTAAATATTTGGATCCCTTCCTATACTTTAGGGTTAACCTTGCTAAATATTTGGATCACTTCTTATACTTTAGGGTTTAACCTTGCTAAATATTTGGATCCCTTCCTATACTTTAAGAGAGTTAGGGTTTAACCTTGCTAAATATTTATTAAATACAAATATTATTATAAATAATGAATAATTTAAATGACTTTTAACAAATAAAAATTAATTTAAATTTTAGTTACATAGTTGAATTAAAATTTAAACCTATTTCTATTTTTACTTTCATCATTTAAAAAAAAATCAAAATTATTCTTACTTATATCAACCAAAATTATTTTACAATTTATGGGCTTTTAAAAAATATTACTCTTATAAATAACTTTTATTAAGTAAAAAACGTGAATTACTAAATAAATACTATTTATAAATAATGAATAAATAGAACATGAGTCATTAATTATAAAAAATAGTTATTATAATTTAATGAGCTTTAACAAATAAAATTAATTTAAAATTTTAATTATACAATTAAAATTCAAATCTATTTTTATTTATCATTAAATTAAAACTGTTTTATTTATATATATATATAATTTATTTATATCATACAGATAACCAAAATTATTATTATTTTTTATATCTGTATCACATAATAAATAAATTAAAATTTATAATTTATATGAGAATGTATGCTAATGAATGAATGCAAATGTGAAATGAATGTCATGCATGAATCAATTTATCATAAAAATTAACAGGCAAGTTTTGGGGTATGACACTAGGTATTGTGGGATAATATGGGCTGGTTAATATAGGAATGAAGTTTATGTCCGTATTTGCGGATAAGTGTCATCATGATACCCTTAGTTCACTCAGTTAGTATCTATCATTGCATCCCGACTTGAACTTAGAAATCTTTTAGCCCGAATCACTCGTTGACACCAGTTTTTCTTCTATGAGCTTTTTAATGTTTTGCTTGAGGACAAGCAAGGGTTTAAGTGTGGGAGAATTTGATGACACTGAAATTCACCGTATTTTCGACTCCTATTTCGCATGCATTCTAGTTGTTTTATTATCATTTTGTTATGTTATTACTATGTTTCTTTGTTTTTAGGTTTTCAGTCTAATCAGAGTCCCGATCGAGAAAAGGAGTGAAAACGAGCTAAAAACCCTAAAATTCAGCATTTTACACTTGTGGCTGGCGCCATAGGTCCAGCCATGACGTGTCACAGCTCAACTTCCCTCAACTGCCACGTTCCCCACTACTTCCACTAAGGCGCCACAGATTGGCCTTGTGGCGGGCGCCATGGACTTGTGGCGGGCACCACAAGAAGAAAAGTTTTCCCTCCCAAATTCAAACTGAAGGGCATCCTTGTCTTTTCCATTATTTTACTTGCCTATAAATAGAGACTCGAATTCATTTGTTTAATCATCCAAACTTAGAGCAGATGCAAACTTAGAGCAAACTTAGTTTCACTTAGGCATATATTCAGTATTTTAAAGTGGTAATCGCTTCACATCGAGGTGTTACCACAATTGTGTAATCAAGTCTGTGATCGAGTCTGTAATCGAGTTTGGAGCACTTTGGAAGGAAGTTAATCCTGCCGCCATTTTCATTTCCGCTTCGCATTTTATTCAACCCTCCGATTGGAGCAGGTTTTTTATTGCTTGCCTTTATCTATTTTATTTTCCCGCACTCGCTTTACTTTATTTATTTCTCGCACTCGCTTTACTTTATTTATTTTCTCGCACTCGTACTACTTTCATTTATTTCCCGCACTCGCACTACTTTTATTTACTTTCCGTACTCGCACTACTTTTATTTATTTTCCGCACTCGCACTACTTTTATTTAAATTAAATTGCACATTTACTTTACCATGTCTAACTAAATCTATAAGGTTAGAATGTAAGGATTGTAATTAAACCGATAATCTGTACAATTGTTCGTAGAAACACTTAAGGGCTATTTTGACTTTCAACTTAAGTTTTCTCGCACTTAATTTATGTTGGGTAAGATCGAAAGTCGTCCAACGTCTTTTTACACTTAATTGTTTTTAACTATTTCAAAAACAGCAAAAGCGCTTTGTTTAGTTCATTAGGAGTTTTTAACTTAAGAAGAAAAGTGATTTTAAAACTATTTTCGGACGCGTTTATAAGTTTAGAGTCTGGTTCATGAGAACCTCTTTTCCTTAAGAAATCCAGGTTAAAATACTTTTCAACTTAGTCAAGATACTATATTTCTTAAAAATGGGTTTACTACTCTAACGCAATGCGTGCCTTTTTATAAGTGACAATAAGAGGGTTTGATTAGGGAGTACAACTCGGTTCTGAATACGCGAAAGCGACAGTTCCTGTTAAGTTAGTTCTTTTCAAAGTAGGAAACACTTCCCATAAGTAGTTCTATTAGCAAGTACTTGGATTATTAATTGATTATGTGAATTACATTCGAGTCTATCTTTAATAATTGAACTTTATTTAATACTTTACTTTTCATTGCACACTCTAAAACCCCCTATTTTGATTACCTTAGATAAACACCATAACAATAGATAACGATAGATTGACACTTGGTCTCTGTGGATTCGACAATCTTTTATATTACTCTGACGCGTTCGTATACTTGCGAAAAGCACGTATCAATCTTTAAGGAGATCCTTCCCAACTCTTCTCATAGGTGCAGACTCTTCAAGCCTACCCTAGCTTCCATTTGCACTGATCATGGAATTGCAGATGTGCCCTCTTGTGGAGGCATAAGAGTGTTCACTATGTTCAAACTTTGCAGCATGAACATAATGACCATTGAATCAAGCAAGTGTTGTACCATGTGCTTGAAGACATTGCAATCTTCAACTGAATTCCCCTGTACCCCAACATGGAAGTCACATCGGGGGTTAACGTCAAAGCCTGGTGGATATGGAGGAATCACTAGACATAGTTCCTTTGGCACTATCAATCCACCTTTGATCAAATACGGTAGTACTTGACTGTATAAAATTGGAAGTAGATCAATATGCCTCACTGGATTTCTTGGCCTCTGTCTACCCTGCTGGGCAAAGTTCTGGTGCTGGTTTGGATACTGGTTCGACACTGGGTTCCACTGCCTTGGCCGGGGAACAGGAAATAGCCACTGATGCGGAGCCCTTTGAGGCACAGGATATGGATGAAATCCACGAGGCTATTCCTGAGGTGGAATGGGGTCAAGTATGCTTACCGGGGTGACCACTTCGGGTACAATAGTTGGCACGTGATTTCCTTCCTTCCTCAGCATCGAATGCATGATCTCCATGATTAGACTCATCTGAGTCTTCAGTTGGTTGATTTCAACCTTCAATGCTTCTTGACCTATCCGTAGTTCTTCCATGGTAATCTGCGACATGCTTCTAGTTCAAGGCAGATGTCGGCAATCAGCTTGGTGGTAGTGGTTTGTTTGACAAAAGGCCAAGTGACAATGATACCATTAGTTTTATCTATGTGAATGATGCATAAGTATTATATTTTCTTTTATCATTTATGATGCATGAATGCATGAATGCATGGATGTATGGTGCATAAGCATGGCTTCACAAGTTGCACAACTACGCAGGCATAGTATCACAGGCTCAAGATACGGATGGAGGATAACATTGATTGCTTTCCACATAGGGATCTCATTGGTTGTGGTCTAGGGTCATAAATAGAAACCCCAAAGTCATCGATTCATTTGACTGTTTGGCGCTTACGGCAAAAGCTTGTAGGTCATCAACTCCCTCAAATGAATCTCTTATGGGTGAGATCTTCGTACCGACCCACACGAGAAAAGCTTCTCGGGGACCCGCACTACATGACCATCAACATCGGGTTCTAGACAGGGGTCTTAAAGTCATGGGCCTCCCTGACTGTTTGCCGCTTATGGAAAAAGCTTGTCGGTTGACAACTCCATCAAGAAAATTACTTTGAGTGAGATCTTCGTACCGACCCTCGGGAGAAAAGCTTCTCGGGGACCCATACTATGCGACCATCAATCTTAATAGGCCAAAGGTTTAATGTTATACAAAGGTCCTTAGAGTCATTGATCATAATGAAGACATTGATCGCTTACGCCAAAAGCTTGACAGTCGTCAACGTCTCCAAAAGAATCTACTCTAAGAGAGGTTCTCGTATCGACCCTTACGAGAAAAGATTCTTGGTGGCCCATACTACTCAACCTCTCCTATCTCAAGGTTCCACTCTAGACTCAGGTAGAGAGTCTTTCCCACAAGGCTTCTTGCAATCAAAGTGTCATCCATTCGGTATCATAGAACCATGGAGCCAAGTAACAGATATTACAAAATTTAAAGTGAAAGACAATAAATAAGGTAAACAACCAAAAGGATAAACATCCACACATGCGAGGAAGTAACCTAGATTAGGCTTGACTTACTTAGGGAGGTATCCCCAGCAGAGTCGCCAGTTGTCGCTACGCGAAAAATACAAAGTCACCATCGGTTTTTATTTATTCCAAAGGAAAGGGAAAATATCGAGAAAACCCCAAAGAAAGGTCATCGTAACCACGAACAGGTTCGGAAGTCGGTTATGCAAGGGGAAGGTATTAGCACCCCTCACATCCATGGTACTCCATGGGAACCATCTAGGATGTTTGCGCTTGAATGGATGTTGTTATTGAAATGTTTGCTTGCCAAAGATTTTGCGGAGGGTAGGTGGATTTTAAATTAGTGTGATCGCCAAGGATTGGGTCCTTGTGCCTACGTATGCCCACTTGTTGAAGTGAGAAATCAGAGCCCCGTAGTTCGTGAGTAAAAAATGTTGTTTGTTTTGTTGATTTATTACCTTGAAGAAGGGTTTTCGATGGTGTCGCCCTAAGGCTCAAACAAAAGGTTTGAGTGTGTTGAATTGTTTTTAGGTTTTGAGAAATGTGTTATTGATTTAGGATTGCACTAAAGACTATGGATAAAGGCGAATACCTCGAACTGCCAAGCCAAACGTCTTGTGTTCGAAGCATTCAGAAGGAGTGTAGGAAAGCTTCATTCTCATCCCTTCTTTACCACTTAAGGCTCGTGGCATACAATCCTAATCATATTTATTGTGTTTTCGAGTTTGATTTGAAAAAAAGACCGCTTGCCGTTGGATCAAGGGTTTGCTTATTGATTGCGAAAGAGTGAGTGTTCCTAATGCCTAAGGAGTAGCTAACAAGCAATAATAAAGAAAGCGAGTAAAAGCATACATCTGAAAGGGGGGGGGGGTACACGTAAAGTACAAGGGAGTGCGGAAATAAATGGTCTGATTGTCAGGTAGCCCAAGAGAAAGCCTTGTGTGTGCATAGTCTCCTAAACTAGGAAGCTAGTAAAATATTACAAGTCTTCTTGAGTCTTGAATGCTCCTTCCATGTTCGGGTTGAGTATTTGTCAAAGGTCTTTTGCAAGGGGTCCTAACAACAATTTCTAAGTCCATTGTCCAATGTTCATTCCATGCTTGAGAGTTATTGTATTTTCTGCATTTTTTAAGGTCTATTCCATTTTAGTTCATTTTAGAATGAGATGAAGAATGATGATACAATATGATAAAAAAGGCAAAATAAAAGCAAATAAAGTAAATGACACAAATTAAATGTTAGGAGCGGAAATAAAATGTTAGAGGTTAGATGCGGAATTTAAAAGTTAGATGCGAAAAAGTAAAGAGTTAGAAGTTAATTGTTAGAAATTAGATCAAAGTAAAATAATATTCAAGAACAATAAATATCAAAATCGATTCTAAAACATTAACAAAACAAAATCTAAAAAAATTAACCAACCAATGAATATCTCACAAATCATTACCAAATTAAAATCTAAAACAATTAATCAAAATTAATATCTAAAATTAACAATCAAGTTCTAAACAAATAATATCCTAATTATTAATCTAATTACTCTAAAATTAACCTAAGCTAATCCTAATTATCCTAATACCAATTAATTCAAAAAATATGATAAAAATGAGAAAAGGCCTCACAAAACGGCCAGACTGGGCCTTAAAATGATAAGGAATAGGCCCATGCGCAAGGGGGGTGCGCTATTGGACTGGAGGTATGAAGCAAAACAGTTCGGGCTCAATTTGAGCCTAAGGCCCAACGTGAAAATACCACAAAGAAGGAGCCAACGACTCACTTCTTTCATCTTCCTCCTGTGTTCTCTCTCTCTCCTCTCAAACATCACGCTAGAAAACTTCGCACACTTCCGCCGCGCATGACCTTTGTAACACCCCGATAAAATATGATAATTATTTAATTTAAGTTTAATAGTATATTATGATGATAATATGAATGAGAGGGTATTATTTTTCAAAATAAAAGATAAACCATTCATATATATTATTATTAGTATATTTATTAATTTAATTAAATAATTGGAATATTATTGGATTATTATTATTGGAATAATAAAGTTGGAATTGGAACGATTTTTGGAATCAATAAAGAGTCCCATTTAGTAAAAAGGTTTTTACACGTGAAAACAGAGAAGCGACTAAAAAGTGGAAAAAGGGCAAAAAGGAAGAGCAAGAGAAAAAGGGTTGAAGAAGGGAAAAGCTTGAAGTTAAAGGATTTGCCGGATTAACTCAGGTAAGGGGGGAAATCCTTATTATTATGGGTTAGTATGATTGGGTCAATGGGTAGGAACATGTTTTAGGTTGAAATCCTTAATTGGCTTGAATTGGAATTATTAGGTTTTGATAAATACCCTTGAATTGTGATGAATAAATTACGTTAAAACTGTGAATGAATCTATATTTGGATGAGTCGTAATTTTCTGGACGTGTAGCTTTTTACGGAATCGAAATCGGAGGTCCGGAAGTCCTCCAACGGCGAAAAATGCGGGTAATTCTGCATTCTGTTAGTTGTTAGCGCAGGAACAGCTTTCTGTCTTGCGTTAACCGGTTAACCCAGGGCGTTAACCGGTTAACACTGTTATGATAATTAAAAAAATTAATTTCTGTCTTGCGTTAACAGGTTAACCCAGGGCGTTAACCGGTTAACACTGTTGAAATACTGTTAGAATTGCATTCTCTCTTGCGTTAACAGGTTAACCCAGGGCGTTAACCGGTTAACACTGTTGAAATACTGTTAGAATTGCATTCTGTCTTGCGTTAACAGGTTAACCCAGGGCGTTAACCGGTTAACACTGTTGAAATACTGTAAAATTTGTATTCTGTTTTGCGTTAACGGGTTAACCAATTGCGTTAACAGGTTAACACTGTTTGAAAAGTGAAAAATTGATATTTAAATATTGTGTACGTTTTGGAATTGAATTATGTGTACATATTGTATGGGCTTGGCTAGGAAATGTGCCATACGCGTATGGGCATGAGGCATACGTGTATGGGCAGAAGTTGATTTTTCTGAGCTGTTGTTGTGCAGTTTTGGTCGTTTCAGCTGAGTGATGTAATTTAGCTGATGTATGATATAGTAGGGATCATTTCCCGTTGTTTTGAGCAGTATAGGTATTAGTAGAGTGTGCTAATACTGTGATTTATTATTTGGCATGACATGATATGATTCTGTGATAAATATGCTGATGATGTATGATGGTATGCATAATGCTGTGAATATATCTATTATGTATGCAATTGTGGATGGACTGTTTATGGCTTAGAGTGTGAGCATATGTCCATTGTGGATTGTTGTTGATGTTTGCATGCTAGGTGATTTAGCATGCATAGCATAGCCTTTATAGTGGTATCTAATTCCCATGGTGAGGAATTAGTGAGGGAGTCACTAGGTCTCAAATGAGTGGGACTAGTGAGCTTGGTTGCCGTATCTGGGTTTGATCGGTGAGGTTGAACTATGTGTTCACGAATAGTCGGTACCGCATGCATGGAGTCTCATTTCATAATGTATGTATGGCGTATAATATGAATGGATGTATTCCAATATTATACGTGTGTTTTGTGTTTGTGTTGAGTATGATTATGAGTTGATGTTGCCGTTGCTGAATGTATGATATGATTAGGGTGATGAATGTGTTAATTTACTTAGCATTACATGATATTTTATAATGCTTATTATATCGATTGAGGAACTCACCCTTACAACTATGTTTCAGGTAACGAGCAGTGATTGAGTAGAAGCTAGTGCTTGGAGTCTAGTGTAGTTCCTTAGTGGGTCATGCTCTGGTATATGTAACATCAGGACGGGATGTTTTACTTTGTTTTCATTTTTGGTTGTTGAACAATTTTACATGAAATGTGTTACATGGTTTGCATGTTGTTAGATTTCTATCCGCTGCGAATTGTGCAATGTTTTATTTTGATTAATAAATGAGCATGACAAGTTATTTTGGTGAATGGTGTGAAGTGTCAAGTGTGACACCCTGAAATTGCATATCTACTCTGATTCATATTTTGTTGTTTTAATTAATTATTGGGGTATTTTAGAAGGGTGTTACATTAGTGGTATCAGAGCATAGTCGGTCGAGTCGAGTCGTAATTATTCTGTTTCCCGGTATGTGATAGGTGTTGTGTAACCCTATCAGTACTTATTGTTTTAGCTTGTTGGGTTTTCAGAATAGAGATGGCTAGAAGAGGTAGAGACGATGCTGCGATTTCTGAGGCTCTGGGTATGCTAGCTGGAGTACTTGGAGGGAATCCGAATGTTGTGGGATTTGGAGTTGCTCGTCAACTGAGTGAGTTCTAGAAGAACAATCCTCCAATGTTCAAGGGAGCATACGATCCAGATGGTGCTCAGAAGTGGTTGAAGGAGATCGAGAGGATCTTCCGAGTGACTGAGTGTGCCGATAACCAGAAGGTCAGGTTCGGTACGCATATGCTGTCAGAGGAAGCAGATGATTGGTGGGTTGCTGCCCGCACTGAGTTGGAAGCTGCTGGGAGTGCTGAGATCACTTGGGCGGTGTTCAGAGAGAGATTCCTGAGGAAGTACTTTCCAAAGGATGTCAGAGGAAAGAAAGAGATAGAGTTCTTAGAATTGAAGCAGGGCAACCAGTCTGTTACTGAGTATGCTGCTAAGTTCACAGAGCTGTCGAAGTATTACACTCCCTATGATGAGGCTACTGGGGAATTTTCAAAATGTGTGAAGTTTGAGAACGGGTTACGTCCCGAGATCAAGCAGGCTATTGGGTATCAGCGGATTAGAGTGTTTTCTGACTTGGTTGACTGTTGCAGGATTTTTGAACAGGATACCAAGGCCAGAGCGGAGAGCTATCAACAGAGGGTTGATAGGAAAGGCAAGAATCAGAATGATCGTGAGAAGCCGTATGCAGCTGGCAAAGGCTTCCAGAGACAGAGTGGGATGAAGAGACCTAGTGGGGGAGACTCCAGTGCCCCTGCTAAGTGTTACAGATATGGTCAGGCTGGACATCATATCCATGAGTGTACCAGTACTGAGAAGAAGTGTTTCAAGTGTGGCAAAGGTGGTCACTTGGCTGCAGAGTGCCGGTTGAAGACTATGACTTGTTTCAACTGTGGAGAGGTGGGTCATATCAGTCCACAGTGTCCTAAGCCGAAGAAAGAGAACCAGTCGGGAGGCAAGGTCTTTGCTTTATCGGGTTCTGAGACTTCTGCAGATGATCGTTTGATCCGAGGTACGTGTTATATTAATGGCTTTCCTCTTGTAGCTATTATTGACACAGGTGCGACTCATTCCTTTATATCTTTGGATTGTGCTGTGAAACTTAAATTAGAGATATCTGAGATGCATGGGAGTATGGTGATTGATACTCCTGCGAAGGGTTCAGTGACTACTACTTCAGTTTGTTTAAATTGCCCTTTGAGTATTTTTGGTAGAGACTTTGGGATGGACCTCGTGTGTCTTCCACTAGTGCAGATTGATGTTATCCTGGGTATGAACTGGTTGGTGTTTAACCGAGTTTATATCAACTGTTTTGATAAGACTGTGATCTTTCCTGAGATTGAGGAAGGAAAGAGTTTGTTTCTATCAGCAAGGCAGGTGAATGAGGCAGTAGCAGATGGGGCAGAGTTGTTTATGCTGTTAGCGACTTTGGAGGCTAAAGATAAACTGGCGATTTGCGATCTAGCCGTGGTGTGTGATTTTCCTGATGTGTTTCCTGAAGAAGTGAATGAATTACCGCCAGAGCGTGAAGTTGAGTTCTCGATTGATTTGGTACCTGGTACTAGGCCGATATCGATGGCTCCGTACCGTATGTCTGCTGTTGAGTTAACTGAATTGAAGAGTCAGCTGGAAGATCTGTTGGATAAGAAATTTATTCGTCCGAGTGTGTCACCGTGGGGCGCACCAGTGTTATTGGTTAAGAAGAAAGAAGGTACGATAAGGTTGTGTGTGGACTACAGGCAACTGAATAAAGTGACGATCAAGAATCGGTATCCTTTGCCGAGGATTGATGATTTGATCGATCAGTTGGTTGGTGCGAGTGTGTTCAGCAAAATAGATTTGAGATCGGGGTATCATCAGATACGTGTGAAAACTGAGGATATTCAGAAGACTGCTTTCAGAACAAGGTATGGACATTATGAGTATTCTGTAATGCCTTTTGGTGTGACTAATGCGCCTGGGGTATTTATGGAGTATATGAATAGGATTTTCCATCCGTACCTAGACAAGTTTGTTGTGGTGTTTATTGACGATATTTTGGTGTATTCGAAATCTGAAGAAGAGCATGCTGAACATTTGAGAGTGGTTTTAGGAGTTCTACGAGAAAAGAAGTTATTTGCTAAACTGTTCAAGTGTGAATTTTGGTTAGAAGAGGTTAGTTTTCTTGGTCATGTGGTTTCAAGAGGTGGTGTTGCTGTTGATCCTTCTAAGATAGAAGCGGTATCTAAGTGGGAAGCTCCGAAGTCAGTTTCTGAGATAAGGAGTTTTCTTGGACTTGCAGGTTATTATAGGAAATTCATTGAGGGATTTTCTAAGTTGGCGTTACCGTTGACGATGTTGACTAGAAAGGGGCAAGCGTTTGGTTGGGACTCAAAATGTGAAGAAGGTTTCCAAGAGTTAAAGAGAAGGTTAACTACTGCTCCTATTCTGATATTACCAAGTCCGTCGGAACCATTTGAGGTTTACTGTGATGCTTCATTGTTGGGTTTGGGTGGTGTTTTGATGCAGAATAAGCAGGTTGTAGCTTATGCTTCGAGACAACTGAAGGTTCATGAGAGGAACTATCCGACACACGATTTAGAGTTGGCAGCTGTGGTATTTGTTCTGAAGTTATGGAGGCATTACTTGTACGGGTCAAGATTTGAGGTTTTCAGTGACCATAAAAGTTTAAAGTATTTGTTTGATCAGAAAGAGCTGAATATGAGACAGAGGAGATGGTTAGAGTTTCTGAAGGATTATGACTTTGGTTTGAATTACCATCCGGGTAAAGCAAACGTAGTGGCTGATGCATTGAGTCGGAAATCATTGCATATGTCTATGTTAATGGTTAAGGAATTGGATTTAATTGAGCAGTTTAGAGACTTGAGTTTGGTGTGTGAGAGTACTCACAATAGTGTTAAATTGGGAATGTTGAAGTTAACGAGTGGTATTCTGGATGAGATTAGAGAGGGTCAGAAATCCGATGTGCTTTTGGTTGATAAGTTGACTCTAGTGAATCAAGGTCAAGGTGGTGAATTCAGAGTTGATGAGAATGGTGTTTTGAAATTTGGTAATCGGGTGTGTATTCCGGATGTTACCGAACTTAAGAAGAGTATTCTTGAGGAAGGACATCGTAGTGGCCTGAGTATTCATCCTGGGGCTACGAAGATGTATCATGATTTGAAAAAGTTATTTTGTGGCCGGGAATGAAAAGAGAAATTGTGAGTTTTGTTTATTCTTGTTTGACTTGTCAGAAGTCAAAGATTGAGCATCAGAAGCCGTCTGGGCTAATGCAACCGTTGGCTATTCCAGAGTGGAAGTGGGATAGTATCAGTATGGATTTTGTTTCTGGTTTACCGAGGACAATTAAGAATTTTGAAGCTATTTGGGTGATTGTTGACAGATTGACAAAATCGGCTCATTTCATTCCGATCAGAATGGATTATCCGTTAGAGAGATTAGCTGAGTTGTATATTGAGAAAATTGTAAGTTTGCATGGTATTCCGTCGAGTATTGTTTCGGACAGAGATCCTAGATTTACATCGAAGTTCTGGGAAGGTTTGCAGAGGGCTTTGGGAACTAAGCTGAGATTGAGTTCTGCATATCATCCGCAGACTGATGGTCAGACTGAGAGGACGATTCAGTCACTGGAGGATCTTTTGAGGGCTTGTGTTTTGGAAAAGGGAGGTGCTTGGGATTGTTATTTACCTTTGATTGAGTTTACCTACAACAATAGTTTTCATTCGAGCATTGGTATGGCACCGTTTGAAGCTTTGTATGGTAGGAGATGTCGGACACCTTTATGTTGGTATGAGTCCGGTGAGAGTGTTGTGGTTGTACCGGAGATTGTTCAACAAACTACGGAAAAGATTAAGATGATTCAGGAGAAGATGAGGATTGCTCAGAGTCGTCAGAAGAGTTATCACGATAAGAGGAGGAAGTCACTTGAGTTTCAAGAGGGAGATCATGTGTTTCTTCGTGTTACTCCGATAACTGGGGTTGGTCGAGCTTTGAAGTCGAAGAAGTTGACACCTCGATTTATTGGTCCTTATCAGATTTTGGAGAGGATAGGGGAGGTAGCCTATCGTATCGCTTTACCGCCGTCACTTGCGAATTTGCATGAGGTTTTTCATGTGTCTCAGTTGAGGAGGTACATTCCTGATCCGTCGCATGTGGTCCAAGTAGATGATGTACAGGTGAGAGATAACCTGACTGTTGAAACATCACCTATGAGGATCGAGGATCGAGAGTTGAAGCAGTTGCGGGGTAAAGAGATTGCTTTGGTAAAGGTAGCTTGGGGAGGACCAGCAGGTGGCAATGTGACTTGGGAACTTGAGAGTCAGATGAAGGAGTCTTATCCAGAGTTATTCGCTTGAGGTATGTTTTCGAGGACGAAAACTCTTTTAGTGGGGGAGAGTTGTAACACCCCGATAAAATATGATAATTATTTAATTTAAGTTTAATAGTATATTATGATGATAATATGAATGAGAGGGTATTATTTTTCAAAATAAAAGATAAACCATTCATATATATTATTATTAGTATATTTATTAATTTAATTAAATAATTGGAATATTATTGGATTATTATTATTGGAATAATAAAGTTGGAATTGGAACGATTTTTGGAATCAGTAAAGAGTCCCATTTAGTAAAAAGGTTTTTACACGTGAAAACAGAGAAGCGACTAAAAAGTGGAAAAAGGGCAAAAAGGAAGAGCCAGAGAAAAAGGGTTGAAGAAGGGAAAAGCTTGAAGTTAAAGGATTTGCCGGATTAACTCGGGTAAGGGGGGAAATCCTTATTATTATGGGTTAGTATGATTGGGTCAATGGGTAGGAACATGTTTTAGGTTGAAATCCTTAATTGGCTTGAATTGGAATTATTAGGTTTTGATAAATACCCTTGAATTGTGATGAATAAATTACGTTAAAACTGTGAATGAATCTATATTTGGATGAGTCGTAATTTTCTGGACGTGTAGCTTTTTACGGAATCGAAATCGGAGGTCCGGAAGTCCTCCAACGGCGAAAAATGCGGGTAATTCTGCATTCTGTTAGTTGTTAGCGCAGGAACAGCTTTCTGTCTTGCGTTAACCGGTTAACCCAGGGCGTTAACCGGTTAACACTGTTATGATAATTAAAAAATTAATTTTGTCTTGCGTTAACAGGTTAACCCAGGGCGTTAACCGGTTAACACTGTTGAAATACTGTTAGAATTGCATTCTGTCTTGCGTTAACAGGTTAACCCAGGGCGTTAACCGGTTAACACTGTTGAAATACTGTTAGAATTGCATTCTGTCTTGCGTTAACAGGTTAACCCAGGGCGTTAACCGGTTAACACTGTTGAAATACTGTAAAATTTGTATTCTGTCTTGCGTTAACGGGTTAACCAATTGCGTTAACAGGTTAACACTGTTTGAAAAGTGAAAAATTGATATTTAAATATTGTGTACGTTTTGGAATTGAATTATGTGTACATATTGTATGGGCTTGTCTAGGAAATGTGCCATACGCGTATGGGCATGAGGCATATGTGTATGGGCATAAGTTGATTTTTCTGAGCTGTTGTTGTGCAGTTTTGGTTGTTTCAGCTGAGTGATGTAATTTAGCTGATGTATGATATAGTAGGGATTATTTCCCGTTGTTTTGAGCAGTATAGGTACTAGTAGAGTGTGCTAATACTGTGATTTATTATTTGGCATGACATGATATGATTCTGTGATAAATATGCTGATGATGTATGATGGTATGCATAATGCTGTGAATATATCTATTATGTATGGAATTGTGGATGGACTGTTTATGGCTTAGAGTGTGAGCATATGTCCATTGTAGATTGTTGTTGATGTTTGCATGCTAGGTGATTTAGCGTGCATAGCATAGCCTTTATGGTGGTAGCTAATTCCCATGGTGAGGAATTAGTGAGGGAGTCACTAGGTCTCAAATGAGTGGGACTAGTGAGCTTGGTAGCCGTATCTGGGTTTGATCGGTGAGGTTGAACTATGTGTTCACGAATAGTCGGTACCGCATGCATGGAGTCTCATTTCATAATGTATGTATGGCGTATAATATGAATGGATGTATTCCAATATTATACGTGTGTTTTGTGTTTGTGTTGAGTATGATTATGAGTTGATGTTGTCGTTGCTGAATGTGTGATATGATTAGGGTGATGAATGTGTTAATTTACTTAGCATTACATGATATTTTATAATGCTTATTATATCGATTGAGGAACTCACCCTTACAACTATGTTTCAGGTAACGAGCAGTGATTGAGTAGAAGCTAGTGCTTGGAGTCTAGTGTAGTTCCTTAGTGGGTCATGCTCTGGTATATGTAACATCGGGACGGGATGTTTTACTTTGTTTTCATTTTTGGTTGTTGAACAATTTTACATGAAATGTGTTACATGGTTTGCATGTTGTTAGATTTCTATCCGCTGCGAATTGTGCAATGTTTTATTTTGATTAATAAATGAGCATGACAAGTTATTTTGGTGAATGGTGTGAAGTGTCAAGTGTGACACCCTGAAATTGCATATCTACTCTGATTCATATTTTGTTGTTTTAATTAATTATTGGGGTATTTTAGAAGGGTGTTACATTAGTGGTATCAGAGCATAGTCGGTCGAGTCGAGTCGTAATTATTCTGTTTCCCGGTATGTGATAGGTGTTGTGTAACCCTATCAGTACTTATTGTTTTAGCTTGTTGGGTTTTCAGAATAGAGATGGCTGGAAGAGGTAGAGACGATGCTGCGATTTCTGAGGCTCTGGGTATGCTAGCTGGAGTACTTGGAGGGAATCCGAATGTTGTGGGATTGGGAGTTGCTCGTCAACTGAGTGAGTTCCAAAAGAACAATCCTCCAATGTTCAAGGGAGCATACGATCCAGATGGTGCTCAGAAGTGGTTGAAGGAGATCGAGAGGATCTTCCGAGTGACTGAGTGTGCCGATAACCAGAAGGTCAGGTTCGGTACGCATATGCTGTCAGAGGAAGCAGATGATTGGTGGGTTGCTGCCCGCACTGAGTTGGAAGCTGCTGGGAGTGCTGAGATCACTTGGGCGGTGTTCAGAGAGAGATTCCTGAGGAAGTACTTTCCAGAGGATGTCAGAGGAAAGAAAGAGATAGAGTTCTTAGAATTGAAGCAGGGCAACCGGTCTGTTACTGAGTATGCTGCTAAGTTCACAGAGCTGTCGAAGTATTACACTCCCTATGATGAGGCTACTGGGGAATTTTCAAAATGTGTGAAGTTTGAGAACGGGTTACGTCCCGAGATCAAGCAGGCTATTGGGTATCAGCGGATTAGAGTGTTTTCTGACTTGGTTGACTGTTGCAGGATTTTTGAACAGGATACCAAGGCCAGAGCGGAGAGCTATCAGCAGAGGGTTGATAGGAAAGGCAAGAATCAGAATGATCGTGGGAAGCCGTATGCAGCTGGCAAAGGTTTCCAGAGACAGAGTGGGATGAAGAGACCTAGTGGGGGAGACTCCAGTGCCCCTGCTAAGTGTTACAGATGTGGTCAGGCTGGACATCGTATCCATGAGTGTACCAGTACTGAGAAGAAGTGTTTCAAGTGTGGCAAAGGTGGTCACTTGGCTGCAGAGTGCCGGTTGAAGACTATGACTTGTTTCAACTGTGGAGAGGTGGGTCATATCAGTCCACAGTGTCCTAAGCCGAAGAAAGAGAACCAGTCGGGAGGCAAGGTCTTTGCTTTATCGGGTTCTGAGACTTCTGCAGATGATCGTTTGATCCGAGGTACGTGTTATATTAATGGCTTTCCTCTTGTAGCTATTATTGACACAGGTGAGACTCATTCCTTTATATCTTTGGATTGTGCTGTGAAACTTAAATTAGAGATATCTGAGATGCATGGGAGTATGGTGATTGATACTCCTGCGAAGGGTTCAGTGACTACTACTTCAGTTTGTTTAAATTGCCCTTTGAGTATTTTTGGTAGAGACTTTGGGATGGACCTCGTGTGTCTTCCACTAGTGCAGATTGATGTTATCCTGGGTATGGACTGGTTGGTGTTTAACCGAGTTTATATCAACTGTTTTGATAAGACTGTGATCTTTCCTGAGATTGAGGAAGGAAAGTGTTTGTTTCTATCAGCAAGGCAGGTGAATGAGGCAGTAGCAGATGGGGCAGAGTTGTTTATGCTGTTAGCGACTTTGGAGGCTAAAGATAAACTGGTGATTTGCGATCTAGCCGTGGTGTGTGATTTTCCTGATGTGTTTCCTGAAGAAGTGAATGAATTACCGCCAGAGCGTGAAGTTGAGTTCTCGATTGATTTGGTACCTGGTACTAGGCCGATATCGATGGCTCCGTACCGTATGTCTGTTGTTGAGTTAACTGAATTGAAGAGTCAGCTGGAAGATCTGTTGGATAAGAAATTTATTCGTCCGAGTGTGTCACCGTGGGGCGCACCAGTGTTATTGGTTAAGAAGAAAGAAGGTACGATGAGGTTGTGTGTGGACTACAGGCAACTGAATAAAGTGACGATCAAGAATCGGTATCCTTTGCCGAGGATTGATGATTTGATGGATCAGTTGGTTGGTGCGAGTGTGTTCAGCAAAATAGATTTGAGATCGGGGTATCATCAGATACGTGTGAAAACTGAGGATATTCAGAAGACTGCTTTCAGAACAAGGTATGGACATTATGAGTATTCTGTAATGCCTTTTGGTGTGACTAATGCGCCTGGGGTATTTATGGAGTATATGAATAGGATTTTCCATCCGTACCTAGACAAGTTTGTTGTGGTGTTTATTGACGATATTTTGGTGTATTCGAAATCTGAAGAAGAGCATGCTGAACATTTGAGAGTGGTTTTAGGAGTTCTACGAGAAAAGAAGTTATTTGCTAAACTGTCCAAGTGTGAATTTTGGTTAGAAGAGGTTAGTTTTCTTGGTCATGTGGTTTCAAGAGGTGGTGTTGCTGTTGATCCTTCTAAGATAGAAGCGGTATCTAAGTGGGAAGCTCCGAAGTCAGTTTCTGAGATAAGGAGTTTTCTTGGACTTGCAGGTTATTATAGGAAATTCATTGAGGGATTTTCTAAGTTGGCGTTACCGTTGACGATGTTGACTAGAAAGGGGCAAGCGTTTGTTTGGGACTCAAAATGTGAAGAAGGTTTCCAAGAGTTAAAGAGAAGGTTAACTACTGCTCCTATTCTGATATTACCAAGTCCGTCGGAACCATTTGTAGCTTATGCTTCGAGACAACTGAAGGTTCATGAGAGGAACTATCCGACACACGATTTAGAGTTGGCAGCTGTGGTATTTGTTCTGAAGTTATGGAGGCATTACTTGTACGGGTCAAGATTTGAGGTTTTCAGTGACCATAAAAGTTTAAAGTATTTGTTTGATCAGAAAAAGCTGAATATGAGACAGAGGAGATGGTTAGAGTTTCTGAAGGATTATGACTTTGGTTTGAATTACCATCCGGGTAAAGCAAACGTAGTGGCTGATGCATTGAGTCGGAAATCATTGCATATGTCTATGTTAATGGTTAAGGAATTGGATTTAATTGAGCAGTTTAGAGACTTGAGTTTGGTGTGTGAGAGTACTCACAATAGTGTTAAATTGGGAATGTTGAAGTTAACGAGTGGTATTCTGGATGAGATTAGAGAGGGTCAGAAATCCGATGTGCTTTTGGTTGATAAGTTGACTCTAGTGAATCAAGGTCAAGGTGGTGAATTCAGAGTTGATGAGAATGGTGTTTTGAAATTTGGTAATCGGGTGTGTATTCCGGATGTTACCGAACTTAAGAAGAGTATTCTTGAGGAAGGACATCGTAGTGGCCTGAGTATTCATCCTGGGGCTACGAAGATGTATCATGATTTGAAAAAGTTATTTTGGTGGCCGGGAATGAAAAGAGAAATTGCGAGTTTTGTTTATTCTTGTTTGACTTGTCAGAAGTCAAAGATTGAGCATCAGAAGCCGTCTGGGCTAATGCAACCGTTGGCTATTCCAGAGTGGAAGTGGGATAGTATCAGTATGGATTTTGTTTCTGGTTTACCGAGGACAATTAAGAATTTTGAAGCTATTTGGGTGATTGTTGACAGATTGACAAAATCGGCTCATTTCATTCCGATCAGAATGGATTATCCGTTAGAGAGATTAGCTGAGTTGTATATTGAGAAAATTGTAAGTTTGCATGGTATTCCGTCGAGTATTGTTTCGGACAGAGATCCTAGATTTACATCGAAGTTCTGGGAAGGTTTGCAGAGGGCTTTGGGAACTAAGCTGAGATTGAGTTCTGCATATCATCCGCAGACTGATGGTCAGACTGAGAGGACGATTCAGTCACTGGAGGATCTTTTGAGGGCTTGTGTTTTGGAAAAGGGAGGTGCTTGGGATTGTTATTTACCTTTGATTGAGTTTACCTACAACAATAGTTTTCATTCGAGCATTGGTATGGCACCGTTTGAAGCTTTGTATGGTAGGAGATGTCGGACACCTTTATGTTGGTATGAGTCCGGTGAGAGTGCTGTGGTTGGACCGGAGATTGTTCAACAAACTACGGAAAAGATTAAGATGATTCAGGAGAAGATGAGGATTGCTCAGAGTCGTCAGAAGAGTTATCACGACAAGAGGAGGAAGTCACTTGAGTTTCAAGAGGGAGATCATGTGTTTCTTCGTGTTACTCCGATAACTGGGGTTGGTCGAGCTTTGAAGTCGAAGAAGTTGACACCTCGATTTATTGGTCCTTATCAGATTTTGGAGAGGATAGGGGAGGTAGCCTATCGTATCGCTTTACCGCCGTCACTTGCGAATTTGCATGAGGTTTTTCATGTGTCTCAGTTGAGGAGGTACATTCCTGATCCGTCGCATGTGGTCCAAGTAGATGATGTACAGGTGAGAGATAACCTGACTGTTGAAACATCACCTATGAGGATCGAGGATCGAGAGTTGAAGCAGTTGCGGGGTAAAGAGATTGCTTTGGTAAAGGTAGCTTGGGGAGGACCAGCAGGTGGCAATGTGACTTGGGAACTTGAGAGTCAGATGAAGGAGTCTTATCCAGAGTTATTCGCTTGAGGTATGTTTTCGAGGACGAAAACTCTTTTAGTGGGGGAGAGTTGTAACACCCCGATAAAATATGATAATTATTTAATTTAAGTTTAATAGTATATTATGATGATAATATGAATGAGAGAGTATTATTTTTCAAAATAAAAGATAAACCATTCATATATATTATTATTAGTATATTTATTAATTTAATTAAATAATTGGAATATTATTGGATTATTATTATTGGAATAATAAAGTTGGAATTGGAACGATTTTTGGAATCAGTAAAGAGTCCCATTTAGTAAAAAGGTTTTTACACGTGAAAACAGAGAAGCGACTAAAAAGTGGAAAAAGGGCAAAAAGGAAGAACAAGAGAAAAAGGGTTGAAGAAGGGAAAAGCTTGAAGTTAAAGGATTTGCCGGATTAACTCAGTTAAGGGGGGAAATCCTTATTATTATGGGTTAGTATGATTGGGTCAATGGGTAGGAACATGTTTTAGGTTGAAATCCTTAATTGGCTTGAATTGGAATTATTAGGTTTTGATAAATACCCTTGAATTGTGATAAATAAATTACGTTACAACTGTGAATGAATCTATATTTGGATGAGTCGTAATTTTCTGGACGTGTAGCTTTTTACGGAATCGAAATCGGAGGTCCGGAAGTCCTCCAACGGCGAAAAATGCGGGTAATTCTGCATTCTGTTAGTTGTTAGCGCAGGAACAGCTTTCTGTCTTGCGTTAACCGGTTAACCCAGGGCGTTAACCGGTTAACACTGTTATGATAATTAAAAAAAATTAATTTCTGTCTTGCGTTAACAGGTTAACCCAAGGCGTTAACCGGTTAACACTGTTGAAATACTGTTAGAATTGCATTCTGTCTTGCGTTAACAGGTTAACCCAGGGCGTTAACCGGTTAACACTGTTGAAATACTGTTAGAATTGCATTCTGTCTTGCGTTAACAGGTTAACCCAGGGCGTTAACCGGTTAACACTGTTGAAATACTGTAAAATTTGTATTCTGTCTTGCGTTAACGGGTTAACCAATTGCGTTAACAGGTTAACACTGTTTGAAAAGTGAAAAATTGATATTTAAATATTGTGTACGTTTTGGAATTGAATTATGTGTACATATTGTATGGGCTTGGCTAGGAAATGTGCCATACGCGTATGGGCATGAGGCATACGTGTATGGGCAGAAGTTGATTTTTCTGAGCTGTTGTTGTGCAGTTTTGGTTGTTTCAGCTGAGTGATGTAATTTAGCTGATGTATGATATAGTAGGGATCATTTCCCGTTGTTTTGAGCAGTATAGGTATTAGTAGAGTGTGCTAATACTGTGATTTATTATTTGGCATGACATGATATGATTCTGTGATAAATATGCTGATGATGTATGATGGTATGTATAATGCTGTGAATATATCTATTATGTATGCAATTGTGGATGGACTGTTTATGGCTTAGAGTGTGAGCATATGTCCATTGTGGATTGTTGTTGATGTTTGCATGCTAGGTGATTTAGCGTGCATAGCATAGCCTTTATGGTGGTAGCTAATTCCCATGGTGAGGAATTAGTGAGGGAGTCACTAGGTCTCAAATGAGTGGGACTAGTGAGCTTGGTAGCCGTATCTAGGTTTGATCGGTGAGGTTGAACTATGTGTTCACGAATAGTCGGTACCGCATGCATGGAGTCTCATTTCATAATGTATGTATGGCGTATAATATGAATGGATGTATTCCAATATTATACGTGTGTTTGTGTTTGTGTTGAGTATGATTATGAGTTGATGTTGCCGTTGCTGAATGTGTGATATGATTAGGGTGATGAATGTGTTAATTTACTTAGCATTACATGATATTTTATAATGCTTATTATATCGATTGAGGAACTCACCCTTACAACTATGTTTCAGGTAACGAGCAGTGATTGAGTAGAAGCTAGTGCTTGGAGTCTAGTGTAGTTCCTTAGTGGGTCATGCTCTGGTATATGTAACATCGGGACGGGATGTTTTACTTTGTTTTCATTTTTGGTTGTTGAACAATTTTACATGAAATGTGTTACATGGTTTGCATGTTGTTAGATTTCTATCCGCTGCGAATTGTGCAATGTTTTATTTTGATTAATAAATGAGCATGACAAGTTATTTTGGTGAATGGTGTGAAGTGTCAAGTGTGACACCCTGAAATTGCATATCTACTCTGATTCATATTTTGTTGTTTTAATTAATTATTGGGGTATTTTAGAAGGGTGTTACATTAGTGGTATCAGAGCATAGTCGGTCGAATCGAGTCGTAATTATTCTGTTTCCCGGTATGTGATAGGTGTTGTGTAACCCTATCAGTACTTATTGTTTTAGCTTGTTGGGTTTTCAGAATAGAGATGGCTGGAAGAGGTAGAGACGATGCTGCGATTTCTGAGGCTCTGGGTATGCTAGCTGGAGTACTTGGAGGGAATCCGAATGTTGTGGGATTGGGAGTTGCTCGTCAACTGAGTGAGTTCCAGAAGAACAATCCTCCAATGTTCAAGGGAGCATACGATCCAGATGGTGCTCAGAAGTGGTTGAAGGAGATCGAGAGGATCTTCCGAGTGAATGAGTGTGCCGATAACCAGAAGGTCAGGTTCGGTACGCATATGCTGTCAGAGGAAGCAGATGATTGGTGGGTTGCTGCCCGCACTGAGTTGGAAGCTGCTGGGAGTGCTGAGATCACTTGGGCGGTGTTCAGAGAGAGATTCCTGAGGAAGTACTTTCCAGAGGATGTCAGAGGAAAGAAAGAGATAGAGTTCTTAGAATTGAAGCAGGGCAACCGGTCTGTTACTGAGTATGCTGCTAAGTTCACAGAGCTGTCGAAGTATTACACTCCCTATGATGAGGCTACTGGGGAATTTTCAAAATGTGTGAAGTTTGAGAACGGGTTACGTCCCGAGATCAAGCAGGCTATTGGGTATCAGCGGATTAGAGTGTTTTCTGACTTGGTTGACTGTTGCAGGATTTTTGAACAGGATACCAAGGCCAGAGCGGAGAGCTATCAGCAGAGGGTTGATAGGAAAGGCAAGAATCAGAATGATCGTGGGAAGCCGTATGCAGCTGGCAAAGGCTTCCAGAGACAGAGTGGGATGAAGAGACCTAGTGGGGGAGACTCCAGTGCCCCTGCTAAGTGTTACAGATGTGGTCAGGCTGGACATCGTATCCATGAGTGTACCAGTACTGAGAAGAAGTGTTTCAAGTGTGGCAAAGGTGGTCACTTGGCTGCAGAGTGCCGGTTGAAGACTATGACTTGTTTCAACTGTGGATAGGTGGGTCATATCAGTCCACAGTGTCCTAAGCCGAAGAAAGAGAACCAGTCGGGAGGCAAGGTCTTTGCTTTATCGGGTTCTGAGACTTCTGCAGATGATCGTTTGATCCGAGGTACGTGTTATATTAATGGCTTTCCTCTTGTAGCTATTATTGACACAGGTGCGACTCATTCCTTTATATCTTTGGATTGTGCTGTGAAACTTAAATTAGAGATATCTGAGATGCATGGGAGTATGGTGATTGATACTCCTGCGAAGGGTTCAGTGACTACTACTTCAGTTTGTTTAAATTGCCCTTTGAGTATTTTTGGTAGAGACTTTGGGATGGACCTCGTGTGTCTTCCACTAGTGCAGATTGATGTTATCATGGGTATGAACTGGTTGGTGTTTAACCGAGTTTATATCAACTGTTTTGATAAGACTGTGATCTTTCCTGAGATTGAGGAAGGAAAGAGTTTGTTTCTATCAGCAAGGCAGGTGAATGAGGCAGTAGCAGATGGGACAGAGTTGTTTATGCTGTTAGCGACTTTGGAGGCTAAAGATAAACTGGCGATTTGCGATCTAGCCGTGGTGTGTGATTTTCCTGATGTGTTTCCTGAAGAAGTGAATGAATTACCGCCAGAGCGTGAAGTTGAGTTCTCGATTGATTTGGTACCTGGTACTAGGCCGATATCGATGGCTCCGTACCGTATGTCTGCTGTTGAGTTAACTGAATTGAAGAGTCAGCTGGAAGATCTGTTGGATAAGAAATTTATTCGTCCGAGTGTGTCACCGTGGGGCGCACCAGTGTTATTGGTTAAGAAGAAAGAAGGTACGATAAGGTTGTGTGTGGACTACAGGCAACTGAATAAAGTGACGATCAAGAATCGGTATCCTTTGCCGAGGATTGATGATTTGATCGATCAGTTGGTTGGTGCGAGTGTGTTCAGCAAAATAGATTTGAGATCGGGGTATCATCAGATACGTGTGAAAACTGAGGATATTCAGAAGATTGCTTTCAGAACAAGGTATGGACATTATGAGTATTCTGTAATGCCTTTTGGTGTGACTAATGCGCCTGGGGTATTTATGGAGTATATGAATAGGATTTTCCATCCGTACCTAGACAAGTTTGTTGTGGTGTTTATTGACGATATTTTGGTGTATTCGAAATCTGAAGAAGAGCATGCTGAACATTTGAGAGTGGTTTTAGGAGTTCTACGAGAAAAGAAGTTATTTGCTAAACTGTCCAAGTGTGAATTTTGGTTAGAAGAGGTTAGTTTTCTTGGTCATGTGGTTTCAAGAGGTGGTGTTGCTGTTGATCCTTCTAAGATAGAAGCGGTATCTAAGTGGGAAGCTCCGAAGTCAGTTTTTGAGATAAGGAGTTTTCTTGGACTTGCAGGTTATTATAGGAAATTCATTGAGGGATTTTCTAAGTTGGCATTACCGTTGACGATGTTGACTAGAAAGGGGCAAGCGTTTGTTTGGGACTCAAAATGTGAAGAAGGTTTCCAAGAGTTAAAGAGAAGGTTAACTACTGCTCCTATTCTGATATTACCAAGTCCGTCGGAACCATTTGAGGTTTACTGTGATGCTTCATTGTTGGGTTTGGGTGGGGTTTTGATGCAAAATAAGCTGGTTGTAGCTTATGCTTCGAGACAACTGAAGGTTCATGAGAGGAACTATCTGACACACGATTTAGAGTTGGCAGCTGTGGTATTTGTTCTGAAGTTATGGAGGCATTACTTGTACGGGTCAAGATTTGAGGTTTTCAGTGACCATAAAAGTTTAAAGTATTTGTTTGATCAGAAAAAGCTGAATATGAGACAGAGGAGATGGTTAGAGTTTCTGAAGGATTATGACTTTGGTTTGAATTACCATCCGGGTAAAGCAAACGTAGTGGCTGATGCATTGAGTCGGAAATCATTGCATATGTCTATGTTAATGGTTAAGGAATTGGATTTAATTGAGCAGTTTAGAGACTTGAGTTTGGTGTGTGAGAGTACTCACAATAGTGTTAAATTGGGAATGTTGAAGTTAACGAGTGGTATTCTGGATGAGATTAGAGAGGGTCAGAAATCCGATGTGCTTTTGGTTGATAAGTTGACTCTAGTGAATCAAGGTCAAGGTGGTGAATTCAGAGTTGATGAGAATGGTGTTTTGAAATTTGGTAATCGGGTGTGTATTCCGGATGTTACCGAACTTAAGAAGAGTATTCTTGAGGAAGGACATCGTAGTGGCCTGAGTATTCATCCTGGGGCGACGAAGATGTATCATGATTTGAAAAAGTTATTTTGGTGGCCGGGAATGAAAAGAGAAATTGCGAGTTTTGTTTATTCTTGTTTGACTTGTCAGAAGTCAAAGATTGAGCATCAGAAGCCGTCTGGGCTAATGCAACCGTTGGCTATTCCAGAGTGGAAGTGGGATAGTATCAGTATGGATTTTGTTTCTGGTTTACCGAGGACAATTAAGAATTTTGAAGCTATTTGGGTGATTGTTGACAGATTGACAAAATCGGCTCATTTCATTCCGATCAGAATGGATTATCCGTTAGAGAGATTAGCTGAGTTGTATATTGAGAAAATTGTAAGTTTGCATGGTATTCCGTCGAGTATTGTTTCGGACAGAGATCCTAGATTTACATCGAAGTTCTGGGAAGGTTTGCAGAGGGCTTTGGGAACTAAGCTGAGATTGAGTTCTGCATATCATCCGCAGACTGATGGTCAGACTGAGAGGACGATTCAGTCACTGGAGGATCTTTTGAGGGCTTGTGTTTTGGAAAAGGGAGGTGCTTGGGATTGTTATTTACCTTTGATTGAGTTTACCTACAACAATAGTTTTCATTCGAGCATTGGTATGGCACCGTTTGAAGCTTTGTATGGTAGGAGATGTCGGACACCTTTATGTTGGTATGAGTCCGGTGAGAGTGCTGTGGTTGGACCGGAGATTGTTCAACAAACTACGGAAAAGATTAAGATGATTCAGGAGAAGATGAGGATTGCTCAGAGTCGTCAGAAGAGTTATCACGACAAGAGGAGGAAGTCACTTGAGTTTCAAGAGGGAGATCATGTGTTTCTTCGTGTTACTCCGATAACTGGGGTTGGTCGAGCTTTGAAGTCGAAGAAGTTGACACCTCGATTTATTGGTCCTTATCAGATTTTGGAGAGGATAGGGGAGGTAGCCTATCGTATCGCTTTACCGCCGTCACTTGCGAATTTGCATGAGGTTTTTCATGTGTCTCAGTTGAGGAGGTACATTCCTGATCCGTCGCATGTGGTCCAAGTAGATGATGTACAGGTGAGAGATAACCTGACTGTTGAAACATCACCTATGAGGATCGAGGATCGAGAGTTGAAGCAGTTGCGGGGTAAAGAGATTGCTTTGGTAAAGGTAGCTTGGGGAGGACCAGCAGGTGGCAATGTGACTTGGGAACTTGAGAGTCAGATGAAGGAGTCTTATCCAGAGTTATTCGCTTGAGGTATGTTTTCGAGGACGAAAACTCTTTTAGTGGGGGAGAGTTGTAACACCCCGATAAAATATGATAATTATTTAATTTAAGTTTAATAGTATATTATGATGATAATATGAATGAGAGGGTATTATTTTTCAAAATAAAAGATAAACCATTCATATATATTATTATTAGTATATTTATTAATTTAATTAAATAATTGGAATATTATTGGGTTATTATTATTGGAATAATAAAGTTGGAATTGGAACGATTTTTGGAATCAGTAAAGAGTCCCATTTAGTAAAAAGGTTTTTACACGTGAAAACAGAGAAGCGACTAAAAAGTGGAAAAAGGGCAAAAAGGAAGAGCAAGAGAAAAAGGGTTGAAGAAGGGAAAAGCTTGAAGTTAAAGGATTTGCCGGATTAACTCAGGTAAGGGGGGAAATCCTTATTATTATGGGTTAGTATGATTGGGTCAATGGGTAGGAACATGTTTTAGGTTGAAATCCTTAATTGGCTTGAATTGGAATTATTAGGTTTTGATAAATACCCTTGAATTGTGATGAATAAATTACGTTAAAACTGTGAATGAATCTATATTTGGATGAGTCGTAATTTTCTGGACGTGTAGCTTTTTACGGAATCGAAATCGGAGGTCCGGAAGTCCTCCAACGGCGAAAAATGCGGGTAATTTTGCATTCTGTTAGTTGTTAGCGCAGGAACAGCTTTCTGTCTTGCGTTAACCGGTTAACCCAGGGCGTTAACCGGTTAACACTGTTATGATAATTAAAAAAATTAATTTCTGTCTTGCGTTAACAGGTTAACCCAGGGCGTTAACCGGTTAACACTGTTGAAATACTGTTAGAATTGCATTTTGTCTTGCGTTAACAGGTTAACCCAGGGCGTTAACCGGTTAACACTGTTGAAATACTGTTAGAATTGCATTCTGTCTTGCGTTAACAGGTTAACCCAGGGCGTTAACCGGTTAACACTGTTGAAATACTGTAAAATTTGTATTCTGTCTTGCGTTAACAGGTTAACACTGTTTGAAAAGTGAAAAATTGATATTTAAATATTGTGTACGTTTTGGAATTGAATTATGTGTACATATTGTATGGGCTTGGCTAGGAAATGTGCCATACGCGTATGGGCATGAGGCATACGTGTATGGGCAGAAGTTGATTTTTCTGAGCTGTTGTTGTGCAGTTTTGGTTGTTTCAGCTGAGTGATGTAATTTAGCTGATGTATGATATAGTAGGGATCATTTCCCGTTGTTTTGAGCAGTATAGGTATTAGTAGAGTGTGCTAATACTGTGATTTATTATTTGGCATGACATGATATGATTCTGTGATAAATATGCTGATGATGTATGATGGTATGCATAATGCTGTGAATATATCTATTATGTATGCAATTGTGGATGGACTGTTTATGGCTTAGAGTGTGAGCATATGTCCATTGTGGATTGTTGTTGATGTTTGCATGCTAGGTGATTTAGCGTGCATAGCATAGCCTTTATGGTGGTAGCTAATTCCCATGGTGAGGAATTAGTGAGGGAGTCACTAGGTCTCAAATGAGTGGGACTAGTGAGCTTGGTAGCCGTATCTGGGTTTGATCGGTGAGGTTGAACTATGTGTTCACGAATAGTCGGTACCGCATGCATGGAGTCTCATTTCATAATGTATGTATGGCGTATAATATGAATGGATGTATTCCAATATTATACGTGTGTTTTGTGTTTGTGTTGAGTATGATTATGAGTTGATGTTGCCGTTGCTGAATGTGTGATATGATTAGGGTGATGAATGTGTTAATTTACTTAGCATTACATGATATTTTATAATGCTTATTATATCGATTGAGGAACTCACCCTTACAACTATGTTTCAGGTAACGAGCAGTGATTGAGTAGAAGCTAGTGCTTGGAGTCTAGTGTAGTTCCTTAGTGGGTCATGCTCTGGTATATGTAACATCAGGACGGGATGTTTTACTTTGTTTTCATTTTTGGTTGTTGAACAATTTTACATGAAATGTGTTACATGGTTTGCATGTTGTTAGATTTCTATCCGCTGCGAATTGTGCAATGTTTTATTTTGATTAATAAATGAGCATGACAAGTTATTTTGGTGAATGGTGTGAAGTGTCAAGTGTGACACCCTGAAATTGCATATCTACTCTGATTCATATTTTGTTGTTTTAATTAACTATTAGGGTATTTTAGAAGGGTGTTACAACCTTCGCCGATGGTGATGGAACACATGAACACCAGCGACCTCACATACTCCATCTCTAAATGAATCCAACGACACATAATCTCCACTCCGATGCGAACCGAATCGCAAGTCGAACGAGACCTAGCAACCGATAGGAAAATGGAAAGAAAGGAAGGCAAGGCGAATCAAAGACATTACTCTGAATCGCAATCCAAATCCAGGTATAATCTTGAATCTTCACTTTTCTCAGATGTTTGCGCTTCTCCTTCTTATCGTTGCGCTCGTATGTTGTTGACTTTGTAGGGCTTGGATTTGAATTTTTTTCCATTGTGCGTCGATCTCCATTTGTTGTTTAGATTTGTAGTGGTTGATGTGGAGTTGTTACGATGTATTGAATCCCAGGGATCGAAGGAATCGCGGGGAAGAAGGATTCGAAGGTTTAGTAGGTTGCGTTCTTTCAGAAAGGTTGAAGCGGTTGATAAGGAGCGATGGTGGTTGAGGAGAGGTTGATGAAGCGCGAAGGTGGTTGAAAGGATGTGGACGGTGGCGCGACGGCAGAAGAAAGGATGTTGATGGTGGCACGACGGAGGGAGAAAGGATATGGATTGTGGCGTATTGAATCACAAGATTGCGGGAATTTATGGTGGTGGTTATGGAGGATTGAAGAAAAAGTTTGTTATCGGTGGAAAGAAAAATGGAAGAGTGAGGAAGAAGAATTATGGAAAAAGAATTGAAGGGGGCCAAAATTTGTTGCTAATCAAGGTATTTATAGAATTTGAAGCTTACGTTTCTGGATATTTCAATGTTGTTTTGCCTTTGCTGCATTCTGCTTGCGTTTCATTTCTAACTTGAATGTGTTTTCACTTGCCACTGCATTTTGGTTGCAACCTTTGTATTGCTATGTTGCCGCTGCGTTTCTGCCATTTTGGCCTTGGCTGTTGCCGTTTTGGATTGCGTTGCGCGTTTTTGACTGCAACCTTCATGTTATTATCGTTACCGATATGGTGTACTGCATACTAACTTGCACATTTTTCCTTTCCAATTTCTTCTTTTCATTATTTCATTCAAATGGATGGATTAGTTGGTTTATGAACAAATTGTGAATTGTAATGTTAATGGATCTAAGTGGATTATTGAAAAATGAAATTGGATATGGTTTAGTATATTTGGATAAAAGAGAAAATGGATAATGGAATTGGTTAAATGGATTTTGGTTTTTGGTTAATGGTTAAGTGGGCTAAAAAAAAGAATGGGCTTATTTATCTTTCAATGACCATGGCCCTTCAAAAAAGACAATTCTATCAATAAAAAAATGGAATTCTAAAATCAAATTTGAAATTAAAAAAATTAAAAAAGGTTAGTGATTTCTAAAATTAATTTGATAAACGAAATACAATGTCCTTAAAAATCAATTCGAATTTCAAAGGTCGTCTTGAACCTCCAAGGGTCAATTTGGAGTCAAAATCAACCTTGAGATTAAAATTAATTTGAAAAGGAGATATGACACCATGATGCAATGATGAATGCAATGACAAAATCCGAAGATCGGATCGAACCTTGGTTGAAATGAATGAATGAATATATGCCATAAGAAGCATGTAACCAAGAATTAAATGGCTGGCTTAAAATGGACCTAGATCCAAGAATACAATGAGGTATGAAACCCAATGAGCACCTGGTTAACGAAATATGTGGAGAACCCTGATTATCAAGGCATGATCAGGCTTGATCAAATGCCTTCAAATCAAACAATTTCCCATGCAAGTGAAATTGCCCACCAATGCTGTAAACCAAGGGACTAGGGTCTGATTGCCCGATCCACCTCAACTTGTTGATGAACCCTAGTATCCACTAGGTGCAAGCACAACTCCATAACTTCGAGTTACCTATCTCCTTGTGTTGAACCATGCTTATGCAAATGAGATGAATACTTAAGATGATATGCAAATGTTTGGTATTAGTGACATATATGAATATTGTGAAGGGTAGGGAAAATTTTGGGGTATGACAAGTTGCATCTCAGTTGACTCTATAAGAAAACTCAGGTCTTCATGTGATTAAAAGAAGATATAGGCTCAGGATCTGACAGTGACCTATCCGAGTCACCTTGGACTTCGTGTTTTGACTAGTCTTCAAGTTCTGATCAGCAGAGTCATACTTCTTCAAAGTTTGGTATTCAGAGGCATATTTCTTTTGACTTTGGTCTTTCAATATTGACCTCTTCAGAGTTTGATCTTTAGAAGTTAACTTCTGATCCTTCAGATTCTGATCTTTAAGCTTCTCTTTAGACGTTTAACATCAGAACCAATACTTAGTTTGTTCCTGAAAATTTAGTATATGGTCATACACACTTGAACAAACATTAGTATACCTAATTTTTCTTTAAATACTTTATTATCGTCAAAATCTAAGAGATATGGTACAAACCAATTTTGTCCCAACAATCTCCCCCTTTTTGATGATGACAAACACAAGTATTTAAGAACAATGGTTGTTAATTTAATAAAAAAAGTTGATTGCAGGGTCTGAGGTTTGTAAGCTCCCTCGGAGTCTAATAGTCCATGGGGTGAAATTTTTTAAGCCCCCCTTAAGTTATATACATGTTAATTAAATTTAAACATTAAAGCATAAATGACAATTCTTCAGAATTTAAGGAAAAAATAATAACGGTCAGATTCATGAGCTTAAATACTTATATATTTACTCCCTCTTTTGTCACCAACAAAAAAAGGAAATAGAAAAGATACTGAAGAAAACATTTTAAAAACTCAAAACAGAATATCCAGAAGCACAAAGAGCTTAAAATTCAATCCACGGATTTCAATGTTTGGGATTTTATCAAATATGGATAAAAATGAAGTCGTGTTTATTTCTCCCCCTTTGTTAAAAAAAAATTGAAATCTTTTGAAAGCAAAATCACTTAAAAATGAAATGATGTTAAAATATGGATAGAATGGTTGAGAACAATTTCTTCAATTCTCGAGATGGTCAAGGTAGGATGTGACAACTGAGCATTTGAGAGAAACAATGCAGTCAAAGTTTTGGTGATGTACTTGAAAACCAAGGTCATATTTCTCTATATGTCCATTGGTGCACAATAATCAACATTGATCTAGCTTTATCCCAAGGCCACTGAAGGAGAATTGCCATCCAAGGCGCAGCGGAATTTAAAAATTTCTCCATTTAGTGATCCTTATGAATGGGCATGATCAGTGATAGAATCGTTACCTCTTGTGGCGATTCAAACCTTTGGTGCAGATCTCTTGTAACGATCAAAACCTTGGATACAAATCCACGGAGCGATCACGAACGTTGAACGATGACAACGTCTCTACTCAGTCCACACGAACGGATTCCTTCAATCTCAGTGCTAGCTGGTACGAATGAAGGCTTTGAGTGAGAGAGAGAGAGGGAAACGAAACTCCAAGTCTTCACTTGAGTTTAAGTCTGAGTGGAGTGACAATGCTTCTACCCAAGGGTTCTATTTATAGAACCACTTGTGTGGGCTTCAAGCTAAAAAGCCCACTTAAGTGTATTTTGGCCCATATCTCATAATATGCCAAAATCACTTAAGTATTTGGTACCTTACCATATTTCGTATTCCACTTAAGTGCACCGTACCTTACGATGTTCCTTAGTTACTCTATCTCTCATCAATCCGTCCTTTGTGTGTGACCCTGTAGGTTTTCGCGACGTTGGCAATTATATTAAATCACACATTTAACATAATAAACTGTGAGCGGTATCTAGCAACACATCACTGCTACCCAAGTCACAAAAATGTCATGTGATATGACAAAACCTCCTGTGATAATAATTATGTGTATAATTACCCCTTTGCCCTTATGTCTATATTGAACACAAGGTATAGACCGTGTCACCCTTGTCCAGTTCAATATTGGGCCGATAGATATTTATCCTGTTATGCAGGATGGGAAAATTCCATCTAGGACACTCATGTCCCTCAGCATGCTTTGTGGAGTACCCATCAACTGTCTTTATGGTTATCCAGTTACGAACAACATTGGATCAGCAATAAAGCACCCGACTCTATATCTAGGCTCCATAGTGGTTTCAGGTCGAAGAGTGGTATACACTATTATCACCATGAGAATAACTTATGACACTTTGCATAACTTTCTATATGGTATTCTCATAGCGGGTCAATCCGGTATAAATATTACTCTTAATATTCATACCTATGTTTAAGACTTGATAACTCTTTATTCATGATCCATGAGATGTGATCATCAGTCTACAAACATAATAGTCTTAATGCTTTAATGTTATCCCACTTCACAATAAAGCTCGACTACAGATACTTTAAGAATAGTGTCCTTATGTTTAATGTGGTCTCATGATCAAGTCACACTTGATGCATTAAACGGACTAGCTATTCTAGGGACTTTATTAAACAACCGTAATAAAGAAAATGCCTTTTATTATTAATAAATAATTAGATACAAGTACCAAAAGTATTGGCCTCTAGGGCTTACACCAACAATCTCCCACTAGCACTAGAGCCAATCAGGCATACCCCTAATGCACATTGATCTAGTATGGCCATCATGCTTCTGCTGCGCAAGAGGCTTTGTTAGTGGGTCAGCAATATTGTCAAGTGTTGGTACTCTACATATTTTCACATCTCCTCTATCTATTATCTCTCGAATGAGGTGATAACGCCTGAGTATGTGTTTGGATCATTGGTGAGATCTAGGCTCTTTAGCTTGTGCGATAGCACCATTGTTATCACAATAGAGACCAATGGGATCCACAATGCTAGGGACTATGCCAAGTCCACTAATGAACTTTTGATCCAAACAACTTCCTTTGCTGCACTTGAGGCAACAATATACTCGGCCTCGGTTGTAGAATCAGCAACTGTATCTTGCTTTGAACTTTTCAAGCTCACAGCGCCACCATTTAAGCAAAACACATAACCATTGGAATCATTCATATTAAAGCGTCTCAGCACTTTGTCTATGTACTCTGACTTAGGACAAGCAGTTTTCGTGATCTATCGCTATAGATTCTGATTCCTAATATATAGGCTGCTTCACCTAGGTCCTTCATAGAAAAACATTTCCCTAACCAAGTCTTTACTTGTTACAGGGTAGGGACATCGTTTCCAATGAGTAATATGTCATCTACATATAATACCAGGAAAACGATCATGCTCCCACTAACCTTCTTGTAGATACAAGGCTCATCTTCGTTCTTGATGAATCCATATTGTTTTACCGTTTCATCAAAACGAAGATTCCAGCTTCTGGAAGCTTGCTTCAATCCATAGATTGATCTTTGTAGCTTACATATCTTTTGGGCTTCTTCTGGTATGTCAAATCCTTCAGGCTATGTCATGTACACATCCTCAAGAAGATTTCCATTAAGGAAAGCAGTTTTGACATCCATCTGCCATATTTCATAATCATGATATGCAGCGATAGCAAGTAAAATCCGAACAGATATAAGTTGTGTTATGTTACCAGCAAAGTCATATTCCTAAGTCTTCCAATCAAGCTCTTCTCAAAATAGATACTATGGGCAAGTTGTCCAAGAAATATGAGGAGGGAGGAGACACATAAGAGATTAGCAAGGCTATTCTGAAAACCAGTGATGCTGAAGGGAAGAGACAAAGAAAAAATAGGCTTAAGAAATTTGAAGGTTCAAAGTCACAAACTAGTTCATCTTCTGGAGCTTTTGTGGTAGGAAGAACTTTAATCTCAAAGATGAAGACCCTCAATAGGAAGAAGGATCCAGGTGGTGACATTGATTCAAACACTGAGGAGGACTAGATAAACTTCCTCATAATGGGAGGTTTTAATCCTAATGTAATCTAAGAGTTGTAGCATTTGTAGTGCATCTGTTTTCTTTTAAGAATGACTTTTTGGATTTGTAATAATTTCTTAATCAATAGTAACAAATCCTTTTCCCATTGCATTTATTTTAGATTCACTTTCCATTAACATCCTTTAGAGTGAGCCACCAAAATAGATGTTTAGGAGAAGTTTTCAACCATTTCATCCATTTTTTGTGTTGTGTATGTGTGTTAAGAGTGATTTAAAAAAATTAATCACATAATCATCAAAAAGAATGACTAAGGGGCATCAGGGCATTATTTTATTTTACCTAAGTAAATAACTTCCAAATGTTACACAAACTTTTTTTACAACAGTAATATTATATGACAGAGGTCACACTTATTTTCCTTAACAACAAACACTTGGTTACACCCATCAATATAACTCAGAGTCCACTAGACAGAAAATTCCCAGAGGAATTTTGACTTAGGACCTTTTGAACTAGAAGACCTTCTCACTCAGAGGACTAACTGGTTCAGAGTCAAATGACTAGAATCACATATTAATTAGAAATTAAATACTCAATAGGTACAAAGGTTTTAGTTCGAGTAAATAAAAAGTTAATGAAAAATGGGTTTAAGCCACGATATTCAAACACAATACATCATTAACCAACAATTATTATCCAACAGCTAAGAAACCAAGTGTAGAAGACCTTTCATATTCATGACACATAAGTGGATAGGTGTAAAACAATTTTTCCACTTATATACTATCAGAGACAACTAATCATATTTTGAGCATCAAAGGCTAATTTGCTTCAGAGGCTACTATTCATCAGAAGCTAGTTCAGAGCTTCTAATCACGGTAGCTTCTCACTGTCATACCCCAATTTTGTCCGGGAATATTTAAATTTTTGTAAAATCGATTTCATTTTTAATTTGCATCATATGCACAACATGACACGCATTCCATCATAAATAATAACTAAAATATCAGTCAGAATAAATTTATTAAAAATACAGACAAATCAGTTGAATCATTTTTCAAGAACGTGCACAAATCAGCGGGTAAAAAGTTTCAAAATTAAAATTGCAGATGCCAGTATCATTAATCTACGGTTCATGTAGTTTAACCTGGTGTGCTCGTTGTATTTTTCAGCGGCTGTTTCGGTTGCGTTTGGACCCGCCTGAGCCTTTTAACTGGTGCAATTTTATTTCAAAATTTAAAGAAACGCTGTATTTTTTCAATAAGTATATTTTATGCTGATCATTTTGGTGTGTCCGATTTAATTTTTCGAGCAAATTTATATCTGATTTATATTTATAATCGATCACTATTTTTGTTAGGTTAATTATTCAACTAAAATAATTAGAATTTATTTAAATCAAAATATTTATTAGAAATTTTTAATAGGAAATTTTAAATAATAGTAATTGTTTTCAAAAAATAATAAAATGAAATTAACATTGGATTCCTATTTTTTTTTACTGCTGGTACATTTCCAACCGTACTGAAAATTCGGCTTGTATCACTCTCTCACGCTTCCCACACGTCCTCTCACACACTCGCTCACGTTTTCTCACTCAGTACACTCCACCTCACCTTTCCACGTTACTTTTCTCTCTCTCTGATGATAAAAAAGGAAAACAAAAATAACTTAAAAAAGGACTTTTTCTTTTTCCCAAAATGCTCACCCATTTCAATATATACTCTCTCTGTAAAAAGGAAAAGCAGAAGAAACTCTTTAACTATCCACCTCCATTAACTCCACAAAACCCACTTTCTCTCCAATGACCTCCCTGGCTGGAAAACGAAAAACTCTCACGTGACCACCGAACCGCCGCGTCCTCCTCAACCCAATCGTCATACTCCCTCCGCCTCTACATCTTCTCCCTAAATCGTCGTCGGCGATTCTCACCACCACAACACTGTGGAACTCGCCGCGAAAACATGCTCATCTCTGCCGCCGATAAAACCTCTTCCACCATCGCGTGAATAAAGTCGCGCTACCTCTCACCTCGTCACGCCACAACCAAGTCGAACGTAGTAACACGGTAATCTGGTTTCTCGCTGCACAAACCACATCTTATACGACTTACAACATCGAAACTTCAACGACAATGTTAACAACACGATGTCGGTAAATTTCAAGTTATTTCTCTTCGACTTTGTTTACATTATGTCGCTCTGATATTGTCTTCAATTTGGACTCAATTATATTGCTTGCTTGCGGTGTTTCTACTGTTACGATTTTGATTTAATTATGCGTCATTGGATTTTCGGTTATATAAGATTAGTGTTGTCAGCGTACATGTATGTGATCCATTCTTCGTGGCGTAATTTTTGAATCGATATGGTCTCATTACTATGCTGCTAGATCTTTATTTATTTATTTTGAGATCTGTAACATTTATCTACTTTTGAAAATAATTTGAGTCATGCTTGTTGATGCCTGGGTTAGTGTGTTGTTTTTGATACTGTAAAGCTTCATATCAATTTGTAAATAGTTCTGTCGAAGTTGCTGCTACTCTTTCTATTTTTATTATACTGTCATGGTGTTTGATGTTGATAATATAATGTTGAAAATATCATTTTGTTTTTTGTTTGATCGTGTTTTTTTCTCAATTTAGATTAATGTTGGACCACCTTGAATTTGGTTTCTTATGGAGATGAACCATTTTGTTCATAAGATTTAGGATTAGTAATTTAGGATTCATGATTTTGAATTGGTGTGAAAGCTTTAACCGAATGCATCCTAGTTGTATATAAAGGGGTATTATATATAATGAACAATTTGTTGAAATCAACTTAGTTTAGTTACAAAAATCTATAAGCAATCAGTTTTTTTTAAATGTGCTTAACTTATTCCAAATCCACGAATTTTCCAATTCATTTTTGTGTAGTAATTAATTTTGTTTTCTATTTTTTTTAAGAAGTTTCTCTGTGACTTGCTGTTTTGTTTTCTATTTTGAGTTTTGTAATAATTCTACAACTTTGATATATTATCGCTTTTCGATCCTTATGTACGGTACTTTGATTTCGTAGTTGCTATGAACAAACCGGTTTGGAACACGTTGTGATTTATTCATTTCAATCTTTTTTTTTATTATTAAACTAATTTGTTAATTAAAATTTTATTTAAATTAGTTAATTTAGATAATTAATTTTAATTAACTTGATTATTTGATTTAATTAAAAAATGTTGATAATTAATCTTAATTAATTTAGTTAATCAATTTAATCGAACTCTAATCAATTAATTTTGATAATTAAATGTTGATCGACCTTTTTCATTCCATTTCATCATCAATACAAAACCATTTTAAACCACTAAAATCACACAATTCTTGATTTAACATCAAGCCCATTTTCAAACACCTTTGTAAGTCGATTGCTTTAGGCATCGCCATCAACCTCACATAGCTTACTCTTGGGCTTTCTTACAATGAGACCTATTCGGTTATTGAATAATCGAGTAGATGAAGAATACACTAAAATAATCCAACTTATTCACAAAACACAAATTTAAAACCTCGATCCAATTTCGAGTATTTTCATTCAAATCAAATTAAAATACCCAATCACAATCAAACACCATTTCATTTGGAAATGAAAAGGGGGATGGCTTTGAGTTTTCAATTCCTCTCCTCGATTATTTGAATACGTGTTCTCTTACTCGGTTAGTCAAATAGTCGTCATTTCTATCCATCTAAGCACAAACAAATCGAATCATTTCATAATAAGAAACCAGAAAAGGGAGACGACTTTGATTTTTCAATTTTTCTCCTCGATTATTTGAATACAAGTTCTCTTACTTGGTTAGTCAAATAATTGTC
Source organism: Lathyrus oleraceus (assembly GCF_024323335.1). Lineage (NCBI taxonomy): Eukaryota > Viridiplantae > Streptophyta > Magnoliopsida > Fabales > Fabaceae > Lathyrus > Lathyrus oleraceus. The sequence goes on from NC_066581.1 coordinate 278,184,741, forward strand.
GTTTCTCTACAAACTCCCAAACCCCAATTAAATCAAATTATTTTAATAGAGAAATGAAAAGGGAGATGACTTTGAGTTTTCGACTTCTCTCCCCAATTGTTTGAATACGAGTTCTCTTACTCGGTTAGTCGAACAATTGTCATTTTTCTGCCAGCTCATACCGTAAGTCAAATCATTCTCAATCAAAACTATAGGAAAAGGGAGATGGTCTTGAGCCTTCGATTCCTCTCCTCAAATGCTTGGATACGAGTTGTCTTACTCAGCCATTCAAGTATCTGTCGTTTATTCTAAAAATACATTAACCATACACAAAGCTATTTTCATAATCACTCAGATGAAAAAGAAAGCGGTCTAGAGTCTTCTATTCCCTTTCCCGATTATTAGGATACGAGTTGTCTTACTCGATTATCCGAGTATTCGTCATCCATTTAAAATACCTTAATCATCATTAAGATCCTTTCACAATTAAGGATGAAAAAGAAAGCGGTCTAGAGTCTTCTATTCCCTTTCCCGACTGTTAGGATGCGAGTTGTCTTACTCGACCATCCGAGTAATCGTCATCCAACCAAAAAATATCAACACAACCAATCTATCTTTTCTCGCCCTCATGTGATCGAAACCAAACAAAACATTCAATACAATAACTCAACTCGTCACCCACGTGTGACCAAAACTCTTTTCAGAAAGAACATTGTTTAATCCTTTCTAATGCGCACAACAAACTAGGGCTTAAGCCTCCGCCGAGAGTAGACAAGCCAACGTTTAGCCTTTAGAATGCGACCTAAACATATGTTCACTAAAAGACATCAACCAACCATAGTTCCTCGAACTACGAATGCTCTGATTTCCTTATTACACCATAAGGATACGTAGGCAGGAGATTGTTGTATCTTCGCGAGCACACTAATAAAAAACCTCCCCTTTCCCTTTCTGAGGTTCCCATCTATTTCTATTTTCAATATTTTATAACCCAAATATAACAAACAAACATAAATTAACACTCGAAACGCGTATTAGAACTAAAAGGTTCCCGTTGAGTACAACGGACGTAAGGGGTGCTAATACCTTCCCCTTACGTAATCCACTCCTGAACCCGAGTATGGTTGATATGACCATTATTCCATTTCCTAAAGGTTTTATCGACATTTCCCTATCCCTTTATTGGGATGAATAAAGTTTGGTGTCGACTCTGTTCGAACAACATTTTTTCCGCGGCCATCGCGAGGAATCGTATTTTTCGAGATGCGACACTCACATTAGACTTTGATCCTCCATTCCTAAGAAAGCATTATTCTTTGAGAAAATGCATGTTCAAATTATTTTTAATAAAATCAAATCTTTCAACAGTAAGAGGCTTGGTAAATATATCAGTCCATTGATGATCAGTATCAAGGAACTATATATCTATCATACCCTTCTAAACATAGTCTCTAATAAAATGATGTTTTATTTATATGTTCTTAGTTCTAGAATGTTGAATATGATTCTTTGTCAAACTGATAGCAGAAGTATTATCACATAAAATAGGAATACTACTTCCACTATTCTGATAGTCTTCCAACTAATATTTCATCCAGAGTTGCTATGTACAATAACTTGCAGCTGAGATGTATTTTGCTTTTGTTGTAGACAAATCAATAATTGCTTGTCTTTTACTAGTCCAAGATATAAGTTTTTCACCTAAGAATTGACATATTCCACTAATGGACTTTCTCTCAATTCTATCCTTAGCATAGTCAACATAACCGAATCTAACTGGCTTATAATCTAACGATTTTTTATAAAGCAACCCTAGATTTGTCGTTCCCTTCAAATACCTAAAGATCCTATTAACAGATGTTAAATGAGTCTCTCTAGGATCTGACTGAAATCCTGCACACAGACAGACACTGAATAAAATATATAGTCTAGAAAAAGTTGTTAAATAAAGCAAAGAGCCAATCATACATCTATACAACTCCTATTTGCTCAGATTGTAGGTTAGACGCATATGAGTGTTCATGATCTTGCAATCATAAGCTTGAACTTCTTCAAAATCCCCTTTGTATATTTTGTATGATGAACATAAACTTCATCCTTGCATTGATTGATTTGAATTCCATGGAAGAACTTAAGCTCTCCTATCATGCTCATCTCAAACTCAGCATGCATTGTCTTTGAACATTATTGACAAAGGAAAGCATCAATAGAACCAAAGATAATATCATACACAAATACTTGGATAATTAAGATATCATTTTAAGTGTCTTTTTGAAGAGTGTAGTGTTTACTTGCCATTTTTGAAAATCATTTTCTAACAGAAAATTACTCAGTCTCATACCAAGCTTTGGGAGCTTATTTGAGTCCATAGAGTGATTTTTTAAGTTTGAAAACATGACCTGAGTGGACTGAATCCTCAAACCCAAGTGGAAGTTTTAGATACACTTCTTCATAAATAACTCCATTTAAAAATTCACTCTTAACATCCATTTGGTATAAAATAATATCATGATTAATAACATAAGAGATAAGTAATCTGATTGTCTCTAACCTTACAATAGGTGCAAAGGTTTCAGAGAAATTTATACATTCTTCATGAATGTAGCCTTGATCTACAAGTCTTGATTTATTTCTTACCACTTCTCGTTTCTCATTAAACTTGTTTATGAATACCCATTTTGTTTCAATAATGTTCTTCTAAAAAGTTTGGGTATCAGATCCCAGACATTATTCCTTTGGAACTGATTTAGCTATTCTTCCATTGCCATAAGTACTTAGGTAAATTGTTTTCATGGATTATAGTTCTTGCCATTTCTTGTAAAGGTATGTTCCTTCTCTCTACAACTCCATTTTTCTATGGAGTTCTAGGAGAAGAGAACTCATGGAGGATTCCACCTTTTTCACAAAAAGTTTTAAATGGCTCATTTTCAAATTCTCCTCCATGGTCACTTCTTACTTTTAAATTTTTTTTTCTTTTTCATTTTGTACTTGTATGCAGAAGATGATGAACACATCATATGATTCATCCTTAGTTCTAATGAATTTAACCAAGTCCATATGCGAACCAAAAATTATTAATAGAGATAGAAGAATTATCAATAGTACCCATACCAACGATCTTTTCTTTTTGGTTTCCTCCAAATCCCATAGTTCCTCCCTCTTTTAGAGTTAGGGTTTGGAACATATGTTTTTCTCTTTTCATATGTCGTGAGCAGCCACTGTCCAGGTCCCATGATAGCTGCCTTGCTTCTCCCTTGAAGCATATATATAGCGGAAACGATTTCAAATTTAGGTATCCATAGTCTTATAGGTTCTTTGGGGCTAGTTCTGACAAGTTTCTTCTTACTTTGTACCTTAGATCTCATATAGTAATTCTTAGGATCATTTAAGACTTTTAATTTAAAAGTTTATTGTCTTAAATGTATCTTGGCCTTTGGTTCTAAACCTTTTATAACCTTGTATCTTGATGTCTTAAGTTCTAGTTTCTTCAGAACCTTTAAATTTAGAATCTTAGGTTTTGGTTTCTTCAAAACCCTTGACTCAACAGTTTTAGGTTCTGAATGGTGTAGAACCTTTGCATTGTCAGTAACAAGTACAAAATAAGAATCAAGTCCTTTATGAGCAAAGCTTCAAGAATAAGTATTTGTTGGTTTAATCAAGGTATCATACCTTGGATTAAAAGGTTTTTGAGTAACCAAGATCTTCTCCTTTACTTCTACTTACACCATAAATCATGGATGTAAGTTTAGTTATGTTAAAGCCAGCTATGATAAACTCTTAAAGAGTCATTTCATGCTCACCAAAGAGTTTATCAGACATTTCTTTTACTATAGTAATATGATCTCTCTCTGAAGCTTCATTTTTTTAAAAAGATTTTAATTCATCTTTCAAGAGATTATATTGCCTTTTCAACATTTTAATGTGTTTGGCTTTTTCTTAACACCGACCCATAAGGTCTTGAATGAAAGTAATTAAATCAAAACGAGATATTTTAGAAAATACTTCATCCTTTTCTTCAGAATTTAAGTCAAGTTTTGTTTCAGAGGATGTAATAGCCATCAAAGAAAGATTGGCTTGTTCTTCATCCTTACTAGAATCTTTTTCATTGTCAAATTCATCCCATGTTGCCATGAGACTCTTCTTGGCCTTTGCTTCCTTAAGTTGTGGACCCCCTTCACATGTAGCACATAAATATTCGAAAATGGTTTTAGCAGTAGATAACTCATTATTCTTGATGTACTCTGAGTGAGGTAGAGCATCAACCAAAATGCCTTTAACTCTATGATTTCTATAAGTCTTTCTATGAGCAAGTGCAAGAGTTTTTTCTGTCAGTTACCATTCCTACTCCATTAACTTGAATATCAATACCATCTTCCAGAATACAACTTATCATCAAGACCTATGATATGAGTATACATCATTCCACCATTCAAACTCTGTAGAATCTCCTATGAAAGTTAGAGGTCTAGCAATATATTTATTTTTTCAGAACTACTATAATCATGATTAATAGTAGCATGAGGATTAGGAGTAACACAACTAGTTCATGAGGATCAGGTCTCATAACTGCTTTTTGACTTGACTAACGTTCACTAACGGAATGACAAACATGACAATGTTTCAAAAGTTAAAGGATCAAAGTGACACGAAAAAAATAAAAGGGACCAACCTGAACCCAAAGGTATAGTTAAGGGACAAAAATGATATTTTGCCTTTTAGTTTTTATCTTCCAATTGTATCCCCTCATTAATATTTCTAATTTACTATTTCTCTTACCTTTCATTAATGATAATTAAAATACAAGTCAATAAGGATAATTTGGTAAAATTGTTATTCTCTCTTTCATTTATCACATTTTCTTAATATGTGTGAAAGTGTCAAATATGACACATATTTTGGGACGGATGAAGTACTATTTATTTATTTTATAATTTATTACTCCCTCGGTTTTTTTTATTATAAGTCGTTTTTGACTTTTCACACGTATTAAAAATGTAATAATTATGATATAAAAAAGAGAAATTATGAAGGGTTTTACAAAATTGTCATTCATTAATGGTATTGGAAAGACAAATTAACATAATTGAGAAGAGAAAGAATAAAAAATATTTAAGGATATAATAGGAAAAATATCATTAATGATTCATTAATATTATAAAACGACTTATATTATGGTACAAAATATTTTTACAAAGCGACTTATAATAAAAAACGGAGATAGTATGCTACATACAAAAAATTTGTTTGATAAACTAATTTTCAAAATCAGTTTAGTTAAAAATAATTTTGTTAATTTGAATTTTAAAGTTATTATACTAACTTCTATAAATGAAAAATATTTTTATTATATTTTATAATTAAATTTTAAATTATATAAAATTAAATATATAATTTAGTCATTAAGTAAATTGAGACAAAATCTTTTTATAATTTTTATAAACTAAGTGAAAAATAACTTTTATCATAATTTGTTATTAAAATCATTTTTATATTTGTGATTCTATTTATTATTTTAAAAAACTAAATAATTCAAAATTTATATAAAAATATGAATAAAGTAATAAATAATTTTATTCTTACTTGATTTTTTATTTATTTTAAATTTTTGTTGAGCAGTAATTATTAATGTATTTAATTTTTGTTTTTTTACTTTTAATATTATTATAAGTTATAATTTTAATCATTATTAAAATGAAATTTATTAAACATATTTTATTTTTGGAATTAAAATAAAAAGAATGAAGAGTTTTATAAACTTTATTTTTTTAATTTATAATTGGAATTGAAATTGGTATATGAAGAGTATTATTATCATTATTATTCTTCATAACTCATAAATTATATATATTTTAAGATATTATAATTATAATAGTTTTATTAATATTTTTTAATTTGAAAAAATATGTGAGATTGACTAATAGATTTTTAGATACTATTTTGTCTATGTTGTCAAATAAATATGCTTTTTTTAATATGCATTAACGAAAATATAAGTAATATTTTTATTTAAGTATAATTTTTTAAAAATATAGCATGTGGAAGTTAATAGTAAGAAATTATATGAAAGTTAATAGTAGGAAAAGTTGAAATTTTTACAAAAATAACCCACTTTTTCAAGGAAATTCCCAAAATACCCCTGATTTCAAAAAAATCCCAAACTATCCCATTTTTAGGAGGAATCGCCAATTGAATTGGAGACTCCTCTTAAAAATTGAATGGAGGCGCCAATTGGATTGGCGCCCATGTGTAGTACTTAAGAGGAGGCGCCAATTCAATTAGGGCCTCAGTGTAAAATGCAATTTTTTTGGTAAATGGTATACGTGATAGATAAATTTGATATAGGACCAATTGATATTAATAAAATTTGTCGTTTACGACCATCGACTCTAGCATCAGTGATGATCCTTCAGCTATAAGGACACACTGGAACAGAGTGATTAGTTGGATGACTGCTGAAGCCTTTAAACTGAAGGGCCTCTTTGAGCAAGTCCGCAACGACTTCATCAGAGACGCTGAGATCAGACTACAGGAGCGCCTAGCTAGAGAAGCTGAGGAGCGAGCCCGCAAGGAAGCAGAAGAGAAAGCCAAGCAATAAGAACTACAAAGGATCAAGGAAGCTGAAGCCAAAGCTTTAGCTGATGCCGCTGCTGCCGTTGAAGCTGAAGCACAAGCCAAAGTTGCCGCTGAAGCAGAAGCACGCCTAGCTGAAGAGTCTGCCACCAGGGTAGAACCGGATGCTCTAACTCAGGGGGAGTCCTCCACCTTTGTCCCTCTGGTTCTAAAGACACTTGAAGATCTTCAGAAAGAACATAAGGAAGTCCGAGCCAGATTGGATCAACAGGATTCAATAAACGTCAACATTCAGAATCTGCTGACCCAGTTGCTCCAGAGGATGCCTCCGCCTCTAAACCCTTAGGCACCTAGGACTTGTTTATGTGTTCTTTTGCTTGTTGCTCTGATTTACTTGTTGCTTTTTGTTTTGCTTATTTTTGCTTTCTGTTCTCTAGCTATTGTTTGTTGTTTGTGTTTCTAGCATCTGTGAATATATATATTTTTTTCCTTTCATTCACTAAGTCTTTTTGATTCTGACAAAAAGGGGGAGAACTAAAAACAGCTCTGATGAAAACATATCTAACTCCTATCAGAACTCTGCAAACATTGTTTCTAATCCTTTTTAACTTAGAAATTTGCAGGAGAGTATCTAGAAACACCATATCATGGAAGGTCCGGTAAGAACTTCTGAACTTCCAGACTTATCTCAGGGGGAGCTCACTTCCATCTGATTTATAACTATTATATAAAAATTGTTTCATCTCTGAATTAAGATTGTTTTGTCATCATCAAAAAGGGGGAGATTGTAAGAACAAAATTAGTTCTACAATAGAATTCCAGGATTTTGATGATAACAAAGGATGAAACCAAAAATGGCACCCTAACAAAAAATTTCTAAGTGTGCAGGACTCTGAACAGCAACAAAGGACTCTGATCATTTTATCAGATACAAACTTTGATCAGATACAAAGTACTAGTAGATCAGACGCATCTGAGGAAGAAGTGCGCCCAAGAAGTTCTGAATCTGAGCAAAGCAAGACAGTAAAAAGAACCAGAAGCTCTAAACATCCACTGGTCTTAGTTCTGATGATCTAGAAGACTAGTACTCTGAGAAGCTCTGATGAAACTTCAACATAATCTCCCTCTGACGCATGACTCCGACATAAAGACTCTGATGAAGATTCACCAAATCCAGAAAGAGTAACGGAAAGAAATTCTCAATATGGAAAGGAAGTATTTTTAGAAAGAAGTTATTCAGGGAGACAAAATGGTTATGACAAGAAACACAGAAGTAATGACATTGAATGCTCATCAAAGACCAATATTTTGTCATCACTCCAACGGTCCTTCTCACTACTATATAAAGGACAGCCTACCTCTTTGAGAGACACAACAACAACGCATAGAAAATGTCATTCATATTTTCTCTCAACTTTTTCACGAGTTGCTGCTCATATGTGAAAACTTTTGCTCAAACTTTTTGCTGTAATACTTGCTTACTCTTAGAAGCACTTTATATTACAAATTTATTTTGCTAAATTGTTTTTGTTCCTCAAGTGACTCTACGTAGTCTGTATACTTGAGAGGACTAAGAGATCATTCTCTTAGACGTTTGGTTGTATTAATCTTTCAAGATTAGTGGATTAAGTCCTTTTTGAAGGCGAAATCACCTTGGCCGGGTGGACTGGAGTAACTTTGTTTTCTAAGCGAACTAGTATAAAATTCTGTGTGTTCTTATTTCTGAAAAAGCTTTTATTTTCTAAAACAATTCAAACCCCCCTTTCTTGTTTTTCTCACCTTCAGCTATTAGATATCTGTTAAGTAAGAAGGATGTCAAACCAAGACTTTTAAGATGGATCCTGCTCTTACAAGAATTTGACTTAGAGATAAAAGATAACAAAGGTACTGAAAACGTAGTAGTGGACCACTTATCACGAATCGAAGGGAATAAACCTGAACAAATTCCAATTAATGATGATTTCCCTTACGAATGACTCATAGCCCAAATGGAAAGTGATATGTCTGAACTAACATTAAACGATACAAAAATAGAAGAATCCGTGGAAGAAATACATGCGAATCCAACTTTGCCATGGTATGTTGATTTTGTCAACTACCTAGCTGTCAGAGTACTTCCACCGAACATATCTTACCAACAAAAGAAGAAATTCTTCCATGACCTAAAACAATACTAATTGGACGAACCTCTACTTTCCAAAAGAGGTACCGACGGTATTTTCCATCGATGTGTTCCTGAGGATGAAATAGATGATATAATTTCTCATTGTCATTCCGCTCCCTATGGAGGGCATGCAAGTACCTCAAAGACTTGTACTAAGATCCTGCAATCAGGCCTCTTTTGTCCCACTCTATGGAAAGATATCCATAACGCGGTTATAAAATGCGACCGGTGCTAACGCACTGACAACATCTCAAGACGCGATGAAATGCCACAAACAGGAATCTTAGAAGTAGAAGTCTTCGATGTATGGGGGATTGACTTCATGGGACCATTCCCAGCTTCTTTTGGTAATAAGTACATACTCGTTGTTGTCGACTATGTTTCAAAATGGATCGAGGTTGTAGCCTCTCTGACAAATGACACACGAGTAGTGATTAAGTTATTCAAGAACATTATCTTTCCCAGATTCGGTGTGCCAAAACTAGTAGTTAGTGATGGTGGCTCCCACTTCATATCGAATATCTTTGGAAAACTTCTTCTGAAGTATGGAGTCCAACACCGCGTAGCAACACCATATCATCCACAAACTAGCGGGAAAGTCAAAGTCTCGAATCGAGAAATCAAACAAGTTCTAGAGAAGACCGTAGGAATATCCAGAAAAGACTGGTCATCCAAACTAAACGAAGCTCTGTGGGCCTATAGGACGGCTTACAAAACCCCGATAGGAACCACACCCTTTAAACTAGTCTATGGTAAATCATGTCACCTCCCCGTGGAGTTAGAACACAAAGCATATTGGGCAATTAAGACCCTAAATATAAACTATACTTCCGCAGGCGAGAAACGAATTCTGGACATCCACGAATTAGAAGAGCTAAGACTGGACGCCTATGAGAATGCCAGGATATACAAAGAGCGAACCAAAAGACGGCATGACAAACGCATTTCTAGAAAGGAGTTTAACGTCGGCAACATAGTGCTACTATTCAATTCAAGACTTAAACTTTTTCTAGGAAAACTTAAATCTAGGTGGTCCGGCCCTTTCGAGATCACCAAAGTCCTCAAAAGCGGTGCGATATAAATAAAAGGTAAGAATAGTGAACCTTTTCTAGTAAGCGGGCATCGATTAAAGCACTATCATAATATTTGAAAATAGAGACTATTCGAACAGTCTCGGACTCATAGAGCTGCCCGCTCAACCCCAAACCTAGTACACCGCGACGCTATTGTCGAACTTACGACATTAAACAAAGTGCTTAGTGGGAAACAGCCCACCCTTTTTTTTGTTATCTTTGTTACAAACTATTTTCCTTCTTTGATTTTCTTCTTTATTTTTCTGCTCACCTCTTCTTGATTCTTTGTAGTCATTCTTGTTGCTTCTAGTTACTAACTTAGACATATTGGATACTGATAAACAGGAAAATTACTAACTAGTTAGTTACTTACTTTCATCATGCAACAAGTAGATACAGTTTTCAGAGGCAGAGTTCAAAGAAGGCGGTATGATTATCTAGATCTGAAGGATATGGCATTGACCATTTATTATGATGGACCTACCATGGATAAGTTAGGTATCCGAGATAGCGTCCTATTTATGTTTAACCAGCTTGGGTGGGAGAATGCAACCATTAAGAGACGGTTTGTCACTTACCGTGAACTAACCTTAGAATTCCTTAGCTCCCTGGTATACGACCCCGAGCATGGTTACAGACTTAACAAAGGGTTGATATCCTTTAGGCTGTTTAGCATGGACTTCACCTATAGCCGTCGAGACCTTGTTGGCCTCCTAGGATTCCCTAGTGGCCCTTTCGTCTTTACTACCCGCCAGGAGGAACTAATCGATGACATCGACCTAGATGACTTTAGGGGTAGCTTAACTGGAGACTCAAACCCTAACCCGAATGAGATGCACTCACAAATGATCCATAACCCTACTATCCGCTACTTCCATAAAATACTGGCCCACACCCTGTTTGGTAAGGAAGAAAACAACACCATAGTGTCCCGCGATGAACTTTTCATCTTGCTATGTGTCGATCAAGGTCGACATGTCAATATCGTGACATTCATGATGGAAAGATTTGTTCACCTTGCTAAGAACAACTGTACCCTAATAATAATAGGTGGCCTCGTAACCATGATAGCAGACGCCATCGGACTTAGACGCCCACTTTACGAGCATGTACCATTTGGAAACATCCGACCCATGGATATCAAATTTTGCCTTAACCGTAGAATCATAGGCAACCTTGGGCCGGATACTTTTGATTATCTAATCAATAACGAAGTGGTCCGACTATTTACCTTGCCTAACCATGAGAGAACGAGTGTGCACAACCGCAATAACTGGCTTTATGACTTAGATGAACACCCTATTGATCCACCTTCACCTCCCGAGACACCTCCTAAATATGAGTATATCAATGACCCTATCCATGTGGAAGAATCTGACCCTGAAACACCTCCCAACTACTATAACACAGATGAACCGGTTCCTCCATCATATGTTGATAATCTTGCCATGCTTCTCACCCGTCTGAACAATTTCCAAGATGACATCACAATTGTGAAAGAAGAGATAAAGATCATGCACTTTGATATCTTAGGCCTGATGGATATAGTCGTCGATCAGTTTCATCACCTGAACGAAGTTGTAGCTGCATTGGGACAAAACCGTGGCTAATACTACTGACCACTGATTTCTCCTACTCGCACTAAGCAATGAGGACACTGCTTTGTTTTGTGTGGGGAGGGAGCACATTTATTTTATTACCTTTGTTTAATTACTTTATTACTTTTGTTTGCTATGTTATCGTTACTATTTTTTTCCTATGTTACATTTAATTTCAATTTATTAATTCAATTTCTATTCATTTATTTATGCTTATTCATTTATTTATTTATTTTTGCATTTATGCTTTTAAATTCAATTACTCAGTCATCATACTATACTGTTATCATATGCTACTATTAAAAAAAACTGCTGCAAACTTTGATGAGAAAAATTGAAAATCAGCGTATGACGACCGTCACATATAATGTGACGCCCATCTCACAGATGTGACGACCGTCACGGATCTATGACGAACTTCACACGGCATGCAAGTGACCGTTACGAGCATCTGACCGTTGCAGACGACCGTTACGCACCCGTTGCGCGTGACGACCGTCACACCCCTGTGACGACCGTCACGAACTCCAGAGAGCTCGCCTATAAATGCATGCATTTTTCCTCTCTTATTCCTCATCAATCACCACTCTCATACCATTTTGCTCTCCATTATTCAATCCTTTACATTTTTTTCAAGCGTGTAACTCACAATATTCCATCTCACCCACCAACACCAAAAGTTTCATAAACCTTATCAATGGCCCGTCAAGAAAGAGCTACTCCCGACCTATCAACCGTCGTATTCAGAAACTGAGAAGCCAGCGAACGCCAAAGAGACAACAACCTCAAGTTCTACCAACGCTCAGTCCAAGCCACGAGGTATGTTGATATTGAATGCCTGACGGAGTTAGGACTTTTGGAGGGCGTGGAGTGGATGCTAACAAACTCTAGCTTGACGCAACTGTGTACCACACCGCAACCAACCTACGAAGCGCTGACCCTGGAATTTCTGAGTTCTTACTCCTATATCACACCCCCTGGCGCAACTCAGCATCTCACCGGAGTCGCCACATTTAGAATGTTCGGCACCGAGTATTCCCTAAATCAAACCCAGATAGCGCGAATGCTTGGTTTCAGACACGGAGAAGGAATTCACTGTTGTATCCCTGATGGATGGTCAAAGATAGCATTTCAAGTTTGGCACAACCTCACCAACATGAACGCCACGAGTTGGGATACGCTTAACGCAACATATATTCACAACCCAGCCATTAGATACTTCCACCGAGTCCTGGGGCACACAGCTTTCCTTCTTCGCTGTGTGTTTGCCCCAATTGCGTTCAATGTTACTCCTTTCCTACTAGCCAACATCCAGGCTGCGTGCATGAGAGGCAGCCAGACGTTTTGTTTTGGGGGAATCATCACCTCCATAGCATTAGGCTTGAATCTGGGAGATAGGCTCGCCAACTTGCCAGCTTTGCCAGCAGAATTCCTCGACATCGACTACTATCGCGCTTCACACCTGATCAAAGCAAGAGACGACGGGAAGTACCATCCTGTTATCAGAAATAAGGTAGTTTGAAGCATCATCATGCCAAACAGGAACCGCATAGATCCGAAAGATATGGCAAATTAGATTTTTGATCTGGATTCCCCCGAGGCAAATGAAGGAAACCCTGGTAATGGAGCAGATGAAGTCGAGGAGGAGCTTGACCGAGGCATGCCTCAACCACCTCAAGAGCACGCTGCAGAGACTTCTTCCCGAGGACAGCAGAGAAGCAAACGAAGACTTGCCTCCATGGAAAACATCTACGCCGAGATGCTGCGACACAACCAAAGAATGGAAGAACGCCAAACAGAAATTATGCAAGCGATCCAGCAAATACAACGGGATCAACACGATTATGCTAACTGGCATGATCAAGGGATGGCGGAGCTTTCAAACCAGGTGGGTGCCCTCACATATCGCGTAGATGCCATCCAGGAGTACACTCAGCATGTGGGATTGGATCCTACCCAGCGAGGAAGAGGTGAGCGCGCAAGAGCAAGAGCCAGAGCATGCAGAAGCCAACAGCGTAGCGACGAGTAGTGACATTTGTTTCTTTCTTTTTTATTTTGTATACTGTCGCATTGAGGACAATGCATTGATTAAATGTGGGAGGAAATCCTTATCACTTCTCTACTTGTTTCTATTGTTAGTATTTTCAGCCAATACAAAAATTTTTGTTTGCCCTTATCAATCATTTATACATATTTTGGCATAACAAAAATTTTCCTTAAGACTAAATGCATACCCTACGAATATATAGGATGTCTTGCAGAGGTTTTGTTAGGAAAACTGAGAAAGATCTAACAAGATTGATACCGTCCGGACACCCTAGATCCCTCACTTCTACGAGATCAGTTTGAATAACCATTATACCGACACCTTAAGTCTCCATTCTAGATTAACCCCTAGTAGTTTATACTAGCAGTTAGCATCGTCTCAAGCACAAACCACGTGGAGAACCGATGAATATAAGTGTTTGATACCTACAAATTAAGAAATTCCTTCATATTGTTGCTATCAAGAAATTGATAAACGAACCATACAAAAGGTTGCAAAGATACACAAAAAGAAGGAACAGAAACCCCAGTTGGTTGGTCTAGAGGTACCTGGTACTGGACTCGGTAGGGCGAACTACGGCTCGATCCCCCACAATCTTCAAGAAAATGGGATATAAAAAGGGGTACCGCACTAATGTACCAGACCCCCGTGCTAAGAAAAGGATCAAAGTCACTAACCGGTTACTTCACTAAGTGTGTGCGGAGGCAAAGGGCTTAATGTGATTGCGCTAGAATGAAACCGAGTGAAATAGGAACGAGAGACACTAGGTTGAGCTATAATAGCATGATTCGAGCTGGCTTGTGCAAAGGAGAGATCTACGCTAAAGCTTAATGCTCGTGTCGTCACAGTATCTTTAGTGTTTTACTTGAATATCGGCCATCTTAACAATCCACCTGACAACCACGTACGAATGGGTAATGTATTCGCGTTTAACTTTGTTTTCAAATTGTATTTGCTTGAGGACAAGCAAATATTCAAGTTTAGGGGAGTTTGATAACACGAAAATACATCAGATATTTGCCTTGATTTACACTCAAAGATCATACCATTTTAATTAATATCCCGATTATTCCGCAAGTATTCGAGTTGTTTTTGCAGGTATATAAATCTCCAAGCATTAATGAGCAAAATGAAGAAAAGGAAGAAAAAGAAGAAGAAATAGATGAGAAAGCACAGGAAAAAGCAGAAAACCAGAATGCAGAATTTGTTGATGTGACGACCGTCACAAGCTTCATGACGACCCAGCCTGTGACGACCGTCACAAGCCCATGACGAACGTCACACGGCCAAGTTTTACGCTGAGAAACAGTCAACCAGAGGCACCCAAACGTGCCTAAATTCTCTCCAACCGCTTGACTCCCCCGGAGATTCCTCATTCAACGAGTCTTCCTTAATTTTCTCAACCGCCAAGACCTACCAAGGCATTATATAAAGGACCAAAGTTGGAAAAATTGGGACATTTACACTTACGCTCTGCAATTAATTTTTACAGCATTCTAGCTTTTTTGTTATTTTCTTTTAAGCAACTTTGTTTCCGTTGCCTTAGTTCATTTGCCATTCTTTTTAGAATTTCCTTTTTCCTTTTTCCTTTCCGTCTTCCAGTTAGCCATAGTAGTAGTTTCCTACACTGGGGAACTACTACACTTTATTTAATTTTAGTAAGCAATTTGTATTGAAGAAGCAGAACCTACTGACTTGTGGAGGACTGCTCAAGTACTCCGAGATTCGTTATACTCTGTTACTTCAATTGCCAGGTTTTTATTAAATTATTATTATTATTACCCAATTATTATTATAATTATGTGTGCCGCAATGTTAATCTGTTCCTGCTCTGTGTTTTCTTTATTTAACATGTCCGGCTAAATTACCGGTATTGGTATGTAACAATTTAATTAGATGGGATTTAATAATAATCGGTGAAAACTCTTTTTCTCAAACAATATTTTAGGCCGAGGTTTTTAATTTAAATTTAATTAACTTTATCACAAAAGCGTGAGAAGCTATTTAATACGGTTTTGCCACGAGAGTGGGAAATTAACTAAGGTGAGAACCAACAATCGCGAGAGCGTGAAGCTCGAGCTGGATAGTAAAAATTAGGCATTGAGTTTAAAAACAGCGAGAGCACTTTAAAAGCAATTAGAACTTATTTATTTTCAAAAAGTAATTTTAACTTCAAATGGGACAACGAGAGCGTACATTCTGACTTAAAGTTATAGGCCGAATCAACAATAACGAGAGTGTGAGATAAAGCTTTTTAAATAAATATTTTCTACTGAGAGATATTTGGCATTTAAACTATTTACCGTGACTTATCGAATCCCTGACAATTAATGCGTTGCATACTGATTCCTTCCATCAATTCTTTCTTAAAACTAAATTTCCCTTAGATTTACTATTCTGCCTCCGAACTTCTACTAATCATTCCCTTAGCTAAACATAGTGACGTTAGTAACACTAGTTTGACCATAGGTCCCTGTGGGATCGATATATTTTAAAACTAAAGCGACTAGACTGTGCACTTGCAGTCAAGTACCCGATAGACTATATTTTATACATAGTCACGACAATCATCACTTGCACGGAAGTTCAAATGGTTAGAAGAGCGTTCATCTTCCCGAGGATCTGATAACTGAAATTCTGTTGAGATTAGCGGTGAAGACTGTATTACGTTACAACTGCGGTTTGTCCGTACTTGGCGGGCTCATCAGTGCATGGAATGTGGAGATGTATACCGTTCAGATTTGGGTGATGCAAAAATATGTCGGGCATTCATCTTGGACTAAGACTCTTGATTTTTCTAGGCATCCAAAGCCATACTGTGGTAGAGGTGGATTGGTGAAGTTTATATTAGAATATCTCTATAATTATTTTAATTATTAGGATATCTCTATAATTGGTATACATCATAATTGTATATTATTAGCTTTTAAATATAGACACTGTCATACTTGTATATAATGAGTATTCTTATCATTGATGAGTATTCCAAATATAATAAGTAATTTAATCTATGCCTTTTCATTGATAAGAATATTCATTATATACAAGCATGACATTGTCTATATTTGAAAGCTAATAATATACAATTATGATGTATACCAATTATAGAGATATCCTAATAATTATACTAATTATAAAGATATTCTAATCCTCCCCCGTAATTGAAGCGGGAGGTGGACGGGCGCTAAGGTTGTCTCTGAAGTTTTGAAAAAGTATGGGAGGAAATCCTTTAGTAAAAATATTTGCAATTTGATGTTTCGAGGGGATATGGAGAACCCTGACTTAATCCCGAGCGACCTTTTCACGAACGAAATGAATGTCCATCTCAATGTGTTTCGTTCGTTGATGCTGAACTGGGTTACCTGAGAGGTAGATGGCATTAACATTGTCACAGTACACCATGGTGGCTTTATGAATAGGGCATTGTAACTCAAGTAGAAGGTTTTGTAACCAGCAGGATTCAGATACCACATTGGCAAATCCACTGTATTCTGCTTCAGCACTAGAGTGTGAGAGTGTGGGTTGTCGTTTAGACGACCAAGAAAGTATATTGTCTCCAAGATACACGCAGTAGCTGGAAGTGGAACGTCTAGTGTCAGGACATCCGCCCCAATTTGCATCTGTATAAGATAGTAATGAAGTAGTAGATGAGGGATAGAGATGTAAACCGTACTGTTTTGTGCCCTGAATGTAGCGTAATATCCTGCGGGGAGCATGCATGTGTGTGTCCATCAGATTATGTATAAAGAGACAAATTTGTTGAACCGCATATGAGATATCAGGTCGTGTGAAGGTAAGATACTGGAGGGAACCTACAAGATTACGTTAGAGAGACGAATCCTTATACGAGACATTATGTGCGACACTCATCTTGGGTTTTGTATCAACTGGAGCTGGTCAAGTTTTGCATGAAGACATGTCAGCTCGTGAGAGGATGTCTTCGACATATTTCTTCTGCGTAAGGAATATACCATGCTTATGGCGAGTGACGATAATACCCAGGAAGTAGTTGAGATGTCCTAAGTCTTTCATAGCAAACTCGGAGTTGAGGAGAGAGATGATGGATTACCGTAAAGCATCAGAGGAGGTGGTGAGGATAATATCATCTACATACAGTAAAAGGTAGGATAGATAAGAGTCTTTATTGTAGATGAATAGAGAGTGATCACACTTGCTTTGGTAAAACCCAATCGATAAATTATAGTCGCCAAACCTCTTGTACCAAGCTCTATGGGCTTGTTTGAGCCCATATAGTGATTTGCGGAGACGACACACATGATCAGGATGTTTGAAATGTCTGAATCCTAATGGTTGATACATGTAAACTGTTTCATTGAGTTCACCATGAAGGAATGCATTCTTGACATCTAATTGATGAATGTGCCAAGATTTAGAAAGAGCAAGACTGAGAACAATGTGAATGGTAACCGGTTTGACAACTGGGCTAAAAGTTTCTCCATAGTCAATGCCAACCTGTTGACCTGTACCATCACCTACAAGTCTGGCTTTATACCTCTCAAAGGAACCGTCAGGTTTTTCTTTCAGTCTAAAAATCCACATAATATCTAATAACATTAACATCAGGCGGTCGTGGTACTAAATCTCAGGTCTTATTTTTAATTAAAGCATTATATTCATCATGCATGACCATTTTCCAATTAGGGTCCTTAAGTGAAGACACTGGATTCCTAGGGAGGGGGATTTTGTGACATGAGTGAGTAAAATGTAGTATTTTTGGTTAGGTTTAAAAATTCCAAGTTGACTCCTAGTGATGGGTTTTTTGTTGGCTTGGGCGGTAGGTTGGTAGATAAGGGGAAGATTATTTTGCGTATGATTTGATTGTGGGGAGGGGGTGATGAGTTTAGAGTAGGGGTTGAATTTGATTGGGGCCAATTTGAGGGAGTAGTGGGTTGTATTGTTTGAGGGAGTGTATTTGGCAAAGGTGTGGTGTGGGCCATGTTTGCAGAGGTGTTTGGTTTTGAAGGAGGGGCCGATGAATTGTTTTGGTCTTGGGTCATGATATGGTTGATGGGATAAGGGGATAATTCATTATCGAGAAACGTGTAGGTAGTAGATTGAGGGGTGTGCAACTTTGCATAAGGAAAGGTGGACTCATCAAACAAAACATGACGACAAATGATTATTTTGTTTGTTGTCATATCGAGACGCTTATAACCACGATGGTTGGATAGATACCCAAGAAAGACACATGGTGTGGAGCGAGGTTAAAGTTTGTGGATGGTATTTGAGGGGAATAGAGGAAAGCATAGACAACCCAAAACAAGTAGATGAGAGTATAACGGGTTTTTGTTATATAACATTTAGAGAGGTGACTGAAAATTAATTGATTTACTTGACAAAATGTTAAAAATATAAGTGGTCATTTCTAGAGCATAATGCCAAAATGAAGGAGGTAGAGATGCATGAATTAATAAAGTTCGAATAACGTTATTAATGGACCTTATTTTTCGCTCAGCTTTACCATTTTGAGAGGAGGTGTAAGGACAAGAGTAACGAAAATATATGCCATTAAGTTCACATATTTTTTGAAAATTGTTAGACATCTACTCGCCACCATTATCTCATTGAATTGTTTAGATTTCCCATTGAAATTGTGTTTTAATGTAAGCTCTTAGCTTTTGGAAAATAGGATAAAGTTGAGATTTTTGTGAAATAGGGAATGTACACAAAAAAATTTGAATAGTTATCCAGGAATAAAACATAATATTTGTGGCCTGTTGAGCTTAAAACGGGAGATGTCCATACATCACTATGTAGAATATCAAATGGCAACAAGCTATTATTAAGGGAATTAGTGCAAGGCAATTTGATGTGTTTACCAAGAGGACATGAATTACAAAAATGTGAATGTAATTTACTGGAGTTATTACATTCAACCAATTTATTTTTGCGAAGAAAATACAAAACATGTTCGCCCGGATGCCCTAGACGATTATGCCAAATAGATGGTGACAAAGCTGTAAAGGTGGATGGATGCTTGGCTTTGTTTTTGGTCATGTGGTTGGTAATGGGGTAAAGGTCACCTTGAGTTTCACATCTCATGATAGGCATCCCCATCTGAGAGTCCTTCACAGAAAAACCAAACGGGTCAAATTCAATTGAAATATTATTATCTGTAGTAAATTTACGAACTGGAACTAAATTTTTAATTAGATTTGGAGCGTGAAGCACATTGTTTAGAACAAGAGGTGGGTGGGGGTTATCTAGATGTGTACTACCGAGACCATAAATTGGAACAGAATGACCATTTATGACAATGATTTTATTATTTTTGCTTAATTTAAAATAAGACGAGAGATTATCTTATGAGGATGTCATGTGAGAGGTGGCTCCGGTGTCCATGTACCAAGAGGGGTCTGGCTGAGCAAGATTGAGGGTGCTGAAAGCACTTTCAATGTTAGTAGGGTTGGTAGTATTAACATTGAAAGCAACTTGCTGAGGTTTGGGCCCAAGAATTCCAATTTGTTGGGGCTTAGGACCATTATTTGGTCTATTCCAATTTGAGGTTGGGTAAGGGCAAGGTGGGTAATTCCAAGGACCCCATTGTTGCCAAGGTGGGTAATTCCATGGTTGCCACTGTTGTTGTTGCTGTCCGCGATTTCCTCTTCCGGAATTTCGACCGCCATGATTCGGTTTCTTTCCTCTATGACCGCAATATGCCGATGGAGATAGTTGGGAGTTTGAAGCATAGGATGTCGGTTTGGGTGCAGGTTCGGTGGCTGGAGCTTTGGTCATGAGAGCGGCCGAAATAGAGGAGGCGTGTGATTCGCGAGCGACACGCTGCAACATGGTTGATTCCTCGAGTTCCAGTCATGATCGTGTTATGGCGAAGGTGGGGAGAGGGTTGTGTTGTTGTATATAGGTGACAAACCCAGCGTATGCATCAGTGAGACTGAATATCATTTTAAGCACCAGTCGTGTGTTAGTGACCGGAGAGTCGACGTTGGCGAGTTGATCAAATAGAGTTTTGAGGCGGTTGCAGTATGCTTTTGTCGATGCAAAATCCTCCAGGTTTGTGTTGCTGAATTGATTTTCTAATTGTACAACACGTGAATGTTTGTTATCATGAAACATAGCGGCGATGCGTTTCCAGCATTCTTCGGCAGTGTCATCGACGACGAGGATTAATTGAAGAATATCCTGCGAGACGGTTGCGTACATCCATTGCAATACCACCACATCAAGTCGATTCCAAAGTTCAGAATCGTTAGCCTTAAGGTATGCTGATGCTTGTATGGCATGTGCATCCGATGACGGGATGATGTGATCAAGTACGTTGTGAACACGTGCTTGCGCCTTGAAGAGGACAGACCATGAGAGATAGAGATTAGAATCATTTTTCAACATCACCGGGATTATGGTGTTGACGTTGTTAATGGTGAAGGCGGAGTGAAAGTTGGGTTTCGCCGCCTGAGGAAGGTTGGTTTGAGAGGCTGATGAAGTGTCATCAAAAATTTGGGAATGAGAGTTTGTTTCTGTCATGGTAAAACAGAGGATTAGCGGCGGTGAGAAGGATTTAGGTTAGGATCGTGACAAAACTGATACCATGTAAGCATGTGTGGTTTGACCTAACTCAACCCTACAAAACCGGTTGGTAGAGTGAGGACCGCCTCCATTTATTAACACATGTTCAGACCATATATTGTCCGATGTAGGGCTCTTAACATACTTCATTACGCCTAGGACTGGACCTCTGAAGCGTGGAAATAAATGGTGGATGACCCGGTAGCGGAAACCACAGTAGATGACTCACCGGATCTTATACAAGGTTCTGATACCATTGATAAGAATACTCATTATATACAATATCTATATTTAGAAGCTAATAAATACAATTATGATGTATATTAATTATAGAAATATCCTAATAATTATACTAGTTATAGAGATATTCTAATAGTTTAACGACAATGGACAGCTACTAGAGCATCACCCTTACTCCTATGGTATTTGTTACTTTAAAAGATCTCAAATGGGAGTTTATACTGAGTCTATGCTTTCACTCCCGGGTGGCACCGAGCATCCTTGAAAAGATGACTAGGTATAGCAAACAAGAAAATAGGAGTGTGATAGTATTTGAATTTGCCATTTTATTGATGATATTTATATCTTGTAGCTCCTTAGTGAAGATGCAATTCATTTACACATTCTGAATAGGCTATTTAATGTCTTTTATTCTATGCTTTGTTTGTGTGCAACTTGAACGGTTGATTTTAATTTGTTTTGAATGATTGTTTTTGCTTTGACTTTGCTTGAATAAACAGGTTTTTGTTTTGTGTATGCTTGTTTTGTTTATATTGTGCTAGATGTCTAAGTTCATTTTGTGTTCTATTATGGCTTGTTATGAAACTTTTGTTGCTTAGACATTGAGGATCCATAAATGATTGGGACCTAAGATCATAGGTGAGGCATATATAGGAACCGTATTATAACTTTTTTGAAAGAACTTTAGGCAAGCACACCTTAGCCAGTTTCCATCATTAGTTTTCTTTAGTAAGGTTCTTCTATGTTAGAATGGGTATGTAATTTAAAAAAAACATTAACATGATGTTTACAACAGATTTGCATTTGCATTTTCAGCTCTCTTTAAATCTCAAATGTTTACATTGAAATTAACCCATAACGTTTAAAAAACTAAATAATATTATACAAATAAAAATTAATTATTAATGAAAAGTCCATTATATTTTTTGCTTATAAAAAAATAAAAAAGATTGATGATGGATGAAGATAATAAACTTGAGATGGAAGTTTCGAACTCCGGAAAAAATCCGTAATTATGTTTGACTTCTTAATTATGATGACCTTCTCACTAATTGCAAGAAACATCGGATGGGGTGGTAGCATCATGTGTCACTTCCATGACAATGAGGATCTTCTAGAAGATTTGAAACATTGGATAAAGGACATGTATTTTTTTTCTAGGAGATTTAAAACATTGGATAAAGGATAACATGCAAACTAATACGGGGTGGAGCTAAATAATGCCAGGAAGATTTTTTGGCCACCACATATTATAATTTATGGAGTTGGCATAAAAAAAGACCCGTGGTGAGAATTACTCTAGACCATCGAACATGATGAACCAAATTTACAGGCAGATTCAAGATTATGACCAGACGAAACTCTCAACTATCGTTACTAACACTCAATATATGGTGAGAGTGAAGTTGAATACTTATGGGACTAGAGATAAGAGAGGAAATGCGGGATGCAGAGAGTGGCTTCAGGGACTCATTAAGCATATTGGAGTTGTGATACGTATATATCAACTGAGTTGTGAGACGTGTTTGAAGGTCTTCAACTTATAAATAGATTAGGATTTACCAAAATTGGTATTTGTGTTCACTCTCAACAAATCGTACATAACCACTAGCTATACTTGCAACATCATGAAATGAATCTCATCCCGAAGATAAAAACTTATTTTCAATAAGATAGGGATATTCAAATTTCACATATCTGCCGTAAAGCCAATATATATGCCGATACATTTTCAAAGTAAAGAATTCATCATCCCAATGACACTTGCTTTTTTGACTCTTGTTTGACCTTCGTTAAAATTTTATTTGAGGACCAATATATATGTCGATGCATTTGGAAAATAAAGAATTCATCATCCTAATGACACTTGCTTTTTTGACTCTTGTTTGACCTTCGTTAAAATTTTATTTGAGGGCCAATATATATGCCGATGCATTTGCAAAGTAAAGAATTCATCATCCTAATGACACTTACTTTTTTGACTCTGGTTTGACCTTCGTTAAAATTTTATTTGAGGGAGATCTATCAACCACCCTTATTTTTAAATTAATTTTGTGTAATCACCTCTTTTATGGTTTTCTACTATCACCTTTTAATGATATGGCAAATAGCATATCTTTAAACAAATCTAATTAAGAAAGTTACCCAATGGTTTTGTTGGGTAATGAAATTGTATCACCAATTTCAGAGTTTCCAATAATAATGTAACCATGTATGCTGCATTAGTTTTAAACAGTTTAGAAAACAAATTTAACAGAACCTGCCATGTATAAGCATTTTTAAAAGGTATAGCAATTTTTCATTGATGATAACATTGTAGACAGATACAACAATGACATAACCAAGACTCATAACTATTCAGGACAAAAATAACAGACACAAGAAGCATCTACCACACTTTCACTACTTTTAACATGCACAATCTCAAATCCCAATCTATTAACAGTTGTATGAGTCAAAACTTCTACAGGCCTTTAATCCACTTCCTCCATCTTGCTCTCCTCAGCCTCATCCTCATCCAACTGAGGCATATCAACATCATCCACACCAGTCTCTTCCTCATCAATGCTAAGACCCAACTTCAACATCCTATGAATCCTTCCAGCAAATGTGTTGGGATCATCAAGGCTAAAACCTGATGTCAAAAGAGCAGTCTCAAAAAGAAGCAGCACGAGGTCCTTAACCGATTTATCGTTCTTGTCAGCCTCAGCCCTTTTCCTTAACTCCTCCATGATACCATTTTCTGTGTTGATTTCCATAGTTTTCTTGCTAGACATGTAGCTTCCCATGCTGCTATCCCTCAGAGCCTGAGCCTTCATGATCCTTTCCATGTTTGCACTCCATCCATATTCACCAGTTACCAAACAGCAGGGTGAATCAACAATCCTGTCAGAGACAACAACCTTCTCCACTTTGTCTCCCAATATGTCTTTCATGACCCTGCAAAGATCTTCGAATGATTTCTTCTTCTCCTCTTTTTTCTTCTTCTCTTCTTCAGTCTCATCATCCAACTTCAATCCTTCTTTTGTTGCAGAAACCAGTTTCTTTCCATCATACTCTTTTAGCTGTCCAACAGCATATTCGTCGATAGCGTCAACCATGAAGAGAACTTCATAGCCCTTCTTCTTGAGTCTCTCCAAGAATGGAGAATTCTCCACAGCCTTTTTGCTCTCTCCAGTGATGTAGTAGATGTCTTTCTGGCCTTCTTTCATTCTGGTGACATAGTCCTTCAAGCTTGTCATTTCATCTCCACTCTTTGTAGAGTGGTATCTGAGCAAATCAGCAAGTTTTGCCCGATTCTGGCTGTCTTCATGAATACCCAATTTCAAATTCTTGGAGAAAGCATCATAGAACTTGTTGTAATCTTCCTTGTTCTCCGCAATTTCATTGAACATCTCAATGCACTTCTTCACAATATTCTTCCTGATCACTTTTAAAATCTTGTTCTGTTGCAACGTTTCACGTGAGATGTTGAGTGGCAAGTCATCAGAGTCGACAACTCCTTTCACAAATCCAAGGTACTCAGGTATGAGCTCCTCGCAGTTGTCCATGATGAACACCCTTCTAACATAAAGCTTGATGTTGTTCATCTTTTTCTTGGTGTCAAACAAATCAAAAGGTGCCCTTTTGGGGACAAAGAGAACCGCCTTAAATTCAAGCTGTCCCTCTACAGAGAAATGCTTCACAGCCAAGTGTTCTTCCCAGTCATTAGTGAGGCTCTTGTAGAATGCAGCATATTCATCCTTGGAGATCTCTTCTGGTTTACGCAGCCAAATTGGCTTCTGTTTGTTGATGAGTTCCCACTCATGAGAAACCTCCTTAATCTTCTTCTTCTTGGAATCTTTCTCCTTGTCATCATCAACTTCCTCAACAGCCCCTTCTTCCTCTTTCTTGGGCTCATCGTCTTCATCATCGCTGATCTCTTTCTCAATAGTCTTCTCGGTCCAAAGGTAAATTGGATAACTAATGAATTCAGAGTGCTTCTTCACAAGATCCTTGATCCTCCTCTCTTCCAAGTATTCCAGCTGTTCACAAAAGTAATCACTAATTTAATCCTTGAAATTTCAAAAAATCTCAAAAAATCTTCAAAAAGTAATCACAGAAACAGTAGAGCTGTCTGAATGAAATTTCAAAAAATCTTCAATTCATATACTAGTCTCTGCTAGACAAATTCAGAGTTAAATTCACAATTCAAATTGATAGCAGGTTTTTAGTTTTGAACAATAATTTTAGTGAGCCAATTGATATCTTATAAATCTAAAGGACTAAAGTTGTACTACAAATGATTCAAGCGGAAAATAAATCTTCTCTAACAAAATGGATTGCAAAATTAACACAATTTTTCAAAAGGTGACATGTTAAAGAAAACAAGCCATTTTTTGCACAAAACGGTGTACTTGGCCGCATCATAGTTAAATTTCTCAGCAAAATCTAGAAGAAAGAAGTTGGGTTGTTGATTAAAGTTAAACTACCTGATCCTCTTTGAGGAAAAGAGTAATCTTAGTTCCTCTTCCAAGTTGCTCGCCTTCGGTATCTCTTGTAACTGTGAAGGAGCCACCAGCTTGTGATTCCCATATGTATTGCTCATCATCATTGTGTTTGGTGGTGACAATTACTTTCTCTGCAACAAGATAAGCTGAGTAAAACCCAACACCAAATTGACCAATCATGCTCACATCAGCACCAGCCTGCAAAGCCTCCATGAACTCCTTGGTTCCGGACCTCGCAATAGTACCCAAGTTGTTCACCAAATCTGAAGAAAAAAAAGACCCAAATAATAGCTTTCAGAAACAGGTTCTAAATTCCAATTGAACAATCTCTGAGAGCATATTTTGTGAATTACATTAATTGTAACAAATTCCAATTAGGCTTGTGAATTACATTAAGTTTGATAGAATCAACATGTGTCACCATAATTTCAACAAAAGCTACACTTTAAACTTTGAAGAAGATCACACCACCACCATAATTTCAGCATATTCACCTCGAAATTAAGATATTACCTGCTTTGGTCATTCCAATGCCACTGTCTATGATGGACAGTGTCTTGTTGGCTTTGTCAGGCACAATCCTAATGAAAAGTTCTGGCTGAGCATCCAGCTTGCTTTTATCAGTCAAACTCTCAAAACGAATTTTATCCAAAGCCTGTTGCACCAAAAACCACATAAAAACACCATTAGTGAGAATTTTTTAAGTCTCTTTCATGATGAAAAATGGCTTCAAATTGTTTCAAGGATACACTTTAAGCCAAACACAGATTTACTGATAATAATCTCAGGTTCTCTAAATAAGATAATTGCTAATTAATATTAACGTTACTGTAACAGATTTTAGAAGATAATTCAGTTTAATCAACAGAATGCATATTGATGAAGATCAACAAAACTGATTGAATTGGTTAGACTACCACACATAAAGAATCGATGATATTATTAACTTCACAATTCAAAACTAATAGATAAACAATTTTAATTAAAGATTAAATTGATTACTAATTGAAATATGAATGAATCAAAGACAAATTAAGAAAGCAAGATAAAGGAGGGATTGAAGATGCGTGTGCATACATCTGAAGAATTGCTGATAAGTTCGCGCAAGAAAATCTCCTTGTTGGTGTAGAAAGTGTTGATGATAAGGCTAAGAAGTTGGTTGATCTCAGCCTGGAATGCGAATGTCTCAGCGTCTGCCATTGTTACGAACCTCACAGAGAGAGAGAATGAATTACAGAGAGATTGTAGAATGTGGATCGGAGAGAGAGAGAGAGAGAGTGGAATGAATTGCAGAAAGAATATATTGAGATGCTTGAATGAGTAAATGGAATGGAATGAGGAGAAATTATATAGTGTGTTGATTGTTGAATGAACTCGTTCTGGATTCTTCTCTTTCTCTCTAGATCATTTCTTCTTCTTCCGTTTTCTTTAAGACGGTGTCGTTTTGAACACATCGATTCTGTTATAACTGTTGAGTCTGGAATGTTCGGGGCTTTTCCCTTTAAAAGGACGAAGCCAACCTGGCGCGGGAAATTCAATATAAAAGCAATTTTACCGTTTAGCAAACTTTATTTTATAAAATAAATTACTGAATATATATAAATGAACCTTTTCAAATAATTAAATCGAACCACTTCTAATTTAATCAAAATAAACCGAAATTTAACCGCAGTTAAGTAAGTATATTCTGTAGTACTTTTTTAAATTAATTTTTCAATATTGAAATTTATAACAATGTATAAAAAAAATACTTTATTTTGATGTAGTTATTTTTTTTAATCATTTTTACTCCTATTTTATTATATAATTTATTTAATAATTTTTACTGAAATTATTATTAGTTTTTTCATAACTTCCTAGAAATTTTTACAAAAATAATTCATTTTTCAAAAAAAATCCCAAAATACCCTTGGTTTCAAAAAAATTCTCAAACTACCTCACTTTTAGGAGGAATCGCCAATTGAATTGGAGACTCCTCTTAAAAATTGAATGGAGGCGCCAATTGGATTGGCTAGGACAGGTGCCCTAGTCAATTGGATTGACGCCCCTGTGTAGTACTTAAGAGGAGGCGCCAATTCAATTAGAGCCTCAATGTAAAATGAAATTTTTGTGTTATAAATAGATGCGTTGTGTGAGTCATTGTTCCACATCTCAATTAATCATTTGGCAATCATATTTGGTGTTCATCGCCGATACGGAAAGGTGATTTATGCGAGAGACAAACCTCAGATCCTGATGCTGTTTTGGAACGTCACTACGTTCGTAGAAGCCAACTTATAATAGGTCGATCTTACCAAGGCGGTTATCAGCTGATTTTGAATTCCTTTGAATACCCTGTTCATGCATTCCACAAGGTTTGTTGTCATGTGGCCCCATCGACAACCTCCGTCAAATGCCCTTGTCCACTGCTCTACTGGTATGTTATTTATCCATCTCCCTGCGTCTTTATTAGACAGTCTAATTTCATCACGATAATATTGAAATGACGACTGGGTAGAGCATACCCAACATTCACCAACTTCTTGCGAAGATTCTTATCTTTTATAGCACACATGAAGTTTTGTGCAATGTGTTTGATGCAATAGACATGGGTAGAAGGAGGATCATGCCATCCGTTGTCATGGTTGTTGTAGGCACTCTCAAGGGCAGCATGTCTATCAGAAATCAAACATAAATTGGCTTGTGGAGCCACATGCGTTCTGAGATGTCGAAGAAAGAAACCCCATCCACCAGCCGTTTCACCTTCAATAAGAGCAAAGGCAATGGGGAAGACATTGTTGTTGCCGTCTTGTGCAACCGCCATGAGCAAAGTACCCTTGTATTTTCCGTATAACCAAGTTCCATCAATTTGAATAATAGGTTTGCAGAATGTGAAACCTTTGATGCACGGGCCAAATGCCCAAAAGAGACAGTGAAAGATTCTATTACCTGTAGCACAGGTTCCGTCTGGCATCATCGCTGGCAATGTCTCCATAATTGCCACAGTTCCTGGGACATATGTTTTTAGTGCCCATAAAAACCGTGACAATTCCTTGTATGAATCCTCCCAGTTGCCGAAAATCTGTTCAATAGCCTTTGTCCTCGCTGAAGGAGAATTGCCATCCAAGGCGCAGCGGAATTTAAAAATTTCTCTATTTAATGATCCTTACGAATGGGCATGATCAGTGATAGAATCGTTACATCTTGTGGCGATTCAAACCTTTGGTGCAGATCTCTTGTAACGATCAAAACCTTGGATACAGATCCACGGAGTGATCACGAACGTTGAACGATGACAACGTCTCTACTCAGTCCACACAAACGGATTCCTTCAATCTCAGTGCTAGCTGGTACGAATGAAGGCTTTAAGTGAGAGAGAGAAACGAAATTCCAAGTCTTTACTTGAGTTTCAGTCTGAGTGGAGTAACAATGCTTCTACCCAAGGGGTTCTATTTATAGAACCACTTGTGTGGGCTTCAAGCTAAAAAGCCCACTTAAGTGTATTTTGTCCCATATCTCATAATATGCCAAAATCACTTGTATTTGGTACCTTACCATATTTCGTATTCCACTTAAGTGCACCGTACCTTACGATGTTCCTTAGTTACTCTATCTCTCATCAATCCGTCCTTTGTGTGTGACCCTGTAGGTTTTCGCGACGTTGGCAATTATATTAAATCACACATTTAACATAATAAACAGTGAGCGGTATCTAGCAACACATCACTGCTACCCAAGTCACGAAAATGTCATGTGATCTGACAAAACCTCCTGTGATAATAATTATGTGTATAATTACCCTTTTTCCCTTATGTCTATATTGAACACAAGGTATACAAACATACAACCAAAACATACCATACACCCAAGCCCAATACCAAGAGCATACCCCATACCACCACCAACAAATTGACCATCAACCTGAGACCCAACATCGCTTCACATCCACCCCATCACCCTACGAAAGTCGTCTTAGCCAGAACACCCAACGATCATTCAACACCAACTGCCCCTCCTCCTACCATAGCCAAGAAGCCCAAACCTAACAAGACCAAAACATCCAACAACCCTATCTCTACCAAACACCCCAACAACCTTTCCAATCTTTCCTCGACGCATCGTTCACACCCATGTCTCCCTTCAACCGTCACGGTCGCCCATCAATGAGTCAACCACAACCTAACTTCTCTGGCATGGGTCATGAGCTCAGCTACGACGGTACACCATCGATGCATACTGAAGACTATGTCGACTTGTCTGACTACCTCAACTGGCCTTCTCCTGTAGTTGAAAGTGACTCTCTTGGCCCCTCAGATGCTCAAACACTGGTACCGAATCATCAACGTGGGTTAGGGTCACGGGTTAGGGTAGCTAGAAGATGTGGGACCGGAGGTCGGTTAGGTGATCCCGGTCATCACCTTTAGGTTTCTTTGTGTAAAGAGACTTGACCTTGTCAACTGAGGCTTCTGCAAACACCATTATTGCTTCCTCAAGGGTTGGAAGGGTGCTTTCAGGTTCAGAGGCTAGGGGTGGAGAAGTGGGAGGGCTTAGGTTGAGTGTGGGAGTTTGTGGTTCAGCAGATGTATTTGGTGGGGGTATGTCAGAGTTGGGTGGTTGTGTTTCAGCGTGGATTATTTCAGATGGTGGAGGGTCAGAGGTGGTTGTGTTTGGTTCCTCAAGGAGGATGAGTGTTATCTTATTTGCCAGAGTATATCACCATCATCATGGTTTTATCATCACCAAGAGGTTTATTGTGCCTGATCATGTGCCTTGGGATTAGGGTTTTGACCTCTGGTCAACCCTAATCAGTTGCATTCTAATAGGCAGGGTTTCTCAAGGAGATGAGGTCTTTCTTGAGAAGGAGATCATCATATGGTTATTATGTGGAGCTTGTGTAAGCTAGGGTTTTATTTTTGAGCCATTTCATCAAGTGGTTGAGGCTCAAAATCATCTGTGCATGATCAAGTCAATTGTATGTCAACTGCCAAGTCAACTGTGGATTTGGAGATGGGAAGTGGTCAGAGATACCTCATTCATGTTCAAACAAGTCTCATTTGACATGTCAAACATCTACCTTGAAGATTTTGAAGCCAGATCAAGACTTTCCAAAAATAGCAAGTGACCTGTAATTTGAAAGTTTCCAAAAATGGAAAGGTTTTGGACCAACTTCAACTCAAGATTACATCATCAAGAAAGCT
Source organism: Lathyrus oleraceus (assembly GCF_024323335.1). NCBI lineage: Eukaryota > Viridiplantae > Streptophyta > Magnoliopsida > Fabales > Fabaceae > Lathyrus > Lathyrus oleraceus. The sequence continues at coordinate 278,215,624 of NC_066581.1, forward strand.
TCAAGTGAAATTTTGTCCAACATGAAAGTTGAATATCTTTCTCTCCCATTTCCAAAAAGTCTAAGGTCATGGATTTCTCATGTGTGGTTGAGGAGATATGGTCCAATCATGGTAAAGTGTGGTTCAAACTTCAAATGGGCATAACTTTCAAACCAAAACTCCAAATTGAGTGGTTTTTTTTGCACTTTGATCCTTGTAACATATATTTTCCAAGCATATCACTACATGGCATGAAATCTCATTGCATGATCATTGGTGCATTCATGAAGATTTTTGGGGAAAATTTCATAAACTCATTTTGATTGAACATATGCATACCAAACCAATTTCAATGTGTGCATGGAATCATTTTAAGGCATTTTGAGCCAGAACATGCACTGTTCACGTGCATGGGGGTGCATGGAGTAGAAAATGCATTTTTGCACAAACACCACAAAACTCACTAATCACACTTGCATTTGGCTTAAGTTGTTGTTAAACATGATTAGCATGGAGTATATATGCTTAATCATAACTGTTTTGATCACAATTAACATTTCAGATCTAGATTCAACAAAATTCTCCAATTTTTTCTCTCACTTTTTTTCCAAAATTCTTCAAACCTAAACACTTTTCATTGATCATTTCATCATCATGGAGCATAATTGAGCACATTTGGACGTGTAAGCAAGAGAAATCGTGGCTGTTTGAGCTAGGTGTAATAAGTGAAGCATCCATGGCAGTTGTAGATTCAGTTGAATTCATGTGCATTTGAGCCTCACATTCATCATCATTCATCTCAAGAAGCATATTGGAAGAGATCTAAGGACTTGCCAAGCCTTGTAATACGCGATTCCAATTGCTGTTCATCAAGAGGTTACTTTTTTGACCTCTTTAATTCACAAATTCATTATGCCTATTGTGTAGTTCATTGAATGGTGATGAATCTGAGCTTTAAATCGAGTGAAATGATGCTATATACACAAAGTTACATGCAATTGAAGTTTTGATGATGATTCTTGATTCCTTCGATCCATGCGTGTTTGATTGTTTTTGCATGAAATATTGTTGGATTCTTGATGTATGATGCGTGGCGAGTTGATTGATATGCTTGATTTTCATTTCTGGAACTTTTGGAAAAAATCTGGAAAAGTTGGATGAAGATCTTCGTGATCTTCATCGTGTTCTTCAAGAGATTCATAGCATTTTCCAGGTTACCTACGGATTTTGCCATGAGTTCATGCGTATTACCTGCGGATTTTCAAATCCATGCACAACGCGCGTTTTAGGGTTTTATGGTTAAACGATGTCGTTTTGAGGAAAGCGCGCGTTTGGCATTTTAAATATAGCCTCGGTTCGAATCCGAGCGAAGCTTGTTTTTCAAACTGCATTGCATTTTCCTTTTCCTCCCTCATTTTCATGCCTTGGCTCCAAAATCATCTTTCAAATATTTCTCAACTTCTAAAATTCACTATAAATTGAAAATTCATCCAAATGACCTCCAATTTTTTGCATTATGTTTCTCATGTTGTCTACATTTTTGTGATTATCAAAATGCAAGTTGTGCTTGGCTGGATCTTTTTTTGGTGCTAGAATGTTTGAGTACATGTCCATATTTGACCTTGCCTTGGTTATCATGTTGTGAAATGCTGGTCTTTGATCCAATGAATGTGAAATTTTGCATGTTATAACTAGACATATTGCTTGACATTTTGGTGTTGATTTGGTATTTTTATCACTTGTCATTTATGTTTTATGAATGTGCTAAGTTGGTGTGACAATTTGTGTCACACCTTGTGATGTTCAACTTGAATGATGTGTTTACCATGCCAAATGATCTCCAATTGCCCTGATTTTTTGTGTGATGCATGTTATAGATGTTGTGATTGCTCATGAATTTTGTTGGAATTATTTGAATCATTTATGATTTAATTGAGATTTTTCATTCTGGTTGGTCACATTTGAGCTTTAAATTTGCCTTGAACTTCAATTGATCATGAAATGCTTTTGGTTAATGATATTGATATGAGACATTTTGGAATGTTTTAAGATGTGAATGAAGATGATTCATGTTAAATTTCATGTTCTGTTTTGAATGTTTGACCCTCTTTTGACCCTAGGCTTTGACCTAGTGGTTTGGACTCACTGTTTGGATTGTGGATTTCAGGTTAAGATGCACATTGCCATGATTGGAGTGGCTCATTCATTTGAGTTGATTAATTGATTGAGGATGACTAACATTGTGTTGTTTTGTAGGTTGATGTTAGCTCATTTGAGTTTGCCTTGTAGCTTGCATATTGTGAACATTGTCTGTCTGTTTGCTATTGCCTATTGATTGTTTGTCTGTACAGTTGAACTAATTAGTTTAGATTTTTCACAGGTGCCTAAGTTGCTTTGAGTTATTTTGAACTTGTTTTGCTTTGCTTGGTTGCTTAACCACTGAGGTATAATTTCTCTGACTTCATGTAGTCTGGAAGACCTGTCCTGTTATGTGGGCAGGCACCTGTCTGAAGCCCTCCTTAAGAGGCAATGCTTGTGAATGTTTAAATTTGTGCCAAGCAGGTAAAGACCTCTTAAGAGGCAATTGGCAGATAAAAGGGATGTGTAATCCATCCCCTGCTATTCAGTTGTGTCATTCACCTTACTCACACCATTGTGTTGATGCATTGTGGATAATAACCCAAGATCATGTTGTGTCAGTCATGTGGAGAAGAGTTCCTACATTCTGAACTCCCACACTTTCATTTGTCTGAAGCTCTCCCAGGCCAGGGATAAGAGCTGTGAGGTCTTACCCTCACTTCTCGTTTCATCTGCTTCACCCTAACTCTCAATGTTAGGGTTAAGAGCTAACCACACCCGATGCTAGTTGGCTTGTGTCTCACAGCCTAACCTTGTATGAGCCCAATTGTGTGCATATAGTGTGTGTGCTTGCTTTGTGTGCTTGTATGTATTTGCTTGTGCTGTTTAGGATAGCTTGCTTCCTGTGCAAGTTAGATAGAAACCTTAACATAGGGATCGTATGCATGACAACTTCTAGGCTCGAGTCGTAGTCTCCCTAGTAGTTTGTGTCTCCCTTTGTATCTGGTTAGGATAGAAGTTCTTTCCCTGCGTAGGGGAACTACGTCGCCCTGATCCTCATACCAGATGAGGTACGTAGGCAGGAGATGAGCTGATCTCTCCGGGCGCCTTTTTTCTTTTTCAACCCCTTTGTGTGTGTCGGAGTCCGACGTAAGTCCAGCGATTGGCAGTTGGTTTCCTGTGTGTGTTTGTTTGTGCGGAGTCTGACGTAAGTCCAGCGATTGGCAGTTGGTTTCCTGTGTGTGTTTGTTGGTTCAGAGTCTGATGTAAGTCCAGCGATTGGCATTCAGTTTCCAGTTTTGCCTGTTTGTGTGGAGTCTGACGTAAGTCCAGCGATTGGCAGTCGGTTTCCTGTGTGGTTTTGTTTGGCGTGCGTTAGCCGAGCTACGAGTGCTCTGATTCTTCTCCGGTCAGAGAAGATACGTATGCATAGGATGCGACATCCTAGCGAGCACGTTTCCCCTTGTCCCGAACTACGTCGACTCTGATGTCTGTGCCTGACAGACTACGTAGGCCCAGGATGCGATATCCTGCCGAGTTAGTTTCTTTTGTCTTTCTGCGTTTCCTTCCAGCCTTGTGCAGTTTGTGAGCAGTTTTTAGCAACCTTATCCTTTCTTTCTGAGCGTGGATCCCGTCGGGTACGACGAATGCGTAGGGGTGCTAATACCTTCCCTTCGTATAACCGACTCCCGATCCCATCTTTCTCTGGTCGCGAGACCATGTCTTTTCCAGGTTTACTTCGAGCGTTTCCTTTCCCTCTTTTGGGATAAATAACGCACGATGGCGGCTCTGTTTGTTTGTTTTTCCCGCCGGATGTTTTTCGCGGATGCGACAGCTAGCGACTCTGCTGGGGACTAAGAAGTTGACCTCTTGCTGGTCCATCTTCCCTAAGCGAGTCACTCCTAGCGTTCTCTAGGATAGTTTAGGTTGCTTGTGTTGCTCTATTTATTGCATTTATGATTATTATGTTGTGTATATATTTGCATAAATGTTCGCATGCATCATACTATCATCGTGCTGTCTTCTGTACAGGTGGTTCCTCTGATTTGGGGGGGGGGGTGTTCTGAGTGGGGCTAAAACCCAGGCCCGAGTATACACCTAGGATTAGTGTGGTCTCCTGTTGCCTCTCATGTTAGGTCAACATGTTTTGGGCGACGTGACATACCACAAGCCGGACGAGGTTCTTTTGAGGGAGCTCTTCCTTTGTGGAGTATCCACTTTGGTTGAGTCACTTCATTTGAGCTATTGACTTCGGTGACCGTTCTTTCCCGGATCATTGGTTTAGACGATCTTATGAGAGCTGCAACGGCACACCCGAAAGGGCAAACCCGTTGAGTATCTTTGCCCGATTGTCGAGACCATTATCCGCCTTAGGATGACTTGATTAGAATTCACCTGTGAGGGGAGGGTTGATTCTTACAGATGCATGTCCTGATGGTGACTTTGATGGTGACTAATGGTTCAGTTTTTGATCAGAGTCCTATTTATAAGTCGGATTTATGGATTTATTTTTGAGACGCCGGAGTTCTGTCCATGGTATTTGAAATTCTAGTTATCAGACTTTAGATGTCACACGGGTTGTTATGACATCCAATTCTGCACAGACAGGAATTATGCAGAACTTAATAGTAAGTGCAGTAAATAACACAAGTAATTGTTTATCCAGTTCAGTCCAACATGACCTACATCTAGGGGCTACCAAGCCAGGGAGGAAATCCACTATCAGTAGTATTAATTCAAAGCTAAACTCACCCATTTACAACTTGTCACTTAATCCCTACCCAATGCAATTTCAATCTTACTCTAAGATCAGAGTTCCTACTCACTCCCCCTCAATCACCTCAGTGATTACTACCTTTAATCAATATTAAAGACAACTTTGAAGTCACACTTCAAACAACTCTTGATTGTGCTTAACAGCTTTAATCAAGATACACAGCACTCACGCTTAAAAGCTTTGAGCGACACAACACTTACAACTCAATGAACACCCTATACCAAAACAATCATCAACGTGATAATGGCTTGGCTTACAAGATATGTCTAATACAAGACTCACAAAAATACAGCAGTGAAGTATGATGGACACACTTAATCTTCACGCCTCAAAATCCCCAAAACTGAATGAAGGAACGACTTCCTTTTATATTGCAGTACCTGGGCTTTTACACTTGTATTCTCCTGAATTTAAGGTCACGCGAGTTCCCATAAATTCAATATCTAGGTTACTAACAAATAGGCTATTTGTTAGGTTCATTAAATGTAGCTTGGTTGTTGATTTCCTGGTTTGTCTCTAAGCTGTTGAATCCCTGAAGAATAGCCTGAGAAAAAGCTGAAACAGAAAACTGAACAACCTACAATATAGCATATGCTGTCAGGAATGAATGTCACGACATTCAGCTTGACATCAAGGATCATATGCTGAGTCTGTTTTTCCAAAAAACAGACTGTACAATTTTGCTGACCTGTACATGACCAAAAAGACCATGATACAGTAACAACTTACATTAATAAATGTCAAAGTATCCAATTTGACATTTACACATTTGGCCTTAAGTTAGTTCTGTTATCCTCTTGAAGAACAAATTAAGAAACATACTGAAGTGTAGCAGAACACCACTCTGTCTATTATTCAGTATATACTGTCCATGATGAATGTCATAACATCCAGTTTGATATTCATACAGTAGGCCTTATGCCAGGTCTGGTTCTTCCTTGATAACCAGACTGCAAATGAATACTGAGCTCTAACAGAACACCAACTGTTCTATTCCTCAGTAGCTGCTGACAGGGATGAATGTCACAGTCTCCAGTTTGACATTCAATAAATCATGTATTAGCTAATCCTGCAGTAACTACTCAAGTGTGTCATGACATCAGTCAAGACATCAGAGTACAGTTAGATATTCTAACCTACAATGCAGTCACACATACACACCATGTCATGACATCAGTCAAGACATTAGAATCCAGCTAGTGTTTTACCAAATAATGCAGCCAATTAAACACCTACAAACTCCCCCTTTGGCAAATTTTTGGCTAAAACACTTTGATCCCCATAACAGAGTTCATAGCAGTGGAATCACACATCTAGCAGGAAATAAACCTAGCTAATACACTCAGAGTGGCAGCACACTCACATACATGGAAGTTAAATAAAAACTTCACAAAGCAGCACACATACAGAGGAGCAGAAGTTAAATACAAAACTTCAACACACATCAGCTGCAAGGGAGGAATCTTCGAATCTGTCATGAACGTCTGTTTTCACAGACCAATCTGTTGTCTGGGGTATCACCTGTTACTCCCCCTTTTTGTCACAAATGTTGCCAAAGCCAACAACATAAACAGAAAAAGAATGACAGACTTACAGACTTGGTTTTACTTCACAGTTTCAACCAAGTTAGTACCCACTTGATCTTGCTTCACAGCTTTGATCAAGTAATCACCCACTTTTGATTTACTGTAGGTACAACTATATCAGATGCCATGACTTTGTTTCTGACATCCAGAACCACTCCTGCATGAACAGCGTCCTTGAATTCCTGCAGGTGCATAGGCCTTCTCACGTTAGGGTGTCTCCTTACCCTCTTGTTGCCACACTTGTTGCAAGTGGTAAAGCTATGATTTATTGACCAATCAGAACATAGTTCCAATAAATACATTCCAAACATCAGTGATTGCTATAAGGTCTCAGAGAGACATATTCCCAGTTTGCCCCTTAAGTTTTCAAACTGAGTAGCATCCAGAGCCTTTGTAAATATGTCAGCCAGTTGAAGTTCAGTGGCTACATGTTCCAAAGTAATCACCTTATCTTCTACCAGATCTCTGATGAAGTGGTGTCTAATGTCAATATGTTTGGTCCTGCTGTGTTGGATAGGATTCTTGGAGATATTGATGGCACTGAGATTATCACAGAACAATGTCATGACATTTTGAGTGACATTGTACTCAGTGAGCATCTGTTTCATCCAAACCAGTTGGGAACAGTTGCTTCCAGCAGCTATGTATTCAGCCTCTGCAGTGGACAGAGATACATAATTCTGCTTCTTGCTGAACCAAGATATGAGATTGTCTCCCAGGAAGAAACATCCTCCTGATGTGCTTTTTCTGTCATCAGCACTCCCAGCCCAGTCAGCATCACAGTACCCAGATAGGACAGGCTCAGACCCATGTGAGTACAGCATTCCATAGTCACAAGTCCTATTGATGTACTTGAGAATCCTTTTGACTTGATTCAAGTGGCTCATCTTAGGCTCTGCTTGGTATCTCGCACACACTCCAACTGCATAAGAGATGTCAGGTCTACTTGCAGTTAGATATAGTAGACTGCCTATCATGCTTCTATACAAGCATTGGTCAACACTAGGCCCTCCATCATCTTTGGTTAACTTCATATGAGTAGGAGCAGGAGTCCTTTTGTGCCTAGCATTATCCATACCAAACTTCTTAACGATGTTTTTGGCATACTTCTTTGGGAGAGGAACATAGAGTCCTCCATTTGGTTGACTTGCATTCCAAGAAAGTAGGTTAGTTCCCCAACCAGACTCATTTCAAACTCAGATTGCATCTGTTGAACAAAATGTGATACCATTTGTTCTGACATACCACCAAAGACTATATCATCCACATAGATTTGAGCAATCATGATTTTGCCGTCTTCATCCTTCACAAATAAGGTTTTATCTATTCCACCTTTTTTGTATCCATTTGAGGTCAGAAATTCGGTCAACCTTTCATACCAAGCTCTAGGTGCTTGTTTCAACCCATACAAGGCTTTCCTCAACTTGTATACATGCTTAGGTTGGTTAGGATCACAGAACCCTTTAGGTTGTTCCACATAGACTTCTTCATTCAAGTAGCCATTCAAGAATGCACTCTTCACATCCATTTGGAATAGTTTAAACTTCAGAATGCATGCTACCCCTAACAACAATCTGATGGACTCAAGCCTAGCCACAGGAGCAAATGTCTCATCAAAATCAACCCCTTCAACTTGAGTGTATCCTTGAGCTACTAGTCTTGCTTTATTCCTAGTAATTACTCCTTTCTCATCAGATTTGTTTTTGTAGATCCACTTGGTACCAATGATGTTGGTCCCTTCAGGTCTTGGAACTAACTCCCATACTTCATTCCTTTTGAACTGCTCAAGTTCCTCTTGCATGGCATTGATCCAGTACTCGTCAGTAAGGGCTTCTTTCACATTCTTTAGTTCAACCTTGGATACAAAGCAGGAATTTGAGCTTATTCCCCGTGACCTGGTAGTCACACCACTATTAGGATCCCCTATGATAAGATCCTTAGGGTGGTCTTTCTGAATTCTTATAGATGGCATTTTGGTGGTTGCATCTACTTCACATTCAGGAGGAGGTTCCTGTACTTCTTCAGACTTGACTGGAATGTCAGTTGAACTATCAAGGAATGTTTCAACATCCTCTATGACATCGATCCTTTCCTCTTTATCATCCACAATAACATTTATGGATTCCATCAGGACATTGGTCCTGTAGTTGAACACTCTGTAGGCTCTGCTGTTAGTGGAGTATCCTAGAAATATACCCTCATCACTTTTGGGATCCAGCTTCCTTCTCTGTTCACGATCTGTGAGAATGTAGCATTTACTTCCAAAGATATGAAAGTACTTCACTGTGGGTTTTCTGCCTTTCCATATTTCATATAGAGTGGAGGAGGTTCCTTTTCTCAAGGTGACTCTGTTGTGAACATAGCACGCGGTATTCATTGCTTCAGCCCAAAAGTGCATTGGGAGCTTCTTTGCATGAATCATTGCTCTGGCAGATTCTTGAATAGTTCTATTTTTTCTTTCAACTATCCCATTCTGCTGGGGAGTTATAGGGGAGGAGAACTCATGACTTATTCCTTCAGACAAGCAAAACTCATCAAACTTGGAATTCTTGAACTCCGTACCATGATCACTCCTAATCCGGACCACACAATTGTCCTTTTCCCTTTGAAGTCTGATGCACAGGTCTTTGAAGACATCAAATGTATCTGACTTCTCTCTGATGAAGCTTATCCACGTGTATCTAGAATGGTCATCAACCACCACGTAGGCATATCTCTTCCCACCAAGACTTTCAACCTGCATAGGTCCCATTAAGTCCATATGCAACAGTTCCAGAACTCTGGAAGTTGTAGGATGTCCCAGCTTTGGATGTGACATCTTGGTTTGCTTGCCCACCTGGCATTCTCCACAGACTCTTCCTTCATCAATAAGCAGCTTTGGGATCCCTCTGACTGCTTCCTTGGATATAATCTTCTTCATTCCCCGTAAGTGGAGATGTCCAAGTCGTCTATGCCACAGCTTCACCTTCTGTTCTTCCTTGGCTGAGGAGCATATTGTGGAAAAGTTAGAGACTTTAGGTTCCCACAGATAACAGTTATCTTTGGACCTGGTTCCTCTCATAACTTCCTGATTGTCACCATTTGTCACAATGCACAGCTCCTTAGTAAATTGAACATAGAATCCTTGATCACACAGTTGGCTTATGCTGATGAGATTTGCAGTTAGTCCTCTTACTAACAGTACATTATTCAGTTTTGGAACTCCAGAGCAGTCCAGCTTGCCCACACCTTTTATTTTTCCTTTGGCACCATCACCAAAGGTCACATAGCTGGTAGTGTGAGGTTGAATATCCACCAGTAGATTTTCCATACCAGTCATATGTCTTGAGCATCCACTGTCAAAGTACCAGTCTTCTCTGGTAGAAGCCCTTAGAGCTGTGTGTGCTAACCTAGCATACCATTGTTGCTTCTGGCTGGGGACATAGCGCTTATATGTCTTATGCTTAGGCCTGACATGCGAGGCTTGGTTAGGGAAACCATGAATCCAGTAGCAGAAGGCTTTGATATGTCCAAGCCTACCACAGTGGTGACACCTCCACTCCTGGTATTTCCTCTTCTGATGATTATTCATCCTAGTTCCCCGATGTTGAGACATTGGCTTTGACTTCCGCTTGAACTTCTGAACTTTAGCCTTTGGGCGTTTGTGTTTAGCTGAGGATCTTTTCCCAAATCCTAGGCCAGATTTGGTTCCAGACTTCTGTCCCACCTTTAGAATTTCTTCCAAGGTGTCAGTTCCCTTGTTCATCATTCTGATGGATTTAGTCATCTGATTCAGCTTGGAGGTCAGCAAGGCTATCTCACCATTTAGACCCTCTATGGCTGTCAGATGCTTCTGTCTCTCATCTTCCAGTTCCTTGATGAGTTTCTTCTGCTTTTCTCCTTGTGCACGGACTTCTGCACTGGTGGTACACAGCTTCTTATAGGCTGCAGCAAGTTCATCAAAGGTCAGTTCATCTGCACTTGAGTCATCATCAGAGGCACAAACACTGGTTAGTGCAGTGACATGTTTGGAAGATTCTCCTTCAGATTCACTTTCAGAATCTCCTTCAGACCATGTGATAGTTAGCCCCTTCTTTTGCATCTTGAGATAAGTAGAACATTCAGCTCTGACGTGTCCATACCCTTCACAACCATGACACTGGATTCCCTTGCCTTGGTTGAACTTTTCTTCAGAAGTTGATCTTTTCCTGATGTCAGACGGGATGTTCTTGACATTAGGTCTCCCTCTTTGATCAATCTTCTTCACGAACTTGTTGAACTGTCTCCCAAGCATGGCTAAAGCTTCTGATATACTTTCATCACCTTCAGTATATCCTGCTTCTGACTCCTCTTCAGCATTAGATATAAAAGCTATGCTTTTGTTCTTCTTTTCAGCATTCTCACACAAGCCCATTTCAAAGGTTTGGAGAGAACCAATGAGCTCATCCACCTTCATATTGCAGATGTCCTACGCCTCCTCTATGGTTGTGACCTTCATAGCAAATCTCTTAGGCAAGGACCTGAGAATCTTTCTTACAAGTTTCTCTTCAGCCATTTTCTCACCTAGTCCACCAGAGGTGTTTGCAATTTCAAGAATATTCATGTGAAAGTCATGAATAGTCTTATCCTCTTTCATACTCAGATTTTCAAACTTGGTGGTCAGCATCTGAAGTTTGGACATCTTCACTTTGGAAGTACCTTCATGAGTTACCTTGAGGGTATCCCAAACTTCCTTAGCTAGTTCACAGTGGTGCACCAGCCTGAAGATGTTCTTACTGATTCCATTGAACAATGCATTCAAGGCCTTGGAATTTCCAAGAGCTAATGCCTCTTGCTCCTTGTCCCACTCTTCTTCAGGAATCTGCACACTGACTCCATCTTCACCTGTCTTCGTTGGATGTTCCCATCCTTTGTTGACAGCTCTCCAGACTTTGCTATCTAGAGACCTTAAGAAGGCTATCATACGAGGCTTCCAGTCATCATAATTAGAGCCATCCAACATGGGTGGTCTATTTGAGTGTCTTATATCCTTGTCCATGGTACTAGAAAGTAACTTCCCTAGATCTCACCCAGAAATTCACAGGCAGGGTGCCTGCTCTGATGCCAATTGAAATTCTAGTTATCAGACTTTAGATGTCACACGGGTTGTTATGACATCCAATTCTGCACAGACAGGAATTATGCAGAACTTAACAGTAAGTGCAGTAAATAACACAAGTAATTGTTTACCCAGTTCAGTCCAACATGACCTACATCTAGGGGCTACCAAGCCAGGGAGGAAATCCACTATCAGTAGTATTAATTCAAAGCTAAACTCACCCGTTTACAACTTGTCACTTAATCCCTACCCAATGCAATTTCAATCTTACTCTAAGATCAGAGTTCCTACTCACTCCCCCTCAATCACCTCAGTGATTACTACCTTTAATCAATATTAAAGACAACTTTGAAGTCACACTTCAAACAACTCTTGATTGTGCTTAACAGCTTTAATCAAGATACACATCACTCACGCTTAAAAGCTTTGAGCGACACAACACTTACAACTCAATGAACACCCTATACCAAAACAATCATCAACGTGATAATGGCTTGGCTTACAAGATATGTCTAATACAAGACTCACAAAAATACAGCAGTGAAGTATGATGGACACACTTAATCTTCACGCCTCAAAATCCCCAAAACTGAATGAAGGAACGACTTCCTTTTATATTGCAGTACCTGGGCTTTTGCACTTGTATTCTCCTGAATTTAAGGTCACGCGAGTTCCCATAAATTCAATATCTAGGTAACTAACAAATAGGCTATTTGTTAGGTTCATTAAATGTAGCTTGGTTGTTGATTTCCTGGTTTGTCTCTAAGCTGTTGAATCCCTGAAGAATAGCCTGAGAAAAAGCTGAAACAGAAAACTGAACAACCTACAATATAGCATATGCTGTCAGGAATGAATGTCACGACATTCAGCTTGACATCAAGGATCATATGCTGAGTCTGTTTTTCCAGAAAACAGACTGTACAATTTTGCTGACCTGTACATGACCAAAAAGACCATGATACAGTAACAGCTTACATTAATAAATGTCAAAGTATCCAATTTGACATTTACACATTTGGCCTTAAGTTAGTTATGTTACCCTCTTGAAGAACAAACTAAGAAACATACTGAAGTGTAGCAGAACACCACTCTGTCTATTATTCAGTATATATTGTCCATGATGAATGTCATAACATCCAGTTTGACATTCATACAGTAGGCCTTATGCCAGGTCTGGTTCTTCCTTGATAACCAGACTGCAAATGAATACTGAGCTCTAACAGAACACCAACTGTTCTATTCCTCAGTAGCTGCTGACAGGGATGAATGTCACAGTCTCCAGTTTGACATTCAATAAATCCTGTATTAGCTAATCCTGCAGTAACTACTCAAGTGTGTCATGACATCAGTCAAGACATCAGAGTACAGTTAGATATTCTAACCTATAATGCAGTCACACATACACACCATGTCATGACATCAGTCAAGACATTAGAATCCAGCTAGTGTTTTACCATATAATGCAGCCAATTAAACACCTACAGTATTTATCAGTGGGGATCCGTTTATTTCAGGATTCCCTGGGCTGGTTCAGAGGGTCTTGTGGTTATCTGTTCAGAGGATCTCTGGTGATGATGGTGATGTATCTTCCGTTCCGTTTATTTCGGAACCCCAAGTCGGATTTGTGGTTACTCAGTACCTCAGATGGTTGTGATCAGTTCAGAGACCGGGGCTTCTGTACAGTTGATGATCAGATGACTTGGAGGATGGCACAGTGCATTGCATTCATACATCAGCATCATTCATATTTTGCATTTATCTGCATCTAACACATGTTTATCCATATGCAGGGGACATTCTTGATCGAGATCCTGGTTGAGAGACTTCTTTGTTCCAGACATGAGGACCGACTTGAAAGATGATGTCGTCTACAGTTTCTTCGACCCAGAGATTGGTGTGCTGAGAGATATGATGGCATTGATTACACCTGACCATGTGGGGATGTTTCGTGAGGCATACGGTGGTATTCTGAAGTTAGTTTTTAGGCTCATAGACAGTGACAGGAGTGCCATCCATACTTTTCTCCAGTTCTATGACCCGGGCTTGAGATGCTTCGTGTTCCCGGATTACTTGTTGGGACCCTTGATGGAGGACTATGCCAGCATCCTGGGTATTGAGATCAGATATCAGATTCCTTTCTATGCCACTAAGGGGGAGCCTGATGTTGCTGAGATCTCTCGTGCTCTTTATTTGAGTCCAGAGATGATTAAGGGGGGTTTGAAGGAGAAGGGAAAGTTGCCTGGTTTTCATCTGAGTTTCTTGGAGGCTAAGGCCAAGGAGCATGCTGTTTTGGGTAATTGGAGTACCGTTTGTGCTTTGATTGCTGTGAGTATCTATGGAATCATCATGTTCCCTAATCAGAAGAAATTTGTGGACATTAATGCCATCAGGTTGTTTATGCAGAGGAATCCCATTCCTACTCTGGTTGGGGATGTTTATTACTCGGTCCATAATCGGAACGAGAAGCGGCGTGGTGGATTGATCAGATGTTGTGCTCAGCTGTTGTACAAATGGTTCATGGGGTATTTGCCTTCCAGAGGTGCCTTTGATTTTCTTGACCCTACTGTCAAGTGGTCAGTCAGGTTGATGGGTTTGCGGGCCAAGGACATAGCTTGGACTCACAATGGTATGGCTGGACGAGATTTCATTTACAGTTGTGGGAGTCTTCCCAATGTACCTCTTATAGGAGTTCAAGGTTACATTAATTACAACCCGGTGCTTCTTAGGAGACAGATGGGATTTGCTGTGGAGGGTCCTCCTCTTGGACGAGAGATTCAGGAGTCTTTCTATTTCCCAATTGAGGGAAATCAGACAAGGTTGAGGCAAGTGTCTGAGGAGTGGCGTGACATTCAGAGAAAGGGCAAGGTTCCTTTTGGCAAGGTTAATAGCAGGTTTTTTCCTCCGTTTGATGATTGGATTAGGAAGAGAATTGAGCTCACACATCTACCATTTCCTGGAGGTGATCCTTGGTGTCAATTGATTGAGGGGCCCCGTTCTTCTGTTAGCATGGAAGAGTTCCTTGAGATGAAGAAAGCCAGAGATTAGCTGCAAGCAGAGAAGACTGAGTTGGAGATGAGTGTTGCTAGGATTCAGATGGCTAATCAGGAGATCAAAGGGAGAATAAAAGATCAGGATAAGAGACATGCCATTGAGGTGAAGCGCTTTGAGATAGACACCGCTTATTACCGCAAGGTCAGCCAAGCTTTGGAGTCATCCACGAAGGAGCATGACGTCACCAAGGAGAGGTTGGCTAGAGCTTCGAAGGTCATCGAAGATGAGAAGAGGAGACAAATCCTTGTGAGGGATCAGAGGGACAATAGAGTCAGAACCCTTATCGCCGAGTGGGAGGCAAAGCTGAAGATTAAGGAAGCAGAGAACGTGAAGATCATTGCTGAAAGAGATCATTATCTTGCTGAGAGGGATCATTATTTCCGATAGATGAAGATTCACCAGAAGGAGATAGGAAGACTGCAGCAGGAGAATATTGAACTCAGGTTTGCTGTGAAGTTTACCAAGATGGTAGATGATGCGGAGCCGTCTGTGGGGCCTTCTTCAGTGTAGCCTCTTGTTATCATTTGTGTGGATTACCGTCAGGCCTGTTGGCGGAAGTCACTCGTTTGTATTTTCTTTCTGTTACTGGAGAATTGTATTTGATTTATATCAGACTCGATGTATGACTCTCGCTCTTATTGTGCACTTTTGGTATACAATGGTTATTTTCATTCAGTGATCGATCTTCAAGCTTTATTTGCTTTCCTGTATGCACTCACATAGCACACATGGTTGGGTGGTATCTTTGCTAAATCATATATCTCTGATCTGTATGATGAAATCATTCGATGAATGTCAGAATATTGATGCCAGATTATTATCTGTCTCGATGAAGCCGGGATTGAAAGACAGAGTGTTCCTCATATGGATAGACATTGCATTCATGCATAATCATAATAACTTGTCTTCTATTTTGCAGGTGTCAGTTTCTAACGTGCTTGGTTGTTACAAGAATCATTGCTCGTGCGCGTATAGTCATTCCCTTGCACACAACCCGTCCGCACAGATACTTTACCAGACGCAACACACCCAGGCTGATGAATCTACCCAACGCAGATTTTCTCGAGCTGAAGGAGAAAATGAATGAACTGATCAATGTCATGCAAGGGTTTGTCGTGGGGCAAAAAGCGCTTGCTGATAAAGTGGAGAAGCTCGAGCGGGCTTCGGCTGCCAATAGTGGTGTCAATTTAGAGGGGGTCTCAAACCACGGCCTTGGTGGTTCCAGAGATGGGGAAGATCTCAGAAAGAGAACAACTGTTGGTGTAGTGACTAATAATGCTGGTGGTTTTGGTGTTGCCACAGGCGGTAGACCGGGTCCAACGGGCAATAACCTGAAGGACGGTTTGTTTCCTCCTTTCTTCAGGGCCGAGGAGGATAGAGAGGAAGACAGAGAAGCAGATCAGTTCTCCATGTTGAATGAACAGTTTGGGCAGTACGGTGTCCAACCACCAAACAAGGAGATTCAAGTGCTGGCGGAGAAAATCAGGGCTCTCGAAAGCTATGCTACTCCAGGGGTTGTCAATATGTCTAATATTGGGCTGGTTGAAGGGATTGTGATCCCACAAAAGTTCAAAGCGCCTGCATTTGACAAATACAATGGGAGTTCTTGCCCGGAAACTCATCTCCAGGCTTTTGTCCGAAAGATTTCTACTTATACCATGGACCAGAAGCTTTGGATGTACTTCTTCCAGGACAGTTTGTCTGGAGGGTCTTTGGAATGGTACACCAAGTTGAAATCTTCTGACATCAAGAGCTGGCAGGATCTTGGTGATGCATTCTTTAAACAATACCAATTTAATGCTGATATGGCTCCTAGCCGTACCCAATTGCAGGGTATGTCTCAGAAGCCTAATGAGGGGTTTAAAGAATATGCGCAGAGATGGAGGGAGCTGGCTGCCAGAGTTCAACCTCCGTTGGTAGACAGAGAAATGTCAGATCTGTTCATGGGTACCCTTCAGGGGACATTCGCAGAGAGAATGGTTGGATGCCCGGTTACAAATTTTGCTGATATTGTGGTGGCCGGAGAAAGAATTGAAAGTTGGTTGAAGTTGGGAAAGATACAGGGTAACGCTTCGTCATCTGGATCGAAGAAGCCCTTTGGAAATGGTCAGAGGAAGAAGGAGGGTGATACAAGTGCCGTGTATGCTCAGAGGGGGCAGAGTAGGGATCGTTACTACCAGCACACTGCTGCGGTAACTATTCCTTCTGATAATCAACAACAGCAACAGCCACAACCGCAACAACAACGTCAGCCATTTCAACAGAGACCGCAGAGGGCCGGGTACCAGGTAAGAGGACGAATGAATGATCATCAATTCGATAGACCACCTGTGACCTATTCATTCTTGTTGAAGAAGCTGAAAGACTTGGGGTTGGTCCAGCTGAGGACGTTGGCACCGTTGAGACCTGATCAGAGGCCGGCCAGTTTTGATGAGAACGCCAAGTGAGAATTCCACTCAGGTGCCCCTGGACACAATGTAGAAAACTGTAAAGCTTCTAAGCATGTGGTCCAGGACTTAGTGGATTCCAAGGCAATCAATTTTGCACCGTCTCCAAATGTGAATGCTAATCCCATGCCTGCGCATGGTCAAATGGGGGTGAATGCAATTTCTGAAGATGGTAGAAGAATTGGGCTATTGAATGTGGATCAGTTGAGGACTCCGTTGGCTGAGGTCAAGCGTCAGTTGTTGAAGAATGGGGTTTTCCCGGGCTGTGATGACTGTTGTGTTGCATGTACTGTTGCTATCAATGGGTGTGTTTTCTTGCGGGAGGTTGTCCAGAAGATGATGGATGAAGGAAGCCTCAGATTTGAGAAGATTGATTCGGGGAAAGAAGATGTCTCCACCATAACCATCTACTTCGATCCGGTTGATTTGTCAACGCTGGCAGATGCGGCTCCAGTTACTATCACGGTACTTGGGCCAATTCCTTATGACAAAGATGACGCCGTGCCATGGCATTATGGTGGAGAAGTATATTGTAATTGGGAGAAGTTGGAGGATCAGGCTGCAAGTGAAACCACCGTTTCAAAGGTGGATAATGCCGGACCTAGTGGGTTCACTCGCAGTGGAAGGTTGTTTGCACCGGATGCCTTGAGGAATGGGGATGGAGAGAGAGAAAAGAAAGATAAGGCCGAGGCTTTAGCCAGGGCGAGAGGGAAGCAGGTGGTAAGCGAGGGTACTCCTGTGGTGACACCGGCGCCTGGTGGGTCGGAGAAAGAGCTTGATGATGAAGCTGATGAATTTCTGAGAATCATCAAGAAGTCAGAGTACAAGCTTGTGGACCACTTGCAACAGACCCCATCCAAGATCTCGATCTTGTCATTATTGCTGAGTTCCGAGGGGCATAGAGAGGCTTTGCTGAAAATACTGAAAAGAGCCTATGTTCCTCAGGAGATAACAATCAATCAGTTAGAGACGGTGGTGTCAAATGTCAATGCCAGCCATGGGCTGGGTTTCACTGATCTTGATTTGACGGTGGATGGGCGGAACCATAATCGGGCGTTACACATCGCAATGGAATGTAAAGGAGCCGTGCTTTCGCACGTGTTGGTTGATATCGGCTCATCTTTAAATGTGTTGCCAAAGAAAGCCTTGGCGAAGCTGAACTATGAAGGGTTGATCTTGACGCCCACTGACCTGATAGTGAGAGCTTTTGACGGTTCGAAGCGGGCTGTATTCGGGGAAGTGGAGCTCCCGGTGAAGATCGGGCCCGAGGTGTTCAAGTCTGTATTTTATGTCATGGATATTTAGTCGGCATACAGTTGCTTGTTGGGTAGGTCATGGATTCATGCTGCTGGAGCAGTGACTTCGACTTTGCACCAGAAATTGAAGTATATCTGGGACGAGCAGGTCGTCACAGTCTGTGGGGAAGAAGACATCTTCGTCAGTCACCTATCATCGTTCAAGTATGTTGAAATGGACGGTGAGATATGGGAAACACCAAGTCAAGCATTCGAAACCGTCAAGGTGGAAAATGCTCTTTTTGCCAAAGAAGAGGAGAAGCCGTCCATTTCTTCGTACAAGCAGGCTGCTGAGGTGGTGAAGAGTGGAGAAGCTCCAGGATGGGGAAAGATGATGGACATCACCGCCAAGAAAGACAGATTCAGAGTGGGTTATCAGCCGGGCCGAGGCTCGTCTGGTCAGAGCAAGGGACGTCGTCCGTCATTCACATTCACCAGTGCTGGAATGCTGGACCCAGATCACATCTGTGTGGTGGGTGAAGAGGTCAACAGTGATTGCGAGATCGATCAATGGATAAAGCCGTGCGTACCAGGGATGGAAGTCCAGAATTGGAAGGCTGAAAAGATCATCACTGTCACTCTACTTGAAGAGTAATATTTTCTATTTTCAATTTTATTTGCATGGAAGCCTTACGTTTTGCCCGAAACGTAATGGTTCATTGTAAGGGCCACCTCATGTTTCATTTTGCAATATTTGCATCATAAATAAAAGGATGTTTTTCAATTAAAAGCGGTGTTCCCTGTTTTTCATTTATTTTTGCAGTTTAAAACAAAATAAAAATGGCAATGTTTTCATTTTCCTTTTTCAATTTGTTTCACTCCGGTTCTAAAGCAATGCATGAATCAACATTCATGCAGATGCGATCATTCGCTGGATCTCATTGATAACAATCATGTTACACCCTCATATGACTTCGACAATCCGATCTATCATGCCGAAGAAGAAGGCGAAGAAGATTGTGAACTGCCAGAGGAATTAGCCAGGTTGTTGAAACAAGAGGAGAAGGTGATTCAGCCACACGAGGAGCAAGTTGAAGTTGTGAATTTGGGTACCGACGAGGTCAGAAAGGAAGTGAAAATCGGGGCTGCTTTGGAGGCGAGTGTCAAGAGCAGAATGGTAACATTGTTGAAAGAATATGTTGATATCTTTGCCTGGTCTTATCAAGATATGCCAGGATTGGATACCGATATTGTTGTGCACAAGTTACCGTTGAGAGCAGATTGTCCTCCAGTGAAGCAGAAGTTGCGCAGAACTCGACCTGAGATGGCCATGAAGATTAAAGAGGAGGTTTAGAAGCAGTTGGATGTTGGTTTCCTCGCTGTCACTAATTATCCGCCTTGGGTCGCGAACATTGTGCCCGTCCCGAAGAAAGATGGGAAGGTGAGGATGTGTGTGGACTACCGGGATTTGAATAGAGCTAGCCCGAAGGATGATTTCCCATTACCTCACATTGATGTATTGGTAGATAATATAGCTCAATTCTCGGTGTTTTCCTTCATGGATGGCTTTTCTGGCTATAATCAAATCAAAATGTCGCCAGATGATATGGAGAAAACAACGTTCATCACACCGTGGGGCACTTTCTGTTATAAGGTGATGCCATTTGGTCTCAAGAACGTCGGTGCTACTTATCAGAGAGCCATGGTGACTTTGTTTCATGATATGATTCATCATGAAATCGAATGCTATGTTGATGACATGATAGCAAAGTCCCAAACAGAAGAGGGGCATTTGGTAGACTTGGCCAAGTTATTTGACCGGCTGAGACAATTCAGACTGAGGTTGAATCCGAATAAGTGCACTTTCGGGGCGCGGTCCGGTAAATTGTTGGGGTTCATTGTAAGTGAAAAAGGAATCGAGGTTGATCCTGCTAAGGTAAAAGCAATACGAGAAATGCCTGAACCGAGAATAGAGAAGGAGGTTCGTGGTTTCTTAGGTAGATTGAACTACATTTCACGGTTCATATCTCACCTAACAGCCACGTGTGAACCAATATTCAAGCTGTTGAGAAAAGATCAAACGGTCAGGTGGAATAATGATTGCCAAGCGGCATTTGAAAAGATAAAAGAGTATTTGCAGGAGCCTCTGATTCTGATGCCTCCTGTGGAGGGACGACCGTTAATTCTGTACTTGACAGTCCTCGAGGGGTCTACGGGGTGCATACTGGGGCAGCATGACGAGTCTGGTCGAAAAGAGCATGCCATATACTACCTTAGCAAAAAGTTTACCGACTGTGAAACAAGATATTCACTGCTCGAGAAAACATGTTGTGCTTTGGTCTGGGCTGCTCGCCGACTGAGGCAGTATATGTTGGTTCATACCATTTTGTTGATTTCCAAGATGGATCCAATCAAGTACATTTTTGAGAAGCCAGCATTGACCGGACGGGTTGCGAGATGGCAGATGATTTTGACTGAATATGATATCCAGTATACCTCTCAGAAGGCGATAAAGGGGAGTGTATTGTCTGATTACCTCGCCCAGCAACCCATTGAGGATTATCAACCAATGAAATTTGAGTTCCCTGATGAGGACATCATGTTTCTCAAATCGAAAGATTATGAGGAACCGATCCCAGAGGAGGGGCCTGACCCTGAATCCGAATGGATTTTGATGTTTGATGGGGCCGTTAACGTAAATGGTAGCGGAGTTGGTGCTGTTTTGGTTACGCCGAATGGATCCCACATTCCTTTTGCTGCCCGGCTAACATTTGAGTGCACCAACAATGTGGCTGAATACGAAGCTTGTATCTTGGGGATTGAAGAGGCGATTGATTTGCGGATCAAGAACCTTGTTATATATGGAGATTCAACTTTGGTTGTGAATCAGGTTAACGGAAAATGGTATACGCATCAATCTCATTTAATTCCATACCGGGATTATACGAGGAGATTGTTGACGTTTTTCACCAAGGTGGTATTGCATCATGTGCCTAGAGAAGAGAATCCTTTGGCAGATGCTTTGGCTACTCTGGCCGCCTTGATTAAGGTGCAGTGGTGGAATCAGTTCCCCAGTGTTGAGGTAGGACGTCTGGATAGACCGGCTTATGTATTTGCTGTTGAGACAGTGCCTGATGATGAGAAGCCGTGGTATTACGATATCAAGCGTTATTTGGAAACTCAAGAATATCCTGAGGGAGCATCCAAGAAGGACCGAAAGACTCTGCGGAGGTTGGCCATGGTGTTCTACTTGAATAAGGATGGGGTTTTGTACAAGAGAAATTTCGATTGGGTTTTGCTCAGATGTGTTGACGACAAAGAAGCAAGCCAATTGATGAAAGAGGTCCACGAGGGGTCGTTTGGTACCCATGCCAGTGGGAATGCAATGGTGAAGAAGCTGTTGAGGGCTGGTTATTATTGGATGACAATGGAGGCCCAATGTTTCAATTTCATGCGGAAGTGTCATAAATGCCAGATTTATGCTGACAAGGTGTACGTGCCTCCAAATCCGTTGAGTTTGATGACGTCTCCGTGGTCGTTTGCTATGTGGGGCATCAATATGATTGGGAAGATTGAGCCTACGGCTTCGAATGGGAACCGGTTCATATTAGTGGCTATTGATTACTTCACCAAGTGGGTGGAAGCAGCCTCTTATGCCAATGTGACGAAGCAGGTTGTCGCCAGATTCCTGAAGAGAGACATCATTTGCAGATATGGGGTTCCCGAAAGAATCATTACTGATAATGGTTCTAATTTGAATAACAAGATGATGGCAGAACTGTGTCGGGAATTCAAGATCGAGCATCACAATTCTTCTCCTTATCGTCCGAAGATGAATGGGGCGGTTGAGGCAGCTAATAAGAATATTAAGAAGATTGTGCAGAAAATGGTCGTGACCTATAAAGATTGGCATGAGATGTTGCCATTTGCATTACATGGGTACCGAACTTCGGTGCGTACATCTACTGGGGCAACGCCTTTCTCGTTGGTATATGGGATGGAAGCGGTGCTACCGGTTGAGGTTCAAATTCCCTCTTTGAGAGTCTTGATGGACGTGAAGTTGCAAGAGGCTGAATGGGTAAGGACTCGGTATGAAGAGTTGAGCCTGATTGAGGAAAAGAGGCTGGCGGCCATTTGTCATGGACAGTTGTACCAGCAGCGGATGAAGCGTGCTTTTGACCGAAAGGTGCGACCTCGTGTGTATCACGTGGGAGATATGGTATTGAAAAGGATCCTTCCTCCTCAAAACGATCGTAGGGGCAAGTGGACACCCAATTATGAAGGTCCATTCGTGGTCAAGAAGGTTTTCTCTGGTGGAGCCTTGTTGTTAACGACCATGGATGGCGAGGATTTTCCATCCCCTGTGAATGCAGACGCAGTTAAAAAATACTTCGTATAAGAGACCCGCTAGACGAAAAGAATAAAATAGTCCAGGAAAAAATGGGCATCCCGGCGAACCAATAAAAAAAAAGAAGAAAGGTTCGGGATAAAATGAAAAATGTACACCCGGCAAGTCGAAAACCTGAAAAGGCGGCTTGGGCAAAAAAGGGTATCCTGGTGGACTGAAAACCCGAAAGGGCGGTCCAGGAAAAAGAGGGATTGAAACGAGCAACTGCGTCTAGTGTGATTGTTTGCGCTTTGGTTAAGGCACCAGGATAATCCCCGACAGGGATCGGTCGGAAGCGTCTTGTTCAGAAGGCAGAAAGCACGGAAAGTCTGAGGACATAAGGGGTGTAACCGAGTTGGAACTCGATGAGATTGCGGGTTCACATTGCCATTAGGATAGATTTTTCCTTTTGTGCGCAATTACCTCTTTTCAGGAATTGCTTCCTTTGTATTGCTCAGTTTGAGCCACACCTTTTCAATCAATAAAATGCATATTCAGTCAAATAATTTTGTTTTTGTTTTCATTACCGCTTTGATTGCAAAAACATCCAATTGTTTGTGATAAAGAATCTTTGCATTTTAAGTCATACGGGTCCCTTCCAATGCATGTTTATAAGATTGAAAACTTGAAATCTTATTTGGAAGGTTGAGTGACTCAGGTGTTGAAATCTTGGCACGCCTGGGGCACGTTTTTGTCTAACGATCTCTTTTGAAGGTGCTGTTAGATATTTTCACTCACTTGCAGGTTGTGATGGAAAGTTTTGGCAAAAGAATCCCCACGGAGTCCAATCAGGGACCTAGGAATGATGGAAAGACGGCGAGGGGTGACGACGATCCTGGATATTAATCAAGAAGACTCTTCAAAATCTGGAGACTGGAAAGTTTGTATGAATCCAAGGAGTTCGATCGCCGTCGAGTACGGAGGAGTCGAGAATACAAGGTGATGAATCAGAAAAGTCCAGACGGGTCGGGGAGCTCTCAAAAGTGGAAAGCTGATACTGTGGTTAGATGGTGAATACCATGGTTCGACGAGTCGACGGGTGCTCTGTGCCATATTTTCCTGGTTTTTCCAAGCAGGATTGAGATCGGTGTTTCCTCAGCAGCCCGGCCTGAAGGTTGCTATTTCCCAGCGGAGGTGCCTGTTGGTAGTTGTTTTTCCTAGCATGGAGGAGCTTGTTAAGTTCCCCAGCAAGCCGAAGGTTGTTGTTTCCCCCACAGAGTGCGTTGGTGGTTTCTTCCCCAGCGAAATCCCCGAGTGGATCGGGTTCAGAGGAGGTTATCCCTAGTGAGGGTGGTCCTTTTCCCAGCAGCAGGGCTATTCCCCAGCAGGGTGGAGGTTGGAGTGTTGTCGAGTTCCTCAGCAGAGTGCCTCGGGCTCCCTAGAAGAGTCCCTTGAGGGGGATACTTTTTTATGCATTCATCATGTAGATAAGCATAGCATGTTGCATACTTAATTGCGTAGCATTTCCATGATTATGGAGCATTACGCTAAAAGATCATCATGCATAAGCATTGCAAGCATAAGCTAGTCTCAAGCCGTGGTTACCGTTTGAGAGGTGGTTTCGCCAAATGGTGAAGATGTTACTCTGAGGAGTTTGGCATCATGATTTTGAATCAACAGTATTCCCCAGTAGTGCGATATTGGAGGAAGAATTTCTGTCAGGCGGAGATGGAATGATAATCCAAGAAGTTTCGGGGTCCAAAAAGGGAAGAAAGAGAATAATCCCCAGCTGAGTGCAAATTGTTCGTTTGCTAGGATTGAATAGAGGATGGCATGCTCACGGCTTGTTACCCCCGGCATGGGTCGTTGGCACGCGTGCCGCCTCATTTATCATTGTTCCTTATCTTTGCCGATGCTGACAGGCATGACAAGTTTTTCGGGTATTCAGACCGATGTGGCATTCAGGCCAGTTTCCGATTTTCAGATCGAAGAAGTTTCTGACGTTCAGGTCAAAGAACTTGTGGCATTCAGGCCAGTTTTCCGGTGTTCAGACCGAAGCGGTATTCAGACCAGTCTCCGATTCTCAGATCGAAGAAGCTTCCGAAGTTCAGATCGATGCAGCTTGCGGTGTTCAGACCGAAGTGGTATTCAGGCCAGTTTCCGATTCTCAAATCGAAGAAGCTTCCGAAGTTCAGATCGATGCAGCTTGCGGTGTTCAGACCGAAGTGGTATTCAGACCAGTTTCCGATTCTCAGATTGAAGAAGCTTCCGAAGTTCAGATCGATTCAGCTTGCGGCATTCAGGCCAATCTCTCAGTGATCAGACCGATATTAATACTCTCATATTCCGATGCTCAGTACTCAGAATGATGAGCGGCGTTCAGGCCATGGTTATCCCTGTGTTACCATTTATTTTGGTATACAGGCCAAATTTCTATTCGGTATTCAGGCCGACTTTCTCCGTACCAGACGGATTTTTCTTTTAAGATCATTTCTTCGCCGATTCTGACAGGCATTGTTAATTATTTCCCATCGGAGTGCAAATTGTTCGTCTGTTCTTGGTATTCAATCCCTCTTCGCCTTGATCATCTGAAAGCCGAGGCTATTCATATCGACAGGTTCACAATGGATTCAATAGGGGCAGCTGTAACACCTTAAAATTTGCCCTCCTCTCTTGGGACTAGCTTAGCATATTGCATCTCATTTTTAGGACATTAGGCATTACATCTTTGCATATCATGTGAAATAAGCAAGTCATCCTCCTAGGTCTTTCTCAGAAGATAGAGAGGTTAAAAGATTCAAGCCTGAGGGTCTCATAAATTGATCACTAATCATCTGAGGTTTGTGCTTCAATTAGGGATTATTGGTTCCTCAAGGAGGATGAGTGTTATCTTATTTTCCAGAGTATATCACCATCATCATGGTTTTATCATCACCAAGAGGTTCATTGTGCCGGATCATGTGCCTTGGGATTAGGGTTTTGACCTCTAGTCAACCCTAATCAGTTGCATTCTAATAGGCAGGGTTTCTCAAGGAGATGAGGTCTTTCTTGAGAAGGAGATCATCATATGGTTATTATGTGGAGCTTGTGTAAGCTAGGGTTTTATTTTTGAGCCATTTCATCAAGTGGTTGAGGCTCAAAATCATCTGTGCATGATCAAGTCAACTGTATGTCAACTGCCAAGTCAACTGTGGATTTGGAGGTGGGAAGTGGTCAGAGATACCTCATTCATGTTCAAACAAGTCTCATTTGACATGTCAAACATCTACCTTGAAGATTTTGAAGCCAGATCAAGACTTTCCAAAAATAGCAAGTGACCTGTAATTTGAAAGTTTCCAAAAATGGAAAGGTTTTGGACCAACTTCAACTCAAGATTACATCATCAAGAAAGCTTCAAATGAAATTTTGTCCAACATTAAAGTTGAAGATCCTTCTCTCCCATTTCCAAAAAGTCCAAGGTCATGGATTTATCATGTGTGGTTGAGGAGATATGGTCCAATCATGACAAAGTGTGGTTCAAACTTCAAATGGGCATAACTTTCAAACCAAAACTCCAAATTGAGTGGTTCTTTTTGCACTTTGATCCTTGTAACATATATTTTCCAAGCATATCACTACATGGCATGAAATCTCATTGCATGATCATTGGTGCATTCATGAAGATTTTTGGGAAAAATTTCATAAACTCATTTTGATTGAACATATGCATACCAAACCAATTTAAACGTGTGCATGGAATCATTTAAGGCATTTTGGGCCAGAACATGCACTGTTCACGTGCATGGGGGTGCATGGAGTAGAAAATGCATTTTTGCACAAACACCACAAAACTCACTAATCACACTTGCATTTGGCTTAAGTTGTTGTTAAACATGATTAGCATGGAGTATATATGCTTAATCATAACTGTTTTGATCACAATTAACATTTCAGATCTAGATTCAACAAAATTCTCCAATTTCTCTCACTTTTTTTCCAAAATTCTTCAAACCTAAACACTTTTCATTGATCATTTCATCATCATGGAGCATAATTGAGCACATTTGGACGTGTAAGCAAGAGAAATCGTGGCTGTTTGAGCTAGGTGTAAAGAGTGAAGCATCCATGGCAGTTGGAGATTCAGTTGAATTCATGTGAATTTGAGCCTCACATTCATCATCATTCATCTCAAGAAGCATATTGGAAGAGATTTAAGGACTTGCCAAGCCTTGTATTACGCGATTCCGGTTGCTGTTCATCAAGAGGTTACTTTTTCGACCTCTTTAATTCACAAATTCATTATGCCTATTGTGTAGTTCATTGAATGGTGATGAATCTGAGCTTTAAATCGAGTGAAATGATGCTATAAACACAAAGTTACATGCAATTGAAGTTTTGATGATGATTCTTGATTCCTTCGATCCATGCGTGTTTGATTGTTTTTGCATGAAATATTGTTGGATTCTTGATGTATGATGCGTGGCGAGTTGATTGATATGCTTGATTTTCATTTCTGGAACTTTTGGAAAAAATCTGGAAAAGTTGGATGAAGATCTTCGTGATCTTCATCGTGTTCTTCAAGAGATTCATAGCATTTTCCAGGTTACCTACGGATTTTGCCATGAGTTCATGCGTATTACCTGCGGATTTTCAAATCCATGCACATCGTGCGTTTTAGGGTTTTATGGTTAAACGATGTCGTTATGAGGAAAGCGCGCGTTTGGCATTTTAAATGTAGCCTCGGTTCGAATCCGAGCGAAGCTTGTTTTTCAAACTGCATTGCATTTTCCTTTCCCTCCCTCATTTTCATGCCTTGGCTCCAAAATCATCTTTCAAATATTTCTCAACTTCTAAAATTCACTATAAATTGAAAATTCATCCAAATGACCTCCAATTTTTTGCATTATGTTTCTCATGTTGTCTACTTTTTTGTGATTATCAAAATGCAAGTTGTGCTTGGTTGGATACTTTTTTGATGCTAGAATGTTTGAGTACATGTCCATATTTGACCTTGCCTTGGTTATCATGTTGTGAAATGCTGGTCTTTGATCCAATGAATGTGAAATTTTGCATGCTATAACTAGACATATTGCTTGACATTTTGGTGTTGATTTGGTATTTTTATCACTTGTCATTTCTGTTTTATGAATGTGCTAAGTTGGTGTGACAATTTGTGTCACACCTTGTGATGTTCAACTTGAATGATGTGTTTACCATGCCAAATGATCTCCAATTGCCCTGATTTTTTGTGTGATGCATGTTATAGATGTTGTGATTGCTCATGAATTTTGTTGGAATTATTTGAATCATTTCTGATTTAATTGAGATTTTTCATTCTGGTTGGTCACATTTGAGCTTTAAAATTACCTTGAACTTCAATTGATCATGAAATGCTTTTGGTTAATGATATTGATATGAGACCTTTTGGAATGTTTCAAGACGTGAATGAAGATGATTCATGTTAAATTTCATGTTCTGTTTTGAATGTTTGACCCTCTTTTGACCCTAGGCTTTGACCTAGTGGTTTGGACTCACTGTTTGGATTGTGGATTTCAGGTTAAGATGCACATTGCCATGATTGGAGTGGATCATTCATTTGAGTTGATTAATTGATTGAGGATGACTAAAATTATGTTGTTTTGTAGGTTGATGTTAGCTCATTTGAGTTTGCCTTGTAGCTTGCATATTGTGAACATTGTCTGTCTGTTTGCTATTGCCTATTGATTGTTTGTCTGTACAGTTGAACTAATTAGTTTAGATTTTTCACAGGTACCTAAGTTGCTTTGAGTTCTTTTGAACTTGTTTTGATTTGCTTGGTTGCTTAACCACTGAGGTATAATTTCTCTGACTTCATGTAGTCTGGAAGATCTGTCCTGTTATGTGGGCAGGCACCTGTCTGAAGCCCTCCTTAAGAGGCAATGCTTGTGAATGTTTAAATTTGTGCCAAGCAGGTAAAGACCTCTTAAGAGGCAATTGGATGATAAAAGGGATGTGCAATCCATCCCCTGCTATTCAGTTGTGTCATTCACCTTGCTCACACCATTGTGTTGATGCATTGTGGATAATAACCCAAGATCATGTTGTGTCAGTCATGTGGAGAAGAGTTCCTACATTCTGAACTCCCACACTTTCATTTGTCTGAAGCTCTCCCAGGCCAGGGATAAGAGCTGTGAGGTCTTACCCTCACTTCTCATTTCATCTGCTTCACCCTAACTCTCAATGTTAGGGTTAAGAGCTAACCACACCCGATGCCAGTTGGCTTGTGTCTCACAGCCTAACCTTGTATGAGCCCAATTGTGTGCATATAGTGTGTGTGCTTGCTTTGTGTGCTTGTATGTATTTGCTTGTGCTGTTTAGGATAGCTTGCTTCCTGTGCAAATTAGATAGAAACCTTAACATAGGGATCGTATGCATGACAACTTCTAGGCTCGAGTCGTAGTCTCCCTAGTAGTTTGTGTCTCCCTTTGTATCTGGTTAGGATAGAAGTTCTTTCCCTGCGTAGGGGAACTACGTCGCCCTGATCCTCATACCAGATGAGGTACATAGGCAGGAGATGAGCTGATCTCTCCGGGCGCCTTTTTTCTTTTTCAACCCCTTTGTGTGTGTCGGAGTCCGACGTAAGTCCAGCGATTGGCAGTTGGTTTCCTGTGTGTGTTTGTTTGTGCGGAGTCTGACGTAAGTCCAGCGATTGGCAGTTGGTTTCCTGTGTGTGTTTGTTGGTTCGGAGTCTGATGTAAGTCCAGCGATTGGCATTCAGTTTCCAGTTTTGCCTGTTTGTGTGGAGTCTGACGTAAGTCCAGCGATTGGCAGTCGGTTTCCTGTGTGGTTTTGTTTGGCGTGCGTTAGCCGAGCTACGAGTGCTCTGATTCTTCTCCGGTCAGAGAAGATACGTATGCATAGGATGCGACATCCTAGCGAGCACGTTTCCCCTTGTCCCGAACTACGTCGACTCTGATGTCTGTGCCTGACAGACTACGTAGGCCCAGGATGCGATATCCTGCCGAGTTAGTTTCTTTTGTCTTTCTGCGTTTCCTTCCAGCCTTGTGCAGTTTGTGAGCAGTTTTTAGCAACCTTATCCTTTCTTTCTGAGCGTGGATCCCGTCGGGTACGACGGATGCGTAGGGGTGCTAATACCTTCCATTCGTATAACCGACTCCCGATCCCATCTTTCTCTGGTCGCGAGACCATGTCTTTTCCAGGTTTACTTCGAGCGTTTCCTTTCCCTCTTTTGGGATAAATAACGCACGGTGGCGGCTCTGTTTGTTTGTTTTTCCCGCCGGTTGTTTTTCGCGGATGTGACAGGAGGGTCAGATGGTTCAGTATCTGTGAAAATGTTGTAGTAGGGGGGTAATTCTGGAGAAGAAGATGAAGAGGGTGAAGTGGTTTCGTTCAACATTTCTGCTTCTGAAACGGGTAAGGTGGTGGTGGCAAGGTTGAATTTTTGAGATGGTTGGTTTGATGGTCTGGTGGTTGAGGGAGGAGTTTCTGAATTGGTGTATATGGGTGTTGTTTGAGGGATAGAGGAAGCAATATGCTGAAGTTGTACCGAAGGAGCGAGAGAAACAGACTTACCAGAAGATCCAATCAGAGGTACTGGAGGTCTTGATCCAGAGGATTCTCCCAGCTTTGCTTTCTTCGCCTGCTTTGCCTTCTCAGATGGTCCTCGTGGTCGCTTCATGAAGTTGGGAGGTTGTTCTGGCAGCTGGCTTAAGTTGAAGTCTGAGATATCTACTCCTTGTTTTCGCAGATCATCTAAGTAATACAAGATTACCTCTGGACGGTTGATCTTTGAGATCAGATAGAGTCTATTTGGGATCTTCCTCTGATCTTTGAGAGCTTCCCAGGAGGTGTCCAGAGTGGGTTTGGCACTTACTTGATCCAGAATCCCCATGCTCTTTAGATTGCGGGTGTTTAGAGCTCTTCTAGTGCCGATCATCACGTCTTCCATGAGTCTGAAAGTAATCAGATGATCTACGAGACCACTTTCAATAAGAACGTAAGAGATGAGTCTTCCCAAGGGAATGTAGTTTCTGGACTTCATGTTATTTCTGGTATCTCTCACAGAGTCTCTGAGGTACTTGAAGAGGAGTGCAGGGAGGCAGAGCTTCAGACCCTTGTGGATGCAGTACAAAATGCACTTCTGGTCTGTGTTGATGTAGTCTGAGGAGTTTGAAGTTGGGCGATGATGTATGGTGCCCAAGATGATCTTCAGCCAGACCCAGAGGTTCTGATGTAGTTCCTTGTTCTTGGAGTGATTGCCTTCAGCGTTCTGTTTGAAGATAGTTGGATTAATCTCATGGGACAAATATTTTGCCCTAGGATTAATGTTGTAAATCCTTCTTCCTCCATCTTTCTCCATGCCTAGAAGAGCAGCAATGGACTTCTCAGTGATCACCATCTTAACTCCCAGAACATAGGAGACGATGTAGTGATCGTCAGCGTTAGCGAATCTCCAGAATTCCTTCACTAGGTTTGTGTAAACTGGACCATACAGACGTTGGAAGTAGTTTCCCCAACCTTGATTCTTCAGTTCTTCAGTGAGGT
This sequence comes from Lathyrus oleraceus, assembly GCF_024323335.1. Taxonomy (NCBI): domain Eukaryota; kingdom Viridiplantae; phylum Streptophyta; class Magnoliopsida; order Fabales; family Fabaceae; genus Lathyrus; species Lathyrus oleraceus. The sequence continues at coordinate 278,246,704 of NC_066581.1, forward strand.
CAATACCATTTCTTTGCATGTTTTCAAAGTCCACCAGTGATTCACACAACACTTCCAGTTTCTCAAAAGGTGTTGCAAGGTTGATATGAGGCTCACGATCAAGAATGTGAGGTTCTTTGTAGATGGGGGTGGAGATGGCACCGGTAACTGTTGGGTTCAGGTTGCTTGAACTTGGAGCTTGTTCGTTGGAATCCATCTGTTGAGAGAAGTTATACACTGATTGTTGTTGGGAATCCATGAATATTGTTGATGAGCTCAGTTAAAGGTGAAGAACTTGAATGCACGCTGCATGAATGCCTTGAGGGAGAAAAGAACTTGCAGAGGGTTAAGAGTGCTTGTGAGAGTGAAAAGTGTGCAATGTGTGAAAAGAAGTGTTTAAATACCCAAATTAGGGCGCATGCAAAACGACACACAAAACAGAGTTTAGCACAAAAACCAAGTATGCACGTCAGAGGGAAAATGATTACAGCTCATAAATGATGTCTAATCCCAACAGTCAGTACACTGCTCGAGGAGATCTCAAGAGATTGTTCCTTGATTACTGCTAAACAGATGTCTAGAAGTTCCAAGGTCAGACGCAAGGTGCTCCACGTGTTTGCTCTATCTGGTCTTCAGGAATACCAAAGGGTCGGTTCCTGGAGATTACTAACTCAGATGACTTCTAACTTGGTAGGAGTATCGGAGTCAGATGCAGAATCCACTTTGTTTACATCAGAATCTTATTTTGCTTACTCAGAGGCACATTTTATTCAGGACAGTTTTGAATGTTCAGATTCTTTAAGATGAAGAGGAATCTATCTTCAGCTAGTGGTTTGGTAAAGATGTCAGCCCATTGATGGTCTGTATCAATGAATTTCAATATTACTACCCCTTTATGAACATAGTCTCTAATGAAATGATGTTTTATTTCTATGTGCTTAGCTCTGGAGTTCAAAATAGGATTCTTGCTTAAGCAAATGGCAGCAGTATTGTCACAGAAGATAAGAATGTTACTCTCAAAGATTTGAAGATCCTCTAATTGATTCTTCATCCAGAGCATCTGGGTAGTGCACAGTGATGCTGAAATATATTCCGCTTCTGCAGTAGACAACGGTATGGTTGATTGTGTTTTGCTGGCCCAGGATATCAGATTCTTTCCCAAGAGCTGACAATTTCCAGATGTACTTTTTCGTTCCATTCTGTCTCCTGCGTAATCTGCATCATAAAAACCATATAGTCTATACTCTGATGTTTTCTCATACACCAGGCCCAGGTTAGGAGTTCCTTTCAGATATCTGAGAATTCTCTTAACTGCTGTTAAGTGAGATTCTCTAGGATCTGATTGGAATCTGGCACAGAGACAAACACTAAATAGAATATCAGGACGTGTAGCAGTTAGATAGAGAAGAGAGCCTATCATACCACAATAGAGCTTCTGACAAACCTTTTGACTAACTTCTTCTTTTTCAAGAATGCAAGTTGGATGCATGGGTGTCTTAGCTGGTTTGCATTCAGCCATTTCAAATTTCTTCAGAATGTCTTTTATGTATTTACTTTGATGAACGTAGGTGACTTCCGAAGCTTGATTAATCTGAATTCCTAGAAAGAACTTTAGTTCTTGCATTAAGCTCATTTCGAATTCTGCCTGCATTAGCTCAGAGAATTCTTAACATACAGAGGCGTTAGCTGAACCAAAAATGATATCATCAACGTATATCTGGCAAATCATGAGATCATTATTAATGTTTTTACAGAAGAGTGTAGAGTCAACTTTCCCTCTGATAAAATCATGTTCCAGAAGAAAATTACTTAATCTTTCATACCAAGCTCTGGGAGCTTGTTTTAGTCCATATAAAGATTTCTTAAGTTTAAAAACATGTTCTGGACAATTTGAATTTTCAAAACCTGGGGGTTGGTTGACATACACTTCTTCTAATATATAACCATTAAGGAATGCACTCTTGACATCCATTTGATACAGTTTGATAGAATGATTTATAGCGAATGAGACAAGTAGGCGAATAGATTCTGACCTGGCGACTGGGGAAAAGGTTTCATTGTAGTCAATCCCTTCTTGTTGACTGTAACCTTGAGCCACCAGCCGAGCTTTGTTTCTGACAACTTCTCCTTTCTCATTCAGCTTGTTTCTGAACACCCATCTGGTTCCGATAATGTGAGTGCCTTTAGGTTTAGGAACAAGATCCCAGACTTCGTTCTTTGTGAATTGATCTAGCTCTTCTTGCATGGCTAGAACCCATTCTCTATCTTGAAGTGCCTCATCACAGGAAGTAGGCTCGATCAGAGATACTAGTCCCAGAGGAGTTTCTTCAGGTGCCTTGTAGGTAGACCTAGTTCGGATAGGTTCATCCTTGTTTCCCAGAATCAACTCTTCAGATATGTTGAGGAAACTTTTAGCTTTCTTTGGGATTACAGGGGATTTAGTTCCTTCTGAGGTTTGAGAGGCAGTTGCTTCAGGAGCTTTGATCTTCTCGTCAGAACCTGCAAAAGTAATCTCCAGATCTGCAAGTTTCTCAACTAGCTTTGACTTTTCAGGGTCAAGCTTATCATCAAATCTGACATGAATTGATTCTTCCACAATTTTGGTTTCTGTATTATATACTCTGTAGCCTTTAGAGCGTTCTGAGTATCCTAACATAATACCTTTTTGTGCTTTAGAATCAAACTTGTTCAGATGTTCTTTAGTATTTAGAATAAAACAGGAACATCCAAAAGGATGAAAATAAGAAATGTTGGGTTTTCTTCCTTTACACATCTCATAGAGAGTCTTCTCCAGAATAGGTCTTATGGAGATTCTATTCTGAATATAACACGCTGTATTTACAGCTTCAGTCCAAAAGTGCTTAGCCACGTTTGTTTCATTGGTCATGGTTATGGCCATCTCTTGGAGTGTCATATTCTTCCTCTCTACAACTCCATTTTGTTGTGGAGTTCTAGGGCAGGAGAAATCATGGGATATTCCATTAGAATCAAATAATTCCTCAAAAAAATTATTTTCAAATTCCCCACCATGATCACTTCTGACTCTGATGATTTTAGAGTCAAATTCGTTTTGCACTTTGGAACAGAAGCTAGTGAATACAGAGTGAGACTCACTCTTGTGCTTTAAGAATTTTACCCATGTCCATATTTCTTTCCATTGACTAGTCCATATTTCTTTCCATTGACTGATGTTGTTTTCACAAGACCAAATAAATCAATGTGAAGAAGTTCCAGAGGCTTAGAGGTAGAAACAATATTTTTCTTTTTAAAAGATGATTTTGAAAATTTTCCTTTCTGACATGCTTCACATAGAGCATCTGAAGAAAACTTCAGCTTAGGTAGACCTCGGACTAACTCGAGTTTATTTAGCTGAGATAATTTTCTCAAGCTAATGTGGCCTAAGCGTCTATGCCATACCCATTGCTCTTCATGAATAGACATCAAACATTTTACATTTTGTTCTTTTAAATCCGAAAGATTTATTTTATAAATATTGTTTTTCCTCTTGCCAATGAATAGGACAGATCCATTGTTTTGATTTATGGCTTTACATGTTTTTTGATTGAAGATTACATCATACCCGTTATCACTTAATTGACTTATTGATAACAAATTATGCATTAATCCTTCTACATAGAGAACATCAGATATAGAGGGAAGAGTACCATTACCAATAGTTCTGGAGCCTCTGATCCTTCCTTTCTGATCTCCTCTGAAGCCTACGAATTCAGCGTCTTTAAGTTCCAGTTTTTGGAACATATACTTTCTTCCCGTCATGTGTCGCGAGCATCCAGAGTCCAGGTACCATGAGTGGTGTTTTAACTTTGTTGCATAAGATATCTGCAACATAAACAATATTATCCTTTGGTACCCAGAATCTTTTGGGTCCTTTGTGATTAGTTTTCCCAGAGTTTCTTAACACTTTGGGTTTTCTAGCATTATTAAATTGTTGTGCTTGTGTGTGTGTATAGTGATAGGAAAATGGAGATTTAGGTTAGTCATTAGTAGAAGTTTTATCTTCACTAGGATCATACCCAATTCCTCTTCTATTTTTCTGACTGACCCCATAGATCATGGAAGCCATTCTGCTCCTCTCTATCCCATTTTTCAGAAACTTTTGAAAAGATTTTTCATATTCATAAATTATTGTGTTTGAAGTTTGTGGAGCTTGAGATAACGCTTCTTCAAGTTTTGAGCAATTTTTCTTTGTTGAATCTCTTTCTAATATCAAGGTTTTGTTTTCATCTTTTAGTTCTAGAATTGTTATCTCAAGTTTGCCACATTCTTCTAGTGTTTCTTTAAGAACACCTTTTATAGCTTTAAATTTTTGTTTGAGTTTCTGATATGAGTTTAGAGTTTCAGATAGGCATGATTCTAGGTCAGATCGAGAAAGTTCAGAAAATACCTCTTCAGATTCAGATTCTTCGTCTGAAGTATTTCTGGAGGTGGTAGCCATGAGTGCCACATTTGCATGTTCATCAGAGTCTGATTCTGATGAGTCAGATTCACTGTCGTCCCAGGTAGCCATCAGTCCCTTTTTGGTTCTGAAGGAATTTTTCTTGAAGTTCTCTTTTCTAGAACTGTCTTTCTTCAGCTTGGGACACTCGTTTCTGTAATGACTTGTTTCCTTACACTCATAACACGTAACATCTTTGTTAGATTTACCTTTTGAGGTTGATTCTGATCGATCTCCTTTGGATCTTGGCTTTCTGAAGTTATTATTCCTTTTTCTCCAGAGTTGTTTTACTCTTCTGGTCAGAAGGGATAATTCTTCCTCATCGTCAGAATCTTCCTTTTCAGAGTCATCAATGTCTTCTGCTTCGGCCTGGAAGGCTTTGTTTCTGTCAGACTTGCGCCTTTCAGATCTGGACTTTAGTGCTACAGACTTGATCTTCTTTTGAGGCTCGTCTTCCTCCAGTTCTATCTCATGACTTCTGAGTGAACTGACAAGTTCTTCAAGGTTGATATTGTTCAAATCCTTTGATAGCTTTAAGGTTGTGACCATGGGTCTCCACTTCTTTGGCAAGCTTCTGACTATCTTTTTGACATGGTCTGTAGTTGTGTATCCTTTATCTAGCACTTTGAGACCTGCAATTAGAGTTTGAAATCTAGAAAACATTACCTCTACAGCTTCATCATCCTCCATTTTGAAGGCTTCATATTTCTGGATTAGAGCCAGAGCCTTTGTTTCTTTGACCTGAGAGTTTCCTTCATGAGTCATCCTCAGGGAGTCGAGTATTTCTTTAGTTATTTCCCTGTTGGTGATTTTTTCATACTCATTATAGGATATGGCATTGAGAAGTATCATTCTGGCTTTGTGATGATTCTTGAATTCGCGCTTCTGATCATCTGTCATTTTGCTTCTGGGAATGGCAACTCCAGCATCTGTTACAGGTGGTATGTATCCAACTGTGACAATGTCCCAGAGATCAGCGTCGTAGCCCAGAAAGAAACTTTCAATTCTATCTTTCCAGTAATCGAATTTCTCTCCATCAAAGACTGGAGGCTTAGCGTTGTAACTATCTCTTTCATTTGTGTTGGCCATAGTTTTTTCTCGTTCTGGATCTCTATACACTGTTAAGTGTTTGATTAGAAAATCAATAACAGAGCCAAAGCTCTGATACCAACTGAAGGTGAGAAAAATAAGAAAGGGGGGTTTGAATTGTTTTAGAAAATAAAAGCTTTTTCAGAAATAAGAACACACAGAATTTTATACTGGTTCGCTTAGATAACAAAGCTACTCCAATCCACCCGACCAAGGTGATTTCGCCTTCAAAAAAGACTTAATCCACTAATCTTGAAAGATTAATACAACCAAACAACTAAGAGAATGATCTCTTAGTCCTCTCAAGTATACAGACTACGCAGAGTCACTTGAGGAACAAAAACAATTTAGCAAAATAAATTTGTAATATAAAGTGCTTCTAAGAGTAAGCAAGTATTACAGCAAAAAGTTTGAGCAAGAGTTTTCACGTATGAGCAGCAGCTCGTGAAAAAGTTGAGAGAAAATATGAATGACTTTTTCTGTGCGTTGTTGTTGTGTCTCTCAAAGAGGTAGGTTGTCCTTTATATAGTAGTGAGAAGGACCGTTGGAGTGATGACAAAATATTGGTCTTTGATGAGCATTCAATGTCATTACTTCTGTGTTTCTTGCCATAACCATTTTGCCTCCCTGAATAACTTCTTTCTAAAAATACTTCCTTTCCATATTGAGAATTTCTTTTCGTTACTCTTTCTAGATTTGGTGAATCTTCATCAGAGTCTTTATGTCGGAGTCATGAGTCAAAAGGAGATTATGTTGAAGTTTCATCAGAGCTTCTCAGAGTACTAGTCTTCTAGATCATCAGAACTAAGACCAGTGGATGTTTAGAGCTTCTGGTTCTTTTTACTGTCTTGCTTTGCTCAGATTCAGAACTTCTTGGGTGCACTTCTTCCTCAGATGCGTCTGATCTACTAGTACTTTGTATCTGATAAAATGATCAGAGTCCTTTATTGTTGTTCAGAGTCCTACACACTTAGAAAAATTTCGTTAGGGTGCCATTTTTGGTTTCATCCTTTGTTATCATCAAAATCCTGGAATTCTATTGTAGAACAAATTTTGTTCTTACAATAGCGGCATGGTCGGTATAGATGATAATTTTTGCCCCTACTAGGTAGGAACGAAATTTTTCCAAAGCAAACACGACGGCTAGAAGTTCCTTTTCATTGGTGGTGTAGTTCATTTGGGCTGGATCTAGTGTTCTACTTGCATAGTAAATAGAATGAAGCTTCTTATCCTTTCTTTGTCCTAGTACTGCGCCTACTGCGTAGTCACTCGCATCACACATGATTTCGAAAGGTAATCTCCAATCAGGTGGTTGAATTATGGGTGCGGTGATTAAAGATGTTTTTAGTTGGTTGAACGCTGTTAAACATTTTTCATCAAATATAAACTCAGCGTCTTTCATTAATAATCCTGTAAGTGGCTTGGTAATTTTCGAGAAATCTTTGATAAAACGTCGGTAGAAACCGGCATGTCCTAAAAAGCTTCGTATTTCTCGAACGGTTTTCGGAGGTTGAAGGTTCTCTATGATTTCGATCTTAGCTTTGTCTACTTCAATTCCTCTGTCAGATACCACGTGACCTAACACGATTCCTTGTTGAACCATGAAATGGCATTTCTCCCAGTTTAAAACGAGGTTTACCTTTACACATCTTTCGAGTACCATTTCAAGGTTTGATAGACATCCTTCAAAACTCTGCCCACAAACAGAAAAATCATCCATAAAGACTTCCATGATGTCGTCTATAAAATCGGCGAAGATTGCCATCATGCATCTTTGAAATGTTGCGGGAGCATTGCATAATCCAAATGGCATTCGTCGGTAGGAGAATGTACCATAAGGGCATGTGAAGGTAGTCTTTTCTTGGTCGTCGGGATGGATTGGGATTTGAAAGAATCCTGAATAACCGTCTAGATAGCAGAAGTGAGAATGCTTAGCCAATCGTTCAAGCATTTGGTCAATGAAGGGTAGAGGGAAATGATCTTTCCGAGTGGCTTTGTTTAGTTTTCTATAGTCGATGCACATTCTACTTCCGGTCACAACTCTCTATGCTATAGATTCTCCCTTTTTATTCTTAACGACTGTAACACCCCCTTTTTTGGGTACTACATGAACGGGGCTAACCCATTGACTATCGGAGATCGGGTATATGATTCCAGCGTCTAGAAGTTTCTTTACTTCATCCTTGACTACCGTACTTAGGATTGGGTTGATCCTTCTCTGGTGTTCTCTAGAGGTTTTACAATCTTCCTCTAGCATAATGTGATGCATACAGATAGAAGGACTTATTCCTTTTAGATCGGCGATGTTATATCCTAACGCAGTTTGATATTTTCTTAGGACATCTAGTAACTTCTCAGTTTCCATCTGTCCCAAGTCAACGTTGACTATTACTGGTCTTTTCAGTTCAGTGTCTAGGAATTCGTATCTTATGTTCTTTGGTAGTGCTTTTAACTCCAAGTCAGGTTTCTTTGGGCATGGCATGTGGTTGGGTGTAAGTGCTAAGCATTCTCTTAGACTTTTGTTTTGGTATGGTTCATGCCAATTATCGTCTTCAAAGATTGGAGGGATTTGGATTTTCATTATATCAGAGTATGTGGTTTCTTGCATCTCCATCTCTCTCACGCACTCGTCTATGACATCAAGTAGATAACAGGTGTCGTCTATAGCTGGCGCTTGTAAGAATTGGGTCAAGATGAATTCAACCTTTTCCTCTCCAACTTTGAATGTCAGCTTAGCTCTCTTTACGTCTATTATGGCTCCGGCGGTAGCCAAGAATGGCCTTCCTAGTATGATAGGTGTACTGGCATCTTCTTTGATGTCCATGATTATGAAGTCTGTAGGAATATAGAATTGTCCTACACGTACGGGGACATTCTCTAGTATACCGACAGGATATTTGATTGAGTGGTCAGCTAATTGAACAGACATCTTGGTCGGTCTTAATTCTCCCATATTAAGCCTTTTACAGATGGTTAAGGGCATTACACTAATGCTGGCTCCTAGATCGCATAGAGCTTTGTCTATGACGAATTTTCCAATGACACAAGGTATGGAAAAACTACCTGGGTCTTTTAGTTTAGGAGGCATGTTATTTTGGATTATTGCGCTACACTCTGCAGTAAGTGTAACTGTTTCGTTATCCTCAATCTTTTTCTTATTGGATAGGATTTCCTTAAGAAATTTGGCATAGGAGGGCATTTGTGTGATGGCTTCTGTAAAGGGTATCGTAATGTTTAGTTGCTTTAGAAGTTCAACAAATTTCCTAAATTGACTCGCAGTTTTAGAACTTTTGAATCTTTGGGGATACGGAATGGGTGGTTTATAAGGAGGTGGAGGCACATAAGGTTTTTCTTTCTCTTCGGCCTCTCGGGTATTATCTTCTGTTTCCTTTAGTTCATTCACCTTCTCGATTGAGGTTTTGTCTGGTTTTTGGTACATGGCAGGGTTTTGAAGTCTTGGACCTATGGGTCCGTCTATTTCTTTTCCACTCCTCAGTATAACGGTATTTGCATGTCCTTTTGGATTCGGTTGCGGCTGTCCAGGGAATGTTCCAACTGGAGCGGTTGTAGATGCTTGATGTTGAGCCACTTGTGAAATCTGTGTTTCAAGCATTTTATTGTGGGTGGCTAAGGCGTCTACTTTGCTCGCTAGTTGTTTAAGTTGCTCGCTAGTATGTATGTTTTAGTTCAAGAAGTCTTTGTTCGTCTGAGCTTGGGTAGCTATGAAGCTTTCCATCATTAATTCGAGATTTTACTTCCTAGGCATGTTAGGAGCATTATTAGCTGGCTTTTGATATCCAGGCGGAACAGCTAGTGCTTGGCCAGGTGCATATAGGGCGTTGTTATTCTTATACGAGAAATTAGGATGGTTTTTCCAACCTGGGTTGTAGGTATTCGAATAAGGATTTCCTTATGTGTAATTCACTTGATCGGTTGGGACTCCTACTAATATTTGACATTCTTGTGCAGTGTGTCCAGGGTTTCCACATAACTCACAGTTTGGAGTTACAGGAAACATGATGGTTGTGGGTGGTATGGTCAAGTTATCTAATTTTTGAACAAGGGCATCTACCTTTGCATGAACATGGTCAAGGCTACTGATTTCGTACATTCCACCCTTTGTCTGGGACTTTTCCACTGGAGCTCTTTCACCTCCCCATTGGCAATGGTTCTGGGCCATGTTTTCAATGAGTTGATAGGCTTCGTTGTATGGCTTGTCCATAAGTGCACCGCCCGTGGCAGCGTCTATTGCCAGTCTTGTGTTATATAGAAGCCCATTGTAAAATGTGTGAATGATCACCCAGTCTTCGAGACCGTGATGTGGACATATCCTCATCATGTCCTTGTATCTCTCTCACGCTTTGTAGAGAGATTCCACATCTTTTTGCCTGAATTCGTTGACTTGAGCTCTCAACATAGCAGTTTTGCTTGGCGGAAAATATCGGGATAAGAAAACGTTCTTCAATTCTTCCCATGTTGTAACGGAGTTGGATGGTAAGGATTGCAACCAAGCCCAAGCTCTGTCCCTTAGTGAGAAAGGAAAGAGGCGCAATCTTATCGCATCTTGAGATACACCTTTCGCCTTTACAGTGTCTGCGTACTGCACAAACTTGGTCAAGTGTTCATTAGGATCGTCCGTAGGATTTCCAGCAAATTGATGTTGTTGGACGAATGATAATAGTGAAGATTTCAGCTCGAAATCGTTTCGATTGATAGCGGGGGCAACAATGTTGTTGTGAGGTTCTTGTTGGGACGGGGTAGCGTAGAATTTAAGAGGACGATTATGTGGTCCTTCTTCAGCCATGGTTGGTTTTTCTTCTGGTTTAGGAGGAGAGAAGATATCGGGAATATCGTACTTTTGTTGATATTCGTGTATTCGGCGTCTTACGTATAAGAAACGCTCTAATTCTGGGACTGGTGATGCTAAGTTATCGCCTTGTGAGCGAGTACTTGGCATACAATCGGGGGAAATAAGGGAGAGTAAATTAGTTTTTATTTTTACCTTAGTTTATACCGTGCAACGAAAGAATCGCACTATTCGACTAAAACAAATCCCCGGTAACGGCGCCAAAAACTTGATGCTTGTTGTGACTATATATAAAATATAGTCTATCGGGTACTTGACTGCAAGTGCACAGTCCAGTCGCTTTAGTTTTAAAAGATATCGATCCCACAGGGACCTATGGTCAAACTAGTGTTACTAACGTCACTATGTTTAGCTAAGGGAATGATTAGTAGAAGTTCGGGGGCAGAATAGTAAATCTAAGGGAAATTTAGTTTTAAGAAAGAATTGATGGAAGGAATCAGTATGCAACGCATTATTTGTCAGGGATTCGATAAGTCATAGGGAATAGTTTAAATGCCAAATATCTCTCAGTAGAAAATATTTATTTAAAAAGCTTTATCTCACACTCTCGTGATTGTTGATTCGGCCTATAGCTTTAAGTCAAAATGTACGCTCTCGCTGCCCATTTGAAGTTAAAATTACTTTTTGAAAATAAATAAGTTCTAATTGCTTTTAAAGTGCTCTCGCTGTTTTTAAACTCAATGCCTAATTTTTACTATCCAGCTCGAGCCTCACGCTCTTGCAATTGTTGGTTCTCACCTTAGTTAATTTCCCACTCTCGTGGCAAAACCGTATTAAATAGCTTCTCACGCTTTTGTGATAAAGTTAATTAAACTTAAATTAAAAACCTCGGCCTAAAAGATTGTTTGAGAAAAAGAGTTTCCACCGATTATTATTAAATCACATCTAATTAAATTGTTACATACCGATACCGGTAATTTAGCCGGACATGTTAAATAAAGCAAACACAGAGCATGAATAGATTAACATTGCGGCACACATAATTATAATAATAATTGGGCAATAATAATAATAATTTAATAAAAACCTGGCAATTGAAGTAACAGAGTATAGCGAATCTCTGAGTACTTGAGCAGTCCTCCATAAGTCGGTAGGTTCTGCTTCTTCAATACAAATTGCTTACTAAAATTAAATAAAGTGCAGTAGTTCCCCAGTGTAGGAAACTACTACTATGGCTAACTGGAAGACGGAAATGAAAAGGGAAAAAGGAAATTCTAAAAAGAATGGCAAATGAACTAAGGCAACGGAAACAAAGTTACTGAAAAGAAAATAACTAAAAAGCTAGAATGCTGTAAAATTTAATTGCAGAGCGTAAGTGTAGATGTCCCAATTTTTCCAACTTTGGTCCTTTATATAATGCCTTGGTAGGTCTTGGCGGTTGAGAAAATTAAGGAAGACTCGTTGAATGAGGAATCTCCGGGGGAGTCAAGCGGTTGAAGAGAATTTAGGCACGTTTTGGTGCCTCTGGTTGACTGTTTCTCAGCGTAAAACTTGGTCGTGTGACGTTCATCATGGGCCTGTGACGGTCGTCACGGGCTGGGTCATGACGGTCGTCATGAAGCTTGTGACGGTCGTCACATCAACAAATTCTGCATTCTGGTTTTCTGCTTTTTCCTGTGCTTTCTCATCTGTTTCTTCTTCTTTTTCTTCCTTTTCTTCATTTTGCTCATTAATGCTTGGAGATTTAAATACTTGCAAAAACAACTCGAATACTTGCGGAATAATCGGGATATTAATTAAAATGGTATGATCTTTGAGTGTAAATCAAGGTAAATATCTGATGTATTTTCGCGTTATCAGCAAACAGATCTAGTGGCTAAACATTTCTAAACCATGAACGAGTTTAGGTTTTAGTAAGCATCAACTTCTTCGTCTCAAATGACTCGTTGAAGTCTATTTAGAATTAAAACAAAATAGAAAAAAGAATGAATAAAAATAAAGGAAATGAAAAGAGAATGTGAGTGGGTTAATGGGCCTGGCACGGCGTGAGGTGTGAATAGCAGGTGCTGGAAGCCCACGACCCAAGTGATATTCAGCATGTGACCAAAATAAAAATGTTCATTTAAATTAAACCTATGTAACAAATATCAACCGGTCCACTTTCCACTTAAACACTAAAAGACAAAACAATGGTTGGACGGTTGTGATCATGAGCTGGACGCGCGATCGGGCAGCTTACAGAGCGCCATGCATTATGTTCTCATGCAGCATGAAAAAAAGCCTAAAAGCCATGCATAAAACGCGAAAATGCGGACAAATTTCCTCCAACTTCCAACCAGAATATCTCATGCTATGGTGCTCCAAATGAGATGATGTAAAAAGCAAAGTTTAAGTTTGAAACGAGTAAAACACAATGGTATCTTGTTTTATGAAAAATAGTGACTTTAACATAGAGAAAAGTGAACAGCAAGGGAGACTCATGCACACGGATTTAATAAAAAATAATGTCACAAACTCCAATTTAATGAACATGCTTCATGTTGAGGGCTTTACAAACAATCATGGCATGGTATTAACATGGCAAATAAGCATGGAACAAGTCATGACATAAATGAAAAATAACATGAAATATGGATGGTAAGCATGAAAGAATAGTAATGAACAATGGTAAACATTATGATAAACATGGATATATGGTCATAAAAATGGAGAAGTGAAGGTACCTAGTGGATGCAAGGTCCACTGCCCCTTGAAGATGGAGGAAAATGGAAAATGAGGTGCTTTGCAAACTTGTGAAATGGAACTGGAATGAGATGGATTTCTTGCTCCTTGCCTTGCTTGCTCTAAACTTTTGCAGCCACCACTCTTCAAGTTAGGTTTTTTTGATGTTTAAATATGTAGGGTTAAAGTGTCTTAAATGGGCTTGAGGTATTTGGTTTGGATTCATGAGCATAATATGCAAAAATGAGGTGTGAAAAGAAATGGCTAAATGTGGTAAAACTTAAGTGAGTGAGCATAAAAGTGTATGACCAAATGAGGAAAAGCATGTGGGTTGGTTTGTGCAGCATGGCATGGAAATAAGTCCAACAGGGTGACTTTGAAGCTATATATCTTGATGAATACACAATCAAATGGCAAGGCAATGCAAACAGTAGGAAGAGGGCATGGAACTTAACATTTTTCATGTTAAACACAAGTTAAAATTATGAGTGGAAAGAGGTGAAAAATGGCCATAAAGTTCAGGTTCCATAGCTGCAAAATGGTTGGGTCAGTTTGACCTAAATGCTGTCAAAAAATTCAGTCTATGATACCAACTTTAGATGAGTGTATCTTTCAAACCAATGATCCAAATGGGATGATTCCAAAAGGATGTGAAAGAGGACATAGCAAGGTACAACTGTCATGAAGAAAGTATTTTCAAAAGATGCCTTGAAGTGCAAGAAATCTGGCCCATAAGTCTTGACAAATTTTGCAAATTTTGGACTTAGAAAATTTTCTAAGTGTCTTAAAATAATGTCTCACTTTGACCAAACATAACTTTCTCAATTCTAATCCAAATGAAACAAACTTTATATCTCTATAAATCTTGGAACAAGAGGAACAACTTTCATGTTGGAGAAATTTTCAAATGGAGCTTGCATCTTGATGGAAAATGGGCTTAAAGTGGGTGCAAAAACCATAAAAACTTGCCTTAAATGGAAAGTCAACTATTTCCAAATTTAGTAACTTTTCCAACTCCTGATTAAATGATGAATCCATGATCCAACCTTGATCAAATTTCACATGTAGGCTCCCTTAGACATAAATTTTGAGATTCCACTTTCAAAATGTTAGGAGTTGACTTTTCTGGCCCCACATTTGACTTTTCCCAAACTATCTGATTCCTGATTCCATTGATCAATTGAAGCACCTCTGGCTCAAATAAAGAGCTGATTTTTTGTATGTAGACCCTTGTGGACATATGGAGGGCCATGGAAAAGAGTTTCACCCAAGGAATCAGAAATAAATCGATTTTATACCAAACCCTAGTTTTAGGGCAAAAATGATCAGAAATTGATTGCACTGATTGCCAATGGATATTTGTGAGATAATTGTGGATCTTCTTAGGCCAAGATGCCTCTCTAATAATGACATGAATGAGCCCCTTCACTTCCAACCAAACCTTGCCTGTTGCAGATAGCCATGAAACCCTGATTTCTGATTAAATGCAGATGCACACTCTGAGAGCTCTGAATCTTCCACTGATGAACTGAGAACCATAATAAGACACTTGGACCCCCTTGAAGCCCTTGAGACTTGTATACTTGGGAGATGAAGTCCAATTCTCAACCTTGATTTGTGTGGGCTCCTTCTGTTAAGGAGTGATCATCAAACCCTGATTTCCAAGTCACTAATGCAGTATGCAATGAGTATGACCTAGTATGATGCTAATGCAATGTGAAACATAATCCCAAGCTTCCATGAAAAAGTGAGGTAAATTTTGGGGTATTACAACAGTAACTTACACACTTAACCGTGTTCCATCCAAAAAGGTTGAGAAGATACCATATGAGACATGGAGTGGTAACAAACCACATATGTCTTACATGAAGATTTGGGGTTGCGAAGTTTATGTGAGACGACAAATTTCAACTATGCTTGAGCCCAAATCTGACAAATGCTTATTTATGGGGTATCCTAAATAAACAAGAGGGTATTACTTCTACAATCCTTCTGAGGGCAAAGTGTTTGTCGCTCGAACTGGAGTTTTCCTAGAAAAGGATTTTATTTCCAAAGGAATCAGTGGGAGGAAAGTAGAGCTTGAAGAAATTCAAGAATCACAAAGCATTGATACACCTATGGAGGAATTAGAGCAGGAAACACAAGTAGTTGTGGAAGAGCAACCTACTCAAGTAGAACAAGATCAGCGTAGGTCAAGTAGGATACGTCACTTACCTGAGAGATATGGATATCTCATAACTGATCAAGGTGATGTATTACTCATGGATCAACATGAGCATATGACCTACCAAGAGGCCATAACTGGTCCTGAGTCTGAGAAGTGGCTAGAAGCCATGAAATCTGAAATGGATTCCATGTACACAAACCAAGTTTGGACCTTGGTAGAGCCTCCTATAGGAGTTAACCCTATAAGATGCAAGTGGGTCTTCAAAAAGAAGACTGACATGGATGGTAAGGTTCATACCTATAAGGCAAGACTGGTTGCAAAAGGATATAAACAAATTCATGGGGTTGACTATGATGAAACTTTTTCACCAGTTGCAATGCTTAAATATGTTCGGATTTTACTTGCTATCGCTACATATCATGATTATGAAATATGGCAGATGGATGTCAAAATTGCTTTCCTTAATGGGAATCTTCTTGAGGATGTGTACATGACACAACCTGAAGGATTTGACATACCAGAAGAAGTTCAAAAGATATGTAAGTTACAAAGATCAATCTATGGATTGAAGAAAGCTTCCAAAAGCTGGAATCTTCGTTTTGATGAAATAGTAAAAAAATATGGATTCATCAAGAATGAAGATGAACCTTGTGTCTACAAGAAGGTTAGTGGGAGCATGATCGTCTTCACGGTATTATATGTAGATGACATATTACTTATTGAAAACGATGTCCCTACCCTACAACAAGTAAAGTCTTGGTTGGGGAAATGTTTTTCTATGAAGGACCTGGGTGAAGCAGCCTATATATTAGGAATCAGGATCTTTATAGATAGATCAAAAGTGGTGGATGAAATATAGAAGTTTAAATATGAAATGGTCAAATAAAATTCGTATGGAATGTGAAAAAATTTCTTCAAAGAATTTAAAAAAAAAAAGTGAACTCAAAAGATGAAAAGATAAAGTAGGATAAATAAATGATATTTAAATAATTTTTTAACGGCTAGGGATATCCGTAAATACAACAATTATTAAATTTAGGGTAATGTTAACTTGTGCCCTTGGGTACAAGTTAAGAGATAATATAGAAACAAATTCTTGAAAATTATGTATTGAATTTATTAGAAACTTATAATTAATAATCTTATTTATTTTTTCAATATAAATTTTCTATTTGTGGGTTTCTTAACATGTGTCATTGGGACACAAGTTAGCATTACCCTTAAATTTATATATGTATCTATTATAAAATTTTATCTGCAGATATGAATTTTTTTGTCATCCCTATCTCTAACTCTATTTCTTTAATTTTTTATCATTTATTTTCTTTCCTCTTCAGCTCCCTCTTCTTTCTTCCCTGATGTTTTATCTCAGCTTATGCTTAATCTTTTTGACTAACATAAATTGATTTCAAACTAAAAAGATTTTAAATTTAATCTCGATCTCAAAATATCAATGTGCACCTCCGTCTTATGTTTAGAGTCCCTTTCTCAACAATCTTTACCAAAATAAACAGATTTTTGTTGGAAATTCAACATAAATGAAATACTTACTTTCTCTATGTATATTTTTAATTTTTCTCGAACTAAACAATAAACATTGGGAATATCCATTCATTGTAGTTGACAATATCATTAGTTCTATCTTAATTCTTAAAAGATGAAGTCCTAATCGTAAAATTGGCGGCCATTTTCATCAATCCAAAATCACAATATCACTTGGTTTCATAAAATGGTGGTGATTGTTGCGAAGCACCCGAATCATTAGTAATAATTTGAATGTTTGTTCTGTCTAGGACTTTGTTGCCATATTTAAACAAATATGTTACTCCCTCCGTTCCTTTTTAAGTGTCATTTTTTGACTTTTTACACATACCAAAAAAACTAATCATTATTGTTACTTTTCAAACAATAATTCTTCTTTTACTTATAATACCCTTAATTATTTATTACATTCACTTTACTTTTTCTCTCTCTGCAATCATTATCTAGGGGTAATTTTGACAAAATTGCAATTACTATTACCTTGAACTTTGCAAGTGACAATTAAAAAGAAACAATTTTTTTTTATAAGAAAGTGACACTTATAAGGAACGGACGGAGTATATGTTGTGGCATTTGACTTGTTACAATAGTCACTATTTATAGGTCCTTGATGCCTCATCAAAAGATAGGGATTGTAAGATACAACACTCATATTATCCAAGTGAATTCCTTTCTCTGATGATACGCACTCTTAATCATTTCTCTTATAAGATGGATATCCATATTAGTCTATGAAAGTGGATTTGCTGATTTTTTTTGGGGAAATTCGGAACCTTTCTATCTATTCACGCAATTAGATTTCAAATCAGCAACTCCAGGTGTAACAAAATCATGTATTTCACTCTGATTTGAGTTACATGTGACTGTAAGGAACAAATATCATGGACAACAATGTCGATTCCAAAATCAGTGTGTACATGTTATCAAGCATCACACAACCTTCTGACCAGTTTTTATAAATTAGGCATCATTGATAGAACTCTGAATTTCCACAAAGTGAAATAAATGCACCACAAAACAAAACAAATAAGCACATTTGATAGCCAACTAGGAAACTCAAAACCTAATGTGGTTTCAAACGCATCATGCTCAATTTTGGAAGATAAAAGTAAGCCCAAAAACTGCCAAATAAGTTACTAGAACAATGCATTTGTTTTAATCAAATAAATACTAACCATTTAAGAACCCTAAAGATTCAGATAAATGTAAAATCAACATTCATTAGAATAAATTCCACTTAACTGCTTTTGAGGCAGAGAGGATCAGTTACCAGCATCAAATCAATGATTGCTTCTCTGAGTCTGAGTCATTGCTTCTTAGACCTGCTCAATGCCACATGGGAGTGAAAGCAGAGACTCTGTATACACCGCCATTTCGAATGTTTTTGAGTCTATGCTCTTAGGACCAGAGTGATGCTCCAGCAGCTTTCCTTTGTCATTAAACTTGATCAATCCACCTTCATCATCTTTTCCAATTATATCACCACAATTTGTAAAGCATACTATGGATAAAGAACCGTGCAAAGCAGGATCAACAGAAAACTCAAGAATCTTAGTCCAAGATGAATGCACTGCATATTTTTTCATCACCCATATCTTAATTGTATGCATCTCCACAATCGATGCACTGATAAGTCCGCCAAATACCAGCAAATCATGGTTACTAGAATCATCTTTAGAATCAAAACCATATGGCAGGGCTATCTTTGACATTTTGCTTTCCTTTAAATCAAAGGCAATAATAACCTCAATAATATCGTCCGTTAAGGTTTCGTCGTAATTATGAACCATCCAATGAATAGAGTCATTCAAGAGTAACCCGGTATTAGAATGATATCGAAAGTAAATAATCAAATAAGCCTCAAGCTCAATATGTTTCCACTTATTAGGTCTCAATGAGAAAATCTCAAAGCAAATGGAACAAGGTACCCTATAATCGAAAGCACGAGAATCACAGGAACCCAAAACTATCGAGTAATCATCAGTTGAACGGTCGTATGCAAAACCATACAGATAAGTGTTAATATAGGAATCGGGGAGATTGGTTATAGGAGAGGTGGGTATTTTAGTGTGGACACGGGTGGATGGATTCCATAGATAGAAGTTTGTGTAAGCGTCCAAAAATATAAAGCCTCTGCAGGAACCTACAATATCAGGACATGATCCACCGGGCAGAAAATCATAGCTTAGCGAAGCATATGAAGATTCATCGTTAAGAGATGCATTAAAATCAATGGATAGGGTTTCAGAATTATTTCCTAAGCAGACAAGTTTATTTGTGGGTGAGGCGGCAAGTTGAAAGTGTGAAGTTGCAAAATTGGGATTAGAGATGAGAGAGAGCCATGATTTACAGACGCACTTGCATCGTAGTAGAGTCTTCACCGTCAATCTCAACAGAATTTCAATGATCAGTTCCTCGGGAAGATGAACGCTCTTCTTCGACATCTTCAAGAGGAAACTGCATTCGAGTAATAGTGGAATAGCAGAATCGGAAAATTGGAAGAAGATGCAAAGAAATCATTCCTTAAATAATAAACCCTAGTTAGTAGTTAGTATTTCTTTCATAAAATTTGTTTTTTTATGTTTTTTAAATTTTAAAAGAAAAAATATTTTAAAACCTCATAAAATTTGTTTACGGACAATTATGAGAGATTTTAGAAATTTGAATAATTTTTTTGATGAGTTATTTATTTTATGAACAATTACGATTTATAGAGATATGATTCATAATTATTTTATTTTATCCCCGTTTTTATATAACACATCATACTTTGGAATTGTTTTTAGTCGAGATATTATTTGTGGTGATTATAGAAGTCAAACTTAAAGTAATTTTTTAAAATAAATATTTTTTTTATATAAAATAGTTTTATAATTAGTGAAAATAAAAAAGTGAGTTAAAAGAAAATAAAATTAGTGAAAATAAAACTATTCTTTTTATGAAATTGGTTTTGAAATTGATTTTTTTAAGAAAATAAAAAATTGGTTTTAAAGAAATTGATTTAAAACTATTTATTTTTAACTAATTTTTTTTTTTGAAAAACCGGTTTAAAATCGAACCGATCCACTTATAAACCGATTTCAAAAAAATAAATTGGTTTTATGAAAATGGTTTTAAGAACCAAACCGAACCATATATATGGTTCAATTTGATTTGGTTCATGATCCATGCACACCCCTACTGTCAACACAAACAATCCCAAGTTTGTTTATTATTTTTTCTTATTTAAAGTGACACTAATTAATGTATTAGTGAGACTAGTTAAATAAATTAATAAGTAATTTAACAAGCTATTTTATTTAAGGTAAAAGAGATTAAGTACTATGCATTGTCAGTGTAAAAAGATTTATATTATCGATTGATCACTATCATCCGTTTGCATTATTTTATAGACTTTTAAAATAAAAGTCAAACTTATTTTAATATCCAACATATAGGATTAACTGATGGTATAAAATTCTTTTATTTCCCTTTTTTTCTCCTAAATCAAAAAATACCTAAAATCTCAGATTTCTTAAGGATGGCAAAATGGGCCGCCAACCCCGCCTCGCCTTAAGTCCGTCAAAAAATGAACGAGACGGGTAAAACCGTAAAGGGAAATCGAACTTAAAAATTTAGTCAGTCCCATCAAGGCGGTGAATTAGGGGGCGTCTGTTTACCGTTGAATTTAGTAAAGAAGCGCTAGTCTTTCAAAAATACAAAATAGTTTGGTTACTCACATGATCGACTAGATTGATCCTAGGACATGTGCTCTTGTTAATCTAAATTTTATAAAGGATGAACATTTCGACAATATTCAAAAATTTTAAAAGTAAAAAGGCAGCAATATAAAGAAATAGTATAAAGAAGGCTTTGAATTAAACTGGTAATAAAAATAAATGACCTTGACAATGTAAATGAATTTATATAAAAAATATAACAACATGGGGATCACATGTACATTCTCAGTAACTCGTTTCTCAACACACACAAATACTTAGAGTGATTTTGATATTTTTATACACGATGGAACACTCTGAATCCTAAGCACTAAGACTCTTATTTATACTAATTCAAAATAATCGTAACAAACAGTCTATTCTCCAAAAGATGACACGTTTTCGTCTGCATGCACTTCATCATCCAAAACTTTCCACATGTTTTTCTTAAAGAATCAGATAAGGCCAAAAAATTGTTGCGAGCCTTATTTGAATTTACGCCTTGTCAAAGACAACCCCAATCGAAATGCTTATGTCGAATTGCAGTCTGAATCCAATTTGTTTCTAAGTCCCAAACCAGCATTTCCCTCTACACAAGGGGTTCCTTCGACCCAAAACCCCTTATGTTGAAAGAATCAACTTCATGTATTCTTTTCAGAATATTTTCTCTTGGTCTTTATAGTTTATCTCAAACATTTTCTCAGCGTCGAATTTTCAGCTAACAAATTGTCCCCCAAAAATGTCATTTTCGACTTAATGAAGAAAAAAACATTTTTTGAGAACGATTCGACGCAACAACATATTTTACTGCTATGACGTCATGGTTATTATGACCACTTTCTCAAAATGTCTCATTAGGACATGCAAACAATCCATTTTAATTATCACACTCATATTTCCTAGGAGATCGTGGGCCACACCAACTGCTACCATCCACTCAATCTCCCTTCAATCGAACACATGTCCGATGATTACCATCAACCATTAATGCTCATAATGAAATGTTTCTTCTTCAACTCCACTATAAATAATCCCTTTTAGCTTCTTTTCCATTTCTTCATCTTTTCTAAATTTCTCATACTCCTAAGTAAGAAAAACTCTTCATCTTTCTCAATTTCAAAACCCATATTTTCTTCAAAACATCTTCATCAATGGTGACAACAGCAAAAAGCTCAAAAGATTCCAAGAAACAATCAGTTCTTTCTCTAGTCCACAAGATCCTTGCCCCAACGGTAGTTGAAAACCAACAGTATATCCCAAAATCTCCTCTTGAAGAGGAAAAATGTCGTATTTACCAGTCTTAGGTACTGATCCCAATTTCTATCTTCGGTAAAAAAACATGCAAGCTTAGGCCCTTTTCCAGATATGAGTATTAATCCTGCAAAACTGAAAGAATTTTTTCTAGCATACCAATGTAATAAACCCATAACTAGTAAGAAGAGAATTAGGGTTAATACTGAGGTCATAGAGAAACCAACCACATCTTCGACTGAGCTTACAGAAAGCCCCATAAACCTAGACTATATCAATAACTTTAGGGTATTTCACTATTGTCCTTTGTTCAAAGATCCCAAAGACTACTTGGCTTGGCTAGCTAAAGTAGAGAAAAAGAAATCCCAAGTTTGGAAGAATATGGGGATCTTCGACATGATTCAACTGTCGAAGGTTGGTCCTGGATATAGCCAAGCCATGTTAATAACTTCCTTATATTTTTGGGATAGTACTTACAACACTTTTCACCTTCCTTGTGGGATGATGACCTCTACACTCTTTAATTTACCCATAATCACCGGTCTTGAAGGAAACCTATGACCCCAATTTCATGGATGAAGACACCATTGGCTTCGATGGTAGTCGAGCCACTTTCACTAACTACATCACAGACAATCATAAGAAAGATATTGAGGAAGTATCCAATGTAGAATACATTGCATTTCTTGCACTCTGGCTATCCAGGTGTGTTTTTTGTTCAAAATCTCTCCAAGTGGCAAAGAAATACTTGCCCATGGCGAACCAGTTACATGTTGGGCACGAGCTTTGCCTTAGTCAAATGATCCTAGATTATCTTTATGAATCCTTAGGGGAAGGTGTCGACACCCTCAAAAGATTCCAACCTGGGTCGAATCTGCTACTTTCTGGGGCCTACTGGTTACTTCAATTGTGGCTCAATGCCACTTTCGAAGCATCACTGCCGAATCACAGCCATATTAATGAAGATGTTGTCGAAATTAAAAACAGGAGGGTCGAAGGAACACGCCTCACCCAACTGACTCCAAATGACGAATGGTTTAGCCTGCAGAGACTTTCACTAGGTATGTGATGATGTACGCCAAGCATTACCACTTCACTTCTTCCATGGCCCCCTTCGCCAATAGGACTCATGGTCCATAATGGTTTACTAGAAAATTTCCTCCTCCTTCGAAGGATCAGGAGGCAGAATCTCTGGCTATATGGGATGCATTCCTGACACCCAACCTGATTCCTTTAAGACTCAGACCGTCGAAGAACCAATTCATTCTTCTCAGTTATCAACCAAGTATGGTTTCTCGATAGTTTGGTCTTAATCAAATCTTACCCATACCACTTTTCGCCAAGAAAAGTGATGTCATCCTCTACAACATGGTCCACTCTGAAGCTGAATGTATGGAAGAAATGGAGAAATACTCTGGCATTGGACAATTCACTCCGGTCTGCATTAATCCATCATTCTTTTATACTCAAGAATAAGATAACTGGTGGAAGAACTATTACTCCACAAAGATGTTTGATGTGACATCTTTTACTCAATATCTAATAAATGTGTTTTCTTCTGTACAGGAAATGACCAAGAAAGGTATGTCGACTCACATCAAGGAAATCCAAGCATTCCAAAAATACTTTGAAACTTCCTATAGACCTGATGATCTTAGTCGAACCATCCGCGAAACAACGGTTACTTTGAAAGAAAAATTTATGAAAAAACTCCCTAATTTAAAAATGCCTCCATATGAGCAAGGACAGAGAGACTCAGAGGCCCTAGTAGATAAAATACAGTTTTTTTTTTGTGGGTGGGGGTGGCGGTGAAGGATAGCTCACGGCGGAGAATAGCCATGTATGATGGATTTTTAGGCTATTTAAGGGACCAACTCACATGAGGTGAAAGGCCTTGTTAGTGGCTGGCGCTGCATGGTTGCAGGCAGGTGGTTATCTTTATGGTGTTTAGACTACAAGGAGTGTGGAGCTCTCTGAGTAGTAGTAAATGTGTATGACTTGAAGATCTATCTTTATCCCCTTGAGAGATAGTGTATTTATAGGAGTTCCCCTAGACGTGGTCTTAATCGTTTCCCCTTTAATAGGGAGGATATTGACCGTCTATATTTCTAGAGTCAGTAAGTAATTTCTCTATTTGAATCCTATGTTGGGCGGACCATATGGGCGGCTCCTTTGAATTCCTCCAGTACGACCCAATTGTTAGGCGAGGGCGCTATAACCCAGGATTTTACGAAATATGACACCATATTAGTCTATTTTCTATTCTTATAAATTATTCTTAGTATAATTCTATTTAGTGAGTCTATTCTATAAATTCATAAATTAGCTTCTAACTTGTTACCTATCTGCTATTTTTTTGGCCAAGCACTCTTAGTGCCACTACTTTCATATTTCATTAGTGTAACCTTATTGCAACAGTTGAAGCTGCTTATATGCGCCTATATAGTTTAAGTCAAGAGAATCAGTTTTTTGCAAATGAAAGTTATAAATACTTCGACATACCCTTTCTTGGACCCTGTCGAGGTAGGAACTTTTTAAAGCCAAATTCCCTTTTCTTAAAGTGCGTTAAAACCAAGTGTAGTATTGGGAAACATATTGATTTTCTTCTTCCATTTATTAATAGTATGCAGAGATTTGGGAATTAGATGCAAAAGATCCTTTTATTTAATACTAGATTTAGAACACATGTGTTTATGCATATGATTTGGTATGAATTTTATATGCTATTGCTCTATCTATCATTGGGATACCTTTATTATTCGGGTAAAACTAAAATTTAACAAATAAGATATTAAATAATCCATAACCAAATTTATAACATAATATTCATTATATCGACAAAAAAATCAACCCTAATAATCATGTTATTGCAATATCTCTCATTTATACACTCAGTATAACATTTTTTTAAGTAGTGGAAAAAAGAATTTTTTTAGCAGTTGAGTGATAAGAAGACCATGGAATTCAATATTTTTTATTTCCATACAATTCCTTAAGGATTTTTTTGTTTCCCAATGCAAATCCTTTTATAGACTTCTTCAATTGCAGGGTTGTCTCCAAAATTGGGTATCGGGTCTTTTGGTTATCCAATGGTTAGGCCCAAGGAATAAGTCATATTCCATTTGTTTGCTAATACTGGTGCTAAAATTAATATACAACACATGCAAGAGATAACATGTCTCAGGGAAGGTGTGCTCTGTTGAGTGTCTGTAGTAGCACTCAAGACAACTTTTTTTCCAGATTTTAGTTCTCAAGTGTTTATCTTTATCTCTTAAACTTTACATCACATCCATAATTGACTTCCTAAAAAATATGGCATGCCAGCCCTAATGTTGAGATTCAAACCTTCTACTAATATCTTCTGACTCAAAGACTGCTGAGCGGTGGCCATATATTTCTGGTGTGACATAACTTGTCTCCAAAGTTATTTCTGCATACACATAAACACATAAAAACTACAAAAGAGAGTACCTAGTATGATCACTACTATTTAATAAAAAAACATAAAAACATAAATAAATAAAAATCTGAATAAACACAAATTTTCCAACTAATTCAAGTATTAAAGGCTTAAGTATCTCATAAATAATGAGTAAGCTAGTCATTTTCTTCTCAGAGTTTTCCCTGAGCCAAGACATCACTCCTTCTAATATCCCATAAGGACAAAATGGTGGCACTCTTATGCATTTGATAAGAGGTCTCTTCCATCATCTCTCGACAAACATTCTCCAAAAAATGGCCATGTAGGAATAATCAGATTCTAGGGTAGTCGTCTGAAGGTATTTACTTGACATTGGGCTAAAACTGGAGAAAAAGGTGAATACTTGAAAGAAGAGTGAGAATAATTATTCCCCCAAGAGCTATCATATCCAAATTATGCATGTCTTATCTTAATTTCTTTCTAGGTGACACATCTTCAATAAGACATTAGTTTTTTTCTAGTTCGTTGTTACATGAATATTTACTGAGATTTCTAAAGGAATACTTCTCAATAATATTATCCACATATTTTCCTTGGAGATAGGGTTTCCTCTTCTGATCTTCTTGATTCCCAAAATCAGGTTATGGACCTCCAAGACCTTTATTTCTAGCTTAATTATTTTCTGAAGATCCACCCACAGTTGTGGGTTAATATTGCACCATAACATTTCCCCGCTCTAGGTCTTAGGGCTCCTTAGAATCTATTGCTAGCATAATTTGTGTGGCCATAAATTCATGTTGCGTCTCTAATACAATAGATGGGATGGGTGTACCCATTCCCCCTTCTTTAGAAAAGACATTATATCAGGAAATCTATAGTGTTTACAAAATGAAACAAGTCATATTAGCTATAAGAAAAACAAGTTGACAGAGGAAATGTTAATTAACGAAAATTCACAAAAAGAACCATTCCTCATAAAAAAAATGACTCCATTATCAGTCTTGAAAAGGTTCCAAAACCTATTTTAACAAGAGAAATTATAATTATTTGGTCCTAGATTTTTATTGCCATCACATTGAGTAATCTCCAGTTAATAGCACCAAGAAGGAAAAGAGAAAGAAATTGTGTTTTCAAAGATATATAATAAAACCCAACTCTAGCCAAAAATAACTTGTCAGTATGCGGTCTTGAAAAAAGGTTTGTAAAGTAACTCACCATCTCTTAAAAAATCTCAACAGTACCTGCCACCCCATTATTTCTAACACAAATAACCAAACAAGCATTCCTCCTTTTCATACTCTTGACACACACACATGAAAGAATTATGTTTTTAACAATCATAATTATTCGGCACTTATTATATTTGTAGACGACTTCTAATCAAAGATCTCAATTATTCATAAGATCTTGCAAGTATTTAATGAGCAAGATTTCTTTTTTACAATGTATAAAGGTCTTGTAGCGTATCAAATCATTTATCAATCAAATGGGGTCAATCAATATATTTCTTCTTTACTTAACTACTTCTTATTTTTTTTAAATATTATTATTGATTACACTAACAAGTAGTTTTATGTACTAGTTTATTTGGAGACATTATTTTGGTCTCAAAGATTAAACGCCTTAAACGACTATATCATGTTGGAGGAAATTAAACTAAAACAAGAATGCATGATTTGATATAGATCTATTGCAACACCGTACCTCTAAAAATAGACTCACGTGAAAAATCATTTTTTTCAATTTTCCAACGCAACCAACCCACACACACCCATATCCTAACATAACACACTTACACTAACTTCGTCAACCTCTTTAACACCCAAATCTAATATATATGTAAAACACCAAACAACAATAACACCAATTTAACCTCCATTTTTCACAATAAATTACACAAATCGCTATAAAAGTTATTAATTAGAAATTATTTACAGATTAATTATCATTTATGGGTTTAAGTAAGATATTAATATAGAAAATAAAAGTGAAAATAATTGTCACATGACATTCATATCAGTATTTTTTGTCACGCTAACATTGTCACGTGTATGCCACATCATCAGAAAAATCGATGAAACATGTCACTTTAGCTTCTGTTAACCGTCCTCAAGAGAAATGATAAAAAATGTGGATGAAAAATATTAAAAGAAATTTTTTTTGAAGTAATTTAAAAAAAAAACTAAAATTAAAATTAAATGTTATGCCTATTTTTTTTATAAAATCCTCAATTTCATGATATTGATTTTATATTATGTGGCACATTAGTTTTGTAGGAATCTATTAGTTTTATGTGTTAGGATCTTAACAAAACAGTTTTTACTATGCTTTGTTGTCGTACTTGTTGACTCAATCTCATTCTCATATAAACAAAACTTGAAATGGTATCTATCCAAAAGATTCCAACTTAGAAGCTGACACAAACATAGTTCTACTTATCTCTTTCTCAATTGGATGTTACTTTTGTAACACTAATTTTGTGTGTTGTCTAATATTTCTATGGCTTCTCATCTTTCTCTTCTTCGTGCTCCTCCTTTTTCAATTCCCACTAAAAACTTTCATTCCAAATATACTACCATAAAACCACTTAAACCCACCATCAATTTTCCTCCTTCTTCTTCTTTCTTTCATTGTTCTTCAATAGCATCACAAAGAGGATCTTGTTCATCACTGATTGCATGTTCCTCTTTAAATGGTAGAGGGCCAAATGATTCAGTGGATGATGGTGTTAAGAGCGTGGAACAACTTGTAGAAGAGAAACAACGTGCTGAACTGTCTGCTAGAATTGCCTCAGGAGAATTCACTGTAAAACAGGAATCTGGGTATGGATCAAAAACCTTAAAGTTTTCAAATTTTCATTCTTTTCTTGATTTATTGTCTTAATTCAATGAAGGGTTGGTGATTAATATCATCATTATTTATAGTATATGATTTGATTTGGGACAGTTCAGGAGTGATTTTTGTTTGCTTTTTTGTTGTGGGTTTGATATAGTTTACCTTCTATATTGAAGAAGAGCTTGTCAAATTTGGGAGTGTCCAATGAGATTTTGGAATTTTTATTTGGCCTGTATCCTAAAATTCCTGAGGCAAAAGGGTCGATTAAAGCCATTCGAAGTGAGGCTTTCTTTATTCCCTTGTATGAACTTTTCATCACATATGGTGGGATTTTCAGGCTTAATTTTGGTCCAAAGGTTAGTTAACTCTTTTTTCCAGCTGAATTTTAGTTCATTTTCTCTTTGAAAAAATGTCTTATATGAGGATTAAGATCCTATTATGTTGAAAAAACTGGAGGTAATAATGTGCAACGTCTAGACCATTGCAATATAAAGAGGGGAGGATTTTGAGATTCGAAACTTGAGAAAACACGAGAGAAAAAATGGAGAGGATTTGTTCCCCATACCCTTATATGGGATAGTTGGCAAAGGTTTGACTCACATGCTTGACCTTCTATCCATGACAATTGCATAACTTAGGTTTGTTAGAATCAAAGGGTCCCTCATTATGTAATCACCTATGAAACACTAGACATGACAGTGACACTAACATGTGGCACCAATAATAATATGAGAAAGTAGAAGTAGTTGAGTGTGATCATATAGCCTTGAACGTTACTATGTCGATAATAAAAGGTGCCTTAAATGGGATAACTAACTTTCTTTATTGGTTATCTTGCAGTCCTTTCTAATAGTATCGGATCCGGCTATTGCAAAACACATATTGAAAGACAATGCAAAGGCTTATTCTAAGGTAATCAAATCAACAGTCAACAATGATTGACACTGTACAGTTGGTTTTCTATTTTAACGCCTTTTCTTTACATTGTTACTTCTCCACGTACAGGGTATCTTGGCTGAGATTCTTGATTTTGTAATGGGGAAAGGGCTTATCCCAGCTGACGGGGAAATATGGCGAGTTAGACGGCGTGCTATAGTTCCAGCATTGCATCTGAAGGTTTTCTAATGTTCTTAGACTGATTTACCCATAGTTACTTATAGCACCGTTAGAATTCCATTTATGACATTTGGATCTATTCATTTCACGGTGTTGAGAGATGCTTGCAACTACTTCACTATTTTTTCTTAAATCACTTTTAAAACTTCTCTATCTTGTTCTTGATTTTTGCTTCTTGATTGTGATTTTAGTTTGTAGCAGCTATGATTGGCCTTTTCGGACAAGCTACAGATAGGCTTTGCCAGAAGCTAGATACTGCTGCATCCGATGGAGAAGATGTTGAGATGGAGTCACTTTTCTCTCGATTGACGTTGGACGTCATTGGCAAAGCAGTGTTCAATTACGATTTTGATAGTTTATCAAATGATACTGGTATAATTGAGGTAAACATTTTGGAATATTCCCTTTCCCATGCATATGTCGGTACTAGTATGTAGGTATAGAGATATTGAGGCAATTTCTCCCGGCTCGACTTTTGTTTTCGACATTAATAGAAATTTCTGGATCTGCCGCTTCTTACCTTTCTATCCTTTTTTGTCGTTGTTCTGGTTTACAATTTATTTTGCTCATTCCGAGTGAAGTTACTATGTACAAGTTTCAAATTGTTGCACTTTACCTAATTAGTCAGGCTGTGTATACCGTACTGAGAGAAGCAGAAGATCGAAGTGTTTCTCCGATTCCCATCTGGGATATCCCAATATGGAAAGACATATCCCCACGTCAAAGGAAGGTTGCCGCATCTCTCAAGCTTGTCAATGATACACTTAACAACCTCATCGCAATATGCAAGGTAATTTTGTCATTTCATCAACCTCATCTCAAAATAGATTCAAGTAAGATATGTATGTAATATGCAATTATCATTTACAGAGAATGGTGGATGAAGAAGAGCTCCAGTTTCATGAAGAGTACATGAACGAACAAGATCCAAGTATTCTTCACTTCTTGTTGGCGTCCGGAGATGATGTATGTTAGCTACTTCTCAAATTATTTTAGTTAATAGAGAAACTTGATGTAAGTGCGAACTATGAAAGTAACGACTCCTTGTAGGTTTCAAGTAAGCAACTTCGCGACGACTTAATGACAATGCTCATTGCGGGACATGAAACATCGGCTGCTGTTTTAACTTGGACCTTTTATCTTCTTTCAAAGGTAATAAATATGTGGCTAAGGTTAAATCAACATTAATGTGTTTGCTTGTTTGTATCTATATCTATACACACGCGTGCTTGCGTGTGCGTGTCGTGTAATAGAACATTGGTTGTTTCTTCATATGAAGCTAGACCGAAAAAATGCAGACTTATTTCTCTGTTGTCAAATATGAAAGTGAAGAATTAATTTCTAATGCAGTGATGGCTAAAACAATAATATTTTTTCTTTTTTATATTGGCTGCAGGAGCCTAGTGTCGTGTCGAAGCTCCAAGAAGAGGTTTAATGAGATCCTTAGCTGTCACATTAGTATCAAAGTGTCGTATTAGATTTATCGATCGCAAGAATAGGATAATATATACATTTTCACAGGTTGACTCGGTACTTGGTGACCGGTTTCCAACTATTGAAGACATGAAGAAACTCAAATATACAACTCGAGTGATTAACGAGGTATAAAGATGACGTATCTTCCATCATGTGTTAACTTGATTAATTTATAGCAAGCAAGAGATGAACTTTTCTTTATATACACAATTTTCAGTCGTTGAGGCTTTATCCACAACCACCCGTGTTGATTCGTCGCTCTCTTGAAAATGACGTTCTTGGAGAATATCCTATAAAAAGGTAATTCCAAATATGATGAGTCTTTATTTCTTAAATATGATGACTTAATCTCATTTTTTTTTATCGTGTATTCCGCCAAATCGCACAATTATTTGCAGAGGAGAAGATATTTTTATATCTGTCTGGAACCTACATCGCAGTCCAACCTTGTGGGACGGTGCTGATAAATTTGAACCGGAAAGATGGCCGTTAGATGGACCTAACCCTAACGAGACGAATCAAAATTTCAAGTATATTACCTCTATCTTATCAACTTGCATGGTTCACAATAAACATGCAAGTAATTAATATGTTATTCTTTCTTTTAGATATCTTCCATTTGGTGGAGGTCCACGAAAATGTATAGGAGACATGTTTGCTTCATACGAGGTACGCCGTTATACTCGAGACTTGTTGAGGGCAAATACTTTACACATACACATACTAACGATAATTTTTGTCCGAATGCTTTTATGATACTTATTGTGAAGACTATAGTAGCTCTTGCAATGCTTGTTCGACGGTTCAACTTTCAAATGGCGGTTGGAGCTCCACCAGTAAGTTTGTTACTTTGTCGCGATATTTTAGTAATACTCGGTTTTGGTCCCTATTGAGTCAACTCATTGTCTGTTTATAGGTTGTGATGACTACTGGAGCCACAATTCATACAACACAAGGATTGAATATGACTGTAACGCGCAGAATAAAACCTCCTATTGTGCCCTCGTTACAGATGTCGACATTGGAAGTGGATTCGTCCGCGAACATTTCAGATCAAGAGGAAATAGGTCAGAAAGGTCAAGTTTTTCAGGCTCAAAAGTCATGATTTATGGAAATGGATCCATACAACATAAAATGAATTGATTATTTGTTAGTTCCTTTTTTGAAAGGAAGAGAGAGCAAAACTTCAAATCCTTCACAATTCTTAGTAAATAGAGTACAATTCACAGATCATTTCTTATTGAAAAAGCTTCTAAAGAAATATAGTATTAAAGTCAATATAGATTATCATCTATGTAGAATTAGCAATACTATGAATGTGGATCAAAGTTACAAGTTTTATTCTATTTGCATTTATTGTTATTTTGTGTATATCTTATGTTACCAAAATGAAGGATCAATTGAGGCTTACAATTACATGAACTAACTTTTATTGTTAAAATGAATTATCAACAAATAAAGCGGTTTAAGATGTTGAATAAGGTAATCGGTTTCTCTTATTTCATGTGTTACGTAACAATTTCCTTTGTGTTTTCCTATACAACTAGTACAGAACTCCTTTGTTGCATGCTTTTATTTTTATTTTTTATTTTTTTTAAGTCTGAGAATTATGTTAGGGACAACACTATTGCAATCAATCAAAATGATAAAAGTAGTCTAGTAAAAGAGATGTCGCAGTTAGAACCCACCCGCGTCCGTCAATTAAGACGCCTTAACGAGATAAGTTGCATAAATTTTATTTTAACTAGATTTAGACCCCCGTACCGTATGGTTGTTAATTAATTTTTATTTGTTTTATATTGAATTTTAATTGTGTTAAAAAAATTATTTAATAAATATGAGCAACAAATTTATATTATAATAATTTATTATAAATTATAATTGAGACAATAATAGAAATTAATCATAAATAAAAAAATGTATGTTTGTAAATTGAGAGTAACATACAAGATTTTATTTTGTAAATTTAAATAATTTTAAAAGATATCATTAAAGGTTTATTTTTTATTTTGATTTTAATGTATTTTTATTATATTTTTTTTCTTTTTTAGATATTTAATTATAAATTATTAATGGTATATATTCATTTTTAGTCTTAAATAAAAAATAAATTTTATTTTTAATTATTATCGAATACACCATTCAGATAGCTTTACAAATTTATATGTATGACGTCAAATTTAATTATATGTGAGAAATTGAGAATTTTTTATTATTTGTTTTCAATTTATTAAGAAATATATAAATTTAATAAAGAGCGTTATATTCTCTATTATATTTCTAAATCAATTGAGAGTAATTTAATCATGAGAAATTGTGGAATATATATACTTTAACATGGAAAGTATTTTTCAAGAATTTCTTTTGTTGATATCATTTTAAGAAAATAAAATATATTTTAAAATGTATGATCTGAGCATCTCTTTTACTTTTGAAAATTTGAAAAATACATTTAGTTTGAATAATTATAAAGGGTTGAACCCCAAACTATTTATCATTATGCCATAAAAATATATACGTATTTTATCATATTTAAATTTTTGCAATATAATTTTAAAATTTAAATATAAAAAAAAGTAAATACATATGTTTTAAAAAATATTTTTGGCTATTTAATTTATATATTTAATCAATTTTTATTTTTAAAATTTAATATAATTTTATTTATATAATTTATATGTTAAATATATATATATTTTTAAAATATATTAAATATAATTTTATTTTATCTCTTTTTTTATTAATTTTAATTTTATCTCTTTTTTCTACACTTATCTCTTTTTTATCTTCTAATATAATAAAATTTATCTCATTTTTTAATTATATTTTAATTTATTTAATTTTTTATTTTAAAATGAAATGAAATAAAATAAAGTATTTAAATATTAGTATTCTTTATCATAAAATATATGATGAAGAAGTAGTATATCATTTGCTTTTTAAAAATTGAAAGATTCTAAAAAAAAGATTTAATCAAAAAAAGATTGAAATAAAAAAGAGAGAGCTACAAAAAAAAAGAAGGGGGCTGAACCAAACTCTCTCAGGGAATACAAAAACGCATCTTAGGAAAATCAAGATTTTCTCAAATAACATGAGGAAGAATAATAGAAGGAGCAACATTCCACAACACCGGGACATAAATGTCCAAACCAATAGAAGTTAACAAATACGCACATTGATTTCCCTTCCGGTAAATATGAGTAATGAAGAAGGACATAGACCTAAGAAACACTTTGCAATTCAACCAATGATTTCTCAAATGTCAAGTCACTAAAGAAGAGTTCAGAGCAAGTAAAGAGATAGTCAAGTCTGTCTCCAACCAAAACTTGTTCCAACCTCTAGAATGAGTGATCTTGATACCATGCATAATGCCACAAATCTCAGAACGTAAAGAAGAAAATTAGTCAATATCATCAACAAAACCCAAGAGAAAGTCACCCTGGTAGTCCCTAAAAAACCCACCACAAGCAACATTGGGAGGAAAAAAGAATCCGTCCAAATTGCACTTAATCTAACCCCTAGAAGGTGGTTGCCACAACGTCTCTGAAATTCTAGGAGCTTTTAGATGAGTGATTTTCAAGTTGAATTTTTTGATGATGGTGAAATCCCTTATGGGGGAGTTCGAAGTTTTTTTTCGATAGAGCGACAATGCTCCTCACTTCAGCCATAATAAAGTTGGAAGTTATGTCCCAATTGTGAATTTTACCCTCGAAACTGCAGGCATTCCTGACCGACCAAGTGTAGTTCAAAATGGAAATGATAGAAACCTGAACCTCCATTCTGCATTGAAGATTCCAGACTCTATCACAAATTTCCAACGCCTGGCTTAACGAGTCCACAATCTCGTCCAGCTCAAAAGTAGAAGAAAACCAATTCCATAATTTAATTGCAAAACTACAAGATAAAAAGAGATGGGAAGAGGATTCAAGTCCTTGTTACACAAACTGCACATAGAGGCCAAATGACACCCCCTAACAATAATATTTCATTCGTTGGAACCATGTCATGGAAAAGTCACCAAACAATAAAAGCCTTTGCAGGAAGAATGTCAATGTTTCAAGTCTGCTTAGCCTAGGTGTAAGACCCCAATTTTGACCCTAAGATCCCTCATGCTATCTCATCATATGCATTGGCATTGGGATCACATCTTGGCATCCTCTTTACCCCTCATGCATTGGGTTTGAATTGGGAGAGATCACCAAGCATCATTTGATTATATCATACTTTGTATTCTATCATCTTTACTAACCTAAATACCAAAAATATGTCTTTGTATGCACTAACTCTTTTGTAGGTAGGGCATGTGCTCACCTTTGATTCACCAAGCTCACACCTAGGGTTTAAGACCCTCATTTCAAGGAGCTCAATCAATATTTGGTTCACATTAGATCTAAGTATCATATATGGATCCCCATGAGCTTCACATGTTATTTTGGTCAAGAAATCATCAAGAGTTTGGAATTGATTTGCCTTGGAAATCCTAGTTCATCTGGGTATCTTGTGTAACTTCTTCAACAAGCTTCTTCAAAAATTGATCAAATAATTCAAGGTATACTTAAAATTTCATTATCTTATGCATATATGATCTTCCATGGGTCCCAAAAGTCAAGAGAATTGCAAGTTAGCAAGTTGGTCGATGGTGGTTGACCATAGAAATTAATCTGATCAAAACTGGGTTCCCTAGACCTTATCTCCTACAATTTTTGTCATATGAAAATGATCCCAAGATCAAAGTTACTCTAAATGACATTCCAAACAACTTTCATGTTGAGGTCTAGAGCTAGTTTTTCTTGTAAAGTCATTTTTTATGGTGAAAGATTATAGGTTATTTTGTCTAAACCCTAATTTGGAGGTCAACTTCCCAAGGTCATAACTTGCTCAATTTTTATGATATGAAATATTTACAGGTTTCAAAATAAAATTCAAGATTTCTACTTCAACTTTGATGTTTTGAGGAAGAGCTAATTCAACTTTTATGTGCATGTGATATGAGGATACATTATAGGTCATTTTGGACCAATGCCATTGAACAAGTGATTTTCCTCAACTTAAAAAATGCATAACTCCTTCATATTAAATCCAAATAAGGTCAAATTTGTGACCATTTTGAAGGACGTTGATATAGCTATAACTTTGATGAAGGAACCTTTCTCATTTGAAGCTCACACAAAAAGTTAGCCAAGGTGGAATAAGTGAACATATGGCTTGACACTTAGAAACTTTTTTGACATGTTTGATTTTCCCAACATCCACCTAAAAATTTATCATGATCCAAGCTTCAAATGTAAAAGTGTCCAACAAGAAAAATGTTCCTCTTGATCTAACCTTTCCAAAAAGTCTAATTTTATCAATTTTGGATAAGATTTGAATGTGCTGCACATGGCTTGAATATTGGATCATCATTTGGAAAGATTGAACTTGAAACTTCCATGCACCTTTTCCTTGCATTCCAACATGATCTCAGCATTGCTTGTACTCAATTATGGATCAGAGGAAGTGATTTCATGGGCCTGTACACGCCCATGCACCCATGCATTACACATTGTTATTTTTGGATTCCATTTCAAGTGTGCAAATATCAATCCATTTGGCTATAAATAGAGGCTCTATGCATCAGAATTGGGGACCCTGCGCGCCAGCTTTGCTTCTAAACCTTCAAACCCTTTCATTTCAGAGGATAATCTTGATAATTTCCATTGGAAATTGAGTTTGAATCTCACTGTTTTGAGATTCAAATCTCCAAGGATCCTGAACATTTTGATCATTCAATTCTACTCCTCCAAGTGTCCTGAGTAAGATCAAGCACAAGCAAGAGCAAGATCAACCGAATTCAGACCTACATTGAAGGTATTTTCCAGAAATTTTCATCTCTTCGATTCTCACTTAATTCTCCATAATTCTCTGTGATCCTTGGTTGTCTGAAGTCCTACAAATGTAGGCAACAAGATTGAGTTGCTTTGAGGTCAAACCAAAGCAACTCAGATTGTGCACCTCAAATTTCAACTCCTTGTATCTCTCAATATATTTGGAGTTAGGATAAATTAAGGCCAGATTCGAGCTCAGAGGTATTTTTACTTTAAACTCATGTCCTTATTTTTAATTTTGGTGATGGTTGTGACTGAACCAGTCCGATGAAGCTCATCGGAGAAGGAGACCGGAGCTTTGGCTCCGGTGGTGAGTTGGCAATCATTAGAGCCACATGATCCATTTGAATTGATCTAATCTCGCACGTTGGTTTGGATTACCACTTGTGTTATGCATTGACTCGTGACTATGGTGGAAAGAGCGCTAGCAGCCACTTGATCTGCCACTTCAATTAATGAGAGAGATCAAGTGATCCATGTTTTTTCTATTTTCTGATTTTTCTTTTATTTAGTTTATTTTCATTAATTCATATTAATTTTAATATTGATCCAAAAAATATGAGAGTTTCACCAATTTTTTAAAAATAAATTCCTCTTTCATTTTCTGAATTAAAATTATTTTTTGGATCATTATTAATATTTTTCATGATTTAATTGATTTTGTGAACATTTTTAATTGTTTAAAAATAGTTTTAAGTTTCCAAGACTTATGAAATTTTTTCTCCAAGGTCCTTTTACCTTGTTTGACCTATGATAAATCTCATGGCCATTTATTTGGTGTTTTGATGAGGTTTTAGGATTTTGACAAACCATAATTTAATTTAATGCATTATTTAATTGATTTTAATTGTTTAAATGCAAAATAAATTATGCTGAGCATTTCATATTGACTTGTTGAGTTTGACTTATGTTGTTGGACCTTAGGTTGATTTGACTTTGTTGAGTTAAAATCATTGGATTTAGGGGATGGATGAAATGTACATTTCATTTCCCAAAATGAACGAATGATTTTAATTTGATAAAAGTCCCCCTTTGACCAATTTGTGTTGATTTCATTTCCCCTTCCTCTTCATCTCAATCCCATTCTATTCTCATTCATTTCATGGACCTATGATATCTCCATATCCTAAGGCTAGTTGATTGTAAAATCAACATGAGTGTTGATGAGATTAGGTCCACCCTTTTTTCATATTCTTTTAAGTGTGGTATGTTTTAAGAGCATGGTTCATAATACCATGTCTCTAACATGCATTAACACTAAAATTTCTATTGCCCGACCTCAAATAGTTATGACTTCTACATAAGTCCAATTATGATTGCTTAACATAGCGTTAAATTATTGACACAAAAGGCATAGCATTCTAGTAAGTGAGATTGTAAGTCTCCCCTCTTTCATGGTATTGTGTGGAAACTTGGCCTTTTTTCCTTCCTTTAGAAGATGTCTTAGTTCAAGGATCCATGCTTGTGACAAGTGGGTTGAGTGTTCTCCAAAGAATGACTTAAATAAAACAAAAGAAAAAGCAATACTAACTTCTAATCAACTAACAACTAACATTTAATTTCAAGCCATTTACTTTTATGCACTTTAATTTTGAGCCTTTATCCATTTGCCATTATTCATACCATTTAACTTGTTTACTTTAATGTCATTTTCACTTTGCTCATTTGAGCCATATATTATGATTATATTGTGTTTGTATATACTTGTTTGTGTTTGTGGTCTTTTGACCTTAATGTACATAATAACAACAAAACCCCTAAAAGACATTTTGTGTGGATTGTTGGTTTGCTTAGAGACTTTGGACTTAGAATTAGGCAATATTCCCTATGCAAAAGGACTTGGCCAATGCCAACTTTCATGGAACCAAGTGCTTGTGATTTGAACTTCATCTAAAGAAAGTATTGTGATCCCATTTGAGTTCATCTGCTACATGGTCTTTTGGAGTTGTTACTTTGAACCTGGGCCTAGTGCTTATCTTTAAGTTCATCTGATGCATGGGAAATTATGAAGAAGATCATGAAGTTGCTAAGCTTGGATGTGGCTATCTTTATTTGATGCCTTGCTCTTCATATTACTATTTGTGTATTGATATTGCTTGATTCTAAAGTCCAAGAAATATTTGGGTTTCTATATGACATTCTTGTCTATTGGATTGCAGCCCATTGGTCGAGATCTTTTCAACTCTTAACTTTTAAATTTTTGCTTAGGATTAGTCTCTCCATCTCCTCCCCACTTATTTAATTTCAAATCTCTACCCCCTTTTAAAATCTTCTTTGTTTGTGTTTTTCTAAACTTAGACCTATTGCAAACTAGAAACTTTGGCCTTATGCCATTGCATTTTTAAACTCATTTTTCTTAATCAAACTTGTAAATGGACTTAACTATACTTGACTTAAACTTTCAAAAGGCAAAAAGAACTAACACTCATTCAAACTCTTTTAGGCCTCTTGTGCCTTTGTTAAACTTAAATTTTTGTTAAAAGCAATGCACTTATTTTGAAATTATTACCACGAACTACGAGGTTTTGATCCCTCATTTTATGTTGGTACGTAGGCACAAGTCCGAAGGTCTTGTCAAACACAAAAAAATATAATTAATGAATTCTTTTCTCATCCCTCCACTCTATTTATTTCAAACATCATTTTATACAAAAACACATATGCACACAAGAAAGGGCTCCCTAGGAGTACCTAGAACACTTTGGGTGCCTAACACCTTCCCTCTGTGTAACCAACCCCCTTACCTGTAATCTCTGGAATTTTATTAGTTTTGATTTGAAAACTTCTTATCTTTTGGGTTTTGTTCGTACTTTTCCCTTTTCCCTTAGAAACAATAAAAGTGCGGTGGCGACTCTAGTTTAATTGACGTATAGCTTATCCATAACTTGATGGTCATGAGTTTACCACTACAATAGGGAATCAGAATGAAAGAACCAGCTTTGAAATTATACACATCTTTCAAATTAAGTGGCCTGATGCTGTTGTGAAACCAGACCCTAGAATCCTCAATTTAATCCATGGGAATAACGATTTTGCTGGAACAAATGGCTAAGTCAGGAATCAAATTTAAAAATCCATAAGAAATGACCATTACCCATCCACCAGAAAGTTGGCAACAGAATTAGAAAGGTTCACCTGATTAGAAATATCAATACTATTAACCAAGGCAAACCACACCACCGATCTAACCAAAAAATTATGCTCATACCATTACCAATTAGCGAATAAGAGTTTTGAGCGATCACATCTAAATCTCTCTTAATACTACACTAAATAGATGATTGGAAGTGATACTTACAAGGCACCCCGTTCCACAAACCTCTCACCTTAAGCAAAAAGGCCCAATCCTCATGAGAGTTAAGAATATCCTAGCAGAATTTAAGATTCGAGGCTTCATTAAGAGTAATCAAGGATCTCAAACCAAGCCCGCCCTAAGAAAAAGGTCTGCAAACTTTCTTCCAAGCGACTGTCACTAACTTAGGCTTATCAATATTTCCCGACCAAGTGAAATTCTTTATGCTTCTATCCATATTCTTGAGAAGAGAGACCAGATAAGAGTAAACAGAGAA
This sequence comes from Lathyrus oleraceus, assembly GCF_024323335.1. Lineage (NCBI taxonomy): Eukaryota > Viridiplantae > Streptophyta > Magnoliopsida > Fabales > Fabaceae > Lathyrus > Lathyrus oleraceus. The sequence goes on from NC_066581.1 coordinate 278,286,695, forward strand.
AAATCTTCCACGATATGACCAGAAGCAAGAGCGTTCTATCAAAAAACTTGATTACGACTATAATAAAATTTTGTTCCCCTGCAGAAAATCATTATGTCGTCTGCGAAGAGACAGTGAGAAGACCCATCTACCTCTAAGACTAGGAATAAGCTGTAGCAAATTCTGAGAAACTAAATTTGAAATACTCCTACTAAGAACATCTTCCCCAATCGAAGATAGGGGGTCCCCTGCCTCACGCCCATACCGTAATCAAAGAACCCACAAAGATTACCATTCACCAAAATGGACACCTTGGTTGACTTCAGAGTCGTCAAGATCCAATTAGTAAACTTGCAGCTGAACTTATAGGACTTGAGCACCTGCAACAAAAAAACCTAGTCAAGAATATCAAAAGCTTTTGAAATGTCAACTTTCAAAGCTAAATTTCCACCAAAGGATTTCTTTTTTAACAAATTGATTTCCTCATAAGTCAGACCAATGCAATCCCTGATATTTCTCCCTTTAACAAAACCCCTTTACTCCTTGGGAATAAGTGTCGGCATTACATCCGCTAACCTGTCAACAAGGATCTTAGAAATAATTTGAAATTTGAAGTTAGCAAAGGCACATGTCTAAACATATCTATAAAGCCAACATTCTTATCTTTGGGTAAAAGAATAATAATATTAGAATTAAAATTAGGCAAAGTCCAAGAAGAAAGGAAAAATTGAGTTACAATATTATTTTAGAGATACTAAGTAAAAGATAATCAAGTTATTTTTTTTTATAATTAAGAAATTATTTTAAGACAAATATGAATAGTATTGTATAAAGTTTATGAAAATAATATATGAGCAAATTAGTTGTATGTTGAAAAAAGATTAGTTGAGTTTCAATAAAAAAACTAATTACATTTGTCTTATAATGTATTTTATTAAAAAAAAAATTATTGTGAGGATTCGAACCCAAATCAATGTGATATTTTTTAAAATAAACAAAGTTAAGAATCAAATATCAGATTATTGTATTTTTGCATTTGTTAGGATTCGAATCCAGGACCTTTTGTAGAGAGTAACAATATGTTTTGACCTTTTGAAAATTGAAAATGGATTTTGAGACATGCCACATGGCAAAATAAATAATGTGGCACAAAAAAAGTTGAAGTGTTGTAAAATAGTTTGATGCATTTGATTTAATAGATATAAATAGATGTGTTTTATATAATTTTTTAGTACAAGGAATAATAATCCTTTCAGAATATTCTTAGCACACGAGAATTCTTCTCATGACGCTAACAAAAATCTAAACTACAACTGCATCCAACGGTTCTCTGCAATTCGCTTCTAACAAATATCGAGTTTGTTATTTCCTCTCTACTATAAATAGAGAAGACGCCAAATTTAAGGAACGCGTTTCAAATTCAATTTCACTTCTTTCTTCTTTCTCACATACTGATTTGAACGTTGGTATGTTAATCTTGCAGGTCAGCCCCTTTTTGTTGTGTCTGAAGCTTCAATCCATAATCACCACCTCTTTTTCATCTAATTATGATTCCTTAACATAACAGTGACATTGTCTATGGGAGTTGAATTCTGATTTATACGATTTTCACGATTTAACGATCGTTCTTCGATTCGTAAATTTATAACCTCCTTGGGTTACTGAATCAATAATGTTTAGAATCGAACACGAAGATATTACATTTGATCCAGACAAGCATCATCTCAATTTATATTCCACTAAATTCCATATCTCTAGTTCTTACGACTTAAAGTGATGGTTTATTCCAAAGCCACTCGATTTTCCGCCACGCGCGCGAATCGGTCTTTGCTGCTCTAGCAACAATCAATCAACCGCCTCTACCTCTTCCGCAAAGCATTGCAAATCTAGGAACGTCGATTCCATTGCATCCAGATTTGGTTCAAGCTTCTTAGATAGTCAAATATGTTCAACCAACTCCAATCGAACCTCTTGTTCCACCTCCAGACTTGCAACCAGAAGCATTGTGTGGCCTCCAAGTGTTACAAGCGACCCTCAGTTTGCAAGGTGCAAACAAAATATTGAATAATATGCACAACCTCATTCGAAAAAAAAATTCACACACATTCTAAGAAAGGCTCCAATTCCTCTAAGAGATCCTCCATAACACTCATCTTTGCGGAAACACTGTCCAAGAGGTTGCGTCAAAAAGGACTCATATTATTGTCCCGGAGCTAACTGGGGCGAAGAAATAAGAAACTCCTAAGTCGAGATATCAACATAAGAGCAAGAAGTGACAAACTCCTCCCAAAATCCTTGAGGGAGACCGAGGCAACAAGACTTTTTCCTTGACTCAAGCAAAAGACTAATCGAGAATGGTGCAGCCAAAGCATCCACTGTCTGTCGGTATTTTGGAAAGTAAGATACCAAAATTCATGGAGAAACCACCAAAATTGGGCGAATATGATGGAAAGGGAGACCCCGACAAGCATTTTCAACTCATCAATGAGCAACTGAACTACTTCAATGCTGACGAAGCATATAAATGTAAGATGTTTGCCTTGACCCTAGTCAGACCAGCCCGTCTATGGTTCAATGGTCTACCTGACATGAGCATTAAGTCATGAACTGATTTTTATGAATGGTTTTATGTGCACTTTAGTTCCTAGAAGCGACAACCAGTAACTGAAGCCTATTTGAGCAGAATCATCTAAGGTAAAAAAAGAAAGCTTACGGTCTTACATCAATCGGTTCATGTAAGTTGCTTTTGAGGTTGAAGGGGCTATAAAGGGCCTTTAATTTTGGATAATTGAGAATGGCCTTCTAAGGGATCATCCCTTCAGGTTGAAGATAGGGAGGAAGAAAGTGAATGGCCTTCTGAGAGATGCTGACCATGGTTGAGTCTTACATGGTCTTAGAGGATAAGTTGAATACGCGCTTCAAATATCCCACTTCGGTCAAAGCCAACTCTAGTCGCCCATACAAGAAGAAGTCCCACCAATGTCAAGACGAATGTGATTAAGGCATGCAAAGGCAATATGACAAGTACATCCCTCTGACTATTTCTCGGAAGAAGATCTACCAAGACTGCGCCAACACCGAATTTCATAAGGGAGGAGTCTGATATCCTGGCCCCGTCAGAGAAACATTTCACACTAATAATTCGAAGTTCTTCCACTTTCACAAGGGTCACAACCATAACATCGATGATTGCATCCAGTTGAAGGATACCATTAAGGGTTTGATTAAGAGGGGTTGGCTGGCCGAATACATCCAAGGGGGAAAGAGAGATAGGGAGGAATCACCTAAAGGTAAATCCCCCTCGGAGACGGAAGATGTTGAAATCAATGGTGAAAGCAAGGAGGCCATCAAAGGAAAGCTCATGTACATCGCTGCCATTACTAGAGGAGCACCCTTGGAAAATCCCCCTCAAAGGGAACTATGAATAAAAAGATTGTCGAGATTTTGACCATTCACAAAAAGGATACAAGTACGTCAACAAAGATTCATGGTCGACCTATGTTGGTATTTTGGGGCTTAGAAAAGGTCGGAGGTGTCCTCAATGTAATCTTACCTTGATAATCACAGCAACAATCATGTAGCTTTATGTATCCCGAGTCCTTATTAATGGTGGCAACACTTGTGATATTATATACTCGGAGTTGTTAGAGAAGATGGGCCTTGATAGGGACAACTTATGGTCGTATGAAGGCTCTAACCTCCAGGCATTCAATGGAACAACCACCCATCCTTGGGATTATGTGAAGCTGATGGTTTCCGTAGGCGAGAATTCATAATGCCTCGTTGTTCATCGTAGAAGTGTCTATAACTATATCCTAGGAAGACCTTTTGTTGTTACATTGGATGTTATAGCCTCTTCGGTGCACCTCAAGCTCAAATATCACAATCTTCAGGGAGAACCGGCCACTATCAACGCTGACCTCAAAGGTGCTAGAAGAATTTATCAAGCCTTCTAGAAATATCAAGGAGAATGTGTTTCCATGTAGATAAATATAGCTTCCTTTACTGGACAAATCAATAGGATGAGCATTCGTTCTCCAAGAAGTGGCTAGGTCGACCAAGATGAGCAAGAAAAAGAAGTGGCAGATAGCCCGACTCGTTATGTTTTCTTTGTCCCATTTATATTAAATGTTATGATTGTATAACCTTCATCCATATGTACATGAATATTTTTTTAATATTTGAAATATGTTATTTTCTACAATATTCGTTTCTTTGTGGTTATGCATAGCAACTACGAACCCGGAGTATGATCGATGTGATAAAGGCCTGGTGCAAACGAAATCAGGGGTGTTGACGAAGACACTTTATACATCCGAGCAGAACAATCAATTATCCATATTACAAAGCAAACATAAAAAAATTAGGGGTGTTGCCGGAGACGCTTTACATGTCCGACTACAACAATCAGTTCCACACCAAAAGTTAGGGGGTGTTTCCAGACATGCTTTTCACATCCAGCTACAACAATCAATTCCTCACTAAAAGTCAGGGGGTGCTTCCGGAGATGTTTTGCACATTCGACTATTTCTCCATCAAAAGTCATGGGTGCTTCTAGAGACGCTTTGCACGCCCGACTAAAGCAATTAATTCCCCACAGGAAATAACGATCCACCTTCATGGCAGCTAGCCACTCTAGAAGCCCTGGTGGGTTGGCCACATGTCTACCCCTGACATGGTTTTCATCTGGCAAGGGGAAGGGGAACCGACCTTTGGCCAGGAACGACCCTAGTAACGTCCAATTAACTTTGAGGGAAGACCTCGTATGGTTGCACAAGATCCAGGGCTTTTCACCAAAGATCCTATAAATATGCCTTAAACAAGTAAAAAAGTATTGCATTCCAAAAGAGACAACATATACACATATTTGTTCCCATTCAGGGTACTCCACATGAATTACATAAAAAAGGAAGCGGGTGACATGGTTACTTCCATAGAGAAATGATATCTTCATCCTTGAGTATCTAATTTGCATGTATTTTCTCCATCAAGATAACCAGAGGGTGATGAAAATGCTCCATTTCCCTTCTTTTTAGGGTCACGTCTGGTCGAATTCTTCTTAGCTTTTATTTAACAGGCATACATTCTTCTCTGAGTGGCATCTTGTGCACTACGATGTTCGCATCCAACTCAGACATATATTGATATGATCAGGCAAATACGTTCACATACTCATGGAGGAGTTCTATCAGATTTTTATTCTCATCATCTTGTAGAGAGATGCCTATCTTGACTTCCTTTTATTCGTCCTCAGTCCCAAGGTTGATAGTCTCAACGACTTCCTAGTGCGGCTGAATGATCTTTGATTCCTACTTGAGCAATCTGGCTAACTCTTCAGCGAGTTCACAATCTTCCTCACCCTATTCTTTGACTTGGTTAATTGGTTGATCAAATTCATAAGGGACCATAGCAACATTGTTATCAATGGTATCAAGAGTGGTTCTGCATGCTACGATTTATGCAGTTTTTAGAAAGTGAACATGCACAAAATTTTGCCATTTATTTTTGAAATAAAATACAAAAGGAAAGGAACTCAATTGAACGCAAATTTGTTATTTTATTAATGATATAAAAAACTTTAACACAATGGGGCCCTACAAGTGTTCCATTATGCCTTGGGCAGAGCATAAGGTTTTGACAAAAACAGTAAACTACTTTTTAATTTGAAAGACTTAAGGATTCTCGACAGCCTTCCAGTTGTTTAGATCTTTTCTATGTGCTCCTTGGCATACCCATTCTGATGTTGCCTTGTTATAAGCTATATTGTCAATCATTTCCACGTGGCCTCCGAAGATATGGCCAACACTTGTTAAGGTTTCTTGTACAGGGAGAATCTGCTCCTTATTAACATGAACATCCCTCTAATCCAAAGATGGTTGATATCCCAGCCCGAACCGATCTTTCTTTTAAGGGAGATCTATGACCTTTATCCAGTCTTTTGCATTTCCAGCTTCCACAATGGCTTTGGCTCATTTCCAAGAGGCCATTGATAATTCAGACTTGGGTTGCTCCTTCGCTAGCTGGAATGCCATAACACTTGCCACATCCAAATATTAGAACGGTGTCTCAATTGTTTCACCGTCAACATTTATGTATTAGAAATAAGATAAGTGGATGACCAGGATGTCTTCTTCCCCTCCTATCACAATCATTTTGTCTATGGTGATGAACTTAAGTTTCTGATGCAATGCAGATGTGATTGCCCCTGCAACATGGATCTAGGGTCTCCCAAGTAAGCAACTATATCTTGGATGGGTATCCATCACTTGGAAGGTGATGGAGAAAGTAGTTAGACAAATCTTTATTGGAAGGTCCACCTCTCCGATCACAACTCGTCTAGATCCATAAAAAGCTTTCACAATTAAAGCACTCAGCTTCATTGCAACTCCATTCAAGGACATCTTCAACATAATGGATTTTGGTATAACATTTAGGGAAGATCTTATGCCTACAAATACTCTTGATAATATTATGTCTACACATTTCATAGAAATATGCAGAGCTCTGTTATGGGCCCTCCCCTCTGAAGGTAGTTTGTCATTGTTGGAGCCCAGATAGCTTTCAACAATGATGTTGGCCACTACACCATCAAATTGATCCACCATGATATCTTTAGTAACATGGGTTGCACCCAAGACCTTCATCAACGGCTCCCTGTGAACTTCTAAACTAAGCATCGAGGATAACATTGAAATCTTTGAAGGAGTTTAATTCAATTGATCGACCATTTTGAAGTCACTTTTTTTAATAATTTGGATGAACTCCCCAACTTCCTTTTGTGAGGAAGCAACTTTGGAGTAGAAGATTCTTCATGAGATTCAACATTATGGGCAGGATTCTGTGTTGGTAGCATATTCCTTCCCTTTAGCCTTAGCCAAATGTTCAACACTTCTTGGAGAAAACACCCGATCACTACGAGTCATTCCTCAGGGACCAACAATAGTTGTCACATTAGGCTCATTGATTACCAAATGTTGGTTTTCTTGTCCCGTTTTGCAGATCATGGGTTCATACCTCCAAGGTACGACTTGCATGCTCTCGTATGGGAATAAAGCAGGGATTTGAGTCACCAAAGGACTGAATGGTATATGTACTTCAGGTGTTGGATAAGAGATATCCATCATAATAATTTCATCCTCTTCTTTGATTGGGCTCCCAATCTGAATTATAGCCTAGTCAATCAAATATTGTATACAATTTTTCAAGCTTGCACAACTTCCTGGATTAGAGACACAATCCTTGCAATCATCATGGTTTGCTGGGACCAAACTATGCTTTAATAGGTGTTCTCGTATAACAGAGATAGGGTTCTGGGTCTCCTTCACCCTCTCAATCAATTTCTGATTAATAGCATCCTCAACAACACTAGAAGATGGCCCCATATTCGTCGGCATGGGATTTGTCTTCACATTTGAGCATGTGGGGGTGAATATGACTGCTTTGGAATTAGTCAAACCCTGAACCCTATATTTGAATGCCTTACAATTGTCTATGGTGTTCCCTGCTTCACCCATGTGGTAATCACATCGGGCATTAACATCATAGCTTGGTGGGCAATGGGCATAAGTCGAACTTAATTCTTTCAGCATTACCAGTCCATCTTTAAGCAGATATGGAAAGATCTCGGCGATAATGGATCAAATTTCCACTCAGGCTTTCTAGGTTTATCTTTTCGTTGTTGTTGAGCATTTTGTTGGTACTGTTGATGTGGTTGATAAGACGGTTGGTGATGCGGCTGTTGTTGTGGAGTTTGCTATTGATATTGGTTGGACGCAACAACTGTAATATGATGAAAGGGTACCAGAATAGGATGTTGATCTCTATTCTTCCTCGACCCCATTATGGAATTAGTTTATTCTTATTTCTTTTTGGGAAAGCTGGAGTAAGGCTTCTTTTCCGCGCTCGAGGCACTGGTAATACTTTATAACTTGCTATTCTTTATGCGGCTCTCTATTCTTTCTATGGAAGTTACGATGTCAGAGAAATTCGGTAAAGAACTCCCAACCATCTTCTCGAGGTATTGGACTTACAAAGTCCCCATGAGCATATTTATCAACTCCTTATCAAGGAGTGGGGTTTGAACTCTGGTAGCAAGTTCCCTCCAACGTTGAGTGTATTCCTTGAAGGGCTCGTTACTCCATTGTGCCATGTCTTGCAGTTGAGTCTGGTTCGGCGCCAAGTCAGTATTGTACTGACAATGTTTGAAGAAGGCTTCAACAAGATCCCTCCATGACTAAACGTGGTTGCGTTCAAGGTGCATATACCATTCCAACGATGCCCCACTAAGGCTATCTTGGAAGTAATTAATGAGGAGCTTGTCATTATCAATGTATTAAATTCATCTTGCGACAATAGGATCTTAAGTGAGTGCGAGGATAACTAACCCCTTTGTACTTGTCAAAGTCAGAGACTTTCAACTTCTGAGGTATGATCAATCCCGAAACCAGGAACATGTCCACAACATCTGAGCTTAGAGTGGAGTGGACTTCCATTACCTTAAATTTCTCTTTGAGGGTGCATAGCCTTTCAACAGTAGGATCAGGAAGAGTACCAACACCAGACATCATTTGGGAAGGCATGAAGTAATCATATCGTGGATCCTTCTTATCATACATGGATCCTTGCATTATGGAGGAAACATAGTGATCTTGGGCAACCAAGTTGGCCACATGTATTCTGACCGGAGAAGGTGTAGCAACCTCTATTGATGAGTATACCCTTGAGGTAATCCAAACTCAGGGTTATTCACTTCTAGGATATGAAGTGAAAAAGAGCCTAATTGGGAGGTGATGTTTCTTGCATCAACCGCTATCTGATGATTAACTTGCTTCCTATCCATGAACAATATGGCTTCCATAAAATGGTCCATCTTTCCTTACATTACGTCTATTTCTTCCCTCATGGAAGCTTGATTATCTTCCACTATGTCCATAGTTCTTTTGTAATTGATGTGCGTCTTGTAACGATGTCAAGAAGTCAGTGTCAGTTCTGGGTATGAGGGAGACATGTATGAGTTTTTTGTTTTGTTTTGGAATGGAATGCATGAAGATGTGAATTAATGCTAATGCATGCAAATGTTTAGGTTTTGATTTATTTTATTCGCAAGAAATCGTTAAGTTCATTAGTTCTTAGGCATTCAAGAGCGTAAGATAAAGAAAGAAAGATAACAAATGCAAGTAATCACATCCATTCATTTATCTGTAAACAAGTTATAATATATAGAAGTATAAATAAAGAATATTCTAGCCACTAACGGCACTTCGGACTTCCATAAGTCGTGCTAACTCCTCTTGGAGATCTTTCACCATATGCCTATAGAAGATGATGAAATCAAAGATGATCGAAGGAGTATTCTTCGGTGTCATCACCTTAAAAGCATACCTCAATCTCAAAGGAAAAGTGTGCAACAAAAGGTTAGCAAGCTCAAGTACTTGCTCATACTTCACAAACCATTTGTCAGATTCCAGACGTGCATGGTAAGTGTTTGCTCGATCTCTTTGTGACAAGTTTTCTATCTTTTTGACTTTCAGGATCCATTGATTCTTTACAGCTTCTCTAGAATCTCTCAAGCACTGGTTGGTAGATCTGAGGTTGTCCACCTCTTCTAAGGATTGTTGGATACTAGCAAGAGGATGTCCGAAAGTCCTCTCAATATCCTCTCAGACCCGAGTCTCATGAGAAGCATAATTCTGAGCTTCTTGGAGTAATCTTGTGAGATCTTTAATTCTTGTTTTGAGGCCTTCTCTCATTGCACTTCATTCTTCCAATGTCATATCCCACATAATATTCCATTCAACATTCTTTTTATGGGCATATTGGATCTCTTTGTTTCTGTGATCAAGCTCAAGGTTCGCCCCATTCAAGCAATGATGAACCTTTTTACTCTTTTCCTTTTCCTTTGTAGTAGTTTCCTGGCTCTCATCATGCTCTTTCTCCTTCTGGCCGAGGTTGAATCTAACCTCATTGCTTTCTGAAGTGACTTTGTCAAGTCTTAAATTCAACTCTTCACTCTCCTTCTGAAGCCTATATATGGTGGCCTTGATTTCTTCCTCTTCTTGGATAGTAATATGCATTGGTTAAGGAATTTGGGGTGGATTATGGACTTCACAGCTGAATGGTAACTTGATTTATTGTACCTTTTCCTTCACCCACTTGTAGTAGGGTTCCTTGTCCATATAGTTTCTTTTTCCTAGATATACCTTATCCTTACGGTTGATCCTCCCTTATGATCTTATAACTCTTAGCATGGTTGGGTCTTCTGCTCTCATGTCATGTAAGATAAAGTTTTCTAACAAACGGTATTTAAGGGGACCTTCCATTGGGTACCCTAACTATATCAATGATAGGATTAGGTTGTAGTTGATGCAACCTCCTGACCCAATGAGAGGAACATTTGGGAACTCTCTGTAAGACCCTAATTTTGGCCCTAAGATCCCTCATGGCATCATAACATTGCATTTGCATAGCCTCAAGGATCATAAGCATCTTGGCTCCTTACCTTTGGATGGGATCCCTTGTGAGTGGTTTGAGATCACCAAGCATGCTTGAATTGTATATTATTGCTTTTCTCATTTTATCAACTAACCAAAAGCACAAAAATATGTCACTAACATTTCTTGTTTGTAGCTTGAGCAGTCACAAGTTCAAAAGCTTCTAGTAGATCCTTTGTGCAATGATATGGTCAAGAGAAGATGAAAGCAAGTAGGGTAATGGTTCCCAAAGCTCTCATCCATCAAATATGCCTCCCAAGCATCTCAATTCATCATTTTGATCAAAGCAAGTCAAGGGGTTTGAGTTTTGTTTCCCAAGGAAACCTTAATTCATCTGATCATCAACAATGCCTTGCTCATGAAGCAACCTCAACCCATGGTCAAATACAATCAAGGGAAGTTATCTAATTCATCATTTCATGCATATTTGAACTTATTTGAGTGCCCTCAATCATCAATTCATCAAGATATGAGTTGTGGACATGAGAAGTTGATCAGTCAATTCATCTGACTATTTTGAAATGCACTGAGACCTAACTTTTTATATGTTGGTCAAATGGAGATGACCCCATGAGAAACAATGTTCTTAAGGACAATATAAACAACTTTCATGTTCATAAAAACTTGATTTGAAGCTTGGAAGGTCATCATCCATTCCAAGACATTATAGGTCATTTTGACTGAAACCCTAATTTTGGGTCAACTTCCCAAGAACACAACTCATTCATTTTTCATGATTTAGAGGTGAGACTTAATGCATTGGAAATCTTATTGTGTCTAATTCAAATCTTATGTTTAGCAAAATTTCAAAATCTCAAAATAAATACATGTGATAATGCAAAACATTATAGGTCACTTTGGGCCAAATGCATTGAAATGTGAAAAGGTCCAACTTCAAGTGCCCATAACTTCTTCATTAAAAATCCAAATGATGCAAACTTTAAGTCCAAATTGATTGTATTGAAAAGATCTACAAATTTCATGTTGAAGATTTTATCATTTGGAACTTTCATCATTGAAACAGAAGGGCTTAAACATTGGCCAAATTTGGAAACTTCACATATGCATGTTTTGCACCCTACACTTCAAGCTCAAATTTTACTAATTTCCAAGGCCCAATTGGAGTTTTGATCAACATAGCATTTGTTCCTTATGCAACAAGATTTCTAACCATTACTCATAAGGTTGCATTTGGAGTTTAGAAGCGTCATTTTCGAAGACATGAAGAATTAAGTGCATTTTGTGAAAGCTATTCCAATTTCCATGCATGAGCTGATTACATCAAATGTACACGTCCATTTGCCTTTCACATGAACTCAGCAAGTTGTTTCAGCCTTCATTGGGCCTTCCACATGCTCACACAGGCCCATGCAATTCAAAATCCATTTGCCATGCACACGAGTTAGCTCATGCATTCAGCTCTCTCCATCTATAAATAACATGCCTTGCCTTCACAATTCTTCAACCTAATGGCGCCTAAATCCCTGCTGAATTGAATCCCCACCCATACCAAAGGAACAAACTTCATTTTTCTCCAAAATTTTAGATCTGAAATTCAATTGCATTTGGTTGAATTTTAAGATCTAAAGTTCATAGACCTTCTTCATTTGATCCATTGAAGCTTCTGTTTGCAAAAGGAACCAAAGAGAGTGACTCAATTCTTCACAATCCAAAGGTTTTGCTCCACTGAAATTTGCTTCGAATCTCATCATACATTGCTCCATTTGCCTTGATCTTGTGTTGTCTGAAGTCCTCTTTATAGAGGCATCATTATTGTGTGCTTAATTGTTGAAATCGAGCAAGTTCGGTTGAACACCACCAAACTTCCATCTCTGATTTCTCTCCTAATAGGAATCTAGAGTGGAATTGAGTGGCATAGGAATGATGTACATCACTTCACCTTTCGAATGGTTCCTGGATCGTGCATTTTAGTTAACATTTGAATCTCTGTATTTTTGAACTCTCACCGGAGCTTCCCGGAGAAGACGGTGACGCTGGCCACCGTCTGTTTGCCAGATCCAATCTGAGTCGTGCGATGCATTCTCCAGATTTAATCTCCACGCTTCATTGTTATGACTTTTCTTTAATATCCATGTGACTCATTGACTGGAGTGTTTGATGCGCGCGCATGTCACAGCCGTTTGATGATCCAGCTCAATTAATGAGCTTAGATCCAACGCGTGTGGATTTTCCATATTTTCTTATTTCTGATTTTATTTTCTTTTATTTCTTTTAATTCCATTTTATTTCTAAAACTCATATCTCTTTTATTATTGGTCCAAAAATTATGGGACCAATTGCATTATTTCTCTTTTAATTTCTAGTTTCTAAAAATGATTTTTAATATTTTTTATTTTATCATTTACTATTTTTTAGTAATTTTCTCTTTTCTGGTTATTTTTAATTCATTTTAAATAGTTTTTGATATTCAAAAAATACAAAAATATTTTCTCAACCTCTTTGAATGATGATAGATCTATGAAAAATATTCTCATCAATTTATTAATTGATTTGAGATTTATTTGAGATTTTAGTTCAATTAGGTTATTTTTATTCATTTTTAATTGATTAAAAGTAGTTTCTGACTTTTAAAAATGCTGAAATTTTTTGTCAAACTTTGTTTGACCTTGTTGAACTTGGGATAATTCACTTGGATTTTTCAAAGTTGATTTGAAGTGAGTTTGAAGTTTGACCTTCCTTTAATATTTTAATTCAAGTTTTATTTTAAATATTAAAAATGCCAAAAATATTTTGTCTATTTCTTGACTTCCAATCTTCATCTTGCTTCTGTTTTCTATTGTTTGACCTTGATCTTCCCTATCTTTGGTCAACATTTATTGATTGGTACATTCCGTTTCATTTCATGCACTTTATTTCTTCATCCATTATCCATCTCCTTCTTCTTCTTCTTTTCTTTTTTGATCAATGAGTTAAAGGTTGGTGGTTAGCATTGATTAGGGAGGTTTAATCTTCCTTGATTCAAATCTAATTCATCTTGATCAAATGATCAAGTGAATGGTTTTGCATTAAGGATAGATTGCTTTCTAAATCATGCAAAGGACTTAAACCAATACAAGATCATTTCTCATTTTTCTTTTTGGCATGGCAAGTTGTTGGAGTTTGATTCACTAATTAAGACCTCTAACTTGTGTTGTTGCCTACATTATTATTGACCGGCCTCAGATAGTTGTGACTTCTACATAAGTCCAATTACGATTGCTTAACATAACGCTAAATTTGCCTTATGGCACACTAACTACTAACATTAACCATTAACCATTAACATTTACTTTTTGCTCTTTACATTTATGCAATTTACTATTCTTGTACATATTATTCATTTGCTTTTCCCCTTTGCTCATTTGAGCACATGTTTATGTTAATGCAATTTGCCTTTTGCTCACTTGAGCACATAATTGTGTATATATTATTGTGCTTGTATTTTGTTTTGATTGTTGTGGACCAAATGCAAAGAAATGGACAAATGGACTTAGTTTCTAGGACTTTCTCTATGCAAATAGGAGTAAAAGGACCTTAAATGGTGAAGATGGATTAGAAGGACCAAACCTCTAAACTCACTCTTGTCCATTCTTGATTTGTTTCATAAAACTTTTGATGTGTGTGCTCTTGTGCTAGGGATTCCTATGAGAGCTCAAATTGAAGAACCATTGCCATATTCATCCAAAGTGAAAGATATAAGATACATTGAGGATCTCCTAAGAAGCTTGTTTGATTGTGTTGATTGCTTGAGCTCACTATTATTTTGATTGCATATTCCAAAGGATGGGAGCTACTTGGATCATCAATATGATCTCAAGAGAGGAACTCCATTTGTGGTCTTGTTTCTTATCCCTTATCTCTTGTATGATTAGGACTTTAGCCATTCTTCTTCTTCCCCCCACTCTAACCCAAGCCAAAACTTTTATGCAAATATTTAACACTTGTTTTCAAACATTAGAAACCTAAGCCTCATGCTTTTGATTTTCAAACTTTCTTTTCATAACACTTATTTTGAATTGAATCTTTAAATCAACTTTGACCATACTTTGTAAATACTTTTTATTGGTAAACACCACTCATTCAAATGTCTTTTTGTGGTTTCAACGGCCACCTTCTTAATCAAAACTTTTCATAACCTTTAGCTATTAGATTTGAGTTATCCTTGAGGTAGATGTAATACTCACCTATATCCTTAGTGATGGACAATAAGTCTTCCATGCTTATTATAGGGTTAACCCCTCACTAGCATGTTAAAGCTATCCTCACATGGTGGATTTGTGGTTTTAGGTTGAGTTTTATCCCTTGGATAACAAAAGATCTTAAGGCTTTTGGACCAATCAATTCACCAACTCATTTTGAGATTTTTACCCCGAACTACGAGGTTTTGATCCTAATCTTTTTTTAAGATGGTATGTAGGCAATGGGTTTATCCATCCAAACACAAAAATATAAATAACTTGTATATTCTCTTCTCATCTCTTCAATCATGTTTGCACAAATAAATTTTCACAAAATACCAACCTTACAACAAAATGTGAAAGGGCTCCCTAGGAGTACCTAGGATGTTTTTGGTGCTTAAAACCTTCCCATTGCATAACCAATCCCCTTACCCCGATCTCTGACATTTTTACTAGTTTTTGATTCGATAAAACTTTTAGGTTTTTGTTCGCTTTCTAACCATTCCTTTGGATAAATAGAAGTGCGGTGGCGACTCGACTTGTATGGTTTACCTTGGATTTAGTCAATATCTCTAATGGTAACGAATACCCCGCTACACTCTCCTTAGCTTGAGATGATACTCTCTACCTCTCATTCCCACTTGAACTAAACAACAGAATCTGCAGAGAGAGGTGCTAACTTCTAAGGCCATCTGAGATCTTCTGCCATGAAGGGACCATCTATGGGAAAGCGTGACATAAGCCAAGTGTGAAGCAAATGAGCATAACACATAACCATGTCTTTCTTGCTTGATATGATGATAATATTAAACATCGTCAAGAAGAGCTGGAACTAGATTTTTGGCTAAGCAAATTTTGATGATAGGGAGGTCTATGAAGTCATCAATATCCAGGAACAAGACTATTGCATAAATCAGTAGGGCCAAGACAACGTTGCATGATTTCTAATTTTGTTCCCTTTCTAAGGCCCAAGCTTTGGCTTCTAAATACTTTTTAGCAAACCCATGTGCCACTCCTTTGACTTTAAGGCACTCTACTATATCTCTCACTAGAAGACTCGGAGTTGTTGCAATCATCTATGGTGAAGGGGTCACTCCCAAATTAGTGAAAGGGTTATGATCTTTCATGTATCTACCTACAATCCCTTCAAACTCCTCAATTGTTGGAGCCAACTAGAAGTCTTGAAAGGTAAAGCAACAGAGAGATGGGTCATAAAACTGAGCTAGGGAGACAAGATCCCATACGTTCACCTTCACTGCTAATAAGTTCAAAATCTCCCCATAGCTTCTAACAAATGCCTCTTCACCAATGGTATTGAGTTTGGAACTTAGGGTTATTATGTTGTCAACTCTTGGTACTCTTAACTTGAGAGGGATGCTGCTTCTTCTTTCTGAACCCATTATGAATATGAATGCTTACAACTTTAGTACTTAAATTCCTGGAAAATAAAAGCACATGCTGAATTTTATGAATGTAATGAAATGAATCCAAGGAAGATGTAATGCAGTCAGATAAATATATGGATCTAGGTAATTTCAATGAGTCCAGGTACTAATTTTAGGACATATCTCATTACTTTTCACACAACGGTCAAGGTGACTCTATGGTTTGAAAGGTTCCCAAAGTCATATGTATTTTTTAGAATATTTACCCTTTAGAAAAAATTACTTGCTAGCTGACAATACCCTTAGTATGACCTCTTCTGGGTGTGGTTCTCTTGTTACCACAATAAGACAAGTACGTCCGGCAGGCCAACACTATGCAACAATGGTGTCTCGGGTTCTACAAAGGTTCTTAAAGTCATGGACCCCACAAGAAAATATTATCGCCATCGGAAAATTACTTGTTGGACAATCATATCCTCAATAGGATTTTCTCTAAGTTTGGTTTTCGTGTTATCCCAACAAGACAAGTATGTCTGGCAGGCCAACACTACGCAACCACGTCATATCTTAATGTTTTTCTCGAGACTCGGGTGGAGAGTTTATCTCATAGAGTGAATCAAGCAATTACAAAATCCTTCGTAGTATCACAAGAACCAACGACAAATGGCAATAATAACACAAAGGATATAAATCAAAGAAAGCGGAATAAAAATAAACAATGATAATATTCATCATAAATTAAACTAAATTAGGCTTGACTCTTTCTTACAAGAACAATATCCCCAATAGAGTCGCCAGCTGTCGCATCTTGAAAAAATACTACCTATGAGCATTCGTGCACTCGTAGAATGATTTAAAAGAGCCTCAACCAAACTTTATTTGTTCCAAAGAAGGAAAGGTAAAATATTGATAAAATCTTTAAAAGAGAAAGAATATGGTTGTCGCAACCAAATTTGGGTTCGAGAGTCGATTACGCAAGTGAAAGGTATTAGCACCTCTCACGTCCATTGTACTAAATGGGAACCATTTAGTTAAATTTATAATTAAAATGTTAGCTTATGTCATTTGTTTTCTTCGAGTGACTAAAAGTTCAAAAGGAAAATAAAATGGGTCGCAAAAAGGTTTTTATTATGGTGATTGATAAGATTGCGGGTCTTAATCATACGTATCCTCAGGTACAATTAGGAATTCAAGCTATGTAGTTCTTTGTAGAAAACTACGTATTGGTTGGTTTATTTTATTGAACAAATATTTAGATCATACTCTAGCAGTTAAACGTTGCTTGTGCCCGCGATTGGAGGCTTAAAACATTTCTTTGTACCACGATAGAATGAACTAAACAATGTTCTTTTTGAAAAGGTTTTCGATCCCTCGGGGGAGAGAAAATAGGTTTGATGTGTTAGGGTGTTTTTGAGTGATTGAAGAATATTCGAACGGTAAGATAGTTACGGATATCACACGAATATTCGAGGTTATGAGGGACAAGTACGTTCAACCCAACATTTTTCAATCGAATTATTTATGAAATTTGTGTGGCGAATTAAGTCATGTTTCTTTAACGGATTACATGTATTCGTGTGGGAGGCTAATTACGGCCATCAGACAATACTCGGGATTACGATGAACAAGTACGTTCAACCCAATCTTTTTCGTCCACGGAAGAATAAACTTGATCCGGGTATTCAATGTGTTTTGATGTGATTGGAGAACGTTCGAACAACAGGCTAATTACGGCTATCACACGAACATTCGAGATTACATGGGACAAGTACGTTCAATCCAATCTTTTTCAACCAGTTAACTATTGCGAAAAGCATTTCGAGATAATTAATTTTAAAAAGGAAATGATTCACGTTAATTCAAAGTTGATCGAAATACGAATTTAGAAAAAATCGCTTGACATTGAATAAGGGTTTGATATTATATTGAAAATATATCATTTTAATTTATTAAGATATTTATTATTATTATTATTTATTTAATTAATTAAAAAATAATAAATAAATAATAATAATCATAATAAAATCCAAAAGGAATGTGATAGAAAATGAAGGATGATACAATTAGCAAATTACATAATAGCCCAAGGCTCATGATATAAAATAAAAACAAACTAAACAAAAATTGTGACAAATGAAATGGGAGAGGTGTAGATAAAAGTCAACCCAAGAAGGCCCGTATGCCCTGGGTCCACAAAACAAACAAAAAACAACTGATTGTATTTAAAAAAATGATGATTTTTTAATGCATCCTATATTTTTCTTAAGCATACGTAAAAATTCAAAAAATCACCTAATTTTCGAAAATGTATCTTCAGACGCATTCTAATAGATATATTTCATTCGTTTTTAAGTCACACCTCAATTTTATGAATAAATTTATTCCAAAAATATATCTTTTTAAAATTTTGAAAATGTATTTCCAAAACCTAAAAAAACAGTAAAATGCAATTACATATATGACGACAATTAAACACAGAGACATGCATGACTTGCGTGTGTATGAAAACATGATTGTTTGCGTGTGTTATCTACTGGACTTTCATCACCAAGTTGCTACATTTCCAAATATGTTGTTATAATATTTAATATCTATGTTATTTTTCACCAAAAATTATGTGTTAAAAATCTGTTTAATACATTGTGATCTTGAAGAGGAAGTATATATGGAGCAACCACCTGGATTTCTTGTTTAGTGGGAGTCATCGAATATGGTGTGTAGGTTACACATGTCTCTTTATGGTCTTAAGCAATCTCCGAGCTTGGTTCGGCAGATTCGGCACTGTAGTACAACAGTTTGGTATGGTCCATAGTGAAGCTGGCCATTCTGTTTTCTATCGTCACTCAGCCCAATGGTGTATTTATCTTATTGTGTATGTAGATGATATTGTCATAACTGGTAGTGATCAGCAGGATATACTCTAGTTAAAGCAACATATCTCGAATCAATTTCAGACAAAAGATCTTGGTAAACTTCGTTATTTCTTGGGTATTGAGATAACCCAATCTAAAGAGGGTTTGGTGATTTCTCGGCGGAAATATGCTATGGATATTTCAGAAGAAACAAGTTTGTTGAATGATAAACCAGCTGATACTCCTATTGATCCAAGTGCCAAACTATTATCCAATCAGGGGGAGCCTCTATCTGACTCAGGAAGGTATAGAAGATTGGTTGGAAAGTTGAATTATCTCACAGTCACTCGTCCATACATTTCTTTTGCAGTTAATGTGGTAAGTCAGTTCTTAAACTCCCCTTGTCAGGAACACATGTATGTTGTTATCCGGATTCTGAGATACATCAAATGTGTTTCAGGAAAAGGTCTAGTGTATGAAAATAAAGGACAGGCTCAGATAGTTGGATACTCCGATGCTGATTAGGCATGATCACCCATTGATAGACGATCCACTTCTGGGTATTGTGTACTTGTTGGAGGAAACCTTATATCCTGGAAAAGTAAGAAATAAAACGTAGTTGCAAGATCACGCGTCGGAGCAGAGTATATGGCCATGGAAATGGCAACATGTGAACTTATTTGGTTAAAATAGTTGCTCAAAGAACTTAGAATTGAAGAAGCGAGACCAATGACACTTATTTGTGATAATCAAGCTGCATTGTACATTACTTTAAATTCAGTCTTCCATGAGAGGACCAAACACATTGAGATAGACTGTCACTTTGTCAGAGAGAAAATTGAACCAGGTGACATCGTCACAAACTTTGTCAACTCTAATGATCAATTGGCAGACGTGTTTACAAAATCCCTGCGAAGTCTCAGGACTAATTATATATGTAACAAGCTTGGTGCATTTGACTTATATGCTCAAGCTTGAAGGGGAGTGTTGATATTTGTAAATATAATATTAAGAATATTTGTATATCAAATAGTCTCACATTGACTATATCATATAATTAGTTGTAATCTCTCTATATATGATAAAGTCTACATAGTGCTTTTCAAAACACATGGTTTATTCAAATGTCTCTTAATCTCTTGTATTTCAACAGAATCAATCAAGAAAATAGAATAAATAGTAACCATGTTAGTTCAATAATACAGTTAGTTTGGTTACAAAAAGTAAATTTTAGACATAAACTACTCTCATTTTGATGATGTGTCATCTTTTTTAGGAAAGGACATCCAATAGATTTCAATTTTCTTATATTATAGGTGTAATACAAGCTTTGATAGTTTCCAATTTATGAATAAAAATTATTGTAATAAACACTCAATTTTTGACTTGTTTTTATTAGAAAAGCAATGCAAATTAAAACTTACCTCTTTTTGTTTTTATATTTGCCAAAAAAAATGGATGTAAACTCTAGATTTAGGAAACTCACTGTTTTTAACAAATATTCATGTAATCCATTAGAGATGTATGAACCAAGCTAAAGTGACTTCAGACCAATCATAAATAAAAAACCAAATGCTAATAAAAGCAATTATAACCCTCATAAGCCTTAAGCCACACACTCAAACATGGTCATGTGCAAAAACAAGGTCAAGAACTTAAGGACAAAACCATTCACTAGGTCAAAACAAAACCATGGCTATAGGCCAAATGACTAATTATGAATGCAAAATGTGAATGCAAATGAATGCAACTAACACGGTTTTAATAATGATAGAATGCAATATACAAAGACTAAGAAGAGTACTATTGCCTTCAATTTATCCTAATAAATGTTGGGAATATTGTCGGTAAATTGGATAATACTTGATTGTTCGGAAGTATTTCTAGAGAAGTTCGACAAAATCACCAGGACAATTTACATTTCACAATCTCATGTAGAACTAGACTGAAGAATTAACATGATTACATAGAGGACAAGGAGCTATTTAACTAGAAGACTTGTAGCAACCAAAGCATCCTCGTATAGACAAACTTTTATGTACTGGGGTTACTGGCTTAGACTCGGCCTTAGCATCAGGATCTTCGCGCGGATAATGTTTATAGAAGGCGTTAACTGCTCCCACCACCCCATCTTCGTTTTTCATGGAGTTGGCAAGTTCAACAGCCTGCTTTTTCACCTGCATAAAAGCATATAACAATATATGAAAAGGCATTAAAATAAGAATCGAGAAAAGTCCCTTAAGTTGTCAATGAACGCACAGCACTGATTGGCATACTTAATAGAATGTGATCACTGATATTTGATTTGTTCAATATTCTTATGTAAATCCTTATTTTTCAGTGGATAAATTATGCCAGATAAGCATAAGCTGTTTTCTATTGCTGCTTAGGTAAAGCATCTTAAACAAGGAAATTTATTGTACGTCCTAATGCTACATTCACAACACTAACATACGTGATCACAATTGAACATTACCTCTGGATTCATCATAAAGCATATGGCATCAACCAGCCTTTCCAATGTAAACTCCTTTACCGGGATGGGTGCGGGACCTACTCCTCTGGCGTGCACCCGCTCTCCCCAAAATGGCTGGTCCCCAAAGAATGGTACAATAGTGGTTGGGCACTACAATAAAAAGATAATAGAGATAACTCGTTAGAGTTACATATATAGTATAAACTATTTATAATATTTCAGACTGCACTAATTACTTCAGCTCTAAGACCGGCAGCAGTTGTTCCAGCGCCTCCGTGATGTACCTGAAACATTCGCAACTATCAACCGAGATTCATTTATCATTCAAAATTACTATACTTCCCACCAAGAAAAAATTAGTACGTACCACAGCAGTGCATCGTGGAAATAGCCAATCATGCGGACAGTTGTCCAGTAAGTACACAAATTTGGATTTGTTTAGTTCTGCCACTAAGAAAGAGAAATCACTACATGCTTCACAATCAGAGCAGAAAAATAATGTAATTACTGAGCCGTGCTCGAAGTAGAAATCAAGACTCACAATTCCCAAGACCACCCCACCCTTTGTTGATGATACCTCTCTGCCCTGTTTGTTTCAGAGCTTGAACTATAATTCTTGTCATTTTTTCGGGTTCCTGTAGAGGCTGTTTTAAAATTCAAAACAAAATTTAGAAAGTAAGTCTGTAAGGAGTTTAATAATAGCATAGGTGTATTTTGATAAACAAGATGATTAAGCTCAGAATTAGCATCTTATATAAATTTAGGTTTGTAGCCCCTGGTTCATATTGCTGGTCTGGTGAATGCCTATTGAATTGATCTTTTCCAGAACTGGAAAAGTTCTTCTTTTTGTTTCTAGAGTGACCCTTTACTAATGTTGTTTCTAAATGTAAATACATTTCTATACTGATGCAAATTTCATTCAAGATGGGTCTCTTATATTCGGTGGATTTTGGAAAAACTCATCTTTACGTTAAGGACACTTCCTCAAACACTTGAGAAAACTGATCTTTCAACTTTCCTTTATCACAGACAATTCTCCAACACAACTAATGATATCAAAATAAGTTGAGGAACAGAACATACCACTTTGAATCTGATATATATATATATATATATATATATATATATATATATATATATATATATATATATATATATATATATATATATATATATATATATATATATATATATATATATATATATATATATATATATATATACTATTGATTAATGATTATGGAAAATTATACATGGAAAAGTTATACACAGTGGATCCCTAGATTCATCAGTGTGATCAGGTGACCTAAACATGTAGTTATAGAAACTCACAAGGCTACCAAATCCAATATAGATAGGGCGGTCTCCTTCTTCAAGCCAATCTACTAGCGATTTTGGTGGTTCATAATTTGAAGCAAGGTCAAGGAAACAAAATCCAACAATGTCGATGTTAGGTCCCCAATCTGCAGATTGAGAAGTAAAACAGAATCAGACTATCTCAACATCGTTCATAAAGCATCTAGAGTGGGTGACCAACTAACGCCAGAGGAAGTGAGTTCATAAAGTTGAAAAAAATAAATACTATGATGTGACAGTAGGTAAAGTATAAACCCTATATTAGAATAACAACTTCTCAGAACTACAAATAGCACATCAAGAGGGAAACAGTGCAGACTATAATATATGACATTACACTAATCATACACATCAAACCTTTTGGTTTAGGGACCAAGTTGGGGCTCCAAATATAACCATAGGGCATATCAGGAGGGGAAGTGTAAGATCCACGTAGATAAGTAACAGCTCTTAACTTCAGCTTCTTCTTCCTAAACTCGTTTATCAAATCTCGTATTCCAAGCCAGATTAAAGCATCAACTATTTGATATGACAGCTGAAAGGCTCGAAACACAACAATAGAAAATATAACTTAGACATGCCATAAGGTAACTAATAAATTAGTTAATTTCAGATTAACCGAACAAACACTAGACTCACTCTGTATCCAATTGGCTGCCTAACACGGGAAAGAGGGTGAGGGAATTCATTAGTAGGCCTGAAATATAGTCAAACATCATTTTAATAAAAAGTACATGAAAATACCTCCAACAAATGAGCAAAAATGAGAACCATATTAAATTTAAGTGAATGAATGATTCACAAAAAATGAAAGAACTCAAGCTAGAGTTCTTAGAACTTGGTTTTAGCCTAACTCAATCCCATAAAACCAGTTTATAAGATGAGAGATTTCTCTTGCTTATAAATACATTTCTAGGTTATATCATATCCAATGTGAGCCTCTTAATAGAGACTCTCACGCTCAAGACTAGACATCTGAAGTGTGACCAATGAGACCCAACATATCTAGGACAAGCTTTGATAACATTCTAGGGTTTAGGTTAAACCCAACTCAACTCTACAAGACCACCAGCTTATAAGGTCATCTTTCAAATATGTTTTCAACCCATATCATTCTCAATGTGAGACTTTCAACAAAAATGCAACCCAACAAAAAAAATATAGATAATTAAATGCAGGATTAGCCCATGTCAGGAAATAAGACTTACGTCCACGGCATTGTGAAAAATATGTGCAGCGGAACATTTAGATACTCAGCAACATGAGTATGCCCTGCATAAGTTCATAACATTAAAATAACAATATTTTTAGTCATATTATTATACATAATAGCTGTAAAAAAATCTCTGATTATCAGTTAGTCTTGCAGTCATTTCTATCTGCAATGAACTTCCTTTCAAACTTCAACAAAACAAGTTCCCATACAAACTTAACTGAAAAGAAAAGGTATTTTGGAAAATGTATTTGATTTATTGATTACATTGGAAAAATTAAATTAAGTTAGTCACTATTCTTAAGATGCATGTTGTTAGTTATTTTTTCTTATAATTGAGACCGGAGAGTATAAACAGAAGCATAAAATACAAGGAGTAAGAACAAGACACTATTGATTATCACAAAAACACCTCTTCCATAGAAGGGTAGTGAAAATACAACCTCAACCCTAAATAGAGTGACTTCTCACTCTTCTACTTGTAAGACTAGGAAAATAAAATACACCTCAGCCCCTTCGTTAAAAAAAAACTATTACCAAAGACTCACACCTCTCACAAATCCTAACTAAGTATTAGGCTATACCCCTAATAGTAACCCTTTTCCTAATCGTAATGAATGATGCGACCTTAAAACCATAGTTCTTTTACATTTTTGCCAACAAATTTCCCTATAATATACCTGAAAATTGCATGCCTTGGACCGGGTCTACTCTTTTGAAGTTAATTATTCCAAACTCAATTAACATAGAACTCAAGGAATCTTGCTCTTTAAGAGCTCACATGAGCCTGATTTAGGAAACTAAAGCCTCGCACTGTAGATGGTCTTTCTTGTAAGGCCTCCATCAGTACCACAAGAAGCCAAACTACATGGGAAAAAGAAGAAGAAAATCCAACAATGTTTTTTATTTTTATTTCTTTGGGTTTAACCATATTACAATTATCGAATAGTTTAAATTTTAGATTGAGAT
The DNA here is from genome assembly GCF_024323335.1 of Lathyrus oleraceus. NCBI lineage: Eukaryota > Viridiplantae > Streptophyta > Magnoliopsida > Fabales > Fabaceae > Lathyrus > Lathyrus oleraceus. Next base: position 278,311,593 of record NC_066581.1, read on the forward strand.
ATTTTAAAGTTCATGGTGTGCTGCTGCTTATAGAAGGCTTAATTGATAATGGCTGATGGTACAAGAATGATAGATCCAAATCCTTAAATTTTATGAGACTTTAAGTTTGTTGTTGAAAAGAATTTTGGTCACTATACAATATCTTATTATTTGATAAAATGTTTGATTACATTCTAAGTAATGCAAAAAAGACTGAATTTGTCAATGTTACATTATTGTGAGGCAAAGCCTAATAATAATGAAATAATAACTGAATTTAAGTAAATCTTACCATATGCTGGAGGGTTTGCAATTATAGCTTCTGCTTTAAATGGTTCATTTGAGTCTGGGTACTGGCTGTTGCATGCAGGAAGCAAAGAGTGAATAATAGACTTGATTTGACTTCTTTGTAATTGTATTTCTGAAGGTCCTGATGGCAAGAAGCCTTTATTCTTGACCATATCTGAAAAACATTATGTATGGAAATAATTATATAAATTATTTGAAAGTATGTGAGTGCGTAATTATAATGGAAAACATTATATTATATTTATAAACATCCCGTCTCTTAAAAAATTGGTATATATGACAAACTATGTCTTTTAAACTGGCAACCAAATGTAGCCGCAATGAAGGTGGCTAGGGTTTCCATCACTATATTCATCTGTATTATGTTTGACTTGAATCATAAGAGAACTACATGAGAAATACCTCAATTTGTAATTGTAGTTAAGTTGTCGTGTCAAGCTACTAATAGAAAATAGTTAGAGGAGAAAATAAGACAAGCTGAATTTAGCAAGATCGAGAAGTGGATGGTATAAGAAATACTTACACCCTGCAAGAACTTTGGGATCTCCTCCTAAAGGGTAAAACTCCAAGCCTGCTTTCAAGACAAAATCTTCAAAATTTTTATGAGTAGCAAGCCTAACCCGGTGGCCGTCTGCCTGGAAACAAACTTCGCCCTCAATTAGGCTGAATTTCAAGGAGATAATGGAAATTTGAAAAGTAAAAACTTAAGATTTTAGAAAGTATCATTAATTTGTAAAGTACTACATAGTATATACCAGTTAAAAAATGGAATTTAAAATCCATCATGTTCATGAAACACAGGAGAGGCTTACATTACATCATAGTGAAAATAAATGAGTGTAGGTGTAGCTCAGTGATCACCTATTATGGTTCATATGGGCTGGATGGGTGGGCATTCAATCGAAAGGATTCCTTTCGACCTATAACTACAAGTTGTACAGGTATAAAGTTCCTCTCAACCTATTCAAGTGTCACTCAAACCTAAAAGGCACAGACATGCCTTTTACATTATTAATTAACTGCAACAGCCAATGGTAGTTTCGACTAGGATAACTTATGAGAAAGAAGTAAAACATGTGATTTTGAAGTTATTTGGAATGTTTACAGGTAAGGACATCACATGAAGGACCACCTGAAATAGATAGTTTTACTTAAAACCAAAAACCGAATGTTTGATGTAGGCTTCCTATCCAACTGCTAAAGAAACGCCAAACCACGTGTTACTAAGAGGAGACCAGTTATGTTCTTAGCCTTTTTATTTTCTAAAGCAACTAACCAAGCCAAAGCAGGGACATAACTTGGAATTAAAAGTAGAACACTAGAAAACATTTGTCAGTGCCAAATTTGCAAGCAATCAGCTTGTAAGGTGGCAGCCACAAGCATGAACATAACCACAGTTTAACTTTTCATTAATACAATCAATGTTCTGAGTGGCAGACTGCATTAGTCTGGGGCCCTACACAATTGTAAACTGCATTACTCTGGGCCCCTACACGATTACAAACTGCATCAACTTGCAAGGTGGCCGCCACAACCCTGACCATAACCACAATTTAAGACAGTAAACTTATAACTTCCATGAAAAGTACCAACAGCATTTCTACTATCCTGAACATGTTCAAAGTAAACTCATACTTCAATTCAAATCCCGATAATTTTCATGACCTGGATGCCTTTCCTCCAAAGGAAGTTGTAAATTATCCCAAACATGGAGAAAATTAAGGATGTACAGAGTACAGCACATATTTTTCAAGTAATAATCGATGTTAAAGAAAACTACTGGAGAAAGCAAGAACGAATAACACCTGCAGACGCTTCCCAATGGCAACAAATGGCTGGACATCTCCCTGTGTACCAACTATAAGCATTGCAATTTGTTGCGGTCGAATAGGTTGAACATCATCAATGAATGTTTCGTTGCAAGGTTCATAAATATTTTCTGGAGAGTGAGGTGTAATATGTCCTGGAACATCAATTTCTACGGTACCATCATCCTTAACCATAAAAGCTTTTTTTAGCCATCTCAGCTGCAATATTTGCAAACAATTTTTAATCATTAAAAAAGAACAAGCAAATATCAAATCCCAGAGACATGCAGGAACATCAAGAGATGCAATGCAAGGTATATAAAATGAATATCAGCATGCTGAACAAGTTATTATATATCACTATATCAAGGAAATTGAAAAAATAACCAGAGTGATGCATAATTTTTACTTCCCTCGTAACCAAAGTTTTAAAAAAATGCTCCATTATCGCGAAAACAGCCGCGACTAAATGATATCGAAAGGTACCGATACCGTTATTCACCTTTTTTATAATGAAAAATAAATTGCTTGATTCACACCACGATAACTGCAATCAGTATCACAACTTCTATATCAACCGAAATCGTGAAATTCTTTACGCGACCGTTATTTAAAACCTTCCTCGTAACATTTCTACTAGAAATGAAGTAAAAAGAATGTTTCAAAAATAGCAATAACAAAAAATTTGAAGAGTGCAAGTGATTAATCCAAACCCTTTTCTTGAAAGGAACATTCTCATCGAAGAACCTAGCCAATAATCCACTGTGCCTTCCAACTTTAGCACCTTTCTTACTGTGATTTAACGGTTCAGCCACAACATTTTGCGACGCACTTGATGAATCCCTGTCAGTACGCCCTGCGTAAGGCCAATCCACACCAAAAACAATACATATAATCACATAAACTTCTTGTTTCCTCTCAAAGTTCAACACAACTATTATTCCATTTTCAATTTCTAATTTCTTACTAAATCTACAAAAATTTCAACATCATCGTGATCATAATTAGTAACATATCTATCAGCATTGCATGAGTAAATGCGATCTCGAGAAATCAATGACTACCTGAAGGAGTAGCGTCTGCGTCTACATAAACTGAAATGTCACTGCCGGAAGAGTCTAAACGGTGGTGATCATTACTCGCCATATCGGAGAAGAACGATGAAAAACGAAAAGCGGTTGTTGAATCTATGAATGGAGTGGTTTGGAAGGGAAATAGGTTTTATGATGATGATGAAAAGGAATAAAAGATTTGTTGCAAAGAGTTATGTGATGGTGATGGGGAAGGAATAATAGCTTCTTCTTTTCGCTTTTCGCAGGAAAAGAGAGAGAGGAAGAGAAAGCGTGAGAAAATATGCGAAGTCGCCACGTGGAAGAACGAGAAGACGTTTCACGAGACCGTTACATTGACCGCATTTGCACGTCTTCTTCATCTGCATTAACAACTCAAATGAACCTTTTTGAAAAATGAAATAAAAAATTGAAATTAACTGCTCTTTTTGTTTTCTCAATACCCACTATGACCATAACACATCATTCTCACCGTCATGGCGTCATGGTCATGCATGGTCATCGTGTCTTTTTCACTATTTAAATCTATTGTTTTTTGTCTGTAGCCGAATTTCAACCGATTCATGCAGCATTTTTTTGTCCTTAGATCAAGGTCAAGGAGTCTAAATTTAAATATAATATTTGATTTATATTTTATAAAATCATTTGATTTTAAATTTTAATCATTTGATTTTGATCTAATCTCCGAAAAAATGACGAATGCGTTATTTGCAAATGTAAGTTTTATGCATGACACAAAATTGGTTGCATCCCCAAAAGTTATCCTCATCTATTATTTGCAAATGTAAGTTTTATGCATGACACAAAATTGGTTGCATCCCCAAAAGTTATCCTCATCTATTAGTACTATCTATTAGTACTAGTAGTAGTTAATACTACTACAACTATTTCCATGTGTACACCCATTCTGGTTAGAAGATTTAAGGTGGCTTTGCTTTGTTAAAAATTAAGTGATTGTGTTGTAATGTACTCCCTTTCATTATTATTCTCATTTTTCAAATAATAATTCTTCTTTTATCTATAATATCCTTATTATTTATTTTATTTATTTTACTTTTTCTCTCTATGTAATAATTATATAGGGGTAATTTTGACAAAAGTGTAATTAATATCACCTTGAATTTTGCAAGTGAAATTTAAAAAGAAACAATTTTTTTAAGAAAGTGACACTTATAAAAGAACGGAGGGAGTGATTCAAATTCAAATCACTTGAGTTTGCATTAAAGTTTGTATTTCATTTGAGTTTGTGTTTGAATTTAGTTTACATTTGAATTTAAATGAATGTATTTAAACTCAATGTCAATTGTATTTATAATAGAATTGTGAATGTGAGATTTTGAGAAAGTTAATTACCATTTTTCATTCTCTCTCTCTCTCTCCTTAATTCTCTATAATTCTTTCATCTTCTTAATCTTTTTTAATTCTTGTGAATCAATGGAGGTTCATTATTGAACTCCGACAATTGGCATCCAGAGCTTCGATTTGATTCACAAGGAAACACTAGTGTATTGAAGTATGTGATTGATTTCGTTCATGAAATTCCCGTTGAATTGAGGTTTGAAATCGAAGAGAATCACATATCTTGGTTCTCAAGGTTTGGAAAACACGAGTGTTGGTGAGAACTGGGTGATTTGCACAAGAACGAAGATGGATGGTGGAAACAGTAGCTTGAACACAAAGCTTCGAGTATTCGACAGAAAGAATTGGAATCAGTGATCGATTCGGATGCGTGTGTTGTTTGACGCTCAAGATGTTCTTGATCTCATTAATGACAAGTACATGCCGATTGTAGAAAATGCAATAGAAGCACAAAGAAATACACAATGTGAAACAAGGAAGAAGCATCAAAAGGCGTTGTTTTATATTCCCTAGTGTGTGGATACGAAGGTGTTTGAGAAAATTGTTGATTTGGCAACGACGAAGGCGACGTGAGAGACACTGGATCTTCAATGGATGGTGTCTCTGTTATCTATTAGAGTTAGGAGATTGAGTTTGTACTCAATAGTAGAGGTTACCTATACACTTTTGTGGCTTCTATGGTGGTGACGCATTAGTGAAGAAGGTCAAGTTACAGTCCCGATGCAATCAATATGGGAATCTCAACATGAAGAACAATGAGAAAGTGCCTAATTACATATCCAAAGTGATTGTGGTTGGAAATGAGATGAAGTCTTATGGAGAAACGCTCTCTGAACAAGTAATCATTGAAAATGTACTGAGATCACTTACTCCTTATTTTGATTACATAGTTGTAGCCATAAAATATTATAAAGATACCAGCACCATGAGAATTGAAGAGCTTCAGAGTATTTTAGAGGCACAAGAGTTGCATCTAACTGAAAGAAACTCTAGCAGACTCTGAAAGCTCAAACTCTGAAAGCTTCTTTTGTCAAGAAGAACTAGAAGCAAACATGACTAGAGAATAAGAAAGAGTATGATGATGGTGTTTAAAAGTCAGAATTCTCCAACTATGAAGAGAATAAACATAATAATGTTTAGAAGGGAAAGAAGAAGTTTGATAAGAGAAAGGTTCAGTGCTACAGGTGCAATAAGTTTGGTCATTTTGTTGATGATTCCTTGGTCAATACCATTGGATTTGGGGGGTTGATGAAGTTTAAACTTCATCCCCCAAGATGAATGAATGGTATTGATCAAGTGAGGTTCATCCCTTGATCAATTTGGGATCTCTTTCATTTCCTCTCTCCCTCTTCATCTCATTTCTTACCCAATCCTCTCTTGGCCAATGACTTCTCATGGATCAACAGCTAGTTGATTCATCAATGACCTTGTGTTAGATGAATCAACATGAGCTTGATTGAGATAGGCTCATCCCCTATTATTTTTGTGTGTGGTATGCTTTAGGAGCTTGGTCTTGGATACCTTGTCTCTAGCATGCATTAACACCAATATTATTATTGACCGACCTCAGTTAGTTGTGACTTCTACATAAGTTCAGTTACGATTGCTTAACACAACGCTAAATTTGCCCCAGAGACAATAACATTTTTATAAGTGAGATTGTAAGTCTCTTATTTCTCATGGTATTGTGTGAAAATTTTGCTCCTTTTCATTTGTGAGAGCTAGTGGGATATTTGTTGACTTTATCCAAGTTGGAGCCCTTCTCATGAATGATGTATAGGTTCATATTTTCATGCTTGTGAGTGGATGGTTGAGTGTTCTCCAAAAAGTGACTAAAACATCTTTTCTTATTTCACTAACATTTACTAACATCTTATCATCTTAATTTTAGTGTCATTTACTTCATGCTTTTATTTCTTGTTATTTACTTTATGCTTTTATTTTAGCATTTCATGTCATATTTGCTCTTTGCCCACTTGGGCCTATGTTTATGCTTTAGTTATTTTCACTTTGCTCACTTGAGTCATTACTTTTGTGCCTGTTATATTTTGTGCTTATGATCTTATTTTGTTTGTAGTCTTAGGACCTTAAAACACTTCGTAAAAACAAAAACACTAAAAAACACATTGGTGGACTGCTGGATCTTTGTCTGTGACTTGATTTGGACCTATGGACTTAGAGTAGGCAACATCCTTGAGCTATGGAAGAAACTTGGCCAATGCCATTAATTTGAGACCATTTCTTGGCCAATGCCATCCATCTGAGATAAGCTTTAGAGACTCCCTTAGATTTATCTGATACACTCTTTCTATCTGTCTAAGTTGTTATTATGATCTTATTGTATTATTTGATGCTTTCTCTTTGAGTATGTTTCAAGGGATTTTCCATCTGGTACATCTAAAGGACATTGAAGATTGCTTGCTTTGGAGTGCTAGCTTGGATTTTTGGTTATCTTTATTTGATACTGTAGCGGTAAATTCATGACCATCAAATTATGGATAAGCTTAACGTCAATAAAGTTAGAGTCGTCGTCGCGCTTTTATTGTTTCCAAAGGAAAAGGGAAAAGTACGAACGAAACCCAAGGATAAGAAGTTTTCAAATCAAAACTAATAAAATGCCAGAGATTACATGTAAGGGGCTGGTTACACAGAGGGAAGGTGTTAGCACCCAAAGTGTCCTAGGTACTCCTAGGGAGCCCTTTTTGTATGTGTGCATATATTTTTGGTATAAATGATGTTTGATAAAAATTAGAGTGTGGGGATAAGAAAAGAATTCATCGATTATAATTTTGTATTTGACAAGACCTTCGGACTTGTGCCTACGTATCAACATAAAAATGAGGGATCAAAACCTCGTAGTTCATGGTAAAAATTTCAAATAAGTTGATGAATTGCTTTTAACAAAAGTTAATAAGGAAAGAAACAAATGGGCCAAAAGTTTGAATGAAGTTGTTAGTTCTTTTTGTATTTTGAAATTTTAAGTCAATATGATTAAATTTATTTACAAATTTGATTTAAGAAAGAGTTTGAAAATTCAATGGCATAAGGCCAAAGTTTCTAATCATTAAAACAAAGTCTAAGTTTGAAATCACAAGCAAAGAAATGTTTTTGAAAAGAGAGAGAGATTTTGAAATTTAAGAAATGGGAGGAGATGAAGAGACCACCCTAAGCAAAAATTTAAAAGTTAAGGGTTGAAAAGACCTGACCAATGGGATGCATTCCAACAGACAAGAATGTCATATAGAACCCCATTTTCCTTACTTTTATCAAATAATAATCAATAAGCAATGCGCAATATCTAGACATCATGAAGATCAAGGCGTCAAATAAAGATAGCCACATCCAAGCACGCAATTTCAATAAGAGAGAATGGTGAAGAATTGAGAGAGAATCGAAGAGAGAAAGTTTTTGAAAAATCACCTTCAAGTAGCTTGAATCTGGCTTGATCTTGCTTCCAATTGGCCCTGGCTCGACTCCAGAAGCTTGCAGGAAGTGAATTAGATCAAAGAAGGGCTTGGATTCTTAGAGTTTTAGTCTCAAAACAGAAAGAGATTTGAAACTCGATTTCAAGTGAAATCTTCAAGTTTATCCTTTAATGGAGGTTAGGGAGGCAATGGTTCAAAGCTTGGGCAAGCAGGGATCCCATTTTTTATCACAATGGCCTTGTATTTATAGTGTATCAAGTTGCTTTTCACACACTTTGAAAATTTGCCAATTTTAGCAACTTTGGTGCATGAATGCATGGGCAATGATTTGGGCCTAAGGAATGATGCAGTCCAACTCCAATTCATGCACATTGAGTACTTAAACCATAACATGTAAGCATGCAATAAGAAATGGTTATTTGAATTCAAAATTTACCAAAACAAACCTATGAAAGGAACCATGCGCAAGTCCCTCAATCTTGGTCCAAATAAGGTGATATTAGACTTTTTGGAAAGGTGAGATCAAGGGGAATAACTTTCATGTTGAAAACATTTCCATTTGAAGCTTGGATCATGATGAAGTTTGAGCTGGAAGTTTGGAAAATCAAACATAATTGAAATTTTTCTAAGTACCAAGTCAAATGTTCACTTCTTCCACCTTGAATAACTTTTGCTATGGGCTTCAAATGGAAAGAGTTCCTTCATCAAAGTTGTATATCTTTTAAACATCTTCAATTTTGTCACTAATTTGGCCTTATTTGGATTTGTAATGAAGGAGTTATGCATTTTAGAAGTTAAGGAAAAGTGCTTGTTCAATGGTAATGGTCCAAAATGACTTATAATGTTTCCTCTTGGAACATGCCATTGCAAGTTGAATTTGAAATTTATCAAAGAATAAAAGTTGGAGAGGATATCTTGAAGTTGATCATGAAACTTTGATGACCTTCATATCATAAAAATTAAACAAGTTATGGTCCTTGGAAGTTGACCTCATAACTAGGGCACAAACAAAATGACCTATAATCTTTCACCATAAAAAATTACTTTACAAGTAAAACTAGCTCTTGACCTCAACATAAAAGTTGTTTGGAATGTCATAAGGAGTAACTTTTCTACTGTAATCATTTTCATATGACAATTATTGTAGGATATAGGGTCTAGTGAACCCCAGTTTCGACTAGTTGACTTTCTCTTGTCAACCTCTTTGAACCTACTTGCAAACTTGAAGTTTTCTTGATTTTTGGGGATCATGGAGAATCATATATGCACAAGATGACGTATAATGAATTATCCCTTGAAATACCATCTTTGGGCATCCTCCTTACCCATCATTCATTAGGTTTGCATTGGGAGAGATCACCAAGCATATTTGCTTGTATCATACTTCATTTTTCATTATTTACTAACCAAAATACCAAAAATATGTCAATGTATAGTTTGTTGCTTTTGTAGGTAGTATGTATGCTCACCTATGCTCTATCAAGCTCATATATAGGGTTTAAGACCCTTAATGCAAGGAGTGCAATCAAGAAATGGTTCACATTGACTCTAAGCATCATATATGGATCCCCATGATCTTCACATGTTATTTTGATCAAGAAATCATCAAGAGTTTGGAGTTTGTTTGCCTTGGAAACCCTAATTCATATGAGTATCTTGTGTGACTTCTTCAATAAGTTTCTTCAATAATTGATAAAATATTTCAAGGTATAATTGACATTACATAATATTATGTATATATTATCCTCCATGAGTCCCAAAAGTCAAGAGAATGTCAAGCTAGGTAGATGGTTTATGGTGGTTGACCAGAGAAAGTCAACTAGTCAAAACTGGGGTTCCCTAGACCCTATCTCCTATAATGTTTGTCATATGAAAATGATTCTAAGAGAAACGTTTCTCAAAATGACATTACAAACAACTTTCATGTTGACGTTAAGAGCTAATTTTGCTTTTAAAGTCATTTTTTATGGTGAAAGATTATAGGTCATTTTGTCTAAACCCTAGTTTGGATGTCAACTTCCCAAGACCATAACTTGCTCAATTTTTATGAGATAAAATCTATTCAAATTGCATGATAAAATTCAATATGTCTACTTCAACTTTTATGTTTGGAGGAAGTTCAAGTTCAACTTTCAAATGCATGTGCCAAGAGGAAACATTATAGGTCATTTTGGGCCAATACCATTGAACAAGTGATTTTCCTCAACTTCTAAAATGCATAACTCCTTAATGCCAAATCCAAATGACGTAAAATTTGTGACAAAATTGGAGAGGTTTGAAAGAGATACAACTTTTATAAAGTAATGTTTCTCATTTGAAATCCATAGAAAAAGTTATTCAAGATGGAAGAAGTGAACATTTGACTTGAGACTTAGAAAATTTTCAAATATGTTTGATTTCCCAAACTTCATCATTATCCAAGATTCAAATGAAAAAGTATTCAACATGAAAGTTGTTCCCCTTGATATCACCTTTCAAAAAAGTCCAAGATCATCTCATTTGGCTAAAGGATGAAGGACTTGCCCATTGTAACACCCTTCTAAAATACCCCAATTATTTAATTAAATTATAAACATATATCAGAGTAATTATGCAGTTAAGGGTGTCACACAATCATTCACACCATGTTCCAATATAACTGTCATGCTCTTTATAAAATCAATTAAACATTCGCATAAATCGCAGCGGATATAAATCAAATCAATCAAAACATGTAACATACTACATGTAAACTGGTTCCACAAGCATTAATCAACATAATTCAAAGGTTCCCTCCCGATGTTACATCTATCAGAGCATGACCCACTAAAGGAGACTACACTAGACTCCACGCATTAACTTCTATTCAACTCATTGCCCGTTACCTGAAAAATAGTTGTAAGGGTGAGTTCCTCAATCAATATAATAAGCATTATAAAACATTACGTAATGCTAAGTAATTTTAACACACTTCATCACCCTAATCCAAACATACATTCAGTAACAGCACATCAACTCAACATAATACTCAACACCAACACAAACACACGTATAATATTGGAATACATCCATTCATATTATACGCCATACATATATTATGCAATGAGACTCCATGCATGCGGTACCGACTATTTGTGAACATATAGTTCAACCTCACCGTCCAAATCCAGGCACGGCTACCAAGCTCACTAGTCCCACTCATTTGAGACATAGTGACTCACTCACTAATTCCTCACCATGGGAATTAGCTACCACCCCAAATGGGCCATGCTATGCACGCTAATCACCTAGCATGCAAACATCAACAACAATCAAAATGATTTACTCACTAATTCCTCACCATGGGAATTAGCTACCACCCCAAATGGGCCACAATATGCATGCTAATCACCTAGCAATGCAACAACAACAACAACTCAAGAATAGACATATGCTCACACTCTAAGCCATAAAACAGTCTATTTACAAATGCATACATAACTGATACATTCACAGCGTCATGCATACCATCACACATCATCAACACATTTTATCACAAAAGCATATCATATCATGCCGCGTAATCAAAACACAGTATTAGCACACTCTACTAATACCCATACTACTCAAAACAACGGGAAATAATCCCCACTACGTCATACATCAGCTAAGTTACAGCACTCAGCCTAAACAACCAAAAACTGCACAACAACAGTTCAGAGAAACTACAAGTCTGCCCATACGCGTATCGCCTATCCCCATACGCGTATTGCCCATTCCTGACCAAGTCCATACGCGTATTGCCCAAGCCCATACGCGTATGCTACGCGTACCGCTCTCCCATACGCGTACCAACAGAGACGAATCTACGTTCAAAATATCATCTTTTTCACTCATACGCGTAAGGCCTCATCCATACGCGTACCAGCCATCTCATACGCGTATTGCCTAGTGCCATACGCGTATGACCAGAGCCAGAAATTCCAGATCTGCAATGGCTTTCTCTGCTACGAGATCTATCCAATTCCAACCTTCTACAGTCCAATTTTCATACATGTTCGTTCGTTTTATCAATTACAGATCATACACATTCGGCTTCCCAATTCGCTAACCTTACTACCTCTAATTCCTACGAGTTTTCGTTAATTATCATCCAATTTCGTTCATCAAATATTTCACAATTTCAGCATGCATCATTCAAATCAGAGTCAAAATCCATGGTTTCTTACTACCCATCACATATTATCCCATAATACCCATTAATCGATGATAAACCCCCCTTACCTGAGTAAATTCCGGCAAATCTCTGAGCTCTAAGCTTTTCCTTCCTTCAACCTTCGTTCTTTGGCTTTTTGCCCTTTTCCCCTTTTCTGCCTCTTTTTCCCTTTTTCACGTGAAATTAACCTTTTTACCAAAAATGGGATTTTTCTAAATTCCAACTTATATATATTTTCCGAATAATAATAATAATCCAAAAATAATAATAATAAAATTTCCAATTATTTAATTAAATTAATAAATAAATTATTAACTCAATTTAAATAATTATTTTATTATTATCGGGGTGTTACAACTCTCCCCCACTAAAAGAGTTTTCGTCCTCGAAAACATACCTCAATCGAATAACTCCGGATAAGATTCCTTCATCTGACTCTCAAGTTCCCAAGTCACATTGCCACCTGCTGGTCCTCCCCAAGCTACCTTCACCAAGGCAATCTCTTTACCCCGCAACTGCTTCAACTCTCGATCCTCGATCCTCATAGGTGATGTTTCAACAGTCAGGTTATCTCTCACCTGTACATCATCTACTTGGACTACATGCGACGGATCATGAATGTACCTCCTCAACTGAGACACATGAAAAACTTCATGCAAATTCGCAAGCGACGGCGGTAAAGCGATACGATAGGCTACCTCCCCTATCCTCTCCAAAATCTGATAAGGACCAATAAAACGAGGCGTCAACTTCTTCGACTTCAAAGCTCGACCAACTCCAGTTATCGGAGTAACACGAAGAAACACATGATCTCCCTCTTGGAACTCAAGTGACTTCCTCCTCTTATCATGATAACTCTTCTGACGACTCTGAGCAATTCTCATCTTCTCCTGAATCATCTTAATCTTTTTTGTAGTCTGTTGAACAATCTCCAGTCCAACCACAACACTCTCACCGGACTCATACCAACATAACGGTGTCCGACATCTTCTACCATACAAAGCTTCAAACGGTGCCATACCAATGCTCGGATGAAAACTATTGTTGTAGGTAAACTCAATCAAAGGCAAATAACAATCCCAAGCACCTCCCTTCTCCAAAACACAAGCTCTCAGAAGATCTTCTAATGACTGAATCGTCCTCTCAGTCTGACCATCAGTCAGCGGATGATATGCAGAACTCAATCTCAGCTTAGTTCCCAAAGCCTTCTGCAAACCTTCCCAAAACTTCGATGTAAATCTAGGATCTCTGTCCGAAACAATACTCGACGGAATACCATGCAAACTTACAATCTTCTCAATATACAACTCGGCTAATCTTTCTAACGGATAATCCATTCTGATCGGAATGAAATGAGCCGACTTCGTCAATCTATCCACAATCACCCAAATAGCTTCAAAATTCCTACTTGTCCTCGGTAAACCCGAAACAAAATCCATACTGATACTATCCCACTTCCACTCTGGAATAGCCAACGGTTGCATTAGCCCAGACGGCTTCTGATGCTCAATCTTCGACTTCTGACAAGTCAAACAGGAATAAACAAAACTCGCAATTTCTTTCTTCATTCCCGGCCACCAAAACAACTTTTTCAAATCATGATACATCTTCGTAGCTCCAGGATGAATACTCAAGCCACTACGATGTCCTTCCTCCAGAATACTCTTCTTAAGTTCGATAACATCCGGAATACACACCCGATTACCAAATTTCAAAACACCATTCTCATCAACTCTGAATTCACCACCTTGACCTTGATTCACTAAAGTCAACTTATCAACCAAAAGCATATCGGATTTCTGACCTTCTCTAATCTCATCCAGAATACCACTCGTTAACTTCAACATTCCCAATTTAACACTATTGTGAGTACTCTCACACACCAAACTCAAATCTCTAAACTGCTCAATTAAATCCAATTCTTTAACCATTAACATAGACATATGCAATGACTTCCGACTCAATGCATCAGCCACTACGTTTGCTTTACCCGGATGGTAATTCAAACCAAAGTCATAATCCTTCAGAAATTCTAACCATCTCCTCTGTCTCATATTCAGCTCTCTCTGATCAAACAAATACTTTAAACTTTTATGGTCACTGAAAACCTCAAATCTCGACCCGTACAAATAATGCCTCCATAATTTCAGAACAAATACCACAGCTGCCAACTCTAAATCATGTGTCGGATAGTTCCTTTCATGAATCCTCAGTTGTCTCGAAGCATAAGCTATAACCTGCTTGTTCTGCATCAACACACCACCCAAACCCAACAATGAAGCATCACAGAAAACCTCAAATGATTCCGACGGACTCGGTAATATCAGAATAGGAGCAGTAGTCAACCTTCTCTTTAACTCTTGGAAACCTTCTTCACATTTCGAATCCCAAACAAACGCTTGCCCCTTTCTAGTCAACATCGTCAACGGTAACGCCAACTTAGAAAATCCCTCAATGAACTTCCTATAATAACCAGCCAAACCAAGAAAACTTCGAATCTCAGCAACAGACTTCGGAGCTTCCCACTTAGATACCGCTTCTATCTTAGAAGGATCAACAGCAACACCACCTCCTGAAATCACGTGACCAAGAAAACTAACCTCTTCTAACCAAAATTCACACTTAGACAGTTTAGCAAATAACTTCTTTTCTCGGAGAACTTCTAAAACCACTCTCAAATGCTCAGCATGTTCTTCTTCAGATTTCGAATACACCAAAATGTCATCAATAAACACCACAACAAACTGATCTAGATACGGATGGAAAATCCTATTCATATACTCCATAAATACACCAGGCGCATTAGTCACACCAAAAGGCATCACAGAATACTCATAATGTCCATACCTTGTTCTGAAAGCAGTCTTCTGAATATCCTCAGTTTTCACACGTATCTGATGATACCCAGATCTCAAATCTATCTTGCTGAACACACTCGCACCAACCAATTGATCCATCAAATCATCAATCCTCGGCAAAGGATACCGATTCTTGATCGTCACTTTATTCAGTTGCCTGTAGTCCACACACAACCTCATAGTACCTTCTTTCTTCTTAACCAATAACACTGGTGCACCCCACGGTGACACACTCGGACGAATAAATTTCTTATCCAACAGATCTTCCAGCTGACTCTTCAATTCAGCTAACTCAACAGCAGACATACGATATGGAGCCATCGATATCGGTCTAGTACCAGGTACCAAATCAATCGAGAACTCAACTTCACGCTCTGGCGGCAATTCATTCACCTCTTCCGGAAACACATCAGGAAAATTACACACCACAGCTAGATCACCAATCACCAGTTTATCTTTAGCTTCCATAGTCGCTAACAGCATAAACAACTCTGCCCCATCTACTACTGCCTCATTCACCTGCCTTGCAGATAGAAACAAATTCTTTCCTTCCTCAATCTCAGGAAAAATCACAGTCTTATCAAAACAGTTGATATAGACTCGGTTAAACACCAACCAGTTCATACCCAGGATAATATCAACCTGTACTAGTGGAAGACACACAAGGTCCATCCCAAAGTCTCTACCAAAAATACTCAAAGGACAATTCAAACAAACTGAAGTAGTAGTCACTGAACCCTTTGTAGGAGTATCAATCACCATACTTCTATGCAACTCAGATATATCTAACTTAAGTTTCACAGCACAATCCAAAGATATAAAGGAATGAGTAGCACCTTTGTCAATAATAGCTACAAGAGGAAAGCCATTAATATAACACGTACCTCGGATCAAACGATCATCTGCAGAAGTCTCAGAACCTGATAAAGCAAAGACCTTGCCTCCTGACTGATTCTCTTTCTTCGGCTTAGGACACTGTGGACTGATATGACCCAACTCTCCACAGTTGAAACAAGTCACAGTCTTCAACCGGCAGTCTGCAGCCAAGTGACCACCTTTCCCACACTTGAAACATTTCTTCTCATTACTGGTACACTCATGGATACGATGCCCAGCCTGACCACATCTATAACACTTAGCAGGAGCACTAGAGTCTCCCCCACTAGGCCTCTTCATCCCACTCTGTCTCTGAAAACCTTTGCCAGCTGCATACGGTTTTCCACGATCATTCTGACTCTTACCTTTCCTATCAACCCTTTGCTGATAGCTCTCTGCTCTGGCTTTGGAATCCTGTTCAAAAATCCTGCAACAGTCAACCAAGTCAGAAAACACTCTGATCCGCTGATACCCAATAGCCTGTTTGATCTCGGGACGCAGCCCGTTCTCAAACTTCACACACTTCGAAAATTCTCCAGCAGCCTCACTATAGGGAGTGTAATACTTCAACAGCTCTGTGAACTTAGCAGCATACTCTGTAACAGACTTGTTACCCTGCTTCAATTCCAAGAACTCTATCTCTTTCTTCCCTCTAACATCCTCTGGAAAATACTTCCTCAGGAATCTCTCTCTGAACACAGCCCAAGTGATTTCAGCATTCCCAACAGTCTCCAACTCAGTGCGGGTAGCAACCCACCAATCATCAGCTTCTTCTGACAGCATATGCGTACCGAACCTGACCTTCTGGTTATCGGCACACTCAGTCACTCGGAAGATCCTCTCAATCTCCTTCAACCACTTCTGAGCACCATCTGGATCGTATGCTCCCTTGAACATTGGAGGATTGTTCTTCTGGAACTCACTCAGTTGACGAGCAGCTCCCATTCCCACAACATTCGGATTTCCTCCAAGTACTCCAGCTAGCATACCCAGAGCCTCAGCAATCGCAGCATCATCTCTACCTCTTCCAGCCATCTCTATTCTGAAACCCAAACAACTAAAACAATGAGTACTGATAGGTTACACAACACCTATACCGTACAAGGGAAACAGAATAATTACGACTCGACTCGACCGACTATGCTCTGATACCACTAATGTAACACCCTTCTAAAATACCCCAATTATTTAATTAAATTATAAACATATATCAGAGTAATTATGCAGTTAAGGGTGTCACACAATCATTCACACCATGTTCCAATATAACTGTCATGCTCTTTATAAAATCAATTAAACATTCGCATAAATCGCAGCGGATATAAATCAAATCAATCAAAACATGTAACATACTACATGTAAACTGGTTCCACAAGCATTAATCAACATAATTCAAAGGTTCCCTCCCGATGTTACATCTATCAGAGCATGACCCACTAAAGGAGACTACACTAGACTCCACGCATTAACTTCTATTCAACTCATTGCCCGTTACCTGAAAAATAGTTGTAAGGGTGAGTTCCTCAATCAATATAATAAGCATTATAAAACATTACGTAATGCTAAGTAATTTTAACACACTTCATCACCCTAATCCAAACATACATTCAGTAACAGCACATCAACTCAACATAATACTCAACACCAACACAAACACACGTATAATATTGGAATACATCCATTCATATTATACGCCATACATATATTATGCAATGAGACTCCATGCATGCGGTACCGACTATTTGTGAACATATAGTTCAACCTCACCGTCCAAATCCAGGCACGGCTACCTGTCGCATTACGCGAAAAACCGGCGGGAAAACAAGAACAACAGAGCCGCCACCGTGCGTTATTTATCCCAAAAGAGGGAAAGGAAACGCTCAGAGTAAACCTGGAAAAAGCATGGTCTCGCGACCAAAGAGAATGGGATCGGGAGTCGGTTATGCGAAGGGAAGGTATTAGCACCCCTACGCATCCGTCGTACTCGACGGGATCCACGCACAAGAGGAAGGAAAATGGTTGCTAAAACACTGCTCAAATAAACATCTATACAGGCTGAAAGAGACACAGGAAAACAGACAAGACTGACTCGGCAGGACATCGTATCCTGGGCCTACTTAGTCTATCAGGCATAGACATCAGAGTCAAAGTAGTTCGGACTGGGGAAACGACACATGCTCGCTAGGATGTCGCATCCTATGCATACGTATCTCCTTTGGACGAAGGAGAATCAGAGCATTCGTAGCTCGGCTGACACGCACACAAACAAACACAGGCAAAGGCAAACGTGGAGCCTGAATGCCAATCACTGGGCTTACATCAGCATCCGAACCAAAACACACACAAGGAGGCAAACGTGGAGCCTGAACGCCAATCACTGGACTTACATCGACATCCGAACCAAACACACACCAAAGGAACCCGAATGCCACTCGATGGACTTACATCAGCTTCCAAGCACACAACAAAACACAGGATGTGGAATGCCAATCGCTGGGCTTACATCCATCTCCTACACACGCAAGGAGAAAAAGGGTCTCGATTGCAACTAGGGCAAGAGAAAGGGGAGGTCTCAATCGCAACGAGGGCGAGAGAAAAGAATTAGTGTTAGTCGTTAGTCAAACTCGACAAGACATCGCATCTCGTGCCTACGTATCTCACCTGAACATGAGAATCAGAGTTGCCGTAGTTCGGCTAAACTATTCCTGTTGGTTTGTGTTTTTTAAGTGGACGACGTCACTACGCAATCTACCGGATGCTCGACCTTTGGAGACTTACTCACCTGTAGTAGAAGGAGTTGACGTATCCTTAAGAGAGGATAATGTTTGTTTGTGTTTTAGGAAAGCTCAAGCAAGAAAGGAAGTCCTATACGAAGGAACCGTGCTACCTTAATTGTCATGCAAACGAGACTACGCGGAGTCTAGCAAACCTAGGGGATACAATCACACCACACAAACATATACAACATGAAATAAACACACCAACAAGGGGGCTCAAACATCAGGGCTAGGCTTTAGTCGAGGGGTCATATCAACCTCAACAAACAAGCCTCTGTATCGGGGTCAAGTTAGCTCTTAACCTTGCCATTGAGGGGCTAAGGTGAAGCTAGATGAAAGGTGATGAGGGGTGTGCCTCATTGCTTCTATCTCAAGTCAGAGAGAGCATCAGACAAGGGAGCGTGGGTCCAGAATGGGGGGACCCTTCTACGCTCAGGACATAGACTCGACTGTACGATGTACAAGATCTTGGGCTTGGATCTCAATGCTACAACCATGTAATGGGAGCAAGGAGAAGACTCACTGAATAGTGGGGGATAGATTGCTTATCCCTACCTTCCACCAATTGCCTCAAATGAGGACTTTTCCTGCATGGGACAAATATAAACATACACAAGCATTGCCTCTTAAGGAGGACTTCAGACAGTGTGCCCGGCCCGGTAACAGCCGGGTCTCCAGACTACATGAAGAAGAAGGCTCTATACCTCAACGCCAATTGCTTATAAGCAAAGCAATGCAAGTTCTTAAGAGAACTGAGCAACTAAAGGTACCTGGAAACAGTCAAACAGAATCAGCATCCCATTCATGATCAGACAACAACAATAAGAATCAATAATGTACAATCAAACAACAATGTGCAAGGCACAAGGCTCAAAGCTCAAATGCTATGCATCCTACAAAACAGCCACATTAGTTTACAAGTATCAAGCAAAACATCCCAAATGTGAAACAATATCCTTAAGCCTTAACTCCTTAACCTGAAAAGCCACAATCACATTCAAATGTAAGTAACATGACCACTAGGACTAGCCTAGGGTCCAAAAGAAAGAAAAATCCTAAAACAGCAACCAATTCATGATCAAAGTCAAGCTATTTCAATAACAAAGGGGTCCCAATTGGTCCCATATCCAAACTATGTACACATTTTATTCTATACACAATGTAAGGCAAAAGAAGCAAACATGGATCATATAAGAGCAACCAGCAAGATCACATCCAAATAAATGCCAAAATGGCTCCAAAAAATCCACAAAAATTCTATCCTAAACAGGGGACATTCAACAAGCTTCATGTCAATTTTCAAGCAATTTGGATAAAAGGAGCTATAGGAATTAATTAAACATGACAAAGCATGCAAAAACAACATCAAATGAGGCCCAAGGATATGCATCAACTTCAATCCAATGGTAAACAGTGAGATTAAATGGGAAATGGATGGGACCAAAGCCAAATGAAAGCTACACATGTCAGGAACTATTCTACCAAATTTCATGGTCATATCATTCATCATGCCCATTCTATGCACAAAGTAAGGCAAACTAGTTCAAAGGAAGCCCTAAGCCTACAAACAGAATTATTGCATTCAAATCCACATCAACACAATCCCAAAAATTCTCAAACAATTTACATCTAAACAGGACCTAATCCAGGTATGGCACACCAAATTTCAGCTTAATTGGGCAAATGGAACCATGTCAATGAAAATCAACAAAAACAGGCACAATTATAGGCTCCAAATCACAACATCAACACATACTTCCACTTCAAAAATTCATAATTCAATGAAAACAACAAAGAAATGGATGAGACCAAAACAGGGAGGTCCTAACATGTGTCTTCTACTAGCATGCCAAATTTCATGAATATACAGTACCATATGAGCATTTCACAATGAATCTACCAACCTATGTCACACAAGCTCGCAAATTCAATCATCAGAAATGAAAAATCATGATCAATTAGAAAATGCAATGAACAATTCCACAAAAATTCACAAAGGAACCTAACATGTTAATGAACATCCATACCAAATTTCAATCAATTCTAACAAGGATATGGTCATGCTAAAAAATCCAACAAATTGGCATCAAGAGGTGTGACACCAATTGTCACACCTAAGTTCAAAAATTCATAACTCCATGGCCAGGTATCAAAAACTCAAGAAATTTATATGGAAAAAAACCTCAGCCAGTCAACAATCAACACAAAAATTTTCAGCCATTTATCATACAATATGAGGACTTCATGATCAAATCATTCAAAGGTATCAAATTATGCACATGTGGAAGAAACCCTAGGTCAAATGAAAAATATTCCAAGCATAACTTTGACCAATAGGTCAAAAATCATCTACAGTCAAACACCAAGTCAACAAAATTATTTTCATATTTTTGTGATTTTTTTATAATTTTCTATGATTTTTCTAAGGTCACACGTATTTTTTTATGATTTTTTAAGAATTAATTGGAATTAATTAATTAAATTGTAATGGCAGTATCGTAATTATTAGGGCGGGGGAGGGAAACGCGTAATTTGAATTTTCAAATTGGATTTCAGATCAAACAGCCAAATTCATCATCTTCATCCAAGAAATTTTCCAGAAAATTACCAAAAGCTCAAGAACACGCTTCTTCCAAAACCTAACCAAAATGCGCAATCTTATAGTCGTTGGAACCGTACGAACGCGTAGAATACGAATCTTAACTCCAATTAACCTAAAACTTCCTAAATCTCAAGAATCGATGAACATAGGGTTTTAGATCTAAACTTCGAGTTAAGATTTCTCACACTACAGTTCACCATTTGAAAATCTAAACATATCCTCGTGATCTACGCAACACGCACTACCTCACGCACACAATCATTCACTAAAGCAAGCGATTCGATTTTGGCACCAACCTGCTATGGCAGCAATGATTAGGGACGAATTCACGCACGATTTATCGAAACAGCAGCAGAACAAGTCACAGGAAAGGTGATGTGAAGCTTGGATTTGATCAACTTTACTCCTGTTGCTCGAAATTCGAAATCACCATGAATGGACCTTGATTGTACAGTGGAGAATGGCGTGGCTATGGTGATTCCTCAACACAAACATATGGAGCAATGGCCAATGTGAGATCGCTGCAAAAAGAAAATCGCAAATTGATCCAAGTTTGATGGAGTTTTGAGGATTTTGGTTTTTTGTGAATTCTTGAAGATTCTAGAGAATAGTGATGATCTTGATCTGGTTTTTTGGTGAATGAAAAATCTGTTATGTTTATGCAGAGATTAAGCTTTTATATGGTAGCTCTAATCATGATTAACAAGCCCTTAATCCAAATTGGCAATGTTAAGCAAATGCACTTTTCTTCAAAATGGCCAAAAATGCCCTTCCTTCAAATCAGTCCAAATTGCCTCTCAATTTTGGTTCCAACATGTCCAAAATGTCATATGCAATGTGTAGAAACAAATTTCACTTCAATTGGATGCCTATTCTTGAATTTCACTATGTGGTAGAAAAGAGTCCAATTTTGCATTTCCACTTTTCAAGTCAAAACTCAAAATATGAGGCCTAGCCATGAAATGAGGATTCAAACACACTCCAAATGTCATTCCTGAGGTGTTACAAAAGGTCCCATTCCAAAATTCCAAATATTTTGACACTTGGACGATTTTGCCCCTGGTCCAATTCAGTTGTCCAGTTGAAAAGTGACTTTTTGCCTTGGCCATTTTTGGAAAAATCTAATGATGCACCCTTGAAATACATGTCAAATGGAGTTTGTGCATATAAAGAACTTGCAATTTGGACAAACCATGTGGTAGTTATGGCCTCCTGATTACGGGTCTTTTCTGAAATTCACTGAGCCATATTTTGCAAACCACACATTGGATTTTCAAGTTCTTGGACTTTTTGGAATGGTGAGAACAAGATCTTCAACTTCCATGTTGGACAAAATTCCATTTGAAGCTTGTATGATGAAGTTATTCTGAGGAGAAAAAGTTTCCATTTTGGGCAGCTGAAATTACAGGTCATCTGCTATTTTTGGAAATTTTCTGTCTGGCCTCCAAATCTTCAACCTTGGTCTTTGATATGTCAAATGAGACTTATATGGACATGAATGAGGCCTTTCAAACCATTTCCCACCTTCCAATCCATAGAATCGGGCACAGTTGACCACAGTTGACCACAGTTGACTTTCTAGGGTTTCTGGTTGACTGAACAAGGACTGGTGACTTCTGAGCATCCAATCTTTGGCCAAACCACTTCAAAATGATCCTTGGACCATATGAGCTTGAAAAATCAACTCCAGGGCTTTGTCTCAATGAAAATGGCACTTGCTTGCTTGACTGACTGATTCTCCTGATCAGTTGACTGATTCATCAACTGAGCTTGCACTTGGGCACATGGACAATGCAATGTTATGCAGTGGACATTGTTAATGCTATGACCTAGTATGCAATGAATGTACACAATGGTAGGGTGCAAATTTGAGGTGCTACAGCTGCCCCTATTCAATCAACTGGGAACCCGAATGGATGAGAGCAATGGCTGTCAGACTTTCAGGGTAAACAGGGATTGAATACCAAGTACCGTAGAAATTTGCACACTGCTGGGAAATTTTTTTGTTTGTTTTTTTTCCTTTTGAGGTACAACCGCATCCAGACATCGACACACGATGACTGGGATCAGAAATCTCAACTAGATGCCAGCGGACAACTAGGAAAAACTCAACGTTTACCAAGACCAACGGAGAGGTAAATCAACTCTACTGGGGATAACCAGGAAAGGATACAACCATACGTCAGCGGACGCAATGGGAAAAACTCAGCGTTTACCAAAACCAACGGAGAGGTAACCAGACATCATAGGATGAATGGGAAGAGATATACAACCATACGTCAGCGGACGTAATGGGGAAAAACTCAACGTTTACCAAGACCAACGAAGAGGTAACCAGACCTCATAGGATGAATGGGAAGAGATATACAACCATACGTCAGCGGACGTAATGGGGAAAAACTCAACGTTTACCAAAACCAACGGAGAGGTAACCAAACATCATAGGATGAATGGGAAGAGATATACAACCATACGTCAGCGGACGTAATGGGGAAAAACTCAACGTTTACCAAAACCAACGGAGAGGTAACCAAACATCATAGGATGAATGGGAAGACTCGACCAGACGTCATAGGACGAAAGGGAGAAGCTCGACGTTTATCGACACCAACGGAGAAGGAGGAAACTCAGCCAAGACGTCATAGGACGAAAGGGAAGACTCGACCAGACGTCATAGGACGAAAGGGAGAAGCTCGACGTTTATCGACACCAACGGAGAAGGAGAAAACTCAGCCAAGACGTCATAGGACGAAAGGGAGACTCGACCAGACGTCATAGGACGAAAGGGAGAAGCTCGACGTTTATCGACACCAACGGAGAAGGAGGAAACTCAGCCAAGACGTCATAGGACGAAAGGGAAGACTCGACCAGACGTCATAGGACGAAAGGGAGAAGCTCGACGTTTATCGACACCAACGGAGAAGGAGAAAACTCAGCCAAGACGTCATAGGACGAAAGGGAGACTCAACGTTTATCGACACCAACGGAGAAGGAGGAAACTCAGCCAGACGTCATAGGACGAAAGGGAGAAGGAGAAAGCCACTTCACGAGGGAAAGGCACCACAACCGGAAACCGAATAGGACGTCTACTGGGAATTCTGGTTGGGAAGTCAACCAGACATTAATGAATGAATGGGAATAGGGTACACAATCAGACGTCATCGGACGAATGAGAAAAACACAACGTTTATCGAAACCAACGGGGAGGTAAATCCACTTGGGGATAGGTACAACTAGACGTCATAGGACGACTAGGAAAAACTCGACGTTTATCGACACCAATGGAGAGGAGAAAACTCTGAGGGGAATCATATGGTATTACCAAATGATCTGTAGGGAACAAGCAACTATACGTCATCGGACGCATAGGAAAAACTCGACGTTTATCGACACCAACGGAGAGGAGGTTCAACTGGGGACGACCCTGTGGGGAAAGACATCAACTATACGCCAACGGACGCATAGGAAAAACTCGACGTTTATCGACACCAACGGAGAGGAGGACTCTTCTAGGGAGAGCGAACACAACCAAATCATCAACGGATGATAGGGAAAAACTCGACGTTTATCGACACCAACGGAGAGGAGGAACTTCTGTGGGGATCATTAATCCTGAATGCTGTCAGGAGCAACTGTAGCAAACGTGCTGTACAAGTTAAACGAACATCCGCCTCTGCCGGGGATACGGTCTGACAGGTTTCGGAACACATGAATGCATATGTTTGAATTTTTCTATGGCGTAATGCTCCACATTGAATGGAAATGCTACGCGTCTTGAGGATGCAATGATTACTACATGCAAAATGCAAATGCACCCTGGCTACGGAGCCAAAAGATCGGGTACTCCAACTCTGCGGGGATATTCTGGCTGAGGAATACTCTGCGGGGAGAGCCTTCATTTGGGGATGCTTTGCGGAGAAAGCACCGACTCCTCACTCATGCTGGAGAAACAAAACTGTTGCCGGGAACGGGATAGACCTCGCTGGGGACATCCTTCACAGGACTCCACTCCGCTAGGGGACTCCACTTGGGAAGCAAACACTACTCAGCTGGGGAAGCTGACACTAAGCAGCTCTTCAGGGATGATACTCATTGAGGAGTAACAAGATCACTTTACCAGAGATTGATAAAGCGACTTCACTGGGGAAGATTCCACCAAACCTTAGGTAGAACAGCTCTGCTTCGGGGAATAACCACTACTCCCCTGGGGACGATCCACCCAATCCACAGGTAGACTAAGCTCAGTTGGGGATGCCAATACTGATCTGCCGCGGGAACCCGTCCAATCCACAAGTAGGATGAACTCTGCTGGAGAAATATTTCTTTGAAACCCGCTCCACTCGGGGAACTTGCTGAAGAACGAACCCACACCACCCTGCTGAGGAGAACAACTCTGGTGGGGATGATAGCACATCATATCATACTGGAGACAGACCTTCACAACCCTGTTGGGGAGAAGCACTCACGGCCGTGCTGGGGATAACGTATCACAAACCCAACTGCTGGGGAACAACATTCTCATGACAAACTCCGCCGGGGGAATTCCTGGGGAAACGTCCGCCAGGCACTCAGCGGGGATCTTAGCTGGGGAACCTGCCAACACAAGCCTGCTAGAGGTAGGCAATCCTTAGATCTGCTGGGGAAAGAAGATACCATCCACAGACACCTCTGCAGGGGAATACAACTCTGACAGATATCAAACTTGCTCCGAGAAGAACTTGCTGGGGAAAAGCTTACAGATGTCGACCTGCAATACAGCACAACACAATGCCCCAAGGGCACATGGACAAGATATGCCCAAGTGTCCTCAACATTCAAAATGATTTTCAAACGTTTTATCCTTCTGCAAGTTATTGTTAAGCCTTCATGTTTTATTATATGCAATGTTTATCAAAAATTCGGACGTTTTTGCAAACAAAACAGTAAAAATAAAAACAAGAGAGCTATTTATCTGAATAACGACTTTTATTGATTGAAAATGTGCCTGAAAAGGCGAATACATCGGGAAGCAATTCCTAGAAAGAGGTAATCGCGCACAAAAGGAAAATAAACTATCCTAATGGCAATGTGAATACGGCATCCACTATTTCCCAATCCTGTTATAACCCATAGATCATCAGTTTTCCTCCCAACTCCTTGCTTTCTGAGAAGAATGACCGGACCGATCACATCTTTCGAGATGGCAGCTGACAAAGCGAGATGATGTACAGATAACTCAGCCTGTAGCCTTCGCTTTAATCCCTCTTTTGGCTGGATCGCCCTTTCAGGTTTTCAATCCACCAGGATACCCATTTTTGCCTAAGTCGCCCTTGCGGGTTTTCGACTTACCGGGTGTACCAATTCTTTTCATTTATATCCCTAATTTTTGCCCGAACCTTTTCTTTCTGTTTTTTGGTTCGCCGGGATGCCCTTTTTTGCCTGGACTCTTTTGTTCTTTTTGTCCAGCGGGTCAATTTACGCGAAGTATTTTTTGACTACATCTGAGTTAACAGGGGACGGAAAATCTTCACCATCCATTGTTGTAAGCATCAAGGCTCCACCGGAGAAGACCTTCTTCACAACATATGGACCTTCATAATTAGGAGTCCACTTGCCCCTGTTATCTGTACCGGGAGGAAGGATCCTCTTCAAAACTAGATCACCAGTTTGAAATGTCCGAGGACGCACTTTCTGATCAAAGGCTCGCTTCATCCTCCTCTGATATAACTGCCCATGGCACACAGCTGCTAACCGTCTCTCTTCGATAAGGCTTAACTCATTAAACCTTGTACGAATCCACTCGGCTTCGTCCAGCTTGACATCCAATAATACCCTCAGAGAAGGGATCTCCACTTCAACTGGTAGGACTGCTTCCATACCATACACAAGGGAGTACGGGGTTGCCCCGGTCGACGTACGCACTGAAGTACGGTACCCATGCAAAGCGAAAGGCAACATCTCGTGCCAATCCTTGTACGTAACGACCATCTTTTGCACAATCTTCTTGATATTCTTGTTTGCCGCCTCTACAGCACCATTCATCTTTGGTCTGTAAGGAGAAGAATTGTGATGTTCGATCTTGAAATCTCTGCAAAGCTCTTTCATCATCTTGTTATTGAGATTTGAACCATTGTCAGTGATGATTCTCTCGGGAACTCCGTAACGACAGATGATCTCCTTCTTGATGAACCGGGCAACCACTTGTTTGGTAACATTGGCATAGGAAGCTGCCTTCACCCATTTGGTGAAGTAATCAATCGCGACCAAAATGAAGCGATGTCCATTTGAAGCAGTTGGTTCAATCTTCCCAATCATGTCAATGCCCCACATGGCAAACGGCCAAGGCGAGTTCATGACATTCAACGAACTTGGTGGTACATGCACCTTATCAGCATAGATTTGGCACTTATGGCATTTCCGAGCGTACTTGAAGCAATCGGATTCCATAGTCATCCAGTAATAACCGGCTCTCAATAATTTCTTCGACATTGCATGACCACCAGCATGGGTACCAAACGAACCCTCGTGCACTTCTTGCATCAACATGTCTGCTTCATGTCTATCCACGCATCTGAGCAAGACCATGTCAAAGTTCCTCTTATACAGCACATCGTCCTGATTCAAGTAAAAGCTTCCAGCTAGCCTTCTCAGGGTTTTCTTGTCATTCTTCGATGCACCTTCAGGATACTCTTGAGTCTTGAGGAAGTTCTTGATGTCATAATACCACGGTTTCTCATCAATCGCAACAACAGACTCGGCTGCAAACACATACGCAGGCCTCTCGAGTCGATTCACAGCAATATGTGGCACATGATTCCACCAATGAACTTTTATCATAGAAGATAAAGTAGCCAAAGCGTCGGCCATCTGATTCTCATCCCGGGGGACATGATACAACTTCACCTTCTTGAAGAACGTCAGTATTCTTCTGGTGTAATCTCTATACGGAATCAAATGCGGCTGGTTCGTATTCCAATCTCCATTGACCTGATTGATCACTAGAGCAGAATCTCCAAATATGTCAAGCGTTTTGATTCTCAAATCAATGGCTTCTTCTATCCCCATGATACAAGCCTCATACTCAGCTTCGTTGTTGGTGACATCAAACGTCAATCTGGCAGAAAAAGGTATATGAGCACCTTTAGGATTGATCAACACTGCACCAACACCATTACCATTCACATTGACAGCCCCATCAAACATCAGGGTCCACTTGTCGTCCGGATCTGGTCCTTCCTCGACAAGAGGCTCGTCACAATCTTTCATCTTTAGATACATGATGTCTTCATCAGGGAATTCAAACATCATAGGTTGATAATCGTCGATCGGTTGTTCGGCGAGATAGTCTGACAAAACACTACCTTTGATAGCCTTCTGAGACGTGTACTGGATATCATACTCAGTTAAGATCATCTGCCAACGGGCAACACGTCCGGTGAGAGCCGGCTTCTCAAAGATGTATTTGACTGGATCCATCTTAGAAATCAATAAGGTAGTATGGTTCAACATATACTGCCTCAGTCGGCGAGCAGCCCAGGCCAAAGCACAGCAAGTTTTCTCAAGCTGTGAATATTTGATTTCACAGTCGGTAAACTTTTTGCTAAGGTAGTATATGGCATGCTCTTTTCGACCAGACTCGTCATGCTGTCCCAATACACACCCCATTGAATTCTCGGTAACTGACAGGTACATTATCAGCGGTCTCCCTGGAACTGGAGGGATCAGGATTGGAGGTTTCTGTAAATACTCTTTTATCTTGTCAAAAGCTTTCTGACAATCATCATTCCACTTGATCGCCTGATTCTTTCTAAGCAATTTGAATATTGGTTCACACGTGGCAGTTAGGTGAGACACGAACCTTGCAATGTAGTTCAGTCTCCCTAAAAATCCACGAACCTGCTTCTCTGTTCTCGGTTCAGGCATCTCCTGAATAGCTTTGACTTTTGCTGGATCAACCTCAATCCCTTTCTCACTGACAATGAAGCCTAACAGCTTCCCTGATCTCACACCAAACGTACACTTGTTTGGATTCAGCCTCAGTTTGAACTTGACCAACCTGTCAAACAACTTCTGCAAATTTACCAAGTGCTCCTCTTCCGTCTGCGACTTTGCAATCATATCATCCACGTACACTTCAATCTCTTTGTGCATCATGTCATGAAAGAGAGTCGTCATGGCCCTCTGATAGGTAGCACCGGCATTCTTCAGCCCAAATGGCATCACCTTATAGCAGAACGTGCCCCAAGGTGTAATGAATGTCGTCTTTTCCATGTCCTCTGGCGCCATCTTAATCTGATTATAGCCCGAGAAACCGTCCATGAAAGAGAATACCGAGGATTGAGCCGTATTATCCACCAATACATCAATGTGAGGTAATGGGAAATCATCTTTCGGACTAGCTCTGTTCAGGTCCCGGTAATCGACACACATCCTGACTTTGCCATCCTTCTTCGGCACAGGAACGATGTTGGCAACCCACGGCGGGTAAGTTGTTACTGACAAGAACCCAGCATCGAACTGCTTCTGAACCTCTTCCTTGATCTTCACTGCCATATCAGGACTCGTTCTACGAAGCTTCTGCTTGACCGAAGGACAATCATCTCTGAGAGGTAGTCTGTGAACCACAATATCAGTATTCAGCCCAGGCATATCTTGATAAGACCAGGCAAATATCTCCATGTACTCTCTCAGCATCTCAATCAACCTGCTCTTGACCTCAGGTTTCAAAGCAGCCCCAATTTTGATCTCCCTTCTGGCGTCCTCAGTACCAAGATTCACAATCTCCAATTCCTCCTGATGAGGTTGGATGACTCTTTCCTCCTGCTTCAACAATCTAGCCAATTCTTTCGGGAGTTCACCGTCTTCATCACTCTCCTCTTCGGCTTGGTAGATGGGATTGTCGAAATCATACTGAGCCATAACAGATTTGTTCATAGCGGATGCCATAAGATCATTTCTGCATGTTGATGCTTTATTTTAGAAAAAGAGTTCAAGAAAGTCACAAAAACAAAAACATTGCCATTTTTTTTTTTTTTGAAAAATGAAAAAACAAAATAGAAAGACAGGGATCACAAAATTGTTTGCAAAACGTCCTTTATTAATGATAAACAATGAAAACATGTGGCCCTACAATGAACCACTACGTCTTGGGCAGAACGTAGGGTTTTGTGCAGAATGAAAAAACAAAAGAAAATTACTCTGTCTGAAGAGTAACTTGGACTATATCCTCCGCAGTCCAGTTGTTGATCACTTCCGCTGGCGCACTTGGGCGGACCCAGCAGTCGAGATCACAATCGCTGTCGACATCTTCACCCTCAGTAGCAAAGACATCACCATGATTCATCAGCCCAGCGCTGGTGAAGGTACTTGGACCTGCTGCCCCCTGTTCCGCTCGGAGAGGCTCATAACCGATGCCAAATTTGTCCTCTTTGACAGGCAAGTCCACCATCTTGCCCCAGCCCTCAGCTCTACCAGAGTTAACCACCTCCTTAGCTTGCTTGTAAGAAGTGATTGAAGCACCCGGCTTCCTCTGCTCAGCGTAGGCCACCTTTTCAATAGCCACCGTCTCGAACGCCTGGCACAGAGTTTCGTGGATCTCGCCATCCACCTCAACATATTTAAATGAGGACAAATGACTCACCAGGATGTCCTCTTCACCGCACACGGTCACAATCTGACCGTTCCAGACGTATTTGAGCTTCTGGTGGAGAGTCGATGAGACTGCTCCTGCTGCATGGATCCATGGACGTCCCAGAAGGCAACTGTAAGCAGGCTGGATGTCCATGACATAGAAGACAATGTCAAACTCCTCCGGACCTATCCTTATAGGCAAAGTGATTTCACCAAAGACAGAACGCTTGGATCCATCAAATGCACGAACCACTAGGTCACTTGGCGTCAGTACAACCCCTTCAACCGGTATCTTCTTCAGGATTTGCTTCGGCAGCACGTTCAGCGAAGAACCGGTGTCCACCAGGACATGAGACAGCACAGCCCCCTTACACTCCATGGTGATGTGCAAGGCCTTGTTGTGATTCCGCCCCTCAGGTGTCAAATCAAGATCTGTGAACCCTACACCGTGTCGGGTAGTCACATTAGCAATTACACCTTCCAGTTGATTGACCGAAATCTCCTGAGGTACATACGCCATATTTAACATCTTCAGCAAGGCGTCTCTATGTGCCTCAGAGCACAACAGCAGAGAAAGGATAGAGATTTTGGAGGGGGTTTGATTGAGCTGATCTACAATCTTGTAGTCACTCTTCTTTATTATCCTCATGAATTCCTCCGCGTCCTTCTCAAACGAGCCACCAGGCACATTTGTTTGAGCAGGAACTTCATCAACAACGGCCTGTTTGCCCTTAGCTTTAACAGATGCCTCAGCATTGGCATCCCTCAACTGTTGAGGCGCAAACAGCCGACCACTACGGGTAAAGCCTCCGGGTCCACCCACGTTGTCCACAGCAGGACTCACAACGGCCGGAGCCTTACTAGCAGGTGCGTATATCGTTACAGGCGCTTGATTTGAAGGCTTGACCCTGTTCTCAGCCCTCCTGTTGCTTCGGTAGGCGTTGTCATACCTCCAAGGCACAGCATTATTATTCTCGGCCCTTCTAACCGGAGCGACGATTGTTGTAGGGATATTGGTGGAAACTGGTGTGGAGATGGTAACTGGATTACCACTGGTTGTAGGCGCACGCCCTTCAGCTGGCTTGAAGAAGATAGTGACAGTAGACACTGCCCCTTGATCTCTGTTATCAGCCCTACCAAACTGAACACGGCCCTGATTCATCAAACCCTGGATACCAGCCCTCAGTAATTCACACCCATCCTCGGCCTCTGCACAACCCAAACAATTTTCAGCACAACCCGGATGAACACCGGCTCTCAGCAGACGGTCTTTGACAACCAACAAAGAAGTCTGAATCTCTTCAACACTGATCACCAGATCTTCAGATTCAACCCCTTCAATACAGTTTACCCTATGAGTACCATGCGCAGGCATAGGGTTATTCACAACATTCGGCACAGGGGAGAAATTGATCGTCTTAGAATCGATCAGGTCTTGGACTTTATGCTGGAAAGCCCGACACTTCTCTATATTATGCCCGGGTGCCCCTGAATGGAAATCGCACCGGACATTGGCGTCATACCCAGGTGGCAAGACGGTTGGTGGAGCCATGGTTCTTAGTTCCACAAAACCCAATCTGAGCAACTCAGGTAGAAGCTCAGCGTATGACATAGGTAGCGGGTCAAACCTTCTATCCGGTTGCAGCCTCTGCCTCGGCTGATAAGGACGTTGTTGCTGTTGTTGTTGTTGTCTTGGTTGTTGAGGAGGTGGACGTTGTTGCGGTGCAGGAATGGTCACTGCAGCGACCTGTCTATATTGATGTTGATTTCTGTTCGGCCCCCGGCGATGCTGAACAGCACTGGTTTCACCTTCTCTACGGCGAGGTGCCCCAGAGAAAGGTTTCTTTGATGAAGAGGAACCCGCATCATTGATCTTTTCGGCCTTGATCAAACTCTCGGTCCTTTCACCACAAATTACCACATCAGAGAAGCTTCCGAATGGGCAACTCCCCATTCGGTCCATGAACACTCCCTGCAGTGTGCCAATGAACATATCAGTCAACTCCCTTTCCAGCATAGGGGGTTGAACTCTGGCAGCAAGCTCACGCCACCTCTGGGCGTATTCTTTGAAGCTTTCATTATTCTTCTGGCACAGACTCTGCAGCTGAGTCCGGCTCGGTGCCATATCCATGTTGTGCTTATATTGTCTGAGAAAAGCTTCTCCCAGATCCCTCCAACATCGGATAGAATCTCGCTTGAGTTCCATGTACCAATCCAGAGATGCCCCAGATAGGCTATCCTGGAAGAAATACATCCACATTTTCTCGTCATCTGTATATGCCGAGATCTTCCGATAATAGGCCTGCACGTGGGTGCGAGGGCAAGAAGTACCGTTGTACTTGTCGAAGGTGGGCGCTTTGAATTTGTGGGGAATCCTCAGACCTTCCACTAACCCCATATTCGTGACATCGAACCCAAGAGAGTTCTGGCATTCCATCGCCCTAATTTTCTCAGCCAGGGCATCGACCTTACGATCCCTATCTTCATTTCTAGCAACATCACCTTCATCCTCTCCCATCATTGTGAACATGTCCTCTTGTCTATCAACAAAAGGAGCTGGATGACGCGCCGGAGCCCTGGTAGCTCTGGCATTAACCTCTGCAGCAAGAGGCTGACCATCAACCCTTATACCCCTGAGTTCTTCTCCAGTGGCGTAACCATAAACAGGAGCAGCAACAACGTTGGCATTTTCGAAACCAGGTGGAGCAATAGGTGAACCGTGGTTAGACGCCTGAATAACCGTTTCCTGTCTCTGAACCAAAGCACGGAGCTCCTCCTGACCCTGAGCAACCCCTTGCATCATCGTCAAAAATTGGGCCATGTTCGCCCTCATCTCAGCCATCTCAGCCTGAACCTGATCCATGCTTCTTCGCTGATTGAGTCTTGTAGAATACCGGTGCGGTCTCTGATCAGCTATCCTGCCTGACACAGGAACCAGAGTGAGAAGTCCGAACCAGAACACCTGTTATGCAACATGTTATGATTATGATGTTAATGCATATGATGCACATGATAATGATCATTTCTCAGGCCTTCAAAGAGTCTGATTCATCTTCGAAAAAAAGCAATTTGCAGCAACGGCACAGTATACCAGAGCAATGAGTACCGAGTGAAACCAACAATTTCATCTGTAAATGAGCACCTGGATCTATCAGTGAACAGACTCCGGAATGTACCTGAGAAATGATATGCATGCAGAGATCATTTTTTTTTCTTTTTTTTTTTTCAAATTTTTTATTGATTCTTTTTTTTTGTTGATTGCGTTTCTTTTGAAAAATAAACATGCTATGATGCACATGATGCAGACACGACTGGCAAGCTGTGCATCTCTGAACACAGGATCGAAGCTTCGGCTCGAACTCTGATCACAATCATCTGAAACCCAAAGTCAACTGGTCAACTGTCATCTGAGCCCAATCTGAGGAACCGAGTCACCAACGGAGCAACCTTAAATTCAGCCCAGGGGTTCGAAATAAACGGAACCCTCTGATCAATACCGGGGTCAAACCTCCGGCGTCCAGAAATAACGATCCATAAATCCGACTTATAAATATGACTCTGATCAACGAAACCAAAAGTCACCATCAAAGTCACCATCAGAACATGCATCTGTAAGAATCACCCTCCCCTCACAGGTAAATTCTAATCAGGTCATCCTAAGGCGGATAATAGTCTCGACAATCGGGCAAAGATACTCAATGGGTTTGCCCTTTCGGGTGTGCCATTGTAGCTCCCTTAAGATCGTCTCAACCAAGAATCCGGGAAAGAACGGTCACCACAGTCAACAGTTCAGATGAAGTAACTCAACCAAAGTGGAATACCCACAGAGGCAAGCACTATCAAATGAACCTCGTCCGGCTTATGGTACATCATATTGCCAGGCACATGTTGACCTAACATGAAGGAGGCAACATGAGACCACACTAATCCTAGGTGTATACTCGGGCCTGGGTTTTAGCCCCACTCAGAACACCCACCCCAAACAGAGGAACCACCTGCACAGAGAACAACTCAATGATAGTATGATGCATGCAAACATAAATGCAAATAATAAATGCAAACAATAAATGAAATGAATGCAATAAACAACAGCAGATAGCAACCAAAGCCCTAACCTAGAGAGCGCTAGGAGAGACTCGCTTAGGGAAGAAGGACCAGCACAGGTCAACTTCTCTAGTGGGTATCCCCAGCAGAGTCGCCAGCTGTCGCATTACGCGAAAAACCGGCGGGAAAACAAGAACAACAGAGCCGACACCGTGCGTTATTTATCCCAAAAGAGGGAAAGGAAACGCTCAGAGTAAACCTGGAAAAAGCATGGTCTCGCGACCAAAGAGAATGGGATCGGGAGTCGGTTATGCGAAGGGAAGGTATTAGCACCCCTACGCATCCGTCGTACTCGACGGGATCCACGCACAAGAGGAAGGAAAATGGTTGCTAAAACACTGCTCAAATAAACATCTATACAGGCTGAAAGAGACACAGGAAAACAGACAAGACTGACTCGGCAGGACATCGTATCCTGGGCCTACTTAGTCTATCAGGCATAGACATCAGAGTCAAAGTAGTTCGGACTGGGGAAACGACACATGCTCGCTAGGATGTCGCATCCTATGCATACGTATCTCCTTTGGACGAAGGAGAATCAGAGCATTCGTAGCTCGGCTGACACGCACACAAACAAACACAGGCAAAGGCAAACGTGGAGCCTGAATGCCAATCACTGGGCTTACATCAGCATCCGAACCAAAACACACACAAGGAGGCAAACGTGGAGCCTGAACGCCAATCACTGGACTTACATCGACATCCGAACCAAACACACACCAAAGGAACCCGAATGCCACTCGATGGACTTACATCAGCTTCCAAGCACACAACAAAACACAGGATGTGGAATGCCAATCGCTGGGCTTACATCCATCTCCTACACACGCAAGGAGAAAAAGGGTCTCGATTGCAACTAGGGCAAGAGAAAGGGGAGGTCTCAATCGCAACGAGGGCGAGAGAAAAGAATTAGTGTTAGTCGTTAGTCAAACTCGACAAGACATCGCATCTCGTGCCTACGTATCTCACCTGAACATGAGAATCAGAGTTGCCGTAGTTCGGCTAAACTATTCCTGTTGGTTTGTGTTTTTTAAGTGGACGACGTCACTACGCAATCTACCGGATGCTCGACCTTTGGAGACTTAGTCACCTGTAGTAGAAGGAGTTGACGTATCCTTAAGATAGGATAATGTTTGTTTGTGTTTTAGGAAAGCTCAAGCAAGAAAGGAAGTCCTATACGAAGGAACCGTGCTACCTTAATTGTCATGCAAACGAGACTACGCGGAGTCTAGCAAACCTAGGGGATACAATCACACCACACAAACATATACAACATGAAATAAACACACCAACAAGGGGGCTCAAACATCAGGGCTAGGCTTTAGTCGAGGGGTCATATCAACCTCAACAAACAAGCCTCTGTATCGGGGTCAAGTTAGCTCTTAACCTTGCCATTGAGGGGCTAAGGTGAAGCTAGATGAAAGGTGATGAGGGGTGTGCCTCATTGCTTCTATCTCAAGTCAGAGAGAGCATCAGACAAGGGAGCGTGGGTCCAGAATGGGGGGACCCTTCTACGCTCAGGACATAGACTCGACTGTACGATGTACAAGATCTTGGGCTTGGATCTCAATGCTACAACCATGTAATGGGAGCAAGGAGAAGACTCACTGAATAGTGGGGGATAGATTGCTTATCCCTACCTTCCACCAATTGCCTCAAATGAGGACTTTTCCTGCATGGGACAAATATAAACATACACAAGCATTGCCTCTTAAGGAGGACTTCAGACAGTGTGCCCGGCCCGGTAACAGCCGGGTCTCCAGACTACATGAAGAAGAAGGCTCTATACCTCAACGCCAATTGCTTATAAGCAAAGCAATGCAAGTTCTTAAGAGAACTGAGCAACTAAAGGTACCTGGAAACAGTCAAACAGAATCAGCATCCCATTCATGATCAGACAACAACAATAAGAATCAATAATGTACAATCAAACAACAATGTGCAAGGCACAAGGCTCAAAGCTCAAATGCTATGCATCCTACAAAACAGCCACATTAGTTTACAAGTATCAAGCAAAACATCCCAAATGTGAAACAATATCCTTAAGCCTTAACTCCTTAACCTGAAAAGCCACAATCACATTCAAATGTAAGTAACATGACCACTAGGACTAGCCTAGGGTCCAAAAGAAAGAAAAATCCTAAAACAGCAACCAATTCATGATCAAAGTCAAGCTATTTCAATAACAAAGGGGTCCCAATTGGTCCCATATCCAAACTATGTACACATTTTATTCTATACACAATGTAAGGCAAAAGAAGCAAACATGGATCATATAAGAGCAACCAGCAAGATCACATCCAAATAAATGCCAAAATGGCTCCAAAAAATCCACAAAAATTCTATCCTAAACAGGGGACATTCAACAAGCTTCATGTCAATTTTCAAGCAATTTGGATAAAAGGAGCTATAGGAATTAATTAAACATGACAAAGCATGCAAAAACAACATCAAATGAGGCCCAAGGATATGCATCAACTTCAATCCAATGGTAAACAGTGAGATTAAATGGGAAATGGATGGGACCAAAGCCAAATGAAAGCTACACATGTCAGGAACTATTCTACCAAATTTCATGGTCATATCATTCATCATGCCCATTCTATGCACAAAGTAAGGCAAACTAGTTCAAAGGAAGCCCTAAGCCTACAAACATAATTATTGCATTCAAATCCACATCAACACAATCCCAAAAATTCTCAAACAATTTACATCTAAACAGGACCTAATCCAGGTATGGCACACCAAATTTCAGCTTAATTGGGCAAATGGAACCATGTCAATGAAAATCAACAAAAACAGGCACAATTATAGGCTCCAAATCACAACATCAACACATACTTCCACTTCAAAAATTCATAATTCAATGAAAACAACAAAGAAATGGATGAGACCAAAACAGGGAGGTCCTAACATGTGTCTTCTACTAGCATGCCAAATTTCATGAATATACAGTACCATATGAGCATTTCACAATGAATCTACCAACCTATGTCACACAAGCTCGCAAATTCAATCATCAGAAATGAAAAATCATGATCAATTAGAAAACGCAATGAACAATTCCACAAAAATTCACAAAGGAACCTAACATGTTAATGAACATCCATACCAAATTTCAATCAATTCTAACAAGGATATGGTCATGCTAAAAAATCCAACAAATTGGCATCAAGAGGTGTGACACCAATTGTCACACCTAAGTTCAAAAATTCATAACTCCATGGCCAGGTATCAAAAACTCAAGAAATTTATATGGAAAAAAACCTCAGCCAGTCAACAATCAACACAAAAATTTTCAGCCATTTATCATACAATATGAGGACTTCATGATCAAATCATTCAAAGGTATCAAATTATGCACATGTGGAAGAAACCCTAGGTCAAATGAAAAATATTCCAAGCATAACTTTGACCAATAGGTCAAAAATCATCTACAGTCAAACACCAAGTCAACAAAATTATTTTCATATTTTTGTGATTTTTTTATAATTTTCTATGATTTTTCTAAGGTCACACGTATTTTTTTATGATTTTTTAAGAATTAATTGGAATTAATTAATTAAATTGTAATGGCAGTATCGTAATTATTAGGGCGGGGGAGGGAAACGCGTAATTTGAATTTTCAAATTGGATTTCAGATCAAACAGCCAAATTCATCATTTTCATCCAAGAAATTTTCCAGAAAATTACCAAAAGCTCAAGAACACGCTTCTTCCAAAACCTAACCAAAATGCGCAATCTTATAGTCGTTGGAACCGTACGAACGCGTAGAATACGAATCTTAACTCCAATTAACCTAAAACTTCCTAAATCTCAAGAATCGATGAACATAGGGTTTTAGATCTAAACTTCGAGTTAAGATTTCTCACACTACAGTTCACCATTTGAAAATCTAAACATATCCTCGTGATCTACGCAACACGCACTACCTCACGCACACAATCATTCACTAAAGCAAGCGATTCGATTTTGGCACCAACCTGCTATGGCAGCAATGATTAGGGACGAATTCGCGCACGATTTATCGAAACAGCAGCAGAACAAGTCACAGGAAAGGTGATGTGAAGCTTGGATTTGATCAACTTTACTCCTGTTGCTCGAAATTCGAAATCACCATGAATGGACCTTGATTGTACAGTGGAGAATGGCGTGGCTATGGTGATTCCTCAACACAAACAGATGGAGCAATGGCCAATGTGAGATCGCTGCAAAAAGAAAATCGCAAATTGATCCAAGTTTGATGGAGTTTTGAGGATTTTGGTTTTTTGTGAATTCTTGAAGATTCTAGAGAATAGTGATGATCTTGATCTGGTTTTTTGGTGAATGAAAAATCTGTTATGTTTATGCAGAGATTAAGCTTTTATATGGTAGCTCTAATCATGATTAACAAGCCCTTAATCCAAATTGGCAATGTTAAGCAAATGCACTTTTCTTCAAAATGGCCAAAAATGCCCTTCCTTCAAATCAGTCCAAATTGCCTCTCAATTTTGGTTCCAACATGTCCAAAATGTCATATGCAATGTGTAGAAACAAATTTCACTTCAATTGGATGCCTATTCTTGAATTTCACTATGTGGTAGAAAAGAGTCCAATTTTGCATTTCCACTTTTCAAGTCAAAACTCAAAATATGAGGCCTAGCCATGAAATGAGGATTCAAACACACTCCAAATGTCATTCCTGAGGTGTTACAAAAGGTCCCATTCCAAAATTCCAAATATTTTGACACTTGGACGATTTTGCCCCTGGTCCAATTCAGTTGTCCAGTTGAAAAGTGACTTTTTGCCTTGGCCATTTTTGGAAAAATCTAATGATGCACCCTTGAAATACATGTCAAATGGAGTTTGTGCATATAAAGAACTTGCAATTTGGACAAACCATGTGGTAGTTATGGCCTCCTGATTACGGGTCTTTTCTGAAATTCACTGAGCCATATTTTGCAAACCACACATTGGATTTTTAAGTTCTTGGACTTTTTGGAATGGTGAGAACAAGATCTTCAACTTCCATGTTGGACAAAATTCCATTTGAAGCTTGTATGATGAAGTTATTCTGAGGAGAAAAAGTTTCCATTTTGGGCAGCTGAAATTACAGGTCATCTGCTATTTTTGGAAATTTTCTGTCTGGCCTCCAAATCTTCAACCTTGGTCTTTGATATGTCAAATGAGACTTATATGGACATGAATGAGGCCTTTCAAACCATTTCCCACCTTCCAATCCATAGAATCGGGCACAGTTGACCACAGTTGACCACAGTTGACTTTCTAGGGTTTCTGGTTGACTGAACAAGGACTGGTGACTTCTGAGCATCCAATCTTTGGCCAAACCACTTCAAAATGATCCTTGGACCATATGAGCTTGAAAAACCAACTCCAGGGCTTTGTCTCAATGAAAATGGCACTTGCTTGCTTGACTGACTGATTCTCCTGATCAGTTGACTGATTCATCAACTGAGCTTGCACTTGGGCACATGGACAATGCAATGTTATGCAGTGGACATTGTTAATGCTATGACCTAGTATGCAATGAATGTACACAATGGTAGGGTGCAAATTTGAGGTGCTACACTACCAAGCTCACTAGTCCCACTCATTTGAGACATAGTGATTCACTCACTAATTCCTCACCATGGGAATTAGCTACTGTAACACCCCGATAATAATAAAATAATTATTTAAATTGAGTTAATAATTTATTTATTAATTTAATTAAATAATTGGAAATTTTATTATTATTATTTTTGGATTATTATTATTATTATTCGAAAAATATATATAAGTTGGAATTGAGAAAAATCCCATTTTTGGTAAAAAGGTTAATTTCACGTGAAAAGGGAAAAAGAGGCAGAAAAGGGGAAAAGGGCAAAAAGCCAAAGAACGAAGGTTGAAGGAAGGGAAAGCTTGGAGCTCAGAGACTGCCGGATTTACTCAGGTAAGGGGGGTTTATCATCGATTAATGGGTATTATGGGATAATATGTGATGGGTAGTAAGAAACCATGGATTTTGACTCTGATTTGAATGATGCATGCTGAAATTGTGAAATATTTGATGAACGAAATTGGATGATAATTGACGAAAACTCGTAGGAATTAGAGGTAGTAAGGTTAGCGATTTGGGGAAGCCGAATGTGTATGATCTGTAATTGATAAAACGAACGAAACTGTATGAAAATTTGACTGTAGGAGGTTGGAATTGGATAGATCTCGTAGCAGAGAAAGCCATAGCAGATCTGGGAATTCTGGGTTCTGGTCATACGCGTATGGCACTAGGCAATACGCGTATGAGATGGCTGGTACGCGTATGGATGAGGCCTTACGCGTATGAGTGAAAAAGATGATATTTTGAACGTAGATTCGTCTCTGTTGGTACGCGTATGAGGATGTGGTACGCGTAGCATACGCGTATGGGCGTGGGCGATACGCGTATGGGTTGGGCGAGGAAATGCGCCATACGCGTATGGATATAGGCGATACGCGTATGGGCAGACTTGTGGCTTCTCAGAACTGTTGTTGTGCAGTTTTTGGTTGTTTAGGCTGAGTGCTGTAACTTAGCTGATGTATGACGTAGTGGGGATTATTTCCCGTTGTTTTGAGTAGTATAGGTATTAG
The DNA here is from genome assembly GCF_024323335.1 of Lathyrus oleraceus. Lineage (NCBI taxonomy): Eukaryota > Viridiplantae > Streptophyta > Magnoliopsida > Fabales > Fabaceae > Lathyrus > Lathyrus oleraceus. Next base: position 278,353,152 of record NC_066581.1, read on the forward strand.
TAGAGTGTGCTAATACTGTGTTTTGATTATGCGGCATGATATGATATGCTTTTGTGATAAAATGTGTTGATGATGTGTGATGGTATGCATGATGCTGTGAATGTATCAGTTATGTATGCATTTGTAAATAGACTGTTTTATGGCTTAGAGTGTGAGCATATGTCTATTCTTGAGTTGTTGTTGTTGTTGCATTGCTAGGTGATTAGCATGCATATTGTGGCCCATTTGGGGTGGTAGCTAATTCCCATGGTGAGGAATTAGTGAGTAAATCATTTTGATCGTTGTTGATGTTTGCATGCTAGGTGATTAGCGTGCATAGCATGGCCCATTTGGGGTGGTAGCTAATTCCCATGGTGAGGAATTAGTGAGTGAGTCACTATGTCTCAAATGAGTGGGACTAGTGAGCTTGGTAGCCGTGCCTGGATTTGGACGGTGAGGTTGAACTATATGTTCACAAATTAGTCGGTACCGCATGCATGGAGTCTCATTGCATAATATATGTATGGCGTATAATATGAATGGATGTATTCCAATATTATACGTGTGTTTGTATTGATGTTGAGTATTATGTTGAGTTGATGTGCTGTTACTGAATGTATGTTTGGATTAGGGTGATGAAGTGTGTTGAAATTACTTAGCATTACATAATGTTTTATAATGCTTATTATATTGATTGAGGAACTCACCCTTACAACTATTTTTCAGGTAACGAGCAATGAGTTGAGTAGAAGTTAATGCTTGGAGTCTAGTGTAGTCTCCTTAGTGGGTCGTGCTCTGATAGATGTAACATCGGGATGGGTTGTCTTAACTTGTTTTAAATGTTTTATTGTTGGTTGAGAACCATTTTACATGTAATGTTTTACATGATTGATGAAATTTATATCCGCTGTGTTTTATGCAAATGTTTATGTTTTGAATTAATAAAAGAGCATGACCGTTATATTGTTGAATGGTGTGGAATATTGTGTGACACCCTTAAATGGCATAATTACTCTGATGTTGTATTTTGATATTTAATTAAATATTTGGGGTATTTTAGAAGGGTGTTACATTAGTGGTATCAGAGCATAGTCGGTCGAGTCGAGTCGTAATTATTCTGTTTCCCCTGTACGGTATAGGTGTTGTGTAACCTATCGGTACTCATTGTTTTAGTTGTTTGGGTTTCAGAATAGAGATGGCTGGAAGAGGTAGAGATGATGCTGCGATTGCTGAGGCTCTGGGTATGCTAGCTGGAGTACTTGGAGGAAATCCGAATGTTGTGGGAATGGGAGCTACTCGTCAACTGAGTGAGTTCCAGAAGAACAATCCTCCAATGTTCAAGGGAGCATACGATCCAGATGGTGCTCAGAAGTGGTTGAAGGAGATTGAGAGGATCTTCCGAGTGACTGAGTGTGCCGATAACCAGAAGGTCAGGTTCGGTACGCATATGCTGTCAGAAGAAGCTGATGATTGGTGGGTTGCTACCCGCACTGAGTTGGAGACTGCTGGGAATGCTGAAATCACTTGGGCTGTGTTCAGAGAGAGATTCCTGAGGAAGTATTTTCCAGAGGATGTTAGAGGGAAGAAAGAGATAGAGTTCTTGGAATTGAAGCAGGGTAACAAGTCTGTTACAGAGTATGCTGCTAAGTTCACAGAGCTGTCGAAGTATTACACTCCCTATAGTGAGGCTGCTGGAGAATTTTCGAAGTGTGTGAAGTTTGAGAACGGGCTGCGTCCCGAGATCAAACAGGCTATTGGATATCAGCGGATCAGAGTGTTTTCTGACTTGGTGGACTGTTGCAGGATCTTTGAACAGGATTCCAAAGCCAGAGCAGAGAGCTATCAGCAAAGGGTTGATAGGAAAGGTAAGAGTCAGAATGATCGTGGAAAACCGTATGCAGCTGGCAAAGGTTTTCAGAGACAGAGTGGGATGAAGAGGCCTAGTGGGGGAGACTCTAGTGCTCCTGCTAAGTGTTATAGATGTGGTCAGGCTGGGCATCGTATCCATGAGTGTACCAGTAATGAGAAGAAATGTTTCAAGTGTGGAAAAGGTGGTCACTTGGCTGCAGACTGCCGGTTGAAGACTGTGACTTGTTTCAACTGTGGAGAGTTGGGTCATATCAGTCCACAGTGTCCTAAGCCGAAGAAAGAGAATCAGTCAGGAGGCAAGGTCTTTGCTTTATCAGGTTCTGAGACTTCTGCAGATGATCGTTTGATCCGAGGTACGTGTTATATTAATGGCTTTCCTCTTGTAGCTATTATTGACACAGGTGCGACTCATTCCTTTATATCTTTGGATTGTGCTGTGAAACTTAAGTTAGAGATATCTGAGTTGCATAGAAGTATGGTGATTGATACTCCTGCAAAGGGTTCAGTGACTACTACTTCAGTTTGTTTGAATTGTCCTTTGAGTATTTTTGGTAGAGACTTTGGAATGGACCTTGTGTGTCTTCCACTAGTGCAGATTGATGTTATCCTGGGAATGAACTGGTTGGTGTCTAACCGAGTTTATATCAACTATTTTGATAAGACTGTGATTTTTCCTGAGATTGAGGAAGGAAAGAGTTTGTTTCTATCGGCAAGGCAGGTGAATGAGGAAGTAGCAGATGGGGCGGAGTTGTTTATGCTGTTAGCGACTTTGGAGGCTAAAGATAAACTGGTGATTTGTGATCTAGCTGTGGTGTGTGACTTTCCTGATGTGTTTCCGGAAGAGGTGAACGAAGTGCCGCCAGAGCGTGAAGTTGAGTTCTCGATTGATTTGGTACCTGGTACTAGACCGATATCGATGGCTCCATATCGTATGTCTGCTGTTGAGTTAGCTGAATTGAAGAGTCAGCTGGAAGATCTGTTGGATAAGAAATTTATTCGTCCGAGTGTGTCACCGTGGGGTGCACCAGTGTTGTTGGTTAAGAAGAAAGAAGGTACTATGAGGTTGTGTGTGGACTACAGGCAACTGAATAAAGTGACGATCAAGAATCGGTATCCTTTGCCGAGGATTGATGATTTGATGGATCAATTGGTTGGTGCGAGTGTGTTCAGCAAGATAGATTTGAGATCTGGGTATCATCAGATACGTGTGAAAACTGAGGATATTCAGAAGACTGCTTTCAGAACAAGGTATGGACATTATGAGTATTCTGTGATGCCTTTTGGTGTGACTAATGCGCCTGGTGTATTTATGGAGTATATGAATAGGATTTTCCATCCGTATCTAGATCAGTTTGTTGTGGTGTTTATTGATGACATTTTGGTGTATTCGAAATCTGAAGAAGAACATGCTGAGCATTTGAGAGTGGTTTTAGAAGTTCTCCGAGAAAAGAAGTTATTTGCTAAACTGTCTAAGTGTGAATTTTGGTTAGAAGAGGTTAGTTTTCTTGGTCACGTGATTTCAGGAGGTGGTGTTGCTGTTGATCCTTCTAAGATAGAAGCGGTATCTAAGTGGGAAGCTCCGAAGTCTGTTGCTGAGATTCGAAGTTTTCTTGGTTTGGCTGGTTATTATAGGAAGTTCATTGAGGGATTTTCTAAGTTGGCGTTACCGTTGACGATGTTGACTAGAAAGGGGCAAGCGTTTGTTTGGGATTCGAAATGTGAAGAAGGTTTCCAAGAGTTAAAGAGAAGGTTGACTACTGCTCCTATTCTGATATTACCGAGTCCGTCGGAATCATTTGAGGTTTTCTGTGATGCTTCATTGTTGGGTTTGGGTGGTGTGTTGATGCAGAACAAGCAGGTTATAGCTTATGCTTCGAGACAATTGAGGGTTCATGAGAGGAACTATCCGACACACGATTTAGAGTTGGCAGCTGTTGTATTTGTTCTGAAGTTATGGAGGCATTATTTGTACGGATCGAGATTTGAGGTTTTCAGTGACCATAAAAGTTTAAAGTATTTGTTTGATCAGAAAGAACTGAATATGAGACAGAGGAGATGGTTAGAATTTCTGAAGGATTATGACTTTGGTTTGAATTACCATCCGGGTAAAGCAAACGTAGTGGCTGATGCATTGAGTCGGAAGTCATTGCATATGTCTATGTTAATGGTTAAAGAATTTGATCTAATTGAGCAGTTTAGAGATTTGAGTTTGGTGTGTGAGAGTACTCACAATAGTGTTAAATTGGGAATGTTGAAGTTAACGAGTAATATTTTGGACGAGATCAGAGAGGGTCAGAAATCCGATACACTTTTGGTTGATAAGTTGACTCTAGTGAAACAAGGTCAAGGTGGTGAGTTCAGAGTTGATGAGAATGGTGTTTTGAAAATTGGTAATCGGGTGTGTATTCCGGATGTTACCGAACTTAAGAAGAGTATTCTTGAGGAAGGACATCGTAGTGGCTTGAGTATTCATCCTGGAGCTACAAAGATGTATCATGATTTGAAAAAGCTATTTTGGTGGCCGGGAATGAAAAGAGAAATTGCGAGTTTTGTTTATTCCTGTTTGACTTGTCAGAAGTCGAAGATTGAGCATCAGAAGCCGTCTGGGCTAATGCAACCGTTGGCTATTCCAGAGTGGAAGTGGGATAGTATCAGTATGGATTTTGTTTCGGGTTTACCGAGGACAAGTAGGAATTTTGAAGCTATTTGGGTGATTGTGGATAGATTGACGAAGTCGGCTCATTTCATTCCGATCAGAATGGATTATCCGTTAGAAAGATTAGCCGAGTTGTATATTGAGAAGATTGTAAGTTTGCATGGTATTCCGTCTAGTATTGTTTCGGACAGAGATCCTAGATTTACATCGAAGTTTTGGGAAGGTTTGCAGAAGGCTTTGGGAACTAAGCTGAGATTGAGTTCTGCATATCATCCGCAGACTGATGGTCAGACTGAGAGGACGATTCAGTCATTAGAGGATCTTCTGAGAGCTTGTGTTTTGGAGAAGGGAGGTGCTTGGGATTGTTATTTGCCTTTGATTGAGTTTACCTACAACAATAGTTTTCATTCGAGCATTGGTATGGCACCGTTTGAAGCTTTGTATGGTAGGAGATGTCGGACACCGTTATGTTGGTATGAGTCCGGTGAGAGTGCGGTGGTTGGACCGGAGATTGTTCAACAGACTACAGAAAAGATTAAGATGATTCAGGAGAAGATGAGAATTGCTCAGAGTCGTCAGAAGAGTTATCATGATAAGAGGAGGAAGTCACTTGAGTTCCAAGAGGGAGATCATGTGTTTCTTCGCGTTACTCCGATAACTGGAGTTGGTCGAGCTTTGAAGTCGAAGAAGTTGACGCCTCGTTTTATTGGTCCTTATCAGATTTTGGAGAGGATAGGGGAGGTCGCCTATCGTATCGCTTTACCGCCGTCGCTTGCGAATTTACATGAAGTTTTTCATGTGTCTCAATTGAGGAGGTACATTCATGATCCGTCGCATGTAGTCCAAGTAGATGATGTACAGGTGAGAGATAACCTGACTGTTGAAACATCACCTATGAGGATCGAGGATCGAGAGTTGAAGCAGTTGCGGGGTAAAGAGATTGCCTTGGTGAAGGTAGCTTGGGGAGGACCAGCAGGTGGCAATGTGACTTGGGAACTTGAGAGTCAGATGAAGGAGTCTTATCCGGAGTTATTCGATTGAGGTATGTTTTCGAGGACGAAAACTCTGTTAGTGGGGGAGAGTTGTAACACCCCGATAATAATAAAATAATTATTTAAATTGAGTTAATAATTTATTTATTAATTTAATTAAATAATTGGAAATTTTATTATTATTATTTTTGGATTATTATTATTATTATTCGGAAAATATATATAAGTTAGAATTGAGAAAAATCCCATTTTTGGTAAAAAGGTTAATTTCACGTGAAAAAGGAAAAAGAGGCAGAAAAGGGGAAAAGGGCAAAAAGCCAAAGAACGAAGGTTGAAGGAAGGGAAAGCTTGGAGCTCAGAGACTGCCGGATTTACTCAGGTAAGGGGGGTTTATCATCGATTAATGGGTATTATGGGATAATATGTGATGGGTAGTAAGAAACCATGGATTTTGACTCTGATTTGAATGATGCATGCTGAAATTGTGAAATATTTGATGAACGAAATTGGATGATAATTGACGAAAACTCGTAGGAATTAGAGGTAGTAAGGTTAGCGATTTGGGGAAGCCGAATGTGTATGATCTGTAATTGATAAAACGAACGAAACTGTATGAAAATTTGACTGTAGGAGGTTGGAATTGGATAGATCTCGTAGCAGAGAAAGCCATAGCAGATCTGGGAATTCTGGGTTCTGGTCATACGCGTATGGCACTAGGCAATACGCGTATGAGATGGCTGGTACGCGTATGGATGAGGCCTTACGTGTATGAGTGAAAAAGATGATATTTTGAACGTAGATTCGTCTCTATTGGTACGCGTATGAGGATGTGGTACGCGTAGCATACGCGTATGGGCGTGGGCGATACGCGTATGGGTTGGGCGAGGAAATGCGCCATACGCGTATGGATATAGGCGATACGCGTATGGGCAGACTTGTGGCTTCTCTGAACTGTTGTTGTGCAGTTTTTGGTTGTTTAGGCTGAGTGCTGTAACTTAGCTGATGTATGACGTAGTGGGGATTATTTCCCGTTGTTTTGAGTAGTATAGGTATTAGTAGAGTGTGCTAATACTGTGTTTTGATTATGCGGCATGATATGATATGCTTTTGTGATAAAATGTGTTGATGATGTGTGATGGTATGCATGATGCTGTGAATGTATCAGTTATGTATGCATTTGTAAATAGACTGTTTTATGGCTTAGAGTGTGAGCATATGTCTATTCTTGAGTTGTTGTTGTTGTTGCATTGCTAGGTGATTAGCATGCATATTGTGGCCCATTTGGGGTGGTAGCTAATTCCCATGGTGAGGAATTAGTGAGTAAATCATTTTGATCGTTGTTGATGTTTGCATGCTAGGTGATTAGCGTGCATAGCATGGCCCATTTGGGGTGGTAGCTAATTCCCATGGTGAGGAATTAGTGAGTGAGTCACTATGTCTCAAATGAGTGGGACTAGTGAGCTTGGTAGCCGTGCCTGGATTTGGACGGTGAGGTTGAACTATATGTTCACAAATTAGTCGGTACCGCATGCATGGAGTCTCATTGCATAATATATGTATGGCGTATAATATGAATGGATGTATTCCAATATTATACGTGTGTTTGTATTGATGTTGAGTATTGTAACACCCTTCTAAATACCCCAAATATTATAATTAAAATAATAACATATTAATCAGAGTAATTATGCCCTTCAAGGGTGTCACACAGAATATTCACACTTTTCGACAATATAACGGTCATGCTCTTTTATTAATTTAAAACTTAAACAATTGCATAAAACACAGCGGATATAATTTCATCAATCATGTACAACATTACATGGAAAATGGTTCTCAACCAACAATAAAACATTCAAAACAAGTTAAGACAACCCATCCCGATGTTACATCTATCAGAGCACGACCCACTACGGAGACTACACTAGACTCCAATAATTTGCTTCTACTCAACTCATTTCTCGTTACCTGAAAAATAATTGTAAGGGTGAGTTCCTCAATCAATATAATGAGTATTATAAAATATCATGTTATGTTAAGTGATTCAACACACTTCATCACTCTAATCAAAACACACATTCAGGAACAGCATATTAATTCAACATCATACCCAATATCAACACAACAATACCAACACAAATACACGTGTAATATTGGAATACATCCATTCATATTACACGCCATACATATAATATGCAATGAGACTCCATGCATGCGGTACCGACTATTTTGTGAACATATAGTTCAACCTCACCGTCCAAATCCAGGCACGGCTACCAAGCTCACTAGTCCCACTCATTTGAGACATAGTGACTCACTCACTAATTCCTCACCATGGGAATTAGCTACCACCCCAAATGGGCCATGCTATGCACGCTAATCACCTAGCATGCAAACATCAAGAACAATCAAAATGATTTACTCACTAATTCCACACCATGGGAATTAGCTACCACCCCAAATGGGCCACAATATGCATGCTAATCACCTAGCAATGCAACAACAACAACAACTCAAGAATAGACGTATGCTCACACTCTAAGCCATAAAACAGTCTATTCGCAAATGCATACATTCACATCATCATGTATACCATCACATATCATCAACAAAAGCATATAATATCATGCCACATAATCAATCATAGTATTAGCACACTCTACTAATACCTATACTATTCAAAACAACGGGAAATGATCCCTACAACATCATACATCAGCTAAGTTACATCACTCAGCCTAAACAACCAAAAACTGCACAACCACAGTGCAGAAAACCACAAGTCTGCCCATACGCGTAATGCCTATACCCATACGCGTATTGCCCAAACCTGACCAAGTCCATACGCGTAATGCCCACGCCCATACGCGTATGCTACGCGTACCACATCCTCATACGTGTACCAACAGAGACGCTTTCACGTTCAAAACATCATCTCTTCCACTCATACGCGTATAGCATACACCATACGCGTACCACTCCAGGGATACGCGTATCACACGCGTATGGCGCGTACCAGCGCCAAAACCCCCCATTTTCAAGCCATCCCATACGCGTATTGCCTAGTGCCATACGCGTATGACCAGGATCCAGTGTTCCAGATCTGCTATGGGTTTTCTCTGCTACGAGATCCTTCAGATCCAACCTCTCACAGTCCAATTTTCATACACGTTCGTTTGTTTTATCAATTACAACTCAGATACATTCAACTTCTCAAATCGCTAACCTTACTACATCTAATTCCTACGATTTCATCAATTATCATCCAATTTTCGTTCATCAATATATTTCACAAATTCATCACATATCATTTCAATCAGAGTCAAATTCAGAGGTTCATCACTACCCATTACATGTTATCCCATAAGACCCATCAAACGATGACAAACCCCCCTTACCTGAGTTAATCCGGCAATTCCGTTAGCTTCAAGCTTTTCCTCTTCTCTTGCTCTGCCTCTTTGCCCTTTCTCTTTCAGCCGCTTCTCTTTTCCTTTTTCACGTGAAAACCCTTTTCCAAAAATTAGGACTTTTTATTATTCCAACTTATATACTCCAATAATAAAACCCAATAATATCATCCCAATAATAATATTAATAATCCAATAATTTTTCTAATTATTTAATTAAATTAATAAATAAATATTAACTTAATTTAAACAATTATCTTAATTTCATCGGGGTGTTACAACTCTCCCCCACTAAAAGAGTTTTCGTCCTCGAAAACATACCTCAAGTGAACAACTCAGGATAAGACTCCTTCATCTGACTCTCAAGTTCCCAAGTCACATTGCCACCTGCTGGTCCTCCCCAAGCTACCTTCACCAAGGCGATCTCTTTACCCCGCAACTGCTTCAACTCTCGATCCTCGATCCTCATAGGTGATGTTTCAACAGTCAGCTTATCTCTCACCTGTACATCATCTACTTGGACTACATGCGACGGATCATGAATGTACCTCCTCAATTGAGACACATGAAAAACCTCATGCAAATTCGCAAGCGACGGCGGTAAAGCGACACGATAGGCTACCTCCCCTATCCTCTCCAAAATCTGATAAGGACCAATAAAACGAGGTGTCAACTTCTTCGACTTCAAAGCTCGACCAACTCCAGTTATCGGAGTAACACGAAGAAACACATGATCTCCCTCTTGGAACTCAAGTGACTTCCTCCTCTTATCATGATAACTCTTCTGACGACTCTGAGCAATTCTCATCTTCTCCTGAATCATCTTAATCTTTTCCGTAGTCTGTTGGACAATCTCCGGTCCAACCACAGCACTCTCACCGGACTCATACCAACATAACGGTGTCCGACATCTCCTACCATACAAAGCTTCAAACGGTGCCATACCAATGCTCGAATGAAAACTATTGTTGTAGGTAAACTCAATCAAAGGCAAATAACAATCCCAAGCACCTCCCTTCTCCAAAACACAAGCTCTCAGAAGATCCTCTAATGACTGAATCGTCCTCTCAGTCTGGCCATCAGTCTGCGGATGATATGCAGAACTCAACCTCAGCTTAGTTCCCAAAGCCTTCTGCAAACCTTCCCAGAACTTCGATGTAAATCTAGGATCTCTATCCGAAACAATACTAGACGGAATACCATGCAAACTTACAACCTTCTCAATATACAACTCGGCTAATCTTTCTAACGGATAATCCATTCTGATCGGAATGAAATGAGCCGACTTCGTCAATCTATCAACAATCACCCAAATAGCCTCAAAATTCCTACTTGTCCTCGGTAACCCAGAAACAAAATCCATACTGATACTATCCCACTTCCACTCTGGAATAGCCAACGGTTGCATTAGCCCAGACGGCTTCTGATGTTCAATCTTTGACTTCTGACAAGTCAAACAGGAATAAACAAAACTCGCAATTTCTCTTTTCATTCCCGGCCACCAAAATAGCTTTTTCAAATCATGATACATCTTTGTAGCTCCAGGATGAATACTCAAGCCACTACGGTGTCCTTCTTCAAGAATACTCTTCTTAAGCTCAGTAACATCCGGAATACACACCCGACTTCTAAATTTCAAAACACCATTCTCATCAATTCTGAATTCACCACCTTGACCTTGATTCACTAAAGTCAACTTATCAACCAAAAACATATCGGATTTCTGACCCTCTCTAATCTCATCCAAAATATTACTCGTTAACTTCAGCATTCCCAATTTAACACTATTGTGAGTACTCTCACACACCAAACTCAAGTCTCTAAACTGCTCAATCAAATCCAATTCCTTAACCATTAACATAGACATATGTAATGATTTCCGACTCAGCGCATCCGCCACTACATTTGCTTTACCCGGATGGTAATTCAAACCAAAGTCATAATCCTTCAGAAATTCTAACCATCTCCTCTGTCTCATATTCAGCTCTTTCTGATCAAACAAATACTTCAAACTTTTATGATCACTGAAAACCTCAAATCTTGATCCGTACAAATAATGCCTCCACAACTTCAGAACAAATACCACAGCTGCCAACTCTAAATCGTGTGTCGGATAGTTCCTCTCATGAACCCTCAATTGTCTCGAAGCATAAGCTATAACCTGCTTATTCTGCATCAACACACCACCCAAACCCAACAATGAAGCATCACAGTAAACCTCAAATGATTCCGACGAACTCGGTAATATCAGAATAGGAGCAGTAGTCAACCTTCTCTTTAACTCTTGGAAACCTTCTTCACATTTCGAATCCCAAACAAACGCTTGCCCCTTTCTAGTCAACATCGTCAACGGTAACGCCAACTTAGAAAATCCTTCAATGAACTTCCTATAATAACCAGCCAAACCAAGAAAACTTCGAATCTCAGCAACAGACTTCGGAGCTTCCCACTTAGACACCGCTTCTATCTTAGAAGGATCAACAGCAACACCACCTCTCGAAATCACATGACCAAGAAAACTCACCTCTTCTAACCAAAATTCACATTTGGACAGTTTAGCAAATAACCTCTTTTCTCTTAGAACTTCTAAAACCACTCTCAAATGCTCAGCATGCTCTTCTTCAGATTTCGAATACACCAAAATGTCATCAATAAACACCACAACAAACTGGTCTAGGTACGGATGGAAAATCCTATTCATATACTCCATAAATACTCCAGGCGCATTAGTCACACCAAAAGGCATTACAGAATACTCATAATGTCCATACCTTGTTCTGAAAGCAGTCTTCTGAATATCCTCAGTTTTCACACGTATCTGATGATACCCAGATCTCAAATCTATCTTGCTGAACACACTCGCACCAATCAATTGATCCATCAAATCATCAATTCTCGGCAAAGGATATCGATTCTTGATCGTCACTTTATTCAGTTGCCTGTAGTCCACACACAACCTCATAGTACCTTCTTTCTTCTTAACCAATAACACTGGTGCACCCCACGGTGACACACTCGGACGAATAAATTTCTTATCCAACAGATCTTCCAGCTGACTCTTCAATTCAGCTAACTCAACAGCAGACATACGATACGGAGCCATCGATATCGGTCTAGTACCAGGTACTAAATCAATCGAGAACTCAACTTCACGCTCTGGTGGCAATTCATTCACTTCTTCCGGAAACACATCAGGAAAATCACACACCACGGCTAGATCACCAATCACCAGTTTATCTTTAGCCTCCAGAGTCGCTAACAGCATAAACAACTCCGCCCCATCTGCTACTTCCTCATTCACCTGTCTTGCAGATAGAAACAAATTCTTTCCTTCTTCAATCTCAGGAAAAATCACAGTCTTATCAAAACAGTTGATATAGACTCGGTTAAACACTAACCAGTTCATTCCCAAGATAACATCAATCTGCACTAGTGGAAGACACACAAGGTCTATCCCCAAAGTCTCTACCGAAAATACTCAAAGGACAATTCAAACAAACTGAAGTAGTAGTCACTGAACCCTTCGCAGGAGTATCAATCACCATACTTCCAAGCATCTCAGATATCTCCAACTTAAGTTTCACAGCACAATCCAAAGATATAAAGGAATGAGTAGCACCGGTGTCAATAATAGCTACAAGAGGAAAGCCATTAATATAACACGTACCTCGGATCAAACGATCATCTGCAGAAGTCTCAGAACCTGATAAAGCAAAGACCTTGCCTCCTGACTGATTCTCTTTCTTCGGCTTAGGACACTGTGGACTGATATGACCCAACTCTCCACAGTTGAAGCAAGTCACAGTCTTCAACCGGCAGTCTACAGCCAAGTGACCACCTTTTCCACACTTGAAACATTTCTTCTCATTACTGGTACACTCATGGATACGATGCCCAGCCTGACCGCATCTGTAACACTTAGCAGGAGCACTAGAGTCTCCCCCACTAGGCCTCTTCATCCCACTCTGTCTCTGAAAACCTTTGCCAGCTGCATACGGTTTTCCACGATCATTCTGACTCTTACCTTTCCTATCAACCCTTTGCTGATAGCTCTCTGCTCTGGCTTTGGAATCCTGTTCAAAAATCCTGCAACAGTCAACCAAGTCAGAAAACACTCTGATCCTCTGATATCCAATAGCCTGTTTGATCTCGGGACGCAACCCGTTCTCAAACTTCACACACTTTGAAAATTCTCCAGCAGCCTCACTATAGGGAGTATAATACTTGGACAGCTCTGTGAACTTAGCAGCATACTCAGTAACAGACTTGTTACCCTGCTTCAATTCCAAGAATTCTATCTCTTTCTTCCCTCTAACATCCTCTGGAAAATATTTCCTCAGGAATCTCTCTCTGAACACAGCCCAAGTGATTTCAGCATTCCCAGCAGTTTCCAACTCAGTGCGGGTAGCAACCCACCAATCATCTGCTTCCTCTGACAGCATATGTGTACCGAACCTGACCTTCTGGTTATCAGCACACTCAGTTACTCTGAAGATCCTCTCTATCTCCTTCAACCACTTCTGAGCACCATCTGGATCGTATGCTCCTTTGAACATTGGAGGATTGTTCTTCTGGAACTCACTCAACTGACGAGCAGCTCCCATTCCCACAACATTTGGATTCCCTCCAAGTACTCCAGCTAGCATGCCCAGAGCCTCAGCAATTGCAGCATCGTCTCTACCTCTTCCAGCCATCTCTATTCTGAGAACCCAACAAGATAATACAATAAGTACTGATAGGGTTACACAACACCTATCACGTACAGGGGAAACAGAATAATTACGACTCGACTCGACCGACTATGCTCTGATACCACTAATGTAACACCCTTCTAAATACCCCAAATATTATAATTAAAATAATAACATATTAATCAGAGTAATTATGCCCTTCAAGGGTGTCACACAGAATATTCACACTTTTCGACAATATAACGGTCATGCTCTTTTATTAATTTAAAACTTAAACAATTGCATAAAACACAGCGGATATAATTTCATCAATCATGTACAACATTACATGGAAAATGGTTCTCAACCAACAATAAAACATTCAAAACAAGTTAAGACAACCCATCCCGATGTTACATCTATCAGAGCACGACCCACTACGGAGACTACACTAGACTCCAATAATTTGCTTCTACTCAACTCATTTCTCGTTACCTGAAAAATAATTGTAAGGGTGAGTTCCTCAATCAATATAATGAGTATTATAAAATATCATGTTATGTTAAGTGATTCAACACACTTCATCACTCTAATCAAAACACACATTCAGGAACAGCATATTAATTCAACATCATACCCAATATCAACACAACAATACCAACACAAATACACGTGTAATATTGGAATACATCCATTCATATTACACGCCATACATATAATATGCAATGAGACTCCATGCATGCGGTACCGACTATTTTGTGAACATATAGTTCAACCTCACCGTCCAAATCCAGGCACGGCTACCAAGCTCACTAGTCCCACTCATTTGAGACATAGTGACTCACTCACTAATTCCTCACCATGGGAATTAGCTACCACCCCAAATGGGCCATGCTATGCACGCTAATCACCTAGCATGCAAACATCAACAACAATCAAAATGATTTACTCACTAATTCCACACCATGGGAATTAGCTACCACCCCAAATGGGCCACAATATGCATGCTAATCACCTAGCAATGCAACAACAACAACAACTCAAGAATAGACGTATGCTCACACTCTAAGCCATAAAACAGTCTATTCGCAAATGCATACATTCACATCATCATGTATACCATCACATATCATCAACAAAAGCATATAATATCATGCCACATAATCAATCATAGTATTAGCACACTCTACTAATACCTATACTATTCAAAACAACGGGAAATGATCCCTACAACATCATACATCAGCTAAGTTACATCACTCAGCCTAAACAACCAAAAACTGCACAACCACAGTGCAGAAAACCACAAGTCTGCCCATACGCGTAATGCCTATACCCATACGCGTATTGCCCAAACCTGACCAAGTCCATACGCGTAATGCCCACGCCCATACGCGTATGCTACGCGTACCACATCCTCATACGCGTACCAACAGAGACGCTTTCACGTTCAAAACATCATCTCTTCCACTCATACGCGTATAGCATACACCATACGCGTACCACTCCAGGGATACGCGTATCACACGCGTATGGCGCGTACCAGCGCCAAAACCCCCCATTTTCAAGCCATCCCATACGCGTATTGCCTAGTGCCATACGCGTATGACCAGGATCCAGTGTTCCAGATCTGCTATGGGTTTTCTCTGCTACGAGATCCTTCAGATCCAACCTCTCACAGTCCAATTTTCATACACGTTCGTTTGTTTTATCAATTACAACTCAGATACATTCAACTTCTCAAATCGCTAACCTTACTACATCTAATTCCTACGATTTCATCAATTATCATCCAATTTTCGTTCATCAATATATTTCACAAATTCATCACATATCATTTCAATCAGAGTCAAATTCAGAGGTTCATCACTACCCATTACATGTTATCCCATAAGACCCATCAAACGATGATAAACCCCCCTTACCTGAGTTAATCCGGCAATTCCGTTAGCTTCAAGCTTTTCCTCTTCTCTTGCTCTGCCTCTTTGCCCTTTCTCTTTCAGCCGCTTCTCTTTTCCTTTTTCACGTGAAAACCCTTTTCCAAAAATTAGGACTTTTTATTATTCCAACTTATATACTCCAATAATAAAACCCAATAATATCATCCCAATAATAATATTAATAATCCAATAATTTTTCTAATTATTTAATTAAATTAATAAATAAATATTAACTTAATTTAAACAATTATCTTAATTTCATCGGGGTGTTACAAGTATTATGTTGAGTTGATGTGCTGTTACTGAATGTATGTTTGGATTAGTGTGATGAAGTGTGTTGAAATTACTTAGCATTACATAATGTTTTATAATGCTTATTATATTGATTGAGGAACTCACCCTTACAACTATTTTTCAGGTAACGAGCAATGAGTTGAGTAGAAGTTAATGCTTGGAGTCTAGTGTAGTCTCCTTAGTGGGTCGTGCTCTGATAGATGTAACATCGGGATGGGTTGTCTTAACTTGTTTTACATGTTTTATTGTTGGTTGAGAACCATTTTACATGTAATGTTTTACATGATTGATGAAATTTATATCCGCTGTGTTTTATGCAAATGTTTATGTTTTGAATTAATAAAAGAGCATGACCGTTATATTGTTGAATGGTGTGGAATATTGTGTGACACCCTTAAATGGCATAATTACTCTGATGTTGTATTTTGATATTTAATTAAATATTTGGGGTATTTTAGAAGGGTGTTACAGCTACCACCCCAAATGGGCCATGCTATGCACGCTAATCACCTAGCATGCAAACATCAACAACAATCAAAATGATTTACT
This sequence comes from Lathyrus oleraceus, assembly GCF_024323335.1. Taxonomy (NCBI): domain Eukaryota; kingdom Viridiplantae; phylum Streptophyta; class Magnoliopsida; order Fabales; family Fabaceae; genus Lathyrus; species Lathyrus oleraceus. The sequence continues at coordinate 278,369,508 of NC_066581.1, forward strand.
CACTAATTCCTCACCATGGGAATTAGCTACCACCCCAAATGGGCCACAATATGCATGCTAATCACCTAGCAATGCAACAACAACAACAACTCAAGAATAGACATATGCTCACACTCTAAGCCATAAAACAGTCTATTTACAAATGCATACATAACTGATACATTCACAGCGTCATGCATACCATCACACATCATCAACACATTTTATCGCAAAAGCATATCATATCATGCCGCGTAATCAAAACACAGTATTAGCACACTCTACTAATACCCATACTACTCAAAACAATGGGAAATAATCCCCACTACGTCATACATCAGCTAAGTTACAGCACTCAGCCTAAACAACCAAAAACTGCACAACAACAGTTCAGAGAAACTACAAGTCTGCCCATACGCGTATCGCCTATGCCCATACGCGTATTGCCCATTCCTGACCAAGTCCATACGCGTATTGCCCAAGCCCATACGCGTATGCTACGCGTACCACTCTCCCATACGCGTACCAACAGAGACGAATCTACGTTCAAAATATCATCTTTTTCACTCATACGCGTAAGGCCTCATCCATACGCGTACCAGCCATCTCATACGCGTATTGCCTAGTGCCATACGCGTATGACCAGAGCCAGAAATTCCAGATCTGCAATGGCTTTCTCTGCTACGAGATCTATCCAATTCCAACCTTCTACAGTCCAATTTTCATACATGTTCGTTCATTTTATCAATTACAGATCATACACATTCGGCTTCCCAATTCGCTAACCTTACTACCTCTAATTCCTACGAGTTTTCGTTAATTATCATCCAATTTCGTTCATCAAATATTTCACAATTTCAGCATGCATCATTCAAATCAGAGTCAAAATCCATGGTTTCTTACTACCCATCACATATTATCCCATAATACCCATTAATCGATGATAAACCCCCCTTACCTGAGTAAATTCCGGCAAATCTCTGAGCTCTAAGCTTTTCCTTCCTTCAACCTTCGTTCTTTGGCTTTTTGCCCTTTTCCCCTTTTCTGCCTCTTTTTCCCTTTTTCACGTGAAATTAACCTTTTTACCAAAAATGGGATTTTTCTAAATTCCAACTTATATATATTTTCCGAATAATAATAATAATCCAAAAATAATAATAATAAAATTTCCAATTATTTAATTAAATTAATAAATAAATTATTAACTCAATTTAAATAATTATTTTATTATTATCGGGGTGTTACACCCATGGGTGTAAGTTGAAGGACCATTTGATGTTTTCCACTTCCATTTTTCATACACAATTGCATGGCCTCCCAACATGAATTCAGCATGACTTTCACTCAATTTTGGATGAGATTACATCACTTGATGGGCCTATCACACGCCCATGCAAGCATGCAAAGGAATTACTCAAAATTTGCCAAAATTGGAAGTGTGTGGAAATCAATCTCATGGCCTTAAATAAGACCCTCATTGCTCAGAATTAAGGACCTGATGCCCAAGCTTTGAACCTGTAATCCCAAACCCTCACCATTGAAGGATAAACTTGAAGATTTTCTTTGAAAATCGAGTTTCAATTCTCCATCTGTTTTGAGATTGAAACTCCAAGAGTCCATACCTTTCATTGATCCTAATCACTTCCAACAAGCATCTGAAGCAAGGCCAAGCATAATTGAAAGCAAGATCGTGCCAATCTGAAGCTCCATTGAAGGTGATTTTTCGGAATTTTCATCTCTTCGATTCTCCCTCAATTCTTCACCATTCTTGTTGATTTTTAGTTGTCTGAAGTCCTATCAATGTAGGCAAGAAGATTGAGTTGCTTTGAGGTCAAATCGAAGCAACTCAGTTCATGATCCTCAAAATTCAAATCCCTGTATCTTTTTATATACTTGGAATTGGAGAAAATTGAGGCTGATTCGTGCTCTTGAGCAATTTTCCTTCAAATTAGTGTATCCATTTTTCATTTTCCACTGAGTTGAGCTTGAACTAGACCGGTGGCTCTCACAGGAGAAGATGACCGGGGTTAGGGCTTTGGTGGTGTGCTGGCTTGTCCAAGACCATCTGATCTGAGTTTCATGTTCTAATCTCGCGCGTCCATTGCGATTACCACGCCTGTAGCGTGTTTGACTCGTGTACATGTGGAATGCGCACTCCTGGCCATCTGATTTGCCACCTCAATTAATGAGGCAGATCATATGACCCTTGTTTTTTTTTTCTGATTTTTTATTTAATCCTTTTATTTTGATTAATTCATATAAACTCATTTTTAATCCAAAAAATATGGGACTTTCACAAAAAAAATTTAAATATTTTCCTCTTTCATTTTCTAAATTAAAATTATTTTTTGGATTGATTTTGATATTTTTCATGATTTAATTATTTTTGTGTATATTTTTAATTATTTAAAAATACTTCTGACTTTTCAAAAATTATGAATTTTTTTCTAAGGTCCTTTGACCTTGTTTGACCTAGGATAAATCTCGTGGCTATTTATTTGGTATTTTGAAGAGGTTTTAGGTTTTTGATCAAACATAATTTAATTTAAATGCATTTTAATTTGATTTTTAATTGATTAATTGTTTAGAAATAATGTTGAGCCATTTTTATTGACTTGTGAAGTTTGACTATGTGTTTGGGCCTCGGTCAAGGTTGATTTGACTTTTGTTGGATTAAAATCATTGGATTTAGGGGATTGATGAAATGTACATTTGATCTCCCAAAATGAATGAATGATTTTAATTTGATAAAATTCCTCCCTTGACCAATTTGTGTTTCTCTCATCTCCCCTCCCTCTTCATCTTCAATCCCATTCTATTCAATCCCTTTCATTGACCAATGAAGTCTCAATATCCTAAGGCTAATTGGTTCATCAATAACTTTGTGTTAGATGAACCAATACGAGTATGGATGAGATTTGGTTCATCCTTTGATCTTTATTTTTATTTTTTGAGTATGGTATGTTTTAGGAGTATGGTTCATTATACCATATCTCCAACATGCATTAACACCAAAATTTCTATTGCCCGACCTCAGATAGTTGTAACTTCTACATAAGTCTAATTACAATTGCTTAACATAGCGCTAAAATTTGACCAAAAGACATAGCATTCTAGTAAGTGAGATTGTAAGTCTCCCCCCTTTCATGGTATTGTATGGAAACTTGGTCTTTTTTTCTTCCTTTAGAAGATGTCTTGGTTCAAGGATCCATGCTTGTGAATAGAGGGTTGAGTATTCTCCAAAGAATGACTTAATCAATTGAAAAGAAAAACAACACTAACATCTAATCAACTAACATTTGACTAACTTCTATTAATCTTGCTTTTATTTTTAAGTCATTTACTTTATGCAATTTAAATTCAAGCCATTTACCATTTCATTTGCCATTTACATATCATTTAACTTGTTTATGTTTTTGTCATTTTCACTTTGCTCATTTGAGCCATATATTGTGATTGTATATATTTGTTTGTATATTTTGTTTGTGTGGTCTTAGGATCTTAAAATACTTAATAAACAACAAAAAAAAACATAAAAAATGTTTGTGTGGACTGTTAGATTTGATCTGAGTTTTGGACTTAGAATTAGGCAACATTCCCTATGCAAAAGGACTTGGCCAATGCCAACATTTCTGAAACTAAGTTATTGTCATTTGAGCTTCCATCTGATGTAAGTATTAGGATCCACATGAATTCATCTGCTACATGGTCTTGATGCAACTATTACTTTGAACCTGTGTCTAATGCCTTATTCTGAGCCAATCAAGGAGTATGACATCTGATGCATGGGAAGATTAAGAAGAAGATTGTCATACCCCAAAAATTACCCATCATTTTTCCTAAAAAAAAAAAAAAAAAAAAAAAAAAACGAAAAAAAAAAAGAATTTTTTTTTAATTAATTAATTAATTAATTAATTAATTAATTAATTAAATAATTAAAATAAATAAATAAATAAAATATAACAAATTATTTTGGACTTGGGTCTCCCTCATTCCAAGCCCATTACCCACGAAATTAGTCTATAAATACTGAAGTTTCAGTAGGGGGAGTGACACTTGGAGGGATTTGGAGTTTACACTGGGAGATTCACTGGAGAAAGAAGGAAGAGAAGCAAAACACTCTGAGGTTTCCTTGGAACAAAACCTTGAGGAAAAAGAAAGAGAGAGAACAGAGAAGGACGGATAGAAACTTTGGCATAGGAACCCTGCCTACCCGGAGAATTCAGAGTAAAGAAACCCTGAAGGCAGCCCATCTGCACCGAAGCCATCGCCGTCCAATTCCCGCTGCCTAACTTATTCCGATACTACAAGTGGTCAATCCCTTCAACCTTGAATTGGCAAACAGGTTTGCGTATCTCTATTGTTTATACTTTCAATTGACCATATCTACATATATAATGCATCATGATTAAATGTTGATATATAATTTGCTTTCGTATGGGAATTTAAATATGCCTGAATACCCTGAATGTTTGACCATGTTATTCCTGTGATAAAATGCCATAAAATTCAAAGTTCCTAACATGGGGCTGTTTTCAAATTCAAAATCCGTGGTCTTCGCTAGGCGAGGCAGAGGCGAACGAGATAGTACCTGATTCTTCTAGTCTGTTTTTTTATGTTTTTATCATAGCCATGCATTATTCATCCTATCCTATTTATTGTTGTGATATTTCTCCGGTGTAATCTTCGATTGCACCCTGATTTGGTGTTCTGACATGTTTCTTTTTTTGAGTTTCGTAAAGGTTCACATATCCCAGGAAAAGGTTATTGGCTATGTATTCCACTTTATTTGTGGGATACCCTTGTGGAGTTTCACCCTAAATTAATTTTTAATGTATTAATTTCTAATGTATTAATTTTTTAATATATTATTTCTAATAATTTTAATGTGGAGTTTCATCCTAATTATATAATTAATTGTAAAACTTTGCCTTTGAATAAGTGATCTTGGACCTCTCTTTGTTGCCTTACGATTACGATATTACGGTCATGTCCCGCGAACGTGGAGATACCCTTAGCAAAGACCCTTCGGTTAAATCATCATAAAATAAATTATAGTCCCTCGGATGTTGCCTTCGAATATACAACTTTGTCCCTCGATGACCCTCCGATGTTGCCTACGGTTAAATGATGATAGTCCCTTCGAATGCTAAGGTATCCTCATAACTGTTGCCTTCAATGACCAATCGATGACCCTACGATGACCCTTTTACATCCAAAGGATAAAACTACTTATTTCTCAATAATAAGGACAGTTTTACCCTCATAAGGATAGGAAATGCCCGTAAAGACCTTGGGTCGGTATAACTCTTAATTGCTGGCTCACAACCTAAAACATTTTTTCACACCTCACACCTTTCAAAATACCTTCAGAAAATCACCACTTGGTATACATTCATACTAGAATCATTACCGAGTTATATTTTTCTAAACAATTTTCAAAACTAAACGAGATAATCACTTTGTATACATTCATACAAGAATCATTACAAAGTTAAATTCTCTTTTCAAAACAATTTTTCTAAACAATTCACAAACACTTTTTTTTAGACAAAAATAATATAAGTGATCGAGCAATTAAGAGCCCATGGATAACCATGGATACAAAGGGTGCTAACACCTTCCCTTTGTATAATGTACCTCCCGAACCCAAAATCTAAATTAAGGTTTTTCCTGTTCTTTTCCACCTTTCCTTATTGGATAAAAGAAAAGTCGGTGGCGACTCTTGCTAACCGCGACATTGCGATTAAAACCACAAAAAAGTCCAGTTCACCGTATGACAGAACTGGCGACTCTGCTGGGGATGTCGGAATATTTAAAAAGAGAGGTTACCTTAAAAACAAGATCACTTATTCAATTTGTCTGATTTATTTTTAAGGGGTTGCTTGGGTATGTTATGCTTGAGTGAAAGATCCTACACCCGGATCTAGTGTACCTTAGGTAAGTAGCAAGAGATCATCGCGACTGTCCGGCGTATACTGGAATGGTCAAAATGATGGCTACGGTTAATGTGGCACTTTGGATGTCCTGATGTTCCTCATGTTAGTTGAGGAAATATTTGGCATTCGCGTGGTGTCATAAAAGCATTAACCAGACCTTTAGAACCCTAATTGACTCATCCTGGCCATTAGAAAGTAGTGAGATAACTGGCTTCGGTTCCGACTGGAGTTGGTTGAGACTCGATACTACACTCTTTGAGATTGGACTTTAGGGAAACTTCGGTCAACCACTTGGTGTTGCACTGAAGTGGACTTAAGGAAAGGTCAATGATTTGAGATCCTTCTAGAACCCGGTTACTATTCTAAGACAGGTTGAACCAACCAAACTTCAGTGGGGAGGGTATTTACCTATGGAACTCACGCAAGCCTTAAAACCTAGGAATGATTGTTGTGTGACTTGCTTGTGCTTGTTATTTATCTAACAACATGACATCATAACAACATAACATCATAACATCATGGCATTGTACTAACCATTTCAAGGATTTAGGGATTTAACTCTGCTAAAAAAAAAACAGAAAAAACAAAAACAAAAGCAAAAACAAAAGAGAAAAGAAAAAAAAAGCTCTTTTTGTTAGTTTATGCAAAGTTAAATCCCGAAAGTCCTTGAAAACATTTCATACATTGCATTGCATCGCATAACAGGTATTCTAAAGGATCAGTGTTCTCACGATTTTCCTATCAAACAGATTCCAGCAGATTCAAACAAATTGAACAATGGCTCTCGAACAAACTGTCAAAGATCTCCAGGCCCAGAATGCTCAATTCCAGGAAATGATGCTGAGCTTATCTAAGGGGCAGGAAGAACTGAAAGCTCTTTTGATGGAGAAGAAGAAGGACCAGAAACCTGTGGGTTACATCAACCCGGGGAGAAGGCTTAAGGGACAGGTTACAGGAGTCAAGATTAGAATTCCGAAGGATTCAGAAGAAGAGACCGAGAATGATTCGGAAGATGAGAATCCTAATCTCGTCAATTCTGAGGACGACGATGAACATGAACAGTACTCTCCGAAGGATGATAAGTACAAGTTGCTGGAAGAACGTATGCTAGCTATGGAGGGGCAGAAAGTGCCCGGTCTGGATTTCGAAAACTTGGGTCTGGTCTCTGATGTGGTCATTCCCCGCAAATTCAAGGTTCCCATTTTCACTAAGTATGATGGTGCCTCTTGTCCTCAGATGCATCTAAGGGCTTATGTGAGAAAGATTCAGCCGCACACTACTGATAAGAAACTGTGGATCCATTTCTTCCAAGAGAGTCTGTCTGGCACACAGTTAGAGTGGTATTATCAGCTTGAGAGCTCTAACATCCGCACATGGACTGATTTAGCAACAGCTTTCTACAAGCACTACCAGTATAATTCTGAGTTAGCGCCTACTCGGCTACAGCTACAAAATATGACTATGGGCTCTAAAGAAAGTTTCAAAGAATATGCTCAAAAGTGGAGAGATTTGGCTGGCAGAGTCAAACCCCCTATGACTGATCGAGAGTTAGTGGACATGTTCATGGGTACACTGACTGGCCCATTCTACAGCCATCTACTGGGAAGTTCCTCGTCAGGTTTCACTGAACTTATCTTGACAGGTGAACGGGTTGAAAGCGGCATTCGAAGTGGAAAGATACAGGCAGCTACTTCTGCAAGCACCAAAAAGTCCTATCAGGGAAAGAGTGAATCAAATGCTGTGTACAGTGAGAGGAAGCATAACAAGAAGAATCGTGACCATACTGTTGGGGCAGTTACAATTGCCGCACCGCCATCTCAGAACTTCCAACACAGACAAGACAGGTCGAGAAGACAGTTTACCAAGATCAATATGACTTTAACCCAAGCACTGCAGAGTATGTTAAAGGCCAATTTGATTACCCTCAGAGGCCCTCCTGCAAATCCCAACACTACTTCTCCTCGTTATAATCCCAACGCCAGGTGTGCCTATCACTCCGATAGCCCCGGGCATGATACGAATGATTGCTGGTTGTTGAAGAACAAGATTCAGGATATGATCGACGCTGGAGAAATTGAATTTGATCCTCCGGCGACCCCCAATGTCATCACAGCACCTATGCCTAATCATGACCAGAATGTTAATGTTGTGGACGACAATTCTCACGTTACTGACGTTGCTGATTTAGCATCTCCTCTCCTGATCGTTAAGAAGAATTTATTGCAAGCTGGTTTATTTCCAGGTTGTGCTGAAGATTGCGATCTCTGTGTACTCCGACCCAATGATTGTTTGAAGTTGAAGAACGGCATTCAACGGCTGATGGATGATCGTACAATTCTATTTGAAAGGGTTCCTAAGGTGGACAACTCTATTGAAGAGGTATCTGTGATTGCTAGGTCCAAAGCTCCAGTGAAGATTACCGCTACTAGAGTGCCTGTGAAGATTACCGCTGAGCCCAAAGTGGCTCCCCTGATTATTACCGCACCTGGCCCCGTGCCATATTCCTCCAGCAAAGCTATTCCGTGGAACTATGGAGGCGACGTTTACATCCATGGCATAAAGCAAGTTGGTAGTTCTGCTAATCCTAATGATATTGTGGGGACTAGTAAAGTTACTCGAAGTGGAAGGATCTACTCCCCAGAAATCTCACCTCCCGCTCCCGAAATTCGAGGAAAAAGACCAGTCAATCCTCCTCAGTCAGAGACATCGGTCGAAGTTACTTCTGAAGATGTTGCCAAACAGGAAATGGAAGAGATGCTGAAAATCATCCGTAAGAGCGATTTTGATGTAGTGGAACAATTGGGGCATACTCCGTCTAAAATCTCAATGTTGTCCTTGTTATTATCCTCTGAATCCCATGCCAATGCATTGATGAAATTCTTGAAGACCGCTCATGTGCCTCAAGAAACATCCGTCGATCAATTCGAACATTATGTTGCTAATTTGACTGTTGACAATGGCCTAGGCTTTTCCGATGCTGACCTGACGCCAGCAGGAAAGAATCACAATAAAGCTCTGCATATCTCCATCGAGTGTGAGGGGATCACCCTGGCTCACGTGTTGATCGACAACGGCTCTTCCTTGAATGTACTCCCGAAAGCTGTACTCGATAAATTTGACTACAAAGGCATTGAACTGAAACCTAGTGATGTTGTGGTGCGTGCTTACGATGGTGCGAAGAGTGTTGTCTATGGTGAAGTGGTTCTCCCTATCAAGATAGGACCTCAAGTCTTCAACACTACCTTTCACGTGATGGACATTCGTCCCGCCTACTCCTGCTTGTTGGGGCGCCCTTGGATCCATGGGGCAGGTGCGGTAGCTTCGTCGCTTCATCAAAAGCTGAAGTATCCAATAGCAGGCATGGTTGTCACTGTATGTGGAGAAGAAGAGTATATTGTCAGTAGTGTGCAAGCCTTCAAATACGTCGAGATGGATGGTGAATTCTTTGAGACTCCTTCTCAGTCATTTGAAGTGGTTCCTCCACCCAGTCCTGTCCTTAAGCCAACTCCCCTTGTGCCCAAGGTTGTTCGTGCTCCCCCTGTCATGATCTCTCTGAAAGATGCTCAAGCCGCGATTGAAAATGGTGATCGTGCTGGTTGGGGTCAACTGATCAATGTACCGTACAAGTCTGATAAAGCTGGCCTGGGGTTTAACTCTGGAAAGATAGTCAAAAATCAGATTAATGCTATGGAAGATGCTGATAGTGATTGCGACTTGGATAGCTGGATTTTCCCAACAATTGGTGACGGACTCAACAATTGGAAGACTGAAGACATTATCCCGATTTCCTTTAGTCAGGAGTAATTGTTATTGTTTATTCTAGAATTGCAAATTTTAATTTTCTTTTACAATCAAACTTCTTAAAGCATTGTGTCTATGCCCGAGGCACAATGGCTAATTTGTTAGGGGTTTGTCATTTTCATAAGCATATTCATATTCAATAGATCAATGGACTTTTTGCATTCAAATATTGCGCTCTTTATCTTTCCTGTCATTTTTCAAACAAGCTATGTTTCTTGCACACACTCACGTAACAATTTGCCGATCCATATCCACTCTGGATCCTGTTGGTAATGACTCTGCTACTGTTCATTATGACTTTGAAAATCCGATCTACCAAGCCGAGGATGGAAGCGAGGAAGATTGTGAAGTCCCTGGAGAACTTGCCCGACTACTGCAAGAAGAAAAGACTATACAGCCGCATGAGGAATCAATTGAAATTGTAAATCTGGGTACTGAAATAAACAAGAAAGAAGTCAGAGGTTTCTTGGGGCACTCGAATTACATTGCCCGATTCATTCCACACTTGACTGCTACCTGCAAACCCATCTTCAAATTACTGAGACAAAATCAAGAGATGGTATGGAATGATGAATGCCAAGAAGCTTATGACAAAATCAGGAAATATCGCCAAGAACCTCCAGTTCCGATGCCACCAGTTGAAGGAAGACCTTTAATTACGTATTTGACCGTGTTAGAAAATTCAATGAGGTGTGTTGGGGCAACATGACGAGTCTGGTCGAAAAGAGCATGCCATATACTGCCTTAGCAAAAGGTACCGACTGTGAAACAAGATACTCACAGCCCGAGAAAGCTTGCTGTGCTTTGGCCTGGGCTGCTCGCCGACTAAGACAGTATATGTTGAATCATACCACCTTATTGACTTCTAAGATGGATTCTATCAAATACCTATTTGAGAAACCTGCTGTCTCCTGAAAGAGTTATCACTGACAATGGTACTAATTTGAACAACAAGATGATTACTGAACTCTGCACGCAGTTTAAAATAAAACACCATAACTCTTCTCCGTACCGGCCAAAGATGAACGGCGCCGTGGGGACTGCTAACAATATCAAGAAGGTCATGCAAGAAATGACAGTAACATACAAAGACTGGCATGAGATGTTACCCTTTACTCTTTACGGTTATCGCACTTCAGTGCGCACTACGACAGGGGCAACTCCGTTCTCTTTAGTCTATGGAATGGAAGCCATCTTACTAGTGGAAGTTCAGATTCCCTCTCTAAGAATCATGAAAGAGGCGGGTTTAGACGAGGACGAATGGATTCAGACTCGACTCGATCAGATAAATTTGATGGATGAGAAGAGACTTGCGGCTGTATGTCACGGGCAGATATATCAGAAGCGCATGACCAGGCATTCAACAAAAAGGTCAAGAGACAAGTGTATCAAATTGGCGACTTGGTAATCAAACGCATCATCCTACCACAAACTGACCCCAGAGGCAAATGGACTCCCACATACGAAGGGTCATTTGTAGTTAAGAAGGTATTCTCAGGTGGAGCCATGATACTCGCTACTATGGATGGTGAAGACTTCCCACATCCCGTGAACGCGGACATAGTTAAAAAATACTACGCATAAAAGAGACCCGCTAGATCGACGTATCTAGGCAAAAGTAAGGGCATCCCGGCGAACCAAAAGGGTTCGGGCAAAAATTAGGGATATATAAAAAAAAATGTATACCCGGCAAGTCGAAAACCTGAAAAGGCGGCTTGGGCAAAAAAGGGTATCCTGGTGGACTGAAAACCTGAAAAGGCGGTCCAGGCAAAAATTAGGGATTAAAGCGTATGACTATGTCCCGTTCTCAGTCAACTTTCATCCAAGTTCGAGGGACTGACCAAGCCAATCACTTCTATCCGACAGCAAGGGATGAGATGCTCGAAGACATAATGACAGTAGTAGGCTTAAAATCAATAGGACTTCTTCCACATAGCTTTCTCTTTGTTTTCGACAATTTCCTCTTACTAGGATTTCTGTCTCCTTGTACACAAATTGCCTGTTTATAGGCCTCCTTTCAAAATCAATACAACCCTCTTTCAAAAAAAAGATGCTTTTGTTTTTACTTTTCTGTTTTGGTTGCGTAAATGTCCATTGATTTAATTTGAATTAATATGTGCATTTGAATATGACTGATGTTTACCAAAAATACATGCATAGAATAGCAATAGCAAGTACTACCCGACTTCAGGATCAAGGAAAAGGTCTAATCATGCTTCCAATGAATCCGCTACCAATTCTCTTCCCCAGCAAGCCTGTTTTTTTTTTCCCCAGAAAATGGCAGTATCCCCAGGCACAGCCAGTTACTCCCCAACAGAGGTCGGCGTCACCAGACAGATTGATCATCTCATCCATCCCCAGCCAGGCTCTGTTGAATATTTCCACCATCAGACAGAAATCAAGCATCCCCAGCCGAGAAAGGGTCATCGACACAAATGTCTCAAATCAGTAGATGGGGATTTATTTTCCCCAGTAGAGTCCCCAAGCAGAACTTCTCATACGCATAACTCATTCATTACATCCTTTCACAGCATACGCATGCATACAACATTCACATTTATTTTAGCATAACACGAAACATCTCATGCATCATGACATAGCATGAAGCTAACTTTTTCTTTGCAGGTTAATTATCCTCCTGATATAGTCAAAGTAGAAGGTTCATTCAGACAGACACCTTTATCAATCACATTCAAGATTCAGATACATATTTCAAATACAGTTCATGGGAACATTCATTCCGACAACACTTCGATATCCTCCTAACGATGGCATCTCTAAGCCCATCCCAGACATTTATTGCAAGTACAACATATACAGGTTATCAGATACAGCCTAACGTACGGTTCATTCTGATTCAGCCCAACATATGACTTCTTCAGCAACTCCAATGCGGTCTAACGTACGACCCATTTGGACCTTCAAATCCTCAGATGCTGCCTAGCGTACGGTACATTCAGGGGTGTAGTCTAGCGTACGACTACTTTCTTTTTCAGATACAGCCTAACGGACGGCTCATTCTACAACTCGGATACGATCTAACGTACGATCCATTCTGAACTTCAACAACCCCAACGCGGTCTAACGTACGACCCGTTTGGATCTTACAACCCTCAGATGCTACCTAACGTACGGTACATTTCTGAAGTGTAGTCTGGCGTACGACTACCGCTTTCATCATCAGATGCGGCCTAACAGACGACTCATTCTGCGACGGTCTAACGTACGACCCGTTCGGATGTCCATCCCCTCAGATGCTACCTAACATACGGTACATTTCTGAAGTGTAGTCTAACGTACGACTACCCCTTTCATCATCAGATCCTACCTAACATACGGTACATTTCTGAAGTGTAGTCTAACGTACGACTACCCCTTTCGTCGTCAGATTCAGCCTAACGTACGGCTCATTCTGCAACTCAGATACGATCTAGCGTATGGTCCATTCTGATCCTTTATCCCCAACAGCGTATGACACACTCCGACTCCCCAGCGAAGTCGGCAGCCTAATGGATGACTCATTATACGGTCTAACGTACGACCCAGTGTGGCACCCATGTCTTCAAATTGGCCTAATATACGGCGCGATCTGAAGCTTTCGTCATCAAACCTCCCGGATGGTATCTTTAAGCCCATCTCCATCAAGACCAACTGTCGATTCTCAAGTGCAAATTTTTGGGGCATTCTAGTGTTCAATAATCTTCCACCTCCAGACCACGAATGGCATACACGCCATCCTAACTCTCTCGGTTCAAGAATATTGAACAGGGGCAGCTGTCATACCCCAAAAATTACCCATCATTTTTCCTAAAAAAAAAAAAGAAAAAAAAAGAAATTTTTTTAATTAATTAATTAATTAATTAATTAATTAATTAATTAAATAATTAAAATAAATAAATAAATAAAATATAACAAATTATTTTGGACTTGGGTCTCCCTCATTCCAAGCCCATTACCCACGAAATTAGTCTATAAATACTGAAGTTTCAGTAGGGGGAGTGACACTTGGAGGGATTTGGAGTTTACACTGGGAGATTCACTGGAGAAAGAAGGAAGAGAAGCAAAACACTCTGAGGTTTCCTTGGAACAAAACCTTGAGGAAAAAGAAAGAGAGAGAACAGAGAAGGACGGATAGAAACTTTGGCATAGGAACCCTGCCTACCCGGAGAATTCAGAGTAAAGAAACCCTGAAGGCAGCCCATCTGCACCGAAGCCATCGCCGTCCAATTCCCGCTGCCTAACTTATTCCGATACTACAAGTGGTCAATCCCTTCAACCTTGAATTGGCAAACAGGTTTGCGTATCTCTATTGTTTATACTTTCAATTGGCCATATCTACATATATAATGCATCATGATTAAATGTTGATATATAATTTGCTTTCGTATGGGAATTTAAATATGCCTGAATACCCTGAATGTTTGACCATGTTATTCCTGTGATAAAATGCCATAAAATTCAAAGTTCCTAACATGGGGCTGTTTTCAAATTCAAAATCCGTGGCCTTCGCTAGGTGAGGCAGAGGCGAACGAGACAGTACCTGATTCTTCTAGTCTGTTTTTTTTATGTTTTTATCATAGCCATGCATTATTCATCCTATCCTATTTATTGTTGTGATATTTCTCCGGTGTAATCTTCGATTGCACCCTGATTTGGTGTTCTGACATGTTTCTTTTTTTGAGTTTCGTAAAGGTTCACATATCCCAGGAAAAGGTTATTGGCTAGGTATTCCCCTTTATTTGTGGGATACCCTTGTGGAGTTTCACCCTAAATTAATTTTTAATGTATTAATTTCTAATGTATTAATTTTTTAATATATTATTTCTAATAATTTTAATGTGGAGTTTCATCCTAATTATATAATTAATTGTAAAACTTTGCCTTTGAATAAGTGATCTTGGACCTCTCTTTGTTGCCTTACGATTACGATATTACGGTCATGTCCCGCGAACGTGGAGATACCCTTAGCAAAGACCCTTCGGTTAAATCATCATAAAATAAATTATAGTCTCTCGGATGTTGCCTTCGAATATACAACTTTGTCCCTCGATGACCCTCCGATGTTGCCTACGGTTAAATGATGATAGTCCCTTCGAATGCTAAGGTATCCTCATAACTGTTGCCTTCAATGACCAATCGATGACCCTACGATGACCCTTTTACATCCAAAGGATAAAACTACTTATTTCTCAATAATAAGGACAGTTTTACCCTCATAAGGATAGGAAATGCCCGTAAAGACCTTGGGTCGGTATAACTCTTAATTGCTGGCTCACAACCTAAAACATTTTTTCACACCTCACACCTTTCAAAATACCTTCAAAAAATCACCACTTGGTATACATTCATACTAGAATCATTACCGAGTTATATTTTTCTAAACAATTTTCAAAACTAAACGAGATAATCACTTTGTATACATTCATACAAGAATCATTACAAAGTTAAATTCTCTTTTCAAAACAATTTTTCTAAACAATTCACAAACACTTTTTTTTAGACAAAAATAATATAAGTGATCGAGCAATTAAGAGCCCATGGATAACCATGGATACAAAGGGTGCTAACACCTTCCCTTTGTATAATGTACCTCCCGAACCCAAAATCTAAATTAAGGTTTTTCCTGTTCTTTTCCACCTTTCCTTATTGGATAAAAGAAAAGTCGGTGGCGACTCTTGCTAACCGCGACATTGCGATTAAAACCACAAAAAAGTCCAGTTCACCGTATGACAAAGATTATGAAGTTTCTTGCTTGGATGTGACTATCTTTATTTGATGTCTTGCTCTTCATATTGCTACTTGCTTATTGATATTGCTTGATTTAAAGTCCAAAGGAAAAGTGGGTTTCTATATGACATTCTTGACTATTGGATTGCATCCCATTGGTCAGATCTTTTCAACTCTTAACTTTTAAATTTTTGCTTAGGATTAGTCTCTTCATCTCCTCCCATTCTCTTAAATTTCAAAATCTCTCCCCCTTTTCAAAACCTTCTTTGCTTGTGATTTCTAAAGTTAGACTTTATTGCAAATTAGAAACTTTGGCCTTATGCCATTGGAATTTTTTAAAATATTTTCTTAAATCAAACTTGTAAATGAATCTAATCATATTGACTTAAAATTTCGAAAGACAAAAAGAACTAACACTCATTCAAGCTCTTTTAGGCTCTTTGTTCCTCTTTTAAATTTAAACTTTTATTAAAAGCAATCCACTCATTTTGAAATTGATACTATGAACTACGAGGTTTTGATCCCTCATTTTTACGTTGGTACGTAGGCACAAGTCCGAAGGTCTTGTCAAACACAAAAATATAACTAATGAATTCTCTTCTCATCCCCACACTCTATTTATTGCAAACATCTTTTATACCAAAAACACATACACACATAAAAAAAAGGCTCCCTATGACACTTTGGGTGCTAACACCTTCCCTCTGTGTAACCAACCCCCTTACCTGTAATCTCTGGCATTTTATTAGTTTTGATTTGAAAACCTCTTATATTTGGGTTTTGTTAGTACTTTTCCCTTTTCCTTTGGAAACAATAAAAGTGCGACGACGATTTTGGTTTTATTGACCTTAAACTTATCCATAGTTTGATGGTCATAAATTTACCGCTACAAAAATTAAGTGGCGATTCTGCTGGGGAGTAGTCCTCAGTGGGTTTAGCCTACTATTTTATGTGTATATAACTGTATATTTGTTGTTTGTATTTGTTTTCTGTGATATAATCTACTTGTTATGCTTGGTGATCTCTGAGTGGTGAGATAAGTTCTAACCCGAACTTTAGTGCAATTAAGATAGGAGGATGGTATAGTCATGTTCGACTTGTGTGGAGTAGTCCTTAACAAGTTGGCTTGAGACCCATCTACTCAGTGGAGACCCTTTTGGAGTTATGAATGTCACACAAGTCATTTATGGTTAGGCATTACTTTCTCTGATTTGGGGTCCGAGAAGCTGAGAACCGTATAATATTTAACCCAACTTGGCCTATTTAAGATGTAGTAAGGAGACTGTTCAGGTGTAGACTTGATAATAGTTGTTACACGATACTACACTCAGACTTGTTTCTCTTGAGAATATTATGGGTTGATGAGTCATCATCCTAACCTATAATATCTGATAGATGGAATTAAGACTCTGGAAACTTTATAGAACATGATCTACAGGTTTTTATCCTTAGTACACTCATTTGGGATGGTTCTTAACCTGACTCCATGCTCGTGACTCACAATAAACCCTTTGATTCTTGGTTGATCCAATCAAGTCTTGTCAATATCAATGGAACTTGGGTGTTTATAAGGTGAAAACCATAATCCACCAAAATTGATGATTGATCTTGACAATGACTTTATTCATCCCTTGACCTTTGTTTATTTTCCTTGTGTGTGATCCCTTGTTTGTGTTTGCTGCATTCATGCATTCATGCGCATCATGACATTCATCACACGAAAATTAACTTCAAGGAACTGAGGTTTTATTTACAAATGTTTTCAGACCATGGATTTTGGACGAAGGAACACTAAGAAGTACAGTTTCAGATATCCTGACTTGAAAGAGCTAAGGAAGCTATCATCCTTTGTATTAAATCCCTTTGACTTCAAACAACGTTATGGGAAGCTTTTGTCTGTGTTATCGGCTGATGTAGTTGAAGGACTCTTGAGTGTTTTGGTTCAGTTTTATGACCCTTTCTACCGTTGCTTCACTTTTCACAATTATCAGCTTATGCATACGTTGGAGGAGTATGCCCATCTCTTGGGAATATCTGTTTCTGACAAGGTGCCTTTTAGTGAATTGGAGGAGATTCCCAGATCTCATATTATAGATGAAGTTCTTCATCTGAAGAAGTTTGAGATTGAGGCTCATTGGGTGAAGAAAGGAGGAATGTTTGGGTTGACTTCTGAGTTTCTCATAGGGAAAGCTACTGCCTTTGCTCAAGCTGATAATGCGGATGCTTTTGAAGCCATCTTTGTGTTACTCATCTATGGTTTAGCTTTGTTCCCTAACGTTGATGATTTTGTTGATGTTAACACCATTAGAATCTTCTTGATTGGGAATCATGTGCCTACTTTGTTGGGTGATATGTATTTCTCTTTGCATTTTAAGAATTCTAAAGGTGGTGGGACTATTGTGCGTTGCGTTCCTCTTCTGTACAAGTGGTTTATTTCGCACTTGCCTCAGACACCTACTTTCGTGGAGAACAAACAATGTCTATGATGGTCTTAGAGATTTATGTCCCTCACTAATGATGATATAGTTTGGTATGACTCTGAATTGGGTAGCTTGGATAGTTGGACAAAGAGCAAATATAGTTTCCTTGGTCTGGCCATATATTTGTATTTAATATATTCATGAATGACTTACTTGTCAAAAGGAACCTGTAAGACCCCAATTTTGACCCTAAGATCCCACATGTTATCTCATCATATGGATTGGTATTGGGATCACGCCTTGGCATCCTCCTTACCCCTCATTCATTGGGTTTGCATTGAGAGAGATCACCAAGCATATTTGATTATATCATACTTCATTTTTCTTTGTTTACTAACCAAAATACCAAAAATATGCCATTTTATAGTTTAACTCTTGTGTAGGTAGTGGGTAAGCCCACCTATGCTCTATTAGGCTCATATCTAGGGTCCAAGACCCTCAATGCAAGGAGCTCAATCAATAAATGGTTAACTTTGGCTCTAAGTGTCATATATGAATCCCCATGATCTTCACATGTTATTTTGATCAAGAAATCATCAAGAGTTTGAAGCTTGTTTGCCTTGGAAACCTTAATTCATTTGGGTATCTTGTGTGACTTCTTCAACAAGTTTCTTCACCAATTGATCAAATATTTCAAGGGATACTTCACATTACATCATCTTATGCATATATGATCCTCCATGAGTCCCAAGAGTCAAGATAATATCAAGCTAGCAAGTTGGTTCATGGTGGTTGACCAGAGGAATTCAACTGGTCAAAACTGGGGTTCCCTAGACCCTATATCCTACAATTGTTATCATATGGAAATGATTCCAAGAGAAACGTTATTATAAATGACATTCCAAACAACTTTCATGTTTATGTCAAGATCTAGTTTTGCTTGGAAAGTCATTTTTTATGGTGAAAGATTATATGTCATTTTGTCTAAGCCCTAATTTGGAGGTCAACTTCCCAAGATCATAACATGCTCAATTTTTATGAGATGAAAGATATTCAAGTTGCATGATCAAATTCAAGATGTATAATTAAACTTTTATGTTTGGAGGAAGTGCAAATTCAAGTTTCAAATGCATGTTCCAAAAGGAAACATTATAGGTCATTTTGGGCCAATACCATTGAATAAGTGATTTTCCTCAACTTCTAAAATGCATAACTCCTTCATGCCAAATACAAATGAGGTCAAATTTGTGACCAAATTTAAGGGATTTTAAAGATCTAAGACTTTGATGAAGGAACATTTCTCATTTGAAGCCCATAGAAAAAGTTATTCAAGGTGGAAGAAGTGAACATATGGCTTGGTACTTAGAATTGTTTTTGATATGTTTGATTTTCCAAACTTCCACCTCAAAATTCATCATGATCCAAGCTTTAAATGAAAACGTGTTCAACATTAAGGTTGTTCCTCTTGATCTAACCTTTCCAAAAAGTCAAATATAATCTCATTTGGACAAAGTATGAGGCACTTGCGCATGGCTTAAAGTTGAAGGACCATTTGGAAGATTTCAAGTTCCACTTTTCATACACGAATGCATGGCTTCACAACATAATTTCAGCATGGCTTACACTCATTTTTGGACTTAAGTGCATCACTTGATGGGCCTATCACACGCCCATGCAAGCATGCAAGAGAGATTTTCAAATTTTGCCAAAAATGGAAGTGTGCAAATATCATTGATATTGGCCTATAAATAGAAGCTCTCTTGCTCAAAATTAAGGACCTGATGCGTCAACTTTGATTCAGCAACCCTAAACCCTCACCATTAAAGGATAAGCTTGAGGGTATTCTTTGAAAATCGAGTTTGAAACTCCCACTATTTTTGAGATTGAAACTCCAAGAGTCCATCCCTTTCCTTGATCCATTTCCATTCCATCAAGCATCTGAAGCAAGGACAAACATAATTGAGAGCAAGATCGTGCCAATCTGAAGCTCCATTGAAGGTGAATTTCCAGATTTTTCCACTCTTAGATTCTCTTATTTCTCCACTATTCTTGTTGATTTTTGGTTGTCTGAAGTCCTACCAATGTAGGCAACAAGATTGAGTTGCTTAGAGGTCAAATCGAAGCAACTCAGATCATGATCCTCAAAGTTCAACTCCCTATATCTTTCTATATACTTGGAGTTAGACAAAATTAAGGCCAGATTCGAACTCCTAAGCATTTTTTTTCTTTAAATCCATGTCTTGCTCTTTCATTTTGGTGATGGTTGAAGGTGGACCAGTCCGGTGAGGTCCACCGGAGAAGAAGACCGGAGCTCTGGCTCCGGCGATGCGTTAGCAAGTCTCTGAACCACATGATCCATTCAAATTGTTTTAATCTCACGCGTTGGTTGTAATTACTATGCTTGTTGCGCTGTTGACTCAAGACCACATGGAACGCGCGCTAGGGACCATCTGATCTGCCACCTCAATTAATGAGGGAGATCAGATGGTCCACGTATTTTTATAATTTCTGATTTTCATTTTAATTGCTTTATTTTCATTAATTCATATTAATTTTAATATTGATCCAAAAAATATGGGTTTTTCACCACAAAATTTCATATATTTTTCTCTTTAATTTTCTGAATTAAAATTATTTTTTGATTCAATATTAATATTTTTCATGATTTAATTGTTTTTGTGCATATTTTTAATTGTTTAAAAATACTTTTTGCATTTCCAAAAATAATGAAATTTTTTCTCCAAGGTCTTTTGACCTTGTTTGACCTATGATAAATCTCTTGGCCATTTATTTGGTGTTTTGAGGAGGTTTTAGGTTTTTGATCAAACATAATTTAATTTAATGCATTTTTAATTGATTTTTAATTGTTTGATTGTTTGATTGTGAATAAATTGTTTTGAGCTATTTTTATTGACTTGTGAAGTTTGACTATTGTGTTTGGGCCTTGGTCAAGGTTGATTTGACTTTGTTGGATTAAAATCATTGGATTTAGGGGATTGATGAAATGTACATTTCATCTCCCAAAATGAATGAATGATTTTAATTTGATAAAATCCTTCCCTTGTCCAATTTGTGTTTTGTCTCATTTCCCCTCCCTCTTCATCTTCAATCCCCTTCTATCCCATTCATTCCATTGACCTATGATATCTCTATATCCTAAGGCTAATTGGTTGATAAACCAATACAAGTATGGATGAGATTAGGTCCACCTTTCCTACCATTTTCTTTTAAGTGTGGTATGTTTTAGGAGTATGGTTCATTATACCATATCTCTAATATGCATTAACACTAAAATTTTTATTGCCTGGCCTCAGATAGTTGTGACTTCTATATAAGTCCAATTACAATTTCTTAACATAATGTTAAATTTTGACCCAAAAGCATCGCATTCCAGTAAGTGAGATTGTAAGTCTCCCCCCTTTCATGGTATTATATGGAAACTTGGCCTTTTTTCCTTCCTTTGGAAAATGTCTTGGTTCAAGGATCCATGCTTGTGAATAGAGGGTTAAGTGTTCTCCAAAGAATGACTGAAACAATTGAAAAGCAAAAACAATACTAACATCTAATCAACTAACATTTGACTAACTTTTAATTTCAAGTCATTTACCTTATGCACTTTAAATTCAAGTCATTTGATCTAAGACTTGGACTTAGAATTAGACAACACTCCCTATGCAAAAGGACTTGGCCAATGCCAACTTTTCTGAAGTCAAGTCATTGTGAATTGAACTTTCATCTGATGCAAGTATTGAGATCCCTTTTGAGTTCATCTGCTACATGGTCTTGATGAAAATGTTACTTTGAACCTGTGTCTAATACCCTATTCTGAGCCATTTAAGGAGTATGTCATCTGATACATGGGAAATCTTGAAGAAGACTATGAAGTTGCTAGCTTGGATGTGGCTATCTTTATTTGATACCTTGCTCTTCATCTTGATTGCTTATTGATATTGCTTGATTTTAAAGTCCAAAGGAAAAGTGGGTTTCTATATGACATTCTTATCTATTGGATTGTATCTCATTGGTCAGATCTTTTTCAACTCTTAACTTTTAAATTTATGCTTAGGATTAGTCTCTTCATCTCCTCCCACTTCTTAAATTTCAAATCTCTCCCCTCTTTCAAAACCTTCTCGGCTTGTGATTTCTAAACTTTGACTTTATTGTAAATTAGAAACTTTGGCCTTATGCCATTGCATTTTTAAACTCCTCTTTTCATAATCAAACTTATAAATGAACTTAACCATACTTGACTTAAATTTTCAAATAACAAAAAGAACTAACACCCATTCAAACTCTTTTGGGCCTTTGGTGCCTCTTCTAAACTTAATTTTTTGTTATAAAGCAACTCATTCACTTTGAAATTGTTACCACGAACTACGAGGTTTTGATCCCTCATTTTTATGTTGGTACGTAGGCACAAGTCCGAAGGTCTTGTCAAACACAAAAATATAATTAATGAATTCTTTTCTCATCTCCCCACTCTATTTACTGCAAACATTTTTTATACCAAAACACATACACACATAAAAAGGACTCCATAGGAGTACCTAGGACACTTTGGGTGCTAACATCTTCCTTCTGTGTAACCAACCCCCTTACCTCTAATCTCTGGCATTTTATTAGTTTTGATTTGAAAACTTCTTAACTTTGGGTTTTGTTCGTACTTTTCCCTTTTCCTTTGGAAACAATAAAAGTGCGATGGCGACTCTGGTTTTATTGATGTTAAGTTTATCCATAGCTTAATGGTCATGAATTCACCACTACAGAAATTAAGTGGCGACTCTGTCGGGGAGTAGTCCTCAGTGGGTTTAACATACTTTTTTATGTGTATATAGTTGTGTATTTGATGTTTGTATATTTGTTTCTGTGATATAATCTGCTTGTTGTGCTTGGTGATCTCTGAGTGGTGAGATAAGTTCTAACCCGAACTTGAGTGCAATTAAGATAGGAGGATGGTAGAGTCATGTTCGACTTGTGTGGAGTAGTCCTTAACAAGTTGACTTGAGACCCATCTGCTCAGTGGAGACCCTTTTGGAGTTATGAATGTCACACAAGTTATTTGTGGTTAGGCATTACTTTCTCTGATTTGGGGTCCGAGAAGCTGAGGACCGTAGAACATTTAACCCAACTTGGCCTATTTAGGACGTAGTGCATGTTGGAGAATTGCCATCCAAGGCGCAGCGGAATTTAAAATTTTCTCCATTTAGTGATCCTTACGAATGGGCATGATCAGTGATAGAATCGTTACCTCTTGTGGCGATTCAAACCTTTGGTGCAAATCTCTGATAATGATCAAAACCTTTGATACAGATCCACGGGGCGATCACGAACGTTGAACGATGACAACGTCTCTACTCAGTCCACACGATCAGATTCCTTCAATCGCAGTGCTAGCTGTTATGAATGAAGGCTTTGAGTGAGAGAGAGATACGAAATTCCAACTCTTGAGTTATGTTGTATTCCCATACAAAGCTTCTGCACAAGAGCTCTATTTATAGAACCACTTGTGTGGGCTTCAAGCCAAAAAGCCCACTTAAGTGCATTTTGGCCTATATCTCATAATATGCCAAAATCACTTAAGTATTTGGTACCTTACCATATTTCGTATTCTGCTTAAGTACATCGTACCTTACGATGTTCCTTATTTATTCTATCTCTCATCAATCCGTCCTTTGTGTGTGACCCTATAGGTTTTCGCGACGTTGACAATTATATTAAATCACGCATTTAACATAATAAACAGTGAGCGGTATCTAGCAACACATCACTGCTACCCAAGTCACGAAAATGTCATGTGATCTGACAAAACCTCCTCTGATAATAATTATGTGTATAATTACCCCTTTGCCCTTATGTCTATATTGAACACAAGGTATAGACCGTGTCACCCTTGTCCAGTTCAATATTGGGCCCATAGACATTTATCCTGTTACGCAGGATTGGCAAATTCCATCTAGGACACTCATGTCCCTCAGCATGCTTCGTGGAGTACTCATCAACTGTCTTTATGGTCATCCAGTTACGGATAACGTTGGATCAGTAATAAGGCACTCAACTCTACATCTAGGATCCATAGTGGTTTCAGGTCGAAGAGTGGTATACACTATTATCACCATGAGAATAACTTATGACACTTTGCATAACTTTCTATATAGTATTCTCATAGCGGGTCAATCCGGTATAAATATTACTCCTAATATTCATACCTATGTTTAAGACTTGATAACTCTTTATCCATGATCCATGAGATGCGATCATCAGTCTACAAACATAATAGTCTTAATGCTTTAATGTTATCCCACTTCACACTAAAGCTCGACTACGGATACTTTAAGAATAATGCCCTTATGTTTAATGTGTTCTCATGATTAAGTCACACTTAATACATTAAACGGACTCTCTATTCTAGGGACTTTATTAATCAACCATAATAAAGAAAATGCCTTTTATTATTAATAAATAATTTGATACAAGTACCAAAAGTATTGGCCTCTAGGGCTTACACCAACAGTGCAGAGACTGTTCAGGTGTAGACTTGATAATAGTTGTTACATGATACTACACTCAGACGAGTTTCTCTTGAGAATATTATGGGTTGATGGGTCAGTCATCCTAACCTGTAATATCCGATAGATGGAATTAAGACTCCTGGAACATTTTAGAACATGATCTACAAGTTTTTATCCTTAGTACACTCCTTTGGTATGGTTCTTAACCTGACTCCATGCTCGTGACTCACAACAAACCCTTGATTCTTGGTTGATCCAATCAAGTTTTGTCAATATCAATGGAACTTGGGTGTTGATAAGGTGAAAACCATAATCCACCAAAATGGATGATTGATCTTGAAAATGACTTGATTCATTCCTTGACCTTTTTTTGCCTTGTGTGTGATCCCTTATTTGTGATTGTTGCATTCATGCATTCATGTGCATCATGACATTCATCACACGAAAAATAACTTCAAGGAATTGAGGTTTTATTTGCAAATATTTTCAGACCATGGATTATGGACGAAGGAACACTAAGAAGTATATTTTCAGATGTCCGAATTTGAAAGAGTTAAGGAAGCTATCATCTTTTGTATTAGATCTCTTGGACTTCAAGCAACGTCATGTGAAACTTCTATATGTGTTGTCTGCTGATGTGGTTGAAGGACTCTTGAGTGTTTTGGTTCAGTTCTATGACCCTCTCTATCATTGCTTCACTTTTCCTGCTTATCAGCTTTTGCCTATGTTAGAGAAGTATGCCCATCTCTTGGGAATACCCATTTCTGACAAGGTGCATTTTAGTGGATTGAAGGAGATTCCCGGATCTCATATCATAGCCGAAGCTCTTCATCTGAAGAAGTCTGAAATTGAGGCTCATTGGGTGAAGAAAGTAGGAATGTTTGGGTTGACTTTCGAGTTCCTTATTGGGAAAGCTATTACCTTTGCTCAAGCCGGTAGTGTGGATGCTTTTGAAGCTATCTTTGTGTTGCTCATCTATGGTTTGGCTTTGTTCCCTAATATTGACGGTTTTGTTGATGTTAACGCCATTAGAATCTTCTTGACTGGGAATCATGTGCCTACTTTGTTGGGTGATATGTACTTCTCTTTTCACTTAAGAAATTCTAAAGGTGGTGGAACTATTGTGTGTTGTGTTCCTCTTCTGTACAAGTGGTTTATTTCGCACTTGCCTCAGACGCCTACTTTTGTGGAGAACAAACAATGTCTACGGTGGTCTCAAAGACTTATGTATCTCACTAATGATGATATAGTTTGGTATAACTCCACATTGGGTAGCTTGGACATTATTGACAATTGTGGTGAATTATCTAATGCGCCTCTCATTGGTACACAAGGAGGAATCAACTACAACCCTGCTTTGGCTCGTCGTCAACTTGGGTTCCCCTTGGGAGGCAAACCTAATAACACTCAGTTAGAAGGTCTTTTCTATCAAGAGGGTAAATATCCCTAACTTTTAAAGCAGAAGATTATGAATGCTTTGCATAATGTGCATAGGAAAGGAAGATCCGAGCTTGGTCCATGCAACTGTGTAGCTTTGGAAGCTTACACTCTTTGGGTGAAGAATAGAGTTTTGGAGTTGAAGATGTCGTATGCTTGTGAGAAACCTATGTCTATGGTTGTGGTTGAGCCATTAACTCTCCCTAACCAAGATGTAGAGGAGTTGGAAGACGCACTCTCCAAGATGAAACAAGAGAATGATATGTGAGAAGAGCGGTTCAATGCTTTGAGCAGAAAGCATGAGGAGTTGCAACTTGGGTCTAAAGACAAAGATGCACTTATTGAACTTCTTGAAGACCGAGTAGTGAAAATACAGAGAGAGCCAGAGGGTCCATCTTCCTCTAGTACGCCTCAGCCTTTCGGTGCTTGGAAGAAGATTGTTGATCAGCTTATCCTCGAGATGGCTCAGATGAAGACTTCTTTTGAGTCTGAGATCCGACGCATTCGAAGGAAGTACGCGCCTGCAGCCAGATCATCTGACACCATTGTTAGGGGATCCTTAGGATGATTAGTTTCCTTTTCACTTGTATTTGTATTTTTGGTTTATGAAATTGTACTAAGTGTAATCTTTCCAAATCATATGAATAAAAGAGATATTTTATGGTCAATCAAATTATTACAAATTGTTATTATTATATATTTGCAAATAAAATAGTATGTTCCTTGAAAATAAAAACAATCGAAGCATTGCATTTCATGCATCATTTGCATAAGCAGGTTTTCTTCCGCCAGATGTCTTATTGGTTATTCTTCTGTGCTTCAGCCAAGCTGACTCATCGATACAATACTCACGCCAATTATATGAGAATCATGGGACACTTGGAACAAGAGAACCGAGATTTGAAGGACGAGATTACCCACTTGACTGCCATGATGGAGTCTGTTTTAGCTGCTCAGAGTCAATCTTCTCCAACGCTTGCAACTCCTCCTCCTCAGAGGACAGTCATTTCAGAAGTTATTACTTCAATAGTGCCTGTCACTCAGTTTGCGCCTACTATGCCTGTCGGATTCCCGTAGGGGATGCCGCCGAACTTTGTGCCTGAAGGGTTTGCGCCTACTTTTGCTTCCATGCCGACATCTAGCCCGATCATGTCTGTTCCGCCTCTAGTTGTTCACACTCTGCCTCGCGTTGAGGACACCATCTACCATTCCGAGCCGTCTGAGGGTCCGAATGTTTATGAGAAGATGGACGAGATGAAAGACCAATTCCTTGAGTTGTGAAAGGAGTTGAAGACCTTGAGGGGTAGAGATTTGTTTGGTAAGAGTGCTGCTGAACTTTGTCTAGTGCCGAATGTCAAGATCCCGATGAAGTCCTAAGTCCCTGACTTTGAAAAGTATAAGGGGAATACCTATCCACTTAGCCATCTCATCATGTATGCCAGGAAAATGTCGACGCAAACTGATAATGATCAGTTATTGATTCACTACTTTCAAGACAGTCTGACTGGTGCCGCTCTGAGGTGGTACATCGGATTGGATAGTGCAAGTGTTCGCACGTTCAATGATTTGGGTGAGGCCTTTGTGAAACAGTACAAGTACAATGTAGATATGGCGCCAGATAGAGACCAGCTGAGGTCGATCTCTCAAAAGGATAAGGAGACGTTCAAAGAGTATGCCCAGAGGTGGAGAGAGCCTGCTGCTCAGATCAACCATCCGTTGGAAGAAAAAGAGATGACCAAGATCTTCCTCAAGACCCTGAGTTCATTTTATTACGAGTGAATGATTGCTAGTACCCCCAGTGGCTTTACCGAAATGGTAAATATGGGGATGAGATTAGAAGAAGGTGTCCGAGAGGGACATTTGTCTAAGGAAGAGGTATCGTCAAGCAAGAAGTATGGTAACAGTTTCTCCAAGAAGAAAGAAGGTGAAACCAATGCAGTGTCAGCAGGGAGGCAGAGGAGGCCTCATGTCAGAAGAAGTCCGCAACCACGTCAGCATCATCATCAAGTATCATCTGTTATTCCAGTATTTTCTAATAATTAATCTGTACCAGTTCAACAACAACGTCAACAACAACCACAACAAAGAACGAACAACTACAACAACACCAACAATAATTAACAACAACAACAGAATTTTGAGAGGAAAAAGGTCTCTTTCGACCCATTTCCTATGTCATATGCCGAGTTATATCCGTCTTTGGTTCTCAAGAACCTTATCCAACCAAGAAATCTGCCACAAATTCAAGAACCACTTCCATGGTGGTATAAACCAGAACTCCGGTATACCTTTCATCAAGGGGCTCCTGGCCATGATATTGAGAATTGATACCCGTTGAAATACGAGACCCAGAAGCTAGTGAAGAGTGGAATGGTGTCCTTTGAGGAATGCGCGCCTAATGTGAAAGCTAACCCGTTGCATGCTCATGGTAATTCCTCTGTTAATATGGTAGATGGTTTTCCAGGAAGTTTCCGAGTATTTGATGTGAGACGTATCCGAAGATCTCTGGTGGAAATGCACAAGACCCTGTGTACAATTAGTGATTGTGAACACGACCACGACAATTGTATAATTTGCAGTGTGAACCCCCGTGGGTGTTCGGTTGTCAAGAGAGATATCCAGAAGTTGATGGGTGAGAATGTAATCCAGATTCAACAGTCAAGGGATATAAATGATGTCAACGTGATAGTGCCAGTCTTTAAGACCCCTGAGCGGATGGTAATTCAGTTCGATAGCAGCAACAGTAATAGTGTCAACAGATCGGTATCGTCGTTAGTGATGCGGTTAGCGGGCCCAGTCTCGTATGCATCTAATAGAGTTATGCCATACTAGTATAATGAAACAATGTTGGAGAATGGTCAAGAGGTCCCATTTCCTACGACTAATTCTGTTGTGAACATTGCCGACATAGCAAAGGTGACCCGTAGCGGTCGTGTGTTTGCTCCTGTTTTCCCGAAGGATGTAGAGGAAGTTGGTAAGAAGGTTGAAGTGCCTGTAGCAAATCCGGTTAGTGCTCCAAAGTGTCAGTCTGGTGAATCCATCAGTTTGAAGCCTAATGATGATGATGAGGGGCTTCGTTTGATTAAGAAGAGTGAATTCAACGTGGTAGAGCAACTGCTCCAAACTCCTTCTAAGATTTCAGTGTTGTCTCTGCTCATGAACTCTGAAGCGCACAGAGAAGCATTGCAAAAAGTATTGGAGCAAGCATATGAAGAGCATGATGTAAAAGTGGATCAGTTTGATCACATTGTGGCTAACATTACTTCCCGCAACAATCTGAGCTTCTATGATGAAGAACTCTCCGAGGAGGGCATAAATCACAATATGGAACTACACATATCAATGAATTGCAAGGAGGATGCACTGTCCAATGTGTTGGTTGATACCGATTCCTCACTGAATGTACTCCCCAAATCAACTCTGTCAAGGTTATCATACCAAGGCGCTCCTATGAGATACAGTTGTGTGATCTTCAAAGCTTTTGATGGTTCTTGCAAGACGGTTATTAGTGAGGTGGAACTTCCAGTGAAGATAGGTCCGAGTGATTTCCAAATTACTTTCCAGGTAATGGATATCCACCCGACCTATAGTTTCTTATTAGGAAGGCCATGGATACATGAGGCAGGAGCTGTGACGTCCACTCTGCATCAGAAATTAAAATTCGTGAAGAATGGTAAGCTCGTCATTATGGGTGGAGAGAAAGCGCTGTTGGTAAGTCATCTGTCGTCTTTCTCATATGTGGAAGCTGAGGATGAGATTGGAACTCCTTTCCAAGCTCTATCTATTGCCAAAGAAAAGAAAGTTGGGGCACCTATGTCCTCTTTTAAAGATGCTTAGAAGATTTTTGAAGATGGTAGTTCTGATCAGTGAGGCCGGATGGTAGAGGTCGCCGAGAACAAGAATCATGCTAGTTTGGGATTTCAGCAAGGGGCGTCTGTGATCAAAGTTGAAGATGTGCAACCTAGTTTCTGTAGCGGAAGGTTCATCCATGGTAATGAACAACACTCAGCTGCAGTGATTGAGGATGACAAAAATGAAGACTGCACCAATTTTGTGACACATGGAAAAGCTTGCAACAATTGGATCGTTGTCGATGTTCCTGTTATTGTTCATCGCTCTAAGTAATTGTTTTATTATTTTTGAAAATCCTTCTCCTATGCCTAAGGGAGAAGTGAACATTGTCAGGCATCTTTCCATTTGATCATTAATAAAATGCAATTCTATTCATCCACATCTATGATGTTTTATTTTACTTTTTTGCTTTTTTGAAAATGGTAATCACAAAAAACATAAATAAGTAAATAATAATTGCCCATCTGCGTAATATTTGGTCACAATTCACTTCTCTAAAATCAAAATATCAAATCATTATGCAGGTTGGTTTCTAAACCCATTGAATACAATAATCCTACTCTTTCTCCAAACTTTGAATTCCCCGTGTTTGATGTTGAGGAAGAAAGTGATGAAGAAGTGTCTGATGAATTGTCTCGTCTATTTGAGCACGAGGAAAAAGCCATTCAGCTGTTCGAGGA
The DNA here is from genome assembly GCF_024323335.1 of Lathyrus oleraceus. Taxonomy (NCBI): domain Eukaryota; kingdom Viridiplantae; phylum Streptophyta; class Magnoliopsida; order Fabales; family Fabaceae; genus Lathyrus; species Lathyrus oleraceus. The sequence continues at coordinate 278,399,852 of NC_066581.1, forward strand.
GCAGATTGAGTTAGTCAACTTGGGTTCCGAGGATGATGTGAAGGAAGTCAAGATTGGGTTTCAGCTATGTCCAGAGGTTAAGAAAGGGTTGATTGATCTTCTTCGAGAGTATTCAGATGTGTTTGCTTGGTCCTATCAAGACATGCCTGGTTTGGATTCTGAGATTGTGGAGCATAGATTGCCATTGAAGCCATAATGCCTGCCAGTCAAGCAAAAGTTGAGAAGAACTCATCCTGATATGGTAGTGAAGATCAAAGAAGAAGTTCAAAAGCATATCGATGCCGGTTTCCTTATTACTGCTGAGTATCCGCAATGGGTGGCCAACATTGTGCATGTTCCGAAGAAAGATGGAAAAGTCCGTATGTGTGTCGATTATAGAGATTTGAACAAAGCTAGTCCGAAAGATTATTTTTCTCTGCCACACACTGACATGTTGGTAGACAATACAGCTAAATTCAAAGTCTTTTCGTTTATGGACGGATTTTTCGGATATAATCAGATCAAAATGGCATTCGAGGATATGGAGAAGACCACATTCATTACACCCTGGGGAACATTTTGTTATAGAGTGATGCCTTTCGGTCTAAAGAATGCTGGTGCAACTTACCAGAGAGCAATGACCACTCTTTTTCATGACATGATGCATAAAGAGATCGAAGTCTACGTTGATGATATGATTGCCAAATCCAGTGATGAAGAAGAGCATGTTGAGCATTTGTTGAAGCTATTCCAGCGTTTGAGGAAGTACAAACTCCGTTTGAATCCCAATAAGTGTACTTTTGGTGTTCGTTCTGGTAAGTTGTTGGGCTTTATTGTCAGCGAGAAGGGTATTGAAATTGATCCGGCCAAGGTCAAAACAATACAAGAGATGCCTGCGTCCAAAACTGAGAAGCAAGTCATAGGTTTTCTCAGTCGCTTGAACTATATCTCGAGATTTATATCGCATATGACTGCCACATGTGCGCCTATATTCAAGCTTCTTCGGAAAGATCAGTCTTGTGATTGGACTGAGGATTGCCAGAAAGCTTTTGACAGTATCAAAGAGTATCTACATGAGCCACCGATTCTGTCTCCACCTGTTGAAGGAAGGCCGTTGATCATGTATTTGATTGTGCTTGAAGAAAGTATGAATTGTGTTCTTGGTCAGCAAGAAGAAATTGGAAATAAAGAATATGCTATTTACTACCTGCGTAAGAAATTCACCGACTGTGAGACTCGATATTCTATGCTAGAAAAGACTTGTTGCGCATTGGCTTGGGCTGCTAAGCGTCTGCATCAGTATATGTTGAATCATACCACTTGGTTGATATCCAAAATGGATCCAATCAAGTATATTTTTGAGAAGTCTGCTTTAACTAGGAGGATTTCCCGTTGGCATATGTTGTTATCAGAGTATGACATTGAATACCGATCTCAGAAGGCAATTAAAGGTAGTGTCTTGACTGATCATTTGGCTCACCAACCAATTGAAAACTACCAGTCAGTGCAGTATGATTTTCCTGATGAAGAGATATTGTACTTGAAACTGAAGGATTGTGATGAACCATCGCTTGAAGAAGGGCCAAAACCTGGTTCCCGGTGGGGCATGGTATTTGATGGAGTTGTTAATCAATATGGTAATGGCATTGGGGCAGTGATTATTACTCCTCAAGGCACTCATTTTCCATTTACAGCTAGATTGACTTTCAAGTGTACAAACAATATGGATGAGTATGAAGCTTGCATTATGGGGCTTAAAGAAGCCATTGATCTCAGAATCAAGTATTTGGATGTCTATGGAGATTCAACTTTGGTTATGAATCAAATCAAAGGTGAATGGGAGACGAATCAACCCAGTTTGATACGATATAGAGATTATGCTATGGCTAAGAAGATGTTGAGGGCAGGTTACTATTGGCTGAAAATGGAATCTGATTGTTGCAAATTCGTGAAGAAATGCCACAAGTGTCAAATATATGCAGATAAGATTCATGTTCCTCCGACATTGTTGAATGTCATTTCCTCTCCATGGCCCTTCTCCATGTGGGGAATTGATATGATTGGCATGATTGAGCCTAAATCTTCAAACGAACATCGTTTCATTTTGGTGGCTATTGACTACTTCACAAAGTGGGTCATATGTGAATGTAACCAAGCAAGTTATTGTGAGGTTTATCAAGAATCAGATCATATGCCGCTATGGTGTGCCAAGTAAGATCATTACTGCTAATGGATCTAACTTGAACAATAATATGGTGGAAGCTCTTTGCAAAGACTTCAAGATTGAACACCATAATTCTTCTCCCTACAGACCTAAGATGAATGGGGCTGTTGAAGCTGTAAACAAGAACATTAAGAAAATCATTCAGAAGATGGATGTGATGTACAAAGATTGGCATGAGATGCTCCCATTTTCTTTGCATGGGTACCATACATCCATCCGCACTTCAATAGGGGTAACCCCTTTCTCACTTGTTTATGGCATGGAAGTTGTGCTCCCAGTAAAGGTTGAGATCCCATCACTACGTGTCTTGATGGAAGCCAAGTTGGCTGAGGCTGAATAGTCTCAGACCAGGTATGACCAGTTGAATTTGATCGAAGAAAAGAGGTTAACTGCCATGTGTCATGGTCAGTTATATCAGCAGAGAATGAAGAAAGATTTTAATAAGAAGGTTAGGCCTCGGGTATTCCGAGAAGGTGACCTTGTGCTCAAGAAAGTTTTATCTTTCAAACCAGATTCTAGGGGCAAATGGACTCCTAATTATGAAGGCCCATATGTTGTTAAGAGAGCCTTTTTAGGTGGGGCTTTTATTCTTACAACTATGGATGGTGAAGCGTTCACGCGTCCTGTGAATGCTGATGCAGTCAAGAAATGCTTCACCTTAAAAGAAAAGAACAACTCGCTAAGTTGAAAACCCGAAAGGGCGGCATAGGCAAAAAATGAGCGTCTCCGTGGATTGAAAACCCGAAAGGGCGATCCAAGCAAAAGTTAGAGGCATAAAACAGAAAGATTATCCCGATAAATTGAGTACCCCACCTTGGGGCAATTTATGCAAAAATTAGGGATTATGGCCAGTAACTACAAGTTATTGATCTCTAGTCTTGAAGACTTTCTTGAGCACAATGTTTGGTTCTAATTCATCTTCAGCCAAAGCCAAGAGCACAATGGATATTGAAGGCGGTAAAAGGATTAGTGATCATTGTATTCAATGTAGCCCTTTTCCATGTAAATTACCATTTTTCAAACTTTTGTAAAGATCTATGGAGTCTTGTCATTTACAGACTACCATCCTATTAAATAAAGTTGATTTTTTTTATCCAATTGTTTATACTCTTATTTATTCAGCTAAATAGAATTAAATTTTTATTATGAATATTTTGAAATTAAAATTTTAAAATAAAAAATCATGTTTTCTTAAATAATAAAAGCAATTACTTTTAAAAGGGCAGTCGATTTCATTTAAGGAATATCCACAATGGCCCGAGAACAGGTAAGCCCTAAAAATACGAATATGTTTTCTTCTATTTGAATAAATGAGGAAATAAATTAATTAAATAATAATTTTTTGGGTGATTGCCAATTTGAAGGTGAGGAAGACAATGTCATAAGTTAAGTACAAAGACCAGTTAAAGAGCTTGCATTTCCTGGATCTTCTCATGAGGTTGATAGGCTCCTAAAGAATCAAAAGCAATCTTATTTTGCAAATGCTCAACCTCTGCAAAGAGAGTAAAGAAACCATCAAATAAGGGATCATCTATCTTCAATTCTGGATGCTTTTAATAAGTTATAAAGTACTATGCATGTATGCTATAAAGAGTTATAGCTCATAGTGAGCAAAGGATGAAATGTCATTCTCTTGTAACTATAACTCGAGTTTCACTTTTCTACTATGAATAAATAAACCAAGAATAAGTTTTGTATCTCGCGAATAAATAAACCAAAAATAAGTTTTGTATCTCGCCTAACCTACTATGCTTTTCTTATGGAATATATACTACTCTATGCTACTACCCCTTTATGCTACTTACTATAGATGATTTAATCATACATAAATGATGGATTATATATTTAATTATATCTATTTTGTCATAATTAATTTGATAGTCGAAATAAAAATGTTGGCATGTGAGTGTTTTAAAAACTCCTTTAAAATTTTATATTTTTTTTCACTATGTTAAATAATTTGTTAATTTTTATAAACTCTCTAATTTTTAAATAGAATTTATGCTTAGAAGTTGCACGCGTAAATCTAATTCTATAGTAATAAATTAAAGATAAATGTACATGAATAACCAATTAATTTTACGCATAAAAATCAATTGATAAATAATTTTGACCAGTGTTCCATTTTTTCACGTTGTCTTTAAAACATAATCTTAATTAGATATCTATTGTTTCTTACAAGTACAAATCCCTCATATATAAAATTAGAAAGAAAAGAAGCATGTGAAAAAATTTCCATATCATACCAACACATCCTGATCAGTATTATAAAGATTATGTCACCTGCTCAGATGATGTCAATAAATTTAATTAAAGTACATTTGATCGTGTGATTATCGAAATAAATTTTTTGGCATGTCAGTATTTTAAAAATACCCGCAAATGTTTAATATATTTACATAATTTAAAGTAATTTGTTAATTTTATGAAACTCTCTAATTTTTAAAGATAATGTATGCTTAGAAGAAGCATGCGTAAATCTCATTCTATAGTAATATTTTAATGATAAATGTATACGAATAATCAACTATTTTATGCATAAAAATTAATTAATAAATAATTTTGAGATTTAAAAAGTCTTTTGCTCCCTGTAAGTTAGTGAGTTTTTGATTTTGGTCCCTATAATTTATTTATTTTTGTATGAGTCCCTATATCTCACTTTTGTGTTGGTTTTAGTCCCTAAATATAAAATCCGCAGGAAATCTGCGGATTTTGACTTTAGGGAATAAAACCAACACAAAAAGTGAGGTATAGGGACACAGACAAAAATAAATAAATTACAGGGGTCAAAACCAAAATTCGCTAACTTACAGGGACCAACAGACTATTTTAGCCTAATTTTGACTAGTGCTCCATTTTTTTACATTGTCTTTAAATCACTCTTAATTTGATATTAATTGTTTCTTACAAGTACAATACCTCATAAACAAAATTAAAAAGAAAAGAAGCATGTGAGAAAATTGTCGTATCATACCAACACATCCTGACAAGTGATGTAAAGATTATGTCATCTTCTTAGGGGATCAGTCCAATAAGTTCAATTAGAAACTTTTACGCTTACCATGGATCACTTTAATAGATGACATATACCTTAAGGATCCTCTACTTTCACTCACTCCTCTTAAAACACTTAAGACTGTGCCACTATTGTCAACCTTTCAAAACTTTCATATTGGTTATCTCTTTGGTTCTTATAGCAAATTGAACCTCCTCCAATGTAATAGAGTCTTCCTTACCATAAATAAATAAAGGGGACATTTAAAGGTTTAAAATATATGGAAAATAAGACCTTCAATAGTGCAAACTTATTTTCATCATTAAACTTCACCCCAATATTTTGCATAGTATATATATAAAAAAAAACTACAAGTGAAAAATATTAAAGTGTTGTTTTAGAAAACTTTCTACATAATAGATTATTTATTCAACTCTTCATTGTGTAAGTGTTAGTATTATAATTCTGGTAGAAAATAATTTTAGGTAAAAGATTATTAATCGTGAGTATAGATCAAGAACCATATTTCTACGATTGTATTTCTCTATTCATTTTAATTTCATATTCCAACAAAAATAATTACGATAACAATGGCCTATAGTGATTATTTTTTATGCGTTTGACAAAACTCTAGTGTTTTACCTTGTTTACTGTTGGAATAGAAATTGTGGGAACCAAGTTATCGGTATACTTTTTATGGACATCTTTTAACACTAATTTTTTTCGATGGTATAAGTTTTATCAGCATTTTTTATTGATAAAATTTGTCAAAAATATCATAATTGTCACTTTAATGTATTTTTAAAGTTTATAGTTACAATTAAATTTATGAAGAAAAAAATCTATTGAAACTTTAATCATTTTTAAATATTTATCACCAAGTATTAAAAATATGTCAAACAACAAAATAGTGAATAATGTCAAATTAAAATTATCATATTATGTTTATTAAAAAAATTTAAAGTAATACAAATCCTAAAAAATCATAATTTTATCCAATCTTATCTAATAGATTTTTAATTTACTCCATCAAAAATAAATTTTTTATCTTCATCTTGTCCATGTTTATTAGTATTCAAATTAGGATAATTCATTTGGTGAGGGGCATCAGGAGTATATAAAACTCGTTGGAAAAAAATGTAGATTTTAAAAAATCAATCGAGATTGAAAAGTTTTATAAATGAAAGTTGATCGACAGTTGAATTAGATAATAAAATTTAGAGTACCATATTGTGCCAATAACATAGGTGAGTATAAAAGAGAGATGTCGAATATGACACATATGAGTATATAACAAGTATGTTGGATATAACGAGTTTAAGACCTTGTATAGAAAATTAATAGATTGGATATAACAAGTATGTTTTATTTTTCAAAAAATTGATCACAAGAAGGATTTTTCCAAGAGGGGGAAAGAGAGATTATGTGCATATTGTATTTGTCTTGGATGAGGTGGTTGTGAAGGTGTTGATGCATTGGTGGTGACAAGTTTATATACTCAAAATAATTGAGTTATGGACTCATGATGATCTTATCACAAGTCCACAGAAAAAGCTTAATATTTTAAGATTATAGAGCTAAAAGCAGTGGAGTCGTTCGACTCAGTGACAATAAGGCTTGCAAAATTCATGTTATTGACATGGTTTGGCTAAAATGTTTGATAAGCTTGAATTCCTTCTACACCATGTGAGATATGTTCTCGAGTTCAAGTGAAATTTGCTGCACATAAGCATCATTGATGATCTAGGCTATTGTACTAGAGTTGAATATGGGATGTTGAAATTTTTGCATGGTGCATGGTGTAACACCTCAAGTTTTTCATACTGTAACTTTCATATATAAATTAATAACTATTATTTTTAAATGATTTTGTATGCTTGTGTGTGGCGATTTTTGTTATAACACTTTCGTTTGCATTTGATTAATGATAAGTGTGTCGATTTTATACTATAATTACTTCTACTATTAACTTAATCTAAATATGTATTTCATAAATGCTTCTTCCATGAATAAATTATCTTATGTAAATATTTATTATAATATTTTTTTTCCGTGTTTATCATAATTTGGTGGTTAATTAAAAATATTATTTTATTTACTCTTTTTTAATCACTCTCTAAAGTAATAATTATTTTAGAGTGTGTATTTTGAAGAATATTGTTTTATATATAATGAAAAATGAATAAAGCAATAAATGTATGCAGTAGTGATTTGATTTAGAGCTAAAAAAAAAATTAATCAATTTAAAAGTGTTTATTTGAGCATGGACCAAATTTAAACAATCAAAAGAAAATTAAGAAAAAATATTAACAAACCTTAAAAAGACAATAATACAACATTTGTGCTACAATGTCTTATGGAAGAGAATGCAGTGCGGCAACAAAAGAAAATGTGGAAAATCAATCTCAGATATCAAACCATTTTTAATATGTTTTTTCTGTTTCATCCCAAATTTCATTAAGATTTTTTTATTATCAGTGTAGTTTTATATATTTATTTAAATTTTATTTATTTTATTACCTCTTTAAACACGTTATTTACTTCTCGTTATGAACTTAACAATTTTCATTTATTATTCTTTGTCATAACCCCGAATTTAGTGAAACAAACACTAAATTGACTATTAATTTCAATAATGTTTTCCTTCAATTTAATTTGTGATTGAAGATTAATTTCATTAATTCATTTTTCGAAATTGATCTTTTAAAATTAATTCTTATATTTATTTTATTTTATATAACCATAAATTATCGAGTTGAACCAATTGTAAAACAACGAGTCAAACAAGCAGAAGATTCATGTTGGTGGATTTATAATAGTGTGCAAAAGCATCAAAAGAAGACGAGGAGTGAGAATAAGTTTGAATAATGAGTTTAAAATAAGTGAGATGAATGGCATAGCCATATTTCCCATAATACTTATGGGGCTCGTTTCGATAGTTGTAATCCTTGAGTGATAATTAAATTAATGTGCACATTTCGAAGGGTGGGATTAAAAGAAGAACTAGAAACCGTATTAAGGTCTTGACTGATTTAATTTATATTGAATGTGTTGTAATTGAAACTACAAACTATACCGTACACGATGTTTTCAACCCCACTTGCATTTTTGAATTCACCGTAATTTCATAAATTTCACTAAATGGAACAGGGTGTATCCAGAAGTACATCTTTGGTATATCTCCTAAGACAAGCTTTGGTTTTTAAAGTCCATATTGATCTAAAATTTGTATAAGTATGAGTCTCTCATCTCATTTTTCAATGAAATCACATCACACCAAAATGAGCATATATTGGCATGTCACATTTGTCTACTTCAACGGTGTGAATACCTCACTTGAATTTAGGGTCACAAAGTACACCTCTCTTGTAGATCTGAAATTCATAGTGGAGAATCACCAAGAATACTCGAACAATCGACAGATTGTCAAACTCGAGTATTGTAACACCTAATTCCCCGACTCAACATTTAGTAGAATAATTTAATTTTAACTAAACATTTAGAGTGTCACGCATGTTTCACCAAGCATAAAAACCAATAAAATATAATCGCGTGAATAATAGAGTTTTACATATAATATCTCAACAACAAATGAATAACAAGGTACTTCAACGACTCCAAAACGAATAAGGCATGTAACAGTGAAATATAAAATAGCATGTCCCCAGTGCAACATATCAGATCGACTCCACTAAACACCCGAGTGATAAATAACTAAAGAGACATCCACACCGTCCTCTAGCTCAAGCAACTATTCTTCTACCTGATTGCATGTACTCCGGGAGAGCACAGACACCACAACAAACAAATAGGGATGAGAATATGCTCAAATATATTAATGATGCAAGACATAGCAAGGGTAGAATATTCATCACTATCATCAATCACGCGCTTATTAACAACAATAAACAATAATAATGATTACTCAATCACACATGCAGGTATGTATGCAAATGTACCCATTATTCGACTCCACGTGCATACGGTACTGATTTAGACATCATAGATATGTTACTGAATTTTGTTCATACTCGCTTCTGGTCCCCTCTTCTGAACCAGAGCCCATCATAATCGTCACTGATCCCCACTACGGAATCAGTAAATTTTCACGGATTCCATTACTAAATCAGCTACTCGCTCTCGGTCCCCACTTTTGAACCAAATCTCACCACCGAACTGAATTCTATACACCATGATGCATGAACTCAACAATAGCATGCAAATATGATCATCACAACCGGCCCCACTTCTGATCATGATAGAAAAAAATTCTAAGTAGCATTTTTTTAATAGATTTTTTTTGTAAAACCTAAACCCCAAAGTTAATATAAACTTACTTTTAAGATAAACAATTTATTTTTATTTTATAGAATCTATCATGATAATTAGTATTTATGTGTAAGTTATTTTTATAGCAAAAAGTAATATAAAATTAAATTATTTTGATATATCTTATAATTTGTTTCCATAAACCATCTTGAAATTTTATGAAAATAAAATAAAAAAATTATGAAAAATATTAAAAACTATTTTCATAAGTTTTTATAAAACAATCACAAAATTTATATTTGTAGATAAATTCAAGTTCATCCAAACACCCAATAGCACTCGGAGGATACTCGGTTATCTTTATTAAGTATTAAGTATTGGTATATTTTCATTATGACAAATGCAAAATAAAATATAATACTTTAAAATATTGTAAATAACATTAGTTAGAGACTATACGAGAAAAATAAAGTTACTCTTGCTTTAAAGCCAAAAAAATGACGTTGACTTATTTATTAACATCCTTATATTGCATTTTTTTAAAATATTGTTAGATTTAATTATGCTTGATTTAAATTTTAATCTTTATTTTATTTCTTTTATGAAATTAATTTTTCTATTTTAAATTCAAATAATTTGGCCTCTTTTCAAAAAAATCACTGAATTTTTTTTAATGACATGTAATTTTTATTTTATCTTATAATTTTATAAAAGTGTCTATATGACCATTTTTCATGTTTTACAAATGATACGTTATTTAAAAATTAATAAGGTTACTAAATTTTAGTGCAAAAATACGAATGAAGATCAAATTTGTTTGAATTTAAAATAAGAGAGTTAATTTTATAAATCAAATAAAATAAAGAGATTAAAAGTGCAATTTATCTTTTAATTTATTATTACTATTAATTAAAATGAAATGATAAATTTAAATTATTTATAATCTATTAGATATCAAAATTAATTTATATTCAAAACAGTGCCTGTCTTTATGTTTCTCTAATTAAAATCAAAAACAAATATTACTTTAAAAATTACTAAAGATTCTTTTCAAAGTTACAACTAAAATAAGATTATTTTCAGGTTTTTAAAAAATTAATAGTGTCAATTTTAGACAAAAGAAAAAGAATAAAACGAGGCACGATAAAAAAATGGCTCAAGACAAATTATATATAGAAATGATCTTGCCAAAAAGAATGTCTAGGTTCATAAAATACAAACAAAATCCACCACCCATGTTCATTACCATATACGGTTCTTTTCATTTTAATTAGCCACCTCAATTTTGTTCATTTCTACACTAGTCAACATGCATGGCAAACTATGGCCAAATGCTGGTGCATGGTAATCTTATAGCTTTAATTCATTTGTTATAAATACTCACTCATTTCAGTGTACTCCATCATCTCTTCATCTATAGTAAGCAGAGTAACACATTAATCCAAATCAATATGGCTGCTACTCCAATCAAACCGTTAATGTTGTTGGCAATTGCTTTCCTAGCCTCAGTTTGTGTCTCTTCTAGATCCGATCAAGAGAACCCCTTTATCTTTAAGTCTAACCGATTTCAAACTCTTTATGAGAACGAAAACGGTCACATTCGTCTTCTCCAAAAATTTGACAAACGTTCCAAAATATTTGAAAATCTTCAAAATTACCGTCTTTTAGAATATAAGTCCAAACCTCACACCCTTTTTCTTCCACAATACACCGATGCCGACTTCATCCTTGTAGTCCTTAGTGGTAATGTATTACGTATCAATTTATAGATTTCAAATTAATCATCAATAGTTTTTTTTATAAATAATGATATTTCTTACTTTATAAATTTGATTTTTGTGAAGATAAATTAAGTTGAAAATAAAAATATGATCTTAATTGCAATATGCAGGGAAAGCCACTCTCACAGTGTTGAAATCTAACGATCGAAACTCCTTCAATCTTGAACGTGGTGATGCCATCAAACTCCCTGCTGGCACTATTGCTTATTTGGCTAACCGAGATGACAACGAGGATCTTAGAGTATTAGATCTCGCCATCCCAGTAAACAAACCCGGTCAATTGCAGGTAATAAAGTTGAAGCTTACCTTTTCTCATATTACACATTATTTGCATGCAACCACATGAAATATTTTAGAGGGATCTACAATAGTATCACAACAACAGTTGCGACTCCATTTTCCCACATTATATCGTAAAGTTTGTCCACTCTTACCATTGTTTATTTGTAATTTTTAACAGTCTTTCTTATTATCTGGAACTCAAAATCAACCATCATTATTATCTGGATTCAGCAAGAATATTCTAGAGGCTGCTTTCAATGTAAGCATGCAACACACACATCCTTTATTCGTTTTTCATGTACTAGTTTGGTTTACTTTATGTAAATATTCACTTTGTCCTTTTATATACTGTTCAAAATATAAAGACCAATTACGAGGAGATAGAAAAGGTTCTTTTAGAACAACAGGAACAAGAGCCACAACACAGAAGAAGTCTTAAGGATAGGAGACAAGAGATCAACGAAGAAAATGTAATAGTCAAAGTATCAAGGGAACAAATTGAGGAATTGAGCAAAAATGCAAAGTCCAGTTCCAAAAAAAGTGTATCATCAGAATCTGGACCATTCAACTTGAGAAGTCGCAATCCTATCTATTCTAACAAGTTTGGCAAATTCTTTGAGATCACCCCAGAGAAAAATCAACAACTTCAAGACTTGGACATATTTGTCAATTCTGTGGATATTAAGGAGGTATAACAAAATTATTTTATAACATATGCAAATAAACTAGACAATAAACTATATATTATTATTAAGTAAAAAGATACTTATAATCATTTTAACATAATTTAAGGGGATTTGAATTTTGTTTCTTTAAAATTATAAGAAGAAACTCATATCACTAAGTTTACATCTCATTGACAACAAATTTGTAAATTTAATATCATGTTCTATTTAGAGAATTGAGAGCTACAGCTAAAAAATATTCAAATTTAATTTTAGGGATCTTTATTGTTGCCAAACTACAATTCAAGAGCAATTGTGATAGTAACTGTTACCGAAGGAAAAGGAGATTTTGAACTTGTGGGTCAAAGAAATGAGAACCAGGGAAAAGAAAATGACAAGGAAGAGGAACAAGAAGAAGAGACAAGCAAACAAGTGCAACTGTATAGAGCTAAGTTGTCTCCAGGTGATGTTTTTGTGATTCCAGCAGGTCACCCCGTTGCCATAAATGCCTCCTCAGATCTCAATCTGATTGGATTTGGTATCAATGCCGAGAACAACGAGAGAAACTTCCTTGCAGGTATATTATATTCTTATTTAACCTCTTTATAAAAATTGTAATCGTGTTCTTACACTTGATCGCCGCTTTCATTTTATATAATATTTTTATTCATTAATAAAAAAAATTAATATAATATTTAAACTCAAAAACGGACATAGGAACACATATATTTTTTTCTAAAAAGTGATAAATTAGGAGGAATATATGAAACCAAAACCATAATTGAAATAAACTAGATGTAGAATATATTAATTTTTTTAATTTTTTATGTGTGTGGTAATATGTTTTCTTCTATTTGAATAAATGAGGAAATAAATTAATTAAGTAATAATTTTTTGGGTGATTGCAAATTTGAAGGTGAGGAAGACAATGTCATAAGTCAAGTAGAAAGACCAGTTAAAGAGCTTGCATTTCCTGGATCTTCTCATGAGGTTGATAGGCTCCTAAAGAATCAAAAACAATCTTATTTTGCAAATGCTCAGCCTCTGCAAAGAGAGTAAAGAAACCATCAAATAAGGGATCATCTATCTTCAATTCTGGATGCTTTTAATAAGTTATAAAATACTATGCATGTATGCTATAAAGAGTTATAGCTCATAGTGAGCAAAGGATGAAATGTCATTCTCTTGTAACTATAACTCGAGTTTCACTTTTCTACTATGAATAAATAAACCAAGAATAAGTTTTGTATCCCGCGGATAAATAAACCAAGAATAAGTTTTGTATCTCGCCTAACCTACTATGCTTTTCTTATGGAATATATACTACTCCTCTATGCTACTACCCCTCTATGCTACTTACTATAGATGATTTAATCATACATAAACGATGGATTATATATTTAATTATATCTGTTTTATCATAATTAATTTGATAGTCGAAATAAAAATGTTGGCATGTGAATGTTTTAAAAACTCCTTCAAAATTTTATATTTTTTTTCACTATGTTAAATAATTTGTTAATTTTTATAAACTCTCTAATTTTTAAATAGAATTTATGCTTAGAAGTTGCACGCGTAAATCTAATTCTATAGTAATAAATTAAAGATAAATGTACATGAATAACCAATTATTTTACGCATAAAAATCAATTGATAAATAATTTTGACCAGTGTTCCATTTTTTCACGTTGTCTTTAAAACATAATCTTAAATAGATATCTATTGTTTCTTACAAGTACAAATCCCTCATATATAAAATTAGAAAGAAAAGAAGCATGTGAGAAAATTTCCATATCATACCAACACATCCTGATCAGTATTATAAAGATTATGTCACCTGCTCAGATGATGTTAATAAATTTAATTAAAGTACATTTGATCGTGTGATTATCGAAATAAAAATGTTGGCATGTCAGTATTTTAAAAATACCCGCAAATGTTTAATATATTTACATAATTTAAAGCAATTTGTTAATTTTATGAAACTCTCTAATTTTTAAAGATAATGTATGCTTAGAAGAAGCATGCGTAAATCTCATTCTATAGTAATATTTTAATGATAAATGTATACGAATAATCAACTATTTTACGCATAAAATTAATTAATAAATAATTTTGAGATTTAAAAAGTCTTTTGCTCCCTGTAAGTTAGTGAGTTTTTGATTTTGGTCCCTATAATTTATTTATTTTTGTATGAGTCCCTATATCTCACTTTTGTGTTGGTTTTAGTCCCTAAATATAAAATCCGCAGGAAATCTGCGGATTTTGACTTTAGGGAATAAAACCAACACAAAAAGTGAGGTATAGGGACACAGACAAAAATAAATAAATTACAGGGGTCAAAACCAAAAATTCGCTAACTTACAGGGACCAACAGACTATTTTAGCCTAATTTTGACTAGTGCTCCATTTTTTTACATTGTCTTTAAATCACTCTTAATTTGATATTAATTGTTTCTTACAAGTACAATACCTCATAAACAAAATTAAAAAGAAAAGAAGCATGTGAGAAAATTGTCGTATCATACCAACACATCCTGACAAGTGATGTAAAGATTATGTCATCTTCTTAGGGGATCAGTCCAATAAGTTCAATTAGAAACTTTTACGCTTACCATGGATCACTTTAATAGATGACATATACCTTAAGGATCCTCTACTTTCACTCACTCCTCTTAAAACACTTAAGACTGTGCCACTATTGTCAACCTTTCAAAACTTTCATATTGGTTATCTCTTTGGTTCTTATAGCAAATTGAACCTCCTCCAATGTAATAGAGTCTTCCTTACCATAAATAAATAAAGGGGACATTTAAAGGTTTAAAATATATGGAAAATAAGACCTTCAATAGTGCAAACTTATTTTCATCATTAAACTTCACCCCAATATTTTGCATAGTATATATATAAAAAAAAAACTACAAGTGAAAAATATTAAAGTGTTGTTTTAGAAAACTTTCTACATAATAGATTATTTATTCAACTCTTCATTGTGTAAGTGTTAGTATTATAATTCTGGTAGAAAATAATTTTAGGTAAAAGATTATTAATCGTGAGTATAGATCAAGAACCATATTTCTACGATTGTATTTCTCTATTCATTTTAATTTCATATTCCAACAAAAATAATTACGATAACAATGGCCTATAGTGATTATTTTTTATGCGTTTGACAAAACTCTAGTGTTTTACCTTGTTTACTGTTGGAATAGAAATTGTGGGAACCAAGTTATCGGTATACTTTTTATGGACATCTTTTAACACTAATTTTTTTCGATGGTATAAGTTTTATCAGCATTTTTTATTGATAAAATTTGTCAAAAATATCATAATTGTCACTTTAATGTATTTTTAAAGTTTATAGTTACAATTAAATTTATGAAGAAAAAAATCTATTGAAACTTTAATCATTTTTAAATATTTATCACCAAGTATTAAAAATATGTCAAACAACAAAATAGTGAATAATGTCAAATTAAAATTATCATATTATGTTTATTAAAAAAATTTAAAGTAATACAAATCCTAAAAAATCATAATTTTATCCAATCTTATCTAATAGATTTTTAATTTACTCCATCAAAAATAATTTTTTATCTTCATCTTGTCCATGTTTATTAGTATTCAAATTAGGATAATTCATTTGGTGAGGGGCATCAGGAGTATATAAAACTCGTTGGAAAAAAATGTAGATTTTAAAAAATCAATCGAGATTGAAAAGTTTTATAAATGAAAGTTGATCGACAGTTGAATTAGATAATAAAATTTAGAGTACCATATTGTGCCAATAACATAGGTGAGTATAAAAGAGAGATGTCGAATATGACACATATGAGTATATAACAAGTATGTTGGATATAACGAGTTTAAGACCTTGTATAGAAAATTAATAGATTGGATATAACAAGTATGTTTTATTTTTCAAAAAAATTGATCACAAGAAGGATTTTTCCAAGAGGGGGAAAGAGAGATTATGTGCATATTGTATTTGTCTTGGATGAGGTGGTTGTGAAGGTGTTGATGCATTGGTGGTGACAAGTTTATATACTCAAAATAATTGAGTTATGGACTCATGATGATCTTATCACAAGTCCACAGAAAAAGCTTAATATTTTAAGATTATAGAGCTAAAAGCAGTGGAGTCGTTCGACTCAGTGACAATAAGGCTTGCAAAATTCATGTTATTGACATGGTTTGGCTAAAATGTTTGATAAGCTTGAATTCCTTCTACACCATGTGAGATATGTTCTCGAGTTCAAGTGAAATTTGCTGCACATAAGCATCATTGATGATCTAGGCTATTGTACTAGAGTTGAATATGGGATGTTGAAATTTTTGCATGGTGCATGGTGTAACACCTCAAGTTTTTCATACTGTAACTTTCATATATAAATTAATAACTATTATTTTTAAATGATTTTGTATGCTTGTGTGTGGCGATTTTTGTTATAACACTTTCGTTTGCATTTGATTAATGATAAGTGTGTCGATTTTATACTATAATTACTTCTACTATTAACTTAATCTAAATATGTATTTCATAAATGCTTCTTCCATGAATAAATTATCTTATGTAAATATTTATTATAATATTTTTTTTCCGTGTTTATCATAATTTGGTGGTTAATTAAAAATATTATTTTATTTACTCTTTTTTAATCACTCTCTAAAGTAATAATTATTTTAGAGTGTGTATTTTGAAGAATATTGTTTTATATATAATGAAAAATGAATAAAGCAATAAATGTATGCAGTAGTGATTTGATTTAGAGCTAAAAAAGAAATTAATCAATTTAAAAGTGTTTATTTGAGCATGGACCAAATTTAAACAATCAAAAGAAAATTAAGAAAAAAATATTAACAAACCTTAAAAAGACAATAATACAACATTTGTGCTACAATGTCTTATGGAAGAGAATGCAGTGCGGCAACAAAAGAAAATGTGGAAAATCAATCTCAGATATCAAACCATTTTTAATATGTTTTTTCTGTTTCATCCCAAATTTCATTAAGATTTTTTTATTATCAGTGTAGTTTTATATATTTATTTAAATTTTATTTATTTTATTACCTCTTTAAACACGTTATTTACTTCTCGTTATGAACTTAACAATTTTCATTTATTATTCTTTGTCATAACCCCGAATTTAGTGAAACAAACACTAAATTGACTATTAATTTCAATAATGTTTTCCTTCAATTTAATTTGTGATTGAAGATTAATTTCATTAACTCATTTTTCGAAATTGATCTTTTAAAATTAATTCTTATATTTATTTTATTTTATATAACCATAAATTATCGAGTTGAACCAATTGTAAAACAACGAGTCAAACAAGCAGAAGATTCATGTTGGTGGATTTATAATAGTGTGCAAAAGCATCAAAAGAAGACGAGGAGTGAGAATAAGTTTGAATAATGAG
Source organism: Lathyrus oleraceus (assembly GCF_024323335.1). Classification (NCBI taxonomy): domain Eukaryota; kingdom Viridiplantae; phylum Streptophyta; class Magnoliopsida; order Fabales; family Fabaceae; genus Lathyrus; species Lathyrus oleraceus. Next base: position 278,417,470 of record NC_066581.1, read on the forward strand.
TTTAAAATAAGTGAGATGAATGGCATAGCCATATTTCCCATAATACTTATGGGGCTCGTTTCGATAGTTGTAATCCTTGAGTGATAATTAAATTAATGTGCACATTTCGAAGGGTGGGATTAAAAGAAGAACTAGAAACCGTATTAAGGTCTTGACTGATTTAATTTATATTGAATGTGTTGTAATTGAAACTACAAACTATACCGTACATGATGTTTTCAACCCCACTTGCATTTTTGAATTCACCGTAATTTCATAAATTTCACTAAATGGAACAGGGTGTATCCAGAAGTACATCTTTGGTATATCTCCTAAGACAAGCTTTGGTTTTTAAAGTCCATATTGATCTAAAATTTGTATAAGTATGAGTCTCTCATCTCATTTTTCAACGAAATCACATCACACCAAAATGAGCATATATTGGCATGTCACATTTGTCTACTTCAACGGTGTGAATACCTCACTTGAATTTAGGGTCACAAAGTACACCTCTCTTGTAGATCTGAAATTCATAGTGGAGAATCACCAAGAATACTCGAACAATCGACAGATTGTCAAACTCGAGTATTGTAACACCTAATTCCCCGACTCAACATTTAGTAGAATAATTTAATTTTAACTAAACATTTAGAGTGTCACGCATGTTTCACCAAGCATAAAAACCAACAAAATATAATCGCGTGAATAATAGAGTTTTACATATAATATCTCAACAACAAATGAATAACAAGGTACTTCAACGACTCCAAAACGAATAAGGCATGTAACAGTGAAATATAAAATAGCATGTCCCCAGTGCAACATATCAGATCGACTCCACTAAACACCCGAGTGATAAATAACTAAAGAGACATCCACACCGTCCTCTAGCTCAAGCAACTATTCTTCTACCTGATTGCATGTACTCCGGGAGAGCACAGACACCACAACAAACAAATAGGGATGAGAATATGCTCAAATATATTAATGATGCAAGACATAGCAAGGGTAGAATATTCATCACAATCATCAATCACGCGCTTATTAACAACAATAAACAATAATAATGATTACTCAATCACACATGCAGGTATGTATGCAAATGTACCCATTATTCGACTCCACGTGCATACGGTACTGATTTAGACATCATAGATATGTTACTGAATTTTGTTCATACTCGCTTCTGGTCCCCTCTTCTGAACCAGAGCCCATCATAATCGTCACTGATCCCCACTACGGAATCAGTAAATTTTCACGGATTCCATTACTAAATCAGCTACTCGCTCTCGGTCCCCACTTTTGAACCAAATCTCACCACCGAACTGAATTCTATACACCATGATGCATGAACTCAACAATAGCATGCAAATATGATCATCACAACCGGCCCCACTTCTGATCATGTACACCGCCAATAAGGCCATCACCTCAACACAACGGGTATGATATGCAAATATATTCAACGATACATATTCATACAATTATACACATATTTCAAATATTATTTAACTCATCATAATATTTTATCACATTAATTTGCCACGCTCTTCGTCAACTCGTAACAAACCCTCAAATTCATAATCATATAAATATTAAATAATCATCTCATAAGACTTTCACAAGAAAAACACATCATTCATATTTTCATGTACATATTTAATCTCTAAACCATTATTATAAGGTAGTGTTACGCGTCATCTATCAAACTCTTTATACCACACCTCAAACTGAATCACGAAACTCAAGTTACGTTTGAAACAAGACACTTGGTACAAAATCCAGGGAGTTTCTATGGTCGTCCGTAGCAGTTGCTACGGTCATCCATAGCAACTGCTACAACCTATAGCACTCCCTAGCCATTCCCCCTGGGCACGCCTCTGATTCAAAAACCAGAGGGTTGCTATGGTGGCCCGTAGGAGCTGCTACTGCTTGTAACAATGCCCAGAAATCCCAAAGATTGTTTCCTGATTTTTTGTGATCGCTCTTGTTTTCCAATCCTGCATCAGACCTCAAACCTTATTTTTGACCTCTAACAGTCCCAAAACATACTAAACATCATTGTACATGAAAACATACAAAATTTACCATCTTTCAACATCCAAATTAACAATATTTCATCAATTGGCCATGATCATAATGCCAAAACTCCAACCACATGAACAACATCTCAATGAATTTATACACGCCAAGGCATGTGCAATTCAACATCAAAAAAAGCACACAAATCACAATTATCACAGCGTGTGGATTAAATTTTGCATAAATCTTCATCTAACACATCAAGCATTCAAAAATTATGAAACAAGTAAGAAAACCTATATGAGGGTGGGGATCCCTCTCAACCCTTTAATGCAATTGACACCTATATTCAAGTAATCCCCCTAACATGATTTTCCATCAAAGAATTCAAGCTTTGGTTATGACTTCTCCTTCCTAGAGCTATCCTTAGGGTTCCTTTCCACTTTCTCCATTTTTCCAACTCTTCACGTATCAGATCAAAAACTCTCCACTCCCTTCCCTTTTTCTATTTAAATGACCTAATACTAATTCGTTAAATTCACAACATTCCCTTAAATTTTCTTTATTCCGTCATTTCACTCTAATTTTCTCACTAATTCAATTTTTTACCCCAAAACTCCTAATTCCTTATTTTCTATTATTTAATTAAATAAAATCTAGTAAATCCCAATAAATTCTAAAATTACCAAATAAATCATATAGTTCACCAACACTTAAAATAAATAAATAAAAGAAATTAAAAATTCAATTATATTATTAATTAAAAAATTAGGGCGTTACAAGTAACGTTCACCATCGGTTGACAACGAAGGAAAAATTCAGTTCAATAAGTTTTAGCATAAGACAAATTAAGATTTAAAGGATATGTGGAGTACATTTCACTGTTACAAAACAAAAGGTCTGATTGAGCCGAATGCGAAGATTGTGAGATCGAGTGAAGATATTCTAAAGATGTTGAAATGTCTTACTTGATGATGAAATGTATTATTCGATTTACGTTAATCATTATCTATGTAATGTTTCATTTTTATGTATGTTATTATAATTGTTAATGTTAATTTATCTTTGTTTCTGCATCTGTTTCATTTCTGCATTTGTTCATGATTCAGTGGATTCCAAAAATACACTTCTTTAAGGTATACATAAATGCATTTCAGAATTATATTTTGTCATAGAATTGGGGTCTGACTCAATAACAAATAAATTGTGTGTGAATAAGATGCATCATAAAGTATATTTATGAATTCCAAATATAGTTTTGGTTTTTCACTAAGGTGAGAAGCAATGTTTAAGATGGGAAGAGAAATCCCCTCAATAAATAGATAAGGATTTTTCAATCACCACTTTTATATATTCAAATTTGCCAAAATACTTTATTTAAAACATCATTATGATTATCTCTATGTTTTAAGTGATTGATAGAAAAAAATTCTAAGTAGCATTTTTTTAATAGATTTTTTTTGTAAAACCTAAACCCCAAAGTTAATATAAACTTACTTTTAAGATAAACAATTTATTTTTATTTTATAGAATCTATCATGATAATTAGTATTTATGTGTAAGTTATTTTTATAGCAAAAAGTAATATAAAATTAAATTATTTTGATATATCTTATAATTTGTTTCCATAAACCATCTTGAAATTTTATGAAAATAAAATAAAAAAATTATGAAAAATATTAAAAACTATTTTCATAAGTTTTTATAAAACAATCACAAAATTTATATTTGTAGATAAATTCAAGTTCATCCAAACACCCAATAGCACTCGGAGGATACTCGGTTATCTTTATTAAGTATTAAGTATTGGTATATTTTCATTATGACAAATGCAAAATAAAATATAATACTTTAAAATATTGTAAATAACATTAGTTAGAGACTATACGAGAAAAATAAAGTTACTCTTGCTTTAAAGCCAAAAAAATGACGTTGACTTATTTATTAACATCCTTATATTGCATTTTTTTAAAATATTGTTAGATTTAATTATGCTTGATTTAAATTTTAATCTTTATTTTATTTCTTTTATGAAATTAATTTTTCTATTTTAAATTCAAATAATTTGGCCTCTTTTCAAAAAAATCACTGAATTTTTTTTAATGACATGTAATTTTTATTTTATCTTATAATTTTATAAAAGTGTCTATATGACCATTTTTCATGTTTTACAAATGATACGTTATTTAAAAATTAATAAGGTTACTAAATTTTAGTGCAAAAATACGAATGAAGATCAAATTTGTTTGAATTTAAAATAAGAGAGTTAATTTTATAAATCAAATAAAATAAAGAGATTAAAAGTGCAATTTATCTTTTAATTTATTATTACTATTAATTAAAAATGAAATGATAAATTTAAATTATTTATAATCTATTAGATATCAAAATTAATTTATATTCAAAACAGTGCCTGTCTTTATGTTTCTCTAATTAAAATCAAAAACAAATATTACTTTAAAAATTACTAAAGATTCTTTTCAAAGTTACAACTAAAATAAGATTATTTTCAGGTTTTTAAAAAATTAATAGTGTCAATTTTAGACAAAAGAAAAAGAATAAAACGAGGCACGATAAAAAAAATGGCTCAAGACAAATTATATATAGAAATGATCTTGCCAAAAAGAATGTCTAGGTTCATAAAATACAAACAAAATCCACCACCCATGTTCATTACCATATACGGTTCTTTTCATTTTAATTAGCCACCTCAATTTTGTTCATTTCTACACTAGTCAACATGCATGGCAAACTATGGCCAAATGCTGGTGCATGGTAATCTTATAGCTTTAATTCATTTGTTATAAATACTCACTCATTTCAGTGTACTCCATCATCTCTTCATCTATAGTAAGCAGAGTAACACATTAATCCAAATCAATATGGCTGCTACTCCAATCAAACCGTTAATGTTGTTGGCAATTGCTTTCCTAGCCTCAGTTTGTGTCTCTTCTAGATCCGATCAAGAGAACCCCTTTATCTTTAAGTCTAACCGATTTCAAACTCTTTATGAGAACGAAAACGGTCACATTCGTCTTCTCCAAAAATTTGACAAACGTTCCAAAATATTTGAAAATCTTCAAAATTACCGTCTTTTAGAATATAAGTCCAAACCTCACACCCTTTTTCTTCCACAATACACCGATGCCGACTTCATCCTTGTAGTCCTTAGTGGTAATGTATTACGTATCAATTTATAGATTTCAAATTAATCATCAATAGTTTTTTTTATAAATAATGATATTTCTTACTTTATAAATTTGATTTTTGTGAAGATAAATTAAGTTGAAAATAAAAATATGATCTTAATTGCAATATGCAGGGAAAGCCACTCTCACAGTGTTGAAATCTAACGATCGAAACTCCTTCAATCTTGAACGTGGTGATGCCATCAAACTCCCTGCTGGCACTATTGCTTATTTGGCTAACCGAGATGACAACGAGGATCTTAGAGTATTAGATCTCGCCATCCCAGTAAACAAACCCGGTCAATTGCAGGTAATAAAGTTGAAGCTTACCTTTTCTCATATTACACATTATTTGCATGCAACCACATGAAATAATTTTAGAGGGATCTACAATAGTATCACAACAACAGTTGCGACTCCATTTTCCCACATTATATCGTAAAGTTTGTCCACTCTTACCATTGTTTATTTGTAATTTTTAACAGTCTTTCTTATTATCTGGAACTCAAAATCAACCATCATTATTATCTGGATTCAGCAAGAATATTCTAGAGGCTGCTTTCAATGTAAGCATGCAACACACACATCCTTTATTCGTTTTTCATGTACTAGTTTGGTTTACTTTATGTAAATATTCACTTTGTCCTTTTATATACTGTTCAAAATATAAAGACCAATTACGAGGAGATAGAAAAGGTTCTTTTAGAACAACAGGAACAAGAGCCACAACACAGAAGAAGTCTTAAGGATAGGAGACAAGAGATCAACGAAGAAAATGTAATAGTCAAAGTATCAAGGGAACAAATTGAGGAATTGAGCAAAAATGCAAAGTCCAGTTCCAAAAAAAGTGTATCATCAGAATCTGGACCATTCAACTTGAGAAGTCGCAATCCTATCTATTCTAACAAGTTTGGCAAATTCTTTGAGATCACCCCAGAGAAAAATCAACAACTTCAAGACTTGGACATATTTGTCAATTCTGTGGATATTAAGGAGGTATAACAAAATTATTTTATAACATATGCAAATAAACTAGACAATAAACTATATATTATTATTAAGTAAAAAGATACTTATAATCATTTTAACATAATTTAAGGGGATTTGAATTTTGTTTCTTTAAAATTATAAGAAGAAACTCATATCACTAAGTTTACATCTCATTGACAACAAATTTGTAAATTTAATATCATGTTCTATTTAGAGAATTGAGAGCTACAGCTAAAAAAATATTCAAATTTAATTTTAGGGATCTTTATTGTTGCCAAACTACAATTCAAGAGCAATTGTGATAGTAACTGTTACCGAAGGAAAAGGAGATTTTGAACTTGTGGGTCAAAGAAATGAGAACCAGGGAAAAGAAAATGACAAGGAAGAGGAACAAGAAGAAGAGACAAGCAAACAAGTGCAACTGTATAGAGCTAAGTTGTCTCCAGGTGATGTTTTTGTGATTCCAGCAGGTCACCCCGTTGCCATAAATGCCTCCTCAGATCTCAATCTGATTGGATTTGGTATCAATGCCGAGAACAACGAGAGAAACTTCCTTGCAGGTATATTATATTCTTATTTAACCTCTTTATAAAAATTGTAATCGTGTTCTTACACTTGATCGCCGCTTTCATTTTATATAATATTTTTATTCATTAATAAAAAAAATTAATATAATATTTAAACTCAAAAACGGACATAGGAACACATATATTTTTTTTCTAAAAAGTGATAAATTAGGAGGAATATATGAAACCAAAACCATAATTGAAATAAACTAGATGTAGAATATATTAATTTTTTTAATTTTTTATGTGTGTGGTAATATGTTTTCTTCTATTTGAATAAATGAGGAAATAAATTAATTAAGTAATAATTTTTTGGGTGATTGCAAATTTGAAGGTGAGGAAGACAATGTCATAAGTCAAGTAGAAAGACCAGTTAAAGAGCTTGCATTTCCTGGATCTTCTCATGAGGTTGATAGGCTCCTAAAGAATCAAAAACAATCTTATTTTGCAAATGCTCAGCCTCTGCAAAGAGAGTAAAGAAACCATCAAATAAGGGATCATCTATCTTCAATTCTGGATGCTTTTAATAAGTTATAAAATACTATGCATGTATGCTATAAAGAGTTATAGCTCATAGTGAGCAAAGGATGAAATGTCATTCTCTTGTAACTATAACTCGAGTTTCACTTTTCTACTATGAATAAATAAACCAAGAATAAGTTTTGTATCCCGCGGATAAATAAACCAAGAATAAGTTTTGTATCTCGCCTAACCTACTATGCTTTTCTTATGGAATATATACTACTCCTCTATGCTACTACCCCTCTATGCTACTTACTATAGATGATTTAATCATACATAAACGATGGATTATATATTTAATTATATCTGTTTTATCATAATTAATTTGATAGTCGAAATAAAAATGTTGGCATGTGAATGTTTTAAAAACTCCTTCAAAATTTTATATTTTTTTTCACTATGTTAAATAATTTGTTAATTTTTATAAACTCTCTAATTTTTAAATAGAATTTATGCTTAGAAGTTGCACGCGTAAATCTAATTCTATAGTAATAAATTAAAGATAAATGTACATGAATAACCAATTATTTTACGCATAAAAATCAATTGATAAATAATTTTGACCAGTGTTCCATTTTTTCACGTTGTCTTTAAAACATAATCTTAAATAGATATCTATTGTTTCTTACAAGTACAAATCCCTCATATATAAAATTAGAAAGAAAAGAAGCATGTGAGAAAATTTCCATATCATACCAACACATCCTGATCAGTATTATAAAGATTATGTCACCTGCTCAGATGATGTTAATAAATTTAATTAAAGTACATTTGATCGTGTGATTATCGAAATAAAAATGTTGGCATGTCAGTATTTTAAAAATACCCGCAAATGTTTAATATATTTACATAATTTAAAGCAATTTGTTAATTTTATGAAACTCTCTAATTTTTAAAGATAATGTATGCTTAGAAGAAGCATGCGTAAATCTCATTCTATAGTAATATTTTAATGATAAATGTATACGAATAATCAACTATTTTACGCATAAAAATTAATTAATAAATAATTTTGAGATTTAAAAAGTCTTTTGCTCCCTGTAAGTTAGTGAGTTTTTGATTTTGGTCCCTATAATTTATTTATTTTTGTATGAGTCCCTATATCTCACTTTTGTGTTGGTTTTAGGGAATAAAACCAACACAAAAAGTGAGGTATAGGGACACAGACAAAAATAAATAAATTACAGGGGTCAAAACCAAAAATTCGCTAACTTACAGGGACCAACAGACTATTTTAGCCTAATTTTGACTAGTGCTCCATTTTTTTACATTGTCTTTAAATCACTCTTAATTTGATATCAATTGTTTCTTACAAGTACAATACCTCATAAACAAAATTAAAAAGAAAAGAAGCATGTGAGAAAATTGTCGTATCATACCAACACATCCTGACAAGTGATGTAAAGATTATGTCATCTTCTTAGGGGATCAGTCCAATAAGTTCAATTAGAAACTTTTACGCTTACCATGGATCACTTTAATAGATGACATATACCTTAAGGATCCTCTACTTTCACTCACTCCTCTTAAAACACTTAAGACTGTGCCACTATTGTCAACCTTTCAAAACTTTCATATTGGTTATCTCTTTGGTTCTTATAGCAAATTGAACCTCCTCCAATGTAATAGAGTCTTCCTTACCATAAATAAATAAAGGGGACATTTAAAGGTTTAAAATATATGGAAAATAAGACCTTCAATAGTGCAAACTTATTTTCATCATTAAACTTCACCCCAATATTTTGCATAGTATATATATAAAAAAAAACTACAAGTGAAAAATATTAAAGTGTTGTTTTAGAAAACTTTCTACATAATAGATTATTTATTCAACTCTTCATTGTGTAAGTGTTAGTATTATAATTCTGGTAGAAAATAATTTTAGGTAAAAGATTATTAATCGTGAGTATAGATCAAGAACCATATTTCTACGATTGTATTTCTCTATTCATTTTAATTTCATATTCCAACAAAAATAATTACGATAACAATGGCCTATAGTGATTATTTTTTATGCGTTTGACAAAACTCTAGTGTTTTACCTTGTTTACTGTTGGAATAGAAATTGTGGGAACCAAGTTATCGGTATACTTTTTATGGACATCTTTTAACACTAATTTTTTTCGATGGTATAAGTTTTATCAGCATTTTTTATTGATAAAATTTATCAAAAATATCATAATTGTCACTTTAATGTATTTTTAAAGTTTATAGTTACAATTAAATTTATGAAGAAAAAAATCTATTGAAACTTTAATCATTTTTAAATATTTATCACCAAGTATTAAAAATATGTCAAACAACAAAATAGTGAATAATGTCAAATTAAAATTATCATATTATGTTTATTAAAAAAATTTAAAGTAATACAAATCCTAAAAAATCATAATTTTATCCAATCTTATCTAATAGATTTTTAATTTACTCCATCAAAAATAATTTTTTTATCTTCATCTTGTCCATGTTTATTAGTATTCAAATTAGGATAATTCATTTGGTGAGGGGCATCAGGAGTATATAAAACTCGTTGGAAAAAAATGTAGATTTTAAAAAATCAATCGAGATTGAAAAGTTTTATAAATGAAAGTTGATCGACAGTTGAATTAGATAATAAAATTTAGAGTACCATATTGTGCCAATAACATAGGTGAGTATAAAAGAGAGATGTCGAATATGACACATATGAGTATATAACAAGTATGTTGGATATAACGAGTTTAAGACCTTGTATAGAAAATTAATAGATTGGATATAACAAGTATGTTTTATTTTTCAAAAAATTGATCACAAGAAGGATTTTTCCAAGAGGGGGAAAGAGAGATTATGTGCATATTGTATTTGTCTTGGATGAGGTGGTTGTGAAGGTGTTGATGCATTGGTGGTGACAAGTTTATATACTCAAAATAATTGAGTTATGGACTCATGATGATCTTATCACAAGTCCACAGAAAAAGCTTAATATTTTAAGATTATAGAGCTAAAAGCAGTGGAGTCGTTCGACTCAGTGACAATAAGGCTTGCAAAATTCATGTTATTGACATGGTTTGGCTAAAATGTTTGATAAGCTTGAATTCCTTCTACACCATGTGAGATATGTTCTCGAGTTCAAGTGAAATTTGCTGCACATAAGCATCATTGATGATCTAGGCTATTGTACTAGAGTTGAATATGGGATGTTGAAATTTTTGCATGGTGCATGGTGTAACACCTCAAGTTTCTCAAGTTTTTCATACTGTAACTTTCATATATAAATTAATAACTATTATTTTTAAATGATTTTGTATGCTTGTGTGTGGCGGTTTTTGTTATAACACTTTCGTTTGCATTTGATTAATGATAAGTGTGTCGATTATTATACTATAATTACTTCTACTATTAACTTAATCTAAATATGTATTTCATAAATGCTTCTTCCATGAATAAATTATCTTATGTAAATATTTATTATAATATTTTTTTTCCGTGTTTATCATAATTTGGTGGTTAATTAAAAATATTATTTTATTTACTCTTTTTTAATCACTCTCTAAAGTAATAATTATTTTAGAGTGTGTATTTTGAAGAATATTGTTTTATATATAATGAAAAATGAATAAAGCAAATAAATGTATGCAGTAGTGATTTGATTTAGAGCTAAAAAAGAAATTAATCAATTTAAAAGTGTTTATTTGAGCATGGACCAAATTTAAACAATCAAAAGAAAATTAAGAAAAAAATATTAACAAACCTTAAAAAGACAATAATACGACATTTGTGCTACAATGTCTTATGGAAGAGAATGCAGTGCGGCAACAAAAGAAAATGTGGAAAATCAATCTCAGATATCAAACCATTTTTAAAATGTTTTTTCTGTTTCATCCCAAATTTCATTAAGATTTTTTTATTATCAGTGTAGTTTTATATATTTATTTAAATTTTATTTATTTTATTACCTCTTTAAACACGTTATTTACTTCTCGTTATGAACTTAACAATTTTCATTTATTATTCTTTGTCATAACCCCGAATTTAGTGAAACAAACACTAAATTGACTATTAATTTCAATAATGTTTTCCTTCAATTTAATTTGTGATTGAAGATTAATTTCATTAATTCATTTTTCGAAATTGATCTTTTAAAATTAATTCTTATATTTATTTTATTTTATATAACCATAAATTATCGAGTTGAACCAATTGTAAAACAACGAGTCAAACAAGCAGAAGATTCATGTTGGTGGATTTATAATAGTGTGCAAAAGCATCAAAAGAAGACGAGGAGTGAGAATAAGTTTGAATAATGAGTTTAAAATAAGTGAGATGAATGGCATAGCCATATTTCCCATAATACTTATGGGGCTCGTTTCGATAGTTGTAATCCTTGAGTGATAATTAAATTAATGTGCACATTTCGAAGGGTGGGATTAAAAGAAGAACTAGAAACCGTATTAAGGTCTTGACTGATTTAATTTATATTGAATGTGTTGTAATTGAAACTACAAACTATACCGTACATGATGTTTTCAACCCCACTTGCATTTTTGAATTCACCGTAATTTCATAAATTTCACTAAATGGAACAGGGTGTATCCAGAAGTACATCTTTGGTATATCTCCTAAGACAAGCTTTGGTTTTTAAAGTCCATATTGATCTAAAATTTGTATAAGTATGAGTCTCTCATCTCATTTTTCAACGAAATCACATCACACCAAAATGAGCATATATTGGCATGTCACATTTGTCTACTTCAACGGTGTGAATACCTCACTTGAATTTAGGGTCACAAAGTACACCTCTCTTGTAGATCTGAAATTCATAGTGGAGAATCACCAAGAATACTCGAACAATCGACAGATTGTCAAACTCGAGTATTGTAACACCTAATTCCCCGACTCAACATTTAGTAGAATAATTTAATTTTAACTAAACATTTAGAGTGTCACGCATGTTTCACCAAGCATAAAAGCCAACAAAATATAATCGCGTGAATAATAGAGTTTTACATATAATATCTCAACAACAAATGAATAACAAGGTACTTCAACGACTCCAAAACGAATAAGGCATGTAACAGTGAAATATAAAATAGCATGTCCCCAGTGCAACATATCAGATCGACTCCACTAAACACCCGAGTGATAAATAACTAAAGAGACATCCACACCGTCCTCTAGCTCAAGCAACTATTCTTCTACCTGATTGCATGTACTCCGGGGGAGCACAGACACCACAACAAACAAATAGGGATGAGAATATGCTCAAATATATTAATGATGCAAGACATAGCAAGGGTAGAATATTCATCACAATCATCAATCACGCGCTTATTAACAACAATAAACAATAATAATGATTACTCAATCACACATGCAGGTATGTATGCAAATGTACCCATTATTCGACTCCACGTGCATACGGTACTGATTTAGACATCATAGATATGTTACTGAATTTTGTTCATACTCGCTTCTGGTCCCCTCTTCTGAACCAGAGCCCATCATAATCGTTATTGATCCCCACTACTGAATCCGTAATTTTTCACGGATTCCATTACTAAATCGGCTACTCGCTCTCGATCCCCACTTTTGAACCAAATCTCACCACCGTACTGAATTCTATACACCATGATGTATGAACTCAACAATAACATGCAAATATGGTCATCACAAACCGGCCCCACTTCTGATCGTGTACACCGCCAATAAGGCCATCACCTCAACACAACGGGTATGATATGCAAATATATTCAACGATACATATTCATACAATTATACAAATATTTCAAATATTATTTAACTCATCATAATATTTTATCACATTAATTTGTCACGCTCTTCGTCAACTCGTAACAAACCCACAAATTCATATTCATATAAATATTAAATAATCATCTCATAAGACATTCACAAGTAAAACACGACATTCATATTTTCATGTACATATTTAATCTCTAAACCATTATTATAAGGTAGTGTTACGCGTCATCTATCAAACTCTTTATACCACACCTCAAACTGAATCACGAAACTCAAGTTACGTTTGAAACAAGACACTTGGTACAAAATCCAGGGAGTTTCTATGGTCGTCCGTAGCAGTTGCTACGGTCATCCATAGCAACTGCTACAACCTATAGCACTCCCTAGCCATTCCCCCTGGGCACGCCTCTGATTCAAAAACCAGAGGGTTGCTATGGTGGCCCGTAGGAGCTGCTACTGCTTGTAACAATGCCCAGAAATCCCAAAGATTGTTTCCTGATTTTGTGTGATCGCTCTTGTTTTCCAATCCTGCATCAGACCTCAAACCTTATTTTTGACCTCTAACAGTCCCAAAACATACTAAACATCATTGTACATGAAAACATACAAAATTTACCATCTTTCAACATCCAAATTAACAATATTTCATCAATTGGCCATGATCATAATGCCAAAACTCCAACCACATGAACAACATCTCAATGAATTTATACACGCCAAGGCATGTGCAATTCAACATCAAAAAAAGCACACAAATCACAATTATCACAGCGTGTGGATTAAATTTTGCATAAATCTTCATCTAACACATCAAGCATTCAAAAATTATGAAACAAGTAAGAAAACCTATATGAGGGTGGGGATCCCTCTCAACCCTTTAATGCAATTGACACCTATATTCAAGTAATCCCCCTAACATGATTTTCCATCAAAGAATTCAAGCTTTGGTTATGACTTCTCCTTCCTAGAGCTATCCTTAGGGTTCCTTTCCACTTTCTCCATTTTTCCAACTCTTCACGTATCAGATCAAAAACTCTCCACTCCCTTCCCTTTTTCTATTTAAATGACCTAATACTAATTCGTTAAATTCACAACATTCCCTTAAATTTTCTTTATTCCGTCATTTCACTCTAATTTTCTCACTAATTCAATTTTTTACCCCAAAACTCCTAATTCCTTATTTTCTATTATTTAATTAAATAAAATCTAGTAAATCCCAATAAAATCTAAAATTACCAAATAAATCATATAGTTCACCAACACTTAAAATAAATAAATAAAAGAAATTAAAAATTCAATTATATTATTAATTAAAAAATTAGGGCGTTACAAGTAACGTTCACCATCGGTTGACAACGAAGGAAAAATTCATTTCAACAAGTTTTAGCATAAGACAAATTAAGATTTAAAGGATATGTGGAGTACATTTCACTGTTACAAAACAAAAGGTCTGATTGAGCCGAATGCGAAGATTGTGAGATCGAGTGAAGATATTCTAAAGATGTTGAAATGTCTTACTTGATAATGAAATGTATTATTCGATTTACGTTAATCATTATCTATGTAATGTTTCATTTTTATGTATGTTATTATAATTGTCAATGTTAATTTATCTTTGTTTCTGCATCTGTTTCATTTCTGCATTTGTTCATGATTCAGTGGATTCCAAAAATACACTTCTTTAAGGTATACATAAATGCATTTCAGAATTATATTTTGTCATAGAATTGGGGTCTGACTCAATAACAAATAAATTGTGTGTGAATAAGATGCATCATAAAGTATATTTATGAATTCCAAATATAGTTTTGGTTTTTCACTAAGGTGAGAAGCAATCTTTAAGATGGGAAGAGAAATCCCCTCAATAAATAAATAAGGATTTTTCAATCACCACTTTTATATATTCAAATTTGCCAAAATACTTTATTTAAAACATCATTATCATTATCTCTATGTTTTAAGTGATTGATAGAAAAAAATTCTAAGTAGCATTTTTTTAATAGATTTTTTTTGTAAAACCTAAACCCCAAAGTTAATATAAACTTACTTTTAAGATAAACAATTTATTTTTATTTTATAGAATCTATCATGATAATTAGTATTTATGTGTAAGTTATTTTTATAGCAAAAAGTAATATAAAATTAAATTATTTTGATATATCTTATAATTTGTTTCCATAAACCTATTAGATTTAATTATTAGATTTAATTCATATTTAAGTTTGTTAGATATTAGATTTAAATATTAGATTTGATTCATATTTAAGTTTGTTAGATATTAGATTTGATTCATATTTAAGTTTGTTAGAGGCTTATAAATAGGGTGTCAATCATTGTAAGTTTTAATCCTTTTTGTAGCCATCATTCTCTTAATAGAATATTCATCTTTTATTCTACCTTTGCACCAACAATTGGTATCTAGAGCTCCGGTTCGGATTCATTGGGAAACACGGGAAACACGAGTGAACGTGAGGTCTTGTGTGTTTGATTTTGATTCTTAGATTCGTGTTGAATCTTGAACAAAATCTGATCAGAATTTTAATTCTGTGGGTTGGGAAACACTGTGTGAGAAATCTGAGTGTATTGTGCAAGGTAGAAAGATGAACGGAAACGGCAACATGAACACCAAACTTCCAGTATTTGACGGTAAAAACTGGAATCGTTGGATGATCCAAATGCGTGTACTGTTCGGTGCTCAAGATGTTCTAGATCTTGTCACTGATGGTTATGTTCCGGTAGCAGCAGATGCGACGGATGAACAGAAAAACGCGCAGAAGGAAGTAAGGAAGAAGGATCAGAAAGCATTGTTCTTCATTCATCAATGTGTTGATGTAAATGTGTTTGAGAAGATTGCAGATTCAACGACAGCAAAGGCTGCGTGGGACACACTGGTTAGATGTTATGGTGGTGACGCATCAGTGAAGAAGGTAAAGCTTCAGTCCTTGAGAAAGCAATATGAGAATCTCAACATGAAGAATAATGAGAAAGTTTCTGAATACATCTCCAGAGTGATTCTGATCACTAATGAGATGAAAGCGTGTGGAGAAACTCTTTCTGAAGAAACAATCATGGAGAAGGTATTGAGATCCCTTACCTCTCAATTTGATTACATTGTGGTAGCAATAGAACATTCCAAAGATCTGAGCACCATGAGAATTGAAGAGCTGCAGAGCAGTCTAGAAGCGCAAGAGTTGCGTTTGACTGAGAGAACTTCTGAAAGGGAAGTAGAGCAGCAGGCTCTGAAAGCAACTTCTGATAGGAGGTATCAGAAGCAGTCAGAAGCCAGGAGAAGATCTGATGGTGGTCAGAAGTCAGAAAGCTCAACCTCTGATAGACAAAAAAATGCTCAGAAGGGAAAAGAGAAGTATGACAAGAAGAAAATCCAATGTTACTGCTGTAAGAAGTTTGGTCACTTTGCTAGAGACTGTTGGTCAAACAAGGAGAGAAAATCAGAAGAAGCAAATATAGCCAGAAGTTCTGATGACGAATCTGTGCTATTGATGGCCTCTGAATCTGATGATATGGATCTGATAGACTGGTGGTATATGGACACTGGTTGTTCAAATCATCTTACTGGAAACAAGAAATGGCTGGTTGACTTTGACTCTGAAAAGAGGACAAAGATCAGATGTGCTGATGACAAATATCTTAATGCAGAAGGTATGGGAAATGTCAGAGTGACTCTGAACAATGGGAAAACAGCATTGATTCAGAACGTGTGGTATGTACCTGGCATCAGAAGCAATCTGATGAGTGTGGGACAATTAATTGAGAAAGGTTTCTCAGTTACCATGAAGGACAATCTTCTGAAGTTGTATGACTGCAATCAGAAGTTGATTATGGAGTCAGAACAGGGAAGGAATAGAACATTCAAGGTGAATGTCAGAACTGCAGACTCAGAATGTCTTAGTGCAACAAGTGCTGAGAAGGAGAGTGAGCTGTGGCATAGAAGATTTGGTCATTTGAATTTCAGAAGCTTAAAACATCTGAATTCAAAGAAGTTGGTACATGGAATTCCTGCAATTAAGAAGCCTGAAAAGTCATGCAAAGTTTGCATGGAAGGAAAACAACCACGATTGCCATTTGCGTCAGAAACTACTCCAAGAGCAAAACATGCCTTGGGAGTTGTACATTCTGATGTGTGTGGTCCATTTCCAGTAGCATCGATTGGAGGGAATAAATACTTTGTGTTATTTGTTGATGAATTCACAAGAATGACATGGGTATCCCTTATTAAGTTTAAACACGAGGTGTTTGATGAATTCAAGAAGTTCAGAATGAAGGCTGAGAATCAGAGTGGTCAGAAGTTGAAGATTCTTAGAACTGACGGTGGAGGTGAGTATAACTCCAAAGAGTTCCAGAAGTTCTGTGAGGAGAATGGAATTGAGCATGAGGTTACTGCTCCTTATACCCCTCAACACAATGGTCTTGCTGAAAGAAGAAACCGCACTTTGCTTGATATGGTGAGAAGCATGCTAAAGGAGAAGAAGCTTCCTCAGAAGCTCTGGGGAGAAGCTGTTGCCACTGCAACGTATGTACTCAACCGATGTCCTACGAAGAAGTTGAAGGAAATAGTTCCAATACAGAAGTGGACTGGAGATAAGCAAAGTGTTAGTCATCTGAAGGTGTTTGGTTCTGTTTGCTATAAACATGTTCCAGAAGCCAGAAGACAGAAGCTGGATGATAGAAGCAAAGTGATGATTCTGATAGGGTACCACAGTACAGGTGCATACAAGCTCTATTGTCCAGAAACCAATAAATTGAATTCAGCAGAGATGTGATTGTGAAGGAATCAGAAGTTTGGAATTGGGAAAAGTCTCAATCTGATTCTGATGTTAGAACTTCTGAAGAAAGGTCAGAGTTCAGAATTTCTGAGGTTGGAGTAAACTCTGACGTTGATTCTGACTCTGATAGTGATCCAGAATCTGATGTTCCAGACTCTGATGTTCCAGACTCTGATGTTTCAGACTCTGATGATCCAGACTCTGATGACCCAGACTCTGATGGTAATCCAGATTCTAGTGGCAATTCAGACTCTGGAAATATGCCAGCCCCTGAAGATGGTCAAAGCTCTGGAGGAAGTCAACCATCTGAAGGTAGAAACTCTGAAGTTGAAGACTCTGAACAAGTTCAGAGACCACAAAGAGTCAGAAACATCCCCAGAAGATATGCAGAATTTGACATGCTGCAAGACACTGAAGTAGACTCTGAAGGAGAAGTTATTCAGTGTGCCATGTTAGTAGACTCTGAACCCATAAGTACAGAAGAGGCTCTTAAGCAGAAGCTCTGGCTGAAGGCCATGAAAGAAGAACTTGATGCTATAGAGAGAAACATGACTGGAAGTTTTGAACAAGAGATAGCCAAGTTCAAGAAAGTTCTGATGAATGAATTCGAAATGACTGATCTAGGCAAAATGACATACTTTCTAGGGATGGAGTTCAGATACTCTGAGAAAGGTATTATTTTGCATCAGCTCAAGTATGAATTAGAACTTCTGAAGAGATTTGATCTGAAGAATTGTAAGATTGCTGTTACTGCATGCCAAGCTGTGTGGATTCTGAATCTATTGCAGGATCTGAAGATTAAAGTAAACAAACCTCTGAAGCTGATGATTGACAACAAGTCTGCAAACAATCTTGCCAGAAACCCAGTGTTGCATGGGAGAAGCAAGCACATTGAGACCAAGTATCATTTTCTGAGACATCAAGTTCAGAGGGGAGTGTTAGAAGTTGTACACTGCAGCACTCAGAAGCAGTTGGCAGATGTTCTGACGAAAGCTATCAAGACTGATCAATTTCTCAGATTAAGGGATGGAATTGGTGTTACAAGTTTTGATGGAATATGAATTAAGGGATGGTATTAGATTTAATTATTAGATTTAATTCATATTTAAGTTTGTTAGATATTAGATTTAAATATTAGATTTGATTCATATTTAAGTTTGTTAGATATTAGATTTGATTCATATTTAAGTTTGTTAGAGGCTTATAAATAGGGTGTCAATCATTGTAAGTTTTAATCCTTTTTGTAGCCATCATTCTCTTAATAGAATATTCATCTTTTATTCTACCTTTGCACCAACAAAACCATCTTGAAATTTTATGAAAATAAAATAAAAAAATTATGAAAAATATTAAAAACTATTTTCATAAGTTTTTATAAAACAATCACAAAATTTATATTTGTAGATAAATTCAAGTTCATCCAAACACCCAATAGCACTCGGAGAATACTCGGTTATCTTTATTAAGTATTAAGTTTTGGTATATTTTCAATTTGACAAATGCAAAATAAAATATAATGCTTTAAAATATTGTTAATAACATTAGTTAGAGACTATACGAGAAAAATAAAGTTACTCTTGCTTTAAAGCCAAAAAAATGACGTTGACTTATTTATTAACATCCTTATATTGCATTTTTTTTAAATATTGTTAGATTTAATTATGCTTGATTTAAATTTTAATCTCTATTTTATTTCTTTTATAAAATTAATTTTTCTATTTTAAATTCAAATAATTTGGCCTCTTTTCAAAAAAATCACTGAATTTTTTTTAATGACATGTAATTTTTATTTTATCTTATAATTTTATAAAAGTGTTTATATGACCATTTTTCATGTTTTACAAATGATACGTTATTTAAAAATTAATAAGGTTACTAAATTTTAGTGCAAAAATACGAATGAAGATCAAATTTGTTTGAATTTAAAATAAGAGAGTTAATTTTATAAATCAAATAAAATAAAGAGATTAAAAGTGCAATTTAACTTTTAATTTATTATTACTATTAATTAAAAATGAAATGATAAATTTAAATTATTTATAATCTATTAGATATCAAAATTAATTTATATTCAAAACAGTGCCTGTCTTTATGTTTCTCTAATTAAAATCAAAAACAAATATTACTTTAAAAATTACTAAAGATTCTTTTCAAAGTTACAACTAAAATAAGATTATTTTCAGGTTTTTAAAAAATTAATAGTGTCAATTTTAGACAAAAGAAAAAGAATAAAACGAGGCACGATAAAAAAAATGGCTCAAGACAAATTATATATAGAAATGATCTTGCCAAAAAGAATGTCTAGGTTCATAAAATACAAACAAAATCCACCACCCATGTTCATTACCATATACGGTTCTTTTCATTTTAATTAGCCACCTCAATTTTGTTCATTTCTACACTAGTCAACATGCATGGCAAACTATGGCCAAATGCTGGTGCATGGTAATCTTATAGCTTTAATTCATTTGTTATAAATACTCACTCATTTCAGTGTACTCCATCATCTCTTCATCTATAGTAAGCAGAGTAACACATTAATCCAAATCAATATGGCTGCTACTCCAATCAAACCGTTAATGTTGTTGGCAATTGCTTTCCTAGCCTCAGTTTGTGTCTCTTCTAGATCCGATCAAGAGAACCCCTTTATCTTTAAGTCTAACCGATTTCAAACTCTTTATGAGAACGAAAACGGTCACATTCGTCTTCTCCAAAAATTTGACAAACGTTCCAAAATATTTGAAAATCTTCAAAATTACCGTCTTTTAGAATATAAGTCCAAACCTCACACCCTTTTTCTTCCACAATACACCGATGCCGACTTCATCCTTGTAGTCCTTAGTGGTAATGTATTACGTATCAATTTATAGATTTCAAATTAATCATCAATAGTTTTTTTTATAAATAATGATATTTCTTACTTTATAAATTTGATTTTTGTGAAGATAAATTAAGTTGAAAATAAAAATATGATCTTAATTGCAATATGCAGGGAAAGCCACTCTCACAGTGTTGAAATCTAACGATCGAAACTCCTTCAATCTTGAACGTGGTGATACCATCAAACTCCCTGCTGGCACTATTGCTTATTTGGCTAACCGAGATGACAACGAGGATCTTAGAGTATTAGATCTCGCCATCCCAGTAAACAAACCCGGTCAATTGCAGGTAATAAAGTTGAAGCTTACCTTTTCTCATATTACACATTATTTGCATGCAACCACATGAAATAATTTTAGAGGGATCTACAATAGTATCACAACAACAGTTGCGACTCCATTTTCCCACATTATATCGTAAAGTTTGTCCACTCTTACCATTGTTTATTTGTAATTTTTAATAGTCTTTCTTATTATCTGGAACTCAAAATCAACCATCATTATTATCTGGATTCAGCAAGAATATTCTAGAGGCTGCTTTCAATGTAAGCATGCAACACACACATCCTTTATTCGTTTTTCATGTACTAGTTTGGTTTACTTTATGTAAATATTCACTTTGTCCTTTTATATACTGTTCAAAATATAAAGACCAATTACGAGGAGATAGAAAAGGTTCTTTTAGAACAACAGGAACAAGAGCCACAACACAGAAGAAGTCTTAAGGATAGGAGACAAGAGATCAACGAAGAAAATGTAATAGTCAAAGTATCAAGGGAACAAATTGAGGAATTGAGCAAAAATGCAAAGTCCAGTTCCAAAAAAAGTGTATCATCAGAATCTGGACCATTCAACTTGAGAAGTCGCAATCCTATCTATTCTAACAAGTTTGGCAAATTCTTTGAGATCACCCCAGAGAAAAATCAACAACTTCAAGACTTGGACATATTTGTCAATTCTGTGGATATTAAGGAGGTATAACAAAATTATTTTATAACATATGCAAATAAACTAGACAATAAATTATATATTATTATTAAGTAAAAAGATACTTATAATCATTTTAACATAATTTAAGGGGATTTGAATTTTGTTTCTTTAAAATTATAAGAAGAAACTCATATCACTAAGTTTACATCTCATTGACAACAAATTTGTAAATTTAATATCATGTTCTATTTAGAGAATTGAGAGCTACAGCTAAAAAAATATTCAAATTTAATTTTAGGGATCTTTATTGTTGCCAAACTACAATTCAAGAGCAATTGTGATAGTAACTGTTACTGAAGGAAAAGGAGATTTTGAACTTGTGGGTCAAAGAAATGAGAACCATGGAAAAGAAAATGACAAGGAAGAGGAACAAGAAGAAGAGACAAGCAAACAAGTGCAACTGTATAGAGCTAAGTTGTCTCCAGGTGTAATATCCCATATTCTCTTAAATGCTCAATTAGTTGTCAGTTGAGATCAATTGAGTACCTGTGTACTATATCTTTTGTTAGTTGTAACAATTAGAGCTCCTTTGTGCTCTAAATGTTGTCAATTGGGACCAATAGAGTAACCAGTGAACTCTGAAGAGATTAATTATTAATAAAGAGACAGACCAATATTAATAAGTACAAGAGAGGGCATTTTTGGTAACGTTAATAATTGGTCAATTGGTACTGGAAGATAAAATATCAATTGAGATATTTTTATTACTACTTGATATTATTTATATATATTATATGGTACGTGTGGTGGAAAAGGAAAAAAGAAGAAGTGGATAAGAAGAGAGGTGGTAGGTAAGAGGAAAGTAGAGATATCAGAAAGAAAGAAAGAAAGGGAAGAGAAGAGAAAGGGAAAGAAAGAGGAAAAGAGGAAAAGAAGGAAGAGAAAGAGAAGAAGAGGAAGGAAGAAAGAAGATGGAAAATCATCTTCATCAACTCATCTTCATCATCACCAACTTCATCTTCTTCTACTAGGTGAGTTCTTAGTTTAGTTATAGCTTTGGGGATAAATTTCATGAAATTGGGAGTTAGGAATTTATGATATATACTATGTTTGTTAAATTGATGATTAATATATGAACTTCGTGTTGGTTGTTGTTGAAAAATCATGTTAAGTGAAAATAGTAGGTAAATATGGTATATGGAAAGGAAAATAAAAGAGGAGTTATTTAAGGAAGGAAGTTACTGAGAGAATTAATGGAAATTAGAATTTTTCCCTTTAACACTATGAGTTAACCGGTTAACACTGAAACAGAATTTAATTTCCGGTTTGTACACAATATGTCACCAAGGGGATTCGAACCCAGGACCACACTGAAACAGAATTTAATTTCCTGTTTGTACACAATATGTCACCAAGGGGATTCGAACCCAGGACCTCCTCTGAAACTGTACATGCCTTACCACTAGGCTAGAGAGGTTGTTGTTGAACACTTATGCAATGAATAAATATTAATCTAAATCTTGATTAAGATAGATTAATGAATTAATTGAGCGTTATAACTCCGTTTTGGATGCGGACGGATGCATTAGTAAGATAATGAAAAAGGCTATTATTATGATATCATATTATAGTATACCATGTGTCTTACAAATTAAGTGAATTATATTCATGATGGGTGTTAAACATGGTTGATTATGAAATAACATGACTAAAGATAACATAAATGACTATTATTATTGTTCCATGTTATAAAATAGTATGTGATTTATAACTGCCATGAATTTTATCATGATGAAAATTAAATATTGTTGTTATGTGGAAGGTGAAATAACATGATTAAAAACCTTACAAAGATGAGTGAGGAAACCTAGAAGAATAATTTGAATAATAACTTAGAAATATGATCTAGGTTATGGAACATATGTGATATATGTATGAGAATACGGTATTCATTCGTACGACGCTTATGTGAGGTCGTGGACGAATTGTTGCCATGATTGAGAATGAGACGCATTGTATGGAACATGCCATGTTATTATTTGTGTATCATGGTGAATGAAGTCACCTATGATTATGGAACATGCCATGTTATTATTTGTGTATTATGGTGAATGAAGTCACCTATGATTGATGAATTTGTTATGGTTCATGGAACCAATGATTATGGAACCGATCATGTATTCAGAATGTTGGTTTTTCTGTGGTGGTACACATCTCTATTGGTATGCTTAGATGAGTAAGCATTGGGATGTGGGACCAATGATTCGAGCCTCAATTGGGTTTGAGCCCCAACCATGGCGGACATGGGGGAAAGGTGGACACCTATGTGGGTTAGAGTCCCATACGGTGAAAGATACCCTAGGTGGGTTAGAGTCCCGTACGGGTGATGGTTCTTAAAAGTGGGTTTAAGTCCCATAGGGGAACCGGATATCCACCGCGAAAGTCGAATCATACGGACATGCGTGAACCAAGCCTTGGCCTAGACGTAGGTCCGGTTGGGGATCGATGTTGCGTGAATCTGAATAATGATCGTGGTTGAGTTATGAGAACTCAGATGCATGTTGCCATACAATTGCGAGATAGTTTCCCCATCGCTCAAGTCTTCGTTCCCTTGTTGACTTGAGTTGGATATGAGTTGAATGTCGATTAGAATACCCTGTAGAGCCGAGTGGACCCATAGGATAGGAGAACTCGCTGAGATTATTATCTCATCCCATTATTGTTGTTATTTTTCAGGTATTCTTTACAGGTTGAATTTAAGAGAAACTGTTATGGATGTTTCAAGGGTTGTTGTTCATTATGATCTTCCGCTGTGGAGTTGTGTGCAATGAAGATATTGTACATAGTTCTTAGATTTTTATTGTTTAGGCATTATTGTATGACATGTTCCATTGATGTTTTAGTTTGGACATGTATATATATTGATGCCATTAGGCACTTATGTTGTGACAGTACCAAAATTTAACACTTGTATGATATTATTCTAGATATATATTATACGGGTTGTTACAGTTGGTATCAGAGCAGGTCGATTCTCGACCTAGCCTTGAAACATCATAAGTAGATCTATTCCTGCCTCATATGTGTGTTTAGCCAACATGATTCTTAATATCACTGTATATAGTATTGGGCCTGATCAACCTAATATTATGTGCATGGTAGGTAGGATCATGGTTGAGCGACCACGAGGACTCCGAAGCGTGGGTTGAACTTGTGCTTTGAGAATAGGCTCAAGCCAAGAGTTAGAAAGTAAGGAGAACTTGATGGCCCAGTTGAAGTTTCAGAGGAGTTATGATTTGGGTATTATGGGATTGAAGAGTAGTGTATCATCCAAGCGATTCTGCGGTGTTAACAGAGTTAAGAAGTTGAGGATCTCTATTGGATGAATTGTCAGAATTTTGAGGAATGAGTGAATTTGTTAGTGGAGTAAGATATACTCAATAATATGGAATAGTATTGTGAATAATTCCGTATGGTAAAGTAGAAAGGATGGTTATGTTACACATATGTCATAAGGTTTGGAAGTGAGGTAGTGTATCAGTGTTTCAGTTTCTAAGGCCACTAAAATATTTTGGAAGAACGAGAGTACTTAATGGAATATATATATTTGGAATGGTACCTTGCAAGTGGTTGAAGACTTTAGGGATAAGGACGTTCAGTTTTGTTGGGAGCCTAAGGTAGTGGTGAAGTCTAAGAAGAGACTCGAGGATATGGTTGCCTATTCCAAGTGAAACATGTATGGACCAAATGGAGGTTAGAAGATAAACCAAGTA
The DNA here is from genome assembly GCF_024323335.1 of Lathyrus oleraceus. Taxonomy (NCBI): domain Eukaryota; kingdom Viridiplantae; phylum Streptophyta; class Magnoliopsida; order Fabales; family Fabaceae; genus Lathyrus; species Lathyrus oleraceus. Next base: position 278,442,839 of record NC_066581.1, read on the forward strand.
TGTTCAGTTTTAGAAGGGAGATCGGCTTTGAGATAGCTCGTCAGCGGTTCAGTGTTAGTAAGAGACCATTATGGAATGATGAGTTACCTAAAGATCAATTATAAGAGTTTGTGTTGGAGACAGATAACGCACATTATATAGTAATGGAAGCTCCAGTGGGCTTTGGTTATATGAGAACTGGTTGAGGATAAGAGCAATTAAGTTGGATTTAAGGACTTCTAGTATAATGGTTTTGTAATTGGAACGGAGAGAATTACCATAGGGAGACAAGTCAACACCGAGTGCGGAAGTAGTGTGGATGTTGCAATACAACTGTTGTAATAGGGCACATTTTAGATAGAGGCACAATGGGACCATTAAGATTCATTAAGACAAAGTTATGGGCGTGTAGTTGATGATTGTTCACATCGAGGATTTCTAGAGTATGTAGTGTGTGGCACACGAGGTCGGAGAGGCCGAAGAGTGGTTACATGTAACATTCGAGGGCGATGGAGTGGTTGTCGATGCATGATGCATGACAATGAGACACTCCTAGCAGCTTCTAGGGGAAAAACCGAATTCACATCGGAATGAGAGGGATCCTGAGGCTGTGCAGGTATGAGACTACATGGTTGAAAGAAGGCTTATAAGGATTAATTGGTACTACCTATATCAACAAGATGCATCTTCTTTTCGGTATCCTAATCAATAAGAACTCCATAGTTAAGCGTGCTTGACTTGGAGTAGTATTGGGATGGGTGACCTTCTGGGAAGTTTCCTGGAAAGCGTGCGAGTGAGGACAAAACATGTTGAAAAGACCCGTGTTGATTTGTGGGGTTAGTTGATAATCCTGAAAGCAGTCTGGGGTGTTACATAGCGGAATAGAGGAAGTTAAACCTTGGTGTTAAGAGAAGTATGTGATAGCAGTATTATGGTCACAAGTAAGTGTAATGGATTCCTTGTCTTGAGATGGATGTAAAGTAACATACATTTTTTGAGCAGTGAGTCTTGTATTCTAAGAAGTTTAGTTGATGATAGCCAACAAAAGATAAGCTAAGCTGGAGCATGTGGACTAAGTGTAGAATGTGGAATATTTTATGTTGCAAGCGTTTATTGGGAGGCAATGAGGATTATTCGTGGGGAGTTATAGAGACAAGTAACCCCGGTATAATGCAGTGTGTAGTAGGTATTGGTTTAGAAGAAAATTCTAGTCATAATTGTGTGGCAATGATAAGGTTCATCTTAAGTGCATTTTATTTGGATTGAAAGAGTAATATTGGCTTATTGGAAGTCTGGTTGTTATTTATCTTCTTGAGAAGTATTTGGTTGGTTGGTTAGTCGCGGAGTATAAACATTCACACCGTATTGGAGCTAAGGATGTCTTAAATGTCATAAGTGTATCGTTGTGGATGTACAAATCGAGGATGGAGTTACAAGTTACCACAAGTCAGATTGGTAGTTTTGAAATTGGGATTTATGAAGGTGTAGTGCGTAGTCAGTCATCTGTAGAGATACTATGGAAGTTAGACGCGTGGGAAAACCAACCTGGTAGACCATGCTCAGTTTAAGTAAGTCTGGGAAGTACCATTATTATGATTATGAATAACTATAAGGAACAGACTTGGAAGAGACCTACTAAGCGGTGATCTGGAAGAGATTAGCTAGGTATGTGGTATAAATTGATAGGGTGTGAAGCGGTTGGTCATGGTATGAAATTGATTGATTCATTTGGATTCATAGCCTTAGGTGTAGACTCCATGAGAATGGTGATGGATGTGTACGATGATACTTTACCCTATTGGAAGGATCCATGAGTTATACTTCCCAGGAGGAACGAGAATCAGTTATTCCTACGGTTAAACATGTAACTCGGATGGTATGTTAGTAAGAGCATGAGCTAAGATTATAGAAGACGGGACAAGACGATTGAGATGAATGACCTTGGATACGAAGTGAAATGTTGTCTCTAGATATGTGTGAAGTATTGTGTGTGACTCTACGAGATGTATGGACACTCATAGTTATGTTCTAGATTGCTTAAGTTCCTTAGAAGTGGTGTTTTGTTGATAATTAAAAGTTTTTTGACGGTGTTACTTTGTTATTGGCCGAGATTATGTGTCGGGAGAAATCTTGAGTGAATCAAAACCCTATGAGAGGATTTGATATGGAATATAGTAACCAGAACCGGATGTTGTCAAACTAATTTGGTTTAGCTGCACCAAACACATGATGAATTCGGATGTTCTATGTTGTTATGGTTGTAGCAATGTAACTCCTGGATACCTGCCTTCTGAAGAGTGCTGGTCTTATTCTGAACTTTTGTGAGTCACCAAGGAAGTTATTCTACTAATTAATAGAAGTTGGTAAGGTTCTAGTACCATTTTGGACAGTAGGCACTCTGAGGGTAAGTGTGTTTCTTTGAAGATTGTTAGCTAAACAGTAGTGCCTAGGAATCCCGAGTGTTCCACTATTGGAATCAGAGAATCACAATGGAAGGTGATGGATGAAAGAGCCCAATCAAGTTTATGGGGATCAGGGAGATAGTTACTCGTAAGAATGGAGGTAAGGATGAGAGTAAGATAATCTCGTGCTAATGGTTCTATCTTATTGGAGTAGTACGAGAGAAGGGAAACAATTGGAGTAGAGGTTTGCAACATGTAGCATTATGCCAGGTGAAGTTTATGAGATTATCAATAAATGGATTACAAAGTTGTTGCATTTGTTGAAGGAATAACAAGAAAATGGCAGTCAATATTATTTGTGGTCAGGGAATCAATAAATTTTCTTATGAAGAATTAATGAGTATTGATTAACCAAGTCAAGATAAGATGTTGTAATTATGTTTTGTGTAACTTAGTACAAGGAAGGGAAGTTGTGGTTTCCGGGAAGAAAGTGACCCACTGATGTTGAGCGATATATAAGAGGAATTAAGTGGGAGCAAGTTTAAATGTTAATCCAATATTAGAATGAGATTGTGATGGAAATCAAGAAGTTTCGGGAGTCCATGAAAGAAGGAAAATTGTTAGCAAAGATAAGTTAGAAGAATAAGTATGTCAGAGACTTGAAATCGAAGAGAAGTCAAGTGTTGGTCTAAGACGTTGATACAAGGATTGTTTGTTTGTTGAGTGAAGGAAATTCGGGGGCGAATTTCAATTTAAGGGGGGGAGAATGTAATATCCCATATTCTCTTAAATGCTCAATTAGTTGTCAGTTGAGATCAATTGAGTACCTGTGTACTATATCTTTTGTTAGTTGTAACAATTAGAGCTCCTTTGTGCTCTAAATGTTGTCAATTGGGACCAATAGAGTAACCAGTGAACTCTGAAGAGATTAATTATTAATAAAGAGACAGACCAATATTAATAAGTACAAGAGAGGGCATTTTTGGTAACGTTAATAATTGGTCAATTGGTACTGGAAGATAAAATATCAATTGAGATATTTTTATTACTACTTGATATTATTTATATATATTATATGGTACGTGTGGTGGAAAAGGAAAAAAGAAGAAGTGGATAAGAAGAGAGGTGGTAGGTAAGAGGAAAGTAGAGATATCAGAAAGAAAGAAAGAAAGGGAAGAGAAGAGAAAGGGAAAGAAAGAGGAAAAGAGGAAAAGAAGGAAGAGAAAGAGAAGAAGAGGAAGGACCTCCTCTGAAACTGTACATGCCTTACCACTAGGCTAGAGAGGTTGTTGTTGAACACTTATGCAATGAATAAATATTAATCTAAATCTTGATTAAGATAGATTAATGAATTAATTGAGCGTTATAACTCCGTTTTGGATGCGGACGAATGCATTAGTAAGATAATGAAAAAGGCTATTATTATGATATCATATTATAGTATATCATGTGTCTTACAAATTAAGTGAATTATATTCATGATGGGTGTTAAACATGGTTGATTATGAAATAACATGACTAAAGATAACATAAATGACTATTATTATTGTTCCATGTTATAAAATAGTATGTGATTTATAACTGCCATGAATTTTATCATGATGAAAATTAAATATTGTTGTTATGTGGAAGGTGAAATAACATGATTAAAAACCTTACAAAGATGAGTGAGGAAACCTAGAAGAATAATTTGAATAATAACTTAGAAATATGATCTAGGTTATGGAACATATGTGATATATGTATGAGAATACGGTATTCATTCGTACGACGCTTATGTGAGGTCGTGGACGAATTGTTGCCATGATTGAGAATGAGATGCATTGTATGGAACATGCCATGTTATTATTTGTGTATCATGGTGAATGAAGTCACCTATGATTATGGAACATGCCATGTTATTATTTGTGTATTATGGTGAATGAAGTCACCTATGATTGATGAATTTGTTATGGTTCATGGAACCAATGATTATGGAACCGATCATGTATTCAGAATGTTGGTTTTTCTGTGGTGGTACACATCTCTATTGGTATGCTTAGATGAGTAAGCATTGGGATGTGGGACCAATGATTCGAGCCTCAATTGGGTTTGAGCCCCAACCATGGCGGACATGGGGGAAAGGTGGACACCTATGTGGGTTAGAGTCCCATACGGTGAAAGATACCCTAGGTGGGTTAGAGTCCCGTACGGGTGATGGTTCTTAAAAGTGGGTTTAAGTCCCATAGGGGAACCGGATATCCACCGCGAAAGTCGAATCATACGGACATGCGTGAACCAAGCCTTGGCCTAGACGTAGGTCCGGTTGGGGATCGATGTTGCGTGAATCTGAATAATGATCGTGGTTGAGTTATGAGAACTCAGATGCATGTTGCCATACAATTGCGAGATAGTTTCCCCATCGCTCAAGTCTTCGTTCCCTTGTTGACTTGAGTTGGATATGAGTTGAATGTCGATTAGAATACCCTGTAGAGCCGAGTGGACCCATAGGATAGGAGAACTCGCTGAGATTATTATCTCATCCCATTATTGTTGTTATTTTTCAGGTATTCTTTACAGGTTGAATTTAAGAGAAACTGTTATGGATGTTTCAAGGGTTGTTGTTCATTATGATCTTCCGCTGTGGAGTTGTGTGCAATGAAGATATTGTACATAGTTCTTAGATTTTTATTGTTTAGGCATTATTGTATGACATGTTCCATTGATGTTTTAGTTTGGACATGTATATATATTGATGCCATTAGGCACTTATGTTGTGACAGTACCAAAATTTAACACTTGTATGATATTATTCTAGATATATATTATACGGGTTGTTACACCAGGTGATGTTTTTGTGATTCCAGCAGGTCACCCCGTTGCCATAAATGCCTCCTCAGATCTCAATCTGATTGGATTTGGTATCAATGCCGAGAACAACGAGAGAAACTTCCTTGCAGGTATATTATATTCTTATTTAGCCTCTTTGTAAAAATTGTAATCGTGTTCTTACACTTGATCGCCGCTTTCATTTTATATAATATTTTTATTCATTGATAAAAAAATTAATATAATATTTAAGCTAAAAAACGGACATTGGAACACATATTTTTTCTAAAAAGTGATAAATTAGGAGGAATATATGGAACCAAAACCATAATTGAAATAAACTAGATGTAGAATATATTAATTTTTTTTTATGTGTGTGGTAATATGTTTTCTTCTATTTGAATAAATGAGGAAATAAATTAATTAAGTAATAATTTTTTGGGTGATTGCAAATTTGAAGGTGAGGAAGACAATGTCATAAGTCAAGTAGAAAGACCAGTTAAAGAGCTTGCATTTCCTGGATCTTCTCATGAGGTTGATAGGCTCCTAAAGAATCAAAAACAATCTTATTTTGCAAATGCTCAGCCTCTGCAAAGAGAGTAAAGAAACCATCAAATAAGGGATCATCTATCTTCAATTATGGATGCTTTTAATAAGTTATAAAATACTATGCATGTATGCTATAAAGAGTTATAGCTCATAGTGAGCAAAGGATGAAATGTCATTCTCTTGTAACTATAACTCGAGTTTCACTTTTCTACTATGAATAAATAAACCAAGAATAAGTTTTGTATCTCGCGAATAAATAAACCAAGAATAAGTTTTGTATCTCGCCTAACCTACTATGCTTTTCTTATGGAATATATACTACTCCTCTATGCTACTACCCCTCTATGCTACTTACTATAGATGATTTAATCATACATAAACGATGCATTATATATTTAATTATATCTATTTTATCATAATTAATTTGATAGTCGAAATAAAAATGTTGGCATGTGAGTGTTTTAAAAACTCCTTCAAAATTTTATATTTTTTTTCACTATGTTAAATAATTTGTTAATTTTTCAAAACTCTCTAATTTTTAAATAGAATTTATGCTTATAAGTTGCACGCGTAAATCTAATTCTATAGTAATAAATTAAAAATAAATGTATATGAATAATCAATTATTTTACGCATAAATATCAATTGATAAATAATTTTGACAAGTGTTCTATTTTTTCACGTTGTCTTTAAAACATAATCTTAATTAGATATCTATTGTTTCTTACAAGTACAAATCCCTCATATATAAAATTAGAAAGAAAAGAAGCATGTGAGAAAATTTCCATATCATACCAACACATCCTGATCAGTATTATAAAGATTATGTCACCTGCTCAGATGATGTCAATAAATTTAATTAAAGTACATTTGATCGTGTGATTATCGAAATAAAATGTTGGCATGTCAGTATTTTAAAAATACCCTTAAATGTTTAATATATTTACATAATTTAAAGTAGTTTGTTAATTTTATGAAACTCTCTAATTTTTAAAGATAATGTATGCTTAGAAGAAGCATGCGTAAATCTCATTCAATAGTAATATTTTAATGATAAATGTATACAAATAATCAATTATTTTACGCATAAAAATTAATTAATAAATAATTTTGAGATTTAAAAAATCTTTTGGTCCCTGTAAGTTAGTGAGTTTTTTATTTTGGTCCCTATAATTTATTTATTTTTGTATGAGTCCCTATATCTCACTTTTGTGTTGGTTTTAGTCCCTAAATATAAAATCCGCAGGAAACCTGCGGATTTTGACTTTAGGGACTAAAACCAACACAAAAAGTGAGATATAGGGACACAGACAAAAATAAATAAATTACAGGGGTCAAAACCAAAAATTCGCTAACTTACAGGGACCAACAGACTATTTTAGCGTAATTTTGACTAGTGCTCCATTTTTTTACATTGTCTTTAAGTCACTCTTAATTTGATATCGATTGTTTCTTACAAGTGCAATACCTCATAAAAAAAATTAAAAAGAAAAGAAGCATGTGAGAAAATTGTCATATCATACCAACACATCCTGACAAGTGATGTAAAGATTATGTCATCTTCTTAGGGGATCAGTCCAATAAGTTCAATTAGAAACTTTTACGCTTACCATGGATCACTTTAATAGATGCTATATATCTTGAGGATCCTCTCCTTTCACTCACTCCTCTTAAAACACTTAAGACTGTGCCACTATTGTCAACCTTTCAAAACTTTCATATTGGTTATCTCTTTGGTTCTTATAGCAAATTGAACCTCCTCCAATGTAATAGAGTCTTCCTTACCATAAATAAATAAAGGGGACCTTTAAAGGTTTAAAATATATGGAAAATAAGACGTTCAATAGTGCAAACTTATTTTCATCATCAAACTTCACCCCAATGCTTTGCATAGTATATATATAAAAAAAAAAACTACAAGTGAAAAATATTAGAGTGTTGTTTTAGAAAACTTTCTACATAATAGATTATTTATTCAACTCTTCATTGTGTAAGTGTTAGTATTATAATTCTGGTAGAAAATAATTTTAGGTAAAAGATTATTAATCGTGAGTATAGATCAAGAACCATATTTCTACGATTGTATTTCTCTATTCATTTTAATTTCATATTCCAACAAAAATAATTACGATAACAATGGCCTATAGTGATTATTTTTTATGCGTTTGACAAAACTCTTGTGTTTTACCTTGTTTACTGTTGGAATAGAAATTGTGGGAACCAAGTTATCGGTATACTTTTTATGGACATCTTTTAACACTAATTTTTTTCGATGGTATAAGTTTTATCAGCATTTTTTATTGATAAAATTTGTCAAAAATATCATAATTGTCACTTTAATGTATTTTTAAAGTTTATAGTTACAATTAAATTTATGAAGAAAAAAATCTATTGAAACTTTAATCATTTTTAAATATTTATCACCAAGTATTAAAAATATGTCAAACAACAAAATAGTGAATAATGTCAAATTAAAATTATCATATTATGTTTATTAAAAAAATTTAAAGTAATACAAATCCTAAAAAATCATAATTTTATCCAATCTTATCTAATAGATTTTTAATTTACTCCATCAAAAATAAATTTTTTATCTTCATCTTGTCCATGTTTATTAGTATTCAAATTAGGATAATTCATTTGGTGAGGGGCATCAGGAGTATATAAAACTCGTTGGAAAAAAATGTAGATTTTAAAAAATCAATCGAGATTGAAAAGTTTTATAAATGAAAGTTGATCGACAGTTGAATTAGATAATAAAATTTAGAGTACCATATTGTGCCAATAACATAGGTGAGTATAAAAGAGAGATGTCGAATATGACACATATGAGTATATAACAAGTATGTTGGATATAACGAGTTTAAGACCTTGTATAGAAAATTAATAGATTGGATATAACAAGTATGTTTTATTTTTCAAAAAAATTGATCACAAGAAGGATTTTTCCAAGAGGGGGAAAGAGAGATTATGTGCATATTGTATTTGTCTTGGATGAGGTGGTTGTGAAGGTGTTGATGCATTGGTGGTGACAAGTTTATATACTCAAAATAATTGAGTTATGGACTCATGATGATCTTATCACAAGTCCACAGAAAAAGCTTAATATTTTAAGATTATAGAGCTAAAAGCAGTGGAGTCGTTCGACTCAGTGACAATAAGGCTTGCAAAATTCATGTTATTGACATGGTTTGGCTAAAATGTTTGATAAGCTTGAATTCCTTCTACACCATGTGAGATATGTTCTCGAGTTCAAGTGAAATTTGCTGCACATAAGCATCATTGATGATCTAGGCTATTGTACTAGAGTTGAATATGGGATGTTGAAATTTTTGCATGGTGCATGGTGTAACACCTCAAGTTTCTCAAGTTTTTCATACTGTAACTTTCATATATAAATTAATAACTATTATTTTTAAATGATTTTGTATGCTTGTGTGTGGCGGTTTTTGTTATAACACTTTCGTTTGCATTTGATTAATGATAAGTGTGTCGATTATTATACTATAATTACTTCTACTATTAACTTAATCTAAATATGTATTTCATAAATGCTTCTTCCATGAATAAATTATCTTATGTAAATATTTATTATAATATTTTTTTTCCGTGTTTATCATAATTTGGTGGTTAATTAAAAATATTATTTTATTTACTCTTTTTTAATCACTCTCTAAAGTAATAATTATTTTAGAGTGTGTATTTTGAAGAATATTGTTTTATATATAATGAAAAATGAATAAAGCAAATAAATGTATGCAGTAGTGATTTGATTTAGAGCTAAAAAAGAAATTAATCAATTTAAAAGTGTTTATTTGAGCATGGACCAAATTTAAACAATCAAAAGAAAATTAAGAAAAAAATATTAACAAACCTTAAAAAGACAATAATACGACATTTGTGCTACAATGTCTTATGGAAGAGAATGCAGTGCGGCAACAAAAGAAAATGTGGAAAATCAATCTCAGATATCAAACCATTTTTAAAATGTTTTTTCTGTTTCATCCCAAATTTCATTAAGATTTTTTTATTATCAGTGTAGTTTTATATATTTATTTAAATTTTATTTATTTTATTACCTCTTTAAACACGTTATTTACTTCTCGTTATGAACTTAACAATTTTCATTTATTATTCTTTGTCATAACCCCGAATTTAGTGAAACAAACACTAAATTGACTATTAATTTCAATAATGTTTTCCTTCAATTTAATTTGTGATTGAAGATTAATTTCATTAATTCATTTTTCGAAATTGATCTTTTAAAATTAATTCTTATATTTATTTTATTTTATATAACCATAAATTATCGAGTTGAACCAATTGTAAAACAACGAGTCAAACAAGCAGAAGATTCATGTTGGTGGATTTATAATAGTGTGCAAAAGCATCAAAAGAAGACGAGGAGTGAGAATAAGTTTGAATAATGAGTTTAAAATAAGTGAGATGAATGGCATAGCCATATTTCCCATAATACTTATGGGGCTCGTTTCGATAGTTGTAATCCTTGAGTGATAATTAAATTAATGTGCACATTTCGAAGGGTGGGATTAAAAGAAGAACTAGAAACCGTATTAAGGTCTTGACTGATTTAATTTATATTGAATGTGTTGTAATTGAAACTACAAACTATACCGTACATGATGTTTTCAACCCCACTTGCATTTTTGAATTCACCGTAATTTCATAAATTTCACTAAATGGAACAGGGTGTATCCAGAAGTACATCTTTGGTATATCTCCTAAGACAAGCTTTGGTTTTTAAAGTCCATATTGATCTAAAATTTGTATAAGTATGAGTCTCTCATCTCATTTTTCAACGAAATCACATCACACCAAAATGAGCATATATTGGCATGTCACATTTGTCTACTTCAACGGTGTGAATACCTCACTTGAATTTAGGGTCACAAAGTACACCTCTCTTGTAGATCTGAAATTCATAGTGGAGAATCACCAAGAATACTCGAACAATCGACAGATTGTCAAACTCGAGTATTGTAACACCTAATTCCCCGACTCAACATTTAGTAGAATAATTTAATTTTAACTAAACATTTAGAGTGTCACGCATGTTTCACCAAGCATAAAAACCAACAAAATATAATCGCGTGAATAATAGAGTTTTACATATAATATCTCAACAACAAATGAATAACAAGGTACTTCAACGACTCCAAAACGAATAAGGCATGTAACAGTGAAATATAAAATAGCATGTCCCCAGTGCAACATATCAGATCGACTCCACTAAACACCCGAGTGATAAATAACTAAAGAGACATCCACACCGTCCTCTAGCTCAAGCAACTATTCTTCTACCTGATTGCATGTACTCCGGGGGAGCACAGACACCACAACAAACAAATAGGGATGAGAATATGCTCAAATATATTAATGATGCAAGACATAGCAAGGGTAGAATATTCATCACAATAATCAATCACGCGCTTATTAACAACAATAAACAATAATAATGATTACTCAATCACACATGCAGGTATGTATGCAAATGTACCCATTATTCGACTCCACGTGCATACGGTACTGATTTAGACATCATAGATATGTTACTGAATTTTGTTCATACTCGCTTCTGGTCCCCTCTTCTGAACCAGAGCCCATCATAATCGTTACTGATCCCCACTACTGAATCCGTAATTTTTCACGGATTCCATTACTAAATCGGCTACTCGCTCTCGATCCCCACTTTTGAACCAAATCTCACCACCGTACTGAATTCTATACACCATGATGTATGAACTCAACAACAACATGCAAATATGGTCATCACAACCGGCCCCACTTCTGATCGTGTACACCGCCAATAAGGCCATCACCTCAACACAACGGGTATGATATGCAAATATATTCAACGATACATATTCATACAATTATACAAATATTTCAAATATTATTTAAGTCATCATAATATTTTATCACATTAATTTGTCACGCTCTTCGTCAACTCGTAACAAACCCACAAATTCATATTCATATAAATATTAAATAATCATCTCATAAGACATTCACAAGTAAAACACGACATTCATATTTTCATGTACATATTTAATCTCTAAACCATTATTATAAGGTAGTGTTACGCGTCATCTATCAAACTCTTTATACCACACCTCAAACAGAATCACGAAACTCAAGTTACATTTGAAACAAGATACTTGGTACAAAATCCAGGGAGTTTCTATGGTCGCCCGTAGCAGTTGCTACGGTCAGCCATAGCAATTGCTACAGCCCGTAGCACTCCCTAGCCATTCCCCCTGGGCACGCCTCTGATTCAAAAAACCAGAGGGTTGCTATGGTGGCCCGTAGGAGCTGCTACGGCCTGTAACAATGCCCAGAAATCCCAAAGATTGTTTCCTGATTTTGTGTGATCGCTCTTGTTTTCCAATCCTGCATCAGACCTCAAACCTTATTTTTGACCTCTAACAGTCCCAAAATATACCAAACATCATTGTGCATGAAAACATACAAAATTTACCATCTTTCAACATCCAAATTAACAATATTTCATCAATTGGCCATGATCATAATGCCAAAACTCCAACCACATGAACAACATCTCAATGAATTTATACACGCCAAGGCATGTGCAATTCAACATCAAAAAACGCACACAAATCACAATCATCACAGCATGTGGATTAAATTTTGCATAAATCTTCATCAAACACATCAAGCATTCAACAATTGTGAAACAAGTAAGAAAACCTTGATGAGGGTGGGGATCCCTGTCTACCCTTTAATGGAATTGACACCTATATTCAAGTAATTCCCCTAATATGATTTTCCATCAAAGAATTTAAGCTTTGGTTATGACTTCTCCTTCCTAGAGCTATCCTTAGGGTTCCTTGCCACTTTCTCCATTTTCCCAACTTTTCACAAATTAGGTCAAAAACTCTCCACTCCCTTCCCTTTTTCTATTTAAATGACCTAATACTAATTTGTTAAATTCACAACTTTCCCTTAAATTTTCTTTATTCCGTCCTTTCACTCTAATTTTCTCACTAATTCAATTTTTTACCCCAAAACTCATAATTCCTTATTTTCTATTATTTAATTATAGAAAATCTAGTAAATCCCAATAAATTTCACAATTACCAAATAAATCATATAGTTCACCAACACTTAAAATAAATAAATAAAAGAAATTAAAAATTCAATTATATTATTAATTAAAAAATTAGGGCGTTACAAGTAACGTTTACCATCGGTTGACAACGAAGGAAAAATTCAGTTCAACAAGTTTTAGCATAAGACAAATTAAGATTTAAAGGATATGTGGAGTACATTTCACTGTTACAAAACAAAAGGTCTGATTGAGCCGAATGCGAAGATTGTGAGATCGAGTGAAGATATTCTAAAGATGTTGAAATGTCTTACTTGATGATGAAATGTATTATTCGATTTACGTTAATCATTATCTATGTAATGTTTCATTTTTATGTATGTTATTATAATTATCAATGTTAATTTATCTTTGTTTCTGCATCTGTTTCGTTTCTGCATTTGTTCATGGTTCAGTGGATTCCGAAAATACACTTCTTTAAGGTATACATAAATGCATTTCAGAATTATATTTTGTCATAGAATTGGGGTCTGACTCAATAACAAATAAATTGTGTGTGAATAAGATGCATCATAAAGTATATTTATGAATTCCAAATATAGTTTTGGTTTTTCACTAAGGTGAGAAGCAATCTTTAAGATGGGAAGAGAAATCCCCTCAATCTTCTAAGTAGCATTTTTTTAATAGATTTTTTTTGTAAAACCTAAGCCCCAAAGTTAATATAAACTTATTTTTAAGATAAATATATATTTTTTTATTTTATCGAATTTATCATGATAATTAGTACTTATTTGTAAGTTATTTTTATAGCAAAAAGTAATATAAAATTAAATTATTTTGATATATCTTATAATTTGTTTTCATAAACCATCTTGAAATTTTATGAAAATAAAATAAAAAAATTATGAAAAATATTAAAAGCTATTTTCATAAGTTTTTATAAAACAATCACAAAATTTATATTTGTAGATAAATTCAAGTTCATCCAAACACCCAATAGCACTCGGAGGATACTCGGTTATCTTTATTAAGTATTAAGTATTGGTATATTTTCATTATGACAAATGCAAAATAAAATATAATACTTTAAAATATTGTAAATAACATTAGTTAGAGACTTTACGAGAAAAATAAAGTTACTCTTGCTTTAAAGCCAAAAAAATGACGTTGACTTATTTATTAACATCCTTATATTGCATTTTTTTAAAATATTGTTAGATTTAATTATGCTTGATTTAAATTTTAATCTTTATTTTATTTCTTTTATGAAATTAATTTTTCTATTTTAAATTCAAATAATTTGGCCTCTTTTCGAAAAAATCACTGAAATTTTTTTAATGACATGTAATTTTTATTTTATCTTATAATTTTATAAAAGTGTCTATATGACCATTTTTCATGTTTTACAAATGATACGTTATTTAAAAATTAATAAGGTTACTAAATTTTAGTGCAAAAATACGAATGAAGATCAAATTTGTTTGAATTTAAAATAAGAGAGTTAATTTTATAAATCAAATAAAATAAAGAGATTAAAAGTGCAATTTAACTTTTAATTTATTATTACTATTAATTAAAAATGAAATGATAAATTTAAATTATTTATAATCTATTAGATATCAAAATTAATTTATATTCAAAACAGTGCCTGTCTTTATGTTTCTCTAATTAAAATCAAAAACAAATATTACTTTAAAAATTACTAAAGATTCTTTTCAAAGTTACAACTAAAATAAGATTATTTTCAGGTTTTTAAAAAATTAATAGTGTCAATTTTAGACAAAAGAAAAAGAATAAAACGAGGCACGATAAAAAAAATGGCTCAAGACAAATTATATATAGAAATGATCTTGCCAAAAAGAATGTCTAGGTTCATAAAATACAAACAAAATCCACCACCCATGTTCATTACCATATACGGTTCTTTTCATTTTAATTAGCCACCTCAATTTTGTTCATTTCTACACTAGTCAACATGCATGGCAAACTATGGCCAAATGCTGGTGCATGGTAATCTTATAGCTTTAATTCATTTGTTATAAATACTCACTCATTTCAGTGTACTCCATCATCTCTTCATCTATAGTAAGCAGAGTAACACATTAATCCAAATCAATATGGCTGCTACTCCAATCAAACCGTTAATGTTGTTGGCAATTGCTTTCCTAGCCTCAGTTTGTGTCTCTTCTAGATCCGATCAAGAGAACCCCTTTATCTTTAAGTCTAACCGATTTCAAACTCTTTATGAGAACGAAAACGGTCACATTCGTCTTCTCCAAAAATTTGACAAACGTTCCAAAATATTTGAAAATCTTCAAAATTACCGTCTTTTAGAATATAAGTCCAAACCTCGCACCCTTTTTCTTCCACAATACACCGATGCCGACTTCATCCTTGTAGTCCTTAGTGGTAATGTATTACGTATCAATTTATAGATTTCAAATTAATCATCAATAGTTTTTTTTATAAATAATGATATTTCTTACTTTATAAATTTGATTTTTGTGAAGATAAATTAAGTTGAAAATAAAAATATGATCTTAATTGCAATATACAGGGAAAGCCACTCTCACAGTGTTGAAATCTAACGATCGAAACTCCTTCAATCTTGAACGTGGTGATACCATCAAACTCCCTGCTGGCACTATTGCTTATTTGGCTAACCGAGATGACAACGAGGATCTTAGAGTATTAGATCTCACCATCCCAGTAAACAAACCCGGTCAATTGCAGGTAATAAAGTTGAAGCTTACCTTTTCTCATATTACACATTATTTGCATGCAACCACATGAAATAATTTTAGAGGGATCTACAATAGTATCACAACAACAGTTGCGACTCCATTTTCCCACATTATATCGTAAAGTTTGTCCACTCTTACCATTGTTTATTTGTAATTTTTAACAGTCTTTCTTATTATCTGGAACTCAAAATCAACCATCATTATTATCTGGATTCAGCAAGAATATTCTAGAGGCTGCTTTCAATGTAAGCATGCAACACACACATCCTTTATTCGTTTTTCATGTACTAGTTTGGTTTCTTTATGTAAATATTCACTTTGTCCTTTTATATACTGTTCAAAATATAAAGACCAATTACGAGGAGATAGAAAAGGTTCTTTTAGAACAACAGGAACAAGAGCCACAACACAGAAGAAGTCTTAAGGATAGGAGACAAGAGATCAACGAAGAAAATGTAATAGTCAAAGTATCAAGGGAACAAATTGAGGAATTGAGCAAAAATGCAAAGTCCAGTTCCAAAAAAGTGTATCATCAGAATCTGGACCATTCAACTTGAGAAGTCGCAATCCTATCTATTCTAACAAGTTTGGCAAATTCTTTGAGATCACCCCAGAGAAAAATCAACAACTTCAAGACTTGGACATATTTGTCAATTCTGTGGATATTAAGGAGGTATAACAAAATTATTTTATAACATATGCAAATAAACTAGACAATAAATTATATATTATTATTAAGTAAAAAGATACTTATAATCATTTTAACATAATTTAAGGGGATTTGAATTTTGTTTCTTTAAAATTATAAGAAGAAACTCATATCACTAAGTTTACATCTCATTGACAACAAATTTGTAAATTTAATATCATGTTCTATTTAGAGAATTGAGAGCTACAGCTAAAAAAATATTCAAATTTAATTTTAGGGATCTTTATTGTTGCCAAACTACAATTCAAGAGCAATTGTGATAGTAACTGTTACCGAAGGAAAAGGAGATTTTGAACTTGTGGGTCAAAGAAATGAGAACCAGGGAAAAGAAAATGACAAGGAAGAGGAACAAGAAGAAGAGACAAGCAAACAAGTGCAACTGTATAGAGCTAAGTTGTCTCCAGGTGATGTTTTTGTGATTCCAGCAGGTCACCCCGTTGCCATAAATGCCTCCTCAGATCTCAATCTGATTGGATTTGGTATCAATGCCGAGAACAACGAGAGAAACTTCCTTGCAGGTATATTATATTCTTATTTAGCCTCTTTGTAAAAATTGTAATCGTGTTCTTACACTTGATCGCCGCTTTCATTTTATATAATATTTTTATTCATTGATAAAAAAATTAATATAATATTTAAACTAAAAAACGGACATAGGAACACATATATTTTTTCTAAAAAGTGATAAATTAGGAGGAATATATGGAACCAAAACCATAATTGAAATAAACTAGATGTAGAATATATTAATTTTTTTTTATTTTTTTTTATGTGTGTGGTAATATGTTTTCTTCTATTTGAATAAATGAGGAAATAAATTAATTAAGTAATAATTTTTTGGGTGATTGCAAATTTGAAGGTGAGGAAGACAATGTCATAAGTCAAGTAGAAAGACCAGTTAAAGAGCTTGCATTTCCTGGATCTTCTCATGAGGTTGATAGGCTCCTAAAGAATCAAAAACAATCTTATTTTGCAAATGCTCAGCCTCTGCAAAGAGAGTAAAGAAACCATCAAATAAGGGATCATCTATCTTCAATTCTGGATGCTTTTAATAAGTTATAAAATACTATGCATGTATGCTATAAAGAGTTATAGCTCATAGTGAGCAAAGGATGAAATGTCATTCTCTTGTAACTATAACTCGAGTTTCACTTTTCTACTATGAATAAATAAACCAAGAATAAGTTTTGTATCCCGCGGATAAATAAACCAAGAATAAGTTTTGTATCTCGCCTAACCTACTATGCTTTTCTTATGGAATATATACTACTCCTCTATGTTACTACCCCTCTATGCTACTTACTATAGATGATTTAATCATACATAAACGATGGATTATATATTTAATTATATCTGTTTTATCATAATTAATTTGATAGTCGAAATAAAAATGTTGGCATGTGAGTGTTTTAAAAACTCCTTCAAAATTTTATATTTTTTTTCACTATGTTAAATAATTTGCTAATTTTTATAAACTCTCTAATTTTTAAATAGAATTTATGCTTAGAAGTTGCACGCGTAAATCTAATTCTATAGTAATAAATTAAAGATAAATGTACATGAATAACCAATTATTTTACGCATAAAAATCAATTGATAAATAATTTTGACCAGTGTTCCATTTTTTCACGTTGTCTTTAAAACATAATCTTAATTAGATATCTATTGTTTCTTACAAGTACAAATCCCTCATATATAAAATTAGAAAGAAAAGAAGCATGTGA
Source organism: Lathyrus oleraceus (assembly GCF_024323335.1). Lineage (NCBI taxonomy): Eukaryota > Viridiplantae > Streptophyta > Magnoliopsida > Fabales > Fabaceae > Lathyrus > Lathyrus oleraceus. The sequence continues at coordinate 278,460,841 of NC_066581.1, forward strand.
GAAAATTTCCATATCATACCAACACATCCTGATCAGTATTATAAAGATTATGTCACCTGCTCAGATGATGTCAATAAATTTAATTAAAGTACATTTGATCGTGTGATTATCGAAATAAAAATGTTCGCATGTCAGTATTTTAAAAATACCCGCAAATGTTTAATATATTTACATAATTTAAAGTAATTTGTTAATTTTATGAAACTCTCTAATTTTTAAAGATAATGTATGCTTAGAAGAAGCATGCGTAAATCTCATTCTATAGTAATATTTTAATGATAAATGTATACGAATAATCAACTATTTTACGCATAAAAATTAATTAATAAATAATTTTGAGATTTAAAAAGTCTTTTGCTCCCTGTAAGTTAGTGAGTTTTTGATTTTGGTCCCTATAATTTATTTATTTTTAAATGAGTCCCTATATCTCACTTTTGTGTTGGTTTTAGTCCCTAAATATAAAATCCGCAGGAAACCTGCGGATTTTGACTTTAGGGAATAAAACCAACACAAAAAGTGAGGTATAGGGACACAGACAAAAATAAATAAATTACAGGGGTCAAAACCAAAAATTCGCTAACTTACAGGGACCAACAGACTATTTTAGCCTAATTTTGACTAGTGCTCCATTTTTTTACATTGTCTTTAAATCACTCTTAATTTGATATCAATTGTTTCTTACAAGTACAATACCTCATAAACAAAATTAAAAAGAAAAGAAGCATGTGAGAAAATTGGCGTATCATACCAACACATCCTGACAAGTGATGTAAAGATTATGTCATCTTCTTAGGGGATCAGTCCAATAAGTTCAATTAGAAACTTTTACGCTTACCATGGATCACTTTAATAGATGACATATACCTTAAGGATCCTCTACTTTCACTCACTCCTCTTAAAACACTTAAGACTGTGCCACTATTGTCAACCTTTCAAAACTTTCATATTGGTTATCTCTTTGGTTCTTATAGCAAATTGAACCTCCTCCAATGTAATAGAGTCTTCCTTACCATAAATAAATAAAGGGGACATTTAAAGGTTTAAAATATATGGAAAATAAGACCTTCAATAGTGCAAACTTATTTTCATCATTAAACTTCACCCCAATGTTTTGCATAGTATATATATAAAAAAAAACTACAAGTGAAAAATATTAGAGTGTTGTTTTAGAAAACTTTCTACATAATAGATTATTTATTCAACTCTTCATTGTGTAAGTGTTAGTATTATAATTCTGGTAGAAAATAATTTTAGGTAAAAGATTATTAATCGTGAGTATAGATCAAGAACCATATTTCTACGATTGTATTTCTCTATTCATTTTAATTTCATATTCCAACAAAAATAATTACGATAACAATGGCCTATAGTGATTATTTTTTATGCGTTTGACAAAACTCTAGTGTTTTACCTTGTTTACTGTTGGAATAGAAATTGTGGGAACCAAGTTATCGGTATACTTTTTATGGACATCTTTTAACACTAATTTTTTTCGATGGTATAAGTTTTATCAGCATTTTTTATTGATAAAATTTGTCAAAAATATCATAATTGTCACTTTAATGTATTTTTAAAGTTTATAGTTACAATTAAATTTACGAAGAAAAAAATATATTGAAACTTTAATCATTTTTAAATATTTATCACCAAGTATTAAAAATATGTCAAACAACAAAATAGTGAAAAATGTCTGTAGCACCTCAAATTTGCACCCTACCATTTTGTACATTCATTTCATATTAGGTCATAGCATTAACAATGTCCACTGCATAACATTGCATTGTCCATTTGCCCAAGTGCAAGCTCAGCTGACAAATTAGGTCCCACTGGTCAGGAGAATCAGTCAAACAAGCAAGCATGTGCTATTTTCATTGGAATAAAGCCCTAGGGAGGATTTATCAGGCTCATATGGTCCAAGGATCATTTTGAAGTGGTTTGGCCAAAGATTGGATGCTCAGAAGTCATCAGTCATTGTTCAGTCAGCTGGAACCATAGAAAGTCAACTGTGGTCAACAGTGCCTGATTTTATGGATTGGAAGGTGTGAGATGGTTTGAAAGGCCTCATTCATGTCCATACAAGTATCATTTGACATATCAAAGACCAAGGTTGAAGATTTGGAGGTCAGACAAGAAGTTTCCTAAAATGGCAGGTGACCTGTAATTTCAGCTGCCCAAAATGGAAAGTTTTTCTCCTCAAAAATACTTCATCATACAAGCTTCAAATGGAATTTTGTCCAACATGAAAGTTGAAGATCTTGATCTCACCATTCCAAAAAGTCCAAGAACTTGAAATTCCCATGTGTGGTTAGCAAGATATGGTCCAGTCATTTTCCAAGAATGCCCGAAATCAAAGTGCCATAACTTTCACGTGGAGTGTCCAAATTGGATGGTTTTTCTTTGAGCAAATCACATTTGATGTGTACTTTCATAATCCATCACCACATTTTGCCAAAAGCATTCACACAAAAAGGTCAATTTTCAAGTGCACTAATTAAAATCCAAGGGCAAAATGGTCCAATTTGAGAAATATTAGGAACTTTGAGATGGGACTTTTTGCAACACTTTCTAAATGTCATTTGTGACCTGTTGGAACCAAGTTTGGAGAGAAAAACCAGCTGCATTAACCAAGGGCATATTGGACCAAAAGTGGTGAAAATGCATATTACACTAATCTTTCTATTATGCTTAATCATGATTAATTTTGGATTAATGGATTGGTATATAAGGCTAATTGTAACTGTAATCATGAACCACTAATCATTTTTCAAGATCCAAACAGAAAATCACAAAAAACTCTCTCAATTCTCTCACTTTTTCTCCATTGTTCATAAACTTTTTTTCTCAAATTCATCAATAATTCATCAAATTTCGTGCAATTTCTTGGTGTAGTTCTCATTTGCAGGTGTTAATCAAGAGCTGTTTGCATCAATTGGAGCTCAAAACCATCAAAAACTCCAACTGTCCAAAATCGTTCATCAATGGCAAATCAAGAATTCGAGCGCTTGGAGTATTGTTGAGCTACCAAAGCTGTACCAATCATCTTCCTAATCAACATACTTCACCTGTTTTCGTGAATTGAAGCAAAACAAGCACAAATCCGGAACTGCACTCGAACTAAGGTTGGAATTCGACTCTAACGATTTTCAAAATTATGATGTAGATATTGTAGATCTTTGATTGTAGAATGCATTGCAAGTTGTAGAATCAAAATCCATTAAGATTTGAGAGAGATATCTTGATTCAAAGTTTGCATGACGAAACTTCTTTCGATCGAATCTTCGCGTGTGATAATCTTTAGGAAATTTCGTTTGCATATTGTTAATCTACACTGAAAGACGAAGAGATCCGTATATCACTCGTTAATTTTCGTGAAAAAAGGTTCGTAACCGTAGCTGGCATGGAAGAACACTAATACAGGCGATGAACGTGAAGAAAATCTGGAAAAAGCTTCGTTAGATCCATCCTGCGCATGGCATTTTCAAAATTCTTGTTTCCCACCTATTCCCACCAATCACGCGCTGACAACAAATAAAACGCTACAGTGCGTTTTAGGCTTGGCTGGAAATATTTACTAAAACGCCATTGCAGCTTAACTAATTCGTATAACATTAAATAAATATTACAATAAATTAACAAATCTTTAAAAATTCATATAAAATTCAATATTAGTCCAAATTAGGTGGGATTTTTTTTGTTAGTTTCCAAATTTTGTCTACTTTTTTTTAGGCATAATAGTGTAAGTTATGCCTGATAGACTAAGTAGGCCCAGGATGCGATATCCTGCCGAGTTCAGTCTTGTTTGTTTTCTTGTGTCTCTCTCAGCCAGTGTTTGTTTATTTGAGCAGTGTTTTAGCAACCATTTTTCCTTCCTATTGTGCGTGGATCTCGTCGAGTACAACGGATGCGTAGGGGTGCTAATACCTTCCCTTCGCATAACCGACTCCCGATCCCATTCTCTTTGGTCGCGAGACCATGCTTTTTCCAGGTTTACTCTGAGCGTTTCCTTTCCCTCTTTTGGGATAAATAACGCACGGTGGCGGCTCTGTTGTTCTTGTTTTCCCGCCGGTTTTTCGCGTAATGCGACAGCTGGCGACTCTGCTGGGGACAAAGCGAAGTTGACCTGTGCTGGTCCATCTTCCCCGAGCGAGTCTCTCCTAGCGCTCTCTAGGTTAGGGCTTTGGTTGCTATCTGCTGTTATTTATTGCATTCGTTTCATTTACTATTTGCATTCAATGTGTGCATTAATGTTTGCATTCATTCATTTTCATCTGATGTGCTGGCTGTGTTTCTCTGTTTGGGGTGGGAGTTACTTGAGGTAAAAGGCCCAATACCCAAGCTATGAGTGCGATCTAGGAAACCTAGGAATAGAGTGATTCATGGGAAGCGGGTGGTGTACGCCACTTAGCGGAACATCGATATCACGAGCAGTTCAGACTCTGATGGGGTATTATCGGTGCATACATCTGGTGTGCACAGGATGATATTCTTGAAAGGGTTGTTTATCTTGCGTTTCTCTCAACCTTACCCTGGCCTAGATGACACCCGTGAGTGGGGAGGGAATGATCATTTTAACAGGTACAGATGGTGACTCGGTATGTTCCTGTTGGTGACTCAGTTTCTCAGATTGGGTTCAGATTACAGTTGACCAGTTGACTTTGGGTTTCAGAGAATTGTTGTTCAGATTTCGAGCCGAAGCTTCGATCCTGTGTTCAGAGATGCACAGCTTGCCAGTCGTGTCCGCATCATGTGCACCATAGCATGTTTATTTTTCAAAAGAAATGCAATAAAAAAATTGAAAAAAGAAAAAAAAAGAGAAAAGCTAATCTTTGCATGCATATCATTTCTCGGGTACATTCCAGAGTCTGTTCACTGATGGATCCGGGTGCTCATTTACAGATGAAATTGTTGGTTTCACTCGGTACTCATTGCTCTTGTATACTGTGTCGTTGCTGCAGATTGCTATCTTCTGAAGATGAATCAGGCTCTTTGAATGCCTGAGAAATGATCATTTCATGTACATCATATGCATTAACATCATACTCATGTCATATTGCATAACAGGGGTTCTAATTCGGGCTTCTCACTCTGGTTCCTGTGTGTCGCATTACGCGAAAAACCGGCGGGAAAATAAGAACAACAGAGCCGCCACCGTGCGTTATTTATCCCAAAAGAGGGAAAGGAAACGCTCAGAGTAAACCTGGAAAAGACGTGGTCTCGCGACCAAAGAGAATGGGATCGGGAGTCGGTTATGCGAAGGGAAGGTATTAGCACCCCTACGCATCCGTCGTACTCGACGGGATCCACGCACAATAGGAAGGGAAATGGTTGCTAAAATCACTGCTCAAACACACACACACTGGCTGAAAGAGACACAAGAAAACAGACTGAAACTGACTCGGCAGGATATCGCATCCTGGGCCTACTTAGTCTATCAAGCATAGACATCAGAGTCCAAGTAGTTCGGACTGGGGAAACGACACATGCTCGCTAGGACGTCGCATCCTATGCATACGTATCTCCTTTGGACGAAGGAGAATCAGAGCATTCGTAGCTCGGCTAACACGCACACAAACAAACGCAGGCAAAGGCAAACGTGGAGCCTGAATGCCAATTACTGGACTTACATCAGCATCCGAACCAAAACACACACAAGAAGGCTAACATGGAGCCTGAATGCCAATCACTGGGCTTACATCAGCATCCGAACCAAAACACACACACGGAGGCAAACGTGGAGCCTGAATGCCAATCACTGGGCTTACATCAGCATCCGAACCAAAATCACGCTAACACTGGAACCCGAATGCCACTCGATGGACTTACATCAGCTTCCAAGCACACAACAAGAAGAAGGGTCTCGATTGCAACCAGGGCAAGAGAAAGGGAAGGTCTCAATCGCAACGAGGGCGAGAGAAAAGAATCGCAACGAGGGCGAAAGCAAACAAGGATTAGTGTTAGTTGTTAGTCAAACTCGACAAGACATCGCATCTCGTGCCTACGTATCTCATCTGGACATGAGAATCAGAGTTGCCGTAGTTCGGCTAAACTATTCCTGTTGGTTTGTGTTTTTTAAGTGGACGACGTCACTACGCAATCTACCGGATGCTCGACCTTTGGAGACTTACTCACCTGTAGTAGAAGGAGTTGACGTATCCTTAAGAGGGGATAATGTTTGTTTGTGTTTTAGGAAAGCTCAAGCAAGAAAGGAAGTCCTATACGAAGGAACCGTGCTACCTTAATTGTCATGCAAACGAGACTACGCGGAGTCTAGCAAACCTAGGGGATACAATCACACCACACAAACATATACAGCATGAAATAAACACACCAACAAGGGGCTCAAACATCAGGGCTAGGCTTTAGTCGAGGGGTCATATCAACCTCAACAAACAAGCCTCTGTATCGGGGTCAGGTTAGCTCTTAACCTTGCCATTGAGGGGCCAAGGTGAAGCCAGATGAAAGGTGATGAGGGGTGTGCCTCATTGCTTCAATCTCAAGTCAGAGAGAGCATCAGACAAGGGAGCGTGGGTCCAGAATGGGGGGACCCTTCTACGCTCAGGACATAGACTCGACTGTACAATGTACAAGATCTTGGGCTTGGATCTCAATGCTACAACCATGTAATGGGAGCAAGGAGAAGACTCACAGAATAGTGGGGGATAGATTGCTTATCCCTACCTTCCACCAATTGCCTCAAATGAGGACTTTCCCTGCTTAGGACAAATATAAACATACACAAGCATTGCCTCTTAAGGAGGACTTCAGACAATGTGCCCGGCCCGGTAACAGCCGGGTCTCCAGACTACATGAAGAAGAAAGTTCTATACCTCAATGCCAATTGCTTATAAGCAAAGCAATGCAAGTTCTTAAGAGAACTGAGCAACTAAGGGTACCTGGAAACAGTCAAACAGAATCAGTATCCCATTCATAATCAAACAACAATACAAAGAATCAATCAATAATCCCAATGATGTGCATAGCACAAGTCCATGTGGACCAACATCCTACAAAACAGCCACATTAGTTTACAAGTATCAAGCAAAATATCCCAAATGTGAAACAATATCCTTAAGCCTTAACCTCTTAACCTGAAAAGGCACAATCAACTTCAAATGTAAGTAACATGACCACTAGGACTAGCCTAGGGTCAAAAAGATGGAAAAATCCTAAAACAGCAACCAATTCATGATCAAAGTCAAGCTATTTCAATAACAAAGGGATCCCAATTGGTCCCATATCCAAACTATGCACCTATCTCATTTTATGCAACATGTAAGGCAAAGGGAGCAAATGTAAATCACATATGAACAATCAGCAAGATCACATCACAAAAAATATCAAAACAGCATGGAAAATTCCACAAAAATTATATCCTAAACAGGGGACATTCAACAAGCTACATGTCAATTTTAAGCCATTTGGACTAGTGGAACTATGGGAATTAATTCAACATGTCTAAGCATGCAAAAACACAACCAAATGAAGTCACAAAATGTACACTAACTTCAATCAAATGGTAAACAGTGACATTACATGGGAAATTAGTGGGACCAAAGCCAAATGAAAGCTATACATGTCAGGAACTATTCTACTAAATTTCATGGTCATATCATTCATCATGCTCATTCTATGCACAAAATAAGGCAAACTAGTTCAAAGGAAGCCCTAAGCCTACAAACAGAATTATTGCATTCAAATCCACATCAACACAATCCCAAAAATTCTCAAATAAATTACGCCTAAACAGGGGATAATCAAGGTATGGCACACCAAATTTCAGCTTAATTGGGCAAATGGAACCATGTCAATGAAAATCAACAAAAACAGGCACAATTATAAGCTCCAAATCACAACCTCAACACATGCTTCCACTTCAAAAATCCATATCTTAATGAAAACAATAAAGAAATGGATGAGACCAAAATAGGGAGGTCCTAATATGTGTCTACTACAGGCATATCAAATTTCATGATCACACAATACCATATGAGCATTTCTCAATCAATCTACCAACATGTATCATATGAGCTTGCAAATTCAACCATCAGAAATGAAAAATCATGATCAATTAGAAAACACAATGAACAATTCCACAAAAATTCACAAAGGATCCTAACATGTTAATGAGCATCCATACCAAATTTCAATCAATTCTAACAAGTATAGGTCATGCTAAAAAATCCAACAAGTTGTCATCATGAGGTGTGACACAAATTGTCACACCTAAGTTCAAAATTTGTAACTCAATGACCAGGTATCAAAAATGCATAAAATTTACATGGAAAAAATCCTCAGCCAATCAAGATTCAACACAAAAATTTTCAGCCATTTATCATACAATATGAGGATTTCATGATCAAATCATTCAAAGGTATCAAATTATGCACATGTGGAAGAAACCCTAGGTCAAATGCAAAATATTCCAAGCACAACTTTGACCAATAGGTCAAAAATCATCTACAGTCAATGCCAAAGTCAACAAAATTATTTTTGCATTTTTGTGATTTTTCCATGATTTTATATGATTTTTCGAACATGCTAGGGATTATTTAACATTTTTTAGATTTTTATTGAAATTAATTAATTTAAATCAGAATGGCAATAACGTAATTATTGGGGCGGGGGCGGTAAACGCCCAATTTGAATTTTCAAATTGCATTTCAGATCAAACGCGTCTATTTCATCATCTTCAACATGAATATTTTCCAGAAACATGAACAAGGCTCAAGAACATCAAATCCACGAAACCTATCCAAAACTAACAAACTTATAGTCGTTGGAACCGTACAAACGTGTAGATCATGAATCTCAACTCTAATTAACCTAAAACTTCCTAAATCTCAAGAATCGTTGAACTTAGGGTTTTAGATCTAAACTTCGAGTTAAGATTTCTCAGCACACAATCAACCATTTACAATTCCGAAACCAGCATGATAATCTACGTGATAAGCACGACGACACGCACACAATAATTGCACGAAAGCTTGAGGTCGAAATTCGAGTAAACCTGCTATGGCCGTGGTGATTTGGGGAGAGTTAGCGCGCGAATTGAGGAAACAGCAGTAGAAGGATGAATGGTGAAGTGGATGCAGCTCGCGGTTTGGCTCGAATCTCTCTCTATCACGAGCAATCTTCAATCACCATTGATGAAGCTCCTTTGGACAGTGGATTTTGGCACGGCTATGGATGCTACCAGCTGCAAACAGATGAAGTAATAGACAATTGGAGATCGATGCAAAAAGAAGAATGCAAATTGATCAAGGTTTTGTGGAGATTTTTGGATTTTGGCTCTTGTGAGTTCTTGAAGATTCTTGGAGAAGATTTGTGATTTTGATCTGAAAATTTGGTGAATGAGAATTCTGTTATGTTTATGCAGAGATTAAGCTTTTATATGGTAGCTCTAATCATGATTAACCAAAGTAATTAGCAAATTGGCATTGTAAGCAAAAATGCATTTTCCTTCAAAATGGCCAAAAATGCCCTTCCTTCAAATCAGTCCAAATAGCAGCTCAACTTTGGTTCCAACAAGTCCAAAATACCATATGCAATGTGTAGAAACAAGTTTCATTTCAATTGGATAAGTATTCTTGAATTTCACCATGTGATGGAAAATGTCCAATTTATGCACTTTCATTCTTCAAGCCAAAACTCAAATTATGAGGCCTAGCCATGAAATGAGGATTCAAACACATTCCAAATGCCATTCCTGAGGTGTTACAAAAAGTCCCATCTCAAAATTCCAAATATTTTGACATTTGGACAATTTTGCCCCTGGTCCAATTCAGCTGTCCAGTTGAAAAGTGACTTTTTGCCTTGGCCATTTTTGGAGAAATCCAATGATGCACCCTTGAAGTACCTGTCAAATGGAGTTTGTGCATATAAAGAACTTGCAATTTGGACAATCCATGTGGTAGTTATGGCCTCCTGATTACGGGTCTTTTCTGAAATTCACTGAGCCATATTTTGCAAACCACACATTGGATTTTTGAGTTCTTGGACTTTTTGGAAAGGTGAGATCAAGATCTTCAACTTTCATGTTGGACAAATTCCATTTGAAGCTTGTATGATGAAATTATTTTGAGGAGAAAAACTTTCCATTTTGGGCAGCTGAGGTTACAGGTCCACTTGCCATTTTGGGAAACTATCTGCCTGAGCTCAATTCCTTCAACCTTGGTCTTTGTCATGTCAAAGGAGACTCATATGGACATGAATGAGGTCTTTCAAACCATTTCCCACCTTCCGATCCATAAAATCAGGCACAGTTGACCACAGTTGACCACAGTTGACTTTCTAGGGTTTCTGGTTGACTGAACAATGACTGGTGACTTCTGAGCATCCAATCTTTGGCCAAACCACTTCAAAATGATCCTTGGACCATATGAGCTTGAAAAATCAACCCTAGGGCTTTGTCTCAATGAAAATGGCACTTGCTTGCTTGATTGACTGATTCTCCTGATCAGTTTGTCCTGATTGGTCAGCTGAGCTTGCACTTGGGCAAATGGACCATGCAATGTTATGCAGTGGACATTGTTAATGCTATGACCTAGTATGCAATGAATGTACACAATGGTAGGGTGCAAATTTGAGGTGCTACAGCTGCCCCTATTCAATCAACTGGGAACCCGAATGGATGAGAGCAACGGCTGTCAGACTTTCAGGGTAAACAGGGATTGAATACCAAGAACCGTAGAATTTGCACACTGCTGGGATTTGTCTTTCTTGTTTTTGTTGTTTTTTTTTTCTTTCAGGGGTACAAGCACATCCAGACATCTCAACACAATGAATGGGAACAGAAATCATCTCAACTAGATGCCAACGGACAACTAGGAAAAACTCAACGTTTACCAAGACCAACGGAGAGGTAAATCAACTCTACTGGGGATAACCAGGAAAGGATACAACCATACGTCAGCGGACGTAATGGGAAAAACTCCACGTTTACCAAGACCAACGGAGAGGTAAATCAACTCTACTGGGGATAACCAGGAAAGGATACAACCATACGTCAGCGGACGCAATGGGAAAAACTCAACGTTTACCAAAACCAACGGAGAGGTAACCAATCATCATCGGATGAATGGAAAGGGATATACCACCATACGTCAGCGGACGGAATGGGAAAAACTCAACGTTTACCAAGACCAACGGAGAGGTAACCAAACATTAATGAATGAATGGAAAGAGAGATACAACCATACGTCAGCAGACGTAATGGGGAAAAACTCAGCGTTTACCAAAACCAACGGAGAGGTAACCAAACATTAATGAATGAATGGAAAGAGAGATACAACCATACGTCAGCGGACGTAATGGGGAAAAACTCAGCGTTTACCAAAACCAACGGAGAGGTAAATCCACATGGGGACAAGTACAACTAGACGTCATAGGACGAATAGGGAAAAACTCGACGTTTACCAAGACCAACGGAGAGGTAACCAGACATCATAGGATGAATGGGAAGACTCGACCAGACGTCATAGGACGAAAGGGAGAACTCGACCAGACGTCATAGGACGAAAGGGAGACTCAACGTTTATCGACACCAACGGAGAAGGAGAAAACTCAGCCAAGACGTCATAGGACGAAAGGGAGACTCAACGTTTATCGACACCAACGGAGAAGGAGAAAACTCAGCCAAGACGTCATAGGACGAAAGGGAGACTCAACGTTTATCGACACCAACGGAGAAGGAGGAAACTCAGCCAGACGTCATAGGACGAAAGGGAGAAGGAGAAAGCCACTTCACGAGGGAAAGGCACCACAACCGGAAACCGAATAGGACGTCTACTGGGAGTTCTGGTTGGGAATCAACCAGACATTAATGAATGACTGGGAATGAGGTATACAATCAGACGTTCATGGACGAATGAGAAAAACACAACGTTTATCGAAACCAACGGGGAGGTAGATCCACTTGGGGAAGGGTACAACTAGACGTCATAGGACGACTAGGAAAAACTCGACGTTTATCGACACCAACGGAGAGGAGGAATATTCTGAGGGGAATCATCTGGTATTACCAAATGATCTGCGGGGGACAATCAACTATACGTCATAGGACGCACAAGAAAAACTCGACGTTTATCGACACCAACGGAGAGGAGAAAACTTCTGGGGACGACCCTGCGGGGAAAGATATCAACTATACGCCAACGGGCGCATAGGAAAAACTCGACGTTTATCGACACCAACGGAGAGGAGGACTCTTCTGGGGAGAGTGAACACAACCAAATCATCAACGGATGATTGGGAAAAACTCGACGTTTATTGACACCAACGGAGAGGAGGAACTTCACTAGGGAAGGGACGACGTTATGAACATCGAAAGATGATGTTTACAGACACCAAAGAATACCAGACACTACGCATGACTGGGAAAGCACCGAAAGATGGTGTTTACCGACACCAAAGAAACAACACACGCGGGTGCTAACGGGATACTGACATCTACAAGATGACAGGGCAAGGCTGAACACTTGCGGGGGGTCTCACTGGGGAACAAGGTCACGACAGCGAGCAAACAGGAAGGAACACCAAGGATACCGGGTTGTAGGTATGAAACAGGTGACCGACCAAACGTGAATTGGTTTGTGTTCCAAAACACTCAACATCCTGAAGAGGGCTAGAAAAGCAGTCTTGTTAGAGGATGGACATTCAATTCCACAAGGAATACGAATCTTACTCGACTGGGGAGGACGACTTCGACCCAAGAGCGCATGAGACATATTATCTATAGCCGTCAAAACGTAGATAATAGACTCGCATGGAAGATTATCCATAACCGGGTTGGTTGTTAAATGGATAAACGACCGAAAAGAAAGGCACCGTGTACCAGGAACAGGTATGCAAAAGATGACCAATCAAAAGGGGATAAAGTTGCTTACTCGGAGCAAATATCCGAAAGGAAGGGGAAGACCCACTGGGGACAATACTGCTTGACCAAGGCGAGTATCCAGAGGGGAAAAGAATATCAATACCGCGAAATGGGTACTGACAACTGCAAAGAGGGGATTACATCTACCGGTTTGTAGGCAGAAAACCACGGAAAAATAACCGTCATCAACTAGGATGAGCACAAAGGGTCAACTCCACCAAGGGGAGAACGTGGGATTTTACAACTACCAGCTTGTAGGTAGAAAACCACAAAGATAGGACTTACAGCTACCGGTTTGTAGGTAGAAGCCAACCGACAGAATGAACCAAAAAGGTTACCTCTGCTAGGGGATGAAAGTGGGATTTTACAACTACCGGCTTGTAGGTAGAAAACCACGACGATAGGACTTACAGCTACCGGTTTGCAGGTAGAAGCCACAATTCCGCTGAGGATAGGATGAATGAGTGCCGGTTAGTGAGCAACTATTCATTTATGCCCCAGGGAAGTACAAGAGACAGCCACAAGGAAGCCAATTCAGGATCGATCCAAAAAGGCAAACTGAACCAAGACATCCTAATGAGGAAAGAACTCACTAGGGAAGACCCATCCCGTGAGGGAGGGAACGGAAGCAACCGTCATCCACGAGGATGTATCTCAGTGGGGAGCGCGGAAAGGATTGACACTTTCTGCTTAAGGGGCATACTCTACATGGAGAGATCAGACACACCCACATCTGCTAGGGTAATTGTACTGCTGGGGATACCCGCTCAACTAAGGAGTCACTTGTTGGGAAAACACCAACCTCTCAACCATGCTGAGGAACCCAACTCTGAAGTCGATCCAATGGCGCGGTGCTAAACTCCTTCCAACAACCCAATCTCGGTTGGTCACCACTGCCTTGGGCTAATGGATATGCTTGCAATGCAGATGCATGAGTTTTTTTTTAGCGTGATGCCCCATGATTATGGAAATGCCACGCACTAATGATGCAATATGTTATGCTTATCTACATGATGAATGCATAAACACGCGTCTCCTCCAGAGACAACACTGAGGAACTCCAGGAACTGCACTGAGGATCTCATTACCACGTCAACCTCCACCCTGCTGGGGAAAGACAATCCTTTGCTGGGGATGATCTCCATCGAACCCGGACTTGCTTGGCGATTACCCTGCTAGGGGAGGCAACCCATGCTTGTCTCTACTGGGGATGATTCTCCGGACCCGATCCGCTTGGGGACCTTGCTGGGGAAAACCATCAACACAACCTCTGCTGGGAAGACAGCTTCAGAATCACAACTCTGCTGAGGATATGGTAACCTTCAGGCTTGCTGGGGAGGCACCGACCTCGAATATGCTAGGGAGATGACAGTCTCAAATCCATTGGGGAAATACAGCTTATCGGACACGGGTCGTTCTTCGATTCGTCGAACACTGGTGTTCATCGTCCACCCACAGTGTTGACTTTCCACTTTTGAGAACTTCCAGGCTCATCTAGATCTTTTCTGCTCCATCCCGCGAAGATCGAATTCCTGGGATTCATACAAACTTTCCAGTCCTTAGATTTTGAAGAGTCTTCTTGATTAAACCTTCCAGGATCGTCGTCGTAATCCTTCATCGTCCTTTCACTGTTCATCTATCCCTTGCCCCTGGTTGGACTCTGTGGGGATCTTTTGTCAAAAGGCTTCATATCACTACTTGCCAGCGAATGAAGATATCTAACAGCACCTGCACAAGAGATTGTTAGATAAAAGCGTGCCCCAGGCGTGCCAACACTTCAACATCTTGGTCACTCAAAATTCCGAATAAGATTTCCAGATTTCAATCTTATAAGCATGCATCGGAAGGGACCTCTATGTTTCAAAATGCAAATATTCTTATCAAAATAAACTGATGTTTTCGTAATCAAAGCGGTAATGAAAACAAAAACAAAAATTTATTTGACTGAACACACACTTTATTGACCGACACAAAAGATGGCTCAGAATCGAGCAACACACAGGAAGCAAACCCTGGAAAGAGGTGATTGCGCACAAAGGAAAAAAAACTATCCTATTGGCAATGCGGAACCGTGACCTCATCGGGTTCCAACTCGGTTACACCTCATATGTCCTCAAGACTTTCCGCACTTTCGGTCTTCTGAACAAGACGCTTCCGATCAATCTCTGTCGGAGACTAGCCAAGTCATATCTCAAGCACAAACGATCATGCCGGACGCAGTTGTTCGTTTCAATCCCTCTTTTGCCTGGACCGCCCTTTTGGGTTTCAGTCCACCGGGATACCCTTTTTTGCCCAAGTCGCCCTTGTGGGGTTTTCGACTTGCCGGGTGTACAGTTTTTTCATTATCCCTAACTTTTGCCCGAACCTTTTCTCTTTTTTCTTGGTTCGCCGGGATGCCCCTTTTTGCCTGGACTCTTATTCTTTTTGTCCAGCGGGTCAATTTTTTTTCACGAAGTATCTTCTAACTGCGTCCGCATTCACAGGGATTGGAAAATCTTCATCATTCGTGGTCATCGATCACAAGGCTCTGTCAGAGGAGACCTTTTCGACCCCGAATGGACATTCATAACTGTTTATCCACTTGCCCCACGATCGTCTTGAGGAGGAAGGATCCTTTTCAACACCATATCTCTCATGATACCCACGAGGTCGCGCTTCTTAGTTAACAACACGCTTCATTTACTGGGTACAACTACCCCATGACAAGTAACTGTCGAACTCTTTTCTCAATCAGGCTCAACGCGTCATACCGAGTCCTCATCCACTCGCCCTTTTCTGACTTCTCATCCATCTGGACTCTCCACAATGAGATCTTGCCTCCAGCAGGCAATATCACTTCCATCTCATACTGAATGAGGAAGGTGTTGCCCCAGTAGATGCATGTATCGAAGTACGACACTCAGGATACCAACTTCGTACTCAGCCACCATCGTTGGTGCTTTCAACTGTCATCGGGGAAGCACTAGCTCATTCACTTTAAACTCTCCCCATCAGACATCAGAACCCGTTCGGATTCAGGGTCAGGCCCCTCCTCCGGGATCGGTCACTCTCAATCTTTCGATTCGAGTACCTCGAGATATCCTCATCAGGGACTTCAAACTTCCTTGGTTGAGAATCATCGATGGGTTGTTGGGCGAGATAACCATACAATACCCTCTTCTTGATTGCTTTCTGGGAGGTATACCGAAGATCGTATTCAGTCGACACCATTTGCCCTCTCGCAACCCATCCGTTCAACGCTATCTCCTCAAGCACATACTTGATCAGATCCATTTTGGACATCCACAAGGTGGTATGAACCAGCATACTGTCTCAGTCGGCGAGCAGCCTATGCCAAAGTACATCAAGTTTCCTCGAGCAGTGGGTGTATTGTTTCACAGTCGATAAACTTTTTGCTTAGGTAAATTGCATGCTCTTTTCGACAAGACTAGTCATGCTGACCCACCACACATCTCCTAGACCCCTTGAGGGCTGTCAAGTACCAAATCAACATTTATTCCTTCCACGGGAGGCATTAGAATCGGAGGTTCCTGCAACTTATTCTTTTTTCATTTTTCCATGCCCCTTGGCAGTCATCATTCCACCTGACCATTTGATTTCTTTTGTTTTCTTTTTTTTTTTCGGTTCAGGCGTTTCTAGTATTGTTTTTCTCTTTTTTTTTTTTTTTTTTTTTTTTTTTTTTTGCAGGATCGACCTCGATTCCTCTTTCATTCGCAACATGCCTCGGCAGCTTGTTGGATAGCACTCCATAAGTGCATTGATTCGAACTCAACAGTATGAGCTATCCCAACCGGTCAAACAACTTGATCAAGTCCACCGGGTGCCCCTCTTCTGCTTGGGACTTTGCCATCATGTCATCAACATGGCATTCGCTTTCACGATGAGTCATATCATGAAACAAAGTCACCGTAGCCCTTTGATTCGTGGCACCGGCCTTCTTCTTCACTAGAGGATAGTCTTCTCTCGATGGTAGCTCGTGCCCCATAACATGGGTATTCCACCCTGGTGTATCTGGATGCAACCAGGTGAAGATATCAACCTGCTCTTTCAACAGGGCTACCATTCTGTTTTTGACTTGCCTCTGAAGCGGCCTCAACTTTCATTTCCCTTCTGACCTCGGCGGTACTTGGGATTACCATCTTGACTTGCTCCTCGTGTGGTTGAATCACCTTCTCCTCTTGTTTCAACAACCTAGCTAATTCCAGCAGATCACAATCTTCTTCGCCTTCTTCTTCGGCATGATAGCTTGGATTGTCGAAGTCATATAGAGGGGTAACCAAATTGTTATCGATGAGATCAGGAGGGTAATCACTTTTGAGGTCGGAACCAAATGAGTCAAAAGGAAAGAAAATAAAAACATTGCCATTTTTATTTTTATTCTTTTAAAACTGCAAAAAATGAGAAACAGGGAACACCGCTTTTGATCACAAAAACATCCATTTATTACTGATGCAAAATGTTGCAAAATGAGACACATGAGATGGCCCTTACAATGGACCATTACGTTTCGGGCAAAACGTATGGCTTTCATGCAAACAAAATTAACACAGGAAAACTACTCTTCCGGATGAGCGACAATGATGCTTTTGGAGGCCTTCCAGTTGCCTGGTACGCACGACTTTATCCACAGCTCGAGCTCGCGGTCGCGGTCGATCTCTTCACTCACTGAACAAACATGACCAGGATCCAGTATTCCTGTACTGACAAAGGTGTACGATGGACGACGTCCTCTGTCTGGTATAGACGACTCTTGATCTGGATAACCGATCCCAAACATGTCTGCCTTTACCGGTGTTGAGTGGATCCATCAGTTTGGATTTGTTACCCCTAGCAGGATATCTGAGCAAACGAGCTATGCGCACCGGTTGACACCTACAAAACAGCAAATGGGTTAGTATGACTCACACATGCAATGTCTACCCGTACCAGGAATATCTGTCCTTTGATTCCGGTTTCATCGAGACAGATAAAATTTTATCAACAATGACATCTGGATGTCTCTCAACCTGAGTCTTAATCAAAAATAATGGACCCTGAGTACGGATAGACATGGGTTGAATGCAGATGAATGCGAAATGAGACCGATGCAAATGCATGAATGCAGGTCATTGTGCCACCCAGTAATCGGAAGACCCATTCTCTGAACCAGTCACAGTCTACTGAGTCACCATAAATCCGACTTGGGGAGTTCCGAAATAAACGGAACTGGAGATTACATCACTATCACAGGAACATCCACTGAACGGATGACAGCCAGATCCTCTGAACCGGTACTCTTAAATTCAACCCGGGGATCCGAAATAAACGGAACCCGCTGATAAACCACGGACAGAACTCCGGCGTCCCAGAAATAAATGTCCATAATCCACAGTCACCATCGGTACCAAGAGTCACCAACAAGTCACCAACAAATCAGCAACTGTACCTGTAATAATCATCCCCTCCCACTCACGGGTGTCATCTAGGCCAGGGTAAGGTCGAGAGAAACGCAGGATAAACAACCCTTTCAAGAATATCATCCTGTGCACACCCGATGTATGCACCGATAATACCCCATCAGAGTCTGAACTGCTCGTGATGTCAATGTTCCGCTAAGTGGCGTACACCACCCGCTTCCCATGAACCACTCTATTCCTAGGTTTCCTAGATTTCACTCATAGCCTGGGTATTGGGCCTTTTACCTCGAGTAACTCCCACCCCCAAACAGAGAAACACAGCACAGCCAGCATATGAATAGGAATGAATGCAAACATAAATGCAAACAATAAATGCAAACAGTAAATGAATGAATGCAATAAATAACAGCAGATAGCAACCAAAACCCTAACCTAGAGAGCGCTAGGAGAGACTCGCTTAGGGAAGAAGGACCAGCACAGGTCAACTTCTCTGATCTCCCCAGCAGAGTCGCCAGCTGTCGCATTACGCGAAAAACCGGCGGGAAAATAAGAACAACAGAGCCGCCACCGTGCGTTATTTATCCCAAAAGAGGGAAAGGAAACGCTCAGAGTAAACCTGGAAAAGACGTGGTCTCGCGACCAAAGAGAATGGGATCGGGAGTCGGTTATGCGAAGGGAAGGTATTAGCACCCCTACGCATCCGTCGTACTCGATGGGATCCACGCACAATAGGAAGGGAAATGGTTGCTAAAATCACTGCTCAAACACACACACACTGGCTGAAAGAGACACAAGAAAACAGACTGAAACTGACTCGGCAGGATATCGCATCCTGGGCCTACTTAGTCTATCAAGCATAGACATCAGAGTCCAAGTAGTTCGGACTGGGGAAACGACACATGCTCGCTAGGACGTCGCATCCTATGCATACGTATCTCCTTTGGACGAAGGAGAATCATAGCATTCGTAGCTCGGCTAACACGCACACAAACAAACGCAGGCAAAGGCAAACGTGGAGCCTGAATGCCAATTACTGGACTTACATCAGCATCCGAACCAAAACACACACAAGAAGGCTAACATGGAGCCTGAATGCCAATCACTGGGCTTACATCAGCATCCGAACCAAAACACACACACGGAGGCAAACGTGGAGCCTGAATGCCAATCACTGGGCTTACATCAGCATCCGAACCAAAATCACGCTAACACTGGAACCCGAATGCCACTCGATGGACTTACATCAGCTTCCAAGCACACAACAAGAAGAAGGGTCTCGATTGCAACCAGGGCAAGAGAAAGGGAAGGTCTCAATCGCAACGAGGGCGAGAGAAAAGAATCGCAACGAGGGCGAAAGCAAACAAGGATTAGTGTTAGTTGTTAGTCAAACTCGACAAGACATCGCATCTCGTGCCTACGTATCTCATCTGGACATGAGAATCAGAGTTGCCGTAGTTCGGCTAAACTATTCCTGTTGGTTTGTGTTTTTTAAGTGGACGACGTCACTACGCAATCTACCGGATGCTCGACCTTTGGAGACTTACTCACCTGTAGTAGAAGGAGTTGACGTATCCTTAAGAGGGGATAATGTTTGTTTGTGTTTTAGGAAAGCTCAAGCAAGAAAGGAAGTCCTATACGAAGGAACCGTGCTACCTTAATTGTCATGCAAACGAGACTACGCGGAGTCTAGCAAACCTAGGGGATACAATCACACCACACAAACATATACAGCATGAAATAAACACACCAACAAGGGGCTCAAACATCAGGGCTAGGCTTTAGTCGAGGGGTCATATCAACCTCAACAAACAAGCCTCTGTATCGGGGTCAGGTTAGCTCTTAACCTTGCCATTGAGGGGCCAAGGTGAAGCCAGATGAAAGGTGATGAGGGGTGTGCCTCATTGCTTCAATCTCAAGTCAGAGAGAGCATCAGACAAGGGAGCGTGGGTCCAGAATGGGGGGACCCTTCTACGCTCAGGACATAGACTCGACTGTACAATGTACAAGATCTTGGGCTTGGATCTCAATGCTACAACCATGTAATGGGAGCAAGGAGAAGACTCACAGAATAGTGGGGGATAGATTGCTTATCCCTACCTTCCACCAATTGCCTCAAATGAGGACTTTCCCTGCTTAGGACAAATATAAACATACACAAGCATTGCCTCTTAAGGAGGACTTCAGACAATGTGCCCGACCCGGTAACAGCCGGGTCTCCAGACTACATGAAGAAGAAAGTTCTATACCTCAATGCCAATTGCTTATAAGCAAAGCAATGCAAGTTCTTAAGAGAACTGAGCAACTAAGGGTACCTGGAAACAGTCAAACAGAATCAGTATCCCATTCATAATCAAACAACAATACAAAGAATCAATCAATAATCCCAATGATGTGCATAGCACAAGTCCATGTGGACCAACATCCTACAAAACAGCCACATTAGTTTACAAGTATCAAGCAAAATATCCCAAATGTGAAACAATATCCTTAAGCCTTAACCTCTTAACCTGAAAAGGCACAATCAACTTCAAATGTAAGTAACATGACCACTAGGACTAGCCTAGGGTCAAAAAGATGGAAAAATCCTAAAACAGCAACCAATTCATGATCAAAGTCAAGCTATTTCAATAACAAAGGGATCCCAATTGGTCCCATATCCAAACTATGCACCTATCTCATTTTATGCAACATGTAAGGCAAAGGGAGCAAATGTAAATCACATATGAACAATCAGCAAGATCACATCACAAAAAATATCAAAACAGCATGGAAAATTCCACAAAAATTATATCCTAAACAGGGGACATTCAACAAGCTACATGTCAATTTTTAAGCCATTTGGACTAGTGGAACTATGGGAATTAATTCAACATGTCTAAGCATGCAAAAACACAACCAAATGAAGTCACAAAATGTACACTAACTTCAATCAAATGGTAAACAGTGACATTACATGGGAAATTAGTGGGACCAAAGCCAAATGAAAGCTATACATGTCAGGAACTATTCTACTAAATTTCATGGTCATATCATTCATCATGCTCATTCTATGCACAAAATAAGGCAAACTAGTTCAAAGGAAGCCCTAAGCCTACAAACAGAATTATTGCATTCAAATCCACATCAACACAATCCCAAAAATTCTCAAATAAATTACGCCTAAACAGGGGATAATCAAGGTATGGCACACCAAATTTCAGCTTAATTGGGCAAATGGAACCATGTCAATGAAAATCAACAAAAACAAGCACAATTATAAGCTCCAAATCACAACCTCAACACATGCTTCCACTTCAAAAATCCATATCTTAATGAAAACAATAAAGAAATGGATGAGACCAAAATAGGGAGGTCCTAATATGTGTCTACTACAGGCATATCAAATTTCATGATCACACAATACCATATGAGCATTTCTCAATCAATCTACCAACATGTATCATATGAGCTTGCAAATTCAACCATCAGAAATGAAAAATCATGATCAATTAGAAAACACAATGAACAATTCCACAAAAATTCACAAAGGATCCTAACATGTTAATGAGCATCCATACCAAATTTCAATCAATTCTAACAAGTATAGGTCATGCTAAAAAATCCAACAAGTTGTCATCATGAGGTGTGACACAAATTGTCACACCTAAGTTCAAAAATTTGTAACTCAATGACCAGGTATCAAAAATGCATAAAATTTACATGGAAAAAATCCTCAGCCAATCAAGATTCAACACAAAAATTTTCAGCCATTTATCATACAATATGAGGATTTCATGATCAAATCATTCAAAGGTATCAAATTATGCACATGTGGAAGAAACCCTAGGTCAAATGCAAAATATTCCAAGCACAACTTTGACCAATAGGTCAAAAATCATCTACAGTCAATGCCAAAGTCAACAAAATTATTTTTGCATTTTTGTGATTTTTCCATGATTTTATATGATTTTTCGAACATGCTAGGGATTATTTAACATTTTTTAGATTTTTATTGAAATTAATTAATTTAAATCAGAATGGCAATAACGTAATTATTGGGGCGGGGGCGGTAAACGCCCAATTTGAATTTTCAAATTGCATTTCAGATCAAACGCGTCTATTTCATCATCTTCAACATGAATATTTTCTAGAAACATGAACAAGGCTCAAGAACATCAAATCCACGAAACCTATCCAAAACTAACAAACTTATAGTCGTTGGAACCGTACAAACGTGTAGATCATGAATCTCAACTCTAATTAACCTAAAACTTCCTAAATCTCAAGAATCGTTGAACTTAGGGTTTTAGATCTAAACTTCGAGTTAAGATTTCTCAGCACACAATCAACCATTTACAATTCCGAAACCAGCATGATAATCTACGTGATAAGCACGACGACACGCACACAATAATTGCACGAAAGCTTGAGGTCGAAATTCGAGTAAACCTGCTATGGCCGTGGTGATTTGGGGAGAGTTAGCGCGCGAATTGAGGAAACAGCAGTAGAAGGATGAATGGTGAAGTGGATGCAGCTCGCGGTTTGGCTCGAATCTCTCTCTATCACGAGCAATCTTCAATCACCATTGATGAAGCTCCTTTGGACAGTGGATTTTGGCACGGCTATGGATGCTACCAGCTGCAAACAGATGAAGTAATAGACAATTGGAGATCGATGCAAAAAGAAGAATGCAAATTGATCAAGGTTTTGTGGAGATTTTGGATTTTGGCTCTTGTGAGTTCTTGAAGATTCTTGGAGAAGATTTGTGATTTTGATCTGAAAATTTGGTGAATGAGAATTCTGTTATGTTTATGCAGAGATTAAGCTTTTATATGGTAGCTCTAATCATGATTAACCAAAGTAATTAGCAAATTGGCATTGTAAGCAAAAATGCATTTTCCTTCAAAATGGCCAAAAATGCCCTTCCTTCAAATCAGTCCAAATAGCAGCTCAACTTTGGTTCCAACAAGTCCAAAATATCATATGCAATGTGTAGAAACAAGTTTCATTTCAATTGGATAAGTATTCTTGAATTTCACCATGTGATGGAAAATGTCCAATTTATGCACTTTCATTCTTCAAGCCAAAACTCAAATTATGAGGCCTAGCCATGAAATGAGGATTCAAACACATTCCAAATGCCATTCCTGAGGTGTTACAAAAAGTCCCATCTCAAAATTCCAAATATTTTGACATTTGGACAATTTTGCCCCTGGTCCAATTCAGCTGTCCAGTTGAAAAGTGACTTTTTGCCTTGGCCATTTTTGGAGAAATCCAATGATGCACCCTTGAAGTACCTGTCAAATGGAGTTTGTGCATATAAAGAACTTGCAATTTGGACAATCCATGTGGTAGTTATGGCCTCCTGATTACGGGTCTTTTCTGAAATTCACTGAGCCATATTTTGCAAACCACACATTGGATTTTTGAGTTCTTGGACTTTTTGGAAAGGTGAGATCAAGATCTTCAACTTTCATGTTGGACAAATTCCATTTGAAGCTTGTATGATGAAATTATTTTGAGGAGAAAAACTTTCCATTTTGGGCAGCTGAGGTTACAGGTCCACTTGCCATTTTGGGAAACTGTCTGCCTGAGCTCAATTCCTTCAACCTTGGTCTTTGTCATGTCAAAGGAGACTCATATGGACATGAATGAGGTCTTTCAAACCATTTCCCACCTTCCGATCCATAAAATCAGGCACAGTTGACCACAGTTGACCACAGTTGACTTTCTAGGGTTTCTGGTTGACTGAACAATGACTGGTGACTTCTGAGCATCCAATCTTTGGCCAAACCACTTCAAAATGATCCTTGGACCATATGAGCTTGAAAAATCAACCCTAGGGCTTTGTCTCAATGAAAATGGCACTTGCTTGCTTGATTGACTGATTCTCTTGATCAGTTTGTCCTGATTGGTCAGCTGAGCTTGCACTTGGGCAAATGGACCATGCAATGTTATGCAGTGGACATTGTTAATGCTATGACCTAGTATGCAATGAATGTACACAATGGTAGGGTGCAAATTTGAGGTGCTACACTGTGTGAGGCAGGATAGCTGATCAGAGACCGCATCGTTACTCAACCAGACTCAATCATCAGAAGCATGGATCAGGTTCAGACGGAGTTGGCTGAGATGAGGGCGAGCATGGCTCAGTTTATGATGATGATGCAAGGAGTTTTTCAGGGGCAAGAGGAGCTGCGAGCCTTAGCCCAGAGACTGGAAGCCGTGATTCTTCCGTCCAACTGTGCTTCACCAGTGGGCGTACCCGTTCATGAGAATGTTGTTGTCACTATTCTCGTCAGTGATCATGCCGTGGGTGATGAATTGAGGGGGATCATAATCGGTGAACAACCTCTTGCTGCAGAGACTGTTAATGTCAGAACAACCCGGGCTCCGGTTTGCCATCCTGGCTCTTCCAGTTCTTCCGGTTCTAAGAAACCATCTTCTGGGGCACCAAAAAGGGGAGAAAGTGAAACAAATGTTGTGCACCGTCGGAGGAGTGCAAACAGAGGACAGTATCGTCAGGCTGCTGCTGTGACTATTCCAACAACTCAAACTCAACAACAGCAGAGAAGGCCAACTCAGCAATATCAACATCCGCAACATCGTCCTCAACAGCAGGCTTACCAGTCTCCCAATGATAATCAAGCCAGTGCGAGTAACGAGAGGAAGAAGATCATTTTTGATCCGATCCCTATGTCGTACGCAGAGCTGTATCCCTCTTTGATAGAGCGGAACTTGATTACTCCCAGAGACCCGCCGGCTATACCCGTCAACCCCCGGTGGTGGTATAGGCCTGAGCAGCAGTGTGCGTATCATTCGGGCGCTCCTGGTCATGATGTGGATAGTTGCTTTCAGTTGAAGATGAAGGTTCAAGACCTCGTGAGGTCAGGTATTCTGAACTTTGAAGACTTGGGTCCCCGTGTTAATCAAGCTTGAAGATAACAAGTCCTGGGCTGGCGCCGACTTTTCTTCAAAAGGGTTGTTCAAAAGCAGAAGCTGCTGATGCAAGAGATTCCGACAGTTGTCATCCCTGGCGGGATCTATCACAATTCGGTCATTGTGGGCGTTCCTACAGTTGTTCATAAGTCAGAGTAATAATCACTTTGTTTAAAAACCCTTCTCCCATGCCAAAAGGAGAAGTGATGACCTTGTTGGCAACATTTTGTGCAATGATATCTTCATTCAAATAAAAGCATGTTAAAACATTTGTTTTTCCATTTGTTTTCCCTTTTCGCTTTTTACATGGAATTGGTGATCACAAAAAACCCTAAAAACAAGAATAAAAGCAATCTTTTCATCTGCATAACGATTGTCTTGTTTGATTTTCAAAAGCTTTTCATATCAAAATCATTATGCAGGTTGTTTCGTAGACCAATTGAACATAATGATCAGACGTCATCTCCCAATTTTGAATTCCCTGTATTCGAAGCGGAAGAAGATGATGTTGAAGGGATTCCTGACGAGATTTCCCGACTTCTTGAGCAAGAAAAGAAGATCACTCAGCTGCATCTCGAGAATCAGCAGAACAGCCAACTGGGGCATATACAAAAAAAAATAAAAAATAAAAAAGAGAGGAGGGTGCAAAACAAAAAAAATATCAAAAGAAATCAAAAGAAATCCAAATCAAAAGAAAGAAAAAGAAAGAAAGAAACAAGAGAAAAATAGCACCCTCAAAGTCCCGAGTTGACTGATGCTGAATCGAGAAGAAGAGATTGACTGCCATGTGTCATGGTCAGTTATATCAGCAGAGAGTGATGAAAGCATTCGATAAGAAGGTCAAGCCTCGTGTGTTCCGAGAAGGTGACCTTGTGCTCAAGAAAGTCTTGTCTTTCGTGCCCGATTCCAGGGGCAAGTGAACTCTAAGCTATGAATGTCCATATGTTGTCGAGAGAGCCTTTTCAGGCAGTGCTTTGGCACTTACAACAATGGATGAAGAAGTTCGCTCGTCCTGTGAATCCAGATGCAGTCAAGAAATACTTCGCCTAGAATAAAAAAAAAAAGCAAAACAGCTCGCTAAGTCGAACACCCCAAAGGGCGACTTAGGCAAAAAGGAGCGTCTCGGTGGATTGAAAACCCGAAAGGGCGATCCAGGCAAAAGTTAGAGACATTGAAAAAAGAATTTGCATCCCGCTAGATTGAGCACCTCGCACCGGGGCAATCTAGGCAAAAATTAGGGATTTGACAAGTAACTGCATCTTGACAAGACTGTGCTCTACATCTGTCATCCGTCAGGGATTCTCGATTCATCGTCGACTGAAGCTTTGAATACATCGAAAATTCGGAACGGTAGAGGAAAGGTCATTATGTTCAATGTAGCCCTCTCCAATATATATCACCGATTTCAAACTTGTACAGATCTATGGAGTCTCGCCCTTTGCAGACTACCATTCCATCACATCGATTTGAGCTTTTATCCAATTGTTTGCACTCTTCTTTGTTTCAACTCAACAAATGTTTTGCATGTTTTAATTGATAAAGTATCATTGTTTTCAAAATAAACAAAATTTTTCACAAAATTGTTCTTAAACAAAGTGAACATTCACTATGATGGAAGGATACTTAGGAGACCTGCAGTGCTCTCCCAAGGGTGGTATGATTACCAACAGGTAAGACATTTGTTCGTATCTCGAGCATAATTGTATCTCTTTCTTGTAGAACCTCTTATGGTTTCTCCTCAGCGAGGGTGCTCAATGCAGTGTTGATTGAAGTTGTTCATCTTCATGTCCCCGGCAGTGCAACATTCTTCCTCCAAGTCCCTGTTAGCCCTATTGTGGGGCATCTCCAGTAGAGTGCTTTTCGAGCCCTATTGTGGGGCATCCCCGACAAGGTTGCTGTTGAAATACTGTTGCGGGGCAGTTCCCCAAGCAGAGTGTTTACTGAAGACTTCAACTTTCGTCTCTTCAGCAGAGCAGTCTTCTCTTCTCCCCGGCATGGGTGCTTTTCTGTTAAGATCCGGTACTTGGTGGATTGACATCCCAGTACTCCGTCATTTCCCTTGGATAGATTCCTCAGCAGAGTTGCTGGCATGATGAACTTTATCAATGCCTGTCTATCCTCACCAGAGATCTGGTTGATTCCTGGTATCCCTGTTCTCCAGCATGAGTGAGAAGTCGGTGCTCCCCCGACAGAGTTTTCCTCAAGCAGATTTCTTCAAGCAGAGTCTCCCCACAGAGTTGGAGTATCTGATCTTTGGGCTCCCCGGCGGAGTTTTCATCATGTTGCATTTTGCATATAGTAATCATTGCATCCTCAAAATTGCGTAGCATTTCCATTCAATATGGAGCATTACGCCATAGAAAAATTCAAACATATGCATTCATGTGTTCGAAACCAATCAGATCGTATCCCCGGCAGAGGTGGAGCATTGTTCAAACATCTGTACGGCTCTTTTGCTATGACGGCTTTCAGGATTGGTAACCCCAGAGAGGTTTATTTCCTCATCCGTCGGTGAAAGAAAACCTGGTTCTACCAAGTGGTCTCCTAGCAGATGTGGGTGTGTCTAATCTCTCCATGTAGAGTCTACCCCTTAAGCAGAAAGCGTCTACCGTTTCCTTCTGCGCTCCCCACTGAGTTATACCCTCGTGGATGATGGTTGATTCCGTTCCTCCCTCACGGGACAGTTTTCCCTATTGAGTTCTTTCCTCATTAGGATGAGCCTTGATTCAGTATGCCTTTTTGGATCGATCCTAAGTTGGCTTTCCATTGACTGTCTCTTGTGCTTCCCTGGGGCATAAATGAATAGTTGCTCACTAACCGGCACTCATTCATCTTTTCCTCAGCAGAATTTAGGGCCTCTACCTACAAACCGGTAGTTGTAAGTCCTATCTTTGTGGTTTTCTACCCACAAGCTGGTAGTTGTAAAATCTCACGTCCTCCCCTTGGTGGAGTTAACCCTTTGTGCTCCTCCTATCGATGACCGGTTACTTTTCCGTGGTTTTCTACCTACTAATCGGTAGATGTAATCCCCTCTTTGCAGTTATCAGTATCCCGTTTGCGGTATTGATATTCTTTTCCCCTCTGGATACTGGCCTTGATCAAGCAGTATTGTCCCCAGTGGGTCTTCCCCTTCCTTTTGGGTATTTGCTCCGAGTCAGCAAATTTATCCCCAGCGGGTCCTCTTTCATTCACCGTTTGCTGGTAATGTCTGTGGTTTCCCCTTTTGATTGGTCATCTTTGCATACCTAGTCCTGGTACCCCGATGCCTTTCTTGTCGGTCGTTTATCCATTTTACAACCTCCAAACCAGTTATGGATAATCTTCCATGCGAGTGTATTATCTACGTTTTGACGGCTATAGATAATGTATCTCATGCGCTCTTGGGTCGAAGTCGTCCTCCCCGGCCGAGTAAGATTCGTATTCCTCGTGGAATCGAATGTCCATCCTTTAACAAGTTTGCTTTCGCTCTCTTCAGGATGATGTCGGTCGTTTATCCATTTAACAACCAATCCGGTTATTGATAATCTTCCATGCGAGTGTATTATCTACGTTTTGACGGCTATAGATAATATGTCTCATGCACTCTCTGGTCAGTCTTTTGATTGTTTTCCCCAGTTGAGTAAGATTCGTATTCCTTTGTTCGGAATCGAATGTCCATCCTTTAACAAGATCGCTTTGCTCGCTCTCTTCAGGATGATGTCGGTCGTTTATCCATTTAACAACCAATCCGTTTATGGATAATCTTCCATGTGAGTGTATTATCTACGTTTTGACGGCTATAGATAATATGTCTCATGCACTCTCTGGTCAGTCTTTTGATTGTTTTCCCCAGTTGAGTAAGATTCGTATTCCTTTGTTCGGAATCGAATGTCCATCCTTTAACAAGTTTGCTTTCGTTCTCTTCAGGATGATGTCGGTCGTTTATCCATTTAACAACCTCCAACTCGGTTATGGATAATCTTCCATGTGAGTTATTATCTACGTTTTGACGGCTATAGATAATATATCTCATGCACTCTTTGGTCAGTCTTTCGATTGTTTTCTCCAGCAGAGTAAGATTCGTATTCCTCGTGGAATCGGATGTCCATCCTTTAACAAGTTTGCTTTCGCTCTCTTCAGGATGATGTCGGTCGCTTATCCATTTAACAACCTACAACCCGGTTATGGATAATCTTCCATGCGAGTGTATTATCTACGTTTTGACGGCTCTAGATAATATGTCTCATGCGCTCTTGGGTCGAAGTCGTCCTCCCCAGTCGAGTAAGATTCGTATTCCTCGTGGAATTGAATGTCCATCCTCTAACAAGACTGCTTTTCTAGCCCTCTTCAGGATGTTGAGTGTTTTGGAACACAAACCAATTCACGTTTGGTCGGTCACCCGTTTCATACCTACAACCCGGTATCCGTGGTGTTCCTTCCTGTTTGCTCACTGTCGTGACCTTGATCCCCAGTGAGATCCCTTGCAAGTGTTTAGCCTTGCCCTGATGTATGTAGATGTCAGTATCCTGTCAGCACCCGCGTGTGTTGTTTCTTTGGTGTCGGTAAACACCATCTTTCGGTGATTTCCAGTCAGGCGTAGTGTCTGGTATTCTTTGGTGTCGGTAAACACCATCTTTCGGTGCTTTCCCAGTCATGCGTAAGTGTCTGGTATTCTTTTAATGTCGGTAAGCACCATCTTTCGATGTTCGTAACGTCGTCTCTTCCCTAGTGAAGTTTACTCCTCTCCGTTGGTGTCGATAAACGTCGAGTTGTTCCTATGCGTCCGTTGACGTATAGTTGATATCTTCCCCCACAGGGTCGTCCCCAGTTGAATCTCCTCTCCGTTGGTGTCGATAAACGTCGAGTTTTTCCTATACGTCCGATGACGTATATTTGCTTATTCCCCGCAGAACATTTGGTAATACCAGATGATTCCCCTCAGAATTTCCTCCTCTCCGTTGGTGTCGATAAACGTCGAGTTTTTCCTATTCGTCCTATGACGTCTAGTTGTACCTTTCCCCATGCGGATTTACCTCCCCGTTGGTTTCGATAAACGTTGAGTTTTTCTCATTCGTCCGATGACGTCTGATTGTATACCCTATTCCCAGTCATTCATTAGTGTCTGGTTGATTCCCAACCAGAATCCCCAGTAGACGTCCTATTCGGTTTCCGGTTGTGGTGCCTTTCCCTCGTGAAGTGGTTTTCTCCTTCTCCGTTGGTGTCGATAAACGTTGAGTCTCCCAGTCCGTCCGTTGACGTCTGGTCGAGTTTTCCTGGTCGTCCCAGTTGATCCTCCTTCTCCGTTGGTGTCGATAAACGTCGAGCTTCTCCCATTCGTCCGATGGCGTCTGGTCGAGTCTTCCCATTCATCCGATGATGTCTGGCTACCTCTCCGTTGGTCTTGGTAAACGTCGAGTTTTTCCTGGTCGTCCCAGTTGATCCTCCTTCTCCGTTGGTGTCGATAAACGTTGAGTCTCCCTTTCGTCCGTTGACGTCTGGTCGAGTTTTCCTGGTCGTCCCAGTTGATCCTCCTTCTCCGTTGGTGTCGATAAACGTTGAGTCTCCCTTTCGTCCGTTGACGTCTGGTCGAGTTTTCCTGGTCGTCCCAGTTGATCCTCCTTCTCCGTTGGTGTCGATAAACGTTGAGTCTCCCTTTCGTCCGTTGGCGTCTGGTTGAGTTTTCTCCTTCTCCGTTGGTGTCGATAAACGTCGAGCTTCTCCCTTTCGTCCGATGACGTCTGGTCGAGTATTCCCAGTTCATCCTATGATGTCTGGTTAGCTCTCCGTTGGTCTTGGTAAACGTCGAGTTTTTCCTGGTCGTCCCAGCTGATTCACCTCTCCGTTGGTTTCGGTAAACGTTGAGTTTTTCCCATTACGTCCGCTGACGTATGGTTGTATCCTTTCCTGGTTATCCCCAGTAGAGTTGATTTACCTCTCCGTTGGTCTTGGTAAACGTTGAGTTTTTCCTAGTTGTCCGTTGGCATCTAGTTGAGATTTCCGATCCCATTCATCGTGTGTCGATGTCTGGATGTGGTTGTGCTTTTGAAAAAAGGAAAACAACAAAAACAAGAAAATACCCAGCAGTGTGCAAATTCTACGGTTCTTGGTATTCAATCCCTGTTTACCCTGAAAGTCTGACAGCCGTTGCTCTCATCCATTCGGGTTCCCAGTTGATTGAATAGGGGCAGCTGTAGCACCTCAAATTTGCACCCTACCATTTTGTACATTCATTTCATATTAGGTCATAGCATTAAAAATGTCCACTGCATAACATTGCATTGTCCATTTGCCCAAGTGCAAGCTCAGCTGACAAATTAGGTCCCACTGGTCAGGAGAATCAGTCAAACAAGCAAGCATGTGCTATTTTCATTGGAATAAAGCCCTAGGGAGGATTTATCAGGCTCATATGGTCCAAGGATCATTTTGAAGTGGTTTGGCCAAAGATTGGATGCTCAGAAGTCATCAGTCATTGTTCAGTCAGCTGGAATCATAGAAAGTCAACTGTGGTCAACTGTGGTCAACAGTGCCTGATTTTATGGATTGGAAGGTGTGAGATGGTTTGAAAGGCCTCATTCATGTCCATACAAGTCTCATTTGACATATCAAAGACCAAGGTTGAAGATTTGGAGGTCAGACAAGAAGTTTCCTAAAATGGCAGGTGACCTGTAATTTCAGCTGCCCAAAATGGAAAGTTTTTCTCCTCAAAAATACTTCATCATACAAGCTTCAAATGGAATTTTGTCCAACATGAAAGTTGAAGATCTTGATCTCACCATTCCAAAAAGTCCAAGAACTTGAAATTCCCATGTGTGGTTAGCAAGATATGGTCCAGTCATTTTCCAAGAATGCCCGAAATCAAAGTGCCATAACTTTCACGTGGAGTGTCCAAATTGGATGGTTTTTCTTTGAGCAAATCACATTTGATGTGTACTTTCATAATCCATCACCACATTTTGCCAAAAGCATTCACACAAAAAGGTCAATTTTCAAGTGCACTAATTAAAATCTAAGGGCAAAATGGTCCAATTTGAGAAATATTAGGAACTTTGAGATGAGACTTTTTGCAACACTTTCTAAATGTCATTTGTGACCTGTTGGAACCAAGTTTGGAGAGAAAAACCAGCTGCATTAACCAAGGGCATATTGGACCAAAATTGGTGAAAATGCATATTACACTAATCTTTCTATTATGCTTAATCATGATTAATTTTGGATTAATGGATTGGTATATAAGGCTAATTGTAACTGTAATCATGAACCACTAATCATTTTTCAAGATCCAAACAGAAAATCACAAAAAACTCTCTCAATTCTCTCACTTTTTCTCCATTGTTCATAAACTTTTTTTTCTCAAATTCATCAATAATTCATCAATTTTCGTGCAATTTCTTGGTGTAGTTCTCATTTGCAGGTGTTAATCAAGAGCTGTTTGCATCAATTGGAGCTCAAAACCATCAAAAACTCCAACTGTCCAAAATCGTTCATCAATGGCAAATCAAGAATTCGAGCGCTTGGAGTATTGTTGAGCTACCAAAGCTGTACCAATCATCTTCCTAATCAACATACTTCACCTGTTTTCGTGAATTGAAGCAAAACAAGCACAAATCCGGAACTGCACTCGAACTAAGGTTGGAATTCGACTCTAACGATTTTCAAAATTGTGATGTGGATATTGTAGATCTTTGATTGTAGAATGCATTGCAAGTTGTAGAATCAAAATCCATTAAGATTTGAGAGAGATATCTTGATTCAAAGTTTGCATGACGAAACTTCTTTCGATCGAATCTTCGCGTGTGATAATCTTTAGGAAATTTCGTTTGCATATTGTTAATCTACACTGAAAGACGAAGAGATCCGTATATCACTCGTTAATTTTCGTGAAAAAAGGTTCGTAACCGTAGCTGGCATGGAAGAACACTAATACAGGCGATGAACGTGAAGAAAATCTGGAAAAAGCTTCGTTAGATCCATCCTGCGCATGGCATTTTCAAAATTCTTGTTTCCCACCTATTCCCACCAATCACGCGCTGAAAACAAATAAAACGCTACAGTGCGTTTTAGGCTTGGCTGGAAATATTTACTAAAACGCCATTGCAGCTTAACTAATTCGTATAACATTAAATAAATATTACAATAAATTAACAAATCCATAAAAATTCATATAAAATTCAATATTAGTCCAAATTAGGTGGGATTTTTTTTGTTAGTTTCCAAATTTTGTCTACTTTTTTTTAGGCATAATAGTGTAAGTTATGTCTGATAGACTAAGTAGGCCCAGGATGCGATATCCTGCCGAGTTCAGTCTTGTTTGTTTTCTTGTGTCTCTCTCAGCCAGTGTTTGTTTATTTGAGCAGTGTTTTAGCAACCGTTTTTCCTTCCTATTGTGCGTGGATCCCGTCGAGTACGACGGATGCGTAGGGGTGCTAATACCTTCCCTTCGCATAACCGACTCCCGATCCCATTCTCTTTGGTCGCGAGAGCATGCTTTTTCCAGGTTTACTCTGAGCGTTTCCTTTCCCTCTTTTGGGATAAATAACGCACGGTGGCGGCTCTGTTGTTCTTGTTTTCCCGCCGGTTTTTCGCGTAATGCGACAATGTCAAATTAAAATTATCATATTATGTTTATTAAAAAAATTTAAAGTAATACAAATCCTAAAAAATCATAATTTTATCCAATCTTATCTAATAGATTTTTAATTTACTCCATCAAAAATATTTTTTTTATCTTCATCTTGTCCATGTTTAATAGTATTCAAATTAG
The DNA here is from genome assembly GCF_024323335.1 of Lathyrus oleraceus. Classification (NCBI taxonomy): domain Eukaryota; kingdom Viridiplantae; phylum Streptophyta; class Magnoliopsida; order Fabales; family Fabaceae; genus Lathyrus; species Lathyrus oleraceus. The sequence goes on from NC_066581.1 coordinate 278,494,769, forward strand.
GATAATTCATTTGGTGAGGGGCATCAGGAGTATATAAAACTCGTTGGAAAAAAATGTAGATTTTAAAAAATCAATCGAGATTGAAAAGTTTTATAAATGAAAGTTGATCGACAGTTGAATTAGATAATAAAATTTAGAGTACCATATTGTGCCAATAACATAGGTGAGTATAAAAGAGAGATGTCGAATATGACACTTATGAGTATATAACAAGTATGTTGGATATAACGAGTTTAAGACCTTGTATAGAAAATTAATATATTGGATATAACAAGTATGTTTTATTTTTCAAAAAAATTGATCACAAGAAGGATTTTTCCAAGAGGGGGAAAGAGAGATTATGTGCATATTGTATTTGTCTTGGATGAGGTGGTTGTGAAGGTGTTGATGCATTGGTGGTGACAAGTTTATATACTCAAAATAATTGAGTTATGGACTCATGATGATCTTATCACAAGTCCACAGAAAAAGCTTAATATTTTAAGATTATAGAGCTAAAAGCAGGGGAGTCGTTCGACTCAGTGACAATAAGGCTTGCAAAATTCATGTTATTGACATGGTTTGGCTAAAATGTTTGATAAGCTTGAATTCCTTCTACACCATGTGAGATATGTTCTCGAGTTCAAGTGAAATTTGCTGCACATAAGCATCGTTGATGATCTAGGCTATTGTACTAGAGTTGAATATGGGATGTTGAAATTTTTGCATGGTGCATGGTGTAACACCTCAAGTTTTTCATACTGTAACTTTCATATATAAATTAATAACTATTATTTTTAACTGATTTTGTATGCTTGTGTGTGGCGGTTTTTGTTATAACACTTTCGTTTGCATTTGATTAATGATAAGTGTGTCAGATTATTATACTATAATTACTTCTACTATTAACTTAATCTAAATATGTATTTCATAATGCTTCTTCCATGAGTAAATTATCTTATGTAAATATTTATTATAATATTTTTTTTCCGTGTTTATCATAATTTGGTGGTTAATTAAAAATATTATTTTATTTACTCTTTTTTAATCACTCTCTAAAGTAATAATTATTTTAGAGTGTGTATTTTGAAGAATATTGTTTTATATATAATGAAAAATGAATAAAGCAAATAAATGTATGCAGTAGTGATTTGATTTAGAGCTAAAAAAGAAATTAATCAATTTAAAAGTGTTTATTTGAGCATGGACCAAATTTAAACAATCAAAAGAAAATTAAGAAAAAAATATTAACAAACCTTAAAAAGACAATAATACGACATTTGTGCTACAATGTCTTATGGAAGAGAATGCAGTGCGGCAACAAAAGAAAATGTGGAAAATCAATCTCAGATATCAAACCATTTTTAAAATGTTTTTTCTGTTTCATCCCAAATTTCATTAAGATTTTTTTATTATCAGTGTAGTTTTATATATTTATTTAAATTTTATTTATTTTATTACCTCTTTAAACACGTTATTTACTTCTCGTTATGAACTTAACAATTTTCATTTATTATTCTTTGTCATAACCCCGAATTTAGTGAAACAAACACTAAATTGACTATTAATTTCAATAATGTTTTCCTTCAATTTAATTTGTGATTGAAGATTAATTTCATTAATTCATTTTTCGAAATTGATCTTTTAAAATTAATTCTTATATTTATTTTATTTTATCTAACCATAAATTATCGAGTTGAACCAATTGTAAAACAACGAGTCAAACAAGCAGAAGATTCATGTTGGTGGATTTATAATAGTGTGCAAAAGCATCAAAAGAAGACGAGGAGTGAGAATAAGTTTGAATAATGAGTTTAAAATAAGTGAGATGAATGGCATAGCCATATTTCCCATAATACTTATGGGGCTCGTTTCGATAGTTGTAATCCTTGAGTGATAATTAAATTAATGTGCACATTTCGAAGGGTGGGATTAAAAGAAGAACTAGAAACCGTATTAAGGTCTTGACTGATTTAATTTATATTGAATGTGTTGTAATTGAAACTACAAACTATACCGTACATGATGTTTTCAACCCCACTTGCATTTTTGAATTCACCGTAATTTCATAAATTTCACTAAATGGAACAGGGTGTATCCAGAAGTACATCTTTCGTATATCTCCTAAGACAAGCTTTGGTTTTTAAAGTCCATATTGATCTAAAATTTGTATAAGTATGAGTCTCTCATCTCATTTTTCAACGAAATCACATCACACCAAAATGAGCATATATTGGCATGTCACATTTGTCTACTTCAACGGTGTGAATACCTCACTTGAATTTAGGGTCACAAAGTACACCTCTCTTGTAGATCTGAAATTCATAGTGGAGAATCTCCTACAATACTCGAACAATCGACAGATTATCAAACTCGAGTATTGTAACACCTAATTCCCCGACTCAACATTTAGTAGAATAATTTAATTTTAACTAAACACTTAGAGTGTCACGCATGTTTCACCAAACATAAAACCAACAAAATATAATCGCATGAATAATAGAGTTTGACATATAATATCTCAACAACAAATGAATAACAAGGTAGTTCAACGACTCCAAAACGAATAAGGCATGTAATAGTGAAATATAAAATAGCATGTCCCCAGTTCAACATATCAGATCGACTCCACTAAACACTCGAGTGGTAAATAACTAAAGAGACATCCACATCATCCTCTAGCTCAAGTAACTACTCTTCTACCTGATTGCATGTACTCCATGGGAGCACAGACACCACAACAAACAAATAGGGATGAGAATATGCTCAAATATATTAATGATGCAAGACATAGCAAGGGTAGAATATTCATTACAATCATCAATCACGCGCTTATTAACAATAATAAACAGTAATAATGATTACTCAATCACACATGCAGGTATGTATGCAAATGTACCCATTGTTCGACTCCACATGCATACGGAACCGATTTAGACATCATAGATATGTTACTGATTTTTGTTCATACTCGCTTCTGGTACCCTCTTCTGAACCAGAGCCCATCATAATTGTCACTGATCCCCACTACGGAATCAGTAAATTTTCACGGATTCCATTACTAAATCAGCTACTCGCTCTCGGTCCCCACTTTTGAACCAAATCTCACCACTGAACTGAATTCTATACACCATGATGCATGAACTCAACAATAGCATGCAAATATGATCATCACAACCGGCCCCACTTCTGATCATGTACACCGCCAATAAGGCCATCACCTCAACACAACGGGTATGATATGCAAATATATTCAACGATACATATTCATACAATTATACACATATTTCAAATATTATTTAACTCATCATAATATTTTATCACATTAATTTGCCACGCTCTTCGTCAACTCGTAACAAACCCTCAAATTCATAATCATATAAATATTAAATAATCATCTCATAAGACTTTCACAAGAAAAACACATCATTCATATTTTCATGTACATATTTAATCTCTAAACCATTATTATAAGGTAGTGTTACGCGTCATCTATCAAACTCTTTATACCACACCTCAAACTGAATCACGAAACTCAAGTTACGTTTGAAACAAGACACTTGGTACAAAATCCAGGGAGTTTCTATGGTCGTCCGTAGCAGTTGCTACGGTCATCCATAGCAACTGCTACAACCTATAGCACTCCCTAGCCATTCCCCCTGGGCACGCCTCTGATTCAAAAACCAGAGGGTTGCTATGGTGGCCCGTAGGAGCTGCTACTGCTTGTAACAATGCCCAAAAATCCCAAAGATTGTTTCCTGATTTTGTGTGATCGCTCTTGTTTTCCAATTCTGCATCAGACCTCAAACCTTATTTTTGACCTCTAACAGTCCCAAAACATACTAAACATCATTGTACATGAAAACATACAAAATTTACCATCTTTCAACATCCAAATTAACAATATTTCATCAATTGGCCATGATCATAATGCCAAAACTCCAACCACGTGAACAACATCTCAATGAATTTATACACGCCAAGGCATGTGCAATTCAACATCAAAAAAAGCACACAAATCACAATTATCACAACATGTGGATTAAATTTTGCATAAATCTTCATCTAACACATCAAGCATTCAAAAATTATGAAACAAGTAAGAAAACCTATATGAGGGTGGGGATCCCTCTCAACCCTTTAATGCAATTGACACCTATATTCAAGTAATCCCCCTAACATGATTTTCCATCAAAGAATTCAAGCTTTGGTTATGACTTCTCCTTCCTAGAGCTATCCTTAGGGTTCCTTTCCACTTTCTCCATTTTTCCAACTCTTCACGTATCAGATCAAAAACTCTCCACTCTCTTCCCTTTTTCTATTTAAATGACCTAATACTAATTCGTTAAATTCACAACATTCCCTTAAATTTTCTTTATTCCGTCATTTCACTCTAATTTTCTCACTAATTCAATTTTTTACCCTAAAACTCCTAATTCCTTATTTTCTATTATTTAATTAAACAAAATCTAGTAAATCCCAATAAATTCTAAAATTACCAAATAAATCATATAGTTCACCAACACTTAAAATAAATAAATAAAAGAAATTAAAAATTCAATTATATTATTAATTAAAAAATTAGGGCGTTACAAGTAACGTTCACCATCGGTTGACAACGAAGGAAAAATTCAGTTCAACAAGTTTTAGCATAAGACAAATTAAGATTTAAAGGATATGTGGAGTACATTTCACTGTTACAAAACAAAAGGTCTGATTGAGCCGAATGCGAAGATTGTGAGATCGAGTGAAGATATTCTAAAGATGTTGAAATGTCTTACTTGATGATGAAATGTAACATTCGATTTACGTTAATCATTATCTATGTAATGTTTCATTTTTATGTATGTTATTATAATTATCAATGTTAATTTATCTTTGTTTCTGCATCTGTTTCGTTTCTGCATTTGTTCATGGTTCAGTGGATTCCGAAAATACACTTCTTTAAGGTATACATAAATGCATTTCAGAATTATATTTTGTCATAGAATTGGGGTCTGACTCAATAACAAATAAATTGTGTGTGAATAAGATGCATCATAAAGTATATTTATGAATTCCAAATATAGTTTTGGTTTTTCACTAAGGTGAGAAGCAATCTTTAAGATGGGAAGAGAAATCCCATCAATAAATAAAGAAGGATTTTTCAATCACCACTTTTATATATTCAAATTTGCCAAAATACTTTATTTAAAACATCATTATGATTATCTCTATGTTTTAAGTGATTGATAGAAAAAAATTCTAAGTAGCATTTTTTTAATAGATTTTTTTTGTAAAACCTAAGCCCCAAAGTTAATATAAACTTACTTTTAAGATAAATATATATTTTTTTATTTTATCGAATTTATCATGATAATTAGTACTTATTTGTAAGTTATTTTTATAGCAAAAAGTAATATAAAATTAAATTATTTTGATATATCTTATAATTTGTTTTCATAAACCATCTTGAAATTTTATGAAAATAAAATAAAAAAATTATGAAAAATATTAAAAACTATTTTCATAAGTTTTTATAAAACAATCACAAAATTTATATTTGTAGATAAATTCAAGTTCATCCAAACACCCAATAGCACTCGGAGGATACTCGGTTATCTTTATTAAGTATTAAGTATTGGTATATTTTCATTATGACAAATGCAAAATAAAATATAATACTTTAAAATATTGTAAATAACATTAGTTAGAGACTATACGAGAAAAATAAAGTTACTCTTGCTTTAAAGCCAAAAAAAATGACGTTGACTTATTTATTAACATCCTTATATTGCATTTTTTAAAAATATTGTTAGATTTAATTATGCTTGATTTAAATTTTAATCTTTATTTTATTTCTTTTATGAAATTAATTTTTCTATTTTAAATTCAAATAATTTGGCCTCTTTTCAAAAAAATCACTGAAATTTTTTTAATGACATGTAATTTTTATTTTATCTTATAATTTTATAAAAGTGTCTATATGACCATTTTTCATGTTTTACAAATGATACGTTATTTAAAAATTAATAAGGTTACTAAATTTTAGTGCAAAAATACGAATGAAGATCAAATTTGTTTGAATTTAAAATAAGAGAGTTAATTTTATAAATCAAATAAAATAAAGAGATTAAAAGTGCAATTTAACTTTTAATTTATTATTACTATTAATTAAAAATGAAATGATAAATTTAAATTATTTATAATCTATTAGATATCAAAATTAATTTATATTCAAAACAGTGCCTGTCTTTATGTTTCTCTAATTAAAATCAAAAACAAATATTACTTTAAAAATTACTAAAGATTCTTTTCAAAGTTACAACTAAAATAAGATTATTTTCAGGTTTTTAAAAAATTAATAGTGTCAATTTTAGACAAAAGAAAAAGAATAAAACGAGGCACGATAAAAAAAATGGCTCAAGACAAATTATATATAGAAATGATCTTGCCAAAAAGAATGTCTAGGTTCATAAAATACAAACAAAATCCACCACCCATGTTCATTACCATATACGGTTCTTTTCATTTTAATTAGCCACCTCAATTTTGTTCATTTCTACACTAGTCAACATGCATGGCAAACTATGGCCAAATGCTGGTGCATGGTAATCTTATAGCTTTAATTCATTTGTTATAAATACTCACTCATTTCAGTGTACTCCATCATCTCTTCATCTATAGTAAGCAGAGTAACACATTAATCCAAATCAATATGGCTGCTACTCCAATCAAACCGTTAATGTTGTTGGCAATTGCTTTCCTAGCCTCAGTTTGTGTCTCTTCTAGATCCGATCAAGAGAACCCCTTTATCTTTAAGTCTAACCGATTTCAAACTCTTTATGAGAACGAAAACGGTCACATTCGTCTTCTCCAAAAATTTGACAAACGTTCCAAAATATTTGAAAATCTTCAAAATTACCGTCTTTTAGAATATAAGTCCAAACCTCGCACCCTTTTTCTTCCACAATACACCGATGCCGACTTCATCCTTGTAGTCCTTAGTGGTAATGTATTACGTATCAATTTATAGATTTCAAATTAATCATCAATAGTTTTTTTTATAAATAATGATATTTCTTACTTTATAAATTTGATTTTTGTGAAGATAAATTAAGTTGAAAATAAAAATATGATCTTAATTGCAATATACAGGGAAAGCCACTCTCACAGTGTTGAAATCTAACGATCGAAACTCCTTCAATCTTGAACGTGGTGATACCATCAAACTCCCTGCTGGCACTATTGCTTATTTGGCTAACCGAGATGACAACGAGGATCTTAGAGTATTAGATCTCGCCATCCCAGTAAACAAACCCGGTCAATTGCAGGTAATAAAGTTGAAGCTTACCTTTTCTCATATTACACATTATTTGCATGCAACCACATGAAATAATTTTAGAGGGATCTACAATAGTATCACAACAACAGTTGCGACTCAATTTTCCCACATTATATCGTAAAGTTTGTCCACTCTTACCATTGTTTATTTGTAATTTTTAACAGTCTTTCTTATTATCTGGAACTCAAAATCAACCATCATTATTATCTGGATTCAGCAAGAATATTCTAGAGGCTGCTTTCAATGTAAGCATGCAACACACACATCCTTTATTCGTTTTTCATGTACTAGTTTGGTTTCTTTATGTAAATATTCACTTTGTCCTTTTATATACTGTTCAAAATATAAAGACCAATTACGAGGAGATAGAAAAGGTTCTTTTAGAACAACAGGAACAAGAGCCACAACACAGAAGTCTTAAGGATAGGAGACAAGAGATCAACGAAGAAAATGTAATAGTCAAAGTATCAAGGGAACAAATTGAGGAATTGAGCAAAAATGCAAAGTCCAGTTCCAAAAAAAGTGTATCATCAGAATCTGGACCATTCAACTTGAGAAGTCGCAATCCTATCTATTCTAACAAGTTTGGCAAATTCTTTGAGATCACCCCAGAGAAAAATCAACAACTTCAAGACTTGGACATATTTGTCAATTCTGTGGATATTAAGGAGGTATAACAAAATTATTTTATAACATATGCAAATAAACTAGACAATAAATTATATATTATTATTAAGTAAAAAGATACTTATAATCATTTTAACATAATTTAAGGGGATTTGAATTTTGTTTCTTTAAAATTATAAGAAGAAACTCATATCACTAAGTTTACATCTCATTGACAACAAATTTGTAAATTTAATATCATGTTCTATTTAGAGAATTGAGAGCTACAGCTAAAAAAATATTCAAATTTAATTTTAGGGATCTTTATTGTTGCCAAACTACAATTCAAGAGCAATTGTGATAGTAACTGTTACCGAAGGAAAAGGAGATTTTGAACTTGTGGGTCAAAGAAATGAGAACCAGGGAAAAGAAAATGACAAGGAAGAGGAACAAGAAGAAGAGACAAGCAAACAAGTGCAACTGTATAGAGCTAAGTTGTCTCCAGGTGATGTTTTTGTGATTCCAGCAGGTCACCCCGTTGCCATAAATGCCTCCTCAGATCTCAATCTGATTGGATTTGGTATCAATGCCGAGAACAACGAGAGAAACTTCCTTGCAGGTATATTATATTCTTATTTAGCCTCTTTGTAAAAATTGTAATCGTGTTCTTACACTTGATCGCCGCTTTCATTTTATATAATATTTTTATTCATTGATAAAAAAATTAATATAATATTTAAACTAAAAAACGGACATAGGAACACATATATTTTTTCTAAAAAGTGATAAATTAGGAGGAATATATGGAACCAAAACCATAATTGAAATAAACTAGATGTAGAATATATTAATTTTTTTTTTATTTTTTTTTATGTGTGTGGTAATATGTTTTCTTCTATTTGAATAAATGAGGAAATAAATTAATTAAGTAATAATTTTTTGGGTGATTGCAAATTTGAAGGTGAGGAAGACAATGTCATAAGTCAAGTAGAAAGACCAGTTAAAGAGCTTGCATTTCCTGGATCTTCTCATGAGGTTGATAGGCTCCTAAAGAATCAAAAACAATCTTATTTTGCAAATGCTCAGCCTCTGCAAAGAGAGTAAAGAAACCATCAAATAAGGGATCATCTATCTTCAATTCTGGATGCTTTTAATAAGTTATAAAATACTATGCATGTATGCTATAAAGAGTTATAGCTCATAGTGAGCAAAGGATGAAATGTCATTCTCTTGTAACTATAACTCGAGTTTCACTTTTCTACTATGAATAAATAAACCAAGAATAAGTTTTGTATCTCGCGAATAAATAAACCAAGAATAAGTTTTGTATCTCGCCTAACCTACTATGCTTTTCTTATGGAATATATACTACTCCTCTATGCTACTACCCCTCTATGCTACTTACTATAGATGATTTAATCATACATAAACGATGCATTATATATTTAATTATATCTATTTTATCATAATTAATTTGATAGTCGAAATAAAAATGTTGGCATGTGAGTGTTTTAAAAACTCCTTCAAAATTTTATATTTTTTTTCACTATGTTAAATAATTTGTTAATTTTTCAAAACTCTCTAATTTTTAAATAGAATTTATGCTTATAAGTTGCACGCGTAAATCTAATTCTATAGTAATAAATTAAAAATAAATGTATATGAATAATCAATTATTTTACGCATAAATATCAATTGATAAATAATTTTGACAAGTGTTCTATTTTTTCACGTTGTCTTTAAAACATAATCTTAATTAGATATCTATTGTTTCTTACAAGTACAAATCCCTCATATATAAAATTAGAAAGAAAAGAAGCATGTGAGAAAATTTCCATATCATACCAACACATCCTGATCAGTATTATAAAGATTATGTCACCTGCTCAGATGATGTCAATAAATTTAATTAAAGTACATTTGATCGTGTGATTATCGAAATAAAATGTTGGCATGTCAGTATTTTAAAAATACCCTTAAATGTTTAATATATTTACATAATTTAAAGTAGTTTGTTAATTTTATGAAACTCTCTAATTTTTAAAGATAATGTATGCTTAGAAGAAGCATGCGTAAATCTCATTCTATAGTAATATTTTAATGATAAATGTATACAAATAATCAATTATTTTACGCATAAAAATTAATTAATAAATAATTTTGAGATTTAAAAAATCTTTTGGTCCCTGTAAGTTAGTGAGTTTTTTATTTTGGTTCCTATAATTTATTTATTTTTGTATGAGTCCCTATATCTCACTTTTGTGTTGGTTTTAGTCCCTAAATATAAAATCCGCAGGAAACCTGCGGATTTTGACTTTAGGGACTAAAACCAACACAAAAAGTGAGATATAGGGACACAGACAAAAATAAATAAATTACAGGGGTCAAAACCAAAAATTCGCTAACTTACAGGGACCAACAGACTATTTTAGCGTAATTTTGACTAGTGCTCCATTTTTTTACATTGTCTTTAAGTCACTCTTAATTTGATATCGATTGTTTCTTACAAGTGCAATACCTCATAAAAAAAATTAAAAAGAAAAGAAGCATGTGAGAAAATTGTCATATCATACCAACACATCCTGACAAGTGATGTAAAGATTATGTCATCTTCTTAGGGGATCAGTCCAATAAGTTCAATTAGAAACTTTTACGCTTACCATGGATCACTTTAATAGATGATATATATCTTGAGGATCCTCTCCTTTCACTCACTCCTCTTAAAACACTTAAGACTGTGCCACTATTGTCAACCTTTCAAAACTTTCATATTGGTTATCTCTTTGGTTCTTATAGCAAATTGAACCTCCTCCAATGTAATAGAGTCTTCCTTACGATAAATAAATAAATAAAGGGGACCTTTAAAGGTTTAAAATATATGGAAAATGAGACGTTCAATAGTGCAAACTTATTTTCATCATCAAACTTCACCCCAATGCTTTGCATAGTATATATAAAAAAAGCTACAAGTGAAAAATATTAGAGTGTTGTTTTAGAAAACTTTCTACATAATAGATAATTTATTCAACTCTTCATTGTGTAAGTGTTAGTATTATAATTCTGGTAGAAAATAATTTTAGGTAAAAGATTATTAATCGTGAGTATAGATCAAGAACCATATTTCTACGATTGTATTTCTCTATTCATTTTAATTTCATATTCCAACAAAAATAATTACGATAACAATGGCCTATAGTGATTATTTTTTGTGCGTTTGACAAAACTCTAGTGTTTTACCTTGTTTACTGTTGGAATAGAAATTGTGGGAACCAAGATATCGGTATATTTTTTATGGACATCTTTTAACACTAATTTTTTTCGGTGGTATAAGTTTTATCAACATTTTTTATTGATAAAATTTGTCAAAAATATCATAATTGTCACTTTAATGTATTTTTAAAGTTTATAGTTATAATTAAATTTATGAAGAAAAAAATCTATTGAAACTTTAATCATTTTTAAATATTTATCACCAAGTATTAAAAATATGTCAAACGACAAAATAGTGAATAATGTCAAATTAAAATTATCATATTATGTTTATAAAAAAAAATTTAAAGTAATACAAATCCTTAAAAATTACAATTTTATCCAATCTTATCTAATAGATTTTTAATTTACTCCATCAAAAATAAATTTTTTATCTTCATCTTGTCCATATTTATTAGTATTCAAATTAGGATAATTCATTTGGTGAGGGGCATCGGGAGTATATAAAACTCGTTCGAAAAAAATGTAGATTTTTATAAAATCAATCGAGATTGAAAAGTTTAATAAATGAATGTTGATCGACAGTTGAGTTAGATAATAAAATTTAGAGTACCAGATTGTCTAATAACATAGGTGAGTATAAAAGAGAGATGTCGAATATGACACATATGAGTATATAACAAGTATGTTGGATATAACGAGTTTAAGACCTTGTATAGAAAATTAATAGATTGGATATAACAAGTATGTTGGATATAACGAGTTTAAGACCTTGTATAGAAAATTAATAGATTGGATATAACAAGTATGTTTTATTTTTCAAAAAAACTGATCACAAGAAGGATTTTTCCAAGAGGGGGAAAGAGAGATTATGTGTATATTGTATTTGTCTTGGATGAGGTGGTTGTGAAAGTGTTGATGCATTGGTGGTGACATGTTTATATACTCAAAATAATTGAGTTATGGACTCATGATGATCTTATCACAAGTCCACAAGAAAAGTTTAATATTTTAAGATTATAGAGCTAAAAGCAGTGGAGTCGTTCGACTCAGTGACAATAAGGCTTGCAAAATTCATGTTATTGACATGGTTTGGCTAAAATGTTTGATAAGCTTGAATTCCTTCTACACCATGTGAGATATGTTCTCGAGTTTAAGTGAAATTTGCTGCACATAAGCATCGTTGATGATCTAGGCTATTGTACTAGAGTTGAATATGGGATGTTGAAATTTTTGCATGCTGCATGGTGTAACACCTCAAGTTTTTCATACTGTAACTTTCATATATAAATTAATAACTATTATTTTTAAATGATTTTGTATGCTTGTGTGTGGCGGTTTTTGTTATAACACTTTCGTTTGCATTTGATTAATGATAAGTGTGTCAATTATTATACTATAATTACTTCTACTATTAACTTAATCTAAATATGTATTTCATAAATGCTTCTTCCATGAATAAATTATCTTATGTAAATATTTATTATAACATGATTTTTTCCGTGTTTATCATAATTTGGTGGTTAATTAAAAATATTATTTTATTTACTCTTTTTTAATCACTCTCTAGAATAATAATTATTTTAAAGTGTGTATTTTGAAGAATATTGTTTTATATATAACGAAAAATGAATAAAGCAAATGAGTGTATGCAGTAGTGATTTGATTTAGAGCTAAAAAAGAAATTAATCAATTTAAAAGTGTTTATTTGAGCATGGACCAAATTGAAACAATCAAAAGAAAATTAAGAAAAAAATATTAACAAACCTTAAAAAGACAATAATACGACATTTGTGCTACAATGTCTTATGGAAGAGAATGCGGTGCGGCAACAAAAGATAATGTGGAAAATCAATCTCAGATGTCAAACCATTTTTAAAATGTTTTCTCTGTTTCATCCCAAATTTCATTAAGATATTTTTATTATCAGTAAAGTTTTATATATTTATTTAAACTTTATTTATTTTACTACCTCTTTAAACACGATATTTACTTCTCGTTATGAACTTAACAATTTTCATTTGTTATTCTTTTTCATAACCCCGAATTTAGTGAAACAAACACTAAATTGACTATTAATTTCAATAATGTTTTTCTTCAATTTAATTTGTGATTGAAGATTAATTTCATTAATTCATTTTTCGAAATTGATCTTTTAAAATTAATTATTATATTTATTTTATTTTATATAACCATAAATTATCGAGTTGAACCAATTGTAAAACAATGAATCAAACAAGCAGAAGATTCATGTTGGTGGATTTATAATAGTGTGTAAAAGCATCAAAATAAGACGAGGAGTGAGAATAAGTTTGAATAATGAGTTTAAAATAAGTGAGATGAATGGCAGAGCCATATTTCCCATAATACTTATGGGGCTCGTTTCGATAGTTGTAATCCTTGAGTGATAATTAAATTAATGTGCACATTTCAAAGGGTGGGATTAAAAGAAGAACTAGAAACCGTATTAAGGTCTTGACTGATTTAATTTATATTGAATGTGTTGTAATTGAAACTACAAACTATACCGTACATGATGTTTTCAACCCCACTTGCATTTTTGAATTCACCGTAATTTCATAAATTTCACGAAATGAAACAGGGTGTATCCAGAAGTACATCTTTGGTATATCTCCTAAGATAAGCTTTGGTTTTCAAAGTCCATATTAATCTAAAATTTGTATAAGTATGGGTCTCTCATCTCATTTTTCAACGAAATCACATCACACCAGAATGAGCATATATTGGCATGTCACATTTGTCTACTTTAACGGTGTGAATACCTCACTTGAATTTAGGGTCACAAAGTACGCCTCTCTTGTAGATCTGAAATTCATAGTGGAGAATCTCCTACAATACTCGAACAATCGATAGATTGTCAAACTCGAGTATTGTAACACCTAATTCCTCGACTCAACATTTAGTAGAATAATTTAATTTTAACTAAACACTTAGAGTGTCACGCATGTTTCACCAAACATAAAAACCAACAAAATATAATCGCGTGAATAATAGATTTGACATATAATATCTCAACAATAAATGAATAACAAGGTAGTTCAACGACTCCAAAACGAATAAGGCATGTAACAGTGAAATATAAAATAGCATGTCCCCAGTGCAACATATCAGATCGACTCCACTAAACACCCGAGTGATAAATAACTAAAGAGACATCCACACCGTCCTCTAGCTCAAGCAACTATTCTTCTACCTGATTGCATGTACTCCAGGGGAGCACAGACACCACAACACACAAATAGGGATGAGAATATGCTCAAATATATTAATGATGCAAGACATAGCAAGGGTAGAATATTCATCACAATCATCAATCACGCGCTTATTAACAACAATAAACAATAATAATGATTACTCAATCACACATGTAGGTATGTATGCAAATGTACCCATTGTTCGACTCCACGTGCATACGGTACTGATTAGACATCATAGATATGTTACTGACACTACGCCAAATAAGGGAAAAGAGGGCGCTTATTTTGGTCTATAACAGCGCTTTTAAGCGCCCTCTAATCTGGCGCTGGCATAGGTAAAGACAGCGCTTTGTTTTCCTGGAGAAAGCGCTGTCTAAAGTGGCCACATTATAGTGCGCTTTAAGACAAAAGCGCCCTCTGGAGTGGTCCATAAAGGGACACCTTAGAGGGCGCTTTCTGGAAAAAGCGCCCTCTAAAGTTGTCAATGTAAAGTGTTTAGAGGGCGCTTTCAGGAAAAAGCGCCCTCTAAAATTGTCAATGTAAAGTGTTTAGAGGGCGCTTTCAGGAAAAAGCGCCCTCTAAAGTTGTCAATGTAAAGTGTTTAGAGGGCGCTTTCAGGAAAAAGCGCCCTCTAAAGTTGTCAATGTAAAGTGTTTAGAGGGCGCTTTCTGGACAAAGCGCCCTCTAAAGTGTTAGTTATTTTAAAAAAATTTGTTTGAAAAACAGTGGATATATATTTAATTGGTAACCTGTTCGCATGCTGCAAAAGTGTAGAATTCATATTGATTTTATCCTTTAATCCAATGTTATACACCATTAATCCATTGATATATACAACATGAATCCATTTATATACAACATTAATCCTCCATATATACAACATTAATATATGATTCTTTGATCAACAATATACAACAACATATTCTCAAAGTACTACAATTAAGAGAATAAAACATAGCAACCAACACCCAGTGACCACTGTATCCAAAAGTTGTCTAGTAGTTCTAACCAATACTAAACAAAAACGCCCATCCACCCATGGTGGCAAACATGTTCTGTATATCCAAAAGCTGTCTAGTAGTTCTATCGCACATCCATACAAAATAAGGCTCAACCAAAACAACAGATGGCAACATAAGTAGTCCCCTGCAAAAAGAACACGTCCAAATGCAAATAACACAGAACTGTCAAAAGGCGATTGAGCAACAAATAGTAAACAATGACATAAAGTTAAATGACATAGCTAATATTACCTGAATTCCTGCATGGCTGTTAAGGTAAAAATCAAATTCCCTAGGGTGACAAATGCTGGTGTCTACCACGGTTCCTTTGACAATTTAGAACAACAAAATCAGCAAAAAGTGATAAATTCAAATGATAATATATACCAGCTGCGTTGAGAAATATATTGAAAAAACCTGGCATAATATTTCCACTTCTATCGGTCTCTTTGGGGTTGACAGGAAAGAGACGGGTGTGATGTCTCTTTTGGACCACTACAAAAGTAACTTTAGGTAGATACCCATCCTCTATTGAGACACAAGCCTGATGAAAAAAAATTAAAAATTAAACGTAGAGAATTTAGTGGTGTATTTTATGAACGACAAAGTAACAAGAAATCAACTTTGAGAAGTCCTAAATTCTGCCTGCAATACAGGGTTGCAAAGTTGATGCAACAAAAAACATATAACAATATATGGTAATTACCTGTATCTCCGACCATATTTTTTCTTTGCCAACCTTCAAGTCCGGACTTCTCCAATTATCACATGTAATCGGAATATGTTGTCGAACAAGGAAACCAATGTAACTTGCCAACATTGAACCCTTATCTTTTGAAGATAGAATTGATATATGTTTAGATGGACATGTTCCATTGTCGTAGAGGGATACTTTCAAATATCCAGCATCATCATCTACGCGAATGAGGCTTGACGACAATAGAGCATCTCCATCTAAACAAATATCCAGCATCATCATTTTACCTATAAAAAAGAAAACAATTAAAATCAGATGACAAATGTAAAAACAATTAAAATCATAAAAGTCATTTTACCTGTAATAAAGAAAACAATTAAAATCATTTGACCTGTACCTTTTTCACTAAGTTCTCTTTCTTTTCTTGGTTGGAATATGTTCTACATGTCTCTTAACAACACGGACGGTTGGATTGATCCAAATACCCTCATTATGATCATTTCTAATATATGAATCATTTGATATAATATTCTCATCTTGATCATTTCTGGTAAATGATTCAATCTCAACATCAATATCACCTTGATCTCCAGTGTTTTCATCAATTACTTTGTTGGAAAAAAGAACTATAGACCATTTCGTACTTTTCGGATCATTGACATAGAACACTTGTCTAGCTTGAGAGGCTAGAATAAAAGACTCATCTTTGTATCCCACCCTATTAAGATCCACTTGCAAAAATCCTGACTTATCCATTCGAATGCCGTTATTATTTTCAACCCCCCAGTTCAACATTCTCGTTACTTTTCTCACCATGCAAATTCCAACATGTATAACTTCGATCAATTCCATGCCTCATTAGATGCGATGTCAACTGAACTGCGTCAACCCGTTTCCCATAACAACAACCCAAGCAAGGACATATCATTCTACTGGGGTCTTCGGCGTGCACAACGGCAAACTTAACGAATTCTGATACCCCATTCTCGTACTCTCTCGACAATCGATTGGAAGACATCCATGTATTATCCATTACTAATTAGAATAACCAAAAAACAATTTCAGAAGAGTTCAAACACATTCGGACCTAGGTTTCTAATGATACTGGTGTTGACACAAAATCATATGTTCATAGGTCGTATAACCCATTGCATCCGCTATCATGGTCACTAAAAACCAACCATCAATTTCCTATTGCATCCGCTATCATGGTCGAAACAAACGTAGAAGGAGGAAACGCGCAGTAATAAGGTAAAACAGAAATTGGGCAAAGCTAAAACAAAGCAATAACATAAAACAGAAATTGGGAAAAGCGTGTACCTTTGATTGGTAGAAGGAGGAAACGCGCATGTAGATCTAACAGAGGTGGAAGGAAAACGCCTCAGAACCCTAACGTGAAAAAGATAGTGAAATAACAAAACGCGCAGTATGTTATAATTTTAATGTTTACTAAAGGGGACCTTAGAGGGCGCTTGTGGAAAAAAAGCGCCCTCTAAAGGGGGCCTAAGAGGGCGCTTATGAAAGCGCTCTCTAAGGCTTTCTAGAAGCGCTTTATAAGCTGGAAATGCACGTGGACTTATAACAGCGCTTTATTAAAAGCGCCCTCTAAGGGTAACCTTAGAGGGCGCTTTCTAAAAAGCGCCATGTATTGTTGTCCCTCTATCTCCTCCTTATTTTTTCGTTTCACCTTAGAGGGCGCTTGTGGAAACAAAGCGCCCTCTAAAGGGGGCCTAAGAGGGCGCTTATGAAAGCGCTCTCTAAGGCTTTCCAGAAGCGCTTTATAAGCTGGAAATGCACATGGACTTATAACAGCGCTTTATTAAAAGCGCCCTCTAAGGGTAACCTTAGAGGGCGCTTTCTAAAAAGCGCCATGTATTGTTGTCCCTCTATCTCCTCCTTATTTTTTTCGCTTCACCTTAGAGGGCGCTTTATTACAAAAGCGCCCTCTAAAGTGCGCTGTCTATTGCTCCTTCTTTTTCGCTTCACTTTAGAGGGCGCTTTTGTAATAAAGCGCCCTCTAAGGTGCGCTGTCTATTCCAGTTTTTGGCGTAGTGTGAATTTTCTTCATACTTGTTTCTGGTCCCCTCTTCTGAACCAGAGCCCATCATAATTGTCACTGATCCCCACTACTAAATCAATAAATTTTCACGGATTCCATTACTAAATCGGCTAGTCGCTCTCGGTCCCTACTTTTGAACCAAATCTCACCACCGAACTGAATTTTATACACCATGATGCATGAACTCAACAATAACATGCAAATATGGTCATCACAACCGGCTCCACTTCTGATCGTGTACACCGCCAATAAGGCCATCACCTCAACACAACGGGTATGATATGCAAATATATTCAACGATACATATTCATACAATTATACACATATTTCAAATATTATTTAACTCATCATAATATTTTATCACATTAATTTGTCACGCTCTTCGTCAACTCGTAACAAACCCTTAAATTCATAATCATATAAATATTAAATAATCATCTCATAAGACTTTCACAAGTAAAACACATCATTCATATTTTCATGTACATATTTAATCTCTAAACCATTATTATAAGGTAGTGTTACGCGTCATCTATCAAACTCTTTATACCACACCTCAAACAGAATCACGAAACTCAAGTTACGTTTGAAACAAGATACTTGGTACAAAATCCAGGGAGTTTCTATGGTCGCCCGTAGCAGTTGCTACGGTCAGCCATAACAACTGCTACAGCCCGTAGCACTCCCTACCCATTCCCCCTGGGCACGCCTCTGATTCAAAAACCAGAGGGTTGCTATGGTGGCCCGTAGGAGCTGCTACAGCCTGTAACAATGCCCAGAAATCCCAAAGATTGTTTCCTGATTTTGTGTGATCGCTCTTGTTTTCCAATCCTGCATCAGACCTCAAACCTTATTTTTGACCTCTAACAGTCCCAAAACATACCAAACATCATTGTGCATGAAAACATACAAAATTTACCATCTTTCAACATCCAAATTAACAATATTTCATCAATTGGCCATGATCATAATGCCAAAACTCCAACCACATGAACATCATCTCAATGAATTTATACACGCCAAGGCATGTGCAATTCAACATCAAAAAAAGCACACAAATCACAATTATCACAGCATGTGGATTAAATTTTGCATAAATCTTCATCAAACACATCAAGCATTCAACAATTGTGAAACAAGTAAGATAACCTATATGAGGGTGGGGATCCCTCTCTACCCTTTATTGCAACTGACACCTATATTCAAGTAATTCCCCTAACATGATTTTCCATCAAAGAATTCAAGCTTTGGTTATGACTTCTCCTTCCTAGAGCTATCCTTAGGGTTCCTTGCCACTTTCTCCATTTTTCCAACTTTTCACGTATCAGGTCAAAAACTCTCCACTCCCTTCCCTTTTTCTATTTAAATGACATAATACTAATTTGTTAAATTCACAACTTTCCCTTAAATTTTCTTTATTCCGTCCTTTCACTCTAATTTTCTCACTAATTCAATTTTTTACCCCAAAACTCCTAATTCCTTATTTTCTATTATTTAAGTAAAGAAAATCTAGTAAATCCCAATAAATTCCACAATTACCAAATAAATCATATAGTTCACCAACACTCAAAATAAATAAATAAAAGCAATTAAAAATTCAATTATATCATTAATTAAAAAATTAGGGCGTTACAAGTACCGTTCACCATCGGTTGACAACAAAGAAAAAATTCAGTTCAACAAGTTTTAGCATAAGACAAATTAAGATTTAAAGGATACGTGGAGTACATTTCACTGTTACGAAACAAAAGGTCTGATTGAGCCGGATGCGAAGATTGTGAGATCGAGTGAAGATATTCTAAAGATTTTAAAACGTCTTACTTGATGATGAAATGTATTATTCGATTTACGTTAATCATTATCTATGTAATGTTTCATTTTTATGTATGTCATTATAATTATCAATGTTAATTTATCTCTGTTTCTGTATCTGTTTCGTTTCCGAAAATACACTTCTTTAAGGTATACATAAATGCATTTCAGAATTATATTTTGTCATAGAATTGGGGTCAGACTCAATAACAAATAAATTGTGTGTGAATAAGATGCATCATACAGTATATTTATGAATCCCAAATATAGTTTTGGTTTTTCATCCCTTCAATAAATAGATAAGGATTTTTCACTCACCTCTTTTATATATTCAAATTTGCCAAAATACTTTATTTAAAACATCATTATGATTATCTCAATGTTTTAAGTGATGGAGAGAAAAAAACTCTAAGTAGTATTTTTTTAATAGATTTTTTTTTTGTGAAACCTAAACCCCCAAAGTTATTATAAACTTACTTTTAAGATAAACAAATTATTTTTATTTTATAAAATTTATCATGACAATTAGTACTTATGTGTAAGTTATTTTTATAGCAAAAAGTAATATAAAATTAAATTATTTTGATATATCTTTTAATTTGTTTTCATAAACCATCTTGAAATTTTATGAAAATAAAATAAAAAAATTATGAAAAATATTAAAAACTATTTTCATAAGTTTTTATAAAACAATCACAAAATTTATATTTGTAGATAAATTCAAATCCATCCAAACACCCAACAGCACTAGGAGGATACTCGGTTATCTTTATTAAGTATTAAGTATTGGTATATTTTCATTATGACAAATGCAAAATAAAATATAATACTATAAAATATTATAAATAACATTAGTTAGAGACTATACGAGAAAAATAAAGTTACTCTTGCTTTAAAGCCAAAAAAATGACGTTCATTTATTTATTAATATCCTTATATTGCATTTTTTTTAAATATTGGTAGATTTAATTATGCTTGATTTAAATTTTAATCTTTATTTTATTTCTTTTATGAAATTAATTTTTCTATTTTAAATTCAAATAATTTGACCTCTTTTCAAAAAAATCACTGAAATTTTTTTAATGACATGTAATTTTTATTTTATCTTATAATTTTATAAAAGTGTCTATGTGACCATTTTTCATGTTTTACAAATGATATGTTATTTAAAACTTAATAAATTACTAAATTTTAGTTCAAAAATACGAATGAAGATCAAATTTGTTTGAATTTAAATTAAGAGAGTTAATTTTATAAATAAAATAAAATAAAGAGATTAAAAGTGTAATTTAACTTTTAATTTATTATTACTATTAATTAAAAATGAAATGATAAATTTAAATTATTTATAATATATTAGATATCAAAATTAATTTATATTCAAAACAGTGCCTGTCTTTATGTTTCTCTAATTAAAATTAAAACAAATATTACTTTAAAAATTACTAAAGATTCTTTTCAAAGTTACAACTAAAATAAGATTATTTTCAGGTTTTTAAAAAATTAATAGTTTCAATTTTAGACAAAAGAAAAAGAATAAAACAAGGGACGATAAAAAAAAAGTGGCTCAAGACAAATTATATATATAAATGATCTTGCCAAAAAGAATGTCTAGATTCATAAAATACAAACAAAATATTATGCATGTATGCTATAAAGACTTATAGCCCATAGTGAGCAAAGGATGAAGTGTCATTCTCTTGTAATTCTAGTGAGTAAAGGATGAAATATCAAGAATCACATTTCTCCGATTGTATTTCTCTATTCATTTTAATTTCATATTCCAACAAAAATAATTACGATAACAATGGCCTATAGTGATTATTTTTTGTGCGTTTGACAAAACTCTAGTGTTTTACCTTGTTTACTGTTGGAATAGAAATTGTGGGAACCAAGATATCGGTATACTTTTTATGGACATCTTTTAACACTAATTTTTTTCGATGGTATATGTTTTATCAGATTTTTTATTGATAAAATTTGTCAAAAATATCATAATTGTCACTTTAATCTATTTTTAAAGTTTATAGTTACAATTAAATTTATGAAGAAAAAAATCTATTGAAACTTTAATCACTTTTAAATATTTATCACCAAGTATTAGAAATATATAAAACGACAAAATAGTGAATAATGTCAAATTAAAATTATCATATTATGTTTATTAAAAAAATTTAAAGTAATACAAATTCTAAAAAATTACATATTTATCCAATCTTATCTAATAGATTTTTAATTTACTCCATCAAATTTTTTTTTATCTTCATCTTGTCCATGTTTATTAGTATTCAAATTAGGATAATTCATTTGGTGAGGGGCATCAGGAGTATATAAAATTCGTTGGAAAAAAATGTAGATTTTATAAAATTAACCGAGATTGAAAAGTTTTATAAAAGATAGTTGATCGATAGTGGAATTAGATAATAAAATTTAGAGTACCAGATCGTGCCAATAACATAGGTGAGTATAAAAGAGAGATGTCGAATATGACACATATGAGTATATAACAAGTATGTTGGATATAACGAGTTTAAGACCTTGTATAGAAAATTAATAGATTGGATATAACAAATATGTTTTATTTTTCAAAAAAATTGATCACAAGAAGGATTGTCCCAAGAGGGGGAAAGAGAGATTATGTGCATATTGTATTTGTCTTGGATGAGGTGGTTGTGAAAGTGTTCATGCATTGGTGGTGACAAATTTATATACTCAAAATAATTGAGTTATGGATTCATGATGATCTTATCACAAGTCCACAAGAAACGTTTAATATTTTAAGATTATAGAGCTAAAAGCAGTGGAGTCGTTCGACTAAGTGACAACAAGGCCTGCAAAATTCATGTTATTGGCATGGTTTGACTTAAAATGTTTGTTAAGCTTGAATTCCTTCTACACCATGTGAGATATGTTCTCGAGTTTAAGTGAAATTTGTTGCACATAAGCATCATTGAATATGGGATGTTGAAATTTTTGCATGGTGCATGGTGTAACACCTCAAGTCTTTCATACTGTAACTTTCATATATTAATTAATAACTATTATTTTTATATGATTTTGTATGCTTGTGTGCGGCGGTTTTTGTTATAACACTTTCGTTTGCATTTGGTTAATGATAAGTATGTCGATAATTATACTATAATTATTTCTACTATTAACTTAATCTAAATATGTATTTCATAAATGCTTCTTTCATGAATAAATTATCTTATCTAAATATTTATTATAACATGATTTTTTTTCGTGTTTATCATAATTTGGTGGTTAGTTAAAAATATTACTTTATTTACTTATTTTTTTTGTTTTAATTACTCTCTAAAATAATAATAATATTCTAAAATGTGTATTTTGAAGACACTACGCCAAAAACTGGAATAGACAGCGCACCTTAGAGGGCGCTTTATTACAAAAGCGCTCTCTAAAGTGAAGCGAAAAATAAGGAGCAATAGACAGCGCACTTTAGAGGGCGCTTTTGTAACAAAGCGCCCTCTAAGGTGAAGAGAAAAAATAAGGAGGAGATAGAGGGACAATAATACATGGCGCTTTTTAGAAAGCGCCCTCTAAGGTTACCCTTAGAGGGCGCTTTTAATAAAGCGCTGTTATAAGTCCATGTGCATTTCCAGCTTATAAAGCGCTTCTGGAAAGCCTTAGAGAGCGCTTTCATAAGCGCCCTCTTAGGCCCCCTTTAGAGGGCGCTTTGTTTCCACAAGCGCCCTCTAAGGTGAAACGAAAAAATAAGGAGGAGATAGAGGGACAACAATACATGGCGCTTTTTAGAAAGCGCCCTCTAAGGTTACCCTTAGAGGGCGCTTTTAATAAAGCGCTGTTGTAAGTCCATGTGCATTTCCAGCTTATAAAGCGCTTCTGGAAAGCCTTAGAGAGCGCTTTCAAAAGCGCCCTTTTAGGCCCCCTTTAGAGGGCGCTTTTTTTCCACAAGCGCCCTCTAATGTCCCCTTTAGTAAACATTAAAATTATAACATACTGCGCGTTTTGTTATTTTCGTTCTTTTTCACGTTAGGGTTCTAAGGCGTTTTCCTTCCACCTCTGTTAGATCTACATTATTACTGCGCGTTTCCTCCTTCTACCAATCAAAGGTACACGCTTTTCCCAATTTCTGTTTTATGTTATTGCTTTGTTTTACGCTTTGCCCAATTTCTGTTTTACATTATTACTGCGCGTTTCCTCCTTCTATGTTTGTTTCGACCATGATAGCGCATGCAATAGGAAATTGACGGTTGGTTTTTAGTGACCATGATAGCGCATGCAATGGGACTACATTACCCAGTAGTTAGGGTTATACGACCTATGAACATATGATTTTGTGTCAATACCAGTATCATTAGAAACCTAGGTCCGAATGTGTTTGAACTCTTCTGAAATTGTTTTTTGTTTATTCTAAATAGTAATGGATAATACATGGATGTCTTCCAATCGATTGTCGAGAGAGTACGAGAATGGGGTATCAGAATTCGTTAAGTTTGCTGTTGCGCACGCCGAAGACCCCAGTAGAATGATATGTCCTTGCTTGGGTTGTTGTTATGGGAAACGGGTTGACGCAGTTCAGTTGACATCGCATCTAATGAGGCATGGAATTGATCGAAGTTATACATGTTGGAATTTGCATGGTGAGAAAAGTAACGAGAATGTTGAACCGGGGGATAGTACGACCTATGCCTCAAACTATAGTGGCGCAGATACATACGATTTGTCTAATGTTCAGTCAATCGGACTCCCCAAGTCTCAGCTTGTCGAAAAGAAAGAAGGAAAAAATCTAATTGGAAATAAAATCGTGGCAGTATCAAGGGTCGAACGGGATCAAGTGCATTTGTATGTTCTGCACAATGAGAATGAGGTTGAGCCGTATGTTGAAATTCACAAGGATGTTCTCCGAGGTTTAAATCCCAATAGAAATGAAAATTGGATAGTACGAGAGCACAATCGATGTTTTATACCTTGGTTTAAGGATCATATTTATTCAAAGTATTATTCAGATCCCGCTTCAATAACAGAAAGGTTGAGATGCTTAGCATATGGTCCAAGTTTCCATGTTTTTTCTTATAGCGCATACGCGATTAATGGATACACATTTTATACCAAAGAACAAGATGATAAAAGTACTATGCAGAATAGTGGTGTCACCGTGGTAGCTGAAGCAATGCACATATCAAGTGTGAAGGACTTAAACCCCAAATTTGCAAATCTGTCGTATTTTGGTGTTATCGAGCGCATTTGGGTGTTTGATTATGAGAAGTTTCAGATTCCTATATTTGGTTGCAAGTGGGTTGAAAATAATAACGGCATTCGAATGGATAAGTCAGGATTTTTGCAAGTGGATCTTAATAGGGTGGGATACAAAGATGAGTCTTTTATTCTAGCCTCTCAAGCTAGACAAGTGTTCTATGTCAATGATCCGAAAAGTACGAAATGGTCTATAGTTCTTTTTTCCAACAAAGTAATTGATGAAAACACTGGAGATCAAGGTGATATTGATGTTGAGATTGAATCATTTACCATAAATGATCAAGATGAGAATATTATATCAAATGATTCATATATTAGAAATGATCATAATGAGGGTATTTGGATCAATCCAACCGTCCGTGTTGTTAAGAGACATGTAGAACATATTCCAACCAAGAAAAGAAAGAGAACTTAGTGAAAAAGGTACAGGTCAAATGATTTTAATTGTTTTCTTTATTACAGGTAAAATGACTTTTATGATTTTAATTGTTTTTACATTTGTCATCTGATTTTAATTGTTTTCTTTATTACAGGTAAAATGGCTATTATGAAGTCAATCATTCGTGCAAGAGACAAGGGTGTAAAATTTGAAGTACATTGGAGTGCTGAAGACCAACTAATTTTTTTTCATCAGGCTTGTGTCTCAATAGAGGATGGGTATCTACCTAAAGTTACTTTTGTAGTGGTCCAAAAGAGACATCACACCCGTCTCTTTCCTGTCAACCCCAAAGAGACCGATAGAAGTGGAAATATTATGCCAGGTTTTTTCAATATATTTCTCAACGCAGCTGGTATGTATTATCATTTGAATTTATCACTTTTTGCTGATTTTGTTGTTCTAAATTGTCAAAGGAACCGTGGTAGACACCAGCATTTGTCACCCTAGGGAATTTGATTTTTACCTTAACAGCCATGCAGGAATTCAGGTAATATTAGCTATGTCATTTAACTTTATGCCATTGTTTACTATTTGTTGCTCAATCGCCTTTTGACAGTTCTGTGTTATTTGCATTTGGACGTGTTCTTTTTGCAGGGGACTAGTCGACCAACGCATTATCATGTGTTGTATGATGAAAATAAATTCACTGCAGACCAGCTACAGAGTTTGACCAATAACTTGTGCTACACGTAATGATATGATTTGCTTTTTTAATCTTAATTAATGTTTTCTAAACTTGTACTGTTTTCATTTAATTTTAGAAGCCTTCTGATACTATTTTTTTTCCATTCAGTTATGCGAGGTGTACTCGATCTGTCTCAATAGGTTTGTTAATCGATTCCCTTTGCTTGTTTTTGTTTTAGGCTATACAAAACTTTAGTTTAACAAAAATGTTATCTTGTATGCAGTTCCTCCTGCCTATTATGCACACTTGCTATTATTCACCATGGGTGGATGGACGTTATTTTGTTTAGTATTGGTTAGAACTACTAGACAACTTTTGGATACAGTGGTCACTGGGTGTTGGTTGCTATGGATCTTTCGAGACTAATAGTGTATTATCTCGATTCGTTATCGGGTGATTGGAGTAAATATCCGAGTATGAAGAAGACGGTTGACGCGTAAGTGAAATTCCCCTAAATATTCGTGTGTATTTGTATATTTAATTATGTCTGTCAGATATTTCATCTAATTTGTTACTAAATCATGAATATGTTTTATTCTCTTAATTGTAGTACTTTGAGGAATACAAATCTTACTCAAGAGCTCATTTGGATGAAATGAAGGATGAATTGTGTCAATTCATTGTTGATCAAAGAATCATATAGCTAGGTTGTATATTGTTGTACATATATGTATGGAATGTTGTTGTTGTATGTTGTTGTTGTATATATATTGTATATTGTTATTGTACTTTTACTAAATCATGAATATGTTGTTGTATATTGTTGATCAAAGAATCATATATTAATGTTGTATATATGGAGGATTAATGTTGTATATAAATGGATTCATGTTGTATATATCAATGGATTAATGGTGTATAACATTGGATTAAATGATGAAATCAATATGAATTTTACACTTTTGTAGCATGCGAACAGGTTACCAATTAAATATCCACTGTTTTTCAAACAAATTTTTTTAAAATAACTAACACTTTAGAGGGCGCTTTGTCCAGAAAGCGCCCTCTAAACACTTTACATTGACAACTTTAGAGGGCGCTTTTTCCTAAAAGCGCCCTCTAAACACTTTACATTGACAACTTTAGAGGGCGCTTTTTCCTGAAAGCGCCCTCTAAACACTTTACATTGACAACTTTAGAGGGCGCTTTTTCCTGAAAGCGCCCTCTAAACACTTTACATTGACAACTTTAGAGGGCGCTTTTTCCTGAAAGCGCCCTCTAAACACTTTACATTGACAACTTTAGAGGGCGCTTATTCCAGAAAGCGCCCTCTAAGGTGTCCCTTTATGGACCACTCCAGAGGGCACTTTTTTCTGAAAGTGCACTATAATGTGGCCACTTTAGACAGTGCTTTCTCCAGGAAAACAAAGCGTTGTCTTTACCTATGCCAGCGCCACTTTAGAGGGCGCTTAAAAGCGCTGTTATAGGCCAAAATAAGCGTCCTCTTTTCCCTTATTTGGCGTAGTGAGAATATTGTTTTATACATAAGGAAAAATGAATAAAGCAAATGAATATATGCATTAGTGATTTAATTTAGAGCTAAAAGAGAAATTAATCAATTTAAAAGTGTTTATTTGAGCATGGACCAAATTGAAACAATAAAAAAAAATTAAGAAAAAAAATATTAACAAACCCTAAAAGACAATAATGCTACATTTGCGCTACAATTTCTTATGGAAGAGAATGTAGTGCGGCAACAAGAGAAAATATGGAAAATCAATCTCAGATGTCAAACCCTATTTAAAATGTTTTCTGTGTTTCATCCCAAATTTATTAAGATTTTTCTATTATCAGTGTAGTTTTATATATTTATTTAAATTTTTTGGTATTGTATTACCTCTTTAAACACGTTATTTACTTCTCCTTACGAACCTAACAATTTTTATTTGTTATTCTTTGTCATAACCCCGAATTTAGTGAAACCAACACTAAATTGACTATTCATTTCAATAACATTTTCCTTCAATTTAATTTGTGATTGAAGATTAATTTTAGTAATTCATTTTTCGAAATTGATCTTTTAAAATTAATTCTTAGATTTATTTTATTTTATATAACCATAAATTATCAAGTTGAACCAATTGCAAAACAATGAGTCAAACAAACAGAAGATTCTTGTTGGTGGATTTATAACAGTGTGTAAAAGCATCAAAATAAGACGAGGAGTGAAAATGAGTTTGAATAATGAGTGTAAAATTAGTGAGATGAATGGCAGAGACATATCATAATACTTATGGGGCTCGTTTCGATAGTTGTTATCCTTGAGTGATAATTAAATTAATGTGCATATTTCGAAGGGTGGGATTAAAAGAAGAACTAGAAACCTTAATAAGATCTTGACTGATCTAATTTATATTGAATGTGTTGTAATTGAAACGACAAACTATATCGTACATGATGCTTTCCACCCCACTTGCATTTTTGAATTCACCCTAATTTCACAAATTTCACTAAACGAAACAGGGTGTATCCAGAAGTACATCTTTGGTATATCTCCTAAGACAATATTTGGTTTTTAAAGTCCATATTGATCTAAAATTTGTATAAATATGGGTCTCTCATCTCATTTTTCAACAAAATCACATCACACCAAAATGAGCATATATTGGCATGTCACATTTAGTAGAATAATTTAATTTTAACTAAACACTTAGAGTGTCACGCATGTTTCACCAAACATAAAAACCAACAAAATTTAATTACGTGAATTAAGTAGCGGAAATAATAGAGTTTGACATATAATATCTCAACAACAAAGGAATAACAAGGTAGTTCGACAACTCTAAAACGAATAAGGCATGTAATAGTGAAATATAAAATAGCATGTCCCCAGTGCAACATATTATATTGACTCCACTAAACACTCGAGTGATAAATAACTAAAGAGACCTTCACACCGCCCTTTAGCTCAATAAGCTACTCTTCTACCTGATTGCATGTACTCCAGGAGAGCACAGACACCACAACAAACAAATAGGGATGAGAATATGCTCAAATATATTAATGATGCAAGATATAGCAAGGGTAGAATATTCATCACAATCATCAATCACACGCTTATTAACAACAATAAACAATAATAATGACTACTCAATCACACATGCAGGTATGTATGCAAATGTACCCAATATTCGACTCTACATGCATGCGGTACCGATTTAGACATCATAGACATGTTACTGATTTTCGTTCATACTCGCTTTTGGTCCCCTCTTCTGAACCTGAGCCGACCATAATCGTCACTGGTCTCCACTTCCGAATCAGTAACTTTTGACAGATTCCATTACTAAATCAATTACTCGCTCTCGGTCCACACTTTTGAACCAAAATTCACCACCGAACCGAAGTTTATACACCATGATGCATGAACTCAACGATAATATGCAAATATGATCATCACAACAGGCCCCACTTCTGACAGTGTACACCGCCAATAAGGTCATCACCTAAACACAACGGGTATGATATGCAAATATATTCAACAAAACATATTCATACAATTATACACACATTTTAAATATTATTTAACTCATCATAACATTTTATCACAAAAATTTATCACGCTCTTCGTCAACTCGTAACAAACCCTCAAATTCATAATCATATAAGTATTAAATAATCATCTCATACGACTTTCACAAGTAAAACACGACATTCATATCTTCATGTGATGGGCCATCATTGTCATACCCCAAAATTCACCCTACCCTTCACAGTGTTCATCTAGGTCACTAACCCTAATCATTTGCATATCATCCTCATCCATTTATTTCATTTGAATAAGCATGGTTTGACACAAGGAGATACGTGACTTGAATTCATGTGTTTCTGGTGCATAATTGGGTTGATAGTTTGTTCATTGGATTGTGGTTCAATTCGATTTACAAATCGCCTCAATTGGATTCACTAGTCCGTGGCATTTGCAGTCATCATTTTGTCATCGTGTCAATAATTGTTCTGATTAATTCTAGCGTCGTATTGATTTCAACTTCAAATTAACTTTTGAAGTTTAAGTTGATTTTGAGGTTAGATTTTATCTTGGAAAATAAATTTGGTTTTAGAAATCGTTTCGCTCATTTCCGAATTAATTTTAGAAGTTCCAGTTGAGTTGGACGATTCAAATTGATTCTTGAAAAGTCGAATTGGTTTTGGAAATTTAATCATTTTAGGCTAGAGTAAGCCCATTCAATTTTAAACCCATTTGCCCTTTTTTGTTTTGTCCAAATCCATTCTTTCTAACCAAAAATCCAAATCCACTTTCCAAAATCCATTTTTATCATTACCATTTTTTATCCATTTCATTCATCTAATAACCCATTGACCAATTAACCAACCCACATGTTAAATCCAAATATCCAAATTAATTTGTCATTATCCAAGTATCAAAGTCCATGTCCACTTCATAATCCATTAAATCCATTTTTATCCAATTTAACATCCATGAAAAAACCATTGCATAAATGAGCCCATTTACATTTTTACTAAGCCCAAGTGTCATAAGTCAAATGAGACAAAAATAAAAAAGGAAGGTAATGGATTGAAACAAAAGCTGCATAAGCCGCTTTACACCAACAGAAAACGCAACAGAAAAAACTAATCCAAGCTGCAAGTCAAAATGCAGGAAATTGGAATGCAATATAAGCCAAACGACATTTCACAACGCAAAACTGCAAACGACGGAAAGTTGCAAAATGAGTTAACGCCAAGCCAAAACTACAGCAGTACAACAATCCAAATGCGGCTTAATCTCAAGCTACAACGGCAACACAAACATCGAAACGCAGGCCAACAAAGCATGAAACGCACGGCATGCCGCAAGCTTCCAAAATGCGGTGTAACAAAAAAATGCAACAAAACGCAACACAAAATCAGTTGCAATGCAAACGACGTGACCAATTACCAAAATGCAAGAGTTATAATTCCAAAACGTCAACAGAAACGCGCCCTTCATACCGCAAATCCAATGTTGAAAAACTCTATAAAAGCTCATGAATTGAGTCTTCTCTTCTTGAAAAAATATCCGCAAAAAATCGCCACAACACAACCGACCTCTCGCCGCAACCTGCATCTCACCTTCAAAGTTCATCTGCTTCATTCCCGAACTAGCCTCAATCATAGTTTGGGACGACTACCGTAATCCGCTTTCACCACACCAGCTTCGTCACCTGTGCATCCTTCATCATCTTCTTTCTCAAAGCTTCTGCAACTCAAATCTTGAATCAACAACAACCTCCAACAACCGAACGCTACATCCGATCACGACTCAAAATATGATCATAATAGAAGAGGAGAGGAAAAAAGAGGAGTTTCATTCAGCGGAAGCAAGAAGAAAAGGATTGAAGCGCGAAAGTCGATTACCAGAAGTACGATTCGGAACCGCCGTTAACGGTAAAACTCTCGTTTTGTCGGTTGAGTTGTTGTGTTCAGATCAAAGGAGGTGACCGCGGGTGTCACTGGTGTGAATCACGCCGCCGATGACGAAACCCGGCGCGGCCAGGTTTTTTTCGTGGTTGTGGTCAGCGAGTTTTTCCTCCTTCTGCGTTTGTTGAATGTAGGAAGGAGAAGGAAGTGTAGCCTTTGGCTCTTTCTTGTTGTCACCCTTGGGCCTTTACCTTAGGCCCAAGCAGTTTGCTGGACTGCACTCTGTTAATTTCATATATACCCCCGGCGGTTGGGCCAGGAGCAATTTCCAGGACCCTAGGCCCGTTCCACTGGAACTGCAGTGTGTTAATAATTAGTGGTAATTAGTGTTAATTTTAGTGATAATGATTAGATTAGTAATAATAATTAGGATTTTAATGTGATTTAGAATTATTTTAGAGTTTAATTAGTGACAATAGTTTAGGATTAATATTTTGGATAATAGTTTAGAATCGAGATTTTTGATTATTTAATTTGGTTATTGGTTTGAGTTTCAATTTACTGATAATTTTGTTAATTGTTTAAACATTAGAATTTTGTTAGATTTTTTATCTTACAATTTCTCTTTTAATCTTGATTTATATTTAAGATCTAATTCTTTACAATTCCGCATCTCACTTTTAAATTCCGCATCTAACATTTAAATTCTGCATCTAACTTTTACATTTCACCTAACATTTAATTTTTGTCATGTCCTTTATAGTGATTTACTTTGCTTTATGCTTCCATATCTGTAAGACCCCAATTTTGTCCCTAAGATCCCTCATGGCATCATATCATTTCATTTGCAAAGCCTCAAGGATCATAAGCATCTTGGTTCCCCTTGCCTTTGGGTGAGACTCCTTGTGAGTGGTTTTGAGATCACCAAGCATACTTGAATTGTAAATCATTTCTTTTCTTATTTTGTTTACTAATCAAAAGCACAAAAAATATGTCACTAACATCTTGTGTATATAGCTTGAGCAATCACAAGGTCAACAGCTTCAAGGAGATCATTGGTACAAAGACATGGCCAAGAGAAGATGAAAGCAAGCATGGTAATGGTTCCCAAAGCTCTCATCCATCAAATATGCCTCCCTAGCATCTCAATGCATCATGTTTGATCAAATCAAGTCAAAGGATTTGAGGTTTGTGCCCCAGGGAAGCCCTAATTCATCTGTGCACCACAATGCCTTGCCCATGAAGCAACCTCAGCCCATGATCAAATACAATCAAGGGAAGTTCTTTAATTCATCATTTCATGCATATTTGAAATTATTTGAGTGTCCTAAATCATCAATTCATCAAGATATGAGGCATAGACTTGAGAAGTTGATCAGTCAATTCATCTGACTATTTTGAAATGCACTGAGACTTAACTTTTTATGTGTTGGTCAAATGGAGATGGTTCCAAAAGAAAAAATGTTCTTAAGGAAAATATGAACAATTTTCATGTTCATATAAATTTGATTTGAAGCTTGGAAAATCATCTGCCATTCCAATACATTATAGGTCATTTTGACTGAAACCCTAATTTGGGGTCAACTTCCCAAGGACATAACTCATTCATTTTTTATGATTTTGAGGTGGGATCAAATGAATTGGAAAGCTTAATATTTATAATTCAAATGTTATGTTGAACAAAATTTCAAAATATCAAAGGAAATACATGTGATGATGCAATACATTATAGGTCCTTTTTGACCAAATGCATTAAAAGTAAAAAAAGTCCAACTTCAAGTGCCCATAACTCTTTCATCAAAAACCCAAATGATGCAAAAATTTAAGTCCATTTTGATTTTCTTGAAAATATATACAACTTTTATGTTGGAGGTTTTTCCATTTGAAGCTTGCAGCTTCAAAAAATAAGGGCTTGAAAGTTGGCCAATTTTAGAAACCTTGCCTTGACATGTTTTGCATATCACACTTTAAACTCAAATTTCATAAATTTCCACACTTCAAATGAGTTTTTGTCCAACATAACAATTGTTCCTTATACAAATACCTTTCCAACCATTACTCACATGATCATGCTTGGATTTTCTAAATGGTTCTTTCGAAGAGATGATTGTTTAGGTACAAATGGAGAATTCACTTGAAATCTTGTTACATGAGCAATTGCCTTTGCATTTCACACGTCCAATTCCATTTGGCTGATGCTCAAAGTTCATTTGGCATTGTTTTTGGGCCTTGTGCATGATCATGCAAGCCCATGCAATGAAGCTTCGCATGCCATGCACACGGATTGCTCACACTCTCCTTGCCACTTTCTCTATAAATAGAGGCTTCATTCCACTCATTTTACACACCTAATTCAACCTGAAATGCTGCAGAATTCTCTCCCTAACCATCACTAAAGAAGCAATTGCATTTTTCTCAAAATTATTCATATCTAGAATTCACCTTCATCTGGTTGTATTCTTAGATCTAATGCTTCTAGACCTTCACCATACATCTCATTGAACTTCTGTTTTGGTAAAGCAAGCAAGGCAACAAGCTCAAGCTACCAGAATTCAAGCATACACTCCAGCTGGTATTTTCTTCGATTCTCCTAATCCATTGACATATTGGCTTAGATTTTGTGTTGGCTGAAGTCCTCTCAATAGAGGCATCATGTTTATGCTTTTAATTTTTGAAATTCATTGAGTTCATGATGAACACCAGATTTTTCCATCTCTGATTTCTCATACTATGGAGATCTAGAGGGAAAATGGATGGTACAGGGATGATGTACATCATCCCAGCTTTCTAATGATGTATAGATCACACGTTTTGGTGGAGGTTTGAGTTTCTGCAATTTGGCCGGAATCCTGAAGCTCACCAGAGAAGACGGTGGCTCCGGTGGCTTCATCATCTCCAGATCAAATCTAGGCCGTGCGTTTGAATCTCCAGATTTAATCTCATCCTCTCTTTGTTATGACTTTTTATAATGTGCGGTGTGGCTCAGTTGACTTGGATCCATGGTAGGCGCGCGCTTCATGGCCTCATGATTTGCCAGCTCAATTAATGAGCTTAGGTCAGACGGTCCACGCTTTTTTCCAATTTCTATTTTCTGTTTTTATTTCCTTTTATTTTCTTTAATTCCATTTTATTTTAAAAATCAATATCTCTTTCATTTTTTATCCAAAAATTATGGGACCAATTGCATTATTTCCCAAATATTTTCTAGTTTCTATTTCTGATTTTTAATATTTTTTGTGAATTTTCTCTTTTCTGGTTATTTTTAATTCATTTTAAATAGTTTTTGATATTCAAAAAATACAAAAATATTTTCCTAACCTATTTGAGATATGAAAAATATTCTCATCAATTTTTGAATTGATTTGAGATTTATTTGAGATTTTAGTTCAATTAGGTTATTTTTATTCATTTTTAATAGATTAAAAATAGTTTCTGACTTTTAAAAATGCTGAATTTTTTTGTCAAACTTTGTTTGACTTTGTTGAACTTAGGATAAATCACTTGGACCTTTCAAGGTTGATTTGAAGTAATTTTGAAGTTTAACCTTTCCTTAATATTTTTATTCAAATTTAATTAAATATTAAAAAATGCCAAAAATATTTTATTCTTTTCTTGACCTCCAATCTTCATCTCACTTCTGTTTTTGATTGTTTGACCTTGACTTTCAATGTTATTGGTCAATATATGAGGATTGGTACATTGTATTTCATTTAATGCACTTTTATTTTGTCATTTCCATTTTCTCTTATTCATCTCCTTCTTCTTATTCTTCTTTTTTCTTTTTGATCAATGAGTTGAAGGTTGATAAGTTAGCATTGATTAGGGAGATTTAATCTTCCTTGATTCAAATCTAATTCATCTTGATCAATTGATCAAATGAATGGCTTTGCATTAAGGATAGGTTGTTTCCTAAATCATGCAAAGGACTTAAACCAATACAAGATCAATTCTCTTCTCCTTTTTGGCATGGCAAGTTGTTAGGACTTGGTTCACTAATCAAGACTCCTAACTTGTGTTTGTTGCCTACATTATTATTGACCGACCTCAGATAGTTGTGACTTCTACATAAGTCCAATTACGATTGCTTAACATAGCGGTAAATTAGCCTTATGGCACACTAACTACTAACACTAACTATTGACAATTAACTTTTATTTTATGCAATTTACTTTAATGCAATTTACTATTCTTGCACATATTATTCATTTGTTTTTCTCTTTGCTCACTTGAGCACATGTTTATGTTAATGCCATTTGCCTTTTGCTCACTTGAGCACATAATTGTGTACATATTATTTTGCTTGTGTTTTGTTTTGATTGTGGTGAACCAAATGCAAAGAAATGGACTTAGTTTCTAGGACTTTCCCTATGCAAAGAAATGGAGAATTGGACTTAGTTTCTAGGACCCTCCTTATGCAAAATTGGAGTAAAAAGATCTGAATGGTGAAGATGGATTAGAAGAACTAAATCTCTAAACTCACTCTTATCCATTCTTGTTTTACTTCATGGAACTTTTGATGTGTGTGCTTTTGTGCTAGGAGTTTCCATTTGAGCTTAATTGGAGGACCATTGCCATGTTCATCTAAGTGGAAGAAACAAGATACATTGAGGAGCTCTTGTGAAACTTGTTTGATTGCTTATACTTTGTCGTTGCTTACTCCAAAGGATGGGAGCTACTTGGATCATCAATATGATCTCAAGAGAGGAACTCCATTGTGGTTTTGATTCCTTTATCCTTTCTCTTTTTGCTTTACTTAGGACTTAGCCATTCTTCTTCTTCTCTCCACTCTAACCCAAGCCAAAACTTTTTGTGCAAACATTTAACTATTGTTTTCAAACATTAGAAACCTAAGCCTTATGCTTTTGATTTTCAAACTTTCTTTTCCTAATACTTATTTTGAATTGAACCTTTTAAGTCAACTTTGACCATTTTGTATATACTTCTAATTGGTAAATATAACCCATTCAAATGTGCTTTTGTGGTTCCAATGGCCACTTTCTTAATCAAGTTTTCCATAACCTTTAGCTATTAGGTTTGAGTTATCTTTGTGGTAGATGTAATACTCACCTATATCCTTAGTGATGGACAATGAGTCTTCCATGCTTATTATAGGGTTAACCCCTCACTAGCATGTTGAAGTTATCCTCACATGGTGGATTTGTGGTTTGGTTGAGTTTTCTCCCTTTTGATAACAAAAGACCTTAAGGCTTTTGGACCAATCAATTCACCAACTCATTTTTGAGATTTTTTCCCCGAACTACGAGGTTTTGATCCTAATCTTTTTATAAGATGGTACGTAGGCAATGGGTTTATCCATCCAAACACAAAATGTAAATAAACTTGTATATTCTCTTCTCATCTTTTTAATCATGTTTGCACAAACAAATTTTTCACAAGACAACAACCTTCACAAGTATGAAAAGGGATCCCTAGGAGTACCTAGGATGTTTTGGGTGCCTAACACCTTCCCATTACATAATCAACCCCCTTACCCAGATCTTTGTTTCTTTTACTAGTTTTTGTTAAAACTATTAGGTTTTTGTTTGCTTTCTAACCATTCCTTTGGATAAATAGAAGTGCGGTGGCGACTCGACTTGTATGGTTTACCTTGGATTTAGTCAATATCTCTAATGGTAACGAATACCCCGCTACAGAAAAGTGGCGACTCTGTTGGGGAAGCATTTGCCTAGTGGGTTTTGCCAACTTTTCATACTTGTTGTATTATATTTGTCTTGTGACATATTTTTGTGTAATTTGGGATTACTGTATTGTGTGTAATGATTGAATTGCTTGATATTAATTCCTTGTGTGCTTGGTGATCTTTGTGAGATGAGTTCTATACCCGAACTCGAGTGCATTTAGGATAGGAGAATGGCATAGTCTTGTTGACTTGTGTGGAGTTATTCCTTAGCAAGTTGACTTGCAAGTCCATTCGCTTGGTGGAGGTCATGTTGGGATCAATAATGTCACACAAGTAAGTTGTGGTTAGACATTACTCTTTCCAATATAGACCTTAGAAGCCAAGGACCTTAGTTTACCAAGCCCATCTTGGCCTATTCTTAGGATGTAGTGCGAAAGTCGTTCAAGTGTAAGATTTGATACGATTGTTACGCGATACTACACTCATAAGAGTCTCTCTTGAGAATATTTTTGGAATACGAGTAGTCGTTTCTCCGATAATATCTGTAAGACCCCAATTTTGTCCCTAAGATCCCTCATGACATCATAACATTTCATTTGCATAGCCTCAAGGATCATTGAGCATCTTGGTTCCTTTGCCTTTGGATGGGATCTCTTGTGAGTGGTTTGAGATCACCAAGCATGCTTGAATTGTATATCATTGTTTTTCTCATTTTGTTTACTAACCAAAAGCACAAAAATATGTCACTAACACCTTTTGTTTGTAGCTTGAGCAATCACAAGGTCAAAAGCTTCTAGGAGGTCATTGGTACAAAGACATGCCCAAGAGGAGATAAAAGCAAGCATGGTAATGGTTCCCAAAGCTCTCATACATCAAGTGTTCCTCCCTAATACCTCAATTCATCATTTTGATCAAAGCAAGTCAAGGGGTTTGAGGTTTGTTCCCCAGAGAAACCCTAATTCATCTGTGCACCATAATGCCTTGCTCATGAAGCAGCCTCAGCCCATGGTCAAATACAATCAAGGGAATTTCTTTAATTCATCATTTCATGAATATTTGAACTTATTTGAGTATCCTCAATCATCAATTCATCAAGATATGAGTTATGGACTTGAAACGTTGATCAGTCAATTCATCTGACTATTTTGAAATGCACTGAGACCTAACTTTTTATGTGTTGGTCAAATGGAGATAGTTCAAAAAGAAAAATGTTCTTAAGGACAATATGAACAACTTTCATGTTCATCCAAATTTGATTTGAAGCTTGGAAGACCATCTTCCATTCCAATACATTATAGGTCATTTTGACTGAAACCCTAATTGTGGGTCAACTTCCCAAGGACATAACTCATTCATTTTTTATGATTTTGAGGTGGGATCAAATGCATTAGAAATATTAAGATGTCTACTTAAAATGTTATGTTGAACAAAATTTCAAAATCTCAAAGGAAATACATGTGATAATGCAAGACATTATAGGTCCTTTTAGGTCAAATGCATTAAAAGTAAAAAAAGTCCAACTTCAAGTGCCCATAACTTCTTCATCAAAACTCCAAATGATGCAAAATTTAAGTCCATGTTTATTTTCTTGAAAAGATCAACAACTTTTATGTTGGAGGTTTTTTCATTTGAGGCTTGCATCATCAAAACAGAAGGGCTTGAAAGTTGGCCAATTTTAGAAACCTTGCCTTGACATGTTTTGCACATCACACTTTAAACTCAAATTTCATAAATTTCCACACTTCAAATGAGTTTCTGTCCAACATAACATTTGTTCCTTATACAAATACCTTTCCAACCATTACTCATATGCTTATGTTTGGATTTTTCATGAGTGACTTTCGAAGAGCTGAATATTTGTGACCAATTGTGAAATTCACATTGAATCTTGAAATGCAAGTTATTGCAAGGCAAGTTACACGTCCAATTCCCTTTGGTCATTACTCAGAGTTCATTTGGCATTGCTTTTGGGATTTGTGCATGATCATGCAAGCCCATGCAAGTGATATCCAAATTCATGCACACGGATTGATTCACACTTCTCTTGCCAATTCCTCTATAAATAGAAGCTTCATTCCTTCCATTTCACACCCAATTTTCGACCTGAAATGCTGCTGAAATCATTCCCCAACCATCACTAAAGAAGCAATTGCATTTTCTTCAAAAAAATTTAGATCTTGAATTCAGCTTCATCTGGTTGTATTCATAGATCTAATGCTTCTAGACCTTCACCATACACTTTATTGAACTTCTGTTTTGACAAAGCAAGCAAGGTTTCAAGCTCAAATCACCAGAACTCAAGCTTGAACTCCAACTGGTATTTGCTTCGATTCTCTTAATTCATTGACCTATTGGTTGTGGTTTTGTGTTGGCTGAAGTCCTCTCAATGGAGGCATCATGTTTATGCTTTTAATTTTTGCAATTCATTGACTTCATGATGAACACCAGATTTTTCCATCTCTAATTTCTCAAAACATAGAGATCTAGAGTGGAGATGGATGGTACAGGGATGATGTACATCATCCAAGCTTTCTATTGATGTATAGATCGATTGATTTGGTTAAGTTTTGAGGTTCTGCATTTTGGCCGAAATCTGGAAGCTCACCGGAGAAGATGGTGGCTCCGGTGGCTTCATCAAGTCCAGTTCAAATCCTGGTCGTTGGATCCATTCTCCAGATTTGATCTCGTCCCTTCATTGTTATGACTTTTAATTCTTTCCCATACGCGTGCATTGATCGTGGATCACCATAGGCGCGCGCTTCTTGGCCTCATGATTTTCCAGCTCAATTAATGAGCTTAGATCAGACGGTCCACGCTTTTTTGCATTTTCTATTTTCTGATTTAATTTCTTTAATTCCAATAATTTTCAAAAATCAATATCTTCTTCATTTTTAATCCAAAAATTATGGGACCAATTGCATTATTTCCCAAATAAATTCTAGTTTCTATTTCTGATTTTGATTTTCAATATTTTTTATTTTATCATTTGATATTTTTTGTGAATTTTCTCTTTTCTGGTTATTTTTAATTCATTTTAAATAGTTTTTGATATTCAAAAAATACAAAAAATATTTTCCTAACCTACTTGAATGATGATGGATCTATGAAAAACATTTTCATCAATTTTTGAATTGATTTGAGATTTATTTGAGATTTTAGTTCAATTAAATTATTTTTATTCATTTTTAATTGATTAAAAATAGTTTCTGACTTTTAAAAATGCTGAATTTTTTTGTCAAACCTTGTTTGACCTTGTTGAACTTAGGATAAATCACTTGGACCTTTCAAGGTTGATTTGAAGTGATTTTAAAGTTTGACCTTTCCATTTATTTTAATTCAACTTTATTTTTAATATTAAAAAAATGCCAAAAATAGTTTATTCATTTCTTGACTTCCAATCTTCATCTCACTTCTGTTTTTGATTGTTTGACCTTGACTTTCAATGTTATTGGTCAACATATGAGGATTGATAAATTGTACTTCATTTAATGCACTTTAATTTTGTCATTTTTCATTCTCCATTATTCTCCTTCTTCTTCTTCTTTTTCTTTTTTGATCAATGAGTTGAAGGTTGATAAGTTAGCATTGATTAGAGGGATTTAACCTTCCTTGATTCAAATCTAATTCATCTTGATCAATTGATCAAGTGAATGGCTTTGCATGAAGGATAGGTTGTCTTTTAAATCATGCAAAAGGCTTAAACCAATACAAGATCATTTCTCTTCTTCTTTTTGGCATGACAAGTTTTGGGACTTGGTTCACTAATCAAGACTCCTAACTTGTGTTTGTTGCCTACATTATTATTGACCGGCCTCAGATAGTTGTGACTTCTACATAAGTCCAATTACGATTGCTTAACATAGCGCTAAATTTGCCTTATGGCACACTAACTACTAACACTAACTATTAACACCTACTTTTACTTTATGCAATTTACTATTCTTGCACACTTTATTCATTTGCTTTTCTCTTTGCTCATTTGAGCACATGTTTATGTTAATGCCATTTGCCTTTTGCTCACTTGAGCACATAATTGTGTATATATTATTGTGCTTGTGTTTTGTTTTGATTGTTGTGAACCAAAATGCAAAGAAATGGACTTAGTTTCTAGGACTTTCCCTATGCAAAGAAATGGAGAATTGGACTTAGATTCTAGGATCTTCCTTATGCAAAGATGGAGTAAATGGACCTTAATGATGCAGATGGATTAGAAGGACCAAATCTCTAAACTCACTCTTGTCCATTCTTGTTTTACTTCATGGGACTTTTGATGTGTGTGCTTTTGTGCTAGGAGTTCCCATTTGAGCTTAATTGGAGGATCATTACCATGTTCATCCAAGTGGAAGATACAAGATACATTGAGGATCTCTTATGAGACTTGTTTGATTGCTTATACTTTATGCTTGCTTATTCCAATGGATGGGAGCTACTTGGATCATCAATATGATCTCAAGAGAGGAACTCCTAGTGTGGTTTTATTTCTTATCCCTTATATTTTTGCTTTCCTTAGGATTTAACCCTTCTTCTTCATCTCTCCACTCTAACCCAAGCCAAAACTTTTTGTGCAAACATTTAACTATTGTTTTCAAGCATTAGAAACCTAAGCCTTGGGCTTTTGATTTTCAAACTTTCCTTTCATAACACTTATTTTGAATTGAACTTTTAAGTCAACTTTGACCATTTTTGTATATACTTCCAATTGGTAAATATAACTCATTCAGATTTCTTTTTGTGGTTCCAATGGCCACCTTCTTAATCAAAATCTTTCATAACCTTTAGCTATTAGGTTTGAGTTATCCTTGTGGTAGATGTAATACTCACATATATCCTTAGTGATGGACAATGAGTCTTCCATGCTTATTATAGGGTTAACCCCTCACTAGCATGTTGAAGTTATCCTCACATGGTGGATTTGTGGTTTGGTTGAGTTTTCTCCCTTTGATAACAAAAGACCTTAAGGCTTTTGGACCAATCGATCCACAACTCATTTTGAGATTTTTACCCCGAACTACGAGGTTTTGATCCTAATCTTTTTATAAGATGGTACGTAGGCTATGGGTTTATCCATCCAAACACAAAAAAATATAAATAAACTTGTATATTCTCTTCTCATCTCTTCAATCATGTTTGCACAAACAAAATTTTCACAAGACAACAACCTTCACAAGTGTGAAAAGGGCTCCCTAGGAGTACCTAGGATGTTTTGGGTGCCTAACACCTTCCCATTACATAACCAACCCCCTTACCCAAATCTCGGTTTCTTTTACTAGTTTTTGTTAAAACTTCTAGGTTTTTGTTCGCTTTCTAACCATTCCTTTGGATAAATAGAAGTGCGGTGGCGACTCGACTTGTATGGTTTACCTTGGATTTAGTCAATATCTCTAATGGTAACAAATACCCCGCTACAGAAAAGTGGCGACTCTGCTGGGGAATTTTGCCTAGTGGGTTTTGCCTACTTTTCATGCTTGTTGTATTGTATTATCTTGTGACATATTTTTGTGCAATTTGGGATTACTGTATTGTATGTAATGATTGATTTGCTTGATATTAATTCCTTGTATGCTTGGTAATCTTTGTGAGATGAGTTCTATACCCGGACTCGAGTGCACTTAGGATAGGAGAATGGCGTAGTCTTGTTGACTTGTGTGGAGTTATTCCTTAGCAAGTTGATTTGCAAGTCCATTCACTTGGTGGAGGTCATGTTGGGATCAATAATGTCACACAAGTAAGTTGTGGTTAGACATTACTCTTTCCAATGTAGACCTTAGAAGCCAAGGACCTTAGTTTACCAAGCCCATCTTGGCCTATTCTTAGGATGTAGTGCGAAAGTCGTTCAAGTGTAAGATTTGATACGATTGTTACGCGATACTACACTCATAAGAGTCTCTCTTGAGAATATTTTTGGAATACGAGTAGTCCTTTCTCCGATAATATCCGAAAGATGGGATGATGACTATGGGAACCTCTTGTAGAACATGTTTGGCAGGTTTAAACCCTAGTACATTCCCTTTGGGTGGTTCTTAACCAAGACTCCATGCTCGTGACTTGCAACAAACCCTTGATTCATGGTTGATCCGTTCATATATCCTTAATATCAATGGAACTTGGGTGTTGATAAGGTGTAAACCATAATCCACCAAAATGGATGATTGATATTAAGGATGATATGATCCATCCCATGACCTTTATTTGGTGTGCTTTGCTTGATCCTTGAGTGTGATTGTTACATTCATGCATTCATGCAGCCATTTGCATCCATATCATCAAAATTATAAAGAAATTTTCAAGGAACTTAAGGGGTTTATTTGCAAAATTTTCAGACATGGAAAGACAAAGAAGGAATACAAAGAAGTACAGTTTCAGGCAACCAGATCTGAAAGAGTTAAGGAATTTGACATCCTATGTATTAGATCCCTTGGGTTTCAAAGCTCGCTTTGGGAAGCTTCTTCCTCTTCTGACTACTCAGGTGGATGAGGGGTTGATGAGTGTATTGGTGCAGTTTTATGATCCCTTGTACCGTTGCTTCACTTTTCCGGATTTCCAGCTTTCGCCTACCCTTGAGGAGTATGCTTATCTTGTGGGTATACCTATTCTAAACCAAGTGCCGTTCAATGGCTTGGAGAGTATTCCTACTTCTCAAGAGATAGCTGACATGTTGCACATAGATGAATCTCTGGTTAGTGCTCATATGACTACCAAAGGTGGAATTCAAGGTCTCCCTTCTGAGTTCCTCATTGCTCAAGCTACTGTCTATGGAAAGGCCATGAGTGAGGATGCCTTTGAAGCCATATTTGTACTTCTCATCTATGGGCTAGTATTATTCCCCAACATCGACAAGTTTGTGGATGTGAACGCTATTAGGATCTTTTCTACTCTTAATCCCGTTCCGACTCTGTTGGGTGATACCTATTTCTCTTTGCATATGAGGAATGCAAAGGGTGGTGGCGCCATTGTGTGCTGTTTGCCTCTGTTGTATAAGTGGTTTATTTCTCACTTACCTCAGACGGTCGCTTTCAAGGAGAACAAGGGATGTCTACGGTGGTCCACGAGACTTATGTCTCTCACTAATGATGATATCTCTTGTTACAACCGTGTGTATGATGGAGTGCAGATTATTGACTCTTGTGGTGAGTTCTCCAATGTGCCTCTTCTTGGTACATGTGGTGGGATTAGCTACAACCCTGCTTTGGCACGTCGTCAGCTTGGGTTCCCCCTAAAGGATAAACCTAATAACATTTTGTTAGAAGGTGTGTTCTTTCAGGAGGGTAAAGATCCCCAAGGCTTGAAAGCTAGGATGGTCCGCGCTTGGCGCAAGATTCATAAGAAAGGAGGGAAGGAGTTGGGTCCTAAGAATTGCATCGCTTTGAAGCCTTACACTGCTTGGGTAAGGAAGAGAGCCTCTGAGTATCTCATGCCGTACGAGTATCCGAGACCTACACCTATGATTGTGGCTGGGCCTTCAACCCTCCCTAATCAAGGAGTAGAGGAGTTGAGAGATGAAGACCGTTCACGTGCTTGGATCCATGAACGTGAAGAGTTGCTTCAGCAGATTAAGGAGAAAGACGCTTTGATAGAGTTCCTTGAGCATCAGGTCATTGATGATCCTAATGATGCATGGACTTCTCTACTTCCTCAGTCTTCCCGGTTTTGGAAGAGGAAGTACGATCGACTCGCCAAAGAGAAGGCGGATATGGAG
Source organism: Lathyrus oleraceus (assembly GCF_024323335.1). Classification (NCBI taxonomy): domain Eukaryota; kingdom Viridiplantae; phylum Streptophyta; class Magnoliopsida; order Fabales; family Fabaceae; genus Lathyrus; species Lathyrus oleraceus. Next base: position 278,539,738 of record NC_066581.1, read on the forward strand.
GCAGCTTATGAGAAGGAAGTGAAGAGGCTTCGTGCAACTTATCTTCCTGTGTCCCGAGCATTAGATGATTGTTTTTAGGGATCCATAAGATGATTATTTTCCTTTTCTCTTGTATATGATTGACAATGCTGTACTTCCTTCTCCTGATATTATTTTATGAGACATTTCTATACGCGATAAATGTTAAATGATTCCAAAAATTTGCAAATAAAACCCTAGGGTCCTTTGAAATAAAAACAAATCACGTGCACAAGCATTGCATGCATCATATGCATAAGCAGGTTTTGGTTCCCGGTTTCTTGTCCTGTGGTCTAACTCTGTGCTCTTCATTTATTTTGAAGACAAGCTGACTCACTGGTACTACACTAGAGCCAACTCTGCAAGACTGATGGATCAACTAGAGCAAGAGAACCGTGAACTCAAGGAAGAAGTGGCCAGACTGAGCGCTTTGATGGAATCATTCTTGGCTGCCCAGAGCCAGTCTTCTCCGACGCCTTCAACTCCTACCTAGAGGACAGTCATCTCTGAGATTGTCTCCTCAATTGTGCCTGCAGCCAGTACACATTTTTCTCCAGCGAATATGCCAGCCGAATTCCCGTGGGGGATGCCTCCTAACTTCATGCCTGAGGGTCCTGCTCCAACTTTTGCTTCTATGTCGACATCTAGCCCAGTCCTTGTTGTACCTCCTCCTGTCGTGCATACCACGCCTAGGGTAGACGACACCATCTATCATTCTGAGCCGTATGAGGGCCCAGATGTCTATGAGAAGATGGACGCTATGAACGATCAATTTCTTGAGCTTCGCAAGGAATTGAAAACTCTTAGAGGAAAGGATCTCTTCGGCAAGTCTGCTGCCGAACTGTGCTTGGTTCCCAATGTGAAGATCCCGGTGAAATTCAAGGTCCCTGACTTTGAAAAATACAAAGGAAACACTTGTCCTCTCAGCCACCTGGTCATGTATGCCAGGAAGATGTCTACTCAGACTGATAACGACCAATTGCTCATCCACTACTTCCAGGACAGTCTGTCCGGTGCTGCCCTGAGATGGTACATGGGGTTAGACAGTGCGAACATCCGATCCTTCAACGATCTTGGCGAGGCCTTCGTCAAGCAATACAAGTATAATGTGGATATGGCTCCCGATAGGGATCAGCTAAGGGCCATGTCCCAAAAGGACAAAGAAACATTCAAAGAGTACGCCCAGAGATGGCGAGAGGTGGCAGCACAGATCGTGCCTCCGCTAGAAGAAAAGGAAATGACTAAGATCTTTTTAAAGACCTTAAGTTCATTCTATTATGAGCGGATGATTGCTAGCGCTCCTTCTGACTTCACCGAGATGGTGAATATGGGGATGCGTTTAGAAGAGGGGGTTAGAGAAGGACGTCTAACCAGAGAGGAAGGCTCTTCTGCCAAACGTTATGGGGCATTTGCAAAGAAGAAAGATGGAGAGGCACATGCTGTGACCTCCCATGTGAAATCAAGAAGACCCTCTGAGAGGAGGAAGACCGTGCGTCCCGCTGGTAACCAGTACCAGGTGGCTCACATAGCACCTGTTTTTAAGAGATAATCAACAATATCAGCAACATAACAACAATCAGCAACCACCTCAGCAATATCAGCAACAGCACCGTCCGCAACAGCAGGCTTACCAGCCTCGAAACAGTAATCAAACCAGCACGAGTTGCGAGAGAAAGAAGATCACTTTTGATCCTATTCTGATGACGTATGCAGAGTTATATCCCTCTTTGATAGAGAGGAAGCTGATTACTCCGAGAGACCCACCGGCTATACCTGCTAACCCTCAGTGGTGGTATAAGCCTGAATTACATTGTGTTTATCACTCTGGTGCTCCCGACCACGACGTGGAGAATTGTTACCCTTTGAAGACCAAGGTTCAAGACCTTGTGAGGTGTGGCATTTTGTGTTTTGAGGACATAGGTCCTAATGTGAAGAAGAACCCATTGCCCGAGCATGGGAAATCTGTTAACATGGTCCAGGGCTGCCCTGGCAAGTACAAGGTCAAATATGTTAGTCATATTCGACAGTCTCTGGTTGAGTTGCACCGTTTGCTGTGTGATTACAGTCACTATGAGCACGACCATGATAGATGCCGAATCTGCCATGTTAACCGATCGGGTTGTCGCCAGGTGCGCAAAGATCTTCAGGAAATGCTGGATGAAGGAGTCATTGAGATCCTTCATAATAGGAATGTTGACGAAGATGAGCCAGAGGTCAACGTAATTTCCCTAGTGTTCCGGATGCCCGAGCCTGTTACCATTAAGTACGATGGTAGCAAGTAAAAGGTTTCTTCTTCCTTGATCATTAAACCTGCCGGACCTGTGTCATATTCTTACGAAAAGGCAATTCCCTTTCGTTAGAACGATGTTGCTGTAGAAGATGGGAAAGAGGTGCCTTTGCCATCTTCATCTGTGGTGAATATCGCGGATGTAAGTGGTTTGACCCGTAGCGGTCGTGTGTTTTCAGCACCTTCGAAGCCTCAAGCTAGTACTGATTTTGTTGAACGCCCGATTGGGAATACGGTGAATTCTCCGAATCCGGCACTTGCTGCTAATCCCTCCTCTGTACTAAAAACTCCTCCTTTTGTTGGCCCTAGTTGCAATGAGAAAGAAGACTGTGATGAGATGCTATGGCTCATCAAGAAGAGTGAGTACAATGTTGTAGACCAGCTTCTACAAACGCCATCCAAGATATCCGTGTTATCATTGCTTCTGAATTCAGAACCACATAGAGAGGCTCTGCAGAAAGTTTTGGATGTGGCATATGTAGATCATGATGTCACTATAGAACAATTCGATAACATTGTTGCAAACATTACTGCTTGTAACAATTTGAGTTTCTGTGACTCTGATCTCCCTGAGGAGGGAAGAGACCACAACTTGGCATTACACATCTCCATGAATTGCAAAGACAACGCCATGTCCAATGTGCTGGTGGACACTGGGTCATCCCTGAACGTATTGCCAAAAACCACTCTTTCAAGATTGTCATATCAAGGGCCTCCCATGAGGCAGAGTGGGGTAGTTGTGAAAGCTTTCGATGGGTCTCGAAAGACTGTGATTGGGGAAGTTGATCTCCCAATCAAGATTGGACCAAGTGATTTCCAGATTACCTTCCAGGTTATGGACATTCACCCATCGTACAGTTGTCTCTTAGGCAGACCATGGATTCACGAGGCTGGCGCCGTGACATCCACCCTACACCAGAAGCTGAAATTTGTGAAGAATAAGAAACTGGTAGTGGTAGGGGAGAAAAGGCTCTCCTGGTTAGCCACTTGTCTTCCTTCTCATATATAGATGCCGAGGATGAAGTTGGAACTCCTTTCCAAGCTTTATCTATAGCTGAGCCTATTGAGAAGAGAACTTCTTCATTTACTTCCTATAGAGATGCGAAATTGACCATTGAGTGTGGTGCAATTGCTGGTCTAGGAAAAATGATCGAGCTAGAAGACATTAAGTCCCAGGCTGGCATTGGCTTTTCTTCTAGGGTCTTCAACGAGAAAGGGCTATTCAAGAGTGGAGGTTTTATCCACACCGGTCAGGATGAGGAAGCTGCTGCTGTCTTAGAAGAGGATGTAGAGGATTCTGGCAATTTCATCATCCCTGGTGGGATCTGCAACAATTGGGTCGCTGTGGATATTCCTACAGTTGTCCACAAGTCAACATAATGATCACTTTGTTAAAAAACCCTTCTCCCATGCCAAAAGGAGGAGTGATGACATTGTTGGCAACATAAATACAATGATATTTTCATTCAATAAATTCATGTTAAATTTTTTTTCCAAATATTTTTCCTTTTTGCTTTTTGCATGAAATCGGTGATCACATAAAACCCTAAAAAGTAGAATAAAATCAATCTTTTCATCTGCATAATGATTTGCCTTGTTTGATTTCTAAAGCTTTTCATATCCAAAATCATTATGCAGGTTGATCAAACCCATTGAACATAATGACCCAACATCATCTCCCAATTTTGAATTCCCTGTATTTGAGGCGGAAGAAGATGATGTTGAAGAGATTCCTGATGAGATCACCCGTTTACTTGAGCATGAAGAGAAGATCATTCAGACGCATCTCGAGAATCTGGAGACAGTCAACTTGGGGTCTGAAGATTGTGTGCGAGAGGTGAAGATTGGGGCACTCCTGGAAGAATCTGTTAAGAAGGGGTTGATTGAATTGCTGCGAGAATACGTCGATGTCTTTGCTTGGTCATATGAAGACATGCCGGGTCTAGATACTGATATTGTGCAACATTTCCTGCCTTTAAAGCCTGAGTGCATGCCTGTGAAGCAGAAGCTCAGAAGAACTCATCCTGATATGGCAGTGAAGATCAAAGAGGAAGTTCAGAAGCAAATAGATGCGGGGTTTCTGGTGACTTCTACATATCCTCAATGGATGGCCAATATTGTGCCCGTGCCTAAGAAAGATGGAAAAGTCCGAATGTGTGTGGATTATAGAGACTTGAATAAAGCTAGTCCGAAAGATGATTTTCCTCTACCACATATTGATATGTTGGTAGACAATACAGCTAAATTCAATGTCTTCTCATTTATGGATGGATTTTCCGGATATAATCAGATTAAGATGGCACCCGAGGATATGGAGAAGACAACATTCATCACACCTTGGGGAACATTCTGTTATCGAGTGATGCCCTTCGGTTTGAAGAACGCCGGAGCCACGTATCAACGAGCTATGACTACCTTGTTTCATGATATGATGCACAAGGAGATCGAGGTGTATGTTGATGATATGATTGCTAAGTCAAGAACGGAAGTTGAACACGTAGAACACTTGTTGAAGCTTTTTCAGCGTTTGAGAAAATATAAGCTTCGTCTGAATCCCAACAAGTGTACATTTGGAGTCCGTTCTGGCAAGTTATTGGGCTTCATTGTCAGTGAAAGAGGTATTGAGGTTGATCCTGCAAAGGTCAAAGCAATACAAGAGATGCCTGCGCCCAAAACTGAGAAGCAAGTCCGAGGTTTTCTTGGTCGCTTGAATTACATTTCCAGATTCATATCCCACATGACTGCCACATGTGCGCCAATATTCAAGCTCCTCCGGAAAGATCAGTCCCATGATTGGACCGAAGATTGCCAGAAAGCCTTTGACAGTATTAAAGAGTATCTGTCTGAGCCTCCGATCCTGTCTCCGCCTGTGGAGGGAAGACCATTGATTATGTATCTGACTGTTCTTGAAGACTCAATGGGTTGTGTCCTTGGTCAGCAAGATGAATCAGGAAAGAAAGAATATGCTATTTACTACCTGAGTAAGAAGTTCACCGATTGTGAGTCTCGATACTCAGTGCTTGAGAAGACATGTTGCGCTTTGGCTTGGGCTGCTAAGCGCTTACGCCAGTATATGATAAATTATACAACTTGGTTGATATCCAGAATGGACCCAATCAAGTACATCTTCGAGAAGCCTGCTTTAACAGGGAGGATTTCTCGTTGGCAGATGTTGTTATCTGAGCATGATATTGAATATCGAGCTCAGAAGGCTATTAAAGGAAGTATCTTGGCTGACCATTTGGCACACCAGCCTATTGAAGATTATCAGTCAATTCAGTATGATTTCCCAGATGAGGAGATTTTGTATTTGAAAGTGAAAGATTGTGATGAGCCTATACTCGATGAAGGGCCAGAGCCTGGTTCCCGATGGAGTATGGTGTTTGATGGCGTTGTAAATCAGTATGGAAATGGTATTGGGGCAGTAATTATTACTCCTCATGGCACACATATTCCTTTTACAGCAAGGCTAACTTTCAAATGCACGAATAATATGGCTGAGTATGAGGCCTGTATTATGGGATTGGAAGAATGTATTGATCTAAGGATCAAGCATCTTGATGTATATGGTGATTCGGCCCTCGTTGTCAATAAGATTAAGGGTGAATGGGAAACGAATCAGCCTGGTCTTATTCCATATAGGGATTATGCGAGAAGGATTTCGACGTTCTTTACTGAGGTTGACTTCCATCATATTCCTCGAGATGAGAATCGGATGGCAGATGCTCTTGCTACACTTGCTTCAATGATTATGGTTAAATTTTGGAATGAAGTCCCCAATATCACTGTGATGCGCTTGGATAGACCAGCTCATGTATTTGCGGTTGAAGAAGTGAAAGATGATAAGCCATGGTATGATGACATTAAATGTTTCCTTCAGAGCCAGATTTACCCGCCTGGGGCATCTGTGAAAGATAGGAAAACTCTGACAAGGTTGTCAGGCAGTTTCTACCTCAATGGCGAAGTGCTTTATAAGAGAAATTTTGACATGGTTCTGCTCAGATGCGTGGATAGACACGAAGCAGACTTGTTGATGACTGAGGTCCATGAGGGTTCATTTGGTACTCATTCCAATGGACATGCCATGGCTAGGAAGATATTGAGAGCAGGCTACTATTGGCTGACAATGGAGTCTTACTACTGCAAGTATGTGAAGAAATGCCACAAGTGCCAGATTTACGCGGATAAGATTCATATTCCTCCGACACTTCTGAATGTGATTTCATCACCATGGCCCTTCTCCATGTGGGGAATTGACATGATTGGCATGATAGAGCCGAAAGCGTCTAACGGACACAGATTTATTCTCGTAGCGATTAATTACTTCACCAAATGGGTTGAAGCGGCGTCATATGCAAATGTGACCAGGCAGGTGGTCGTGAAGTTTATCAAGAATCAACTCATATGTCGATATGGTGTGCCAGATAAGATCATTACTGACAATGGATCTAATTTGAACAACAAGATGATGAAAGAGTTGTGTAGTGAGTTCAAGATTGCACACCATAATTCTTCTCCTTACAGACCTAAGATGAATGGGGCTGTTGAAGCTGCTAATAAGAACATCAAGAAGATTATCCAGAAGATGGTTGTCACGTATAAGATTGGCATGAGATGCTGCCATTTGCTTTACACGGATATCGTACATCTGTCCGCACTTCAACAGGGGCAACCCCTTTTTCTCTTGTTTATGGCATGGAGGTCGTACTCCCAGTAGAGGTGGAGATCCCATCAATGAGAGTCTTGATGGAGGCCAAGTTGACTGATGCTGAATGGGTTCAAAGTCGTTATGACCAGTTGAATTTGATAGAAGAAAAGAGATTGACTGCCATGTGCCATGGTCAGTTGTATCAGCAGAGAATGAAGAAAGCCTTTGATAAGAAGGTCAAGCCTCATGTGTTCCGAGAAGGTGACCTTGTGCTCAAGAAAGTCTTGTCTTTCGCGCCTGATTCCAGGGGCAAGTGGACTCCAAACTATGAAGGTCCATATGTTGTTAAGAGAGCCTTTTCAGGCGGTGCTTTGATGCTTACAACTATGGATGGGGAGGATTTCACTCGTCCTGTGAATTCAGATGCAGTCAAGAAATACTTCGCCTAAAAATAAAAATAGAATAGCTCGCTAAGTTGAAAACCCGAAAGGGCGGCTTAGGCAAAAATGAGTGTCTCGGTGGATTGAAAACCCGAAAGGGCGGTCCAGGAAAAAGTTAGAGACATGAAAAAATAATGAATATTTGTATCCCGCTAGATTGAGTACCTCACCCTGGGGCAATCTAGGCAAAAATTAGGGATCTGGCAAGTAACGGCATCCTGACAAGACTTTTGTTTTATAACTGTCATCTACCAGAGATGCTCGCTCAATCATCATCAAATGAAGCTTCAAATACATCGGATTCAAAATTGGTGGAGAAATGGTCGTTATGTTCAATGTAGCCCTTTTCCAATATATATCACCAATTTCAAATTTGTAAAGATCTATGGAGTCTTGCCATTTGCAGACTGCCATTCCATCAAATAAATTTGAGCCTTTTATCCAATTATTTGCACTCTTATTTGTTTCTATTTTAACAAATGTTTTGCATGTTTTAGTTAAGAAAATATCATTGTTTCAAACAAACAATTTTTTTTCCATAAATTGTTTTAAAACAAAGTGAATATTCACAAAGACGAAAGGATACTTAGGAGATTCTCAGGGCTCTCCCAAGGGTGGCATGATCTCCAACAGGGTAAGACTTTTGTTCATATTCCTGGCATGATTATATTTTCTACTTCCGGAAACCTGAGTGGTATGATTTTGAGAGGTCCACCAGTTGTCCCTTCAGCAGAGCAGTTGATTCTTTCCTCCTTAGCAGATGTGTCCTCTCTGGAAGATTCGTTTTTTGATGGTTGGTCCCTAGAATCCCTTTATCCCTCGGATAGATTCCCCAATAGAATGGCTTAGGTGGCAGATGCTACTTGTGCATTAAGCTCTTTTCCCCAGCTGTGACTGATAATTCATCCCCTGCAGAGATATTTTTGTTTCCTGGTATCTCTAATCTCCGGCAGATCATGTGCTCTTGGGTGATTTTGGTTTTCCCTCTTGAGGGGTAGTACCGGGTGGTGGATTCCTGGATCCTGTGTGTGTTAAATATGTCTGTTTGTCAGCATTCATCATACATAAACCACGCATATACATGCATAATTATAACATTCAGATGTTCATGTTGCATTCTTTGCCATATATCGTTGTTTGTTGTCTCCTGCTAATTGGTGATATAGATTTCCCCAAGCAGGTGTGTGTGTCTGATCTCTCCATATAGAGTCAGCCCCATAGGCAGAAAGTGTCTATCTTCTCTTCCATATTCCCCACCGAGCTATGTCCTTGTGGATGATGGTTGTTTTCGCTTCCCCCCAACACGTATATTGGGATGGGCTTCCCTATTGAGTTATATCCTCATTAGGACGAGTTTTGATTCAGTTTGCCTTTTAGTTTGATCCTAAATTGGCTCCTGTGAATGTTTCCTTGTGCTTTCCCGTGGTATAAATGAATAATTGCTCAGTAACCAATAATCATTCATCTTATCCCCGGTGGAGTCCGTGGTTTTCTACCCTTATACCGGTAGTTGTAAACCCTATTCTCTTTCCCTTTGTAGAGTTAACCTTGTGTTCATCGTTATCGATGACGGTTACTTTTCTGTGGTTTTCTACCCAATATCCAGTAGATGTAATCCCCTCCTTGATGGTTATCATTATCCAATATTAGGTGTTGATATTCCCTCTTTTGCCTGGATAATTGCCCTGTTTGCGCAATTTATCCCCAGCGGGTCATCTTTCGTCCACCCTGTTGTTGTTGGTAACGATTGTTTCTCTCCTGAATGGGTCATCATTATATACCTAGTTTTGGTATCCCGATGCCTTTCTCTTTGACGGTCGATTTATCCTTTATTAACCCAGTAACAGGTTGTGGATAATCTTCCATGCGAGTGTATTATCTATGTTCTGACGGTAATAGATAACATATCTCATGCACTCTTTGGTCGAAGCCTTTTGTTCTTCCCCAGTTGAGTAAGATTCGTGTCCCTGTTTTGGAATCGAATGTCCATCCCATAATTGAGTTTGCTTTTTGCCCTCTTTTCGGATGATGAGTGTTTTGGGAATATTCCCCAATTCACGCCTTGGTTGGTCACCTATTATATGCCCAGTAACCGGCATCCCTGGTGTCCATTTTTTCTGCTCCCTATTATGACTTTTGTCCCCTGTGGAGTCAGATTTTCCTGAGTTGAAACATACCTTTTAGGTCTTCCTCAGATGATTTCGGAGTTTTGATATCTTTCACCCTCGTACCGGTCTTAGATATTCATTTCTTCCCGAGCATGTTGTATCTCTGACCCTTATGTCGGCGTTCAGATCACATGTCTCCTTGAGCCTGTTGCCCAGTAGCCGGCAACACCTCATCTTGCTGCTTCCCCAGGAGAGTCTTTTTAGACATCCCCAGCAAGGATCGTCCTCATCCGGATTTTATCTGAAGTATCCATTGTGGATAGTTTCGCTGTATTGGCATATTCCCCAATACATACATCTTCGAGTCAGTTCGAGTCTTTCCATTGGTTTATTCCCTTTGGAGTTCTGCTCCCCAACTTTGAGTCGTACCCTGCTCACGCATTTCTTTCTTATTCCCATTAGAGTCCCAGAGTCTCTGTCCCATGGAGTGAATTACTCATATGGAATTTCATCTTCCTCCTGATCTTTACCTTTGTGGACACATATCCCCACAGAGTATTACCCTTTTGCATACATACATTTGCATCATGAGGTCTCTTAGGGACCAAAATTCGTCTCTTTGCTATTATTTAAGCCCATTCTACCTCGTCGAGACGAAGATTTTAACCTTCCCTTCTCCGGCTAGAATGACCTTAAATAGGGGCATCTGTAAGACCCCAATTTTGTCCGTAAGATCCCTCATGGCATCATAACATTTCATTTGCATAGCCTCAAGGATCATTGAGCATCTTGGTTCCTTTGCCTTTGGATGGGATCTCTTGTGAGTGGTTTGAGATCACCAAGCATGCTTGAATTGTATATCATTGTTTTTCTCATTTTGTTTACTAACCAAAAGCACAAAAATATGTCACTAACACCTTTTGTTTGTAGCTTGAGCAATCACAAGGTCAAAAGCTTCTAGGAGGTCATTGGTACAAAGACATGCCCAAGAGGAGATAAAAGCAAGCATGGTAATGGTTCCCAAAGCTCTAATCCATCAAGTGTGCCTCCCTAGTACCTCAATTCATCATTTTGATCAAAGCAAGTCAAGGGGTTTGAGGTTTGTTCCCCAGAGAAACCCTAATTCATCTGTGCACCACAATGCCTTGCTCATGAAGCAACCTCAGCCCATGGTCAAATACAATCAAGGGAAGTTCTTTAATTCATCATTTCATGCATATTTGAACTTATTTGAGTATCCTCAATCATCAATTCATCAAGATATGAGTCATGGACTTGAAAAGTTGATCAGTAAATTCATCTGACTATTTTGAAATGCACTGAGACCTAACTTTTTATGTGTTGGTCAAATGGAGATGGTTCCAAAAGAAAAAATGTTCTTAAGGACAATATGAACAACGTTCATGTTCATCAAAATTTTATTTGAAGCTTGGAAGACCATCTGCCATTCCAATACATTATAGGTCATTTTGACTGAAACCCTAATTATGGGTCAACTTCCCAAGGACATAACTCAATTATTTTTTATGATTTTGAGGTGGGATCAAATGGATTGGAAATATTAAGATGTCTACTTAAAATGTTATGTTGAACAAAATTTCAAAATATCAAAGGAAATACATGTGATAATGCAAGACATTATAGGTCCTTTTAGGTCAAATGCATTAAAAGTCAAAAAAGTCCAACTTCAAGTGCCCATAACTTCTTCATCAAAAATCCAAATGATGCAACATTTAAGTCCATTTTGATTTTCTTGTAAAGATCTACAACTTTTATGTTGGAGGTTTTTCATTTGAGGCTTGCATCATCAAAATAGAAGGGCTTGAAAGTTGGCCAATTTTAGAAACCTTGCCTTGACATGTTTTGCACATCACACTTTAAACTCAAATTTCATAAATTTCCACACTTCAAATGAGTTTTTGTCCAACATAACATTTGTTCCTTATACAAATACCTTTCCAACCATTACTTATATGCTTATGTTTGGATTTTTCATGAGTGACTTTCGAAGAGCTGAATATTTGTGACCAATTGGGAAATTCACATTGAATCTTGAAATGCAAGCTATTGCAAGGCAAATTACACGTCCAATTCCCTTTGGTCATTACTCAGAGTTCATTTGGCATTGCTTTTGGGCCTTTTGCATGATCATGCAAGCCCATGCAAGTGATATCCAAATTCATGCACACGGATTGCTTCACACTTCCCTTGCCAATTCCTCTATAAATAGAAGCTTCATTCCCTCCATTTCACACCCAATTTTCGACCTGAAATGCTGCTGAAATCATTCCCTAACCATCACTAAAGAAGCAATTGCATTTTCTTAAAAAAAAAATCAGATCTTGAATTCAGCTTCATCTGGTTGTATTCATAGATCTAATGCTTCTAGACCTTCACCATACACTTCATTGAACTTCTGTTTTGACAAAGCAAGCAAGGTTCCAAGCTTAAATCACCAGAACTCAAGCTTGAACTCCAACTGGTATTTGCTTCGATTCTCTTAATTCATTGACCTATTGGTTGTGGTTTTGTGTTGGCTGAAGTCCTCTCAATAGAGGCATCATGTTTATGCTTTTAATTTTTGCAATTCATTGAGTTCATGATGAACACCAGATTTTTCCATCTCTGATTTCTCAAAACATAGAGATCTAGAGTGGAAATGGATGGTACAGGGATGATGTACATCATCCCAGCTTTCTATTGATGTATAGATCGCTTGATTTGGTTAAGTTTTGAGGTTCTGCATTTTGGCCGGAATCTGGAAGCTCACCGGAGAAGACGGTGGCTCCGGTGGCTTCATCAAGTCCAGTTCAAATCCTGGCCGTTCGATCCATTCTCCAGATTTGATCTCGTCCCTTCATTGTTATGACTTTTAATTCTTTCCCATACGTGTGCATTGATCGTGGATCACCATAGGCGCGCGCTTCTTGGCCTCATGATTTGTCAGCTCAATTAATGAGCTTAAATCAGACGGTCCACGCTTTTTTGCATTTTCTATTTTCTGATTTAATTTCTTTAATTCCAATAATTTTCAAAAATCAATATCTTCTTCATTTTTAATCCAAAAATTATGGGACCAATTGCATTATTTCACAAATAAATTCTAGTTTCTATTTCTGATTTTTAATATTTTTTATTTTATCATTTGATATTTTTTGTGAATTTTCTCTTTTCTGGTTATTTTTAATTCATTTTAAATAGTTTTTGATATTCAAAAAATACAAAAAATATTTTCCTAACCTATTTGAATGATGATGGATCTATGAAAAATATTTTCATCAATTTTTGAATTGATTTGAGATTTTAGTTCAATTAGGTTATTTTTATTTATTTTTAATTAATTAAAAATAGTTTCTGACTTTTAAAAATGCTGAAATTTTTTGTCAAACCTTGTTTGACCTTGTTGAACTTAGGATAAATCACTTGGACCTTTCAAGGTTGATTTGAAGTGATTTTGAAGTTTGACCTTTCCATTTATTTTAATTCAAGTTTATTTTTAATATTAAAAAATGCCAAAAATAGTTTATTCATTTCTTGACTTCCAATCTTCATCTCACTTCTGTTTTTGATTGTTTGACCTTGACTTTCAATGTTATTGGTCAGCATATGAGGATTGATAAATTGTACTTCATTTAATGCACTTTAATTTTGTCATTTTTCATTCTCCATTATTCTCCTTCTTCTTCTTCTTTTTCTTTTTTGATCAATGAGTTGAAGGTTGATAAGTTAGCATTGATTAGAGGGATTTAACCTTCCTTGATTCAAATCTAATTCATCTTGATCAATTGATCAAGTGAATGGCTTTGCATTAAGGATAGGTTGTCTTTTAAATCATGCAAAAGGCTTAAACCAATACAAGATCATTTCTCTTCTTCTTTTTGGCATGACAAGTTTTTGGGACTTGGTTCACTAATCAAGACTCCTAACTTGTGTTTGTTGCCTACATTATTATTGACCGGCCTCAGATAGTTGTGACTTCTACATAAGTCCAATTACGATTGCTTAACATAGCGCTAAATTTGCCTTATGGCACACTAACTACTAACACTAACTATTAACACCTAACTTTTACTTTATGCAATTTACTTTTATGCAATTTACTATTCTTGCACACTTTATTCATTTGCTTTTCTCTTTGCTCATTTGAGCACATGTTTATGTTAATGTCATTTGCCTTTTGCTCACTTGAGCACATAATTGTGTATATATTATCGTACTTGTGTTTTGTTTTGATTGTTGTGAACCAAAATGCAAAAAAATGGACTTAATTTCTAGGACTTTCCCTATGCAAAGAAATGGAGAATGGACTTAGATTCTAGGACCTTCCTTATGCAAAGATGGAGTAAATGCACCTTAATGATGAAGATGGATTAGAAGGACCAAATCTCTAAACTCACTCTTGTCCATTCTTGTTTTACTTCATGGAACTTTTGATGTGTGTGCTTTTGTGCTAGGAGTTCCCATTTGAGCTTAATTGGAGGATCATTACCATGTTCATCCAAGTGGAAGATACAAGATACATTGAGGATCTCTTATGAGATTTGTTTGATTGCTTATACTTTGTGCTTGCTTATTCCAAAGGATGGGAGCTACTTGGATCATCAATATGATCTCAAGAGAGGAACTCCTAGTGTGGTTTTATTTCTTATCCCTTATATTTTTGCTTTCCTTAGGATTTAGCCCTTCTTCTTCATCTCTCCACTCTAACCCAAGCCAAAACTTTTTGTGCAAACATTTAACTATTATTTTCAAGCATTAGAAACCTAAGCCTTAGGCTTTTGATTTTCAAACTTTCCTTTCATAACACTTATGTTGAATTGAACTTTTAAGTCAACTTTGACCATTTTTGTATATACTTCCAATTGGTAAATATAACTCATTCATATTTCTTTTTGTGGTTCCAATGGCCACCTTCTTAATCAAAATCTTTCATAACCTTTAGCTATTAGGTTTGAGTTATCCTTGTGGTAGATGTAATACTCACCTATATCCTTAGCGATGGACAATGAGTCTTCCATGCTTATTATAGGGTTAACCCCTCACTAGCATGTTGAAGTTATCCTCACATGGTGGATTTGTGGTTTGGTTGAGTTTTCTCCCTTTGATAACTAAAGACCTTAAGGCTTTTGGACCAATCGATCCACAACTCATTTTGAGATTTTTACCCCGAACTACGAGGTTTTGATCCTAATCTTTTTATAAGATGGTACGTAGGCAATGGTTTTATCCATCCAAACACAAAAAAATGTAAATAAACTTGTATATTCTCTTCTCATCTCTTCAATCATGTTTGCACAAACAAAATTTTCACAAGACAACAACCTTCACAAGTGTGAAAAGGGCTCCCTAGGAGTACCTAGGATGTTTTGGGTGCCTAACACCTTCCAAAAGATGGGATGATGACTATGGGAACCTCTAATGGTAACGAATACCCTGCTACAATATCCGAAAGATGGGATGATGACTATGGGAACCTCTTATAGAACATGTTTGGTAGGTTTAAACCCTAGTATATTCCCTTTGGGTGGTTCTTAACCAAGACTCCATGCTCGTGACTTGCAACAAACCCTTGATTCATGGTTGATCTGTTCATATATCCTTAATATCAATGGAACTTGGGTGTTGATAAGGTGTAAACCATAATCCACCAAAATGGATGATTGATATTAAGGATAATATGATTCATCCCATGACCTTTGTTTGGTGTGCTTTGATTGATCCTTGAGTGTGATTGTTGCATTCATGCATTCATGCACTCATTTGCATTCATATCATCAAAATAATGAAGGAAATTTTCAAGGAACTTAAGGGGTTTATTTGCAAAATTTTCAGACATGGAAAGACAAAGAAGTAATACAAAGAAGTACAGTTTCAGGCAACCAGATCTGAAAGAGTTAAGGAATCTGACATCCTATGTATTAGATCCCTTGGGTTTCAAAGCTCGTTTTGGGAAGCTTCTTCCTCTTCTGACTACTCAGGTGGACGAAGGATTGATGAGTGTATTGGTGCAGTTTTATGATCCCTTGTACCGTTGCTTCACGTTTCCGGACTTTCAGCTTTTGCCTACCCTTGAGGAGTATGCTTACCTTGTGGGTATACCTATCCTGGATCAGTTGTCGTTCAATGGCTTGGAGATTATTCCTACTTCTCAACAGATAGCAGACATGTTGCACATAGATGAATCTCTGGTTGGTGCTCATATGACTACCAAAGGTGGAATTCAAGGTCTCCCTTCTGAGTTCCTCATTGCTCAAGCTACTATGTTTGGAAAGGCCATGAGCGAGGATGCCTTTGAAGCCATATTTGTACTTCTCATTTATGGATTGGTGTTGTTCCCCAACATCGACAAGTTTGTGGATGTGAATGCTATTAGGATCTTCTTCGCTCTTAATCCCGTTCCGACCCTGTTGGGTGATACTTATTTCTCTTTGCATATGAGGAATGCAAAGGGTGGTGGCGCCATTGTGTGCTGTTTGCCTCTGTTGCATAAGTGGTTTATTTCTCACTTACCTCAGACGGTCGCTTTCAAGGAGAACAAGGGATGTCTACAGTGGTCCATGAGACTCATGATGATATCTCTTGGTATAACCGTGTGTATGATGGTGTGCAGATTATCGACTCTTGTGGTGAATTCTCCAATGTACCTCTTCTTGGTACATGTGGTGGGATTAACTACAACCCTGTTTTGGCACGTCGTCAACTTGGGTTCCCCCTAAAGGATAAACCTAATAACATTCTGTTAGAGGGTGTGTTCTTTCAGGAGGGTAAAGATCCCCAAGGCTTGAAGGGCAGAATGGTCCATGCTTGGCGCAAGATTCATAAGAAAGGAAGGAAGGAGTTAGGTCCTAAGAACTGCATCGCTTTGGAGCCTTACACTGCTTGGGTAAGGAAGAGAGCGTCTGAGTATCTCATGCCTTACGAGTATCCGAGACCTACACCTATGATTGTGGCTGGGCCTTCAACCCTTCCTAATCAAGGAGTAGAGGAGTTGAGAGACGAAGACCGTTCACGTGCCTGGGTCCGTGAACGTGAAGAGTTGCTTCAACAGATTAAGGAGAAAGACGCTTTGATAGAGTTCCTTGAGCATCAAGTTATTGATGATCCTAATGATGTATGGACTTCTCTACTTCCTCAGTCTTCCCGGTTTTGGAAGAGGAAGTACGATCGACTCACCAAAGAAAAGGCGGATATGGAGGCAGCTTACGAGAGGGAGGTGAAGAGGCTTCGCGCATCTTATCTTCCTGTGTCCCGAGCTTTAGATGATTGTTTCTAGGGATCCATAGGATGATTATTTTCCTTTCCTCTTGTACATGATTGACAATGATGTACTTCTTTTCCCTGATATTATTTTATGAAATATTTCTATATGCGATAAATGTTAAATGATTCCAAAATTTGCAAGTAAAACCCTAGAGTTCCTTTGAAATATAAAAAACCAAATCATGTGCACAAGCATTGCATGCATCATGTGCATAAGCAGGTTTTGTTTCCGGTCTCTTGTCCTGTGGGCTAACTCTGTGCTCTTCATTTATTTTGAAGACAAGCTGACTCACCGGTACTACACTAGAGCCAACTCTGCAAGACTGATGGATCATCTAGAGCAAGAGAACCGTGAACTGAAGGAGGAAGTAGCCAGACTGAGCGCCTTGATGGAGTCATTCTTGGCTGCTCAGAGTCAGTCTTCTCCGACGCCTTCAACTCCTCCCAAGAGGACAATTATCTCAGAGATCGTCTCTTCAACTATGCCTGCAGTCAGTGCACACTTCGCTCTAACAGCCATGCCAACCGGGTTTCCGTGGGGGATGCCTCCCAATTTCATGCCTGAGGGTCCTGCTCCTACTTTTGCTTCTATACCGGCATCTAGCCCAGTCCTTGCCGTTCCTCCTCCTGTCGTGCATACCATGCCTAAGGTAGACGACACCATCTATCATTCTGAGCCATCTGAGGGCCCAGATGTCTATGAGAAGATGGACGCTATGAACGATCAATTTCTTGAGCTCCGCAAGGAATTGAAGACTCTTAGAGGAAAGGATCTTTTTGGCAAGTCTGCTGCCGATCTCTGCTTAGTTCCTAACGTGAAGATTCCTGTGAAATTCAAGGTCCCTGACTTTGAAAAGTACAAGGGAAATACTTGTCCTCTCAGCCACCTGGTCATGTATGCCAGGAAGATGTCAACTCATACCGACAATGACCAATTGCTCATCCACTACTTTCAGGACAGTCTGTCCGGTGCTGCCCTGCGTTGGTATATGGGGTTAGACAGTGCGAACATCCGCTCCTTCAATGATCTTGGCGAGGCCTTCGTCAAGTAGTACAAGTATAACGTGGATATGGCTCCCGATAGGGATCAATTGAGGGCCATGTCCCAGAAGGACAAAGAAACATTTAAAGAATATGCCCAGAGGTGGCGAGAGGTGGCAGCACAGATCGTGCCTCCGCTAGAAGAGAAGGAAATGACCAAGATCTTTCTGAAGACCTTGAGTTCATTCTATTATGAGCG
Organism: Lathyrus oleraceus; assembly: GCF_024323335.1. NCBI lineage: Eukaryota > Viridiplantae > Streptophyta > Magnoliopsida > Fabales > Fabaceae > Lathyrus > Lathyrus oleraceus. The sequence continues at coordinate 278,557,739 of NC_066581.1, forward strand.
GATGATTGCTAGCGCTCCTTTTGACTTCACCGAGATGGTGAATATGGGGATGCGTTTAGAAGAAGGGGTCAGAGAAGGACGTCTGGCCAGAGATGAAGGCTCTTCTGCCAAACGTTATGGGGCGTTTGCAAAGAAGAAAGATGGAGAGGCACATGTTGTGACCTCCCATGTGAAACCTAGAAGACCCTCTGTGAGGAGGAAGACTGTGCGTCCCGCCAGTAACCAGCACCAGGTGGCCCATATAGCACCTGTTTTTAGAGACAATCAACAGTATCAGCATCACAACAACCATCAGCAACCACCTCAGCAATATCAGCAACAACAGCACCGTCCGCAACAGCAGGCCTACCAGCCTCGAAAGAGTAATCAAACCAGCACGAGTTACGAGAGGAAAAGGGTCACCTTTGATCCTATTCCAATGACGTACGTAGAGTTATATCCCTCTTTCATAAAGAGGAAGTTGATTACTCCGAGAGACCCAGCAGATATACCTGCTAACCCCCAGTGGTCGTATAAGCCTGAATTACATTGTGTCTACCATTCTGGCGCTCCCGGCCACGACGTGGAGAATTGCTATCCTTTGAAGACCAAGGTTCAAGACCTTGTGAGGTGTGGCATTCTGTGTTTCGAGGACGTAGGTCCTAATGTGAAGAAGAACCCATTGCCCGAGCATGGGAAATCTGTCAACATGGTCCAGGGTTGCCCTGGCAAATACAAGGTCAAATATGTCAGTCACATTCGACAGTCCCTGGTTGAGATGCATCGTTTTCTATGTGATTACAACCACTATGAGCACGACCATGATAGATGCCGAGTCTGCTCTGTTAACCGATTGGGTTGTCGCCAGGTGCGCAAAGATATTCAGGAAATGCTGGATGAGGGAGTTATCGAGATCCTTCAGAATAGGAATGTTGACGAAGATGAGCCCGAGGTCAACTTGATTTCCCCAGTATTCCGGATACCCGAACCTGTTATCATCAAGTACGATGGTAGCAAGCAGAAGGTTTCTCCTTCCCTGATCATTAAACCTGTCGGTCCTGTGCCGTACTCTTCCGAAAAAGCAATTCCCTTTCGTTACAACGTTGTTGCTGTAGAAGATGGGAAAGAGGTAATTTTTCCATCCTCCTCTGTTGTGAATAATTCTGATGTAAGTGGTTTGACCCGTAGCGGTCGTGTGTTTTCAGCACCATCAAAACCTCAAGCTAGTACTGATTTTGCTGAATGCCCGATTGGGGCTGCTATAAGGCCTCCTCTGTACTAAAAACTCCTACTTCTATTGGCCCTAGTGGCAATGAGAAAGAAGACTGTGATGAGATGCTGAGGCTCATCAAGAGAAGTGAGTACAATGTTGTAGATCAGCTTCTACAAACACCATCCAAGATATCCGTGTTATCATTACTTCTGAATTCAGAACCACATAGGGAGGCTCTGCAGAAAGTCTTGGACGTGGCATATGTGGATCACGATGTCACTATAGAACAATTTGATAGTATTGTTGCAAACATCACTGCTTGTAACAATTTGAGTTTATGTGACTCAGATCTCCCTGAGGAGGGAAGAGACCACAACTTGGCTTTACACATATCTATGAACTGCAGAGACGACGCCATGTCCAATGTGCTGGTGGACACTGGGTCATCCCTGAATGTATTGCCGAAGTCCACTCTTACGAAGTTATCATATCAGGGGCCTCCCATGAGGCAGAGTGGAGTAGTTGTGAAGGCCTTCGATGGGTCACGTAAAACTGTGATTGGGGAAGTTGATCTCCCAATCAAGATTGGACCAAGTGATTTCCAAATTACCTTCTAGGTTATGGACATTCACCCATCGTACAGCTGTCTTTTGGGCAGACCATGGATTCACGAGGCTGGCGTCGTGACATCCACCCTACACCAGAAGTTGAAATTCGTGAAGAACAAGAAACTGGTGGTGGTAGGGGGAGAAAAGGCTCTCCTGGTTAGCCACTTATCTTCCTTCTCATACATAGATGCTGAGGATGAAGTTGGAACTCCGTTCCAAGCTTTATCTATAGCTGAGCCTATTGAGAAGAGAACTCCTTCATTTGCTTCCTATAGAGATGCAAAGTTGGTCATTGAATGTGGTGCGACTGCTGGTTTGGGAAAATGATTGAGCTAGAAGACAACAAGTCCCGGGCTGGCATTGGCTTTTCTTCTAGGGTCTTCAACGAGAAAGGGCTATTCAAGAGTGGAGGTTTTATCCACACTGGTCAGAATGAAGAAGCTGCTGCTATCTTAGAAGAGGATGCAGAGGACTCTGATAATTTCATCATCCTTGGAGGGATCTGCAACAATTGGGTCGCTGTGGATATTCCTACAGTTATCCACAAGTCAACGTAATGATCACTTTGTTTAAAAACCCTTCTCCCATGCCAAAAGGAGGAGTGATGACATTGTTGGCAACATAAATACAATGATATTTTTCATTCAATAAATTCATGTTAAATGTTTGTTTTTCCAAATTATTTTCCCTTTTCGCTTTTTACATGAAATTAGGTGATCACATAAAACCCTAAAAGTAAATTAAAATCAATCTTTTCATCTGCATAATGATTTTCCTTGTTTGAATTCTAAAGCTTTTCATATCCAAAATCATTATGCAGGTTGATCAAACCCATTGAACATAATGATCCAACACCATCTCCCAATTTTGAGTTCCCTGTATTTGAGGCAGAGGAAGATGATGTTGAAGAGATTCCTGATGAGATTACCCGTTTACTTGAGCATGAAGAGAAGATCATTCAGCCACATCTTGACAATCTGGAAACAGTCGACTTGGGGTCTGAAGATTGTGTGCGAGAGGTAAAGATTGGGGCACTCTTGGAAGAGTCTGTTAAGAAGGGGTTGATTGAATTGCTGCGAGAATATGTTGATGTCTTTGCCTGGTCATATGAAGACATGCCTGGTCTAGATACTGATATTGTGCAACATTTCCTGCCTTTAAAACCTGAGTGCGTGCCTGTGAAGCAGAAGCTCAGGAGAACTCATCCTGATATGGCAGTGAAGATCAAAGAGGAAGTTCAGAAGCAAATAGATGCGGGGTTTCTGGTGACTTCTACATATCCTCAATGGGTGGCCAATATTGTGCCCGTGCCTAAGAAAGATGGAAAATTTCGAATGTGTGTGGATTATAGAGACTTGAATAAAGCTAGTCCGAAAGATGATTTCCCTCTACCACATATTGATATGTTGGTAGACAATACAGCTAAATTCAAAGTCTTCTCATTTATGGATGGATTTTCCGGATATAATCAGATTAAGATAGAACCCGAGGATATGGAGAAGACAACATTCATCACACCTTGGGGAACATTTTGTTATCGAGTGATGCCCTTCGGTTTGAAGAACGTCGGAGCCACCTATCAACGAGCTATGACTACCTTGTTTCATGATATGATGCACAAGGAGATCAAGGTATATGTTGATGACAAGATTGCAAAGTCAAGAACGGAAGTTGAACATGTAGAGCACCTGTTGAAGCTTTTTCAGCGTTTGAGGAAGTATAAGCTTTGTCTGAATCCCAACAAGTGTACATTTGGAGTCCGTTCTGGAAAGTTATTGGGTTTTATCGTCAGTGAAAGAGGTATTGAGGTTGATCCTGCAAAGGTCAAAGCAATACAAGAGATGCCTGCGCCCAAAATTGAGAAGCAAGTTCGAGGTTTTCTTGGTCGTTTGAATTACATCTCCAGATTCATATCCCACATGACTGCCACATGTGCGCCAATATTCAAGCTCCTCCGGAAAGATCAGTCTCATGATTGGACCGAGGATTTCCAGAAAGCCTTTGACAGTATTAAAGAGTATCTGTCTGAGCCTCCGATTCTGTCCCCACCAATGGAAGGGGGACCATTGATCATGTATCTGACTGTTCTTGAAGATTCAATGGGTTGTGTTCTTGGTCAGCAAGATGAATCAAGAAAGAAAGAATATGCTATCTACTACTTGAGCAAGAAGTTCACTGATTGCGAGTCTCGATATACAATGCTTGAGAAGACATGTTGTGCTTTGGCTTGGGCTGCTAAGCGCTTACGCCAGTATATGATAAATCATACGACTTGGTTGATATCCAGAATGGATCCAATCAAGTATATCTTTGAGAAGCCTGCTTTAACAGGGAGGATAGCCCGTTGGCAGATGTTGTTATCTGAGTATGATATTGAGTATCGAGCTCAGAAGGCTATTAAAGGTAGTATCTTGGCTGACCACTTGGCACTTCAGCTGATTGAGGATTATCAGTCAGTTCAGTTTGACTTTCCGGATGAGGAGATTCTGTATTTGAAAATGAAAGATTGTGATGAGCCTACACTCGATGAAGGGCTAGAGCCTGGTTCCCGATGGAGTATGGTGTTTGATGGCGTTGTAAATCAGTATGGAAATGGTATTGGGGCAGTAATTATTACTCCTCATGGCACACATATTCCTTTTACAGCAAGGCTAACTTTCAAATGCACGAATAATATGGCTGAGTATGAGGCCTGTATTATGGGATTGGAAGAATGTATTGATCTAAGGATCAAGCATCTTGATGTATATGGTGATTCGGCCCTCGTTGTCAATAAGATTAAGGGTGAATGGGAAACGAATCAGCCTGGTCTTATTCCATATAGGGATTATGCGAGAAGGATTTCGACGTTCTTTACTGAGGTTGACTTCCATCATATTCCTCGAGATGAGAATCGGATGGCAGATGCTCTTGCTACACTTGCTTCAATGATTATGGTTAAATTTGTTGGTGTAAGCCCTAGAGGCCAATACATTTTGGTACTTGTATCGAATAATAAAAGGCATTCTCTTTATTATGGTTGATTAATAAAGTCCCTGGAATAGATAGTCCGTTTAATGTATTAAGTGTGACTTAATCATGAGAACACATTAAACATAAGGACACTATTCCTAAAGAATCAGTAGTCGAGCTTTAGTGTGAAGTGGGATAACATTAAAGCATTAAGACTATTATGTTTGTAGACTGATGATCACATCTCATGGATCATGGATAAAGAGTTACCAAGTCTTAAACATAGGTATGAATATTAGGAGTAATATTTATACCGGATTGACCCGCTATGAGAATACTATATAGAAAGTTATGCAAAGTGTCATAAGTTATTCTCATGGTGATAATAGTGTATACCACTCTTCGACCTGAAACCACTATGGATCCTAGATGTAGAGTCGAGTGCTTTATTGTTGATCCAACATTGTCCGTAACTGGATAACCATAAAGACAGTTGATGGGTACTCCACAAAGCATGCTGAGGGACATGAGTGTCCTAGATGGAATTTACCCATCCTGCGTAACAGGATAAATGTCTATGGGCCCAATATTGAACTAGACAAGGATGACACGGTCTATACCTTGTGTTCAATATAGACATAAGGGCAAAAGGGTAATTATACACATAAGTATTATCACAGAAGGAATTGTCAGATCACATGACATTTTCGTGTCTTGGGTAGCAGTGATGTGTTGCTAGATACCGCTCACTGTTTATTATGTTAAATGCGTGATTTAATATAATTGCCAACGTCACGAAAACCTACAGGGTCACACACAAAGGACGGATTGATGAGAGATAGAGTAACTAAGGAATACCGTAAGGTACGGTGCCCTTAAGTGAGTTATAGAGCATCGTAAGGTACGATGTACTTGAGTAGAATACGAAATATGGTAAGGTACCATGAGCTTAAGTGATTTTGGGCATATTATAAGATATGGGCCAAAATACACTTAGGTGGGCTTTTAGCTTGAAGCCCACACAAGTGGTTCTATAAATAGAACCCTTGTGCAGAAGCATAAAGCGCGGTTGCATTATTTTCGTTTTCTCACTCTCTCTCTCTCTCACTCAAAGCCTTCATTCGTACCAGCTAGCACTGAGATTGAAGGAACCCGTTCGTGTGGACTGAGTAGAGACGTTGTCATCGTTCAACGTTCGTGATCGCTCCGTGGATCTGCATCAAAGGTTTTGATTGTCACAAGAGATCTGCACCAAAGGTTTCAGTCGTCACAAGAGGTAAATATTCTATCACTGATCATGACCATTCGTAAGGATCTCTAAAGGAGAAAATTTTATTTTCCGCTGCATTTTGGACCGCAATTCTCCTTCAAAATTGTGGAATGAAGTGCCCAATATCACCGTGATGCGCTTGGATAGACCAGCTCATGTATTTGCAGTTGAAGAAGTGAAAGATGAAAGGCCGTGGTATTATGACATTAAGTGTTTCCTTCAGAGCCAGATTTACCCGCCTGGGGCATCTGTGAAAGATAGGAAGACTTTGAGGAGATTGTCAGGCAGTTTCTACCTCAATGGTGACGTGCTTTATAAGAGAAATTTTGACATGGTCCTACTCAGATGCGTGGATAGACACGAAGCAGACCTGTTGATGTCTGAGGTTCATGAGGGTTCATTTGGTACTCATTCCAATGTACATGCCATGGCTAGAAAGATGTTGAGAGCAGGCTACTATTGGCTGACAATAGAGTCTGACTGCTGCAAGTACGTGAAGAAATGCCATAAGTGTCAGATTTACACGGATAAGATTCATATTCCCCCGACACTTCTAAATGTGATTTCATCACCATGGCCTTTCTCAATGTGGGGAATTGACATGATTGGCATGATTGAGCCGAAAGCGTCCAATGGACACAGATTTATTCTCGTAGCAATTGATTACTTCACCAAGTGGGTTGAAGCGGCGTCATACACAAATGTGACCAGACAGGTGGTCGTGAAGTTTATCAAGAATCAACTCATATGCCAGTATGGTGTGCCAGATAAGATCATTACTGATAATGGATCTAACTTGAACAACAAGATGATGAAAGAGCTGTGTAGTGAGTTCAAGATAGCACATCATAATTCTTCTCCTTACAGACCCAAGATGAATGGGGCTGTTGAAGCTGCTAACAAGAATATCAAGAAAATTATCCAGAAGATGGTTGTTACGTACAAAGATTGGCATGAGATGCTACCATTCGCTTTGCATGGATATCGTATATCTGTCCGTACTTCAACAGGGGCAACCCCTTTCTCTCTTGTTTATGGCATGGAAGTTGTACTCCCAGTAGAGGTGGAGATCCCATCAATGAGAGTCTTGATGGAAGCCAAGTTGACTGATGCTAAATGGGTTCAGAGTCGTTATGACCAACTGAATTTGATAGAAGAGAAGCGATTGATTGCCATGTGCCATAGTCAGTTGTATCAGTAGAGAATGAAGAAAACCTTTGATAAGAAGGTCAAGCCTCGTGTGTTCCGAGAAGGTGACCTTGTGCTCAAGAAAGTCTTGTCTTTCACGCCCGATTCCAGGGGCAAGTGGACTCCAAACTATGAAGGTCCATATGTTGTTAAAAGAGCCTTTTCAGGCGGTGCTTTGATACTTACAACTATGGATGGGGAGGATTTCACTCGTCCTGTGAATTCAGATGCAGTCAAGAAATACTTCGCCTAAAAATAAAAACAGAATAGCTCGCTAAGTTGAAAACCCGAAAGGGCGGCTTAGGCAAAAATGAGCGTCTTGGTGGATTGAAAACCCGAAAGGGCGGTCCAGGCAAAAGTTAGAGACATAAAAAAATGAATGAATATATGTATCCCACTGTAGCACCTCAAATTTGCACCCTACCATTGTATACATTCATTTCATATTAGGTCATAGCATTAACAATGTCCACTGCATAACATTGCATTGTCCATTTGCCCAAGTGCAAGCTCAGCTGATGAATTAGGTCAAACTGATCAGGAGAATCAGTCAATCAAGCAAGTGAGTGCCATTTTCATTGGGACAAGGCCCTAGGGTTGATTTATCAAGCTCATATGGTCCAAGGATCATTTTGAAGTGGTTTGGCCAAAGATTGGATGCTCAGAAGTCACCAGTCATTGTTCAGTCAACCAGAAACCCTAGAAAGTCAACTGTGTCCGATTTTATGGATTGGAAGGTGGGAAATGGTTTGAAAGGCCTCATTCATGTCCATATGAGTCTCATTTGACATATCACCAACCAAGGTTGAAGATTTGGAGGTCAGACAGAAAGTTTCCAAAAATAGCAGGTGACCTGTAATTTCAGCTGCCCAAAATGGAAACTTTTTCCCCTCAAAATAACTTCATCCTACAAGCTTCAAATGGAATTTTGTCCAACATGAAAGTTGACGAGCTTGACCTCACCTTTCCAAAAAGTCCAAGAACTTGAAAATCCAATGCATGGTTGGAAAATTAGGGCTCAGTGAATTTCAGAAATGACCCATAATCAGGAGGCCATAAGTTCCACATGGTTTGTCCAAATTGCAAGTTCTTTATATGCACAAACTCTATTTAATATGTACTTTCATGGTGCATGATTGGATTTCTTTAAAAAAGCTCCATGCAAAAGGTCATTTTTGAGGTGAACTAATTAATAGTGAGGGGCAAAATGGTCCAAAATGCAAAGTATGGAGAATTTGAAGATGAGACCAATTCTATCAGCTTCCAAATGATATTTGCAACTTGTTCAAAGTGAGAAATTGCTGCTACGATGCTTCTAACCATTCCAAGGGCATAAGAGCCAAAATGCACACAAACTCACATTTGCTAATCACCATTTTTCACTAATCATGATTTATTGGTGGATTAAGAGCTTGGTATATATACTTAATCTCTAACAGAAACTGCACACACTAATCATTTTTCACAAATTCAACAGAAAATCTCAAAGAAAATTCTCCCAAATTCTCTCATTTCTCTAAAAACTTTCACAACACTTTTTTTGCACCAATTCATCAACCTTCACTGATTTTGTGTTAATTCTTTGCGAATCCATCATCTATAGGTATTGTTGAATTGCTGTTTGCAGGAATTGAGTGAAAATCAAGCGAGGAATCGCAGCTGCTACAAGAAGGCTCTTCCATGGCAGTTAGAGAAATTGCTTGATTCAAGCGTGCTGGAGCTGAATTCCGATCATCATTCATCTTCTTGAACGCTAAGCTTGATCTGTTTCGCATTGCTGAAGCTCAAATCGCGAGAACTCCATTGCTGCACTTCAAGAGAGGTTGGATTTCAAAACTCGCGATTGCTTCAATTAGCATAGGGATTCGGTAGAGTATTTATCGTAGAGTAACGTAGAATTTGTGGATTGTAATTTCATGACGAATTGATTGAGTTATCCGCGATTAAAGATTCGTCGCCATTCTTTCTTTCGTTCGATTCGTACTGTATATTAACTTCTGGACGAAATCACATGCATATCCATGATCCTGAGTTGATACCGGTTCCAACGGTATATGGATTGTTTATTTTCATTAAAGTTTGCTCGAAACCTAAATCTGGGACGAAGAACATCAAGAACGCTTGAGTTCTGGGAATTTTCTGTGAAGAATCCGCGTTTTGATCTTGCTTCTTTGCTTGCCATTTCGAATTGTTGTTTCCCTCCGAATTGGACAAATCACCGCGCGCCACATCAATAAGTTGGACGACCGCGTTTTGGTCCAGGGGCACATAATTACCGTTGTGCCATTTTCGTCCATAATTAATTAATTAATTCATTCTAAAACCTAAATAAATATTTCAAAACTTCAAAAAAATCATAGAACATTCAATATTAATCCAAATAATCTGAGGCTTTTTCTGTTGGACTCCATTTTTAATCTATTATTTTTTAGACATAGAAAATAAAATTGTGCTTGGTAGAAAAATTAATTGGCCTAAGGATGTTCTTAATGTATGCCATTTTCACATGTTCTACTATTTTAATCATAAAATCACCATGCTAACTCCAAATGAATTGAAATTTTAGGTGTAGATTCTTGACACTCTTCTGGAATTTTTGACATATTATTTGCAATTTTTAGACCTCTGGTTTTTTAGCTATGATTTATTGAACTTGAGTGTGATAAAATGTGTCACAATATGATATGCTGAGTTCACCAATTCTTTTTCCATGCTTCCCTTTGGCCTATGGTTCTGATTTTTTACATGAGATGTCCTTACTATGTTAACATTCAATGTGAATTTTTGTGGATTTTAATAGTCCATTTTCTAATTGATTAGAATTTTTGAGTGCTGCCTAGCATTTTTAGGGCTTTACTTGTGTAACCTTTTGTATATATGTTGCCATATCCTCATACCTTACCCTATGATAAGGAAAATTGGTAGAGTGTTTCTTAACACATTAAGCTACAAATTGGCTTTGGTCCCATCCATTTACCATTTAATGCCACCGTTTACCATGTGATTGAAGTTAGCATACATTTTGTAGCTTCATTTGATTGTGTTTTTGCATGCCTTGTCATGTTGAATTAATTCCCATAGTTCCACTAGGCCAAATTGTATGAAAATTGACATGTAGCTTGTTGAATGTCCTCTGTTTAGGATATAATTTTTATGGAATTTTCCATGCTGTTTTGATATTTTTTTGGATGTGATCTTGCTGGTTGCTCATATGTGGTTTACATTTGCTTCCTTTGCCTTACATGTTGCATAAATTGAAATAGGTGTATAGTTTGGATACGGGACCAATTGGAGTCCCTTTGTAATTGAAATATCTTGGTTTTGATCATGATTGGCTTGCTGTTTTAAGATTTTTCCCTCCTTTGGACCCTAGGCTTGGCCTAGTGGTCTAGTTACTTATGTCTGAGCTTGACTTTGACTTTTCAGGTTAAAAAGCTAATGCCTTAAGGAGGTTGATACATGATTGAGTTGAATTCATTTGACTAATTGTTTGTTTTGTAGGGCTTGGTTCACTTGACCTTTGTGCTAGGCACACGATGTACATCATTGTTTGATTGTTGATTGATTCTTAATGTTGTTGTTTTGTTTATGTCGGGATGCTGATTCTGTTTGACTTTTCCAGGTACCCTTAGTTGCTCAGTTCTCTTAAGAACTTGCATTGCTTTGCTTATAAGCAATGGGCATTGAGGTATTGAACCTTCTTCTTCATGTAGTCTGGAGACCCGGCTGTTATTTGGCCGGGCAAACTGTCTGAAGTCCTCCTTAAGAGGCAATGCTTGTGTATGTTTATATTTGTCCCAAGCAGGAAAAGTCCTCGTTTGAGGCAATTGGTGGAAGGTAGGGATAAGCAATCTATCCCCCACTATTCTGTGAGTCTTCTCCTTGCTCCCATTACATGGTTGTAGCATTGAGATCCAAACCCAAGATCTATCGAGTCCAATTGGGGAAAGAGTTCCATCTTTCTGAACTCCCCCACATTCTTATATTTACATGCTCTCTCGGACTTGAGATAGAAGCAATGAGGCACACCCCTCATCACCTTTCATCTGGCTTCACCTTAGCCCCTCAATGGCAAGGTTAAGAGCTAACATGACCCCGATACAGAGGCTTGTTTGTTGAGGTTGATATGACCCCTCGACTAAAGCCTAGCCCTGATGTTTGAGCCCCTTGTTGGTGTGTTTATTTCATGCTGTATATGTTTGTGTGGTGTGATTGTATCTCCTAGGTTTGCTAGACTCCGCGTAGTCTCGTTTGCATGGCAATTAAGGTAGCACGGTTCCTTCGTATAGGACTTCCTTTCTTGCTTGAGCTTTCTTAAAACACAAACAAACACCATCCCCTCTTAAGGATACGTCAACTCCTTCTACTACAGGTGAGTAAGTCTCCAAAGGTCGAGCATCCGGTAGATTGCGTAGTGACGTTATCCACTTAAAAAACACAAACCAACAGGAATAGTTTAGCCGAACTACGGCAACTCTGATTCTCATGTCCAGATGAGATACGTAGGCACGAGATGCGATGTCTTGTCGAGTTTGACTAACAACTAACACCAATTCTTTTCTCTCGCCCTCGTTGCGATTGAGACCTTCCCTTTCTCTTGCCTTGGTTGCAATCGAGACCCTTCTTCTTCCTGCGTGGGTGTTAGGAGGTGGATGTAAGCCCAGCGATTGGCATTCCACATCCTGTGTCTTGTTGTGTGCTTGGAAGCTGATGTAAGTCCATCGAGTGGCATTCGGGTTCCAGTGTTAGTGCGTGTTTTTGGTTCGGATGCTGATGTAAGTCCATCGATTGGCATTCAGGCTCCTCGTTTGCCTTTTGGTGTGTGTTTTGGTTCGGATGCTGATGTAAGTCCAGTGATTGGCATTCAGGCTCCACGTTTGCCTTTGCCTGTATTTGTTTGTGTGCGTGTTAGCCGAGCTACGAATGCTCTGATTCTCCTTCGTCCAAAGGAGATACGTATGCATAGGATGCGACATCCTAGCGAGCATGTGTCGTTTCCCCTGTCGAACTACTTTGACTCTGATGTCTATGCTTGATAGACTAAGTAGGCCCAGGATGTGATATCCTGCCGAGTCAGTCTTGTTTGTTTTCTTGCGTCTCTTCCAGCCAGTGTGTGTGTTTGAGCAGTGTTTTAGCAACCATTTCCCTTCCTATTGTGCGTGGATCCCGTCGAGTACGACGGATGCGTATGGGTGCTAATACCTTCCCTTCGCATAACCGACTCCCGATCCCATTCTCTTTGGTCGCGAGACCACGTCTTTTCCCAGGTTTACTCTGAGCGTTTCCTTTCCCTCTTTTTGGGATAAATAACGCACGGTGGCGGCTCTGTTGTTCTTATTTTCCCGCCGGTTTTTCGCGTAATGCGACAGCTGGCGACTCTGCTGGGGAGGACGAAGTTGACCTGTGCTGGTCCATCTTCCCTAAGCGAGTCTCTCCTAGCGCTCTCTAGGTTGGGGCTTTGGTTGCTATTTGCTGTTATTTATTGCATTCATTTCATTTATTGTTTGCATTTATTGTTTGCATTTATGTTTGCATGCATCATACTATCATTGAGCTGTTCTCTGTGCAGGTGGTTCCTCTGTTTGGGGTGGGTGTTCTGAGTGGGGCTAAAACCCAGGCCCGAGTATACACCTAGGATTAGTGTGGTCTCACGTTCCTCATTTGCTGAATCAGTATGATGTTGTAACGTGACATACCACAAGCCGGACGAGGTTCATTTGATAGTGTTTTCCATTGTGGAATCTTTCACTTTGGTTGAGTTACGTCATCTGAACCGTTGACTCTGGTGACCGATCATTTCCCGGATCCTTGGTTTAGACGATCTTAAGAGAGCTACAATGGCACACCCGAAAGGGCAAACCCATTGAGTATCTTTGCCCGATTGTCGAGACCATTGTCCGCCCTAGGATGACCTTGTTAGAATTCACCTGTGAGGGGCGGGTTTGATGTTTGCCAGTACAGTTTCTGCCAGTGATGCTGTGATAGTGACTATGGTTCAGCCAGATTTATGGATCTCTATTTCTGGACGCCGGAGGTTTGACCCCGGTATTGATCAGAGGGTTCCGTTTATTTCGGATCCCTGGGCTGAATTTAAGGTTGCTCCGTTGGTGACTCGGTTCCTCAGATTGGGTTCAGATGACAGTTGACCAGTTGGCTTTGGGGTTTCAGATGGTTGTGATCAGAGTTCGAGCCGAAGCTTCGATCCTGCGTCCAGATATGCACAGCTTGCCAGTCGTGTCTGCATCATGTGCATCATAGCATGTTTATTTTTCAAAAGAAACGCAATCAACAAAAAAAAAAAAGAATCAATAAAAAATTTGAAAAAAAAAGAGAAAAAAAAAGGATCTCTGCATGCATATCATTTCTCAGGTACATTCCAGAGTCTGTTCACTGATAGATCCGGGTACTCATTTACAGATGAAATTGTTGGTTTCACTCGGTACTCATTGCTCTTGTATACTGTGTCGTTGCTGCAGATTGCTTTTTTTTCGAAGATGAATCAGACTCTTTGAAGGCCTGAGAAATGATCATTATCATGTGCATCATATGCATTAGCATCATAATCATAACATGTTGCATAACAGGTGTTCTAGTTCGGACTTCTCACTCTGGCTCCTGTCTGAGACAGGATTGTTGATCATCGTCCGCACCGCAACCAGATCGAATCATCAGAGGAGTATGGATCAGGTTCAGACTGAGTTGGCTGAGATGAGGGCAAACATGGCCCAGTTCATGACCATGATGCAAGGGGTCGTTCAGGGGCAAGAGGAGCTGCGAGCCTTAGCCCAGAGACAGGAAGCCATGATTCTGCCACCCAGTCGTGCTTCACCAGAGGGGGTCCCCGTTAATGATCAAATTGCTGCTGTCACTATTCCCGTCAACAACTACGACGTGGATGATGATTTGAGGGGTATCATAATCAATGAACAACCTCTTGCTGCAGAGACTGTTAATGTCAGAACAACCCGGGCTCCGGTTCGCCATCCTGGCTCTTCCAGTTCTTCCGGTTCTAAGAAACCATCTTCTGGGGCACCCAAAAGGGGAGAAAGTGAAACAAATGATGTGCACCGTCGGAGGAGTGCAAACAAAGGACAATATAGTCAGGCCGCCGCTGTGACTATCCCAGCAACTCAAACTCCACAGCAACAGAGAAGACCAACTCAGCGGTATCAACATCAGCAACATCGTCCGCAACAGCAGGCTTACCAGCCTCCCTATGATAATCAAGCCGGTACAAGTAATGAGAGGAAGAGGGTCATTTTTGATCCGATCCCTATGTCTTACGCAGAGCTGTATCCCTCGTTGATAGAGCGGAACTTGATTACTCCCAGAGACCCGCCGGCTATACCCGTCAACCCTCGGTGGTGGTATAGGCCTGAGCGGCATTGTGTGTATCATTCGGGTGCTCCTGGTCATGATGTGGATAGTTGCTTTCAGTTGAAAATGAAGGTTCAAGACCTCGTGCAGTCAGGTATTCTGAACTTTGAAGACTTGGGTCCCCGTGTTAATCAAGCTTGAAGATAACAAGTCGCGGGCTGGCGTTGGCTTTTCTCCTGAGGTCTTCAACAAAGAGGGTTGATCAAAAGCAGAAGCTGCTGATGCAAAGGATACTGACAGTTGTTATCCCTGGTGGGATCTATCACAATTGGGTCACTGTGGGCGTTCCTACAGTTGTTCATAAGTCAGAGTAATAATCACTTTGTTTAAAAACCCTTCTCCCATGCCAAAAGGAGAAGTGATGACATTGTTGGCAACATTTTGTGCAATGATATTTTCATTCAAGTAAATGCATGTTAAACATTTGTTTTTCCATTTTTTTCCCTTTTCGCTTTTTGCATGAAATTGGTGATCACAAAAAACCCTAAAAACAAGAATAAAAGCAATCTTTTCATCTGCATAACGATTGTCTTGTTTGATTTTCAAAGTGCTTTTATACTCAAAATCTTTATGCAGGTTGTTTCTCAAACCCATTGAACATAATGATCGGACGTCATCTCCCAATTTTGAATTCCCTGTATTCGAAGTAGAAGAAGATGATGTTGAAGGGATTCCTAACGAGATTTCCCGACTTCTTGAGCAAGAAAAGAAGATCACTCAGCTGCATCTCGAGAATCAGCAGAACAGCCAACTGGGGCATCAAAAAAAATCAATCAAAAAAAAAAAAAAAAAAAGAAAGAAAGGGTGCAAAAGAAATCAAAAGAAATCAAAAGCAAAATCAAAAGAAAAAACAAAGGAAAAATAGCACCCTCAAAGTCCCAAGTTGACTGATGCTGAATTCGATCGAAAAGAAGAGATTAACTGCCAGGTGTCATGGTCAGTTATATCAGCAGAGAGTGACGAAAGCATTCGACTAGAAGGTCGAGTCTCGAGTTCTGAGAAAATGACCTTGTACTCAAGAAAGTCTTGTCTTTCGTGCCCGATTCCAGGGGCAAGTAGACTCCAAGCTATGAACGTCCATATGTTTTCAAGAGAGCCTTTTCAGGCAATGCTTTGACACTTACAGCAATGGATAAAGAAGTTCACTCGTCCTGTGAATCCAGATGCAGTCAAGAAATACTTCGCCTAAAAAAAAAGCGCAAAACAGCTCACTAAGTTGAATACCCCAAAGGGTAACTTAGGCAAAAAGGAGCGTCTCGGTGGATTGAAAACCCGAAAGGGCGATCCAGGCAAAAGTTAGAGACATTGAAAAAAAAAGAGAATTTGCATCCCGCTAGATTGAACACCTCACACTGGGGCAATCTAGGCAAAAATTAGGGATTTGGCAAGTAACTGCATCCTGACAAGACTGTGCTCTACATCTGTCGTCCGTCAGGGGTTCTCGATTCGTCGTCAACCGAAGCTTTGAATACATCGAAAATTCGGAATGGTAGAGGAAAGGTCATTATGTTCAATGTAGCCCTCTCCAATATATATCACCGATTTCAAACTTGTACAGATCTATGGAGTCTCGCCCTTTGCAGACTACCATTCCATCACATCGATTTGAGCTTTTATCCAATTGTTTGCACTCTTCTTTGTTTCAACTCAACAAATGTTTTGCATGTTTTAATTGATAAAGTATCATTGTTTTCAAAATAAACAAAAATTTTCACAAAATTGTTCTTAAACAAAGTGAACATTCACAATGATGAAAGGATACCTAGGAGACCCGCAGTGCTCTCCCAAGGGTGGTATGATTACCGACGGGTAAGACATTTGTTCGTATCTCGAGCATAACTGTATCTCTTTCCTGTAGAACCTCTTGTGGTTTCTCCTCAGTGAGGTTGCTCAGTGCAGTGTTGGTTGAAGTTGTTCATCTTCATGTCCCCGGCAGTGCAATATTCTTCCTCCGTGTCCCTGTTAGCCCTATTGTGGGGCATCTCCAGTAGAGTGTTGTTTGAGTCCTATTGTGGGCATCCCCAGCAAGGTTGCTGTTGAAATACGGTTGTGGGGCAGTTCCCCAAGCAGAGTGTTTACTGAAGACTTCAACTTTCGTCTCTCCAGCAGAGCAGTCTTCTCTTCTCCCCGGCATGGGTGCTTTTCTGTGAAGATTTAGTATTTGGAGGATTGGCATCCCAGTACTCCGTCATTTTCCCGGATAGATCCTCAGCAGAGTGGTTGACATGGTGAACTTTATCAATGCCTATCTATCCCCATCAGAGGCCTGGTTGATTCTTGGTATCTCCGTTCTCCAGCATGAGTGAGAAGTCGGTGCTCTCCCCGCAGAGTTTTCCTCAAGCAGATTTCTTCAAGCAGAGTCTCCCCACAGAGTTGGAGTATCTGATCTTTGGGCTCCCCAGCGGAGTTTTCATCATTTGCATTTTGCATATAGTAATCATTGCATCTTCCAAAAACGCGTAGCATTTCCATTCAATATGGAGCATTACGCCATAGAAAAATTCAAACATATGCATTCATGTGTTCGAACCCATCAGACCGTATCCTCGACAGAGGTAGAGCATTTTTCAAACATCTGTGCGGCTCATTCGCTACAGTTGCTCCTGACGGCACTCAGGATTGGTACCCCCAGAGAGGTTTATTTCCTCATCCGTTGGTGAAAGAAAAACCTGGTTCTACCCAGTAGCCTCCTAGTAGATGTGGGTGTGTCTGATCTCTCCATGTAGAGTCTACCCCTTAAGCAGAAAGTGTCTACCATTTCCTTCTGCACTCCCCACTGAGTTAGATCCTCGTGGATGACAGTTGTTTCCGTTCCCTCCCTAACGGGATGGGTTTTCCCTATTGAGTTCCTTCCTCATTAGGATGAGTCTTGATTCAGTATGCCTTTTGGATCGATCCTAAATTGGCTTTCCATTGACTGTCTCTTGTGCTTCCCTGGGGCATAAATGAATAGTTGCTCACTAACTGGCACTCATTCATCTTACCCTCAGCGGAATTTTGGGCCTCTACCTACAAACCGGTAGCTGTAAGTCCTATCGTCGTGGTTTTCTACCTACAAGCTGGTAGTTGTAAAATCCCACTTTCATCCCCTAGCAGAGGTAACCTTTGTGGTTTATTCTGTTTGTTGGCCTCTACCTGCAAACCGGTAGTTGTAAGTCCTATCTTTGTGGTTTTCTACCTACTAGCTGGTAGTTGTAAAATCCCACGTTCTCCCCTTGGTGGAGTTAACCCGTCGTTCTCATCCTGATTGATGACAGTTACTTTTTCCGTGGTTTTCTGCCTACAAACCGGTAGATGTAATCCCCTCTTTGCAGTTATCAGTATCCAGTTTGCGGTATTGATATTCTTTTCCCCTCTGGATACTCGCCTTGATCAAGCAGTATTGTCCCCAGTGGGTCTCCCCCTTTCTTTTGGGTATTTGCTCCGAGTCAGCAACTTTATCCTCTTTTGATTGGTCATCTTTGCATACCTGTTCCTGGTACACGATGCCTTTCTTTTCGGTCGTTTATCCATCTAACAACCTATAACCCGGTTATGGATAATCTGCCATGCGAGGTTATTATCTACGTTTTGACGGCTATAGATAATATGTCTCATGCACTCTCTGGTCAGTCTTTTGATTGTTTTCTCCAGCAGAGTAAGATTCGTATTCCTTGTGGAATCGAATTTCCATCCTTTAACAAGTTTGTCGTTACTCTCTTCAGGATGATGTCGGTTGATCTATCCATTTTACAACCAACCCGGTTATGGATAATCTTCCATGCGAGTATGTTATCTACGTTTTGACGGCTATAGATAATATGTCTCATGCGCTCTTGGGTCGAAGTCATCCTCCCCAGTTGAGTAAGATTCGTATTCCTTTGTTCGGAATCGAATGTCCATCCTTTAACAAGTTTGCTTTCGCTCTCTTCAGGATGATGTCGGTCGTTTATCCATTGTACAACCTGCAACCCGGTTATGGATAATCTTCCATGCGAGTATGTTATCTACGTTTTGACGGCTATAGATAATGTATCTCATGCGCTCTTTGGTCAATCTTTTGATTGTTTTCACCAGCTGAGTAAGATTCGTATCCCCTGTGGAATCGGATGTCCATCCTTTAACAAGACTGCTTTTCTAGCCCTCTTCCGGATGATGAGTGTTTTGGCACAAACCAATTCACGTTTTGGTCGGTCACCTGTTTTCTGCCTACAACCCGACATCCTTGGTGTTCCTTCCTGTCTGCTCACTGTCGTGACCTCGTTCCCCAGTGAGATCCCCTGCAAGTGTGTAGCCTTGCCCTGTCATCTTGTAGATGCCAGTATCCTGTCAGCACCCGCGTGTGTTGTCTTCCTTGGTGTCGGTAAACACCATATTTCGGTGCTTTCCCAGTCATGCGTAGTGTCTGGTCTTCTTTGGTGTCGGTAAACATCATCTTTCGATGTTCGTAACGTCGTCCCTTCCCTAGTGAAGTATCCTCCTCTCCGTTGGTGTCGATAAACGTCGAGTTTTTCCTATGCGTCCGATGACGTATAGTTGCTTGTTCCCCGCAGATCATTTGGTAATGCCAGATAGTTCCCCTCAGAGTTTCCTCCTCTCCGTTGGTGTCGATAAACGTCGAGTTTTTCCTATTCGTCCTATGACGTCTAGTTGTACCCTTCCCCAAGTGGATTTACCTCCCCGTTGGTTTCGATAAACGTCGAGTTTTTCTCATTCGTCCGATGACGTCTGATTGTATACCCTATTCCCAGTCATTCATTAATGTCTGGTTGATCCCCAGCCAGAATTCCCAGTAGACGTCCTATTTGGTGTCCGGTTGTGGTCTCCCTTTCGTCCTATGACGTCTGGCTGAGTTTTCTCCTTCTCCCTTTCGTCCTATGACGTCTGGCTGAGTTTTCTCCTTCTCCCTTTCGTCCGATGACGTCTGGTTGAGTCTCCCTTTCGTCCTATGACGTCTGGCTGAGTTTTCTCCTTCTCCCTTTCGTCCGATGACGTCTGGTTGAGTCTCCCTTTCGTCCTATGACGTCTGGCTGAGTTTTCTCCTTCTCCCTTTCGTCCGATGACGTCTGGTTGAGTCTCCCTTTCGTCCTATGACGTCTGGCTGAGTTTTCTCCTTCTCCCTTTCGTCCTATGACGTCTGGCTGAGTTTTCTCCTTCTCCCTTTCGTCCGATGACGTCTGGTTGAGTCTCCCTTTCGTCCTATGACGTCTGGCTGAGTTTTCTCCTTCTCCCTTTCGTCCGATGACGTCTGGTTGAGTCTCCCTTTCGTCCTATGACGTCTGGCTGAGTTTTCTCCTTCTCCCTTTCGTCCGATGACGTCTGGTTGAGTCTCCCTTTCGTCCTATGACGTCTGGCTGAGTTTTCTCCTTCTCCCTTTCGTCCGATGACGTCTGGTTGAGTCTCCCTTTCGTCCTATGACGTCTGGCTGAGTTTTCTCCTTCTCCGTTGGTGTCGATAAACGTTGAGTCTCCCTGTCGTCCTATGACGTCTGGTCGAGTCTTCCCATTCATCCTATGATGTCTGGTTACCTCTCCGTTGGTCTTGGTAAACGTTGAGTTTTTCCCCATTACGTCCGCTGACGTATGGTTGTATTTCTCTTTCCATTCATTCATTAATGATTGGTTACCTCTCCGTTGGTCTTGGTAAACGTTGAGTTTTTCCCCATTACGTCCGTTGACGTATGGTTGTATCCTTTCCTGGTTATCCCCAGTAGAGTTGAGTTACCTCTCCGTTGGGTTTGGTAAACGTTGAGTGTTTCCTAGTTGTCCGTTGGCATCTAGTTGAGATGATTTCTGTTCCCATTCGTCGTGTGTCGATGTCTGGATGTGCTTGTACCTCTGAAAAAAAAAACAATAAAAACAAGAAAACAGAAAATTTCCCAGCAGTGTGCAAATTTCTACGGTTCTTGGTATTCAATCCCTGTTTACCCTGAAAGTCTGACAGCCGTTGCTCTCATCCATTCGGGTTCCCAGTTGATTGAATAGGGGCAGCTGTAGCACCTCAAATTTGCACCCTACCATTGTATACATTCATTTCATATTAGGTCATAGCATTAACAATGTCCACTGCATAACATTGCATTGTCCATTTGCCCAAGTGCAAGCTCAGCTGATGAATTAGGTCAAACTGATCAGGAGAATCAGTCAATCAAGCAAGTGAGTGCCATTTTCATTGGGACAAGGCCCTAGGGTTGATTTATCAAGCTCATATGGTCCAAGGATCATTTTGAAGTGGTTTGGCCAAAGATTGGATGCTCAGAAGTCACCAGTCATTGTTCAGTCAACCAGAAACCCTAGAAAGTCAACTGTGGTCAACTGTGTCCGATTTTATGGATTGGAAGGTGGGAAATGGTTTGAAAGGCCTCATTCATGTCCATATGAGTCTCATTTGACATATCACCAACCAAGGTTGAAGATTTGGAGGTCAGACAGAAAGTTTCCAAAAATAGCAGGTGACCTGTAATTTCAGCTGCCCAAAATGGAAACTTTTTCCCCTCAAAATAACTTCATCCTACAAGCTTCAAATGGAATTTTGTCCAACATGAAAGTTGAAGAGCTTGACCTCACCTTTCCAAAAAGTCCAAGAACTTGAAAATCCAATGCATGGTTGGAAAATTAGGACTCAGTGAATTTCAGAAATGACCCATAATCAGGAGGCCATAAGTTCCACATGGTTTGTCCAAATTGCAAGTTCTTTATATGCAAAAACTCCATTTAATATGTACTTTCATGGTGAATGATTGGATTTCTTTAAAAAAGCTCCATGCAAAAGGTCATTTTTGAGGTGAACTAATTAATAGTGAGGGGCAAAATGGTCCAAAATGCAAAGTATGGAGAATTTGAAGATGAGACCAATTCTATCAGCTTCCAAATGATATTTGTAACTTGTTCAAAGTGAGAAATTGCTGCTACGATGCTTCTAACCATTCCAAGGGCATAAGAGCCAAAATGCACATAAACTCACATTTGCTAATCACCATTTTTCACTAATCATGATTTATTGGTGGATTAAGAGCTTGGTATATATACTTAATCTCTAACAGAAACTGCACACACTAATCATTTTTCACAAATTCAACAGAAAATCTCAAAGAAAATTCTCCCAAATTCTCTCATTTCTCTAAAAACTTTCACAACACTTTTTTTGCACCAATTCATCAACCTTCACTGATTTTGTGTTAATTCTTTGCGAATCCATCATCTATAGGTATTGTTGAATTGCTGTTTGCAGGAATTGAGTGAAAATCAAGCGAGGAATCGCAGCTGCTACAAGAAGGCTCTTCCATGGCAGTTAGAGAAATTGCTTGATTCAAGCGTGCTGGAGCTGAATTCCGATCATCATTCATCTTCTTGAACGCTAAGCTTGATCTGTTTCACATTGCTGAAGCTCAAATCGCGAGAACTCCATTGCTGCACTTCAAGAGAGGTTGGATTTCAAAACTCGCGATTGCTTCAATTAGCATAGGGATTCGGTAGAGTATTTATCGTAGAGTAACGTAGAATTTGTGGATTGTAATTTCATGACGAATTGATTGAGTTATCCGCGATTAAAGATTCGTCGCCATTCTTTCTTTCGTTCGATTCGTACTGTATATTAACTTCTGGACGAAATCACATGCATATCCATGATCCTGAGTTGATACCGGTTCCAACGGTATATGGATTGTTTATTTTCATTAAAATTTGCTCGAAACCTAAATCTGGGACGAAGAACATCAAGAACGCTTGAGTTCTGGGAATTTTCTGTGAAGAATCCGCGTTTTGATCTTGCTTCTTTGCTTGCCATTTCGAATTGTTGTTTCCCTCCGAATTTGGCAAATCACCGCGCGCCACATCAATAAGTTGGACGACCGCGTTTTGGTCCAGGGGCACATAATTACCGTTGTGCCATTTTCGTCCATAATTAATTAATTAATTCATTCTAAAACCTAAATAAATATTTCAAAACTTCAAAAAAATCATAGAACATTCAATATTAATCCAAATAATCTGAGGCTTTTTCTGTTGGACTCCATTTTTAATCTATTATTTTTTAGACATAGAAAATAAAATTGTGCTTGGTAGAAAAATTAATTGGCCTAATGATGTTCTTAATGTATGCCATTTTCACATGTTCTACTATTTTAATCATAAAATCACCATGCTAACTCCAAATGAATTGAAATTTTAGGTGTAGATTCTTGACACTCTTCTGGAATTTTTGACATATTATTTGCAATTTTTAGACCTCTGGTTTTTTAGCTATGATTTATTGAACTTGAGTGTGATAAAATGTGTCACAATATGATATGCTGAGTTCACCAATTCTTTTTCCATGCTTCCCTTTGGCCTATGGTTCTGATTTTTTACATGAGATGTCCTTACTATGTTAACATTCAATGTGAATTTTTGTGGATTTTAATAGTCCATTTTCTAATTGATTAGAATTTTTGAGTGCTGCCTAGCATTTTTAGGGCTTTACTTGTGTAACCTTTTGTATATATGTTGCCATATCCTCATACCTTACCCTATGATAAGGAAAATTGGTAGAGTGTTTCTTAACACATTAAGCTACAAATTGGCTTTGGTCCCATCCATTTACCATTTAATGCCACCGTTTACCATGTGATTGAAGTTAGCATACATTTTGTAGCTTCATTTGATTGTGTTTTTGCATGCCTTGTCATGTTGAATTAATTCCCATAGTTCCACTATGCCAAATTGTATGAAAATTGACATGTAGCTTGTTGAATGTCCTCTGTTTAGGATATAATATTTATGGAATTTTCCATGCTGTTTTGATATTTTTTTGGATGTGATCTTGCTGGTTGCTCATATGTGGTTTACATTTGCTTCCTTTGCCTTACATGTTGCATAAATTGAAATAGGTGTATAGTTTGGATACGGGACCAATTGGAGTCCCTTTGTAATTGAAATATCTTGGTTTTGATCATGATTGGCTTGCTGTTTTAAGATTTTTCCCTCCTTTGGACCCTAGGCTTGGCCTAGTGGTCTAGTTACTTATGTCTGAGCTTGACTTTGACTTTTCAGGTTAAAAAGCTAATGCCTTAAGGAGGTTGATACATGATTGAGTTGAATTCATTTGACTAATTGTTTGTTTTGTAGGGCTTGGTTCACTTGACCTTTGTGCTAGGCACACGATGTACATCATTGTTTGATTGTTGATTGATTCTTAATGTTGTTGTTTTGTTTATGTCGGGATGCTGATTCTGTTTGACTTTTCCAGGTACCCTTAGTTGCTCAGTTCTCTTAAGAACTTGCATTGCTTTGCTTATAAGCAATGGGCATTGAGGTATTGAACCTTCTTCTTCATGTAGTCTGGAGACTCGGCTGTTATTTGGCCGGGCAAACTGTCTGAAGTCCTCCTTAAGAGGCAATGCTTGTGTATGTTTATATTTGTCCCAAGCAGGAAAAGTCCTCGTTTGAGGCAATTGGTGGAAGGTAGGGATAAGCAATCTATCCCCCACTATTCTGTGAGTCTTCTCCTTGCTCCCATTACATGGTTGTAGCATTGAGATCCAAACCCAAGATCTATCGAGTCCAATTGGGGAAAGAGTTCCATCTTTCTGAACTCCCCCACATTCTTATATTTACATGCTCTCTCGGACTTGAGATAGAAGCAATGAGGCACACCCCTCATCACCTTTCATCTGGCTTCACCTTAGCCCCTCAATGGCAAGGTTAAGAGCTAACATGACCCCGATACAGAGGCTTGTTTGTTGAGGTTGATATGACCCCTCGACTAAAGCCTAGCCCTGATGTTTGAGCCCCTTGTTGGTGTGTTTATTTCATGCTGTATATGTTTGTGTGGTGTGATTGTATCTCCTAGGTTTGCTAGACTCCGCGTAGTCTCGTTTGCATGGCAATTAAGGTAGCACGGTTCCTTCGTATAGGACTTCCTTTCTTGCTTGAGCTTTCTTAAAACACAAACAAACACCATCCCCTCTTAAGGATACGTCAACTCCTTCTACTACAGATGAGTAAGTCTCGAAAGGTCGAGCATCCGGTAGATTGTGTAGTGACGTTATCCACTTAAAAAACACAAACCAACAGGAATAGTTTAGCCGAACTACGGCAACTCTGATTCTCATGTCCAGATGAGATACGTAGGCACGAGATGCGATGTCTTGTCGAGTTTGACTAACAACTAACACCAATTCTTTTCTCTCGCCCTCGTTGCGATTGAGACCTTCCCTTTCTCTTGCCTTGGTTGCAATCGAGACCCTTCTTCTTCCTGCGTGGGTGTTAGGAGGTGGATGTAAGCCCAGCGATTGGCATTCCACATCCTGTGTCTTGTTGTGTGCTTGGAAGCTGATGTAAGTCCATCGAGTGGCATTCGGGTTCCAGTGTTAGTGCGTGTTTTTGGTTCGGATGCTGATGTAAGTCCATCGATTGGCATTCAGGCTCCTCGTTTGCCTTTTGGTGTGTGTTTTGGTTCGGATGCTGATGTAAGTCCAGTGATTGGCATTCAGGCTCCACGTTTGCCTTTGCCTGTATTTGTTTGTGTGCGTGTTAGCCGAGTTACGAATGCTCTGATTCTCCTTCGTCCAAAGGAGATACGTATGCATAGGATGCGACATCCTAGCGAGCATGTGTCGTTTCCCCTATCGAACTACTTTGACTCTGATGTCTATGCTTGATAGACTAAGTAGGCCCAGGATGTGATATCCTGCCGAGTCAGTCTTGTTTGTTTTCTTGCGTCTCTTCCAGCCAGTGTGTGTGTTTGAGCAGTGTTTTAGCAACCATTTCCCTTCCTATTGTGCGTGGATCCCGTCGAGTACGACGGATGCGTAGGGGTGCTAATACCTTCCCTTCGCATAACCGACTCCCGATCCCATTCTCTTTGGTCGCGAGACCACGTCTTTTCCCAGGTTTACTCTGAGCGTTTCCTTTCCCTCTTTTTGGGATAAATAACGCACGGTGGCGGCTCTGTTGTTCTTATTTTCCCGCCGGTTTTTCGCGTAATGCGACACCCACTAGATTGAGTACCTCATCCTGGGGCAATCTAGGCAAAAATTATGGATTTGGCAAGTAACTGCACCCTGACAAGACTTTTGTTTTATGACTATCATCCGTCAGAGATTCTCGCTCATTCATCGTCAACTGAAGCGTCACATACATCGAATTCAGAGTTGGTGGAGAAATGGTCATTATGTTCAATGTAGCCCTTTTCCAATATATATCACCAATTTCAAATTTGTAAAGATCTATGGAGTCTTGCCATTTGCAGACTACCATTCCATCAAATAAATTTGAGCCTTTATCCAATTATTTGCACTCTTATTTGTTTCTATTCAACATATATTTTGCATGTTTTAATTGAGAAAATATCATTGTTTTAAACAAACAATTTTTTTTTTCATAAATTGTTTTAAAACAAAGTGAACATTCACAAAGACGAAAGGATACTTAAGAAATTCTCAGTGCTCTCCCAAGAGTGGTATGATCTCCAACAGGGTAAGACATTTGTTTATATTCCTGGCATAGCTATATCCTCTTCCCCCAGAATATTGTTGTGAGTTAGCCCATCAAGTGGAGTGCTTGTTGAGGATATTCACCTCCCTTCCCTTCAGCAGAGCAGTGATCTTTCCTCCTCAGCAGATGTGTCCTCCTGGAAGATTCGATTTTTGGTGGTTGGTCCCCATAATCCCTTTATCCCTCGGATAGATTCCCCAGTAGAGTTGCTTATGTGGCAGATTCTACTTGTGCATTAAACCCTTTTCCCCAGCTGTGACTGATGATTCATCCCCAGCAGATTGGATACTCTCCGGTGATCCTGGCTTTCTCCCTTGAGATGTAGTACCGGGTGGTTGATTCCTGGACCTGTTGTGTTAGATATGTCTATTTGTCAGCATTCATCACACATAAACCACACATATACATACATAATTATAACATTCAGATATTCATGTTGCATTCTTTGCCATATATATCGTTGTTTGTTGTCTCCTGCTATTTGGTGATACATGTCTCCCCTAGCAAATGGGTGTGTTTGATCTCTCCATATAGAGTCAGCTCCATAGGCAGAAAGCGTCTATCCTTTCTTCCACATTCCCCACCGAGCTATATCCTCGTGGATGATGGTTGTTTCTATTTCCTCCCAACACATATAGTGGGATGGGCTTCCCTATTGAGTTATATCCTCATTAGGACGAGTCTTGATTCAGTTTGCCTCTTTGGTTTGATCCTAAATTGGCTCTTGTGGCTGTTTCCTTTTGCTTCCCTGTGGTATAAATGAATAATTACTCAATGATTAGTAATCATTCATAATATCCCCGGCGGAGTCTGTGGTTTTCTACCCTTATACCGGTAGTTGTAAACCCTACTCTCTTTCCTCTTGCAAAGTTAATCTTTTTGCTCATCATAATCGATGACGATTACTTTTCCGTGGTTTCCTACCCAGTATCCGGTAGGTGTAATCCCCTCCTTGGTGGTTATCTTCATCTAATATTCGGTGTCGATATTCCCTCTTTTGTTTGGATAATTGCTCTGATCACGCAATTTATCCCCAGTGGATCATCTTTCGTCTACCCTGTTGTTGTTGGTAACGATTGTTTCTCTTCTGAATGGGTCATCATTATATACCTAGTTTCGGTATCCAGATGCCTTTTCTTTCTGGTCGATTTATCCTTTATTAATCCAGTAACCGGTTGTGGATAATCTTCCATGCGAGTATATTATCTATGTTCTGACGGTAATAGATAGTATATCTCATGCACTCTTTGGTCGAAGCCTTTGTTCTTCCCCAGTAGAGTAAGATTCGTATCCCCTTTGTGGAGTCGAATATCCATTCTATAATCGAGTTTGCTTTTAGCCCTCTTTTGGATGCTGAGTGTCTTGGGAATATTCCCCAATTCACGCCTTGGTTGGTCACCTATTATATGCCCAGTAACCGGTGTCCCTGGTGTTCCTCCCTTTCTGCTCCCTATTATGACTTTTGTCCCCTGTGGAGTCAGAGTTCCTGAGTTGAAATATACCTTTTAGGTCTTCCTCATATGTTTTGAAGTTTTGATATCTCTCACCCTTGTACCGGTCTTAGATATTCATTTCTTCCCGAGCATGTTGTATCTCTCGCCCTTATACTGGTGTTCAGATCACGTGTCTCATTGAGCTTGTTACCTAGTAACCGGTAACACCTCATCTCGCTGCTTCCCCAGGAGAGTCTTTTTAGACATCCCCAGCGAGGTCCCTTAGTGGATTGTTTTCGTCCGGATTTCTATCTGAAGTATCCGTTGTGGATAGTTTCGATGTATTGGCATATTCTCCAATACGGGCGTCTTCGAGTCAGCTCGAGTCTTTCCATTGGTTTATTCCCTTTGGAATTCTGCTCCCCAAATTTTGAGTCGTGCCCTGCTCACGCATTTCTTTCTTATCCCCATAAGAGTCCCCGGGATTTTGTCCCACGGAACGTATCACTCATATGGATTGTCAATGTCTCCGGATTTTCTTTACTCCTTTGTGGACACATATTCCCCACAAAGTATTATCCCTTTGCATAAAAACATTTGCATCATGAGGTCTCTTAGGGACCAAAATTCGTCTCTTTGTTATTATTTAAGCCCATTCTACCTCGTCGAGACGAAGATTTTAACCTTCCCTTCTCTGGCAAGAATGACCTTAAAGAGGGGCATCTGTAAGACCCCAATTTTGTCCCTAAGATCCCTCATGGCATCATATCATTTCATTTGCAAAGCCTCAAGGATCATAAGCATCTTGGTTCCCCTTGCCTTTGGGTGAGACTCCTTGTATGTGGTTTTGAGATCACCAAGCATACTTGAATTGTAAATCATTGCTTTTCTTATTTTGTTTACTAATCAAAAGCACAAAAAATATGTCACTAACATCTTGTGTATATAGCTTGAGCAATCACAAGGTCAACAGCTTCAAGAAGATCATTAGTACAAAGACATGGCCAAGAGAAGATGAAAGCAAGCATGGTAATGGTTCCCAAAGCTCTCATCCATCAAAAATGCCTCCCTAGCATCTCAATTCATCATGTTTGATCAAAGCAAGTAAAAGGATTTGAGGTTTGTGCCCCAAGGAAGCCCTAATTCATCTGTGCACCACAATGCCTTGCCCATGAAGCAACCTCAGCCCATGATCAAATACAATCAAGGGAAGTTCTTTAATTCATCATTTCATGCATATTTGAACTTATTTGAGTGTCCTCAATCATCAATTCATCAAGATATGAGGCATAGACTTGAGAAGTTGATCAGTCAATTCATCTGACTATTTTGAAATACATCGAGACTTAACTTTTTATGTGTTGGTCAAATGGAGATGGTTCCCAAAGCAAAAATGTTCTTAAGGACAATATTAACAATTTTCATGTTCATCTAAATTTGATTTGAAGCTTGGAAAATCATCTTCCATTCCAATACATTATAGGTCATTTTGACTGAAACCCTAATTTGGGGTCAACTTCCCAAGGACATAACTCATTCATTTTTTATGATTTTGAGGTGGGATCAAATGAATTGGAAAGCTTAATATGTCTACTTCAAATTTTATGTTGAACAAAATTTCAAAATCTCAAAGGAAATACATGTGATGATGCAATACATTATAGGTCCTTTTTGACCAAATGCATTAAAAGTCAAAAAAGTCCAACTTCAAGTGCCCATAACTCTTTCATCAAAAATCCAAATGATTCAAAATTTAAGTACATTTTGATTGTCTTGAAAATATCTACAACTTTGATGTTGGAGGTTTTTCCATTTGAAGCTTGCATCATCAAAACAGAAGGGCTTGAAAGTTGGCCAATTTTAGAAACCTTGCCTTGACATGTTTTGCATATCACACTTTAAACTCATATTTCATAAATTTCCACACTTCAAATGAGTTTTTGTCCAACATAACAATTGTTCCTTATACAAATACCTTTTCAACCATTACTCACATGATCATGCTTGGATTTTCTAAATGGTACTTTCGAAGAGATGATTGTTTAGGTACAAATGGAGAATTCACTTGAAATCTTGTTACATGAGCAATTGCCTTTGCATTTCACACGTCCAATTCCATTTGGCTGATGCTCAGAGTTCATTTGGCATTGTTTTTGGGCCTTGTGCATGATCATGCAAGCCCATGCAATGAAGCTTCGCATGCCATGCACACGGATTGCTCACACTCTCCTTGCCACTTTCTCTATAAATAGAGGCTTCATTCCACTCATTTCACACGCCTAATTCAACCTGAAATGCTACAGAATTCTCTCCTTAACCATCACTAAAGAAGCAATTGCATTTTTCTCAAAATTATTCAGATCTAGAATTCAGCTTCATCTGGTTGTATTCTTAGATCTAATGCTTCTAGACCTTCACCATACATCTCATTGAACTTCTGTTTTGGTAAAGCAAGCAAGGCAACAAGCTCAAGCTATCAGAATTCAAGAACACACTCCAGCTGGTATTTTCTTCGATTCTCCTAATCCATTGACCTATTGGCTTAGATTTTGTGTTGGCTGAAGTCCTCTCAATAGAGGCATCATGTTTATGCTTTTAATTTTTGAAATTCATTGAGTTCATGATGAACACCAGATTTTTCCATCTCTGATTTCTCATACTATGGAGATCTAGAGGGAAAATGGATGGCACAGGGATGATGTACATCATCCCAGCTTTCTAATGATGTATAGATCGCACGTTTTGGTGGAGGTTTGAGTTTCTGCAATTTGGCCGGACTCCTAAAGCTTAACCGGAGAAGACGGTGGCTCCGGTGGCTTCATCATCTCCAGATCAAATCTAGGTCGTGCGTTTGAATCTCCAGATTTAATCTCATCCTTTCTTTGTTATGACTTTTTATAATGCGCGGTGTGGCTCAGTTGACTTGGATCCATGGTAGGCGCGCGCTTCATGGCCTCATGATTTGCCAGCTCAATTAATGAGCCTAGATCAGACGGTCCACGCTTTTTTCCAATTTCTATTTTCTGTTTTTATTTCCTTTTATTTTCTTTAATTCCATTTTATTTTAAAAAATCAATATCTCTTTCATTTTTTATCCAAAAATTATGGGACCAATTGCATTATTTCCCAAATATTTTCTAGTTTCTATTTTTGATTTTTAATATTTTTTATTTCATCATTTGATATTTTTTGTGAATTTTCTCTTTTCTGGTTATTTTTAATTCATTTTAAATAGTTTTTGATATTCAAAAAATACAAAAATATTTTCCTAACCTATTTGAATGATGATGGATCTATGAAAAATATTCTAATCAATTTTTGAATTTATTTGAGATTTATTTGAGATTTTAGTTCAATTAGGTTATTTTTATTCATTTTTAATAGATTAAAAATAGTTTCTGACTTTTAAAAATGCTGAAATTTTTTGTCAAACTTTGTTTGACCTTGTTGAACTTAGGATAAATCACTTGGACCTTTCAAGGTTGATTTGAAGTAATTTTGAAGTTTGACATTTCCTTAATATTTTAATTCAAATTTAATTAAATATTAAAAAATGCCAAAAATATTTTATTCTTTTCTTGACCTCCAATCTTCATCTCACTTCTGTTTTTGATTGTTTGACCTTGACTTTCAATGTTATTGGTCAACATATGAGGATTGATACATTGTATTTCATTTAATGCACTTTTATTTTGTCATTTCCATTTTCTCTTATTCATCTTCTTCTTCTTCTTCTTCTTTCTTTTTGATCAATGAGTTGAAGGTTGATAAGTTAGCATTGATTAGGGAGATTTAATCTTCCTTGATTCTAATCTAATTCATCTTGATCAATTGATCAAATGAAGGACTTTGCATTAAGGATAGGTTGTTTCCTAAATCATGCAAAGGACTTAAGCCAATACAAGATCAATTCTCTTCTCCTTTTTGGCATGACAAGTTGTTGGGACTTGGTTCACTAATCAAGACTCCTAACTTGTGTTTGTTGCCTACATTATTATTGACCGGCCTCAGATAGTTGTGACTTCTACATAAGTCCAATTACGATTGCTTAACATAGCGCTAAATTTGCCTTATGGCACACTAACTACTAACACTAACTATTGACAATTAACATTTACTTTATGCAATTTACTATTCTTGCACACTTTATTCATTTGCTTTTCTCTTTGCTCACTTGAGCACATGTTTATGTTAATGCCATTTGCCTTTTGCTCACTTGAGCACATAATTGTGTACATATTATTTTGCTTGTGTTTTGTTTTGATTGTGGTGAACCAAATGCAAAGAAATGGACTTAGTTTCTAGGACTTTCCCTATGCAAAGAAATGGAGAATTGGATTTAGTTTCTAGGACCTTCCTTATGCAAAATTGGAGTAAAAAGATCTTAATGGTGAAGATGGATTAGAAGAACTAAATCTCTTAACTCACTCTTATCCATTCTTGTTTTACTTCATGGAACTTCTGATGTGTGTGCTTTTGTGCTAGGAGTTTCCATTTGAGCTTAATTGGAGGACCATTGCCATGTTCATCTAAGTGGAAGAAACAAGATACATTGAGGATCTCTTGTGAGACTTGTTTGATTGCTTATACTTTGTGGTTGCTTATTCCAAAGGATGGGAGCTACTTGGATCATCAATATGATCTCAAGAGAGGAACTCCATTGTGGTTTTGATTCCTTTATCCTTTCTCTTTTTGCTTTACTTAGGACTTAGCCATTCTTCTTCTTCTCTCCACTCTAACCCAAGCCAAAACTTTTTATGCAAACATTTAACTATTGTTTTCAAACATTGAAACCTAAGCCTTATGCTTTTGATTTTCAAACTTTCTTTTCCTAATACTTATTTTGAATTGAACCTTTTAAGTCAACTTTGACCATTTTGTATATACTTCTAATTGGTAAATATAACCCATTCAAATGTGCTTTTGTGGTTCCAATGGCCACTTTCTTAATCAAGTTTTCCATAACCTTTAGCTATTAGGTTTGAGTTATCTTTGTGGTAGATGTAATACTCACCTATATCCTTAGTGATGGACAATGAGTCTTCCATGCTTATTATAGGGTTAACCCCTCACTAGCATGTTGAAGCTATCCTCACATGGTGGATTTGTGGTTTGGTTGAGTTTTCTCCCTTTTGATAACAAAAGACCTTAAGGCTTTTGGACCAATCAATTCACCAACTCATTTTTGAGATTTTTACCCCGAACTACGAGGTTTTGATCCTAATCTTTTAAGATGGTATGTAGGCAATGGGTTTATCCATCCAAACACAAAATGTAAATAAACTTGTATATTCTCTTCTCATCTCTTCAATCATGTTTGCACAAACAAATTTTTCACAACACAACAACCTTCACAAGTATGAAAAGGGCTCCCTAGGAGTACCTAGGATGTTTTGGGTGCCTAACACCTTCCCATTACATAACCAACCCCCTTACCCAGATCTCTGTTTATTTTACTAGTTTTTGTTAAAACTATTAGGTTTTTGTTCGCTTTCTAACCATTCCTTTGGATAAATAGAAGTGCGGTGGCGACTCGACTTGTATGGCTTACCTTGGATTTAGTCAATATCTATAATGGTAACGAATACCCCGCTACAATATCATATCATCACTCTTCATTCACCTTCATCTTAAAATCAATCTAAAATGGCAAAGACTTTAAAATGAAAATAATGCAATAACTCCCCTAGCATGGAAAGCACAATGGACTTAGGGACTTCTCATTAGGACC
Organism: Lathyrus oleraceus; assembly: GCF_024323335.1. NCBI lineage: Eukaryota > Viridiplantae > Streptophyta > Magnoliopsida > Fabales > Fabaceae > Lathyrus > Lathyrus oleraceus. The sequence goes on from NC_066581.1 coordinate 278,590,943, forward strand.
CTTGCAAAAGACCTTGGACAAATATTCAGCCCGGACATGGAAGGAGTATTCAAGACTCAAGAAGACTTTGTAATCCTTTATGCACTTTCTAGTTTAGGACACAATTGCACACACAAGGCTTTCTCTTGGGCTACCTGACAATGAGACCTTTTATTTTCAGCACTCCCTTGTACTTTACACGTACCCCCCTCCCCTTTCAGATGTATGCTTTTACTCGCTTTCTTTATCTTTTATTGCTTGATAGTTATCCCTTAGACATTAGGAACGATCACTCATTCACAATCAATAAACAAACCCTTGATCCAACGTCAAGCGGCCTTTTTCAAATCAAACTCAAAAACACAATAAATATGATTAGGATTGTATTTCACGAGCCTTAACGATAAAGAAGGGATGAGAATGGAGCTTTCCTACACTCGTTCTGAATGCTTCGAACACAAGACGTCTGGCTTGGTAGTTCGAGGTGTTCACCTTTATCCATAGTCTTTGTTGCAATCCAAAATCAATAGCACTTTCTCAAAACTTAAAAACAACTTCAACTCATTCAAACCTTTTGTTTGAGCCTTAGGGCATCACCATCGAAAACCCTTCTTCAAGGTAATAAAATCAACAAAACAAATAAACTTTTATCCCCATGAACTACGGGGCTCTAATTTCTCACTTCAACAAGTGGGCATACGTAGGCACGAGGACCCAATCCTTGGCGAGCACACTAATTTAAAATCTACCTCCACTCCGTAAACCTTTGGCAAGCAAACATTTCGATAACAACACCCATTTGAGCGCAAACATCCTAGATGGTTCCCATGGAGTACCATGGATGTGAGGGGTGCTAATACATTCCCCTCGGATAACGAACTTTCGAACCTGTTCGTGGTTACGATGACCATTCTTTGAGGTTTTCTTGATATTTTCCCTTTCCTTTGGAATAAATAAAAACCAATGGTGACTCTGTATTTTTCGCGTAGCGATTGCTGGCGACTCTGCTGGGGATTCCTCCCTAAGCAAGTTAAGCCTAATCTAGGTTGCTTCCTCGCGTGTGTGGGTGTTTAGCCTTTTTATTGCTTGCCTTATTTATCGCCTTTCGCGTTAAATTTTTTAATATAGGTTACATGGTTCCATGGTTCTATGGTATCGATGAATGGCACTTTGATTGCAATAGGCCTTGTGGGAAAGACTTTCTACCCGAGTCTAGATTGGAATTTGAGATAGGAGAGGTTGAGTAGTATGGGCCACCGAGAAACTTGTATCGTAAGGGTCGATACAAGAACCTCGCTTAAAGTAGATTCTTTTGGAGATGTTGACGACCGTCAAGCTTTTGGCATAAGGGATCAGTATTTTCATTATGATCAATGACTTTAAGGACCTTTGTAGAACATTGAATCTTTGACCAATTAAGATTGATGGTCGCGTAGTGCGGGTCCCCGAGAAGCTTTTCTCGCGTGGATCGGTACGAAGATCTCACTCAAAGTAGATTTTCTTGATGGAGTTGTCGACCGGCAAGCTTTTGCCGTAAGCGGAAAACGGTCAAGGAGGTCTATGACTTTGAGACCCTTGTATATAACCCAATGTCGATGGCCGCGTAGTGCGGGTCCCCGAGAAGCTTTTCTCGTGTGGGTCAGTACAAAGATCTCACCTAGATTAGACTCATTTGAGGGAGTTGACAACCGGCAAGCTTTTGTCGTAAGCGCCAAACAACCAAATAAATCGATGACTCTGGGATTCCTATATATAACCCTAGACCACGACCAGTAAGATCCCTGTTATGGAAAGCAATCAGAGTTATCCTTCATCTTTATCTCGAACTTGTGATACTATGCTTGCTTGTGTGTTCAACTTGTGAAAGCCATGCTTATGAACCGAATCATCCATGCATTCATGCATTCATGCATCATAAATGATAAAAACAAATATAATACTCATGCTTCATCCACATATCATCTTGCATTTCATGAAGACAAAACCAATGATCTCACTATCACTTGGGCTTTTGTCAGACAAACCACTACCACCAAGCTGATTACCCGACATCTGTTTTGAATTTGAAGCATGTCGCAGATTACCATGGAAGAACTACGAAGAGGTCAAGAAGCATTGAAGGTTGAAATCAACCAGCTGAAGACTCAGATGAGTCTGATCATGGAGATCCTGCAGTCAATGCTGAGGAAGGAAGGCCATCCCATGCCAACTGTCGTACCAGAAGTGGTCACTCCGATGAACATGCATGATCCCACTCCACCTCAGGAGAAGACTCGTGGATTTCATCCACATCCTGAACCTCCAAGGGCTATTTATCAGCGGGCATTTCCTGTTCCCAGACCAAGGCAGAGGAACCTAGTGAGGAACCAGTATCTAAATCAGTAGTGTCAACACACTCGATAAAAACCAAGAAAGCCAATGAGGCATATTGATCTACTTCCAATGTCGTACAGTCAAGTACTACCGTATTTGATTAAAGGTGGATTGATAGTGCCAAAGGAACTACGTCCAGTGATTCCTTCATATCCACCGGGCTTTGACGTCAACGCCCGATTTGACTTCCATGCTGGGGCACAGGGGCATTCAACTGAAGATTGTAATATCTTCAAGCACAAGGTACAAGACTTTCTTGATTCAAGGGTCATTGTGTTCACACCGCAAGGACAGAACATAGTGCATACTCCCACGCCTCCATGTGAGGACACATCTACAATGTCGTTATCAGTACAAGTGGAAGTTGGGATAGATTGTAAGAGTCTGCATCTACGAGAAGAGTTTGAGAAGGACCTCCTTGAAGATTGTCATACTATCTGCTTCCAGCCTAATAATTCCAGTATGAGGATCTGAAATAAGCCTGATGATGCCCACAGTCATCAGTTTTTCTCAATCATGGTCATGTGTAGTTTTCTTGATTGTCATTTGTCACATTCATTTGTAATAAACTCGTTTGTTTTTAAATAATAATGACATTGAAATGAATATGCATGTTTTTGAATCAATCCATTCGTGTTCACTCATAATTTATTTTGTTAATATCTAACTTTTGTTTTAAGCAAAGTCAAGAGGATGAGGAGGAGATTAAAAACACGAAATCAATGCCCGTACGCTTTTGAATAAAACTTTGCTGATGATGTAAGGCATTTCTTCAAATCCCAAACACCGGAGATATAAGGAAGATAATCCTTAGTCAACCCCTTCGAGCCAATGAGTAGGAATTTCTTTCTATACATAAAACCCTCATTTTAAACCGGGGTAGGGTAGCCTTCAGCTAATTTGACCATGCATTCAAATTCCAAAGAAAAAAAGAGGAGTGTCATATCCGAGGATCAACCACATCTTTATCCCTCATGAAAGGTTGGAAACCACCAAATTCCAAAATGGTTGTCCCTCGCCAATAGAGGAACGAGGTAGTCACAACCCTTCCAATCAAACAGACAGATGTCACATGATTTGTTTCAACAAAAAGAAACAGGAAAAAAAAAGCCCGATAAGTCAAAAACTAAAAAACGAGTGACTTAGGAAAAAATTAGGGCAACCCTGTGGATTATGAATCTGAACCAATCCAGTAAAAGTAGGGAAATGAAAAGACGAAACAAAATAAGGGATCAAAAGAAAACCCTCAACAAGAACAAATTCGTGCGGCTACAAACGAAACAGAAGGTGCATGATTGCCACTCCAAAAAGAAAAACCTTGTAGGTTCCTTTTCACTTCCAAATACCTTTTGGAAGAAGAGCGCTTATATCAAACTAGTTGAACGTAGGACTGAAGAACATCACGAAGAGCGATTGGGTTAGGATAGGTTTGAGCCTTAAATCCTTTCTTTCTGAAACCGTGAGCCAGACCATGTTACAACCCTTAAAAGACCTAATTAAAGCAGGGTTTATTTCGAAAGTGTACTATGGTCAGAACAACCGTGTAAAAAAACTGACTCCTCAACAATTTGTTCATAATTTGTGTTGATATTGATATGACGTTCTTTATCAGTGATGCATTCATTGTATGTCATAATTCCAGTGAACAGACTTGGATTTCAAAACTAGCATAAACATGACATTGTTATTATGATTTCCAAAAAATGAACATGTGTTACTCATGAGTGAGCATTTGATGTTAAGAGAGTTTTCATAATGAACGTGAATTAGAAGGCTTGATGACCCCAAAAAAGAATGATGCATAAAGACTTCGTTAAGCTGAGGCAAATTATTTCAACTGATTGAATCATAAGACAGAACACCTGAGAACTCCATTGATCAGAGACAGGTCGCCTTGATTTGATCGTACTCAGAGAGGTAAACGCCTGAAACTCCATTGACTAGCACCGAATTATTTTGATTGATCACAACGAGTGCTGAAAGCCTGAGACTCCGTTGAGCAACAACCAGTCACTTCGTTTGATTATTTCGAGGAGCAGAATGTCCAAGAACTCCGTTGAGCAGAAGGACAAGATGTATCATATTTCAATCAATCTGAGACAGTTAAGTCGAGAAATTTCAACAAGATTCAGTTAGTCTGAGACATTTATGTCAAGAAATGTCATTCTCTTGTAACTATAACTCGAGTTTCACTTTTCTACTATGAATAAATAAACCAAGAATAAGTTTTGTATCTCGCGAATAAATAAACCAAGAATAAGTTTTGTATCTCGCCTAACCTACTATGCTTTTCTTATGGAATATATACTACTCCTCTATGCTACTTACTATAGATGATTTAATCATACATAAAGGATGGATTATATATTTAATTATATCTATTTTATCATAATTAATTTGATAGTCGAAATAAAAATGTTGGCATGTGAGTGTTTTAAAAACTCCTTCAAAATTTTATATTTTTTTTCACTATGTTAAATAATTTGTTAATTTTTCAAAACTCTCTAATTTTTAAATAGAATTTATGCTTAGAAGTTGCACGCGTAAATCTAATTCTATAGTAATAAATTAAAGATAAATGTATATGAATAATCAATTATTTTACGCATAAAAATCAATTGATAAATAATTTTGACTAGTGTTCCATATATTCACGTTGTCTTTAAAAGATAATCTTAATTAGATATCTATTGTTTCTTACAAGTACAAATCCCTCATATATAAAATTAGAAAGAAAAGAAGCATGTGAGAAAATTTCCATATCATACAAACACATCCTGATCAGTATTATAAAGATTATGTCACCTGCTCAGATGATGTCAATAAATTTAATTAAAGTACATTTGATCGTGTGATTATCAAAATAAAAATGTTGGCATGTCAGTATTTTAAAAATACCCTTAAATGTTTAATATATTTACATAATTTAAAGTAATTTGTTAATTTTATGAAACTCTCTAATTTTTAAAGATAATGTATGCTTAGAAGAAGCATGCGTAAATCTCATTCTATAGTAATATTTTAATGATAAATGTATACAAATTATCAATTATTTTACGCTTAAAAATTAATTAATAAATAATTTTGAGATTTAAAAAGTCTTTTGGTCCCTGGAAGTTAGTGAGTTTTTTATTTGGTCTCTATAATTTATTTAAATTTGTATGAGTCCCTATATCTCACTTTTGTGTTGGTTTTAGTCCCTAAATATAAAATCCGCAGGAAACATGCGGATTTTGACTTTAGGGACTAAAACCAACACAAAAAGTGAGATATAGGGACACAGACAAAAATAAATAAATTACAGGGGTCAAAACCAAAAATTCGCTAACTTACAGGGACCAACAGACTATTTTAGCCTAATTTTGACTAGTGCTCCATTTTTTTACATTGTCTTTAAATCACTCTTAATTTGATATCGATTGTTTCTTACAAGTGCAATACCTCATAAAAAAAATTAAAAAGAAAAGAAGCATGTGAGAAAATTGACATATCATACCAACACATCCTGACAAGTGATGTAAAGATTATGTCATCTTCTTAGGGGATCAGTCCAATAAGTTCAATTAGAAACTTTTACGCTTACCATGGATCACTTTAATAGATGACATATACCTTGAGGATCCTCTACTTTCACTCACTCCTCTTAAAACACTTAAGACTGTGCCACTATTGTCAACCTTTCAAAACTTTCATATTGGTTATCTCTTTGGTTCTTATAGCAAATTGAACCTCCTCCAATGTAATAGAGTCTTCCTTACGATAAATAAATAAATAAAGGGGACCTTTAAAGGTTTAAAATATATGGAAAATGAGACGTTTAATAGTGCAAACTTATTTTCATCATCAAACTTCACCCCAATGTTTTGCGTAGTATATATAAAAAAGCTACAAGTGAAAAATATTAGAGTGTTGTTTTAGAAAACTTTCTACATAATAGATAATTTATTCAACTCTTCATTGTGTAAGTGTTAGTTTTATAATTCTGGTAGAAAATAATTTTAGGTAAAAGATTATTAATCGTGAGTATAGATCAAGAACCATATTTCTACGATTGTAGTTCTCTATTCATTTTAATTTCATATTCCAACAAAAATAATTACGATAACAATGGCCTATAGTGATTATTTTTTGTGCGTTTGACAAAACTCTAGTGTTTTACCTTGTTTACTGTTGGAATAGAAATTATGGGAACCAAGATATCGGTATATTTTTATGGACATCTTTTAACACTAAATTTTTTCGATGGTATAAGTTTTATCAGCATTTTTTATTGATAAAATTTGTCAAAAATATCATAATTGTCACTTTAATGTATTTTTAAAATTTATAGTTACAATTAAATTTATGAAGAAAAAAATCTATTGAAACTTTAATCATTTTTAAATATTTATCACCAAGTATTAAAAATATGTCAAACGACAAAATAGTGAATAATGTCAAATTAAAATTATCATATTATGTTTATAAAAAAAATTTAAAGTAATACAAATCCTAAAAAATTACAATTTTATCCTATCTTATCTAATAGATTTTAAATTTACTCCATCAAAAATAAATTTTTAATCTTCATCTTGTCCATGTTTATTAGTATTCAAATTAGGATAATTCATTTGGTGAGGGCCATCGGGAGTATATAAAACTCGTTCGAAAAAAGAAGGGATGAGAATGGAGCATTCCTACACTCGTTCTGAATGCTTCGAACACAAGACATCTGGCTTGGTAGTTCGAGGTGTTCACCTTTATCCATAGTCTTTAGTGCAATCCGAAATCAATAGCACTTTCTCAAAACTTAAAAACAACTCCAACTCATTCAAACCTTTTGTTTGAGCCTTAGGGCATCACCATCGAAAACCCTTCTTCAAGGTAATAAAATCAACAAAACAAATAAACTTTTATCCCCATGAACTACGGGGCTCTAATTTCTCACTTCAACAAGTGGGCATACGTAGGCACGAGGACCCAATCCTTGGCGAGCACACTAATTTAAAATCTACCTCCACTCCGCAAACCTTTGGCAAGCAAACATTTCGATAACAACACCCATTTGAGCGCAAACATCCTAGATGGTTCCCATGGAGTACCATGGATGTGAGGGGTGCTAATACATTCCCCTCGGATAACCGACTTTCGAACCTGTTCGTGGTTACGATGACCATTCTTTGGGGTTTTCTTGATATTTTCCCTTTCCTTTCGAATAAATAAAAACCGATGGCGACTCTGTATTTTTCACGAAACGATTGCTGGCGACTCTGCTGGGGATTCCTCCCTAAGCAAGTTAAGCCTAATCTAGGTTGCTTCCTCGCGTGTGTGGGTGTTTAGCCTTTTTATTGCTTGCCTTATTTATCGCCTTTCGCGTTAAATTTTTTAATATAGGTTACATGGTTCCATGGTTCTATGGTATCGATGAATGGCACTTTGATTGCAATAGGCCTTGTGGGAAAGACTTTCTACCCGAGTCTAGAGTGGAATTTGAGATAGGAGAGGTTGAGTAGTATGGGCCACCGAGAAACTTGTATCGTAAGGGTCGATACAAGAACCTCGCTTAAAGTAGATTCTTTTGGAGATGTTGACGACCGTCAAGCTTTTGGCATAAGGGATCAGTATTTTCATTATGATCAATGACTCTAAGGACCTTTGTAGAACATTGAATCTTTGACCAACTAAGATTGATGGTCGCGTAGTGCGGGTCCCCGAGAAGCTTTTCTCGCGTGGATCGGTACGAAGATCTCACTCAAAGTAGATTTTCTTGATGGAGTTGTCGACCGGCAAGCTTTTGCTGTAAGCGGCAAACGGTCAAGGAGGTCCATGACTTTGAGACCCTTGTATATAACCCAATGTCGATGGCCGTGTAGTGCGGGTCCCCGAGAAGCTTTTCTCGTGTGGGTCAGTACGAAGATCTCACCTAGATTAGACTCATTTGAGGGAGTTGGCAACCGGCAAGCTTTTGCCGTAAGCGCCAAACAACCAAAAAAATCGATGACTCTGGGATTCCTATATATAACCCTAGACCACGACCAGTGAGATCCCTGTTATGGAAAGCAATCAGACTTATCCTTCATCTTTATCTCGATCTTGTGATACTATGCTTGCTTGTGTGTTCAACTTGTGAAAGCCATGCTTATGAACCGAATCATCCATGCATTCATGCATCATAAATGATAAAAACAAATATAATACTCATGCATCATCCACATATCATCTTGCATTTCATGAAGACAAAACCAATGATCTCACTATCACTTGGCCTTTTGTCAGACAAACCACTACCACCAAGCTGATTACCCGACATCTATTTTGAATTTGAAGCATGTCGCAGATTACCATGGAAGAACTACGAAGAGGTCAAGAAGCATTGAAGGTTGAAATCAACCAGCTGAAGACTCAGATGAGTCTGATCATGGAGATCCTGCAGTCAATGCTGAGGAAGGAAGGCCATCCCATGCCAATTGTCATACCAGAAGTGGTCACTCCGATGAACATGCATGATCCCACTCCACCTCAGGAGAAGCCTCGTGGATTTCATCCACATCCTGAACCTCCAAGGGCTCTTTATCAGCGGGCATTTCCTGTTCCCAGACCAAGGCAGAGGAACCTAGTGAGGAACCAGTATCTAAATCAGCAGTGTCAACACACTCGACAAAAACCAAGAAAGCCAGTGAGGCATATTGATCTACTTCCAATGTCGTACAGTCAAGTACTACCGTATTTGATTAAAGGTGGATTGATAGTGCCAAAGGAAATACGTCTAGTGATTCCTTCATATCCACCTGGCTTTGACGTCAACGCCCGATTTGACTTCCATGCTGGGGCATAGGGGCATTCAACTGAAGATTGTAATATCTTCAAGCACAAGGTACAAGACTTTCTTGATTCAAGGGTCATTGTGTTCACACCGCAAGGACAGAACATAGTGCATACTCCCACGCCTCCATGTGAGGACACATCTACAATGTCGTTATTAGTACAAGTGGAAGTTGGGATAGATTGTAAGAGTCTGCATCTACGAGAAGAGTTTGAGAAGGATCTCCTTGAAGATTGTCATACTATCTGCTGCCAGCCTAATAATTCCAGTATGAGGATCTGAAATAAGCCTGATGATGCCCACAGTCATCAGTTTTTCTCAATCATGGTCATGTGTAATTTTCTTGATTGTCATTTGTCACATTCATTTGTAATAAACTCGTTTGTTTTTAAATAATAATGACATTGAAATGAATATGCATGTTTTTGAATCAATCCATTCATGTTCACTCATACTTTATTTTGTTAATATCTAACTTTTGTTTTAAGCAAAGTCAAGAGGATGAGGAGGAGATTAAAAACATGAAATCAATGCATGTACGCTTTTGAATAAAACTTTGCTGATGATGTAAGGCATTTCTTCAAATCCCAAACACCGGAGATATAAGGAAGATAATCCTTAGTCAACCCCTTCGAGCCAACGAGTAGGAGTTTCTTTCTATACATAAAACCCTCATTTTAAACCGGGGTAGGGTAGCCTTCAGCTAATTTGACCATGCATTCAAATTCCAAAGAAAAAAAGAGTAGTGTCATATCCGAGGATCAACCACATCTTTATCCCTCATGAAAGGTCGGAAACCACCAAATTCCAATATGGTTGTCCCTCGCCAACAGAGGAACGAGGCAGTCACAACCCTTCCAATCAAACAGATAGATGTCACATGATCTGTTTCAACAAAAAGAAACAGGAAAAAAAAGCCCGATAAGTCAAAAACTAAAAAATGAGTGACTTAGGCAAAAATTAGGGCAACCCTGTGGATTATGAATCTGAACCAATCCAGTAAAAGTAGGGAAATGAAAAGACGAAACAAAATAAGGGATCAAAAGAAAACCCTCAACAAGAACAAATTTGTGTGGCTACAAACCAAACAGAAGGTGCATGATTGCCACTCCAAAAAAAAAAACCTTGTAGGTTCCTTTTCACTCCCAAATCCCTTTTGGAAGAAGAGCGCTTATATCAAACTAGTTGAACGTAGGACTGAAGAACATCACGAAGAGCGATTGGGTTAGGATAGGTTTGATCCTTAAATCCTTTCTTTCTGAAACCGTGAACCAGACCATGTTACAACCCTCAAAAGACCTAATTAAAGCAGGGTTTATTTCGAAAGTGTACTATGGTCAGAACAACCGTGTAAAAAAACTGACTCCTCAACAATTTGTTCATAATTTGTGTTGATATTGATATGAAGTTCTTTATCAGTGATGCATTCATTGTATGTCATAATTCCAGTGAACATACTTGGATTTCAAAACTAGCATAAACATGACATTGTTATTATGATTTCGAAAAAATGAACATGTGTTACTCATGAGTGAGCATTTGATGTTAAGAGAGTTTTCATAATGAACGTGAATTAGAAGGCTTGATGACCCCAAAAAAGAATGATGCATAAAGACTTCGTTAAGCTGAGGCAAATTATTTCAACTGATTGAATCATAAGTGTAAGATCCCGATTTTGTCCCTAAGATCCCTCATGGCATCATATCATAGCATTGCATAGCCTCAAGGATCATTGGACACCTTGCTTCCTTCCTTGTGGGTGGGATCTTCTTGAGAGTGGTTCTTGATCACCAAGCATTGCTTGCATTTGTATATCATTGCTTTTCTTTTAATCACTAACCAAAAATGTACAAAAATATGTCATCTAACATTTGTCTTGCAGCTTAAGTAGTCAACAGGTCAAGGCAATTCAAGTGAAGATTTTGTGCAAGAGATGAAGTTTCCATTGAGATATAGGTCGTGTGATCATTATATGGAGCTTACCTGAGCTATAGGTTCATTTTGGAGCAAATTCCCCAGGTGGTTGAGGCCCAAACTCATCAGAATATTTTCAGGTCATCTAAGGGCCAATGCAGTCAACTGAAAGTCAACTGAAGGCTTTGAAGTGTGAAATTGAGTTTCTTCATCCCATTCATGTCCAAACAAGGCTTATTCATCATGTCAAACATCTATGTTGAAGAATTTGAAGCCAGTACAAAAGTTTCCCAAAATGGAAAGTGACCTATAATTTCAAGTTTCCAAAAATGGAAAGTTTTTAGACCAAATTCAACTCAACTTTCCAACATCAAATAAGCTTCAAATGAAATTTTGTCCAACATGAAAGTTGAAGATCTCTCTCTCCCATTTCCAAAAAGTCCAAGATCATGAGCATCTGATGAATGGTTGAGGAGATATGATCAAATCATTTCCAAGTGTGCATGGAACTTCCAAAGGCCATAACTTTTGACTCATAATTCCAAAATGAGTGCTCCTTTTTGCATAATTCTTATCATGACATGAACTTTCCAAATCATTCATCACATTGCATAAAAATTCATCACATGATCATTTGTTCTTTCATGCCCATTTTGGAGGGAAAATGCTAAATTTAAAATTGGTGCATTACATGAACTAATTCCATTGCCATTGTGTTCATAAAATGATTTTGAGTGAATTTAATCATGCATGTGGTACTGTTCACGTCCATATTTACCATGCACCCTCCATTTTCAAATTTTGGTCACACACCCTATTTCCATTAATCTCAATTAACCAATGCTTAATTTTAATTAGGATGAGATTAGGACAGAGTATATAAACTAAAACCTAACAGAATTGTGGGGATTTCACCATTTCTAGATCTAAATTCTTCTTCCCTCCAAATTTCTCTCTCCATTGAAATTCAAATTTCTTCCACATAGCATTGTGATTTTCTTCCATATTCTTGTTCTGTGATATTGATTTGGTGTAGATCAAGCTCTTAATTGCAATTTTTGGCCAAGATTCGTGTGGTGCAAGCTCAAGAACACAAACATGGAAGTTCAAATCTGAGCTAGATCTGAGCAATTTCAAGCTTCAATTCACACATCAAGCTTCATAACATCAATATAGGATTGGATTTGCAGCTTGCCAGGCCTTGAATCGTGCGTTTACTCATACTGCTCTTCAAGAGGTACTTTAGCCGCTTTAACTCATTATTTGAGTTGCTTTGCTTTGCTTGTGGTTGGCATACCATTTAGGTAACTTCTTTTCTCCATGTAGTCTGGAAGACCTGCTGTTTTTGGCAGGCACCTGTCTGAAGCCCTCCTTAAGAGGCCATGTTTTTTATTGTTTAATTTTGTGCTAAAGACCTCAATGAGGCATGGTTACATATTAAGACCTCCTAAGTGAAGAGGCATTGGCAGATAAAAGGGATGTGCAATCCATCCCCTGCTATTCAGTTGAGTCTTTCATCTTGCTCACACTATGTGTTGACGCATTTTGAATAAAAACCCAAAATCTTGTATATAGAGTTAGTCATTGTGGAATAGAGTTCCTCATTCTGGACTCCCACACATTCTTTGATTCAAGCTCACCCAGGCCCGGGTTAAGAGCTATGAGGCATAACCCTCATCTCCATTTCATCTGCTCACCCTAACTCTCAATGTTAGAGGTTAAGAGCCTGACCACCCATTCCAGTATTTGGTTTGTTTGTCAAGGTCGATATGACCCCTTGACTAAAGCCCAGCCTTGTATTGAGCCCCTTGGTTGTGTATAGTGTGTGATAATTAACTGCTTGTTTGCTTATTTGTCCATCTGTGCATAATTGTTTGTGTGTGCCTCTGTGCATTGTTTTCATCTTTGAGCATTAATTGTATATCATTTCATGATCATTGTTCATACTTTGTGACATTTTGTTTTGTCCATTGAGGAGTCAATTGTAAGTCCAGCTATTGGCATTTGTTTCCTGTGATCTGGTAGGAGTTGGAACTAAGACCATTAATTGGCATTCCATTTCCTTGGAGGCTAGTGTAAGTCCATTGATTAGCACCTGGTTTCCATGTTTTCTTTGCTTTGTGAGGCTAGTGTAAGTCCATAGATTGGCATCTGGCATCCATCTTTGTTTTGGGGAGCTGGATATAAGACCATTGATTGGCACTCCATTTCCTTTCTTGTGTTTGTTTTGTGGAGTCAGATGTAAGACCATTAATTGGCTATCTGTTTCCTATTTTGTTGCTTTGTGGAGTTGGACGTAAGACCATTGATTGACACTCCGTTTCCATCTTTTGTTGCTCTTCTGAGACCTTTATTTTGCTTATTGCTTTGTGTTGCCTAATTCCAAAGGAACTTCCTTGGATCATTTCTATGATCTTGAGAAAGCAACTCCTATCTTGTGGTCTTAACCCTCACCCCTTTTGTGCTTAACTTTGAACCTTGTTTTCATTCTTAACCCAAAACCAGAAAACTTTTGTGCAAACATTTTCATCTGTTTTCAAAACTAGAAACCTAGGCCTTAAGCCTTTGATTTTCAAACTTCATTTTCATTAATACTCATTGTGAATAAACTTTAATGTCAACTCTGACTTCATTTTGTGAATAATTCCAAATGGTTAATTCAACCCACTCAATTGCTTTTTGTGGCCCTTGTCCACTTCTTGATATGTTTTCATGCATTAGCTATAGATCTGAATTATCATAGTGGTTGATGTAAATCTCACCACATCCTTAGAGATTGAATTGTAAGACTTCCATGCTTATTATAGGGTTAACCCCTCACTAGCGTGTTGAAGTTGTTCTCACATGGTGGATTGTTGGTTCAGGTTGAGTTTTCTCCCGTTGATAATGAAAGACCTTAAAGGCTTTTGTTTAAAATCAATCCACTCACTTTTTGGAAATCTTTTAGCCGAACTACGGCGTTTTGATCCTTATCTTTCATGAAAGGTACGTAGGCAATGGGTTTCATCCATCCAAACACAAAAATAATAAAAATTGTATATTCTTCTCTCATCCCTTCAATCAATGTTTGCACAAAAAGTATTTCATAAACAAATAAATTGATACAACAAGTTATGAAAAGAGGTTCCCTTAGAGTACTAAGGATGTTGTGGGTGCCTAACACCTTCCCACAACATAATTACCCCCTTACCTAGATCTCTGACCCTTTATTAGTTTTCTATGTGTAAAACTTCTTAGGCTTTTGTTCGCTTTCTAGCCATTCCTTTGGATAAATAGAAGTGCGGTGGCGACTCTATCTTGTATGCTTAGCTTTTGATTTAATCAATAAATCATAAAGTGACGAATACACCGCTACAAAAAAGTGGCGACTCTGTTGGGGATTTTCCTAGTGGGTTTGCCTACTTTTCACACTTTGTTGTATCATATTTCTCTATTTGTTTATGACATATTTTTGTACAATTTGGGATTACTGTATTGTTTGTAATGCTTGAATTGCTTGATATATCAATTGCTTGCTTTCTTGGTGATCTCTGTGAGATGAGTTCTATACCCGAACTCGACTGCACCTTATGATAGGAGAATGGCATAGTCTCGTCGACTTGTGTGGAGTTATTCCTTAGCAAGTTGACTTGCGAGTCCATTCACTTGGTGGAGGTCATGTTGGATTAATAATGTCACACAAGTTATTTGTGGTTAGGCATTATTCTTTCAACATGTGCCTTAGAAGCCAAAAACCTTAGTTTACCAAGCCCATCTTGGCCTATTGTTAGGACGTAGTGCGGAGGTCGTTCAGATGTAAGATCTGATGCGATTGTTATGCGATACTACACTCATAAGAGTCTCTCTTGAGAATATTTTTAGAATACGAGTATTCGTTCCTCCGATAATATTCGAAATATGGGATGATGACTATGGGAACCTCTGGTAGAACATGTTCGGCAGGTTTAAACCATAGTACACTCCCTTTGGGTGGTTCTTAACCGAGACTCCATGCTCGTGACTCACAACAAACCCGTGATTCATGGTTGATCCGTTTAACTATCGTTAATATCAATGGAACTTGGGTGTCGATAAGGTGAAAACCATAATCCACCAAAATGGATGATTGATATTAGGGATAATATGAACCATCCCATGACCTTTGTCTGGTGTGCTTTGCTTGATCCTTGAGTGTGATTGTTGCATTCATGCATTCATGCATTCATCTGCATCCATATCATCAGATAAAAAGAAAATTTTCAAGGAACTTAAGGGGTTTATTTGCAAAATTTTCAGATATGGAAAGACAAAAAAGGCATACAAAGAAGTACAGCTTTTGACAGCCCGATCTGAAAGAGTTAAGGAATCTGACATCTTATGTATTAGATCCCTTGGGTTTCAAAGCTCGTTATGGGAAGCTTCTGCCTCTTCTGACTACTCAGGTTGATGAAGGGTTGATGAGTACTTTGGCGCAGTTCTATGATCCTCTGTATCACTGCTTCACTTTTCCAGACTTTCAGCTATTGCCTACCCTCGAGGAGTATGCTCATCTTGTGGGTATTCCTATTCTGGATCAGTTGTCGTTCAGTGGCTTGGAGAGTATTCCTACTTCTCAAGAGATAGCTGACATGTTGCACATAGATGAATCCTTGGTTAAAGCTCATATGACTACCAAAGGTGGAATTCAAGGTCTTCCTTCTGAGTTCCTCATTGCTCAAGCTACCGTTTATGGGAAGGCCATGAGTGAGGATGCCTTTGAGGCCATATTTGTGCTTCTCATCTATGGATTGGTATTGTTCCCCAACATCGACAAATTTGTGGATGTGAACGCTATTAGGATCTTCTCTGCTCTTAATCCCGTTCCGACTCTGTTGGGTGATACCTATGTCTCTTTGCACCTGAGGAATGCAAAGGGTGGTGGCGCTATTGTGTGTTGTTTGCCTCTGTTGTATAAGTGGTTTATTTCTCACTTACCTCAGACGGTCACTTTCAAGGAGAACAAGGGATGTCTATGGTGGTCTACGAGACTCATGTCTCTCACTAATGATGATATCTCTTGGTATGATCGTGCATATGATGGTGTCCAGATCATTGACTTTTGTGGTGAATTCTCCAATGTGCCTCTTCTTGGTACATGTGGTGGAATTAGCTACAACCCCATGTTAGCGCGTCGTCAGCTTGGGTTCCCCCTAAAGGATAAACCTAATAGCATTCTGTTAGAAGGTATGTTCTTTCAGGAGGGTAAAGATCCCCAAGGCCTGAAAGCCAGGATTGTTCGCGCTTGGCGCAAGATTCACAAGAAGGGTAGAAGTGAGTTGGGTCCGAAGAACTGCATTGCTTTGGAGCCGTATACGACTTGGGTGAGGAAAAGAGCATCTGAGTATCTCATGCCTTATGATTATCCGAGACCTACACCTTTGGTTGTGGCTGGGCCTTCAACCCTCCCTAACCAAGGCGTAGAGGAGTTGAGAGACGAAGACCTTTCACGTGCCTGGATCCGTGAAAGAGAAGAGTTGCTTCAACAGCTTAAGGAGAAGGATGCTCTGATCGAGTTCCTCGAGCATCAGGTCATTGATGATCTGAACGATGCATGGACTTCTCTACTTCCTCAGTCTTCCAAGTTCTGGAAAAGGAGGTATGACAGACTCGCCAAAGATAAGGCGGATATGGAAGCAGCATATGAGAGAGAGATCAAGAGGCTTCGTGCATCTTATCTTCCAGCATCCCGAGCTTCTAGGGATCCATAGGATGTTTATTTTCCTTCTCTCTTGTAATATGATTAACAATACTGTACTTCTTTGTTCAAATATATTTGATGAGATATTTTCCATATACGATTAAATGCTTAATATTTCGAAATTTGCAAATAATACCCTAAAAGTTCCTTCGAAATAAAAAACAAATCATATGCACGAGCATTGCACGCATCATTTGCATAAGTAGGTGTTGGTTCCGGTCTTCTTGTCTGTGGCCTAATTCTGTGCTCTTCATTTATTTTGAAGACAAGTTGACTCATCGATACTACACCAGAGCCAACTCTTCTAGATTGATGGATCATCTTGAGCAAGAGAACCGTGAGCTGAAGGATGAAGTCGCCAGACTCACTGCTCTGATGGAGCAATTCCTAGCTGCTCAGAATCAGCCGTCTCCGACGCCTGCAACTCCTCCCCAGAGGACTGTTATATCCGAGGTTGTTTATTTAATAGTGCCAGCTGCCAGTTCCCATTTTGTGCCAACAGCCATGCCTCCCGGGTTTCCGTGGGGGATGCCTCCTGGCTTTATGCCTGATATTCCTGCACCAACATTTTCTTCCATGCCGGCATCTAGCCCGATCCTTGCAATGCCTCCTCCTGTTGTGCATACCATTCCTAGGGTAGACGACACCATCTATCATTCTGAGCCGTCTGAGGGCCCAGATGTTCATGAGAAGATGGACGCGATGAATGACCAATTTCTTGAACTCCGCAAGGAATTGAAGACCCTTCGAGGAAAGGATTTGTTCGGCAAATCTGCTGCTGAGCTCTGTTTGGTTCCCGGTGTGAAAATACCTGTCAAATTCAAGGTCCCAAACTTTGAGAAGTACAAGGGGAACACCTGCCCTCTCAGCCACCTGGTTATGTATGCCAGGAAAATGTCTACTCAAACGGATAATGATCAGCTGTTGATTCATTATTTCCAGGACAGTCTGTCCGTTGCTGCACTGCGATGGTATATGAGTTTGGACAGTGCAAACATCCGCTCCTTCAATGATCTTGGCGAAGCCTTCGTCAAGCAATACAAATACAACGTGGATATGGCTCCCGATCGTGATCAACTCAGAGCCATGTCCCAGAAGGACAAAGAGACATTCAAAGAGTACGCCCAGAGGTGGCGAGAGCTGGCAGCTCAGATTACTCCTCCGCTGGAAGAGAAGGAAATGACCAAAATCTTTCTGAAGACTTTGAGTTCATTCTATTACGAGCGGATGATTGCTAGCGCTCCCTCTGACTTCACCGAAATGGTGAATATGGGGATGCGATTGGAGGAAGGAGTCCGGGAAGGACGACTATCCAAAGATGAAGGCTCTTCTAGCAAGCGATATGGGGCGTTTGCGAAGAAGAAAGATGGGGAGGCACATGCCGTGCAATCCCATGTCAAACCCAGAAGACCCTCTGCCAAGAGGAAGCCTGTGCGTCATGCCAGCAGTCAGCATCAGGTGGCTCACATAGCACCTGTCTTCAGAGACAACAATCAGCAATATCATCATCAGCACAACAATAATCAACAGCAATCTCAACAGTATCAGCAACAGCATCGCCCTCAGCAGCAGGCTTACCAGCCTCGCAACAGTAATCCAGCTGGTCCGAGTTATGAGAGGAAGAAGATCACTTTCGATCCAATTCATGTATCATATGCAGAGTTGTATCCCTCTTTGATAGAGCGGAAATTGATTACTCCAAGGGATCCTCCGGCTATACCAGCTAACCCGTAGTGGTGGTATAAGCCTGATCAACACTGTGTTTACCACTCTGGTGCTCCGGGTCATAATGTGGAAAACTGCTTTTCGTTGAAGACTAAGGTTCAAGACCTTATGAGGTGCGGCATTCTGAGCTTTGAGGACTTAGGCCCCAATGTTACGAAGAACCCATTGCCCGAGCATGGGAAGTCAGTTAACATGGTCCAGGGTTGCCCTGGAAAATATAAGGTCAAATATGTTAGCCATATTCGACAGTCATTGGTCGAGTTGCATTGTCTACTGTGTGATTACAGTCATCTGGAGCACGACCATGACAAATGCCGTATCTGCTCCGTCAATAGATTGGGTTGTCGCCAAGTGCGAAAGGATCTGCAAGAATTGCTAGATGATGGGACTATTGAGATTCTTCAGAACAGGAACGTTGATGAAGATGAACCAGAAGTTAATGTGATTTCTCCTGTGTTCAAGATACCTGAGCCTGTTGTCATCCGATACGATGGCAGCAAGCAGAAGGTTTCTCCTTCCCTGATTATCAAGCCTGTTCGCCCTGTGCCTTATTCATCTGACAAAGCAGTTCCCTTCCGTTACAGTCCTGTTGCTGTGGAAGATGGGAAAGAAGTGCCTTTTCCTTCATCCTCTGTTGTGAATATAGCTGATGTAAGCGGGTTGACCTGTAGCGGTCGTGTGTTTTCCGCACCCCCGAAGCCTCAGGCTAAGGCTGATTATGTTGAGCGTCCGGTTGGGAATGCTGTGAATTCTCCGAACCCGGCACTTGTTGTTAAACCCTCCTCTGTACAAAAGACTCCTACTTCTTCTGTTGGCCCTAGTGGCATTGTGAATGAAGACTGTGATGAGATGCTGAGGCTCATCAAGAAGAGTGAGTACAATGTTGTAGACCAGCTTCTACAAACGCCGTCCAAAATCTCCGTGCTATCGTTGCTTCTGAATTCAGAACCCCATAGGGAGGCTCTGCAGAAAGTTTTGGACTTGGCTTATGTTGATCATGACGTCACAATTGAACAGTTTGACAGTATTGTTGCAAACATTACTGCTTGCAACACTTTGAGTTTTTGTGACGCTGATCTCCCTGAGGAGGGAAGAGACCACAACATGGCTTTACATATTTCCATGAATTGCAAGAACGACGCCATGTCCAACGTACTGGTGGACACTGGGTCATCTCTAAATGTACTGCCAAAATCCACTCTCTCTAGATTGTCATATCAAGGGCCTCCCATGAGGCAGAGTGGTGTTGTTGTGAAAGCTTTCGATGGGTCGCGTAAGACCGTGATTGGGGAAGTTGATCTCCCAATCAAGATTGGACCAAGTGATTTCCAGATCACCTTTCAGGTTATGGATATCCACCCCTCTTATAGCTGTCTCCTTGGTAGACCATGGACTCACGAGGTCGGCGCCGTGACATCCACCCTACACCAGAAGTTGAAATTCGTTAAGAATAAGAAACTGGTTGTGGTAGGGGGAGAAAACGCTCTCCTGGTTAGCCACTTGTCTTCTTTCTCATACATTGATGTTGAGGATGAAGTTGGAACTCCTTTCCAAGCTTTATCTATAGCCGAGCCTATTGAGAAGAGGTCTTCTTCATTTGCTTCCTATCGAGATGCGAAACTGGTCATTGAATGTGGTGCAGTTGTTGGTCTAGGAAAGATGATTGAGCTTGAAGATAACAAGTCCCGGGCTGGCATTGGCTATTCTTCTGGGGTCTTCAACAAAGAAGGACTGTTCAAGAGTGGAGGTTTCATCCACGCCGATCAAGCTGAAGAAGCTGCTGCTATTCTGGAAGAGGATGCAGAGGATGCTGACAACTTTGTCATCCCTGGCGGGATCTGCCACAATTGGGTCGCTGTAGATGTTCCTACGGTCATTCATAAGTCAACGTAATATGTTTGCTTTGTTTAAAAACCCTTCTCCCATGCCAAAAGGAGAAGTGATGACATTGTTGGCATCATATATACAGTGATATTTCATTCAATAAATTCATGTTAAACATTTGTTTTTCCAATTGTTTTCACTTTTTGCTTTTTTGCATGAAATTGGTGATCACAAAAAACCATAAAAACAAGAATAAAAGCAATCTTTTCATCTGCATAATGATTTGTTTGTTTAAATTCTAAAGTTTTTATTATCCAAAATCATTATGCAGGTTGATTCTAAAACCCATTGAACATAATGATCCAACGCCATCTCCCAATTTTGAATTCCCTGTATTCGAAGCAGAGGAAGATGATGTTGAAGGGATTCCTGACGAGATTACCCGTCTTCTTGAGCACGAAAAGAAGATCATTCAGCCGCACCTTGAGAATCTGGAAACAGTCAACTTGGGGTCTGAAGATTGTGTTTGGATAGTGAAGATTGGGGCACTCCTTGAAGAGTCTGTCAAGAAGGGGTTGATCAGTTTGCTACGAGAATTCTCCGATATCTTCGCTTGTTCGTATGAAGACATGCCAGGTCTAGATACAGATATTGTGCAACATTTCCTGCCTTTGAAGCCTGAGTGCGTGCCAGTGAAGCAGAAGCTCAGAAGAACTCATCCAGATATGGCAGTGAAGATCAAAGAGGAAGTTCAAAAGCAAATCGATGCGGGGTTTCTGGTGACTTCTACATATCCTCAATGGGTGGCCAACATTGTGCCTGTGCCTAAGAAAGACGGAAAAGTCCGAATGTGTGTTGATTACCGTGATTTGAATAAAGCTAGTCCAAAAGATGATTTCCCTCTACCACACATTGACATGTTGGTAGACAATACAGCTAAATTCAAAGTCTTTTCCTTTATGGACGGATTTTCCGGATATAATCAAATCAAGATGGCACCCGAGGATATGGAGAAGACAACATTCATCACACCTTGGGGAACATTCTGTTATCGAGTGATGCCCTTCGGTTTGAAGAACGCCGGAGCCACGTATCAACGAGCTATGACCACCTTGTTTCATGATATGATGCACAAGGAGATAGAGGTCTATGTCGATGACATGATTGCTAAGTCACGAACGGAAGTTGAACATGTTGAGCACTTGTTGAAGCTTTTTCAGCGTTTGAGGAAGTACAAGCTTCGTCTAAATCCGAACAAGTGTACATTTGGAGTCCGTTCTGGCAAGTTATTGGGCTTTATAGTCAGCGAGAGAGGTATTGAGGTTGATCCTGCAAAGGTCAAAGCAATACAAGAGATGCCTGCGCCCAAAACTGAAAAGCAAGTCCGAGGTTTTCTTGGCCGCTTGAATTATATTTCCAGATTTATATCCCACATGACTGCCACATGTGCGCCGATATTCAAGCTCCTCCGGAAAGATCAGTCTCTTGATTGGACCGAGGATTGCCAGAAAGCTTTCGACAGTATCAAAGATTATCTGTCTGAACCTCCGATCTTGTCTCCGCCTGTAGAAGGAAGACCTCTGATCATGTATTTGACTGTTCTTGAAGACTCAATGGGTTGTGTACTTGGTCAGCAAGACGAATCGGGAAAGAAAGAATCTGCTATCTACTACTTGAGTAAGAAGTTCACCGAGTGTGAGTCTCGATACTCTATGCTTGAGAAGACGTGTTGTGCTTTGGCTTGGGCTGCTAAGCGTTTATGCCAGTACATGATAAATCATACAACTTGGTTGATATCCAGAATGGATCTGATCAAGTATATCTTCGAGAAGCCTACTTTAACTGGGAGAATTTCCCGTTGGCAGATGTTGTTATCTGAGTATGATACCGAGTATCGAGCTCAGAAAGCTATCAAAGGTAGTATCTTGGCTGACCACTTGGCACATCAGCCGATTGAAGATCACCAGTCTGTTCAGTACGACTTCCCAGATGAGGAAATTCTGTATTTGAAAATGAAAGATTGCGATGAGCCTACACTTGACGAAGGTCCGGAACCTGGTTCCAGATGGACGATGGTGTTTGATGGTGCTGTAAATCAGTACGGAAATGGAATTGGGGCAGTAATCATTACTCCTCAGGGCACACATATTCCTTTTACAGCAAGGCTAACTTTCAAATGCACGAATAATATGGCTGAGTACGAAGCCTGTATTATGGGATTGGAAGAATGCATCGATCTGAGGATCAAGCACCTCGATGTGTATGGTGATTCGGCCCTAGTTGTCAATCAGATCAAGGGTGAATGGGAGACGAATCAACCGAGTCTCATCCCGTACAGAGATTATGCGAGGAGGATTTCAACGTTCTTTACAAAAGTTGACTTTCATCATATTCCTCGAGAGGATAATCGGATGGCAGATGCGCTTGCTACGCTTGCTTCCATGATTGTGGTAAGGTATTGGAATGAAGTTCCCAATATCGTTGTGATGCGCTTGGACAGACCAGCTCATATATTTGCAATTGAAGAAGTCAAAGACGATAAGCCTTGGTATTTTGATATCAAGAATTTCCTTCAGAACCAGGTCTACCCGCCTGGGGCATCTGTGAAAGATAGGAAAACTCTGACAAGGTTGTCAGGCAGTTTCTACCTCAATGGCGAAGTGCTTTATAAGAGAAATTTTGACATGGTTTTGCTCAGATGCGTGGATAGACACGAAGCAGACCTGTTGATGATTGAGGTCCATGAGGGTTCATTTGGTACTCATTCCAATGGACATGCCATGGCTAGAAAGATGTTGAGAGCAGGCTACTATTGGCTGACAATGGAGTCTGACTGCTGCAAATATGTGAAGAAATGCCACAAGTGTCAGATTTTTGCGAATAGGATTGATATTCCTCCGACACTTCTGAATGTGATTTCATCACCATGGCCTTTCTCTATGTGGGGAATTGACATGATTGGCATGATTGAACCGAAAGCGTCCAACGGACACAGGTTTATTCTCGTAGCAATTGACTACTTCACCAAGTGGGTTGAAGCGGCGTCGTATGCTAACGTGACCAGGCAGGTGGTCGTGAAGTTTATCAAAAATCAACTTATTTGCCGTTATGGTGTGCCAGATAAGATCATTACGGATAATGGATCCAATCTGAATAATAAGATGATGGAAGAGTTGTGCAATGAGTTCAAGATTGCACACCATAATTCCTCTCCTTACAGACCCAAGATGAATGGGGCCGTTGAAGCTGCTAATAAGAATATCAAGAAGATTATCCAGAAGATGACAGTCACGTACAAAGATTGGCATGAGATGCTGCCGTTTGCTTTGCATGGATATAGTACATCTGTCCGCACTTCAACAGGGGCAACCCCTTTCTCTCTTGTTTACGGCATGGAGGTTGTTCTCCCAATAGAGGTGGAGATCCCATCAATGAGAGTCTTGATGGAAGCCAAGTTGACTGATGCTGAATGGATTCAGATTCGTTATGACCAATTGAATTTGATTGAAGAGAAGCGATTGACTGCCATGTGCCATGGTCAGTTATATCAGCAGAGAATGAAGAAAGCATTCGATAAGAAGGTCAAGCCTCGTGTGTTCCGAGAAGGTGACCTTGTGCTCAAGAAAGTCTTGTCTTTCGCGCCCGATTCCAGGGGCAAGTGGACTCCAAACTACGAAGGTCCATATGTTGTCAAGAGAGCCTTTTCAGGCGGAGCTTTGATGCTCACAACTATGGATAGGGAGGATTTCACTCGTCCTGTGAATTCAGATGCAGTCAAGAAATACTTTGCCTAAAAAAAGGTAAATAAAAATAGAATAGCTCGCTAAGTTGAAAACCCGAAAGGGCGGCTTAGGCAACAATGAGCGTCTCGGTGGATTGAAAACCCGAAAGGGCGATCCAGGCAAAAATTAGAGACATGAAAAAAGAGTATATTTGCATCCCGCTAGATTGAGTACCTCACTCTGGGGCAATCTAGGCAAAAATTAGGGATTTGGCAAGTAACTGCATCCTGACAAGACTTTCTGTTTCACAGCCGTCTTTTCGTCAGAGATTCTCGATTCGTCGCAACTGAAGCTTCGAATACATCGGATTCAAATTGGTAGAGAAATGGTCATTATGTTCAATGTAGCCCTCTTCCAATATATATCACCGATTTCAAATTTGTACAGATCTATGGAGTCTTGCCATTTGTAGACTACCATTCTATCAAATCAATTTGAGCTTTTATCCAATTATTTGCACTCTTATTTGTTTCAATTCAACAAATGTTTTGCATGATTTAATTGATAAAATGTCATTGTTTTAAACAAACAAATTTTTCAAAATTGTTTTTAAACAAAGTGAACATTCACAATGATAAAAGGATACTTAAGAATTTCTCAGTGCTCTCCCAAGGGTGGCATGATTTCCAACAGGGTAAGACATTTGTTCATATTCCTGGCATGGCTGTATCCTCTTTCTCCAGATTGTTGTTGGGGTTGCTCCCCAAGCAGAGCTTCTGTTGAGATTTTGTTTCCCAAGCATGGTATTTGTTGGGATTTCTCCCGAACAGATTTTGTTGAGCAGAGCCTTTGTTATGACTCTCCCCATCAGAGTGCTTGTTGAGGTTTTCACCTCCTCTCCCTTCAGCAGAGCAGTGATTCTTTCCTCCTCAGCAGTTGTGGTTTCCTTTTGGAAGGTTCGGTATTTGGTGGTTGATCCCCGGCTCTCCTTCTCTTCCTCAGATAAATCTCCAGCAGATTAATGGCAGGATGGATTGTATTTGTGATGATTTCTCCCCTGCAGAGATTTGGTGATATCTCCGATCCCCAGTAGAGTTGCTCGTATGGTAGAACCTATTTGTGTGATCTTTTCTCCCTCAGTGGGTTTTCCCCCAATGGAGTTGTTTGGAGTTGCTTTGGTGGCAGTTTTGGCCTGTGCAGTGCGCTCCTCTTTCCCAGTTGAGACTGATGATGCATTCCCTTGTGGATGATCCTTGTTGTCTTTGATCCCGGCAGATTGGTTATTCTCCGGTGATCCTGGCTTTCTCTCTGTGGTGTAGTACCGGGCGTTTGTTTCCTGGACCTGTTTGTGTTAGATATGTCTGTTTTGTCAGCATTCGTCAAACATAAATCACGCATATTCATGCATACTCATAACATTCAGATATTCATGTTGCATTTTTGCCATATATCTTTTGTTTGTTGTCTCCTGCTAAGTGGTGATATAGATCTCCCCAGTAGATCTCCCCAAGCAGATGTCGGGTGTCTAATCTCTCAATATAGAGTCATCCCCTTAAGCAGAAAGTGTCTGTTTTTCCTTCTGCAGTTCCCCACTGAGATATATCCTCGTGGATGACGGTTGTTTCTGTTTCCTCCCAACACATATATTGGGATGGATTTCCCTTTTGAGTTCTTTCCTCATTAGGATGAGTCTTGATTCAGTTTGCCTCTTTGGTTTGATCCTGAATTGGCTCTTTTTCAACTGTCTCTTGTGCTTCCCTGTGGAATAAATGAATAGTTGCTCAGTAACCGGCAACCATTCATCTTATCCCCAGCGGAATTTGTGGCTTCTACCTAGTAACCGGTAGTTGTAAGTCCTATCTTTGTGGTTTTCTACCCAGTAACCGGTAGTTGTAAATCCTATATACCTTTTTCCCTCTTTGCGGAATCTGTGGTTGTTTACCCAGAGATTGGTATTTGTGAACCTGTTGTTCCTCAGCAAGTGTTTGTGGTTTTCTACCCAGTATTTGGTAGTTGTAAATCCTATTTTCTTGCTCTCCAACAGATGTTTGTGGTTTTCTACCCAGTAACAGGTAGTTATAAACCCTATTTGTTTTTCCCTGTACGGAGTTGTGATCCTTTCGCTCCCCACGTAGAGGCTTCGGTTTTCTACCCAGTATTCGGTAGTTGTAAATCCTACTTTTATATCCTCATCAGAGTTGTGGCCCTCTACCAAGTAACTGGTAGTTGTAAGTCCTATCTCTATTCCCCTAGCAGAGGTAACCTTTGTGGTTCTTCCTGGTTAATGGTGGATTTTGTGGTCTTCTACCTAGTATTCGGTAGTTGTAAATCCCATGTTGTTGTTTTCTCCCTAACGGAGTTTGTGCTTCCTGGTGGAATAGATGGATAATTGCTCAGTAGCCGGCAATCATTCACCTTATTCTCATCTGAGTCTTTGGTCTTCTACCTAGTATTCGGTAGCTGTAAATCCTTTGTTCTCCCCTTTGCAGAGTTAACCTTATGGCTCATCCTAGTTGATGACAGTTACTCTTGGTGGTTATCAATATCCAGTATTCGATGTTGATATTCCCTCTCTCTTCTGGGTGATTGCTCTGAGTAAGCAATTGTATCCCCAGCAGGTATTCCCTCTTTCTTGTGGATAATTGCCTTATGCTAGCAATTTTATCCTCAGTGGGTCTTTTCACCGTTTGCCAGTGATTTGTTCCCCGGATCATTGATTTTTATCAATGCATCCCCAGTGAGTCATCTTTCATTTACCCTTTTGTTGGTAATGATTGTTGCTCCCTTTGATTGGTCATCTTTATATACCTAGTTTTGGTATCCCGATGCCTTTCTTTTCGGATGATTTATCCTTTATTAACCCAGTAACCGGTTGTGGATAATCTTCCATGCGAGTATATTATCTACGTTCTGACGGTAATAGATAATATATCTCATGCACTCTTCAGTCGAAGCCTGTTGTGTTTCCCCAGTCGAGTAAGATTCGTATTCCTTTGCGGAATCGAATATTCATTTTCTCCCTTTTTTTAGCGTATCTCCCAGTAACCGGTGATATGTCTCCTGGATAATTGCCGTATGCTTGCAATTTATCCCTAGCGAGTTATCTTTCGTCTACCCTGTTGTTGTTGGTAACGATTGTTTCTCTTTTTCGGTTGGTCACCTATTATATGCCCAGTAACCGGTATCCCTGGTGTTCCTTCCATGCGAGTATATTATCTACGTTCTGACGATAATAGATAATATATCTCATGCACTCCTTGGTCAAAATCTTTTGATTGTTTCTCCAGCGGAGTAAGATTCGTATTCCTTGTGGAATCGAATGTCCATCCTTTAACAAGTTTGCGTTTTGCTCTCTTCAGGATGATGAGTGTTTTGGCAGTAAAAACCAATTCACGTTTTCGGTCGGTCACCTATTATATACCCAGTAACCGGTATCCCTGGTGTTCCTTCCATGCGAGTATATTATCTATGTTCTGACGGTAATAGATAATATATCTCATGCACTCCTTGGTCAAAATCTTTTGATTGTTTCTCCAGCGGAGTAAGATTCGTATTCCTTGTGGAATCGAATGTCCATCCTTTAACAAGTTTGCGTTTTGCTCTCTTCAGGATGATGAGTGTTTTGGCAGTAAAAACCAATTCACGTTTTCGGTCGGTCACCTATTATATACCCAGTAACCGGTATCCCTGGTGTTCCTTCCATGCGAGTATATTATCTACGTTCTGACGGTAATAGATAATATATCTCATGCACTCCTTGGTCAAAATCTTTTGATTGTTTCTCCAGCGGAGTAAGATTCGTATTCCTTGTGGAATCGAATGTCCATCCTTTAACAAGTTTGCGTTTTGCTCTCTTCAGGATGATGAGTGTTTTGGCAGTAAAAACCAATTCACGTTTTCGGTCGGTCACCTATTATATACCCAGTAACCGGTATCCCTGGTGTTCCTTCCATGCGAGTATACTATCCACGTTCTGACGGTAATGGATAATATATCTCATGCGCTCTTTGGTTGAAGCCTTCTGTCCTTCCCCATTTGAGTAAGATTCGTTTTCCCGTTGCGGAGTCGAATGTCCATCCTGTAAGTCAATTTGATTTTTCAAGCCCTCCTTTTGGATGATGAGTGTCTTGGCAGTAAAAACCAATTCACGCCTTTGGTTGGTCACCTATTATATACCCAGTAACCAGTATCCCTGGTGTTCCTTCCTTTCTGCTCCCTATTATGACCTTGGTCCCCTGTGGAGTCAAATTTTCCTGAGTTGATGTACCTTTGTAGGTCTTCCTCGGATGTTTGGTTGATTGATATCTCTCACCCTTATACCGGTCTCAGATATTCATTCTTCCTGAGCATGTTGTTCTTTCACCCAGTAACCGGTGTTTAGATCACATGTCTCTTTGAGTTTGTTACTCAGTAACCGGTAACATCTCACCCTTTTGCTTCCTCTGGAGAGTCTTTGTTAGACATCCCCCAGCGGAGTTTCTGTTGTGATTCACCCTTTTGTTGTATTGGCGTTTCCCCCAATACATGCATTTTGAGTCAGCTTGAGTCGTTCCAATGGATTTGTTCCCTTTGGAACTCTTTTCCCAGTGTTGGTCCTTCATTCCCCAGTATTGGTCTCCAGTTTCAAGTCGTGTCCTGCTCACGCATTCTTTTCTTTTCTTATCCCCATAAGAGTCCCCGTTTGAGTCTCTGTTCCATTAGGAAGTGCACTATTCCTGTGGATGTATCTTTTCTCCTAATTTTTCTTTTCTTCTTTGTGGACCCATATTCCCCACAGAGCTTGTTTGTTTTGCATTCATACATTTGCATCATGAGGTCTCTTAGGGACCAAAATTTGTCTCATTATTGTTATTTAAGCCCATTCTACCGCGTCGAGACGAAGATTTTAACCTTCATTTCTCCGACTAGAATAACCTTAAATAGGGGCATCTGTAAGATCCCGATTTTGTCCCTAAGATCCCTCATGGCATCATATCATAGCATTGCATAGCCTCAAGGATCATTGGACACCTTGCTTCCTTCCTTGTGGGTGGGATCTTCTTGAGAGTGGTTCTTGATCATCAAGCATTGCTTGCATTTGTATATCATTGCTTTTCTTTTAATCACTAACCAAAAATGTACAAAAATATGTCATCTAACATTTGTCTTGCAGCTTAAGCAGTCAACAGGTCAAGGCAATTCAAGTGAAGCTTTTGTGCAAGAGATGAAGTTTCCATTGAGATATAGGTCATGTGATCATTATATGGAGCTTATATGAGCTATAGGTTCATTTTGGAGCAAATTCCCCAGGTGGTTGAGGCCCAAACTCATCAGAATATTTTCAGGTCATCTAAGGGCCAATGCAGTCAACAGAAAGTCAACTGAAGGCTTTGAAGTGTGAAATTGAGTTTCTTCATCCCATTAATGTCCAAACAAGGCTTATTCATCATGTCAAACATCTATGTTGAAGAATTTGAAGCCAGTACAAAAGTTTCCCAAAATGGAAAGTGACCTATGATTTCAAGTTTCCAAAAATGGAAAGTTTTTGGACCAAA
Organism: Lathyrus oleraceus; assembly: GCF_024323335.1. Lineage (NCBI taxonomy): Eukaryota > Viridiplantae > Streptophyta > Magnoliopsida > Fabales > Fabaceae > Lathyrus > Lathyrus oleraceus. The sequence goes on from NC_066581.1 coordinate 278,620,532, forward strand.
TTCAACTCAACTTTCCAACATCAAATAAGCTTCAAATGAAATTTTGTCCAACATGAAAGTTGAAGATCTTTCTCTCCCATTTCCAAAAAGTCCAAGATCATGAGCAACTGATGAATGGTTGAGGAGATATGATCAAATCATTGCCAAGTGTGCATGGAACTTCCAAAGGCCATAACTTTTGACTCATAATTCCAAAATGAGTGCTCCTTTTTGCATAATTCTTCTCATGACATGAACTTTCCAAATCATTCATCACATTGCATAAAAATTCATCACATGATCATTTGTTCTTTCATGCCCATTTTGGAGGGAAAATGCTAAATTTAAAATTGGTGCATTACATGAACTAATTCCATTGCCATTGTGTTCATAAAATGATTTTGAGTGAATTTAATCATGCATGTGGTACTGTTCACGTCCACATTTACCATGCACCCTCCATTTTCAAATTTTGGTCACACACCCTATTTCCATTAATCTCAATTAACCAATGCTTAATTTTAATTAGGATGAGATTAGGACAGAGTATATAAACTAAAACCTAACAGAATTGTGGGGATTTCACCATTTCTAGATCTAAATTCTTCTTCCCTCCAAATTTCTCTCTCCATTGAAATTCAAATTTCTTCCACATAGCATTGTGATTTTCTTCCATATTCTTGTTCTGTGATATTGATTTGGTGTAGATCAAGCTCTTAATTGCAATTTTTGGCCAAGATTCGTGTGGTGCAAGCTCAAGAACACAAACATGGAAGTTCAAATCTGAGCTAGATCTGAGCAATTTCAAGCTTCAATTCACACATCAAGCTTCATAACATCAATATAGGATTGGATTTGCAGCTTGCCAGGCCTTGAATCGTGCGTTTACTCATACTGCTCTTCAAGAGGTACTTTAGCCGCTTTAACTCATTATTTGAGTTGCTTTGCTTTGCTTGTGGTTGGCATACCATTTAGGTAACTTCTTTTCTCCATGTAGTCTGGAAGACCTGCTGTTTTTGGCAGGCACCTGTCTGAAGCCCTCCTTAAGAGGCCATGTTTTTTATTGTTTAATTTTGTGCTAAAGACCTCAATGAGGCATGGTTACATATTAAGACCTCCTAAGTGAAGAGGCATTGGCAGATAAAAGGGATGTGCAATCCATCCCCTGCTATTCAGTTGAGTCTTTCATCTTGCTCACACTATGTGTTGACGCATTTTGAATAAAAACCCAAAATCTTGTATATAGAGTCAGTCATTGTGGAATAGAGTTCCTCATTCTGGACTCCCACACATTCTTTGATTCAAGCTCACCCAGGCCCGGGTTAAGAGCTATGAGGCATAACCCTCATCTCCATTTCATCTGCTCACCCTAACTCTCAATGTTAGAGGTTAAGAGCCTGGCCACCCATTCCAGTATTTGGTTTGTTTGTCAAGGTCGATATGACCCCTTGACTAAAGCTCGGCCTTGTATTGAGCCCCTTGGCTGTGTATAGTATGTGATAATTAATTGCTTGTTTGCTTATTTGTCCATCTGTGCATAATTGTTTGTGTGTGCCTCTGTGCATTGTTTTCATCTTTGAGCATTAATTGTATATCATTTCATGATCATTGTTCATACTTTGTGACATTTTGTTTTGTCCATTGAGGAGTCAATTGTAAGTCCAGCTATTGGCATTTGTTTCCTGTGATCTGGTAGGAGTTGGAACTAAGACCATTAATTGGCATTCCATTTCCTTGGAGGCTAGTGTAAGTCCATTGATTAGCACCTGGTTTCCATGTTTTCTTTGCTTTGTGAGGCTAGTGTAAGTCCATAGATTGGCATCTGGCATCCATCTTTGTTTTGGGGAGCTGGATATAAGACCATTGATTGGCACTCCATTTCCTTTCTTATTTTGTTTTGTGGAGTCAGATGTAAGACCATTGATTGGCTATCTGTTTCCTATTTTGTTGCTTTGTGGAGTTGGACGTAAGACCATTGATTGGCACTCCGTTTCCATCTTTTATTGCTCTTCTGAGACCTTTATTTTGCTTATTGCTTTGTGTTTCCTAATTCCAAAGGAACTTCCTTGGATCATTTCTATGATCTTGAGAAAGCAACTCCTATCTTGTGGTCTTAACCCTCACCCTTTTTGTGCTTAACTTTGAACCTTGTTTTCATTCTTAACCCAAAACCAGAAAACTTTTGTGCAAACATTTTCATCTGTTTTCAAAACTAGAAACCTAGGCCTTAAGCCTTTGATTTTCAAACTTCATTTTCATTAATACTTATTGTGAATAAAACTTAATGTCAACTCTGACTTCATTTTGTGAATAATTCCAAATGGTTAATTCAACCCACTCAATTGCTTTTTGTGGCCCTTGTCCACTTCTTGATATGTTTTCATGCATTAGCTATAGATCTGAATTATCATAGTGGTTGATGTAAATCTCACCACATCCTTAGTGATTGAATTGTAAGACTTCCATGCTTATTATAGGGTTAACCCCTCACTAGCGTGTTGAAGCTGTTCTCACATGGTGGATTGTTGGTTCAGGTTGAGTTTTCTCCCGTTGATAATGAAAGACCTTAAAGGCTTTTGTTTAAAATCAATCCACTCACTTTTTGGAAATCTTTTAGCCGAACTACGGCGTTTTGATCCTTATCTTTCATGAAAGGTACGTAGGCAATGGGTTTCATCCATCCAAACACAAAAATAATAAAAATTGTATATTCTTCTCTCATCCCTTCAATCAATGTTTGCACAAAAAGTATTTCATAAACAAATAAATTGATACAACAAGTTGTGAAAAGAGGTTCCCTTAGAGTACTAAGGATGTTGTGGGTGCCTAACACCTTCCCACAACATAATTACCCCCTTACCTAGATCTCTGACCTTTTATTAGTTTTCTATGTGTAAAACTTCTTAGGCTTTTGTTCGCTTTCTAGCCATTCCTTTGGATAAATAGAAGTGCGGTGGCGACTCTATCTTGTATGCTTAGCTTTTGATTTAATCAATAAATCATAAAGTGACGAATACACCGCTACAATAAGACAGAACACCTGAGAACTCCATTGATCAGAGACAGGTCGCCTTGATTTGATCGTACTCAGAGAGATAAACGCCTGAAACTCCATTGAGCAGCACTGAATTATTTTGATTGATCACAACGAGTGCTGAAAGCCTGAGACTCCGTTGAGCAACAACCAGTCACTTCGTTTGGTTATTTCAAGGAGCAGAATGTCCAAGAACTCCGTCGAGCAGAAGGACAAGATGTATCATATTTCAATCAATCTGAGACAGTTAAGTCAAGAAATTTCAACAAGATTCAGTTAGTCTGAGACATTTATGTCAAGAAATGTCATTCTCTTGTAACTATAACTCGAGTTTCACTTTTCTACTATGAATAAATAAACCAAGTATAAGTTTTGTATCTCGCGAATAAATAAACCAAGAATAAGTTTTGTATCTCGCCTAACCTACTATGTTTTTCTTATGGAATATATACTACTCCTCTATGCTACTACCCCTCTATGCTACTTACTATAGATGATTTAATCATACATAAACGATGGATTATATATTTAATTATATCTACTTTATCATAATTAATTTGATAGTCGAAATAAAAATGTTGGCATGTGAGTGTTTTAAAAACTCCTTCAAAATTTTATATTTTTTTTCACTATGTTAAATAATTTGTTAATTTTTCAAAACTCTCTAATTTTTAAATAGAATTTATGCTTAGAAGTTGCACGCGTAAATCTAATTCTATAGTAATAAATTAAAGATAAATGTATATGAATAATCAATTATTTTACGCATAAAAATCAATTGATAAATAATTTTGACTAGCGTTCCATTTTTTCACGTTGTCTTTAAAACATAATCTTAATTAGATATCTATTGTTTCTTACAAGTACAAATCCCTCATATATAAAATTAGAAAGAAAAGAAGCATGTGAGAAAATTTCCATATCATACCAACACATCCTGATCAGTATTATAAAGATTATGTCACCTGCTCAGATGATGTCAATAAATTTAATTAAAGTACATTTGATCGTGTGATTATCGAAATAAAATGTTGGCATGTCAGTATTTTAAAAATACCCTTAAATGTTTAATATATTTACATAATTTAAAGTAATTTGTTAATTTTATGAAACTCTCTAATTTTAAAGATAATGTATGCTTAGAAGAAGCATGCGTAAATCTCATTCTATAGTAATATTTTAATGATAAATGTATACGAATAATCAATTACTTTACGCATAAATATTAATTAATAAATAATTTTGAGATTTAAAAAGTCTTTTGGTCCCTGTAAGTTAGTGAGTTTTTGATTTTGGTCCCTATAATTTATTTATTTTTGTAGGAGTCCCTATATCTCACTTTTGTGTTGGTTTTAGTCCCTAAATATAAAATCCGCAGGAAACATGCGGATTTTGACTTTAGGGACTAAAACCAACACAAAAAGTGAGATATAGGGACACAGACAAAAATAAATAAATTACAGGGGTCAAAATCAAAAATTCGCTAACTTACAGGGACCAACACACTATTTTAGCCTAATTTTGACTAGTGCTCCATTTTTTTACATTGTCTTTAAATCACTCTTAATTTGATATCGATTGTTTCTTACAAGTGCAATACCTCATAAAAAAAATTAAAAAGAAAAGAAGCATGTGAGAAAATTGTCATATCATACCAACACATCCTGACAAGTGATGTAAAGATTATGTCATCTTCTTTGGGGATCAGTCCAATAAGTTCAATTAGAAACTTTTACGCTTACCATGGATCACTTTAATAGATGACATATACCTTGAGGATCCTCTACTTTCACTCACTCCTCTTAAAACACTTAAGATTGTGCCACTATTGTCAACCTTTCAAAACTTTCATATTGGTTATCTCTTTGGTTCTTATAGCAAATTGAACCTCCTCCAACGTAATAGAGTCTTCCTTACGATAAATAAATAAATAAATAAAGGGGACCTTTAAAGGTTTAAAATATATGGAAAATGAGACGTTCAATAGTGCAAACTTATTTTCATCATCAAACTTCACCCCAATGTTTTGCATAGTATATACAAAAAAAGCTACAAGTGAAAAATATTAGAGTGTTGTTTTAGAAAACTTTCTACATAATAGATAATTTATTCAACTCTTCATTGTGTAAGTGTTAGTATTATAATTCTGGTAGAAAATAATTTTAGGTAAAAAATTATTAATCATGAGTATAGATCAAGAACCATATTTCTACGATTGTATTTCTCTATTCATTTTTATTTCATATTCCAACAAAAATAATTACGATAACAATGGCCTATAGTGATTATTTTTTGTGCGTTTGACAAAACTCTAGTGTTTTACCTTGTTTACTGTTGGAATAGAAATTGTGGGAACCAAGATATCGGTATATTTTTTATGGACATCTTTTAAAACTAATTTTTTTCGATGGTATAAGTTTTATCAGCATTTTTTATTGATAAAATTTGTCAAAAATATCATAATTGTCACTTTAATGTATTTTTAAAGTTTATAGTTACAATTAAATTTATGAAGAAAAAAATCTATTGAAACTTTAATCATTTTTAAATATTTATCACCAAGTATTAAAAATATGTCAAACGATAAAATAGTGAATAATGTCAAATTAAAATTATCATATTATGTTTATAAAAAAAATTTAAAGTAATACAAATCCTAAAAAATTACAATTTTATCCAATCTTATCTAATAGATTTTTAATTTACTCCATCAAAAATAAATTTTGTATCTTCATCTTGTCCATGTTTATTAGTATTCAAATTAGGATAATTCATTTGGTGAGGGCCATCGGGAGTATATAAAACTCGTTCGAAAAAAATGTAGATTTTTATAAAATCAATCGAGATTGAAAAGTTTAATAAATAAAAGTTGATCGACAGTTGAGTTAGATAATAAAATTTAGAGTACCAGATTGTGCCAATAACATAGGTGAGTATAAAAGAGAGATGTCGAATATTACACATATGAGTATATAACAAGTATGTTGGATATAACGAGTTTAAGACCTTGTATAGAAAATTAATAGATTGGATATAACAAGTATGTTTTATTTTTCAAAAAAATTGATCACAAGAAGGATTTTTCCAAGAGGGGGAAATAGAGATTATGTGTATATTGTATTTGTCTTGGATGAGGTGGTTGTGAAAGTGTTGATGCATTGGTGGTGACAAGTTTATATACTCAAAATAATTGAGTTATGGACTCATGATGATCTTATCACAAGTGCAGAAGAAAAGTTTAATATTTTAAGATTATAGAGCTAAAAGCGGTGGAGTCGTTCGACTCAGTGACAATAAGGCTTGCAAAATTCATGTTATTTATTAGATTTAATTATTAGATTTAATTCATATTTAAGTTTGTTAGATATTAGATTTAAATATTAGATTTGATTCATATTTAAGTTTGTTAGATATTAGATTTAAATATTAGATTTGATTCATATTTAAGTTTGTTAGAGGCTTATAAATAGGGTGTCAATCATTGTAACTTTTAATCATGTTTTGTAGCCGTCATTCTTAATAGAATATTCATCTTTTATTCTACCTTTGCACCAACAATTGGTATCTAGAGCTCCGGTTCGGATTCATTGGGAAACACGGGAAACACGAGTGAACGTGAGGTCTTGTGTGTTTGATTTTGATTCTTAGATTCGTGTTGAATCTTGAACAAAATCTGATCAGAATTTTAATTCTGTGGGTTGGGAAACACTGTGTGAGAAATCTGAGTGTACTGTGCAAGGTAGAAAGATGAACGGAAACGGCAACATGAACACCAAACTTCCAGTATTTGACGGTAAAAACTGGAATCGTTGGATGATCCAAATGCGTGTACTATTCGGTGCTCAAGATGTTCTAGATCTTGTCACTGATGGTTATATTCCGGTAGCAGCAGATGCAACGGATGAACAGAAAAACGCGCAGAAGGAAGTAAGGAAGAAGGATCAGAAAGCATTGTTCTTCATTCATCAATGTGTTGATGTAAATGTGTTTGAGAAGATTGCAGATTCAACGACAGCAAAGGCTGCGTGGGACACACTGGTTAGATGTTATGGTGGTGACGCATCAGTGAAGAAGGTGAAGCTTCAGTCCTTGAGAAAGCAATATGAAAATCTCAACATGAAGAATAATGAGAAAGTTTCTGAATACATCTCCAGAGTGATTCTGATCACTAATGAGATGAAAGCGTGTGGAGAAACTCTTTCTGAAGAAACAATCATGGAGAAGGTATTGAGATCCCTTACCTGTCAATTTGATTACATTGTGGTAGCAATAGAACATTCCAAAGATCTGAGCACCATGAGAATTGAAGAGCTGCAGAGCAGTCTAGAAGCGCAAGAGTTGCGTTTGACTGAGAGAACTTCTGAAAGGGAAGTAGAGCAGCAGGCTCTGAAAGCAACTTCTGATAGGAGGTATCAGAAGCAGTCAGAAGCCAGGAGAAGATCTGATGGTGGTCAGAAGTCAGAAAGCTCAACCTCTGATAGACAAAAAAATGCTCAGAAGGGAAAAGAGAAGTATGACAAGAAGAAAATCCAATGTTACTGCTGTAAGAAGTTTGGTCACTTTGCTAGAGACTGTTGGTCAAACAAGGAGAGAAAATCAGAAGAAGCAAATATAGCCAGAAGTTCTGATGACGAATCTGTGCTATTGATGGCCTCTGAATCTGATGATATGGATCTGATAGACTGGTGGTATATGGACACTGGTTGTTCAAATCATCTTACTGGAAACAAGAAATGGCTGGTTGACTTTGACTCTGAAAAGAGGACAAAGATCAGATGTGCTGATGACAAATATCTTAATGCAGAAGGTATGGGAAATGTCAGAGTGACTCTGAACAATGGGAAAACAGCATTGATTCAGAACGTGTGGTATGTACCTGGCATCAGAAGCAATCTGATGAGTGTGGGACAATTAATTGAGAAAGGTTTCTCAGTTACCATGAAGGACAATCTTCTGAAGCTGTACGACTGTAATCAGAAGTTGATTATGGAGTCAGAACAGGGAAGGAATAGAACATTCAAGGTGAATGTCAGAACTGCAGACTCAGAATGTCTTAGTGCAACAAGTGCTGAGAAGGAGAGTGAGCTGTGGCACAGAAGATTTGGTCATTTGAATTTCAGAAGCTTAAAACATCTGAATTCAAAGAAGTTGGTACATGGAATTCCTGCAATTAAGAAGCCTGAAAAGTCATGCAAAGTTTGTATGGAAGGAAAACAACCACGATTGCCATTTGCGTCAGAAACTGCTCCAAGAGCAAAACATGCCTTGGGAGTTGTACATTCTGATGTGTGTGGTCCATTTCCAGTAGCATCGATGGGAGGGAATAAATATTTTGTGTTATTTGTTGATGAATTCACAAGAATGACATGGGTATCCCTTATTAAGTTCAAACACGAGGTGTTTGATGAATTCAAGAAGTTCAGAATGAAGGCTGAGAATCAGAGTGGTCAAAAGCTGAAGATTCTTAGAACTGACGGTGGAGGTGAGTATAACTCCAAAGAGTTCCAGAAGTTCTGTGAGGAGAATGGAATTGAGCATGAGGTTACTGCTCCTTATACCCCTCAACACAATGGTCTTGCTGAAAGAAGAAACCGAACTTTGCTTGATATGGTGAGAAGCATGCTAAAGGAGAAGAAGCTTCCTCAGAAGCTCTGGGGAGAAGCTGTTGCCACCGCAACGTATGTACTCAACCGATGTCCTACGAAGAAGTTGAAGGAAATAGTTCCAATACAGAAGTGGACTGGAGATAAGCAAAGTGTTAGTCATCTGAAGGTGTTTGGTTCTGTTTGCTATAAACATGTTCCAGAAGCCAGAAGACAGAAGCTGGATGATAGAAGCAAAGTGATGATTCTGATAGGGTACCACAGTACAGGTGCATACAAGCTCTATTGTCCAGAAACCAATAAAATTGAATTCAGCAGAGATGTGATTGTGAAGGAATCAGAAGTTTGGAATTGGGATAAGTCTCAATCTGACTCTGATGTTAGAACCTCTGAAGAAAGGTCAGAGTTCAGAATTTCTGAGGCTGGAGTAAACTCTGATATTGATTCTGACTCTGATAGTGATCCAGAATCTGATGTTCCAGACTCTGATGTTCCAGACTCTGATGTTGCAGACTCTGATGTTTCAGACTCTGATGATCCTGACTCTGATGACCCAGACTCTGATGGTAATCCAGATTCTGGTGGCAATTCAGACTTTGGAAATATGCCAGAACCTTCAGATGGTCAAAGTTCTGGAGGAAGTCAACCATCTGAAGGTAGAAACTCTGAAGTTGAAGACTCTGAACAAGTTCAGAGACCACAAAGAGTCAGAAACATCCCCAGAAGATATGCAGAATTTGACATGCTGCAAGACACTGAAGTAGACTCTGAAGGAGAAGTTATTCAGTGTGCCATGTTAGTAGACTCTAAACTCATAAGTACAGAAGAGGCTCTTAAGCAGAAGCTCTGGCTGAAGGCCATGAAAGAAGAACTTGATGCTATAGAGAGGAACAAGACTTGGAAGCTGACAGAACTTCCAAAAGACAAGAAAGTCATCAGCGTCAGATGGGTTTTCAAGCAGAAGTTAAAGCCAGATGGTTCAATTGGCAAACATAAAGCAAGGTTGGTAGCCAGAGGATTTCTACAGAAACCTGGGCTAGATTACTCTGAAGTGTTTGCACCTGTAGCAAGACATGAAACAATCAGAATGGTGATTGCAATAGCTGCTAACAGGAATTGGCCTCTGATGCATTTAGATGTAAAATCTGCATTTCTGAACGGTCCATTAGAAGAAGAAGTTTACGTGTCACAACCTCCTGGATTTGTGAAAAAGAATCAGGAAGGGATGGTGTACAGATTATACAAAGCTCTATATGGATTGAAACAAGCGCCCAGAGCTTGGAATAAGAAGATTGATTCATTTTTCAAGAAGCAAGGCTTTCAGAAATGTGAGATGGAGTACGGTGTCTATGTTCAGCATACTTCTGAAGGAAATATGACTCTGGTATGTTTATATGTTGATGATATACTGCTGACTGGAAGTTCTGAACAGGAGATAGCCAAGTTCAAGAAAGTTCTGATGAATGAATTCGAAATGACTGATCTAGGCAAAATGACATACTTTCTAGGGATGGAATTCAGATACTCTGAGAAATGTATTATTTTGCATCAGCTCAAGTATGAATTAGAACTTCTGAAGAGATTTGAACTGGAGAATTGTAAGATTGCTGTCACACCTTCTGATACAAATCAGAAACTGGATTCTGACTCTGATGGAAAGGATGTGGACGCTACAACCTTCAAACAGTTGGTTGGTTCTCTGAGGTATTTGTGCAATACCAGACCTGATATTTGCTATTCAGTTGGGATGGTTAGTAGGTTCATGAGTAAACCTAAGTGGTCCCATTACCAAGCTGCAGTCAGGATTCTGAGGTATATCAAGGGAACTCTGAAGTATGGAGTATTATTTCCTTCTGGAAGAAAGGATGAGTCAGAACTTCAGAGTTATTCAGATTCTGATTGGTGTGGAGACAGAGTTGACAGAAGAAGTACGTCTGGGTACTTATTCAAATTTCTGGGAGGTCCCATTTCTTGGTGTTCCAAGAAGCAACCTGTTGTGGCGTTGTCAACTTGTGAAGCTGAATATATTGCAGGTGCTGTTACTGCATGCCAAGCTGTGTGGATTCTGAATCTATTGCAGGATCTGAAGATTAAAGTAAACAAACCTCTGAAGCTGATGATTGACAACAAGTCTGCAATCAATCTTGCCAGAAACCCAGTGTTGCATGGGAGAAGCAAGCACATTGAGACCAAGTATCATTTTCTGAGACATCAAGTTCAGAGGGGAGTGTTAGAAGTTGTACACTGCAGCACTCAGAAGCAGTTGGCAGATGTTCTGACGAAAGCTATCAAGACTGATCAATTTCTCAGATTAAGGGATGGAATTGGTGTTACAAGTTTTGATGGAATATGAATTAAGGGATGGTATTAGATTTAATTATTAGATTTAATTCATATTTAAGTTTGTTAGATATTAGATTTAAATATTAGATTTGATTCATATTTAAGTTTGTTAGATATTAGATTTAAATATTAGATTTGATTCATATTTAAGTTTGTTAGAGGCTTATAAATAGGGTGTCAATCATTGTAACTTTTAATCATGTTTTGTAGCCGTCATTCTTAATAGAATATTCATCTTTTATTCTACCTTTGCACCAACATTATTGACATGGTTTGGCTAAAATGTTTGATAAGCTTGAATTCCTTCTACACCATGTGAGATATGTTCTCGAGTTTAAGTGAAATTTGCTGCACATAAGCATCGTTGATGATCTAGGCTATTGTACTAGAGTTGAATATGGGATGTTGAAATTTTTGCATGCTGCATGGTGTAACACCTCAAGTTTTTCATACTGTAACTTTCATATATAAATTAATAACTATTATTTTTAAATGATTTTGTATGCTTGTGTGTGGCGGTTTTTGTTATAACACTTTCGTTTGCATTTGATTAATGATAAGTGTGTCAATTATTATACTATAATTACTTCTACTATTAACTTAATCTAAATATGTATTTCATAAATGCTTCTTCCATGAATAAATTATCTTATGTAAATATTTATTATAACATGATTTTTTCCGTGTTTATCATAATCTGGTGGTTAATTAAAAATATTATTTTATTTACTCTTTTTTAATCACTCTCTAAAATAATATGTATTTTAAAGTGTGTATTTTAAAGAATATTGTTTTATATATAACGAAAAATGAATAAAGCAAATGAGTGTATGCAGTAGTGATTTGATTTAGAGCTAAAAAAGAAATTAATCAATTTAAAAGTGTTTCTTTGAGCAAGGACCAAATTGAAACGATCAAAAGAAAATTAAGAAAAAAATATTAACAAACCTTAAAAAGACAATAATACGACATTTGTGCTACAGTGTCTTATGGAAGAGAATGCGGTGGAGCAACAAAAGAAAATGTGGAAAATCAATCTCGGATGTCAAACCATTTTTAAAATGTTTTCTCTGTTTCATCCCAAATTTCATTAAGATATTTTTATTATCAGTGTAATTTTATATATTTATTTAAATTTTATTTATTTTACTACCTCTTTAAACACGATATTTACTTCTTGTTATGAACTTAACAATTTTCATTTGTTATTCTTTGTCATAACCCCGAATTTAGTGAAACAAACACTAAATTGACTATTAATTTCAATAATGTTTTTCTTCAATTTAATTTGTGATTGAAGATTAATTTCATTAATTCATTTTTCAAAATTGATCTTTTTAAATTAGTTATTATATTTATTTTATTTTATATAGCCATAAATTATCGAGTTGAACCAATTGTAAAACAATGAGTCAAACAAGCAGAAGATTCATGTTGGTGGATTTATAATAGGGTGTAAAAGCATCAAAATAAGACGAGGAGTGAGAATAAGTTTGAATAATGAGTTTAAAATAAGTGAGATGAATGGCAGAGCCATATTTCCCATAATACTTATGGGGCTTTTTCGATAGTTGTAATTCTTGAGTGATAATTAAATTAATGTGCACATTTCGAAGGGTGGGATTAAAAGAAGAACTAGAAACCGTATTAAGGTCTTGACTGATTTAATTTATATTGAATGTGTTGTAATTGAAACTACAAACTATACCGTACATGATGTTTTCAACCCCACTTGCATTTTTGAATTCACCGTAATTTCATAAATTTCACGAAATGAAACAGGGTGTATCCAGAAGTAAATCTTTGGTATATCTCCTAAGACAAGCTTTGGTTTTTAAAGTCCATATTGATCTAAAATTTGTATAAGTATGGGTCTCTCATCTCATTTTTCAACGAAATCACATCACACCAGAATGAGCATATATTGGCATGTCACATTTGTCTACTTCAACGGTGTGAATACCTCACTTGAATTTAGGGTCACAAAGTACACCTCTCTTGTAGATCTGAAATTCATAGTGGAGAATCTCCTACAATACTCGAACAATCGATAGATTGTCAAACTCGAGTATTGTAACACCTAATTCCTTGACTCAACATTTAGTAGAATAATTTAATTTTAACTAAATACTTAGAGTGTCACGCATGTTTCACCAAACATAAAAACCAACAAAATATAATCGCGTGAATAATAGAGTTTGACATATAATATCTCAACAACAAATGAATAACAAGGTAGTTCAACGACTCCAAAACGAATAAGGCATGTAACAGTGAAATATAAAATAGCATATCCCCAGTACAACATATCAGATCGACTCCACTAAACACCCGAGTGATAAATAACTAAATAGACATCCACACCGTCCTCTAGCTCAAGCAACTAGTCTTCTACCTGATTGCATGTACTCTAGGGGAGCACAGACACCACAACAAACAAATAGGGATGAGAATATGCTCAAATATACTAATGATGTAAGACATAGCAAGGGTAGAATATTCATCACAATCATCAATCATGCGCTTATTAATAACAATAAACAATAATAATGATTACTCAATCACACATGCAGGTATGTATGCAAATGTATCCATTGTTCGACTCCACGTGCATACGGTACTGATTAGACATCATAGATATGTTACTGAATTTTCTTCATACTCGTTTCTAGTCACCTCTTCTGAACCAGAGCCCATCATAATCGTCACTGATCCCCACTACTGAATCAGTAAATTTTCACGGATTCCATTACTAAATCGGCTACTCGCTCTCGGTCCCCACTTTTGAACCAAATCTCACCACCGAACTGAATTTTATACACCATGATGCATGAACTCAACAATAACATGCAAATATGGTCATCACAACCGGCCCCACTTCTGATCATGTACACCGCCAATAAGGCCATCACCTCAACACAACGGGTATGATATGCAAATATATTCAACGATACATATTCATACAATTATACACATATTTCAAATATTATTTAACTCATCATAATATTTTATCACATTAATTTGTCATGCTCTTCGTCAACTCATAACAAACCCTCAAATTCATAATCATATAAATATTAAATAATCATCTCATAAGACTTTCACAAGTAAAACACATCATTCATATTTTCATGTACATATTTAATCTCTAAACCATTATTATAAGGTAGTGTTACGCGTCATCTATCAAACTCTTTATACCACACCTCAAACAGAATCATGAAACTCAAGTTACGTTTGAAACAAGATACTTGGTACAAAATCCAGGGAGTTTCTATGGTCGCCCGTAGCAGTTGCTACGGTCAGCCATAGCAACTACTACAGCCCGTAGCACTCCCTAGCCATTCCCCCTGGGCACGCCTCTGATTCAAAAACCAGAGGGTTGCTATGGTGGCCCGTAGGAGCTGCTACGGCCTGTAACAATGCCCAGAAATCCCAAAGATTGTTTCCTGATTTTGTGTGATCGCTCTTATTTTCCAATCCTGTATCAGACCTCAAACCTTATTTTTGACCTCTAACAGTCCCAAAACATACCAAACATCATTGTGCATGAAAACATACAAAATTTACCATCTTTCAACATCCAAATTAACAATATTTCATCAATTGGCCATGATCATAATGCCAAAACTCCAACCACATGAACAACATCTCAATGAATTTATACACGCCAAGGCATGTGCAATTCAACATAAAAAAAAAGCACACAAATCACAATTATCACAGCATGTGGATTAAATTTTGCATAAATCTTCATCAAACACATCAAGCATTCAACAATTGTGAAACAAGTAAGAAAACCTATATGAGGGTGGGGATCCCTCTCTACCCTTTAATGCAATTGACACCTATATTCAAGTAATTCCCCTAACATGATTTTCCATCAAAGAATTCAAGCTTTGGTTATGACTTCTCCTTCCTAGAGCTATCCTTAGGGTTCCTTGCCACTTTCTCCATTTTTCCAACTTTTCACGTATCAGATCAAAAACTCTCCATTCCCTTCCCTTTTTCTATTTAAACGACCGAATACTGATTTGTTAAATTCACAACTTTCCCTTAAATTTTCCTTATTCCGTCCTTTCACTCTAATTTTCTCACTAATTCATTTTTTTACCCCAAAACTCCTAATTCCTTTATTTTTATTATTTAATTAAATAAAATCTAGTAAATCCCAATAAATTCCACAATTACCAAATAAATCATATAGTTCACCAACACTCAAAATAAATAAATAAAAGCAATTAAAAATTCAATTATATTATTAATTAAAAAATTAGGGTGTTACAAGTACCGTTCACCATCGGTTGACAACGAAGGAAAAATTCAGTTCAGCAAGTTTTAGCATAAGACAAATTAAGATTTAAAGGATATGTGGAGTATATTTCACTGTTACGAAACAAAAGGTTTGATTGAGTCGGATGCGAAGATTGTGAGATAGAGTGAAGATATTCTAAAGATGTTGAAACGTCTTACTTGATGATGAAATGTATTATTCGATTTACGTTAATCACTATCTATGTAATATTTCATTTTTATGTATGTCATTATAATTATCAATGTTAATTTATCTCTGTTTCTGTATTTGTTTCGTTTCTGCATTTGTTTCTGGTTGAGTGGATTCCGAAAATACATTTCTTTAAGGTATACATAAATGCATTTCAGAATTATATTTTGTCATAGAATTGGGGTCTGACTCAATAACAAATAAATTGTGTGTGAATAAGATGCATCATAAAGTATATTTATGAATTCCAAATATAGTTTTGGTTTTTCACTAAGGTGAGAAGCAATCTTTAAGATGGGAAGAGAAATCCCTTCAATAAATAGATAAGGATTTTTCACTCACCTCTTTTATATATTCAAATTTGCCAAAATACTTTATTTAAAACATCATTATGATTATCTCTATGTTTTAAGTGATGGAGAGAAAAAAATTCTAAGTAGTATTTTTTTAATAGTTTTTTTTTGTGAAACCTAAACCCCAAAGTTATTATAAACTTACTTTTAAGAGAAACAAATTATTTTTATTTTATAGAATTTATCATGATAGTTAGTACTTATGTGTAAGTTATTTTTATAGCAAAAAGTAATATAAAATTAAATTATTTTGATATATCTTTTAATTTGTTTTCATAAACCATCTTGAAATTTTATGAAAATAAAATAAAAAAATTATGAAAAATATTAAAAACTATTTTCATAAGTTTTTATAAAACAATCACAAAATTTATATTTGTAGATAAATTCAAGTCCATCCAAACATCCAATAGCACTTGGAGGATACTCGGTTATCTTTATTAAGTATTAAGTATTGGTATATTTTCATTATGACAAATGCAAAATAAAATATAATACTTTAAAATATTATAAATAACATTAGTTAGAGACTATACGAGAAAAATAAAGTTATTCTTGCTTTAAAGCCAAAAAAATGACGTTCATTTATTTATTAATATCCTTATATTGCATTTTTTTAAAATATTGGTAGATTTAATTATGCTTGATTTAAATTTTAATCTTTATTTTATTTCTTTTATGAAATTAATTTTTCTATTTTAAATTCAAATAATTTGACCTCTTTTCAAAAAAATCACTGAAATTTTTTTAATGACATGTAATTTTTATTTTATCTTATAATTTTATAAAAGTGTCTATGTGACCATTTTTCATGTTTTATAAATGATATGTTATTTAAAATTTAATAAATTACTAAATTTTAGTGCAAAAATATGAATCAAGATCAAATTTGTTTGAATTTAAAATAAGAGAGTTAATTTTATAAATAAAATAAAATAAAGAGATTAAAAGTGTAATTTAACTTTTAATTTATTATTACTATTAATTAAAAATGAAATGATAAATTTAAATTATTTATAATGTATTAGATATCAAAATTAATTTATATTCAAAACAGTGCTTGTCTTTATGTTTCTCTAATTAAAATTAAAACAAACATTACTTTAAAAATTACTAAAGATTCTTTTCAAAGTTACAACTAAAATAAGATTATTTTCAGGTTTTTAAAAAATTAATAGTTTCAACTTTAGACAAAAGAAAAAGAATAAAACGAGGCACGATAAAAAAAAAAAGTGGCTCAAGACAAATTATATATATAAATGATCTTGCCAAAAAGAATGTCTAGGTTCATAAAATACAAACAAAATATTATGCATGTATGCTATAAAGACTTATAGCCCATAGTGAGCAGAGGATGAAGTGTCATTCTCTTGTAACTCTAGTGAGTAAAGGATGAAATATCAAGAATCACATTTCTCCGATTGTATTTTTCTATTCATTTTAATTTTATATTCCAACAAAAATAATTACGATAATAATGGCCTATAGTGATTATTTTTTATGTGTTTGACAAAACTCTAGTGTTTTACCTTGTTTACGGTTGGAATTGAAATTGTGGGAACCAAGATATCGATATACTTTTTATGTACATCTTTTAACACTAATTTTTTTCGATGGTATATGTTTTATCAGATTTTTTATTGATAAAATTTGTCAAAAATATCATAATTGTCACTTTAATCTATTTTTAAGGTTTATAGTTACAATTAAATTTATGAAGAAAAAAATCTATTGAAACTTTAATCACTTTTAAATATTTATCACCAAGTATTAAAAATATATAAAACGACAAAATAGTGAATAATGTCAAATTAAAATTATCATATTATGTTTATTAAAAAAATTTAAAGTAATACAAATTCTAAAAAATTACAATTTTATCCGATCTTATCTAATAGATTTTTAATTTACTCCATCAAAAATAAATTTGTTATCTTCATCTTGTCCATGTTTATTAGTATTCAAATTAGGATAATTCATTTGGTGAGGGGCATTAGGAGTATATAAAATTAGTCGGAAAAAAATGTAGATTTTTATAAAATTAACCGAGATTGAAAAGTTTTATAAAAGAAAGTTGATCGACAGTGGAATTAGATAATAAAATTTAGAGTACCAGATCGTGCCAATAACATAGGTGAGTATAAAAGAGAGATGTCGAATATGACACATATGAGTATATAACAAGTATGTTGGATATAACGAGTTTAAGACCTTGTATAAAAAATTAATAGATTGGATATAACAAGTATGTTTTATTTTTCAAAAAAATTGATCACAAGAAGGATTGTCCCAAGAGGGGGAAAGAGAGATTATGTGCATATTGTATTTGTCTTGGATGAGGTGGTTGTTAAAGTGTTGATGCATTGGTGGTGACAAATTTATATACTCAAAATAATTGAGTTATGGACTCATGATGATCTTATCACAAGTCCACAAGAAACGTTTAATATTTTAAGATTATAGAGCTAAAAGCAGTGGAGTCGTTCGACTCAGTGACAATAAGGCCCGCAAAATTCATGTTATTGGCATGGTTTGACTTAAAATGTTTGTTAAGCTTGAATTCCTTCTACACCATGTGAGATATGTTCTCGAGTTTAAGTGAAATTTGTTGCACATAAGCATCATTGAATATGGGATGTTGAAATTTTTGCATGGTGCAACACCTCAAGTCTTTCATAATGTAACTTTCATATATAAATTAATAACTATTATTTTTATATGATATTGTATGCTTGTGTGCGGTGGTTTTTGTTATAACACTTTCGTTTGCATTTGATTAATGATAAGTATGTCGATAATTATACTATAATTATTTCTACTATTAACTTAATCTAAATATGTATTTCATAAATGCTTCTTTCATGAATAAATTATCTTACGTAAATATTTATTATAACATGATTTTTTTCGTGTTTATCATAATTTGGTGGTTAGTTAAAAATATTACTTTATTTACTTATTTTTTTTGTTTTAATTACTCTCTAAAATAATAATAATATTCTAAAATGTGTATTTTGAAGAATATTGTTTTATACATAAGGAAAAATGAATAAAGCAAATGAATATATGCATTAGTGATTTAATTTAGAGCTAAAAGAGAAATTAATCAATTTAAAAGTGTCTATTTGAGCATGGACCAAATCGAAACAATAAAAAAAATTAAGAAAAAAAATATTAACAAACCCTAAAAGACAATAATGCTTCATTTGCGCTACAATTTCTTATGGAAGAGAATGTAGTGCGGCAACAAGAGAAAATATGGAAAATCAATCTCAGATGTCAAACCCTATTTAAAATGTTTTCTCTGTTTCATCCCAAATTTATTAAGATTTTTCTATTATCAGTGTAGTTTTATATATTTATTTAAACTTTTTATTATTGTATTATCTCTTTAAACACGTTATTTACTTCTCCTTACGAACCTAACAATTTTTATTTGTTATTCTTTGTCATAACCCCGAATTTAATGAAACCAACACTAAATTGACTATTCATTTCAATAACATTTTCCTTCAATTTAATTTGTGATTGAAGATTAATTTTAGTAATTTATTTTTCGAAATTGATCTTTTAAAATTAATTCTTAGATTTATTTTATTTTATATAACGATAAATTATCAAGTTGAACCAATTGTAAAACAATGAGTCAAACAAACAGAAGATTCTTGTTGGTGGATTTATAATAGTGTGTAAAAGCATCAAAATAAGACGAGGAGTGAGAATGAGTTTGAATAATGAGTGTAAAATAAGTGAGATGAATGGCAGAGACATATCATAATACTTATGGGGCTCGTTTCGACAGTTGTTATCCTTGAGTGATAATTAAATTAATGTGCATATTTCGAAGGGTGGGATTAAAAGAAGAACTAGAAACCTTAAGAAGATCTTGACTGTTCTAATTTATATTGAATGTGTTGTAATTGAAACTACAAACTATATCGTACATGATGCTTTCCACCCCACTTGCATTTTTGAATTCACCCTAATTTCACAAATTTCACTAAACGAAACAGGGTGTATCCAGAAGTACATCTTTGGTATATCTCCTAAGACAATATTTGGTTTTTATAGTCCATATTGATCTAAATTTTGTATAAATATGGGTCTCTCATCTCATTTTTCAACAAAATCACATCACACCAAAATGAGCATATATTGGCATGTCACATTTAGTAGAATAATTTAATTTTAACTAAACACTTAGAGTGTCACGCATGTTTCACCAAACATAAAAACCAACAAAATTTAATTACGTGAATTAAGTAGCGGAAATAATAGAGTTTGACATATAATATCTCAACAACAAAGGAATAACAAGGTAGTTCAACAACTCTAAAACGAATAAGGCATGTGATAGTGAAATATAAAATAGCATGTCCCCAGTGCAACATATTAGATTGACTCCACTAAACACTCGAGTGATAAATAACTAAAGAGACCTTCACACCGTCCTTTAGCTCAATAAGCTACTCTTCTACCTGATTGCATGTACTCCAGGAGAGCACAGACACCACAACAAACAAATAGGGATGAGAATATGCTCAAATATATTAATGATGCAAGATATAGCAAGGGTAGAATATTCATCACAATCATCAATCACACGCTTATTAACAACAATAAACAATAATAATGACTACTCAATCACACATGCAGGTATGTATGCAAATGTACCCAATATTCGACTCTACATGCATGCGGTACCGATTTAGACATCATAGACATGTTACTGATTTTCGTTCATACTCGCTTTTGGTCCCCTCTTCTGAACCTGAGCCGACCATAATCGTCACTGGTCCCCACTTCCGAATCAGTAACTTTTGACAGATTCCATTACTAAATCAATTACTCGCTCTCGGTCCCCACTTTTGAACTAAAATTCACCACTGAACCGAAGTTTATACACCACGATGCATGAACTCAACAATAATATGCAAATATGATCATCACAACATGCCCCACTTCTGACAGTGTACACCGCCAATAAGGTCATCACCTCAACACAACGGGTATGATATGCAAATATATTCAACAAAACATATTCATACAATTATACACACATTTTAAATATTATTTAACTCATCATAACATTTTATCACAAAAAATTATCACGCTCTTCGTCAACTCGTAACAAACCCTCAAATTCATAATCATATAAGTGTTAAATAATCATCTCATACGACTTTCACAAGTAAAACACGACATTCATATCTTCATGTGATGGGTTATCATTGTCATACCCCAAAATTCACCCTACCCTTCACATTGTTCATCTAGGTCACTAACCCTAATCATTTGCATATCATCCTCATCCATTCATTTCATTTGAATAAACATGGTTTGACACAAGGAGATACGTGACTTGAATTCATGTGTTTCCGGTGCATAATTGGGTTGATAGTTTGTTCATTGGATTGTGGTTCAATTCGATTTACAAATCGCGTCAGTTGGATTCACTAGTCTGTGGCATTTGCAGTCATCATTTTGTCATTGTGTCAATAATTGTTCTGATTAATTCTAGCGTCGTATTGATTTCAACTTCAAATTAACTTTTGAAGTTTAAGTTGATTTTGAGGTTAGATTTTATCTTGGAAAATAAATTTGGTTTTAGAAATCGTTTCGCTCTTTTCCGAATTAATTTTAGAAGTTCCAGTTGAGTTGGACGATTCAAATTGATTCTTGAAAAGTCGAATTGGTTTTGGAAATTTAATCATTTTAGGCTAGAGTAAGCCCATTCATTTTTAAACCCATTTACCCTTTTTTGTTTTGTCCAAATCCATTCTTTCTAACCAAAAATCCAAATCCACTTTCCAAAATCCATTTTTATCATTACCATTTTTTATCCATTTCATTCATCTAATAACCCATTGACCAATTAACCAACCCACATGTTAAATCCAAATATCCAAATTAATTTGTCATTATCCAAGTATCAAAGTCCATGTCCACTTCATAATCCATTAAATCCATTTTTATCCAATTTAACATCCATGAAAAAACCATTGCATAAATGAGCCCATTTACATTTTCACTAAGCCCAAGTGTCATAAGTCAAATGAGACAAAAATAAAAAAGGAAGGTAATGGATTGAAATAAAAGCTGCATAAGCTTCTTTACACCAACAGAAAACGCAGCAGAAAAAACTAATCCAAGCTGCAAGTCAAAACGCAGGAAATTGGAATGCAATATAAGTCAAACGACATTTCACAACGCAAAACTGCAAACGACGGAAAGCTGCAAAATGAGTTAACGCCAAGCCAAAGCTACAGTAGTACAACAATCCAAATGCGGCTTAATCTCAAGCTACAACGGCAACACAAACGTCAAAACGCAGGCCAACAAAGCATGAAACGCACGGCATGCCGCAAGCTTCCAAAACGCGGTGTAACAAAAAAATGCAACAAAACGCAACACAAAATCAGTTGCAATGCAAACGACGTGACCAATTACCAAAATGCAAGAGTTGCAATTCTAAAACGTCAACAGAAACGCGCCCTTCATACCGCAAATCCAATGTTGAAAAACTCTATAAAAGCTCATGAATTGAGTCTTCTCTTCTTGAAAAAATATCCGCAAAAAATCGCCACAACACAACCGACCTCTCGCCACAACCTGCATCTCACCTTCAAAGTTCATCTGCTTCATTCTCGAACTAGCCTCAATCATAGTTTGGGACGACTACCGTAATCCGCTTTCACCACACCAACTTCGTCACCCGTGCATCCTTCATCATCTTCTTTCTTAAAGCTTCTGCAACTCAGATCTCGAATCAACAACAACCTCCAAGAACCGAACGCTACATCCGATCACGACTCAAAATATGATCATAACAGAAGAGGAGAGGAAAAAAGAGGAGTTTCATTCAGCGGAAGCAAGAAGAAAAGGATTGAAGCGCGAAAGTCGATTACCAAAAGTACGATTCGACGCCGCCGTTAACGGTAAAACTCTCTTTTTGTCGGTTGAGTTGTTGTGTTCAGATCGAAGGAGGTGACCGCGGGTGTCACTGGTGCGAATCACGCCGCCGATGACAACACCCGGCGCGGTCAGGTTTTTTTCGTGGTTGTGGTCAGCGAGTTTTTCCTCCTTCTGCGTTCGTTGAATGTGTAGGAAGGAGAAGGGAGTGTAGCCTTTGGCTCTTTCTTGTTGTCACCCTTGGGCCTTCACCTTAGGCCCAAGCAGTTTGTTGGACTGCACTCTGTTAATTTCATATATACCCCCGGCGGTTGGGCCAGGAGCAATTTCCAGGACCCTAGGCCCGTTCCACTGGAACTGCAGTGTGTTAATAATTAGTGGTAATTAGTGTTAATTTTAGTGATAATGATTAGATTAGTAATAATAATTAGGATTTTAATGTGATTTAGAATTATTTTAGAGTTTAATTAGTGACAATAGTTTACGATTAATATTTTGGATAATAGTTTAGAATCGAGATTTTTGATTATTTAATTTGGTTATTGATTTGAGTTTCAATTTACTGATAATTTTGTTAATTGTTTAAACGTTAGAATTTTGTTAGATTTTTTATTTTACAATTTCTCTTTTAATCTTGATTTATATTTAAGATCTAATTCTTTACAATTCCGCATCTCACTTTTAAATTCCGCATCTAACATTTAAATTCTGCATCTAACTTTTACATTTCACCTAACATTTAATTTTTGTCATGTCCTTTATAGTGATTTACTTTGCTTTATGCTTCCATATCTGTAAGACCCCAATTTTGTCCCTAAGATCCCTCATGGCATCATATCATTTCATTTGCAAAGCCTCAAGGATCATAAGCATCTTGGTTCCCCTTGCCTTTGGGTGAGACTCCTTGTGAGTGGTTTTGAGATCACCAAATATACTTGAATTGTAAATCATTTCTTTTCTTATTTTGTTTACTAATCAAAAGCACAAAAAATATGTCACTAACATCTTGTGTATATAGCTTGAGCAATCACAAGGTCAACAGCTTCAAGGAGATCATTGGTACAAAGACATGGCCAAGAGAAGATGAAAGCAAGCATGGTAATGGTTCCCAAAGCTCTCATCCATCAAATATGCCTCCCTAGCATCTCAATGCATCATGTTTGATCAAATCAAGTCAAAGGATTTGAGGTTTGTGCCCCAGGGAAGCCCTAATTCATCTGTGCACCACAATGCCTTGCCCATGAAGCAACCTCAGCCCATGATCAAATACAATCAAGGGAAGTTCTTTAATTCATCATTTCATGCATATTTGAAATTATTTGAGTGTCCTAAATCATCAATTCATCAAGATATGAGGCATAGACTTGAGAAGTTGATCAGTCAATTCATCTGACTATTTTGAAATGCACTGAGACTTAACTTTTTATGTGTTGGTCAAATGGAGATGGTTCCAAAAGAAAAAATGTTCTTAAGGAAAATATGAACAATTTTCATGTTCATATAAATTTGATTTGAAGCTTGGAAAATCATCTGCCATTCCAATACATTATAGGTCATTTTGACTAAAACCTTAATTTGGGGTCAACTTCCCAAGGACATAACTCATTCATTTTTTATGATTTTGAGGTGGGATCAAATGAATTGGAAAGCTTAATATTTATAATTCAAATGTTATGTTGAACAAAATTTCAAAATATCAAAGGAAATACATGTGATGATGCAATACATTATAGGTCCTTTTTGACCAAATGCATTAAAAGTAAAAAAAGTCCAACTTCAAGTGCCCATAACTCTTTCATCAAAAACCCAAATGATGCAAAATTTAAGTCCATTTTGATTGTCTTGAAAATATATACAACTTTTATATTGGAGGTTTTTCCATTTGAAGCTTGCAGCTTCAAAAAATAAGGGCTTGAAAGTTGGCCAATTTTAGAAACCTTGCCTTGACATGTTTTGCATATCACACTTTAAACTCAAATTTCATAAATTTCCACACTTCAAATGAGTTTTTGTCCAACATAACAATTGTTCCTTATACAAATACCTTTCCAACCATTACTCACATGATCATGCTTGGATTTTCTAAATGGTTCTTTCGAAGAGATGATTGTTTAGGTACAAATGGAGAATTCACTTGAAATCTTGTTACATGAGCAATTGCCTTTGCATTTCACACGTCCAATTCCATTTGGCTGATGCTCAGAGTTCATTTGGCATTGTTTTTGGGCCTTGTGCATGATCATGCAAGCCCATGCAATGAAGCTTCGCATGCCATGCACACGGATTGCTCACACTCTCCTTGCCACTTTCTCTATAAATAGAGGCTTCATTCCACTCATTTTACACGCCTAATTCAACCTGAAATGCTGCAGAATTCTCTCCCTAACCATCACTAAAGAAGCAATTGCATTTTTCTCAAAATTATTCAGATCTAGAATTCACCTTCATCTGGTTGTATTCTTAGATCTAATGCTTCTAGACCTTCACCATACATCTCATTGAACTTCTGTTTTGGTAAAGCAAGCAAGGCAACAAGCTCAAGCTACCAGAATTCAAGCATACACTCCAGCTGGTATTTTCTTCGATTCTCCTAATCCATTGACATATTGGCTTAGATTTTGTGTTGGCTGAAGTCCTCTCAATAGAGGCATCATGTTTATGCTTTTAATTTTTGAAATTCATTGAGTTCATGATGAACACTAGATTTTTCCATCTCTGATTTCTCATACTATGGAGATCTAGAGGGAAAATGGATGGTACAGGGATGATGTACATCATCCCAGCTTTCTAATGATGTATAGATCATACGTTTTGGTGGAGGTTTGAGTTTCTGCAATTTGGCCGGAATCCTGAAGCTCACCAGAGAAGACGGTGGCTCCGGTGGCTTCATCATCTCCAGATCAAATCTAGGCCGTGCGTTTGAATCTCCAGATTTAATCTCATCCTCTCTTTGTTATGACTTTTTATAATGTGCGGTGTGGCTCAGTTGACTTGGATCCATGGTAGGCGCGCGCTTCATGGCCTCATGATTTGCCAGCTCAATTAATGAGCTTAGGTCAGACGGTCCACGCTTTTTTCCAATTTCTATTTTCTGTTTTTATTTCCTTTTATTTTCTTTAATTCCATTTTATTTTAAAAAATCAATATCTCTTTCATTTTTTATCCAAAAATTATGGGACCAATTGCATTATTTCCCAAATATTTTCTAGTTTCTATTTCTGATTTTTAATATTTTTTGTGAATTTTCTCTTTTCTGGTTATTTTTAATTCATTTTAAATAGTTTTTGATATTCAAAAAATACAAAAATATTTTCCTAACCTATTTGAGATATGAAAAATATTCTCATCAATTTTTGAATTGATTTGAGATTTATTTGAGATTTTAGTTCAATTAGGTTATTTTTATTCATTTTTAATAGATTAAAAATAGTTTCTGACTTTTAAAAATGCTGAATTTTTTTGTCAAACTTTGTTTGACTTTGTTGAACTTAGGATAAATCACTTGGACCTTTCAAGGTTGATTTGAAGTGATTTTGAAGTTTAACCTTTCCTTAATATTTTTATTCAAATTTAATTAAATATTAAAAAATGCCAAAAATATTTTATTCTTTTCTTGACCTCCAATCTTCATCTCACTTCTGTTTTTGATTGTTTGACCTTGACTTTCAATGTTATTGGTCAATATATGAGGATTGGTACATTGTATTTCATTTAATGCACTTTTATTTTGTCATTTCCATTTTCTCTTATTCATCTCCTTCTTCTTATTCTTCTTTTTTCTTTTTGATCAATGAGTTGAAGGTTGATAAGTTAGCATTGATTAGGGAGATTTAATCTTCCTTGATTCAAATCTAATTCATCTTGATCAATTGATCAAATGAATGGCTTTGCATTAAGGATAGGTTGTTTCCTAAATCATGCAAAGGACTTAAACCAATACAAGATCAATTCTTTTCTCCTTTTTGGCATGGCAAGTTGTTAGGACTTGGTTCACTAATCAAGACTCCTAACTTGTGTTTGTTGCCTACATTATTATTGACCGACCTCAGATAGTTGTGACTTCTACATAAGTCCAATTACGATTGCTTAACATAGCGGTAAATTAGCCTTATGGCACACTAACTACTAACACTAACTACTAACACTAACTATTGACAATTAACTTTTACTTTATGCAATTTACTTTAATGCAATTTACTATTCTTGCACATATTATTCATTTGTTTTTCTCTTTGCTCACTTGAGCACATGTTTATGTTAATGCCATTTGCCTTTTGCTCACTTGAGCACATAATTGTGTACATATTATTTTGCTTGTGTTTTGTTTTGATTGTGGTGAACCAAATGCAAAGAAATGGACTTAGTTTCTAGGACTTTCCCTATGCAAAGAAATGGAGAATTGGACTTAGTTTCTAGGACCCTCCTTATGCAAAATTGGAGTAAAAAGATCTTAATGGTGAAGATGGATTAGAAGAACTAAATCTCTAAACTCACTCTTATCCATTCTTGTTTTACTTCATGGAACTTTTGATGTGTGTGCTTTTGTGCTAGGAGTTTCCATTTGAGCTTAATTGGAGGACCATTGCCATGTTCATCTAAGTGGAAGAAACAAGATACATTGAGGAGCTCTTGTGAGACTTGTTTGATTGCTTATACTTTGTCGTTGCTTATTCCAAAGGATGGGAGCTACTTGGATCATCAATATGATCTCAAGAGAGGAACTCCATTGTGGTTTTGATTCCTTTATCCTTTCTCTTTTTGCTTTACTTAGGACTTAGCCATTCTTCTTCTTCTCTCCACTCTAACCCAAGCCAAAACTTTTTGTGCAAACATTTAACTATTGTTTTCAAACATTAGAAACCTAAGCCTTATGCTTTTGATTTTCAAACTTTCTTTTCCTAATACTTATTTTGAATTGAACCTTTTAAGTCAACTTTGACCATTTTGTATATACTTCTAATTGGTAAATATAACCCATTCAAATGTGCTTTTGTGGTTCCAATGGCCACTTTCTTAATCAAGTTTTCCATAACCTTTAGCTATTAGGTTTGAGTTATCTTTGTGGTAGATGTAATACTCACCTATATCCTTAGTGATGGACAATGAGTCTTCCATGCTTATTATAGGGTTAACCCCTCACTAGCATGTTGAAGCTATCCTCACATGGTGGATTTGTGGTTTGGTTGAGTTTTCTCCCTTTTGATAACAAAAGACCTTAAGGCTTTTGGACCAATCAATTCACCAACTCATTTTTGAGATTTTTTCCCCGAACTACGAGGTTTTGATCCTAATCTTTTTATAAGATGGTACGTAGGCAATGGGTTTATCCATCCAAACACAAAATGTAAATAAACTTGTATATTCTCTTCTCATCTTTTCAATCATGTTTGCACAAACAAATTTTTCACAAGACAACAACCTTCACAAGTATGAAAAGGGATCCCTAGGAGTACCTAGGATGTTTTGGGTGCCTAACACCTTCCCATTACATAATCAACCCCCTTACCCAGATCTTTGTTTCTTTTACTAGTTTTTGTTAAAACTATTAGGTTTTTGTTTGCTTTCTAACCATTCCTTTGGATAAATAGAAGTGCGGTGGCGACTCGACTTGTATGGTTTACCTTGGATTTAGTCAATATCTCTAATGGTAACGAATACCCCGCTACAGAAAAGTGGCGACTCTGTTGGGGAAGCATTTGCCTAGTGGGTTTTGCCAACTTTTCATACTTGTTGTATTATATTTGTCTTGTGACATATTTTTGTGTAATTTGGGATTACTGTATTGTGTGTAATGATTGAATTGCTTGATATTAATTCCTTGTGTGCTTGGTGATCTTTGTGAGATGAGTTCTATACCCGAACTCAAGTGCATTTAGGATAGGAGAATGGCATAGTCTTGTTGACTTGTGTGGAGTTATTCCTTAGCAAGTTGACTTGCAAGTCCATTCGCTTGGTGGAGGTCATGTTGGGATCAATAATGTCACACAAGTAAGTTGTGGTTAGACATTACTCTTTCCAATATAGACCTTAGAAGCCAAGGACCTTAGTTTACCAAGCCCATCTTGGCCTATTCTTAGGATGTAGTGCGAAAGTCGTTCAAGTGTAAGATTTGATACGATTGTTACGCGATACTACACTCATAAGAGTCTCTCTTGAGAATATTTTTGGAATACGAGTAGTCGTTTCTCCGATAATATCTGTACGACCCTAATTTTGTCCCTAAGATCCCTCATGACATCATAACATTTCATTTGCATAGCCTCAAGGATCATTGAGCATCTTGGTTCCTTTGCCTTTGGATGGGATCTCTTGTGAGTGGTTTGAGATCACCAAGCATGCTTGAATTGTATATCATTGTTTTTCTCATTTTGTTTACTAACCAAAAGCACAAAAATATGTCACTAACACCTTTTGTTTGTAGCTTGAGCAATCACAAGGTCAAAAGCTTCTAGGAGGTCATTGGTACAAAGACATGCCCAAGAGGAGATAAAAGCAAGCATGGTAATGGTTCCCAAAGCTCTCATACATCAAGTGTTCCTCCCTAATACCTCAATTCATCATTTTGATCAAAGCAAGTCAAGGGGTTTGAGGTTTGTTCCCCAGAGAAACCCTAATTCATCTGTGCACCACAATGCCTTGCTCATGAAGCAGCCTCAGCCCATGGTCAAATACAATCAAGGGAATTTCTTTAATTCATCATTTCATGCATATTTGAACTTATTTGAGTATCCTCAATCATCAATTCATCAAGATATGAGTTATGGACTTGAAACGTTGATCAGTCAATTCATCTGACTATTTTGAAATGCACTGAGACCTAACTTTTTATGTGTTGGTCAAATGGAGATAGTTCGAAAAGAAAAATGTTCTTAAGGACAATATGAACAACTTTCATGTTCATCCAAATTTGATTTGAAGCTTGGAAGACCATCTTCCATTCCAATACATTATAGGTCATTTTGACTGAAACCCTAATTGTGGGTCAACTTCCCAAGGACATAACTCATTCATTTTTTATGATTTTGAGGTGGGATCAAATGCATTAGAAATATTAAGATGTCTACTTAAAATGTTATGTTGAACAAAATTTCAAAATCTCAAAGGAAATACATGTGATAATGCAAGACATTATAGGTCCTTTTAGGTCAAATGCATTAAAAGTAAAAAAAGTCCAACTTCAAGTGCCCATAACTTCTTCATCAAAACTCCAAATGATGCAAAATTTAAGTCCATGTTTATTTTCTTGAAAAGATCAACAGCTTTTATGTTGGAGGTTTTTTCATTTGAGGCTTGCATCATCAAAACAGAAGGGCTTGAAAGTTGGCCAATTTTAGAAACCTTGCCTTGACATGTTTTGCACATCACACTTTAAACTCAAATTTCATAAATTTCCACACTTCAAATGAGTTTCTGTCCAACATAACATTTGTTCCTTATACAAATACCTTTCCAACCATTACTCATATGCTTATGTTTGAATTTTTCATGAGTGACTTTCGAAGAGCTGAATATTTGTGACCAATTGTGAAATTCACATTGAATCTTGAAATGCAAGTTATTGCTAGGCAAATTACACGTACAATTCCCTTTGGTCATTACTCAGAGTTCATTTGGCATTGCTTTTGGGATTTGTGCATGATCATGCAAGCCCATGCAAGTGATATCCAAATTCATGCACACAGATTGCTTCACACTTCTCTTGCCAATTCCTCTATAAATAGAAGCTTCATTCCTTCCATTTCACACCCAATTTTTGACCTGAAATGTTGTTGAAATCATTCCCCAACCATCACTAAAGAAGCAATTGCATTTTCTTCAAAAAAATTTAGATCTTGAATTCAGCTTCATCTGGTTGTATTCATAGATCTAATGCTTCTGGACCTTCACCATACACTTTATTGAACTTCTGTTTTGACAAAGCAAGCAAGGTTTCAAGCTCAAATCACCAGAACTCAAGCTTGAACTCCAACTGGTATTTGCTTCGATTCTCTTAATTCATTGACCTATTGGTTGTGGTTTTGTGTTGGCTGAAGTCCTCTCAATGGAGGCATCATGTTTATGCTTTTAATTTTTGCAATTCATTGACTTCATGATGAACACCAGATTTTTCCATCTCTAATTTCTCAAAACATAGAGATCTAGAGTGGAAATGGATGGTACAGGGATGATGTACATCATCCAAGCTTTCTATTGATGTATAGATCGATTGATTTGGTTAAGTTTTGAGGTTCTGCATTTTGGCCGAAATCTGGAAGCTCACCGGAGAAGATGGTGGCTCCGGTGGCTTCATCAAGTCCAGTTCAAATCCTGGTCGTTGGATCCATTCTCCAGATTTGATCTCGTCCCTTCATTGTTATGACTTTTAATTCTTTCCCATACGCGTGCATTGATCGTGGATCACCATAGGCGCGCGCTTCTTGGCCTCATGATTTTCCAGCTCAATTAATGAGCTTAGATCAGACGGTCCACGCTTTTTTGCATTTTCTATTTTCTGATTTAATTTCTTTAATTCCAATAATTTTCAAAAATCAATATCTTCTTCATTTTTAATCCAAAAATTATGGGACCAATTGCATTATTTCCCAAATAAATTCTAGTTTCTATTTCTGATTTTTAATATTTTTTATTTTATCATTTGATATTTTTTGTGAATTTTCTCTTTTCTGGTTATTTTTAATTCATTTTAAATAGTTTTTGATATTCAAAAAATACAAAAAATATTTTCCTAACCTATTTGAATGATGATGGATCTATGAAAAACATTTTCATCAATTTTTGAATTGATTTGAGATTTATTTGAGATTTTAGTTCAATTAGGTTATTTTTATTCATTTTTAATTGATTAAAAATAGTTTCTGACTTTTAAAAATGCTGAATTTTTTTGTCAAACCTTGTTTGACCTTGTTGAACTTAGGATAAATCACTTGGACCTTTCAAGGTTGATTTGAAGTGATTTTGAAGT
Organism: Lathyrus oleraceus; assembly: GCF_024323335.1. Lineage (NCBI taxonomy): Eukaryota > Viridiplantae > Streptophyta > Magnoliopsida > Fabales > Fabaceae > Lathyrus > Lathyrus oleraceus. Next base: position 278,652,222 of record NC_066581.1, read on the forward strand.
TTGACCTTTCCATTTATTTTAATTCAAGTTTATTTTTAATATTAAAAAAATGCCAAAAATAGTTTATTCATTTCTTGACTTCCAATCTTCATCTCACTTCTGTTTTTGATTGTTTGACCTTGACTTTCAATGTTATTGGTCAACATATGAGGATTGATAAATTGTACTTCATTTAATGCACTTTAATTTTGTCATTTTTCATTCTTCATTATTCTCCTTCTTCTTCTTCTTTTTCTTTTTTGATCAATGAGTTGAAGGTTGATAAGTTAGCATTGATTAGAGGGATTTAACCTTCCTTGATTCAAATCTAATTCATCTTGATCAATTGATCAAGTGAATGACTTTGCATGAAGGATAGGTTGTCTTTTAAATCATGCAAAAGGCTTAAACCAATACAAGATCATTTCTCTTCTTCTTTTTGGCATGACAAGTTTTTGGGACTTGGTTCACTAATCAAGACTCCTAACTTGTGTTTGTTGCCTACATTATTATTGACCGGCCTCAGATAGTTGTGACTTCTACATAAGTCCAATTACGATTGCTTAACATAGCGCTAAATTTGCCTTATGGCACACTAACTACTAACACTAACTATTAACACCTAACTTTTACTTTATGCAATTTACTATTCTTGCACACTTTATTCATTTGCTTTTCTCTTTGCTCATTTGAGCACATGTTTATGTTAATGCCATTTGCCTTTTGCTCACTTGAGCACATAATTGTGTATATATTATTGTGCTTGTGTTTTGTTTTGATTGTTGTGAACCAAAATGCAAAGAAATGGACTTAGTTTCTAGGACTTTCCCTATGCAAAGAAATGGAGAATTGGACTTAGATTCTAGGATCTTCCTTATGCAAAGATGGAGTAAATGGACCTTAATGATGAAGATGGATTAGAAGGACCAAATCTCTAAACTCACTCTTGTCCATTCTTGTTTTACTTCATGGGACTTTTGATGTGTGTGCTTTTGTGCTAGGAGTTCCCATTTGAGCTTAATTGGAGGATCATTACCATGTTCATCCAAGTGGAAGATACAAGATACATTGAGGATCTATTATGAGACTTGTTTGATTGCTTATACTTTATGCTTGCTTATTCCAAAGGATGGGAGCTACTTGGATCATCAATATGATCTCAAGAGAGGAACTCCTAGTGTGGTTTTATTTCTTAACCCTTATATTTTTGCTTTCCTTAGGATTTAACCCTTCTTCTTCATCTCTCCACTCTAACCCAAGCCAAAACTTTTTGTGCAAACATTTAACTATTGTTTTTAAGCATTAGAAACCTAAGCCTTAGGCTTTTGATTTTCAAACTTTCCTTTCATAACACTTATTTTGAATTGAACTTTTAAGTCAACTTTGACCATTTTTGTATATACTTCCAATTGGTAAATATAACTCATTCAGATTTCTTTTTATGGTTCCAATGGCCACCTTCTTAATCAAAATCTTTCATAACCTTTAGCTATTAGGTTTGAGTTATCCTTGTGGTAGATGTAATACTCACCTATATCCTTAGTGATGGACAATGAGTCTTCCATGCTTATTATAGGGTTAACCCCTCACTAGCATGTTGAAGTTATCCTCACATGGTGGATTTGTGGTTTGGTTGAGTTTTCTCCCTTTGATAACAAAAGACCTTAAGGCTTTTGGACCAATCGATCCACAACTCATTTTGAGATTTTTACCCCGAACTACGAGGTTTTGATCCTAATCTTTTTATAAGATGGTACGTAGGCTATGGGTTTATCCATCCAAACACAAAAAATGTAAATAAACTTGTATATTCTCTTCTCATCTCTTCAATCATGTTTGCACAAACAAAATTTTCACAAGACAACAACCTTCACAAGTGTGAAAAGGGCTCCCTAGGAGTACCTAGGATGTTTTGGGTGCCTAACACCTTCCCATTACATAACCAACCCCCTTACCCAAATCTCGGTTTCTTTTACTAGTTTTTGTTAAAACTTCTAGGTTTTTGTTCGCTTTCTAACCATTCCTTTGGATAAATAGAAGTGCGGTGGCGACTCGACTTGTATGGTTTACCTTGGATTTAGTCAATATCTCTAATGGTAACAAATACCCCGCTACAGAAAAGTGGCGACTCTGCTGGGGAATTTTGCCTAGTGGGTTTTGCCTACTTTTCATGCTTGTTGTATTGTATTATCTTGTGACATATTTTTGTGCAATTTGGGATTACTGTATTGTATGTAATGATTGATTTGCTTGATATTAATTCCTTGTATGCTTGGTAATCTTTGTGAGATGAGTTCTATACCCGGACTCGAGTGCACTTAGGATAGGAGAATGGCGTAGTCTTGTTGACTTGTGTGGAGTTATTCCTTAGCAAGTTGATTTGCAAGTCCATTCACTTGGTGGAGGTCATGTTGGGATCAATAATGTCACACAAGTAAGTTGTGGTTAGACATTACTCTTTCCAATGTAGACCTTAGAAGCCAAGGACCTTAGTTTACCAAGCCCATCTTGGCCTATTCTTAGGATGTAGTGCGAAAGTCGTTCAAGTGTAAGATTTGATACGATTGTTACGCGATACTACACTCATAAGAGTCTCTCTTGAGAATATTTTTGGAATACGAGTAGTCGTTTCTCCGATAATATCCGAAAGATGGGATGAGGACTATGGGAACCTCTTGTAGAACATGTTTGGCAGGTTTAAACCCTAGTACATTCCCTTTGGGTGGTTCTTAACCAAGACTCCATGCTCGTGACTTGCAACAAACCCTTGATTCATGGTTGATCCGTTCATATATCCTTAATATCAATGGAACTTGGGTGTTGATAAGGTGTAAACCATAATCCACCAAAATGGATGATTGATATTAAGGATGATATGATCGATCCCATGACCTTTATTTGGTGTGCTTTGCTTGATCCTTGAGTGTGATTGTTACATTCATGCATTCATGCAGCCATTTGCATCCATATCATCAAAATAATAAAGAAATTTTCAAGGAACTTAAGGGGTTTATTTGCAAAATTTTCAGACATGGAAAGACAAAGAAGGAATACAAAGAAGTACAGTTTCAGGCAACCAGATCTGAAAGAGTTAAGGAATCTGACATCCTATGTATTAGATCCCTTGGGTTTCAAAGCTCGCTTTGGGAAGCTTCTTCCTCTTCTGACTACTCAGGTGGATGAGGGGTTGATGAGTGTATTGGTGCAGTTTTATGATCCCTTGTACCGTTGCTTCACTTTTCCGGATTTCCAGCTTTCGCCTACCCTTGAGGAGTATGCTTATCTTGTGGGTATACCTATTCTAAACCAAGTGCCGTTCAATGGCTTGGAGAGTATTCCTACTTCTCAAGAGATAGCTGACATGTTGCACATAGATGAATCTCTGGTTAGTGCTCATATGACTACCAAAGGTGGAATTCAAGGTCTCCCTTCTGAGTTCCTCATTGCTCAAGCTACTGTCTATGGAAAGGCCATGAGTGAGGATGCCTTTGAAGCCATATTTGTACTTCTCATCTATGGGCTAGTATTATTCCCCAACATCGACAAGTTTGTGGATGTGAACGCTATTAGGATCTTTTCTACTCTTAATCCCGTTCCGACTCTGTTGGGTGATACCTATTTCTCTTTGCATATGAGGAATGCAAAGGGTGGTGGCGCCATTGTGTGCTGTTTGCCTCTGTTGTATAAGTGGTTTATTTCTCACTTACCTCAGACGGTCGCTTTCAAGGAGAACAAGGGATGTCTACGGTGGTCCACGAGACTTATGTCTCTCACTAATGATGATATCTCTTGTTACAACAGTGTGTATGATGGAGTGCAGATTATTGACTCTTGTGGTGAATTCTCCAATGTGCCTCTTCTTGGTACATGTGGTGGGATTAGCTACAACCCTGCTTTGGCACGTCGTCAGCTTGGGTTCCCCCTAAAGGATAAACCTAATAACATTTTGTTAGAAGGTGTGTTCTTTCAGGAGGGTAAAGATCCCCAAGGCTTGAAACCTAGGATGGTCCGCGCTTGGCGCAAGATTCATAAGAAAGGAGGGAAGGAGTTGGGTCCTAAGAATTGCATCGCTTTGAAGCCTTACACTGCTTGGGTAAGGAAGAGAGCCTCTGAGTATCTCATGCCGTACGAGTATCCGAGACCTACACCTATGATTGTGGCTGGGCCTTCAACCCTCCCTAATCAAGGAGTAGAGGAGTTGAGAGATGAAGACCGTTCACGTGCTTGGATCCATGAACGTGAAGAGTTGCTTCAGCAGATTAAGGAGAAAGACGCTTTGATAGAGTTCCTTGAGCATCAGGTCATTGATGATCCTAATGATGCATGGACTTCTCTACTTCCTCAGTCTTCCCGGTTTTGGAAGAGGAAGTACGATCGACTCGCCAAAGAGAAGGAGGATATGGAGGCAGCTTATGAGAAGGAAGTGAAGAGGCTTCGTGCAACTTATCTTCCTGTGTCCCGAGCATTAGATGATTGTTTTTAGGGATCCATAAGATGATTATTTTCCTTTTCTCTTGTATATGATTGACAATGCTGTACTTCCTTCTCCTGATATTATTTTATGAGACATTTCTATACGCGATAAATGTTAAATGATTCCAAAAATTTGCAAATAAAACCCTAGGGTCCTTTGAAATAAAAACAAATCACGTGCACAAGCATTGCATGCATCATATGCATAAGCAGGTTTTGGTTCCCGGTTTCTTGTCCTGTGGTCTAACTCTGTGCTCTTCATTTATTTTGAAGACAAGCTGACTCACCGGTACTACACTAGAGCCAACTCTGCAAGACTGATGGATCAACTAGAGCAAGAGAACCGTGAACTCAAGGAAGAAGTGGCCAGACTGAGCGCTTTGATGGAATCATTCTTGGCTGCCCAGAGCCAGTCTTCTCCGACGCCTTCAACTCCTACCTAGAGGACAGTTGTAACACCCTTCTAAAATACCCCAAATATTTAATTAAAATAGCAATATATCAATCAGAGTAATTATGCAATTAAGGGTGTCACACAATCATTTCACACCATTCACCAATTAACTGTCATGCTCTTTTATTAATTCAAAACATAAAGCATTTGCACAATACGCAGCGGATAGAAATCAAATCAATCATGCAAAACATGTAACACATTACAGGTAAAGTTGTTCAACAACCAAATCTGAAAACAATTAAAACATCCCGTCCCGATGTTACATCTACCAGAGCATGACCCACTAAGGAACTACACTAGACTCCAAGGACTAGCTTCTACTCAATCACTGCTCGTTACCTGAAAAATAGTTGTAAGGGTGAGTTCCTCAATCAATATAATAAGCATTATAAAATATCATGTAATGCTAAGTAATTTAACACATATCATCACCCTAATCAGATCACACATATTCAACAACGACAATATCACTCATAATCATCATCATCATCATACTCAACACAACCATAAAACACACGTATAATATTGGAATACATCCATTCATATTATACGCCATACATACATACATTATGCAATGAGACTCCATGCATGCGGTACCGACTATTCGTGAACATATAGTTCAACCTCACCGACCAAATCCAGGTACGGCTACCAAGCCCACTAGTCCCACTCATTTGAGACCTAGTGACTCACTCACTAATTCCTCACCATGGGAATTAGCTACCACCCCAAGGGCTATGATATGCACGCTAATCACCTAGCATGCAAACATCAACAATCATCCACAATACTAACTCACTAATTCCTCACCATGGGAATTAGCTACCACCATAAAGGCCACAATATGCAAGCTAAATCACTTAGTCATGCAAACATCAACAATCATCCAAAATGGACATATGCTCACACTCTAAGCCATAAACAGTCCATTCATAATTTCATACATGATAGATACATTAACCACATTATGCATATCATCATACATCATCACATATTCACCACATAATCATATCATGTCATACCACATAATCAATCACAACATTAGCGCACTCTACTAATACCTATACTACTCAAAACAACGGGAAATGATCCCTACTCTATCATACATCAGCTAAATTACATTACTCAGCTGAACAACCAAAAACTGCACAACAACAGCACAGAAAAATCACAATCCTGCCCATACGCGTATTGCCTAGTCCCATACGCGTATTGCCCATTTCTACGCCACTCCCATACGCGTATCACCTGTCTCATACGCGTATGCTACGCGTACCACTTCCCCATACGCGTACCAACAGAGACCAAACCACGTTCAAAACATCATCTTCCTCATCCATACGCGTAATGCCTAATGCCATACGCGTACCAGGCCATCTCATACGCGTATTGCCTAGTGCCATACGCGTATGACCAGAAACCAGGTTTCCAGATCTGCAATGGGTTTTCTCTGCTACGAGATTCCCCCAAATCCAACCTTCCACAGTCCAATTTTACACAATGATCGTTCGTATCACCTAACACGAATCATACCCTATTCGATTTCACAAATGCTAACATTTTTACATCTAATTCCTACGAATTCCCTTCGATTATAATCCAATTTTCGTTCATCCAATATTTCACAATTTCATCATGCATCATTCCAATCAGAGTCAAATCCATGGTTTATCACTACCCACTACATGTTATCCCATAATACCCATTAATCGACGATAAACCCCCCTTACCTGAGTTAATCCGGCGAATCTTTAAGCTTCAAGCTTTTCCTCTCTTCAACCCTTGTTCTCTGGCTCTTTGCCCTTTTCCTCTTTTCAGCCGCTTCTCTGCTTTTCACGTAAAACCCTTTCTTTACCAAAAATGGACTCTTTTTTTTTCTTATTTCTAACTTATATATTTTCCAATAATTATTATTCCAATAATAATAATAATAATAATAATAATAATAATAATCCAATAATTCCAATTATTTAATTAAATTAATAAATATAATATTAACTTAAATTAAATAATTATCTTATTTTTATCGGGGTGTTACAACTCTCCCCCACTAAAAGAGTTTTCGTCCTCGAAAACATACCTCAAGCGAATAACTCCGGATAAGACTCCTTTATCTGACTCTCAAATTCCCAAGTCACATTACCACCTGCTGGTCCTCCCCAAGCTACCTTCACCAAAGCAATCTCTTTACCCCGCAACTGCTTCAACTCTCGATCCTCAATCCTCATAGGTGATGTTTCAACAGTCAGGTTATCTCTCACCTGGACATCATCTACTTGGACCACATGCGACGGATCAGGAATGTACCTCCTCAACTGAGACACATGAAAAACCTCATGCAAATTCGCAAGCGACGGCGGTAAAGCGATACGATAGGCTACCTCCCCTATCCTCTCTAAAATCTGATAAGGACCAATAAATCGAGGTGTCAACTTCTTCGACTTCAAAGCTCGACCAACCCCAGTTATCGGAGTAACACGAAGAAACACATGATCTCCCTCTTGAAACTCAAGTGACTTCCTCCTCTTGTCGTGATAACTCTTCTGACGACTCTGAGCAATCCTCATCTTCTCCTGAATCATCTTAATCTTTTCCGTAGTTTGTTGAACAATCTCCGGTCCAACCACAGCACTCTCACCGGACTCATACCAACATAAAGGTGTCCGACATCTCCTACCATACAAAGCTTCAAACGGTGCCATACCAATGCTCGAATGAAAACTATTGTTGTAGGTAAACTCAATCAAAGGTAAATAACAATCCCAAGCACCTCCCTTTTCCAAAACACAAGCCCTCAAAAGATCCTCTAGGGACTGAATCGTCCTCTCAGTCTGACCATCAGTCTGCGGATGATATGCAGAACTCAATCTCAGCTTAGTTCCCAAAGCCCTCTGCAAACCTTCCCAGAACTTCGATGTAAATCTAGGATCTCTGTCCGAAACAATACTCGACGGAATACCATGCAAACTTACAATTTTCTCAATATACAACTCAGCTAATCTCTCTAACGGATAATCCATTCTGATCGGAATGAAATGAGCCGATTTTGTCAATCTGTCAACAATCACCCAAATAGCTTCAAAATTCTTAATTGTCCTCGGTAAACCAGAAACAAAATCCATACTGATACTATCCCACTTCCACTCTGGAATAGCCAACGGTTGCATTAGCCCAGACGGCTTCTGATGCTCAATCTTTGACTTCTGACAAGTCAAACAAGAATAAACAAAACTCACAATTTCTTTTTTCATTCCCGGCCACCAAAATAACCTTTTCAAATCATGATACATCTTCGTAGCTCCAGGATGAATACTCAGGCCACTACGATGTCCTTCCTCAAGAATACTCTTCTTAAGTTCGATAACATCCGGAATACACACCCGATTACCAAATTTCAAAACATCATTCTCATCAACTCTGAATTCACCACCTTGACCTTGATTCACTAGAGTCAACTTATCAACCAAAAGCACATCGGATTTCTGACCCTCTCTAATCTCATCCAGAATACTACTCGTTAACTTCAACATTCCCAATTTAACACTATTGTGAGTACTCTCACACACCAAACTCAAGTCTCTAAACTGCTCAATTAAATCCAATTCTTTAACCATTAACATAGACATATGCAATGATTTCCGACTCAATGCATCAGCCACTACGTTTGCTTTACCCGGATGGTAATTCAAACTAAAGTCATAATCCTTCAGAAACTCTAACCATCTCCTCTGTCTCATATTCAGCTCTTTCTGATCAAACAAATACTTTAAACTTTTATGGTCACTGAAAACCTCAAATCTTGACCCGTACAAGTAATGCCTCCATAACTTCAGAACAAATACCACAGCTGCCAACTCTAAATCGTGTGTCGGATAGTTCCTCTCATGAACCTTCAGTTGTCTCGAAGCATAAGCTATAACCTGCTTGTTCTGCATCAACACACCACCCAAACCCAACAATGAAGCATCACAGTAAACCTCAAATAATTCCGACGGACTTGGTAATATCAGAATAGGAGCAGTAGTTAACCTTCTCTTTAACTCTTGGAAACCTTCTTCACATTTTGAGTCCCAAACAAACGCTTGCCCCTTTCTAGTTAACATCGTCAACGGTAACGCCAACTTAGAGAATCCCTCAATGAATTTCCTATAATAACCTGCAAGTCCAAGAAAACTCCTTATCTCAGAAACTGACTTCGGAGCTTCCCACTTAGATACCGCTTCTATCTTAGAAGGATCAACAGCAACACCACCTCTTGAAATCACGTGACCAAGAAAACTAACCTCTTCCAACCAAAATTCACACTTAAACAGTTTAGCAAATAACTTCTTTTCTCGTAGAACTCTTAAAACCATTCTCAAATGCTCAGCATGCTCTTCTTCAGATTTCGAATACACTAAAATATCGTCAATAAACACCATAACAAACTTGTCTAGGTACGGATGGAAAATCCTATTCATATACTCCATAAATACTCCAGGCGCATTAGTCACACCAAAAGGCATTACAGAATACTCATAATGTCCATACCTTGTTCTGAAAGCAGTCTTCTGAATATCCTCAGTTTTCACACGTATCTGATGATACCCAGATCTCAAATCTATTTTGCTGAACACACTCGCACCAACCAACTGATCCATTAAATCATCAATCCTCGGCAAAGGATATCGATTCTTGATCGTTACTTTATTCAGTTGCCTGTAGTCCACACACAACCTCATAGTACCTTCTTTCTTCTTAACCAATAACACTGGTGCACCCCACGGCGACACACTCGGACGAATAAATTTCTTATCCAACAGATCTTCCAACTGACTCTTCAATTCAGTTAACTCAACAGCAGACATACGGTAAGGAGCCATGGATATCGGCCTAGAACCAGGTACCAAATCAATCGAGAACTCAACTTCACGCTCTGGCGGCAATTCATTCACTTCTTCAGGAAACACATCAGGAAAATCACACACCACGGCTAGATCACAAATCACCAGTTTATCTTTAGCCTCCAAAGTAGCTAACAGCATAAACAACTCCGCCCCATCTGCTACTGCCTCATTCACCTGCCTTGCTGATAGAAACAAACTCTTTCCTTCCTCAATCTCAGGAAAAATCACAGTCTTATCAAAACAGTTGATATAAACTCCGTTAGACACCAACCAGTTCATACCCAGGATAACATCAATCTGCACTAGTGGAAGACACACAAGGTCCATTCCAAAGTCTCTACCAAAAATACTCAAAGGACAATTTAAACAAACTGAAGTAGTAGTCACTGAACCCTTCGCAGGAGTATCAATCACCATACTACCATGCATCTCAGATATCTCTAATTTAAGTTTCACAGCACAATCCAAAGATATAAAGGAATGAGTCGCACCGGTGTCAATAATAGCTACAAGAGGAAAGCCATTAATATAACACGTACCTCGGATCAAACGATCATCTGCAAAAGTCTCAGAACCCGATAAAGCAAAGACCTTGCCTCCCGACTGATTCTTCTTCTTCGGCTTAGGACACTGTGGGCTAATATGACCCAACTCTCCACAGTTGAAACAAGTCACAGTCTTCGACCGGCACTCTGCAGCCAAATGACCACCTTTTCCACACTTAAAACACTTCTTCTCATTACTGGTACACTCATGGATACGATGTCCAGCTTGACCACATCTGTAACACTTAGCAGGGGCACTAGAGTCTCCCCCACTAGGCCTCTTCATCCCACTCTGTCTCTGAAAACCTTTGCCAGCTGCATACGGTTTTCCACGATCATTCTGATTCTTGCCTTTCCTATCGACCCTCTGCTGATAGCTCTCCGCTCTGGCCTTGGTATCCTGTTCAAAAATCCTGCAACAGTCAACCAAATCAGAAAACACTCTGATCCGCTGATATCCAATAGCCTGCTTGATCTCGGGACATAACCCGTTCTCAAACTTCACACATTTCGAAAATTCCCCAGTAGCCTCATCATAGGGAGTGTAATACTTCGACAACTCTGTGAACTTAGCAGCTTACTCAGTAACAGACCGGTTGCCCTGCTTCAATTCCAAGAACTCTATCTCCTTCTTTCCTTTGACATCCTCTGGAAAGTACTTCCTCAGGAATCTCTCCCTGAACACCGCCCAAGTGATCTCAGCATTCCCAGCAGTTTCCAACTCAGTGCGGGTAGCAACCCACCAATCATCTGCTTCCTCTGACAGCATATGCGTACCGAACCTGACCTTCTGGTTATCGGCACACTCAGTCACTCGGAAGATCCTCTCGATCTCCTTCAACCACTTCTGAGCACCATCTGGATCGTATGCTCCCTTGAACATTGGAGGATTGTTCTTCTGGAACTCACTCAGTTGACGAGCAGCTCCCATTCCCACAACATTCGGATTCCCTCCAAGTACTCCAGCTAGCATACCCAGAGCCTCAGCAATCGCAGCATCGTCTCTACCTCTTCCAGCCATCTCTATTCTGAAAACCCAACAAGCTAAACAATAAGTACTGATAGGGTTACACAACACCTATCCCGTACAGGGGAACAGAATAATTACGACTCGACTCGACCGACTATGCTCTGATACCACTAATGTAACACCCTTCTAAAATACCCCAAATATTTAATTAAAATAGCAATATATCAATCAGAGTAATTATGCAATTAAGGGTGTCACACAATCATTTCACACCATTCACCAATTAACTGTCATGCTCTTTTATTAATTCAAAACATAAAGCATTTGCACAATACGCAGCGGATAGAAATCAAATCAATCATGCAAAACATGTAACACATTACAGGTAAAGTTGTTCAACAACCAAATCTGAAAACAATTAAAACATCCCGTCCCGATGTTACATCTACCAGAGCATGACCCACTAAGGAACTACACTAGACTCCAAGGACTAGCTTCTACTCAATCACTGCTCATTACCTGAAAAATAGTTGTAAGGGTGAGTTCCTCAATCAATATAATAAGCATTATAAAATATCATGTAATGCTAAGTAATTTAACACATATCATCACCCTAATCAGATCACACATATTCAGCAACGACAATATCACTCATAATCATCATCATCATCATACTCAACACAACCATAAAACACACGTATAATATTGGAATACATCCATTCATATTATACGCCATACATACATACATTATGCAATGAGACTCCATGCATGCGGTACCGACTATTCGTGAACATATAGTTCAACCTCACCGACCAAATCCAGGTACGGCTACCAAGCCCACTAGTCCCACTCATTTGAGACCTAGTGACTCACTCACTAATTCCTCACCATGGGAATTAGCTACCACCCCAAGGGCTATGATATGCACGCTAATCACCTAGCATGCAAACATCAACAATCATCCACAATACTAACTCACTAATTCCTCACCATGGGAATTAGCTACCACCATAAAGGCCACAATATGCAAGCTAAATCACTTAGTCATGCAAACATCAACAATCATCCAAAATGGACATATGCTCACACTCTAAGCCATAAACAGTCCATTCATAATTTCATACATGATAGATACATTAACCACATTATGCATATCATCATACATCATCACATATTCACCACATAATCATATCATGTCATACCACATAATCAATCACAACATTAGCGCACTCTACTAATACCTATACTACTCAAAACAACGGGAAATGATCCCTACTCTATCATACATCAGCTAAATTACATTACTCAGCTGAACAACCAAAAACTGCACAACAACAGCACAGAAAAATCACAATCCTGCCCATACGCGTATTGCCTAGTCCCATACGCGTATTGCCCATTTCTACGCCACTCCCATACGCGTATCACCTGTCTCATACGCGTATGCTACGCGTACCACTTCCCCATACGCGTACCAACAGAGACCAAACCACGTTCAAAACATCATCTTCCTCATCCATACGCGTAATGCCTAATGCCATACGCGTACCAGGCCATCTCATACGCGTATTGCCTAGTGCCATACGCGTATGACCAGAAACCAGGTTTCCAGATCTGCAATGGGTTTTCTCTGCTACGAGATTCCCCCAAATCCAACCTTCCACAGTCCAATTTTACACAATGATCGTTCGTATCACCTAACACGAATCATACCCTATTCGATTTCACAAATGCTAACATTTTTACATCTAATTCCTACGAATTCCCTTCGATTATAATCCAATTTTCGTTCATCCAATATTTCACAATTTCATCATGCATCATTCCAATCAGAGTCAAATCCATGGTTTATCACTACCCACTACATGTTATCCCATAATACCCATTAATCGACGATAAACCCCCCTTACCTGAGTTAATCCGGCGAATCTTTAAGCTTCAAGCTTTTCCTCTCTTCAACCCTTGTTCTCTGGCTCTTTGCCCTTTTCCTCTTTTCAGCCGCTTCTCTGCTTTTCACGTAAAACCCTTTCTTTACCAAAAATGGACTCTTTTTTTTTCTTATTTCTAACTTATATATTTTCCAATAATTATTATTCCAATAATAATAATAATAATAATAATAATCCAATAATTCCAATTATTTAATTAAATTAATAAATATAATATTAACTTAAATTAAATAATTATCTTATTTTTATCGGGGTGTTACAACAGTCATCTCTGAGATTGTCTCCTCAATTGTGCCTGCAGCCAGTACACATTTTTCTCCAGCGACTATGCCAGCCGAATTCCCGTGGGGGATGCCTCCTAACTTCATGCCTGAGGGTCCTGCTCCAACTTTTGCTTCTATGCCGACATCTAGCCCAGTCCTTGTTGTACCTCCTCCTGTCGTGCATACCACGCCTAGGGTAGACGACACCATCTATCATTCTGAGCCGTATGAGGGCCCAGATGTCTATGAGAAGATGGACGCTATGAACGATCAATTTCTTGAGCTTCGCAAGGAATTGAAAACTCTTAGAGGAAAGGATCTCTTCGGCAAGTCTGCTGCCGAACTGTGCTTGGTTCCCAATGTGAAGATCCCGGTGAAATTCAAGGTCCCTGACTTTGAAAAATACAAAGGAAACACTTGTCCTCTCAGCCACCTGGTCATGTATGCCAGGAAGATGTCTACTCAGACTGATAACGACCAATTGCTCATCCACTACTTCCAGGACAGTCTGTCCGGTGCTGTCCTGAGATGGTACATGGGGTTAGACAGTGCGAACATCCGATCCTTCAACGATCTTGGCGAGGCCTTCGTCAAGCAATACAAGTATAATGTGGATATGGCTCTCGATAGGGATCAGCTAAGGGCCATGTCCCAAAAGGACAAAGAAACATTCAAAGAGTACGCCCAGAGATGGCGAGAGGTGGCAGCACAGATCGTGCCTCCGCTAGAAGAAAAGGAAATGACTAAGATCTTTTTAAAGACCTTAAGTTCATTCTATTATGAGCGGATGATTGCTAGCGCTCCTTCTGACTTCACCGAGATGGTGAATATGGGGATGCGTTTAGAAGAGGGGGTTAGAGAAGGACGTCTAACCAGAGAGGAAGGCTCTTCTGCCAAACGTTATGGGGCATTTGCAAAGAAGAAAGATGGAGAGGCACATGCTGTGACCTCCCATGTGAAATCAAGAAGACCCTCTGAGAGGAGGAAGACCGTGCGTCCCGCCGGTAACCAGTACCAGGTGGCTCACATAGCACCTGTTTTTAAGAGATAATCAACAATATCAGCAACATAAAAACAATCAGCAACCACCTCAGCAATATCAGCAACAACACCGTCCGCAACAGCAGGCTTACCAGCCTCGAAACAGTAATCAAACCAGCACGAGTTGCGAGAGAAAGAAGATCACTTTTGATCCTATTCCGATGACGTATGCAGAGTTATATCCCTCTTTGATAGAGAGGAAGCTGATTACTCTGAGAGACCCACCGGCTATACCTGCTAACCCTCAGTGGTGGTATAAGCCTGAATTACATTGTGTTTATCACTCTGGTGCTCCCGACCACGACGTGGAGAATTGTTACCCTTTGAAGACCAAGGTTCAAGACCTTGTGAGGTGTGGCATTTTGTGTTTTGAGGACATAGGTCCTAATGTGAAGAAGAACCCATTGCCCGAGCATGGGAAATCTGTTAACATGGTCCAGGGCTGCCCTGGCAAGTACAAGGTCAAATATGTTAGTCATATTCGACAGTCTCTGGTTGAGTTGCACCGTTTGCTGTGTGATTACAGTCACTATGAGCACGACCATGATAGATGCCGAATCTGCCATGTTAACCGATCGGGTTGTCGCCAGGTGCGCAAAGATCTTCAGGAAATGCTGGATGAAGGAGTCATTGAGATCCTTCAGAATAGGAATGTTGACGAAGATGAGCCAGAGGTCAACGTAATTTCCCTAGTGTTCCGGATGCCCGAGCCTGTTACCATTAAGTACGATGGTAGCAAGCAAAAGGTTTCTTCTTCCTTGATCATTAAACCTGCCGGACCTGTGCCATATTCTTCCGAAAAGGCAATTCCTTTTCGTTAGAACGATGTTGCTGTAGAAGATGGGAAAGAGGTGCCTTTGCCATCTTCATCTGTGGTGAATATCGCTGATGTAAGTGGTTTGACCCGTAGCGGTCGTGTGTTTTCAGCACCTCCGATGCCTCAAGCTAGTACTGATTTTGTTGAACGCCCGATTGGGAATACGGTGAATTCTCCGAATCCGGCACTTGCTGCTAATCCCTCCTCTGTACTAAAAACTCCTCCTTTTGTTGGCCCTAGTGGCAATGAGAAAGAAGACTGTGATGAGATGCTATGGCTCATCAAGAAGAGTGAGTACAATGTTGTAGACCAGCTTCTACAAACGCCATCCAAGATATCCGTGTTATCATTGCTTCTGAATTCAGAACCACATAGAGAGGCTCTGCAGAAAGTTTTGGATGTGGCATATGTAGATCATGATGTCACTATAGAACAATTCGATAACATTGTTGCAAACATTACTGCTTGTAACAATTTGAGTTTCTGTGACTCTGATCTCCCTGAGGAGGGAAGAGACCACAACTTGGCATTACACATCTCCATGAATTGCAAAGACAACGCCATGTCCAATGTGCTGGTGGACACTGGGTCATCCCTGAACGTATTGCCAAAAACCACTCTTTCAAGATTGTCATATCAAGGGCCTCCCATGAGGCAGAGTGGGGTAGTTGTGAAAGCTTTCGATGGGTCTCGAAAGACTGTGATTGGGGAAGTTGATCTCCCAATCAAGATTGGACCAAGTGATTTCCAGATTACCTTCCAGGTTATGGACATTCACCCATCGTACAGTTGTCTCTTAGGCAGACCAGGGATTCACGAGGCTGGCGCCGTGACATCCACCCTACACCAGAAGCTGAAATTTGTGAAGAATAAGAAACTGGTAGTGGTAGGGGAGAAAAGGCTCTCCTGGTTAGCCACTTGTCTTCCTTCTCATATATAGATGCCGAGGATGAAGTTGGAACTCCTTTCCAAGCTTTATCTATAGCTGAGCCTATTGAGAAGAGAACTTCTTCATTTACTTCCTATAGAGATGCGAAATTGACCATTGAGTGTGGTGCAATTGCTGGTCTAGGAAAAATGATCGAGCTAGAAGACATTAAGTCCCAGGCTGGCATTGGCTTTTCTTCTAGGGTCTTCAACGAGAAAGGGCTATTCAAGAGTGGAGGTTTTATCCACACCGGTCAGGATGAGGAAGCTGCTGTTGTCTTGGAAGAGGATGTAGAGGATTCTGGCAATTTCATCATCCCTGGTGGGATCTGCAACAATTGGGTCGCTGTGGATATTCCTACAGTTGTCCACAAGTCAACATAATGATCACTTTGTTAAAAAACCTTTCTCCCATGCCAAAAGGATGAGTGATGACATTGTTGGCAACATAAATACAATGATATTTTCATTCAATAAATTCATGTTAAATATTTGTTTTTCCAAATATTTTTCCTTTTTGCTTTTTGCATGAAATCGGTGATCACATAAAACCCTAAAAAGTAGAATAAAATCAATCTTTTCATCTGCATAATGATTTGCCTTGTTTGATTTCTAAAGCTTTTCATATCCAAAATCATTATGCAGGTTGATCAAACCCATTGAACATAATGACCCAACATCATCTCCCAATTTTGAATTCCCTGTATTTGAGGCGGAAGAAGATGATGTTGAAGAGATTCCTGATGAGATCACCCGTTTACTTGAGCATGAAGAGAAGATCATTCAGACGCATCTCGAGAATCTGGAGACAGTCAACTTGGGGTCTGAAGATTGTGTGCGAGAGGTGAAGATTGGGGCACTCCTGGAAGAATCTGTTAAGAAGGGGTTGATTGAATTGCTGCGAGAATACGTCGATGTCTTTGCTTGGTCATATGAAGACATGCCGGGTCTAGATACTGATATTGTGCAACATTTCCTGCCTTTAAAGCCTGAGTGCATGCCTGTGAAGCAGAAGCTCAGAAGAACTCATCCTGATATGGCAGTGAAGATCAAAGAGGAAGTTCAGAAGCAAATAGATGCGGGGTTTCTGGTGACTTCTACATATCCTCAATGGATGGCCAATATTGTGCCCGTGCCTAAGAAAGATGGAAAAGTCCGAATGTGTGTGGATTATAGAGACTTGAATAAAGCTAGTCCGAAAGATGATTTTCCTCTACCACATATTGATATGTTGGTAGACAATACAGCTAAATTCAATGTCTTCTCATTTATGGATGGATTTTCCGGATATAATCAGATTAAGATGGCACCCGAGGATATGGAGAAGACAACATTCATCACACCTTGGGGAACATTCTGTTATCGAGTGATGCCCTTCGGTTTGAAGAACGCCGGAGCCACGTATCAACGAGCTATGACTACCTTGTTTCATGATATGATGCACAAGGAGATCGAGGTGTATGTTGATGATATGATTGCTAAGTCAAGAACGGAAGTTGAACACGTAGAACACTTGTTGAAGCTTTTTCAGCGTTTGAGAAAATATAAGCTTCGTCTGAATCCCAACAAGTGTACATTTGGAGTCCGTTCTGGCAAGTTATTGGGCTTCATTGTCAGTGAAAGAGGTATTGAGGTTGATCCTGCAAAGGTCAAAGCAATACAAGAGATGCCTGCGCCCAAAACTGAGAAGCAAGTCCGAGGTTTTCTTGGTCGCTTGAATTACATTTCCAGATTCATATCCCACATGACTGCCACATGTGCGCCAATATTCAAGCTCCTCCGGAAAGATCAGTCCCATGATTGGACCGAAGATTGCCAGAAAGCCTTTGACAGTATTAAAGAGTATCTGTCTGAGCCTCCGATCCTGTCTCCGCCTGTGGAGGGAAGACCATTGATTATGTATCTGACTGTTCTTGAAGACTCAATGGGTTGTGTCCTTGGTCAGCAAGATGAATCAGGAAAGAAAGAATATGCTATTTACTACCTGAGTAAGAAGTTCACCGATTGTGAGTCTCGATACTCAGTGCTTGAGAAGACATGCTGCGCTTTGGCTTGGGCTGCTAAGCGCTTACGCCAGTATATGATAAATTATACAACTTGGTTGATATCCAGAATGGACCCAATCAAGTACATCTTCGAGAAGCCTGCTTTAACAGGGAGGATTTCTCGTTGGCAGATGTTGTTATCTGAGCATGATATTGAATATCGAGCTCAGAAGGCTATTAAAGGAAGTATCTTGGCTGACCATTTGGCACACCAGCCTATTGAAGATTATCAGTCAGTTCAGTATGATTTCCCAGATGAGGAGATTTTGTATTTGAAAGTGAAAGATTGTGATGAGCCTATACTCGATGAAGGGCCAGAGCCTGGTTCCCGATGGAGTATGGTGTTTGATGGCGTTGTAAATCAGTATGGAAATGGTATTGGGGCAGTAATTATTACTCCTCATGGCACACATATTCCTTTTACAGCAAGGCTAACTTTCAAATGCACGAATAATATGGCTGAGTATGAGGCCTGTATTATGGGATTGGAAGAATGTATTGATCTAAGGATCAAGCATCTTGATGTATATGGTGATTCGGCCCTCGTTGTCAATAAGATTAAGGGTGAATGGGAAACGAATCAGCCTGGTCTTATTCCATATAGGGATTATGCGAGAAGGATTTCGACGTTCTTTACTGAGGTTGACTTCCATCATATTCCTCGAGATGAGAATCGGATGGCAGATGCTCTTGCTACACTTGCTTCAATGATTATGGTTAAATTTTGGAATGAAGTCCCCAATATCACTGTGATGCGCTTGGATAGACCAGCTCATGTATTTGCGGTTGAAGAAGTGAAAGATGATAAGCCATGGTATGATGACATTAAATGTTTCCTTCAGAGCCAGATTTACCCGCCTGGGGCATCTGTGAAAGATAGGAAAACTCTGACAAGGTTGTCAGGCAGTTTCTACCTCAATGGCGAAGTGCTTTATAAGAGAAATTTTGACATGGTTCTGCTCAGATGCATGGATAGACACGAAGCAGACCTGTTGATGACTGAGGTCCATGAGGGTTCATTTGGTACTCATTCCAATGGACATGCCATGGCTAGGAAGATATTGAGAGCAGGCTACTATTGGCTGACAATGGAGTCTTACTACTGCAAGTATGTGAAGAAATGCCACAAGTGCCAGATTTACGCGGATAAGATTCATATTCCTCCGACACTTCTGAATGTGATTTCATCACCATGGCCCTTCTCCATGTGGGGAATTGACATGATTGGCATGATAGAGCCGAAAGCGTCTAACGGACACAGATTTATTCTCGTAGCGATTGATTACTTCACCAAATGGGTTGAAGCGGCGTCATATGCAAATGTGACCAGGCAGGTGGTCGTGAAGTTTATCAAGAATCAACTCATATGTCGATATGGTGTGCCAGATAAGATCATTATTGACAATGGATCTAATTTGAACAACAAGATGATGAAAGAGTTGTGTAGTGAGTTCAAGATTGCACACCATAATTCTTCTCCTTACAGACCTAAGATGAATGGGGCTGTTGAAGCTGCTAATAAGAACATCAAGAAGATTATCCAGAAGATGGTTGTCACGTATAAGATTGGCATGAGATGCTGCCATTTGCTTTACACGGATATCGTACATCTGTCCGCACTTCAACAGGGGCAACCCCTTTTTCTCTTGTTTATGGCATGGAGGTCGTACTCCCAGTAGAGGTGGAGATCCCATCAATGAGAGTGTTGATGGAGGCCAAGTTGACTGATGCTGAATGGGTTCAAAGTCGTTATGACCAGTTGAATTTGATAGAAGAAAAGAGATTGACTGCCATGTGCCATGGTCAGTTGTATCAGCAGAGAATGAAGAAAGCCTTTGATAAGAAGGTCAAGCCTCATGTGTTCCGAGAAGGTGACCTTGTGCTCAAGAAAGTCTTGTCTTTCGCGCCTGATTCCAGGGGCAAGTGGACTCCAAACTATGAAGGTCCATATGTTGTTAAGAGAGCCTTTTCAGGCGGTGCTTTGATGCTTACAACTATGGATGGGGAGGATTTCACTCGTCCTGTGAATTCAGATGCAGTCAAGAAATACTTCGCCTAAAAATAAAAATAGAATAGCTCGCTAAGTTGAAAACCCGAAAGGGCGGCTTAGGCAAAAATGAGCGTCTCGGTGGATTGAAAACCCGAAAGGGCGGTCCAGGCAAAAGTTAGAGACATGAAAAAATAATGAATATTTGTATCCCGCTAGATTGAGTACCTCACCCTGGGGCAATCTAGGCAAAAATTAGGGATCTGGCAAGTAACGGCATCCTGACAAGACTTTTGTTTTATAACTGTCATCTACCAGAGATGCTCGCTCAGTCATCATCAAATGAAGCTTCAAATACATCGGATTCAAAATTGGTGGAGAAATGGTCGTTATGTTCAATGTAGCCCTTTTCCAATATATATCACCAATTTCAAATTTGTAAAGATCTATGGAGTCTTGCCATTTGCAGACTGCCATTCCATCAAATAAATTTGAGCCTTTTATCCAATTATTTGCACTCTTATTTGTTTCTATTTTAACAAATGTTTTGCATGTTTTAGTTAAGAAAATATCATTGTTTCAAACAAACAATTTTTTTCCATAAATTGTTTTAAAACAAAGTGAATATTCACAAAGACGAAAGGATACTTAGGAGATTCTCAGGGCTCTCCCAAGGGTGGCATAATCTCCAACAGGGTAAGACTTTTGTTCATATTCCTGGCATGATTATATTTTCTACTTCCGGAAACCTGAGTGGTATGATTTTGAGAGGTCCACCAGTTGTCCCTTCAGCAGAGCAGTTGATTCTTTCCTCCTTAGCAGATGTGTCCTCTCTGGAAGATTCGTTTTTTGATGGTTGGTCCCTAGAATCCCTTTATCCCTCGGATAGATTCCCCAATAGAATGGCTTAGGTGGCAGATACTACTTGTGCATTAAGCTCTTTTCCCCAGCTGTGACTGATAATTCATCCCCTGCAGAGATATTTTTGTTTCCTGGTATCTCTAATCTCCGGCAGATCATGTGCTCTTGGGTGATTTTGGTTTTCCCTCTTGAGGGGTAGTACCGGATGGTGGATTCCTGGATCCTGTGTGTGTTAAATATGTCTGTTTGTCAGCATTCATCATACATAAACCACGCATAATTATAACATTCAGATGTTCATGTTGCATTCTTTGCCATATATCGTTGTTTGTTGTCTCCTGCTAATTGGTGATATAGATTTCCCCAAGCAGGTGTGTGTGTCTGATCTCTCCATATAGAGTCAGCCCCATAGGCAGAAAGTGTCTATCTTCTCTTCCATATTCCCCACCGAGCTATGTCCTTGTGGATGATGGTTGTTTTCGTTTCCCCCCAACACGTATATTGGGATGGGCTTCCCTATTGAGTTATATCCTCATTAGGACGAGTTTTGATTCAGTTTGCCTTTTAGTTTGATCCTAAATTGGCTCCTGTGAATGTTTCCTTGTGCTTTCCCGTGGTATAAATGAATAATTGCTCAGTAACCAATAATCATTCATCTTATCCCCGGTGGAGTCCGTGGTTTTCTACCCTTATACCGGTAGTTGTAAACCATATTCTCTTTCCCTTTGTAGAGTTAACCTTGTGTTCATCGTTATCGATGACGGTTACTTTTCTGTGGTTTTCTACCCAATATCCAGTAGATGTAATCCCCTCCTTGATGGTTATCATTATCCAATATTAGGTGTTGATATTCCCTCTTTTTCCTGGATAATTGCCCTGTTTGCGCAATTTATCCCCAGCGGGTCATCTTTCGTCCACCCTGTTGTTGTTGGTAACGATTGTTTCTCTCCTGAATGGGTCATCATTATATACCTAGTTTTGGTATCCCGATGCCTTTCTCTTTGACGGTCGATTTATCCTTTATTAACCCAGTAACCGGTTGTGGATAATCTTCCATGCGAGTGTATTATCTACGTTCTGACGGTAATAGATAACATATCTCATGCACTCTTTGGTCGAAGCCTTTTGTTCTTCCCCAGTTGAGTAAGATTCGTGTCCCTGTTTTGGAATCGAATGTCCATCCCATAATTGAGTTTGCTTTTTGCCCTCTTTTCGGATGATGAGTGTTTTGGGAATATTCCCCAATTCACGCCTTGGTTGGTCACCTATTATATGCCCAGTAACCGGCATCCCTGGTGTCCATTTTTTCTGCTCCCTATTATGACTTTTGTCCCCTGTGGAGTCAGATTTTCCTGAGTTGAAACATACCTTTTAGGTCTTCCTCAGATGATTTCGGAGTTTTGATATCTTTCACCCTCGTACCGGTCTTAGATATTCATTTCTTCCCGAGCATGTTGTATCTCTGACCCTTATGTCGGCGTTCAGATCACATGTCTCCTTGAGCCTGTTGCCCAGTAGCCGGCAACACCTCATCTTGCTGCTTCCCCAGGAGAGTCTTTTTAGACATCCCCAGCAAGGATCGTCCTCGTCCGGATTTTATCTGAAGTATCCATTATGGATAGTTTCGCTGAATTGGCATATTCCCCAATACATACATCTTCGAGTCAGTTCGAGTCTTTCCATTGGTTTATTCCCTTTGGAGTTCTGCTCCCCAACTTTGAGTCGTGCCCTGCTCACGCATTTCTTTCTTATTCCCATTAGAGTCCCAGAGTCTCTGTCCCATGGAGTGAATTACTCATATGGAATTTCATCTTCCTCCTGATCTTTACCTTTGTGGACACATATCCCCACAGAGTATTACCCTTTTGCATACATACATTTGCATTATGAGGTCTCTTAGGGACCAAAATTCGTCTCTTTGCTATTATTTAAGCCCATTCTACCTCGTCGAGACGAAGATTTTAACCTTCCCTTCTCCGGCTAGAATGACCTTAAATAGGGGCATCTGTAAGACCCCAATTTTGTCCCTAAGATCCCTCATGGCATCATAACATTTCATTTGCATAGCCTCAAGGATCATTGAGCGTCTTGGTTCCTTTGCCTTTGGGTGGGATCTCTTGTGAGTGGTTTGAGATCACCAAGCATGCTTGAATTGTATATCATTGTTTTTCTCATTTTGTTTACTAACCAAAAGCACAAAAATATGTCACTAACACCTTTTGTTTGTAGCTTGAGCAATCACAAGGTCAAAAGCTTCTAGGAGGTCATTGGTACAAAGACATGCCCAAGAGGAGATAAAAGCAAGCATGGTAATGGTTCCCAAAGCTCTAATCCATCAAGTGTGCCTCCCTAGTACCTCAATTCATCATTTTGATCAAAGCAAGTCAAGGGGTTTGAGGTTTGTTCCCCAGAGAAACCCTAATTCATCTGTGCACCACAATGCCTTGCTCATGAAGCAACCTCAGCCCATGGTCAAATACAATCAAGGGAAGTTCTTTAATTCATCATTTCATGCATATTTGAACTTATTTGAGTATCCTCAATCATCAATTCATCAAGATATGAGTCATGGACTTGAAAAGTTGATTAGTAAATTCATCTGACTATTTTGAAATGCACTGAGACCTAACTTTTTATGTGTTGGTCAAATGGAGATGGTTCCAAAAGCAAAAATGTTCTTAAGGACAATATGAACAACGTTCATGTTCATCAAAATTTTATTTGAAGCTTGGAAGACCATCTGCCATTCCAATACATTATAGGTCATTTTGACTGAAACCCTAATTATGGGTCAACTTCCCAAGGACATAACTCAATTATTTTTTATGATTTTGAGGTGGGAT
This sequence comes from Lathyrus oleraceus, assembly GCF_024323335.1. Lineage (NCBI taxonomy): Eukaryota > Viridiplantae > Streptophyta > Magnoliopsida > Fabales > Fabaceae > Lathyrus > Lathyrus oleraceus. The sequence continues at coordinate 278,676,265 of NC_066581.1, forward strand.
CAAATGAATTGGAAATATTAAGATGTCTACTTAAAATGTTATGTTGAACAAAATTTCAAAATATCAAAGGAAATACATGTGATAATGCAAGACATTATAGGTCCTTTTAGGTCAAATGCATTAAAAGTCAAAAAAGTCCAACTTCAAGTGCCCATAACTTCTTCATCAAAAATCCAAATGATGCAACATTTAAGTCCATTTTGATTTTCTTGTAAAGATCTACAACTTTTATGTTGGAGGTTTTTTCATTTGAGGCTTGCATCATCAAAATAGAAGGGCTTGAAAGTTGGCCAATTTTAGAAACCTTGCCTTGACATGTTTTGCACATCACACTTTAAACTCAAATTTCATAAATTTCCACACTTCAAATGAGTTTTTGTCCAACATAACATTTGTTCCTTATACAAATACCTTTCCAACCATTACTTATATGCTTATGTTTGGATTTTTCATGAGTGACTTTCGAAGAGCTGAATATTTGTGACCAATTGGGAAATTCACATTGAATCTTGAAATGCAAGCTATTGCAAGGCAAATTACACGTCCAATTCCCTTTGGTCATTACTCAGAGTTCATTTGGCATTGCTTTTGGGCCTTTTGCATGATCATGCAAGCCCATGCAAGTGATATCCAAATTCATGCACACGGATTGCTTCACACTTCCCTTGCCAATTCCTCTATAAATAGAAGCTTCATTCCCTCCATTTCACACCCAATTTTCGACCTGAAATGCTGCTGAAATCATTCCCCAACCATCACTAAAGAAGCAATTGCATTTTCTTAAAAAAAAATTCAGATCTTGAATTCAGCTTCATCTGGTTGTATTCATAGATCTAATGCTTCTAGACCTTCACCATACACTTCATTGAACTTCTGTTTTGACAAAGAAAGCAAGGTTCCAAGCTCAAATCACCAGAACTCAAGCTTGAACTCCAACTGGTATTTGCTTCGATTCTCTTAATTCATTGACCTATTGGTTGTGGTTTTGTGTTGGCTGAAGTCCTCTCAATAGAGGCATCATGTTTATGCTTTTAATTTTTGCAATTCATTGAGTTCATGATGAACACCAGATTTTTCCATCTCTGATTTCTCAAAACATAGAGATCTAGAGTGGAAATGGATGGTACAGGGATGATGTACATCATCCCAGCTTTCTATTGATGTATAGATCGCTTGATTTGGTTAAGTTTTGAGGTTCTGCATTTTGGCCGGAATCTGGAAGCTCACCGGAGAAGACGGTGGCTCCGGTGGCTTCATCAAGTCCAGTTCAAATCCTGGCCGTTAGATCCATTCTCCAGATTTGATCTCGTCCCTTCATTGTTATGACTTTTAATTCTTTCCCATACGCGTGCATTGACCGTGGATCACCATAGGCGCGCGCTTCTTGGCCTCATGATTTGTCAGCTCAATTAATGAGCTTAAATCAGACGGTCCACGCTTTTTTGCATTTTCTATTTTCTGATTTAATTTCTTTAATTCCAATAATTTTCAAAAATCAATATCTTCTTCATTTTTAATCCAAAAATTATGGGACCAATTGCATTATTTCACAAATAAATTCTAGTTTCTATTTCTGATTTTTAATATTTTTTATTTGATCATTTGATATTTTTTGAGAATTTTCTCTTTTCTGGTTATTTTTAATTCATTTTAAATAGTTTTTGATATTCAAAAAATACAAAAAATATTTTCCTAACCTATTTGAATGATGATGGATCTATGAAAAATATTTTCATCAATTTTTGAATTGATTTGAGATTTTAGTTCAATTAGGTTATTTTTATTCATTTTTAATTGATTAAAAATAGTTTCTGACTTTTAAAAATGCTGAAATTTTTTGTCAAACCTTGTTTGACCTTGTTGAACTTAGGATAAATCACTTGGACCTTTCAAGGTTGATTTGAAGTGATTTTGAAGTTTGACCTTTCCATTTATTTTAATTCAAGTTTATTTTTAATATTAAAAAATGCCAAAAATAGTTTATTCATTTCTTGACTTCCAATCTTCATCTCATTTCTGTTTTTGATTGTTTGACCTTGACTTTCAATGTTATTGGTCAACATATGAGGATTGATAAATTGTACTTCATTTAATGCACTTTAATTTTGTCATTTTTCATTCTCCATTATTCTCCTTCTTCTTCTTCTTTTTATTTTTTGATCAATGAGTTGAAGGTTGATAAGTTAGCATTGATTAGAGGGATTTAACCTTCCTTGATTCAAATCTAATTCATGTTGATCAATTGATCAAGTGAATGGCTTTGCATTAAGGATAGGTTGTCTTTTAAATCATGCAAAAGGCTTAAACCAATACAAGATCATTTCTCTTCTTCTTTTTGGCATGACAAGTTTTTGGGACTTGGTTCACTAATCAAGACTCCTAACTTGTGTTTGTTGCCTACATTATTATTGACCGGCCTCAGATAGTTGTGACTTCTACATAAGTCCAATTACGATTGCTTAACATAGCGCTAAATTTGCCTTATGGCACACTAACTACTAACACTAACTATTAACACCTAACTTTTACTTTATGCAATTTACTTTTATGCAATTTACTATTCTTGCACACTTTATTCATTTGCTTTTCTCTTTGCTCATTTGAGCACATGTTTATGTTAATGTCATTTGCCTTTTGCTCACTTGAGCACATAATTGTGTATATATTATCGTACTTGTGTTTTGTTTTGATTGTTGTGAACCAAAATGCAAAAAAATGGACTTAATTTCTAGGACTTTCCCTATGCAAAGAAATGGAGAATTGGACTTAGATTCTAGGACCTTCCTTATGCAAAGATGGAGTAAATGCACCTTAATGATGAAGATGGATTAGAAGGACCAAATCTCTAAACTCACTCTTGTCCATTCTTGTTTTACTTCATGGAACTTTTGATGTGTGTGCTTTTGTGCTAGGAGTTCCCATTTGAGCTTAATTGGAGGATCATTACCATGTTCATCCAAGTGGAAGATACAAGATACATTGAGGATCTCTTATGAGATTTGTTTGATTGCTTATACTTTGTGCTTGCTTATTCCAAAGGATGGGAGCTACTTGGATCATCAATATGATCTCAAGAGAGGAACTCCTAGTGTGGTTTTATTTCTTATCCCTTATATTTTTGCTTTCCTTAGGATTTAGCCCTTCTTCTTCATCTCTCCACTCTAACCCAAGCCAAAACTTTTTGTGCAAACATTTAACTATTATTTTCAAGCATTAGAAACCTAAGCCTTAGGCTTTTGATTTTCAAACTTTCCTTTCATAACACTTATTTTGAATTGAACTTTTAAGTCAACTTTGACCATTTTTGTATATACTTCCAATTGGTAAATATAACTCATTCATATTTCTTTTTGTGGTTCCAATGGCCACCTTCTTAATCAAAATCTTTCATAACCTTTAGCTATTAGGTTTGAGTTATCCTTGTGGTAGATGTAATACTCACCTATATCCTTAGCGATGGACAATGAGTCTTCCATGCTTATTATAGGGTTAACCCCTCACTAGCATGTTGAAGCTATCCTCACATGGTGGATTTGTGGTTTGGTTGAGTTTTCTCCCTTTGATAACTAAAGACCTTAAGGCTTTTGGACCAATCGATCCACAACTCATTTTGAGATTTTTACCCCGAACTACGAGGTTTTGATCCTAATCTTTTTATAAGATGGTACGTAGGCAATGGTTTTATCCATCCAAACACAAAAAAATGTAAATAAACTTGTATATTCTCTTCTCATCTCTTCAATCATGTTTGCACAAACAAAATTTTCACAAGACAACAACCTTCACAAGTGTGAAAAGGGCTCCCTAGGAGTACCTAGGATGTTTTGGGTGCCTAACACCTTCCAATTACATAACCAACCCCCTTACCCAGATCTCTGTTACTTTTACTAGTTTTTGTTAAAACTTTTAGGTTTTTGTTCGCTTTCTAACCATTCCTTTGGATAAATAGAAGTGCGGTGGCAATTCGACTTGTATGGTTTACCTTGGATTTAGTCAATATCTCTAATGGTAACGAATACCCCGCTACAATATCCGAAAGATGGGATGATGACTATGGGAACCTCTTATAGAACATGTTTGGTAGGTTTAAACCCTAGTATATTCCCTTTGGGTGGTTCTTAACCAAGACTCCATGCTCGTGACTTGCAACAAACCCTTGATTCATGGTTGATCTGTTCATATATCCTTAATATCAATGGAACTTGGGTGTTGATAAGGTGTAAACCATAATCCACCAAAATGGATGATTGATATTAAGGATAATATGATTCATCCCATGACCTTTGTTTGGTGTGCTTTGATTGATCCTTGAGTGTGATTGTTGCATTCATGCATTCATGCACTCATTTGCATTCATATCATCAAAATAATGAAGGAAATTTTCAAGGAACTTAAGGGGTTTATTTGCAAAATTTTCAGACATGGAAAGACAAAGAAGTAATACAAAGAAGTACAGCTTCAGGCAACCAGATCTGAAAGAGTTAAGGAATCTGACATCCTATGTATTAGATCCCTTGGGTTTCAAAGCTCGTTTTGGGAAGCTTCTTCCTCTTCTGACTACTCAGGTGGACGAAGGATTGATGAGTGTATTGGTGCAGTTTTATGATCCCTTGTACCGTTGCTTCACGTTTCCGGACTTTCAGCTTTTGCCTACCCTTGAGGAGTATGCTTACCTTGTGGGTATACCTATCCTGGATCAGTTGTCGTTCAATGGCTTGGAGATTATTCCTACTTCTCAACAGATAGCAGACATGTTGCATATAGATGAATCTCTGGTTGGTGCTCATATGACTACCAAAGGTGGAATTCAAGGTCTCCCTTCTGAGTTCCTCATTGCTCAAGCTACTATGTTTGGAAAGGCCATGAGCGAGGATGCCTTTGAAGCCATATTTGTACTTCTCATTTATGGATTGGTGTTGTTCCCCAACATCGACAAGTTTGTGGATGTGAACGCTATTAGGATCTTCTCCGCTCTTAATCCCGTTCCGACCCTGTTGGGTGATACTTATTTCTCTTTGCATATGAGGAATGCAAAGGGTGGTGGCGCCATTGTGTGCTGTTTGCCTCTGTTGCATAAGTGGTTTATTTCTCACTTACCTCAGACGGTCACTTTCAAGGAGAACAAGGGATGTCTACAGTGGTCCATGAGACTCATGATGATATCTCTTGGTATAACCGTGTGTATGATGGTGTGCAGATTATCGACTCTTGTGGTGAATTCTCCAATGTACCTCTTCTTGGTACATGTGGTGGGATTAACTACAACCCTGTTTTGGCACGTCGTCAGCTTGGGTTCCCCCTAAAGGATAAACCTAATAACATTCTGTTAGAGGGTGTGTTCTTTCAGGAGGGTAAAGATCCCCAAGGCTTGAAGGGCAGAATGGTCCATGCTTGGCGCAAGATTCATAAGAAAGGAAGGAAGGAGTTGGGTCCTAAGAACTGCATCGCTTTGGAGCCTTACACTGCTTGGGTAAGGAAGAGAGCGTCTGAGTATCTCATGCCTTACGAGTATCCGAGACCTACACCTATGATTGTGGCTGGGCCTTCAACCCTTCCTAATCAAGGAGTATAGGAGTTGAGAGACGAAGACCGTTCACGTGCCTGGGTCCGTGAACGTGAAGAGTTGCTTCAACAGATTAAGGAGAAGGACGCTTTGATAGAGTTCCTTGAGCATCAAGTTATTGATGATCCTAATGATGTATGGACTTCTCTACTTCCTCAGTCTTCCCAGTTTTGGAAGAGGAAGTACGATCGACTCACCAAAGAAAAGGCGGATATGGAGGCAGCTTACGAGAGGGAGGTGAAGAGGCTTCGCGCATCTTATCTTCCTGTGTCCCGAGCTTTAGATGATTGTTTCTAGGGATCCATAGGATGATTATTTTCCTTTCCTCTTGTACATGATTGACAATGATGTACTTCTTTTCCCTGATATTATTTTATGAAATATTTCTATATGCGATAAATGTTAAATGATTCCAAAATTTGCAAGTAAAACCCTAGAGTTCCTTTGAAATATAAAAAACCAAATCATGTGCACAAGCATTGCATGCATCATGTGCATAAGCAGGTTTTGTTTCCGGTCTCTTGTCCTGTGGGCTAACTCTGTGCTCTTCATTTATTTTGAAGACAAGCTGACTCACCGGTACTACACTAGAGCCAACTCTACAAGACTGATGGATCATCTAGAACAAGAGAACCGTGAACTCAAGGAGGAAGTAGCCAGACTGAGCGCCTTGATGGAGTCATTCTTGGCTGCTCAGAGCCAGTCTTCTCCGACGCCTTCAACTCCTCCCCAGAGGATAATTATCTCAGAGATCGTCTCTTCAACTGTGCTTGCAGTCAGTGCACACTTCGCTCCAACAGCCATGCCAACCGGGTTTCCGTGGGGGATGCCTCCCAATTTCATGCTTGAGGGTCCTGCTCCTACTTTTGCTTCTATACCAGCATCTAGCCCAGTCCTTGCCGTTCCTCCTCCTGTCGTGCATACCATGCCCAAGGTAGACGACACCATCTATCATTCTGAGCCATCTGAGGGCCCAGATGTCTATGAGAAGATGGACGCTATGAACGATCAATTTCTTGAGCTCCGCAAGGAATTGAAGACTCTTAGAGGAAAGGATCTTTTTGGCAAGTCTGCTGCCGATCTCTGCTTAGTTCCTAACGTGAAGATTCCTGTGAAATTCAAGGTCCCTGACTTTGAAAAGTACAAGGGAAATACTTGTCCTCTCAGCCACCTGGTCATGTATGCCAGGAAGATGTCAACTCATACCGACAATGACCAATTGCTCATCCACTACTTTCAGGACAGTCTGTCCGGTGCTGCCCTGCGTTGGTATATGGGGTTAGACAGTGCGAACATCCGCTCCTTCAATGATCTTGGCGAGGCCTTCGTCAAGTAGTACAAGTATAATGTGGATATGGCTCCCGATAGGGATCAATTGAGGGCCATGTCCCAGAAGGACAAAGAAACATTTAAAGAATATGCCCAGAGGTGGCGAGAGGTGGCAGCACAGATCGTGCCTCCGCTAGAAGAGAAGGAAATGACCAAGATCTTTCTGAAGACCTTGAGTTCATTCTATTATGAGCGGATGATTGCTAGCGCTCCTTTTGACTTCACCGAGATGGTGAATATGGGGATGCGTTTAGAAGAAGGGGTCAGAGAAGGACGTCTGGCCAGAGATGAAGGCTCTTCTGCCAAACGTTATGGGGCGTTTGCAAAGAAGAAAGATGGAGAGGCACATGTTGTGACCTCCCATGTGAAACCTAGAAGACCCTCTGTGAGGAGGAAGACTGTGCGTCCCGCTAGTAACCAGCACCAGGTGGCCCATATAGCACCTGTTTTTAGAGACAATCAACAGTATCAGCATCACAACAACCATTAGCAACCACCTCAGCAATATCAGCAACAACAGCACCGTCCGCAACAGCAGGCCTACCAGCCTCGAAAGAGTAATCTAACCAGCACGAGTTACGAGAGGAAAAGGGTCACCTTTGATCCTATTCCAATGACGTACGCAGAGTTATATCCCTCTTTGATAAAGAGGAAGTTGATTACTCCGAGAGACCCAGCAGATATACCTGCTAACCCCCAGTGGTCGTATAAGCCTGAATTACATTGTGTCTACCATTCTGGCGCTCCCGGCCACGACGTGGAGAATTTCTATCCTTTGAAGACCAAGGTTCAAGACCTTGTGAGGTGTGGCATTCTGTGTTTCGAGGACGTAGGTCCTAATGTGAAGAAGAACCCATTGCCCGAGCATGGGAAATCTGTCAACATGGTCCAGGGTTGCCCTGGCAAATACAAGGTCAAATATGTCAGTCACATTCGACAGTCCCTGGTTGAGATGCATCGTTTGCTATGTGATTACAACCACTATGAGCACGACCATGATAGATGCCGAGTCTGCTCTGTTAACCGATTGGGTTGTCGCCAGGTGCGCAAAGATATTCAGGAAATGCTGGATGAGGGAGTTATCGAGATCCTTCAGAATAGGAATGTTGACGAAGATGAGCCCGAGGTCAACTTGATTTCCCCAGTATTCCGGATACCCGAACCTATTATCATCAAGTACGATGGTAGCAAGCAGAAGGTTTCTCCTTCCCTGATCATTAAACCTGTCGGTCCTGTGCCGTACTCTTCCGAAAAAGCAATTCCCTTTCGTTACAACGTTGTTGCTGTAGAAGATGGGAAAGAGGTAATTTTGACATCCTCCTCTGTTGTGAATAATTCTGATGTAAGTGGTTTGACCCGTAGCGGTCGTGTGTTTTCAGCACCACCAAAACCTCAAGCTAGTACTGATTTTGCTGAATGCCCGATTGGGGCTGCTATGAGGCCTCCTCTGTACTAAAAACTCCTACTTCTATTGGCCCTAGTGGCAATGAGAAAGAAGACTGTGATGAGATGCTGAGGATCATCAAGAGAAGTGAGTACAATGTTGTAGATCAGCTTCTACAAACACCATCCAAGATATCCGTGTTATCATTACTTCTGAATTCAGAACCACATAGGGAGGCTCTGCAGAAAGTCTTGGACGTGGCATATGTGGATCACGATGTCACTATAGAACAATTTGATAGTATTGTTGCAAACATCACTGCTTGTAACAATTTGAGTTTATGTGACTCATATCTCCCTGAGGAGGGAAGAGACCACAACTTGGCTTTACACATATCTATGAACTGCAGAGACGACGCCATGTCCAATGTGCTGGTGGGCACTGGGTCATCCCTGAATGTATTGCCGAAGTCCACTCTGTAACACCTCAAATTTGCACCTATCATTGTACATACATTATCATATTAGGTCATAACATAACATGGTCCACTGCATAGCATTGCATTGTCCCATTTGCCTCAAGTGCAAGCCAGTCAAGAAATTAGGTCAAACTGATCAGGAGATCAGTCAACCAAGCAAGCAAGTGTGTTTTTCATTGAGCCAAGGCCCTAGGGTTGGTCCAACATGTTCACATGACTTGAGGATCCATTTGAAGTGTTTAGGTCAAAGATTGGAGGCTCAGAGGTCATCAGTCCATGCACAATCAGTCAGAAACCCTAAAAAGTCAAACTTGGTCAACTGTGGTTGATTTTATGGTTTTGATGGATGGATTTGGTTTGAAAGAGCTTATTCATGTCCAAATAGGCCTCATATATCATGGCAAACATCATCATGGAAGAATTTGAAGTCAATCAGAAATTTCCAAAAATAGAAACTGGACCTGTAATTTTAACTGCCAAAAATGGACTCTTCTTGAGCCTAACCTTACATCATGATACAAGCTTCAAATGAATTTTTGCCCAACATGAAAGTTGAAGATCTTGTTCTCCCATTTCCAAAAAGTCCAAGAACTCTCAAATCCCATGTATGGTTGGCAAGATATGATCAAATCATTTTCAAAATTTCTTGAACTTCAAAAGGCCATATCTCTCAAACCATTTGGCCAATTTTGGTGAGGTTTTTTCCAACAAGTCATATTTAACCTCCTCTTTCCAAAAATGTAACTTTCATGCACCAAAACCTTATGGATCAAAATGGCATTTTTTCACTTACATGAATTATTTTTAAGAAAAGTGAAATTATGAACTTTTGATTTATCCATTTCCAAACACTTTTACCATTCAAATGTGATCTGAAATGATATTTGTGACTTGTGGAAGGCCCAAATTTCGTGCCCTAGCCAATACACCCCACCATTTGGACCAAAGTGCTCATTTTAGCAAAATGCTTCATTTGAACTAATGGTGATTAGCATACCTTGATTAACCCTTAAACAGACAATATATATCATTTTTTCTGCCATTTGGAAACCCTAGCAGCCTCTCATTTTCCACAGAATCCTCTCACTCACTCAAAATTTCATTCTTGCATTTTTAAACTTTTACTGAAAAAAGCAAAGAGAACTCGAGCTGTCTTGTTGGTTCCATCATATACTCACCTTTTTAAGCTCATTGCAAGTGGAAAAACCCAACTGGAAAACCTATTTCGTGGCTGTTTTTCTTCAAGCATCTTCAATGGCAGAAGTTAATTAGAGCCAAATCAAGTTGTTTCAAGCCAAACTTTCTTCATCATCCATCATTTGGAGGTCCATAAAGTATCTGTTTCAGGCTTGCATCACCAAACTCCAACTGTTTCACGAGTTTCTTCAAAATCAAGTAAGCAATCGAATCTCTAGTTTCTTAAAATGATGTTATGCCTTGTGTAAATCTTTTCCTGCTGGTCATTCTGAAACTCGAATCACTAAAAATGGTTGAGCTATGTGTGAGAAATTTGGATTCAAAGTTTCACACTCAAACTTGTTCTTGCTCGATGCTTTTTGTTTAGCATGATTTAATGGTTATGGTTGTTGGATTATGCATGTATGTTGTTTACTGATCATAATGATATGCTCATTACTCATTTCTGGGAAAATTGTTCTTGAACAAGTTTGATGTTGAAATTTTTTTCTGCTCGATTCATGAGTTGTAGTGAGCTTTAGTGAAAATTGATGTTGGATTATGTATGAACATTGCTTGCTGGTCATGTTGGTATCCTCAATTTTTGTTTCTGGGCATTTTGAAAAATCACGATTGAATGAAGGGGATGAAGATCATACTGTTGATGCATAAACCCTAATTTCCATGGCCATTCCCAGAAACTCGTGTGCATGGCACTGTGTCCCCATGCGGACCAATCAGAACATTTCATTGTTCTGCCCAAAACGCCGCGTTTTGTTTAGTGAACCCCATATTTACAAATATGCCATTCCCGGTTTTTAAATTCCATTTAATTCATTTATTTTCTCATTTTTATTTCAATTTGATGCAACAACTTTGAAAAATCATATCTCCATCATTTTAAGTCCAATTCTCATGGGAATTTTTGCATTATCTTCATCATGATCTCTACTTTTTTATCATATTTTTTCCAGAATTTTGTGATCATTGGATTTTATTTGGCATATTGATTTGTAACATGCATCCATATTGTACACATTTTACCAAAACCTTTGTGAAATGGTCATGACTTATCCTATGGACTTGAAACTTTTTGAGCACAAACTAGACACATTCATGTTTATTTTGATGTAGAGTTTGTGAATTTCTCATTTCTGGATTGTGAGTTGTGAATTTTTGAAGTAAGGTGTGACAATTTGTGTCACACCATTGATGTGCAACTTGTTGATTTTTATAGCCATGCCTATTGACCTCCAAATGGATTGATTTTTTGCATGAACTTACTATTATATGTCTAGTTTGTATGTGATTTTTTGTGGAATTGTTCATGGCATTTTCCATTTGTTTGAGATTTTCTCCCCTGTTTGACCAAAATGTTGACTTTGTGTGATACATGTTGCCATTTCATTTGTGAAATGCTCATACTTTATTAGATGGACATGAAATTTTACATGAGATAACTAGACATCCTAAGCTTTGCCATGGTTTTAGTCCCATTCATTTATCATATGCCATCTCTGATTTATGAATTTTTCAAGTTGATGCATGTTTGGTTGACTTCCTTGAGCATGTTCAAAATTGTTTTGACTTTCTGATTTTCATTGACTGCCTTCCACTTGTCCAAATGAAATGAAATTTGACATGCTTACCATGCTATGTGTTAGGATTGATCATGATTTATTTGGTGATTTTTGAAAATGTTTGAGTTTGCTTTTGATGCAAGTCTTTCTGTTGACTCCTATGAGCTCTCATTTGCCATGCTTTGACTTCTTTTGCTTATGAAATGATGATGATGCATGATATGAACATGAAACCAATTGGGTTTGCTTCCTAAATGTTTGAATTTGATTTTGATTGGACATTGCTTGCAGTTTTGACTTTCTCATTCATTTTTGACCCTAGGCTTGCCCTAGTGGTCCTGTTACTCACCTTTGAGTTCATGTTTTCAGGTTGACCAACAAATGACCAATGAGACCATTTCTTTTTGATTGAGCTTGCTTAAATATCATTGACTAACTTGTGTGTTTTGTAGGTGGCTTGGCTCACATGCCTTGAGCATTGTGCTTTGCACATTTGTTAATTGTATTGACTGTTGATTCCTACCTCCTTTGCTTTAGCTTTTGAATTGTGTACTGATCTGTTTGACTATTTCAGGTACCATTAGTTGCTTAGTTCTTTGAACTTGCTTTGCTTTGCTTTAATAGCAATTTGCATTGAGGTATATTTCTCATCTTCATGTAGTCTGGAAGACCTGGCCTGTTACTTGGCCAGGCAACTGTCTGAAGTCCTCCTTAAGAGGCAATGTTTGTGTATGTTTAAATTTTGTCCCTGTACATAGTCAAAGACCTCCTAAGTGAAGAGGCAATTGGCAGAACCCAAGGGATATGCAACCTATCCCCTGCTATTCTGTGTGTCATCTGCTTTGCTCACACCACTGTGTTGATGCATTGCAGATACAAACCCAAGATCTTGTACAATTGTACAGTTGAGTCAGTATCAAATGTGTAGAAGGGTTCCCACTTTCTGAACCCACACATTCTTGTCAAATGCTCTCCCTGGCCAGGGATAAGAGCAATGAGGCACACCCCTCATCTCCTTTCATCTGCTTCACCTTAGCCCCTCAATGGCAAGGTTAAGAGCTAACACTACCCAGTTCCAGAGGTTTGTTTGTTGAGGTTGATATGACCCCTCGACTAAAACCTAGCCTTGATGTTTGAGCCCCTTGTTGGTGTGTTTATTCTATGCTGTGTGTGCTTGTGTGGTGTGATTGTATCCCCTAGGTTTGTTAGACTCCGTGTAGTCTCGTTTGCATGTCAATTAAGGTAGCACGGTTCCTTCGTATAGGACTTCCTTTCTTGCTTGGGCTTTCTTAAAACACAAACACATTATCCCCTCTTAAGGATACGTTAACTCCTTCTACTACAGGTGAGTAAGTCTCCAAAGGTCGAGCATCAGGTAGATTGTGCAGTGACGTTGTCCACTTAAAAAACACAAACCAACAAGAATAGTTTGGCCGAACTACGGCAACTCTGATTCTCATGTCCAGATGAGATACGTAGGCACGAGATGCGATGTCTTGTCGAGTTTGACTAACAACTAACACTAATTCTTTTCTCTCACCCTCGTTGTGATTGAGGTCTCCCCTTTCTCTTACCCTAGTTGCAATCGAGACCCTTCTTTTTCCTGTGTCAGTTAGCTAGAAACCTTAACTTAGGGTTGATTTTTGCATGACAACATCTAGGCTCGAGTCGTAGTCTCCCTAGTGTTGTGTCTCCCTCTGTTATCTGGTTAGGCTAGTCCTTTTTCCCTGCGTAGGGGAACTACATCGCCCTGATCTTCATACCAGATGAAGTATGTAGGCAGGAGATTGAGCTGATCTCTCCGGGCGCCTTTTTTTCTTTTTTGTGTGAGTTGTTTGACAGTTGCTAGGCTCGAGTCCCTGACTCCTTAGCAATTTGTTGTCTGTCTGTTTGGGTGTTGCTTGACAGTTATAGGCTCGAGTCCCAGACTCCCTATTAACTTGTTATGTTGTTGTGTGCTTGGAAGCTGATGTAAGTCCATCGAGTGGCATTCGGGTTCCAGTGTGGGTGTGTTTTGGTTCGGATGCTGATGTAAGTCCAGTGATTGGCATTCAGGCTCCATGTTTGCCTTTGCCTGTGTTTGTTTGTGTGCGTGTCAGCCGAGCTACGAATGCTCTGATTCTCCTTCGTCCAAGGAGATACGTATGCATAGGATGCGATATCCTAGCGAGCATGTGTCGTTTCCCTAGTCCGAACTACTTCGACTCTGATGTCTATGTCTGATAGACTAAGTAGGCCCAGGATGCGGTATCCTGCCGAGTCAGTTTCAGTCTGTTTTCTTGTGTCTCTTTCAGCCATTGTGTGTGAGTTTGAGCAGTGTTTAGCAACCAATATTCTTTCCTTTTGTGCGTGGATCCCGTAGAGTACTACGGATGCGTAGGGGTGCTAATACCTTCCCTTCGCATAACCGACTCCCGAACCCATTCTCTTTGGTCGCGAGACCATGTTCTTTCCTAGGTTTACTTCGAGCGTTTCCTTTCCCTCTTTTGGGATAAATAATGCACGGTGGCGGCTCTGTTGTTTTTTTCTTTTCCCGCCGGTTTTTCGCGTGATGCGACAGCTGGCGACTCTGCTGGGGAAAAGAGAAGTTGACCTGTGCTGGTCCATCTTCCCTAAGCGAGTCTCTCCCAGCGCTCTCTAGGTTAGGATTCTGGTTGCTTTGTGTTGTATTTATTGCATTCATTATTTGCTTATTTGCATTCATTGTCTATTGTTTGCATTTATGTTTGTAATTATGTTTGCATTCATTCATTATTCATCTGCCTGGCTGGTTGTCTGTTTTTCTGTGTGGGGTGGGAGTCAGTTGAGGTAAAAGGTCCAATGCCCAGACCATGAGTGAAATCTAGGATGATTAGGAATAGAGTGATTCATGGGAAGCGGGTGGTATTGCGCCACTTAGCGGAACATTGATATCACGAGCAGTTCAGACCCTGGTGGGGTATCGTCGTTACATACTTCGGGTGTGTATATGATGGTATTTCTGCGAAAGGTTATTTATGCTGCGTTTCTCTCGACCTTACCCTGGCCTAGACTACACCCGTGAGTGGGGAAGGGTTAATCATTACAGGTACCGTTGGTGACTTATGGTTCTGTTAGTGACTATGAGTTCAGACAGTGTTTTCAGTTGACCTTAAGTTGGATTTGGGTTCTGATTTTGACTGAAGCTTCGACCTAGTGATCGGAGATTGCACAACCAGCCAGTCTAGTCTGCATCATGTGCATCATAGCATATTTATTTTTTCAAAAGAAACGCAGTAAAAAAAAATTGAAAAAAATCAAAAAAAAGAGAAGAAAAGAAAGAAAAAAAAAAGAAAAAAAACTAAATCTCTGCATGCATATCATTTCTCAGGTACATTCCAGAGCTTGTCTACTGATAGAGATGGCAACAGCCCCCGAGCCGAAGCGGAAGACCTGTTCCTACAGTTTCCATCGTGAGCCGTTGACTGCACTAATCGAGTTGGGTAGCCTTGTGGCCAGTGATCGGCTGAAGAGTTTTGTCGGGCAGTATGGAGATATCCTGACAGTGCTGAAGATAATAGTGGATCCAGTACCTCTGCAGACACTACTACAGTTCTATGATCCAGAGCTCAGATGCTTTACATTTCAAGACTATCAGTTGGCGCCTACTCTCGAGGAGTATTCTATTCTGATGAATGTCCCGGTTCAGCATCAGATTCCCTTTTTGGACGTCCCAAGGGAGGCTGACTTCAGATTGATTGCCAGAGCTCTCCGGTTGAGTGTCAAGGAAGTTGGTGAGAATTGGAAGTCCTGTGGGGAAGTAGTGGGTCTGCCATTGAAGTTTCTTCTGAGAGTAGCCAGAGATGAAGCAGAGAAGGGGAATTGGGAAGTTTTTCACGCACAGCTAGCTGCCATGATATATGGAATCATCCTATTTCCCAGTATGCCAAATTTTGTTGACCATGCTGCCATCAGCATTTTTATCAGTGGGAATCCAGTCCCCACTCTCTTAGCTGACACTTACTATGCCATCCACAGTAGGCATGGTAAGGGCGGAGCCATCAGGTGCTGTCTACCTCTCCTGTTCAGATGGTTTATGTCACTCCTTCCCGTCAGTGGACCCTTTGTGGATACCCAGAGCACTCTTAAGTGGACTCGGAGGGTCATGTCACTCACTTCTTATGACATCAGGTGGCAGTCGTACCGGATGGATGTGAAGAATGTTATCATGAGTTGTGGTGAATTCCAGAACGTGCCACTTGTGGGGACCAAAGGCTGTATCAATTATAATCCAGTTCTTTCTCTTCGCCAATTAGGGTTTGTTATGAGTAGAAGACCACTTGAAGCTGAGATAGTTGAGAGTGTGTATTTTGAGAAGAAAGACAACCCGGCCAGATTGGAGCAGGTAGGAAGGGCTTGGAGATCTGTTGGGGTGAAGGATGGATCCGTCTTAGGGAAGAAGTTTGCCATTGCAATGCCCGATTACACTGATTGGGTAAAGAAAAGAGTGGAAACTTTGCTGCTACCCTACGATAGGATGGAGCCGTTGCAAGAGCAACCACCCTTGGTTCTTGCTGATAGTGTGCCTGCTGAGCACTATAAGCAAGATCTGATGGAGAGTCGCCGTTTGAGGGAGAAGGAGCAGGACACTCAGATGGAGTTGTACAAAGCTAAAGCTGATAAGTTGCACCTGGCCCATCAACTCAGGGAAGTGCAAGGAGAGGATGCTGGCAGAGCAAGAAGCAAGAAGAGATCCTATGAGGAGATGGAATCCATGTTGGATACAGAGCATATGGAGTGTTTGAGGCTGCAGAGAGCGGAAGTCAACTATCAGAAGAAGATCAGAGACCTAGAGAAGCAACTCAAAGACAAAGACACTCAGTTGAAGAAAGAGATGGAGTTGAGACAGAAATCAGAAGACTATCTTGGAGGAGAAGTCTTAGAGCTTAGAAGACAACTGAAGGAGAAGATCACCCCTCTACCGGAATGTTCAGAATGCACACTGTTGATAGACCAGTGCCATTACCTGAAGACCCTCATTCCGGAAGACCGTCTGTCTTAGATTGTACCTTTGATTGTTTTTATTGAGAATCACCTCCAGGCTTGTTGGATGGGATTCATTTGTTTGTACTCCGTCTTTGGATCTTTATTGTTGAGAATCACCTCTAGGCTTGTTGGATGGGATTCTTTTCTTTGTACTCTGTTTATTCGAATATTCTGTTGACTTGGTTGTATTGACCTTTTTGCCCTTATGTATAGATAAGGTTGTCAATATTTCCCTGTTGTTCTCATATTTCCCTGTATCTGTTGTTCTCTTGTTGCTGCAGGTTGCCATCTTTTCAGGATGGATCAGGCTCTTTGAATGCCTGAGAAATGAGCATATCATGTGCATCATACACATCATTTAACATCATAATCATATCATTTGCATAACAGGTGTTCTTGTGCCGTCTTCTCACTTTGGTTCCTGTGTTCAGGCAGGATAGCTGATCAAAGACCGCACCGCTACTCAACGAGGCTCAACCATCAACGCAACATGGATCAAGTACAAGCTAAGTTAGCTGAGATGAGGGCTAACATGGCCCAGTTCATTCACATGATGCAAGGGGTTGCACAAGGTCAAGAAGAACTCCGAGCTCTAGTTCAGAGGCAAGAAGCTGCAATTCCACCGCCCAATCAGGCTCTGCCAGAAGGAAACCCAGTTAATGACACTCCTGCTGCTGCTATTCCCGTCAACAACTATGCTGTAGGTGAAGAGTTGAGGGGTATTCGAGTTGACGGTCAACCAATTGCTCCCGATGCTGCTAATGCCAGGGTAATCCATGCTCCGGCCCGCAACAGAATTCCGATTGTTGACAGACAAGAGGATATGTTTACATTACTCAGTGAAGACGAAGATATCTTGGGTAGAAATGATGCGAGAGATCGCAAAGTTGAGGCCCTTGCTGAGAAGATCAGGGCTATGGAATGTCAAAACTCCCTCGGTTTTGATGTTACAAACATGGGATTGGTTGAGGGCTTGAGAATCCCGCACAAATTCAAGGCACCGTCATTTGACAAATATAACGGTACCTCCTGCCCTCGCACCCATGTGCAGGCATACTACAGAAAAATCTCCGCATACACTGATGATGAGAAGATGTGGATGTATTTTTTCCAAGACAGCCTATCTGGGGCGTCGTTGGACTGGTATATGGAGTTGAAGCGGGATTCAATCAGATGCTGGAGAGATCTGGGTGAAGCTTTCCTCAGACAGTATAAGCATAATATGGACATGGCTCCGACCCGGACTCAGCTGCAGAGTTTGTGTCAGAAAAACAATGAGAGCTTTAAGGAGTACGCCCAGAGATGGCGCGAATTGGCTGCGAGAGTTCAACCCCCTATGCTGGAAAGGGAATTGACAGACATGTTTATCAGCACTCTGCAAGGTGTATATATGGACCGGATGGGAAGCTGCCCATTCGGAAGTTTTTCTGATGTCGTCATCTGTGGCGAAAGAACTGAAAGTTTAATCAAAGCTGGTAGGATCCATGATGCGGGTTCTTCGTCGTCCTCGAAGAAACCCTTCTCTGGGGCACCTCGCCGTAGAGAAGGAGAGACCAATGCTGTACAACACAGAGGGGGTGTGTACAGAGCAAATGCAAACAGAGAACAGTATCGTCCAGTGGCTGCAGTGACTATTCCTGCACCTCAGCCTCGTCCACAACAACAGAGGGTTCAACAACCACAACAACAACAACAGCAACAACAGCAACGTCCTTTTCAGCCAAGGCAAAGATTGCAGGCTGACAGAAGATTTGACCCACTGCCTATGTCTTACGCAGAACTATTGCCTGAACTACTCCGGTTAGGGTTTGTAGAGCTGCGTACAATGGCTACTCCAACAGTGTTGCCTCCTGGTTATGATGCAAACGTCCGATGTGACTTTCATTCTGGGGCACCAGGCCACCACACTGAAAGATGTCGGGCTCTGCAACATAAAGTTCAAGACTTGATCGATGCTAAGGCGATCAACTTTGCTCCAGTGCCAAACATAGTGAACAACCCTATGCCTCAGCATGGTGGGCATAGGGTTAACAATATTGAAGGAGGAGAGGCTGAAGATTTGGTTGTGAATGTTGAGGATGTTCAGACTTCTTTGCTAGTAGTCAAGGGCCGTCTGCTAAGGGGGGGCGTTGACCCAGGTTGTAATGAAGATTGTTTGGGTTGTTCTGAAACTGTTAATGGCTGCGACCAGTTGAGGGCTGGTATCCAGAAACTGATTGACGAAGGCTGTCTCCAGTTCAGCCGGGCTGTTAAAGATAATGGGTCAGTGTCTACTGTCACCATTTATTTCAAGCCGTCTGAAGGACGAGGACGAGGGGCTGTCAGTGCACCTACAACAAGCAATACTCCGGTTACCATTCCAGCTCCGGTAACCATCAGTGCACCAACTACTATTGTGGCGTCTGGCAGAAGACCGACTGAAAATAGTAGGGCTGTTCCATGGAGGTATGACAACGCCTATCGCAGTGATAGAAGGGCTGGTAACCAGACGAGGCCAGCAGTGCAAGCGCCAGTAACAATCAGTGCTCCAGTAAGAACTCCTGTTGTCGCAAGTCCTGTGGTGGACAATGTTGGTGGACCAGGAGGTTTTACCAGGAGTGGACGACTGTTTGCTCCTCAGCCTTTGAGAGATGCTACTGCTGAGGCATCTGCCAGGGCTAAGGGTAAACAAGCTGTGGTTGACGAGGAACCGGCTCAGAAGGAGGCTGAGGGTTCTTTTGAAAAAGACGTTGAGGAGTTTATGAAGATAATCAAGAAGAGTGACTACAAGATTGTGGATCAGCTCAACCAGACTCCGTCTAAAATTTCAATACTCTCTCTGCTGTTGTGCTCTGAGGCACACCGGGACGCTTTGTTGAAGATGCTGAACATGGCGTACGTCCCGCAAGAGATATCCGTCAACCAGTTGGAGGGTGTACTAGCCAACGTGAGCACCAGGCACGGTGTAGGTTTCACTGACCTAGACTTAACGCCTGAGGGGCGTAATCATAACAAAGCCTTGCACATCACTATGGAGTGTAAGGGTGCTGTTTTATCTCACGTATTGGTAGACACCGGGTCGTCCCTGAATGTCCTGCCCAAGCAAATTCTGAAGAAGATCGATGTCGAGGGAGTTGTGCTCACTCCTAGTGACCTTATTGTGCGTGCTTTCGACGGATCCAAACGGTCTGTGTTTGGAGAAGTCACCTTGCCAGTTAAGATAGGTCCGGAAGTTTTCGACATAGTCTTCTATGTGATGGACATTCAGCCTGTATATAGCTGTTTGTTGGGGCGTCCATGGATACATGCAGCTGGGGCAGTCTCGTCGACTCTCCATCAAAAACTCAAATTTGTCTGGAACGGTCAGATTGTGACCGTCTGTGGCGAAGAGGAAATTCTGGTGAGTCATCTCTCCTCATTCAAGTATGTTGAGGTAGATGGCGAGATCCACGAAACCTTGTGCCAGGCATTTGAGACCGTGGCTTTAGAGGGGGTAGCTTGTGCTGAGCAGAGGAAGCCGGGCGCTTCAATTACGTCGTACAAGCAAGCCAAGGAGGTGGTTGACTCCGGTAAAACTGAAGGCTGGGGCAAGATGGTTGACTTGCCAATCAAAGAAGACAAGTTCGGCATTGGATATGAGCCTCTCGAAGCAGAGCAGAGCGTACAAGCAGGTCCGAGCACCTTTACCAGCGCTGGGCTGATGAACCATGGAGATGTCTTTGCTACTGATGGTGAAGATGTTGGCAGTGACTGTGATTTGGATGTCTGGGTCCGCCCTTGTGCACCAGGGGAATCTATCAACAACTGGACAGCTGAAGAAGTGGTCTAAGTTACTCTTCTGACAGAGTAATTTTCCTTTGTTTTTTCATTTTGCATGAAAACCCTACGTTCTGCCCAAGGCGTAGTGGTTCATTGTAGGGCCACATCATGTTTAAAATGATTATCATAAATAAAGGACGTTTTGCAATCAAATTTTGAGATCTTTGTCTTTCTATTTTCTGTTTTTTGTTTCCATTTTTTCAAAATAATAAAAATGGCAATGTTTTTGTTTTTTGTGACTTTATTGAAATCTTTTTCTAAAAACAAAACATTAAACATGCAGAAGTGATATTTTGGCATCCACTGTGAGCGACTCTGTTATGGCTCCATATGATTTTGATAATCCCATCTACCAAGCTGAAGAGGAGAGTGAGGAAGACTGTGAACTCCCTGCAGAATTGGTCAGACTACTGAAGCAAGAGGAAAGGGTCATCCAACCTCATCAGGAGGAGTTGGAAACTGTTAATCTGGGTACTGAGGACGCCAGAAGAGAGATCAAGATCGGGGCTGCTTTAGAAGACTCTGTCAAGAGGAGGTTAATTGAGATGCTGAAAGAATATGTGGAAATATTCGCCTGGTCATACCAGGATATGCCTGGGCTGGATACAGACATTGTGGTGCATCGGTTACCTCTTAGAGAGGAGTGTCCGTCGGTCAAGCAGAAGCTTCGCAGAACTAGTCCTGATATGGCTGTCAAGATCAAGGAAGAGGTTCAGAAGCAGTGGGATGCAGGCTTTCTGGCTGTTACCAATTATCCACCGTGGGTTGCCAACATTGTTCCCGTGCCAAAGAAGGATGGCAAAGTCAGAATGTGTGTCGATTACCGGGATTTGAACAAGGCGAGTCCGAAAGACGATTTCCCATTACCTCACATTGATGTATTGGTGGATAATACGGCTCAGTCCTCGGTATTCTCTTTCATGGACGGTTTCTCAGGCTACAACCAGATCAAGATGGCGCCAGAGGACATGGAAAAGACGACATTCATTACACCTTGGGGCACGTTCTGCTACAAAGTGATGCCATTTGGGCTGAAGAATGCCGGTGCTACCTACCAGAGGGCAATGACGACTCTCTTTCATGACATGATGCACAATGAAATCGAAGTGTACGTGGATGATATGATTGCGAAGTCGCAGACAGAAGAGGAGCACTTGGTTAATTTGCAGAAGTTGTTTGACAGACTGGTCAAATTCAAACTGAGGCTGAATCCGAACAAGTGTACGTTTGGGGTGAGATCAGGGAAGCTTTTAGGCTTCATTGTCAGTGAGAAAGGGATTGAGGTTGATCCAGCTAAAGTCAAAGCTATTCAAGAGATGCCTGAACCAAAGACGGAAAAGCAAGTCCGTGGGTTTTTAGGGAGGTTGAACTACATTGCAAGGTTCATATCTCATCTAACTGCCACATGTGAACCAATTTTCAAACTACTCAGAAAGAATCAGGCGATCAAATGGAATGATGACTGTCAGAAGGCATTTGACAAAATCAAAGAATATTTACAGAACCCTCCAATCCTGATCCCTCCAGTTCCAGGGAGGCCACTGATAATGTACCTATCCGTTACCGAGACTTCAATGGGGTGTGTATTGGGGCAGCATGACGAGTCTGGTCGAAAAGAGCATGCCATATACTACCTAAGCAAAAAGTTTACCGACTGTGAAACAAGGTATTCACTGCTCGAGAAAACTTGCTGTGCTTTGGCCTGGGCTGCTCGCCGACTAAGACAGTATATGTTGAACCATACTACTCTGTTGATTTCTAAGATGGATCCTGTGAAATACATCTTTGAGAAGCCGGCTCTCACCGGACGTGTTGCCCGTTGGCAGATGATCTTAACAGAGTATGACATTCAGTACACGTCACAGAAAGCCATCAAAGGTAGTATTCTGTCAGACTACCTCGCTGAACAACCAATTGATGATTATCAGCCTATGATGTTTGAATTCCCTGATGAAGACATCATGTATCTGAAGACGAAAGATTGTGAAGAGCCACCTGTCGAGGAAGGACCGGATCCTGATGACAAGTGGACACTGATGTTTGATGGGGCTGTGAATATGAATGGTAACGGTGTTGGGGCAGTGTTGATCAATCCCAAAGGTGCTCATATACCTTTCTCTGCCAGATTGACTTTCGACGTTACCAACAATGAAGCTGAGTATGAGGCTTGTATCATGGGGATAGAAGAAGCCATTGATCTGAGGATCAAAACACTTGACATATTTGGAGATTCAGCTCTAGTGATCAATCAGGTCAATGGAGATTGGAATACGAACCAGCCGCATCTGATTCCGTATAGAGATTACACCAGAAGAATACTGACGTTCTTCAAGAAGGTGAAGTTGTACCATGTCCCCCGGGATGAGAATCAGATGGCTGATGCATTGGCTACTTTATCCTCTATGATAAAGGTTCATTGGTGGAATCATGTGCCACATGTTGTGGTAAATCGACTCGAGAGGCCTGCGTATGTGTTTGCAGCCGAGTCTGTTGTTGCGATTGATGAAAAGCCGTGGTACTATGACATCAAGAACTTCCTCAAGACTCAAGAGTATCCTGAGGGTGCGTCGAAGAATGACAAGAAGACCCTGAGAAGGCTAGCTGGAAGCTTTTACTTGAATCAGGATGACGTGTTGTACAAGAGGAACTTCGACATGGTCTTGCTCAGATGCGTGGATAGACACGAAGCAGACATGTTGATGCAAGAAGTGCACGAGGGTTCGTTTGGTACCCATGCTGGTGGTCATGCAATGTCAAAGAAATTGCTGAGAGCCGGATATTACTGGATGACTATGGAATCCGATTGTTTCAAATATGCTCGGAAATGCCATAAGTGTCAAATCTATGCTGATAAGGTGCATGTACCACCAAGCCCGTTGAATGTCATGAACTCGCCCTGGCCGTTCGCCATGTGGGGCATTGACATGATTGGGAAGATTGAGCCTACTGCTTTGAATGGACATCGCTTCATCCTGGTTGCGATTGATTACTTCACCAAATGGGTAGAAGCAGCTTCTTTTGCTAGTGTTACCAAACAAGTGGTTGCCCGGTTCATCAAGAAAGAAATCATCTGTCGTTATGAAGTCCCTGAGAGAATCATCACTGACAATGGTTCGAATCTCAATAACAAGATGATGAAGGAGCTTTGTAGAGATTTCAAGATTGAACATCATAATTCTTCTCCTTACAGATCAAAGATGAATGGTGCTGTAGAGGCAGCTAACAAGAATATCAAGAAGATTGTGCAGAAAATGGTCGTTACGTACAAAGATTGGCATGAAATGCTGCCTTTCGCTTTGCATGGATACCGTACTTCAGTGCGTACGTCGACCGGGGCAACCCCCTACTCCCTTGTGTATGGTATGGAAGCGGTCCTACCAGTTGAAGTGGAGATCCCTTCTCTAAGGGTATTATTGGACGTCAAGCTGGACGAAGCCGAGTGGATTCGTACAAGGTTTAATGAGTTAAGCCTCATCGAAGAAAGACGGTTAGCAGCTGTGTGCCATGGGCAGTTGTATCAGAGAAGGATGAAGCGAGCCTTTGATCAAAAAGTGCGTCCTCGGACATTTCAAACTGGTGATTTGGTTTTGAAGAGGATCCTCCCTCCCGGTACAGATAACAGGGGCAAGTGGACTCCTAATTACGAAGGTCCATATGTTGTGAAAAAGGTCTTCTCCGGTGGAGCCTTGATGCTTGCAACTATGGATGGTGAAGATTTTCCGTCCCCTGTTAACTCAGACGTAGTCAAAAAATACTTCGCATAAATTGACCCGCTGGACAAAAAGAATAAAATAGTCCAGGCAAAAATGGGCATCCCGGCGAACCAAAAAACAGAAAGAAAAGGTTCGGGCAAAAGTTAGGGATAAAAATAAAAAAATGGTACACCCGGTAAGTCGAAAACCCGCAAGGGCGGCTTAGGCAAAAATGGGTATCCCGGTGGATTGAAAACCCGAAAGGGCGATCCAGCCAAAAGAGGGATTAAAGCGAAGACTACAGTCTGAGTTGTCTGTACTTCATCATGCTTCGTCAGCTGCCATCTCGAAAGATGTGATCGGTCCAGTCAGTCTTCTCAGAAAGCAAGGAATTGGGAGGACACTGATAATCTATGAGTTATAACAGAGTTGGGAAACAGTGGATGCCGTGTTCACATTGCCATTAGGATAGTTTATTTTCCTTTTGTGCGCAATTACCTCTTTCTAGGAATTGCTTCCCAATGTATTTGCCTTTTCAGGCACACTTTCAATCAATAAAAGTCGTTATTCAGATAAATTGCTCTCTTGTTTTTACTTTTACTGTTTTGTTTGCAAAAACGTCCGAATTTTTGATAAACATTGCATCTAAAAACATGAAGGCTAAACAATAACGTGCAGAAAGATTAAAACATTTGAAAATCACTTTGAATGTTGAGGACACTTGAGCGTATCTTGTCCACGTATCCCCTGGGGCATCTATTGTTCCGTTTTGCAGGTCGTCACCTGTAAGCTTTTCTCCAGCAGTTCTTTCCCCAGACAGAGTTTTTCTCCTAGCTATGAGTTGTTTAAGTCTTCCCCAGTGAAGCAGTTATCTCTCCAGCAGAGTTTATCCTACCAGTGGATTGGCCGAGTTTCCGTAACAGATCGGTATTCACATCCCCAGCTGAGTTGATTCTACTTGTGATTTATGTGGATCGTCCCTGTAACACCCCGATAATAATAAGATAATTATTTAATCTAAGTTAATATTATATTTATTAATTTAATTAAATAATTTAAATTTTTGGATTATTATTATTATTATTGGGATAATAATTACTGGAAAATATATAAGTTGGAATTTAGAAAAAATCCCATTTTTGGTAAAAAGGTTATTTTCACGTGAAAAGGGAAAAGAGGCAGAAAAGGAAAAGGGGCAAAAAGCCAGAGAACGAAGGTTGAAGGAAGGAAAAGCTAGGAACTCCGAGATTTGCCGGATTAACTCAGGTAAGGGGGTTTATCATCGATTAATGGGTATTATGGGATAATATGTGATGGGTAGTGAGAAACCATTGATTTGCCTCTGATTGAATGATGTATGATGAATTTGTGAAACTTTGGATGAACGAAATTGGATTATGATTGAGATGAATTCGTAGGGATTAGAGGTAGAAAGGTTAGCAATTTGTGAAATCGAAAGTGTATGATTCGGGTTGGATGATATGAATGAATTGTGTGTAAAAAATTGGATTGTAGAAGGTTGAATTGGATAGATCTCGTAGCAGAGAAAGCCATAGCAGATCTGGGAATTCTGGTTTCTGGTCATACGCGTATGGCACTAGGCAATACGCGTATGAGATGGCTGGTACGCGTATGGATGAGGCCTTACGCGTATGGGTGGGGAAAATGATATTTTGAACGTAGATTTGTCTCTGTTGATACGCGTATGGGAGAGTGGTACGCGTAGCATACGCGTATGAGACTGATGATACGCGTATGGGTTGGGCGAGGAAACGCGCCATACGCGTATGGGCATAGGCAATACGCGTATGGGCAGACTTGTGGTTTTCTGAACTGTTGTTGTGTAGTTTTTGGTTGTTTAGGCTGAGTGATGTAACTTAGCTGATGTATGACGTAGTGGGGATCATTTCCCGTTGTTTTGAGTAGTATAGGTATTAGTAGAGTGTGCTAATACTGTGTTTGATTATGCGGCATGATATGATATGCTTTTGTGATAAAATGTGTTGATGATGTGTGATGGTATGCATGATGTTGTGAATGTATCAGTTATGTATGCATTTGTGAATAGACTGTTTTATGGCTTAGAGTGTGAGCATATGTCTATTCTTGAGTTGTTGTTGTTGTTGCATTGCTAGGTGATTAGCATGCATATTGTGGCCTTTATGGTGGTAGCTAATTCCCATGGTGAGGAATTAGTGATGTTAGTCATTTTGGACTGTTGTTGATATTTGCATGCTAGGTGATTAGCGTGCATAGCATGGCCCATTTGGGGTGGTAGCTAATTCCCATGGTGAGGAATTAGTGATGTGAGTCACTAGGTCTCAAATGAGTGGGACTAGTGAGCTTGGTAGCCGTACCTGGATTTGGTCGGTGAAGTTGAACTATATGTTCACGAATAGTCGGTACCGCATGCATGGAGTCTCATTGCATAAAATGTGTATGGCGTATAATATGAATGGATGTATTCCAATATTATACGTGTGTTTGTGTTGATAGTGAGTATGAGTATGATTTGCATCGGTATTGAATATGATGTTTGAGTTGATGTACCGTTACTGAATGTGTTATGTGATTAGGGTGATTAATGTGTTAAATTACTTAACATGACATGATGTTTTATAATGCTTATTATATTGATTGAGGAACTCACCCTTACAACTATTTTTCAGGTAACGAACAATGAGTTGAGTAGAAGTTAATGCTTGGAGTCTAGTGTAGTCTCCTTAGTGGGTCGTGCTCTGATAGATGTAACATCGGGATGGGTTGTTTTAACTTGTTTTAAATGTTTTATTGTTGGTTGAGAACCATTTTACATGTAATGTTTTACATGATTGATGAAATTTATATCCGCTGTGTTTTATGCAAATGTTATGTTTTGAATTAATAAAAGAGCATGACCGTTATATTGTTGAATGGTGTGGAATATTGTGTGACACCCTTAAATGGCATAATTACTCTGATTGACATATTGCTATTTTTAATTTAAATATTTGGGGTATTTTAGAAGGGTGTTACATTAGTGGTATCAGAGCATAGTCGGTCGAGTCGAGTCGTAATTATTCTGTTTCCCCTGTACGGTATAGGTGTTGTGTAACCTATCAGTACTCAGTGTTTTAGTTTGTTTGGGTTTTCAGAATAGAGATGGCTGGAAGAGGTAGAGATGATGCTGCGATTGCTGAGGATCTGGGTATGCTAGCTGGAGTACTTGGAGGAAATCCGAATGTTGTGGGAATGGGAGCTGCTCGTCAACTGAGTGAGTTCCAGAAGAACAATCCTCCAATGTTCAAGGGAGCATACGATCCAGATGGTGCTCAGAAGTGGTTGAAGGAGATTTAGAGGATCTTCCGAGTGACTGAGTGTGCCGATAACCAGAAGGTCAGGTTCGGTACGCATATGCTGTCAGAAGAAGCAGATGATTGGTGGGTTGCTACCCGCACTGAGTTGGAATCTGCTGGGAATGCTGAGATCACTTGGGCGGTGTTCAGAGAGAGATTCCTGAGGAAGTATTTTCCAGAGGATGTCAGAGGAAAGAAAGAGATAGAGTTCTTGGAATTGAAGCAGGGTAACCGGTCTGTTACTGAGTATGCTGCTAAGTTCACAGAGCTGTCAAAGTATTATACTCCCTATAACGAGGCTACTGGAGAATTTTCAAAGTGTGTGAAGTTTGAGAATGGGTTACGTCCCGAGATCAAGCAGGCTATTGGGTATCAGCGGATCAGAGTATTTTCTGACTTGGTTGACTGTTGCAGGATTTTTGAACAGGATTCCAAAGCCAGAGCAGAGAGCTATCAACAGAGAATTGATAGGAAAGGCAAGAATCAGAATGATCGTGGAAAACCGTATGCAGCTGGCAAAGGTTTCCAGAAGCAGAGTGGGATGAAGAGGCCTAGTGGGGGAGACTCTAGTGCCCCTGCTAAGTGTTACAGATGTGGTCAGGCTGGACATCGTTTCCACGAGTGTACCAGTGCTGAGAAGAAGTGTTTCAAGTGTGGTAAAGGTGGTCATTTGGCTGCAGAGTGCCGGTTAAAGACTCTGACTTGCTTCAACTGTGGAGAGGTGGGTCATATTAGCCCACAGTGTCCTAAGCCGAAGAAGGAGAATCAGTCGGGAGGCAAGGTCTTTGCTTTATCAGGTTCTGAGACTTCTGCAGATGATCGTTTGATCCGAGGTACGTGTTATATTAATGGCTTTCCTCTTGTAGCTATTATTGACACCGGTGCTACTCATTCCTTTATATCCTTGGATTGTGCTGTGAAACTTAAGTTAGAGATATCTGAGATGCATGGAAGTATGGTAATTGATACTCCTGCGAAGGGTTCAGTGACTACTACTTCAGTTTGTTTAAATTGTCCTTTGAGTATTTTTGGTAGAGACTTTGGGATGGACCTTGTGTGTCTTCCACTAGTACAGGTTGATGTTATCCTGGGTATGAATTGGTTGGTGTTTAACCGAGTCTATATCAACTGTTTTGATAAGACTGTGATTTTTCCTGAGATTGAGGAAGGAAAGAATTTGTTTCTATCTGCAAGGCAGGTGAATGAGGCAGTAGTAGATGGGGCAGAGTTGTTTATGCTGTTAGCGACTATGGAGGCTAAAGATAAACTGGTGATTGGTGATCTAGCCGTGGTGTGTGATTTTCCTGATGTGTTTCCGGAAGAGGTGAATGAATTGCCACCAGAGCGTGAAGTTGAGTTCTCGATTGATTTAGTACCTGGTACTAGGCCGATATCGATGGCTCCGTACCGTATGTCTGCTGTTGAGTTAGCTGAATTGAAGAGTCAGTTGGAAGATCTGTTGGATAAGAAATTTATTCGTCCGAGTGTGTCACCGTGGGGTGCACCAGTGTTATTGGTTAAGAAGAAAGAAGGTACTATGAGGTTGTGTGTGGACTACAGGCAACTGAATAAAGTGACGATCAAGAATCGGTATCCTTTGCCGAGGATTGATGATTTGAAGGATCAATTGGTTGGTGCGAGTGTGTTCAGCAAGATAGATTTGAGATCTGGGTATCATCAGATACGTGTGAAAACTGAGGATATTCAGAAGACTGCTTTCAGAACAAGGTATGGACATTATGAGTATTCTGTAATGCCTTTTGGTGTGACTA
Source organism: Lathyrus oleraceus (assembly GCF_024323335.1). Classification (NCBI taxonomy): domain Eukaryota; kingdom Viridiplantae; phylum Streptophyta; class Magnoliopsida; order Fabales; family Fabaceae; genus Lathyrus; species Lathyrus oleraceus. The sequence goes on from NC_066581.1 coordinate 278,705,376, forward strand.
ATGCGCCTGGAGTATTTATGGAGTATATGAATAGGATTTTCCATCCGTATCTAGATCAGTTTGTTGTGGTGTTTATTGATGACATTTTGGTGTATTCGAAATCTGAAGAAGAGCATGCTGAGCATTTGAGAGTGGTTTTAGAGGTTCTCCGAGAAAAGAAGTTATTTGCTAAACTGTCTAAGTGTGAATTTTGGTTAGAAGAGGTTAGTTTTCTTGGTCATGTGATTTCAAGAGGTGGTGTTGTTGTTGATCCTTCTAAGATAGAAGCGGTGTCTAAGTGGGAAGCTCCGAAGTCTGTTGCTGAGATTCGAAGTTTTCTTGGCTTGGCTGGTTATTATAGGAAGTTCATTGAGGGATTTTCTAAGTTGGCGTTACCGTTGACGATGTTGACTAGAAAGGGGCAAGCGTTTGTTTGGGATTCAAAATGTGAAGAAGGTTTCCAAGAGTTAAAGAGAAGGTTGACTACTGCTCCTATTCTGATATTACCAAGTCCGTTGGATTTATTTGAGGTTTACTGTGATGCTTCATTGTTGGGTTTGGGTGGTGTGTTGATGCAGAACAAGCAGGTTATAGCTTATGCTTCGAGACAACTGAGAGTTCATGAGAGGAACTATCCGACGCACGATTTAGAGTTGGCAGCTGTGGTATTTGTTCTGAAGTTATGGAGACACTATTTGTACGGGTCAAGATTTGAAGTTTTCAGTGACCATAAAAGTCTGAAGTATTTGTTTGATCAGAAAGAGCTGAATATGAGACAGAGGAGATGGTTAGAATTTCTGAAGGATTATGACTTTGGTTTGAATTACCATCCGGGTAAAGCAAACGTAGTGGCTGATGCATTGAGTCGGAAATCATTGCATATGTCTATGTTAATGGTTAAAGAATTGGATTTAATTGAGCAGTTTAGAGATTTGAGTTTGGTGTGTGAGAGTACTCACAATAGTGTTAAATTGGGAATGTTGAAGTTAACGAGTAATATTTTGGATGAGATTAGAGAGGGTCAGAAATCCGATATGCTTTTGGTTGATAAGTTGACTTTAGTGAATCAAGGTCAAGGTGGTGAATTCAGAGTTGATGAGAATGGTGTTTTGAAATTTGGTAATCGGGTGTGTATTCCGGATGTTACCGAACTTAAGAAGAGTATCCTGGAGGAAGGACATCGTAGTGGCTTGAGTATTCATCCTGGAGCTACGAAGATGTATCATGATTTGAAAAAGTTATTTTGGTGGCCTGGAATGAAAAAGGAAATTGCGAGTTTTGTTTATTCTTGTTTGACTTGTCAGAAGTCAAAGATTGAGCATCAGAAGCCGTCTGGGCTAATGCAACCGTTGGCTATTCCAGAGTGGAAGTGGGATAGTATCAGTATGGATTTTGTTTCGGGTTTACCGAGGACAAGTAGGAATTTTGAAGCTATTTGGGTGATTGTTGATAGATTGACGAAATCGGCTCATTTCATTCCGATCAGAATGGATTATCCGTTAGAAAGATTAGCCGAGTTGTATATTGAGAAGATTGTAAGTTTGCATGGTATTCCGTCGAGTATCGTTTCGGACAGAGATCCTAGATTTACATCGAAGTTTTGGGAAGGTTTGCAGAAGGCTTTGGGAACTAAGCTGAGATTGAGTTCTGCATATCATCCGCAGACTGATGGTCAGACTGAGAGGACGATTCAGTCGCTAGAGGATCTGTTGAGAGCTTGTGTTTTGGAAAAGGGAGGTGCTTGGGATAGTTATTTACCTTTGATTGAGTTTACCTACAACAATAGTTTTCATTCGAGCATTGGTATGGCTCCGTTTGAAGCTTTGTATGGTAGGAGATGTCAGACACCTTTATGTTGGTATGAGTCCGGTAAGAGTGTTGTGGTTGGACCGGAGATTGTTCAACAAACTACGGAAAAGATTAAGATGATTCAGGAGAAGATGAGAATTGCTCAGAGTCGTCAGAAGAGTTATCATGATAAGAGGAGGAAGTCACTTGAGTTTCAAGAGGGAGATCATGTGTTTCTTCGTGTTACTCCGATAACTGGTGTTGGTCGAGCTTTGAAGTCGAAGAAGTTGACACCTCGATTTATTGGTCCTTATCAGATTTTGGAGAGGATAGGGGAAGTAGCCTATCGCATCGCTTTACCGCCGTCGCTTGCGAATTTGCATGAGGTTTTTCATGTGTCTCAGTTGAGGAGGTACATTCATGATCCGTCGCATGTAGTCCAAGTAGATGATGTACAGGTGAGAGATAACCTGACTGTTGAAACATCACCTATGAGGATCGAGGATCGAGAGTTAAAGCAGTTGCGGGGTAAAGAGATTGCCTTGGTGAAGGTAGCTTGGGGAGGACCAGCAGGTGGCAATGTGACCTGGGAACTGGAGAGCCAGATGAAGGAGTCTTATCCAGAGTTATTCACTTGAGGTATGTTTTCGAGGACGAAAACTCTTTTAGTGGGGGAGAGTTGTAACACCCCGATAATAATAAGATAATTATTTAATCTAAGTTAATATTATATTTATTAATTTAATTAAATAATTTAAATTTTTGGATTATTATTATTATTATTGGGATAATAATTACTGGAAAATATATAAGTTGGAATTTAGAAAAAATCCCATTTTTTGGTAAAAAGGTTATTTTCACGTGAAAAGGGAAAAGAGGCAGAAAAGGAAAAGGGGCAAAAAGCCAGAGAACGAAGGTTGAAGGAAGGAAAAGCTAGGAACTCCGAGATTTGCCGGATTAACTCAGGTAAGGGGGGTTTATCATCGATTAATGGGTATTATGGGATAATATGTGATGGGTAGTGAGAAACCATTGATTTGCCTCTGATTGAATGATGTATGATGAATTTGTGAAACTTTGGATGAACGAAATTGGATTATGATTGAGATGAATTCGTAGGGATTAGAGGTAGAAAGGTTAGCAATTTGTGAAATCGAAAGTGTATGATTCGGGTTGGATGATATGAATGAATTGTGTGTAAAAAATTGGATTGTAGAAGGTTGAATTGGATAGATCTCGTAGCAGAGAAAGCCATAGCAGATCTGGGAATTCTGGTTTCTGGTCATACGCGTATGGCACTAGGCAATACGCGTATGAGATGGCTGGTACGCGTATGGATGAGGCCTTACGCGTATGGGTGAGGAAAATGATATTTTGAACGTAGATTTGTCTCTGTTGATACGCGTATGGGAGAGTGGTACGCGTAGCATACGCGTATGAGACTGATGATACGCGTATGGGTTGGGCGAGGAAACGCGCCATACGCGTATGGGCATAGGCAATACGCGTATGGGCAGACTTGTGGTTTTCTGAACTGTTGTTGTGTAGTTTTTGGTTGTTTAGGCTGAGTGATGTAACTTAGCTGATGTATGACGTAGTGGGGATCATTTCCCGTTGTTTTGAGTAGTATAGGTATTAGTAGAGTGTGCTAATATTGTGTTTGATTATGCGGCATGATATGATATGCTTTTGTGATAAAATGTGTTGATGATGTGTGATGGTATGCATGATGTTGTGAATGTATCAGTTATGTATGCATTTGTGAATAGACTGTTTTATGGCTTAGAGTGTGAGCATATGTCTATTCTTGAGTTGTTGTTGTTGTTGCATTGCTAGGTGATTAGCATGCATATTGTGGCCTTTATGGTGGTAGCTAATTCCCATGGTGAGGAATTAGTGATGTTAGTCATTTTGGACTGTTGTTGATATTTGCATGCTAGGTGATTAGCGTGCATAGCATGGCCCATTTGGGGTGGTAGCTAATTCCCATGGTGAGGAATTAGTGATGTGAGTCACTAGGTCTCAAATGAGTGGGACTAGTGAGCTTGGTAGCCGTACCTGGATTTGGTCGGTGAAGTTGAACTATATGTTCACGAATAGTCGGTACCGCATGCATGGAGTCTCATTGCATAAAATGTGTATGGCGTATAATATGAATGGATGTATTCCAATATTATACGTGTGTTTGTGTTGATAGTGAGTATGAGTATGATTTGCATCGGTATTGAATATGATGTTTGAGTTGATGTACCGTTACTGAATGTGTTATGTGATTAGGGTGATTAATGTGTTAAATTACTTAACATGACATGATGTTTTATAATGCTTATTATATTGATTGAGGAACTCACCCTTACAACTATTTTTCAGGTAACGAGCAATGAGTTGAGTAGAAGTTAATGCTTGGAGTCTAGTGTAGTCTCCTTAGTGGGTCGTGCTCTGATAGATGTAACATCGGGATGGGTTGTTTTAACTTGTTTTAAATGTTTTATTGTTGGTTGAGAACCATTTTACATGTAATGTTTTACATGATTGATGAAATTTATATCCGCTGTGTTTTATGCAAATGTTATGTTTTGAATTAATAAAAGAGCATGACCGTTATATTGTTGAATGGTGTGGAATATTGTGTGACACCCTTAAATGGCATAATTACTCTGATTGACATATTGCTATTTTTAATTTAAATATTTGGGGTACTTTAGAAGGGTGTTACAGTCCCCGGCGGAGTAACAGACATTTCCCAAAGCAGAGTTTGTCATGACTAAGGTTTGTATGAGCCTTATCCCCAGAGAGTTGCCTGTTTTTGTCTTCCCCAGCGGAGCAGTTATTTCCCCAAGCGGAGTTTTTGTGGGTTGATCGGGATATCTCCAGCAGTTTACTTTTGGCTATAACAAGTTGCTTTATTACTCCCCAGCGAGTTGCCTTGTCTTCCCCTAGCGGATTTATATTGTTGGTTCTCCAGCAGTTGCCTTGTTTTCCCCCCAGCAGAATTGTTCTGAAGATTCCTCAGCACAGTCGTCCTGTGTATTCCCTAGCGGAGTTCTCATCATTTTGCATTGCATGTAGTGATCATTGCATCCTCAAAACTGCGTAGTATTTCCATTCCATATGGAACATTACGCCATAGAAAAATTCAAACATATGCATTCATATGTTCGAGACCCTATCAGACTGTATCCCCGGTAGAGGCGGATCATTTTTATTCAACATCAGCACAGCAAGTCTACTACAGTTGCTTCGACAGCATTCATAATTGATTATCTCCACAGAAGTTTATTTCCTCACCCGATGGTGACAGAAAGGTTGTTTCTCCTCAGTAAGATACCCAGCAAGTGATTAGCTTTGCTTTGACATATCTCAGATGTCCGTTCTTGTAATACCAGTCAGTATCATGTCAGCACCCGCGTGTGTCTGGTCATTTTTGGTGTCGGTAAACACCATTGTTTCGGTGTCGGTAAACATCGAGTCTCACCCAGTCATCGGTAAATGTCTGGTCATTTTTTGATGTCGGTAAACATCATCTTTCGATGTCGGTAAACATCGAGTCTTTCCCTCAGTCATCGATAAATGTCTGATATTTCCCCAGCTAGAAATCCCCCGTAGAGTCATCTGTAAATGTCCTACCTGGTTTTCAGTTGCGAATATTCGTTTGTCTCTCCCCAATAAATTTCTCATTCCCAGTCATCGGTAAATGTCTGGTCATTCTTTTGATGTCGGTAAACATCATCTTTCGATGTCGGTAAACATCGAGTCTCTTCCCAGTCATCGGTAAATGTCTGGTCATTCTTTGGATGTCGGTAAACATCGAGTCTCATCCCAGTCATCGGTAAATGTCTGGTCAATAAAACCAAAATCCCCAGAAGTCGTCGGTAAACGTCTTGTCTGGTTCCATCACGAAGATCTTGTTCCTCCCCAAGCAGAGATGCCATCGGTAAATGGCCCAGTTTTCTTCGATATCGGTAAATATCGAATTCCCAGTTGCAGCAACCATCGGTAAATGGTCTTGCTAAGTTGACATCGGTAAATGTTAAGTTTCTTTGAAGCCACCATCGGTAAATGGTCTTGCTTCCTCTCTACAGCAAATCTGTTTTCCCAGCAGCCATCGGTAAATGGTCTCGCTGAAGTTGATATCGGTAAATATCAAGGTCCCAGTTTTAACCGTCGGTAAATGGTTTTGCTTTTCAGAAGTTGTTTTCCCAGCAGCCATCGGTAAATGGTCTTGCTGAAGTTGATATCGGTAAATATCAAGTTCCAGCCATCGGTAAATGGTTTTGTTTTTCTGAAGTTGTCATGCAGTTGTCATCGGTAAATGACATGGTTCTTCTTGTATTATATCCTGTCGGTGCAAATTTCTACGGTTCTTTTGTATTCAATCCTTGTTTACCCTGAAAGTCTGACAGCCATTGCTATCATCCGTTCGGGTTCCCAGCTGATTGAATAGGGGCAGCTGTAACACCTCAAATTTGCACCTATAATTGTACATACATTATCATATTAGGTCATAACATAACATGGTCCACTGCATAGCATTGCATTGTCCCATTTGCCTCAAGTGCAAGCCAGTCAAGAAATTAGGTCAAACTGATCAGGAGATCAGTCAACCAAGCAAGCAAGTGTGTTTTTCATTGAGCCAAGGCCCTAGGGTTGGTCCAACATGTTCACATGACTTGAGGATCCATTTGAAGTGTTTAGGTCAAAGATTGGAGGCTCAGAGGTCATCAGTCCATGCACAATCAATCAGAAACCCTAAAAAGTCAAACTTGGTCAACTGTGGTTGATTTTATGGTTTTGATGGATGGATTTGGTTTGAAAGAGCTTATTCATGTCCAAATAGGCCTCATATATCATGGCAAACATCATCATGGAAGAATTTGAAGTCAATCAGAAATTTCCAAAAATAGAAACTGGACCTGTAATTTTAACTGCCAAAAATGGAAACTTCTTGAGCCTAAGCTTACATCATGATAAAAGCTTCAAATGAATTTTTTCCCAACATGAAAGTTGAAGATCTTGTTCTCCCATTTCCAAAAAGTCCAAGAACTCTCAAATCCCATGTATGGTTGGCAAGATATGATCAAATCATTTTCAAAATTTCTTGAACTTCAAAAGGCCATATCTCTCAAACCATTTGGCCAATTTTGGTGAGGTTTTTTCCAACAAGTCATATTTAACCTCCTCTTTCCAAAAATGTAACTTTCATGCACCAAAACCTTATGGATCAAAATGGCATTTTTTCACTTACATGAATTATTTTTAAGAAAAGTGAAATTATGAACTTTTGATTTATCCATTTCCAAACACTTTTACCATTCAAATGTGATCTGAAATGATATTTGTGACTTGTGGAAGGCCCAAATTTCGTGCCCTAGCCAATACACCCCACCATTTGGACCAAAGTGCTCATTTTAGCAAAATGCTTCATTTGAACTAATGGTGATTAGCATACCTTGATTAACCCTTAAACAGACAATATATATCATTTTTTCTGCCATTTGGAAACCCTAGCAGCCTCTCATTTTCCACAGAATCCTCTCACTCACTCAGAATTTCATTCTTGCATTTTTAAACTTTTACTGAAAAAAGCAAAGAGAACTCGAGCTGTCTTGTTGGTTCCATCATATACTCACCTTTTTAAGCTCATTGCAAGTGGAAAAACCCAACTGGAAAACCTATTTCGTGGCTGTTTTTCTTCAAGCATCTTCAATGGCAGAAGTTAATTAGAGCCAAATCAAGTTGTTTCAAGCCAAACTTTCTTCATCATCCATCATTTGGAGGTCCATAAAGTATCTGTTTCAGGCTTGCATCACCAAACTCCAACTGTTTCACGAGTTTCTTCAAAATCAAGTAAGCAATCGAATCTCTAGTTTCTTAAAATGATGCTATGCCTTGTGTAAATCTTTTCCTGCTGGTCATTCTGAAACTCGAATCACTAAAAATGGTTGAGCTATGTGTGAGAAATCTGGATTCAAAGTTTCACACTCAAACTTGTTCTTGCTCGATGCTTTTTGTTTAGCATGATTTAATGGTTATGGTTGTTGGATTATGCATGTATGTTGTTTACTGATCATAATGATATGCTCATTACTCATTTCTGGGAAAATTGTTCTTGAACAAGTTTGATGTTGAAATTTTTTTCTGCTCGATTCATGAGTTGTAGTGAGCTTTAGTGAAAATTGATGTTGGATTATGTATGAACATTGCTTGCTGGTCATGTTGGTATCCTCAATTTTTGTTTCTGGGCATTTTGAAAAATCACGATTGAATGAAGGGGATGAAGATCATACTGTTGATGCATAAACCCTAATTTCCATGGCCATTCCCAGAAACTCGTGTGCATGGCACTGTGTCCCCATGCGGACCAATCAGAACATTTCATTGTTCTGCCCAAAACGCCGCGTTTTGTTTAGTGAACCCCATATTTACAAATATGCCATTCCCGGTTTTTAAATTCCATTTAATTCATTTATTTTCTCATTTTTATTTCAATTTGATGCAACAACTTTGAAAAATCATATCTCCATCATTTTAAGTCCAATTCTCATGGGAATTTTTGCATTATCTTCATCATGATCTCTACTTTTTTATCATATTTTTTCCAGAATTTTGTGATCATTGGATTTTATTTGGCATATTGATTTGTAACATGCATCCATATTGTACACATTTTACCAAAACCTTTGTGAAATGGTCATGACTTATCCTATGGACTTGAAACTTTTTGAGCACAAACTAGACACATTCATGTTTATTTTGATGTAAAGTTTGTGAATTTCTCATTTCTTGATTGTGAGTTGTGAATTTTTGAAGTAAGGTGTGACAATTTGTGTCACACCATTGATGTGCAACTTGTTGATTTTTATAGCCATGCCTATTGACCTCCAAATGGATTGATTTTTTGCATGAACTTACTCTTATATGTCTAGTTTGTATGTGATTTTTTGTGGAATTGTTCATGGCATTTTCCATTTGTTTGAGATTTTCTCCCCTGTTTGACCAAAATGTTGACTTTGTGTGATACATGTTGCCATTTCATTTGTGAAATGCTCATACTTTATTAGATGGACATGAAATTTTACATGAGATAACTAGACATCCTAAGCTTTGCCATGGTTTTAGTCCCATTCATTTATCATATGCCATCTCTGATTTATGAATTTTTCAAGTTGATGCATGTTTGGTTGACTTCCTTGAGCATGTTCAAAATTGTTTTGACTTTCTGATTTTCATTGACTGCCTTCCACTTGTCCAAATGAGATGAAATTTTACATGCTTACCATGCTATGTGTTAGGATGGATCATGATTTATTTGGTGATTTTTGAAGATGTTTGAGTTTGCTTTTGATGCAAGTCTTTCTGTTGACTCCTATGAGCTCTCATTTGCCATGCTTTGACTTCTTTTGCTTATGAAATGATGATGATGCATGATATGAACATGAAACCAATTGGGTTTGCTTCCTAAATGTTTGAATTTGATTTTGATTGGACATTGCTTGCAGTTTTGACTTTCTCATTCATTTTTGACCCTAGGCTTGCCCTAGTGGTCCTGTTACTCACCTTTGAGTTCATGTTTTCAGGTTGACCAACAAATGACCAATGAGACCATTTCTTTTTGATTGAGCTTGCTTAAATATCATTGACTAACTTGTGTGTTTTGTAGGTGGCTTGGCTCACATGCCTTGAGCATTGTGCTTTGCACATTTGTTAATTGTATTGACTGTTGATTCCTACCTCCTTTGCTTTAGCTTTTGAATTGTGTACTGATCTGTTTGACTATTTCAGGTACCATTAGTTGCTTAGTTCTTTGAACTTGCTTTGCTTTGCTTTAATAGCAATTTGCATTGAGGTATATTTCTCATCTTCATGTAGTCTGGAAGACCTGGCCTGTTACTTGGCCAGGCAACTGTCTGAAGTCCTCCTTAAGAGGCAATGTTTGTGTATGTTTAAATTTTGTCCCTGTACATAGTCAAAGACCTCCTAAGTGAAGAGGCAATTGGCAGAACCCAAGGGATATGCAACCTATCCCCTGCTATTCTGTGTGTCATCTGCTTTGCTCACACCACTGTGTTGATGCATTGCAAATACAAACCCAAGATCTTGTACAATTGTACAGTTGAGTCAGTATCAAATGTGTAGAAGGGTTCCCACTTTCTGAACCCACACATTCTTGTCAAATGCTCTCCCTGGCCAGGGATAAGAGCAATGAGGCACACCCCTCATCTCCTTTCATCTGCTTCACCTTAGCCCCTCAATGGCAAGGTTAAGAGCTAACACTACCCAGTTCCAGAGGTTTGTTTGTTGAGGTTGATATGACCCCTCGACTAAAACCTAGCCTTGATGTTTGAGCCCCTTGTTGGTGTGTTTATTCTATGCTGTGTGTGCTTGTGTGGTGTGATTGTATCCCCTAGGTTTGTTAGACTCCGTGTAGTCTCGTTTGCATGTCAATTAAGGTAGCACGGTTCCTTCGTATAGGACTTCCTTTCTTGCTTGGGCTTTCTTAAAACACAAACACATTATCCCCTCTTAAGGATACGTTAACTCCTTCTACTACAGGTGAGTAAGTCTCCAAAGGTCGAGCATCAGGTAGATTGTGCAGTGACGTTGTCCACTTAAAAAACACAAACCAACAAGAATAGTTTGGCCGAACTACGGCAACTCTGATTCTCATGTCCAGATGAGATACGTAGGCACGAGATGCGATGTCTTGTCGAGTTTGACTAACAACTAACACTAATTCTTTTCTCTCACCCTCGTTGTGATTGAGGTCTCCCCTTTCTCTTGCCCTAGTTGCAATCGAGACCCTTCTTTTTCCTGTGTCAGTTAGCTAGAAACCTTAACTTAGGGTTGATTTTTGCATGACAACATCTAGGCTCGAGTCGTAGTCTCCCTAGTGTTGTGTCTCCCTCTGTTATCTGGTTAGGCTAGTCCTTTTTCCCTGCGTAGGGGAACTACATCGCCCTGATCTTCATACCAGATGAAGTATGTAGGCAGGAGATTGAGCTGATCTCTCCGGGCGCCTTTTTTTCTTTTTTGTGTGAGTTGTTTGACAGTTGCTAGGCTCGAGTCCCTGACTCCTTAGCAATTTGTTGTCTGTCTGTTTGGGTGTTGCTTGACAGTTATAGGCTCGAGTCCCAGACTCCCTATTAACTTGTTATGTTGTTGTGTGCTTGGAAGCTGATGTAAGTCCATCGAGTGGCATTCGGGTTCCAGTGTGGGTGTGTTTTGGTTCGGATGCTGATGTAAGTCCAGTGATTGGCATTCAGGCTCCATGTTTGCCTTTGCCTGTGTTTGTTTGTGTGCGTGTCAGTCGAGCTACGAATGCTCTGATTCTCCTTCGTCCAAGGAGATACGTATGCATAGGATGCGATATCCTAGCGAGCATGTGTCGTTTCCCTAGTCCGAACTACTTCGACTCTGATGTCTATGTCTGATAGACTAAGTAGGCCCAGGATGCGGTATCCTGCCGAGTCAGTTTCAGTCTGTTTTCTTGTGTCTCTTTCAGCCAGTGTGTGTGAGTTTGAGCAGTGTTTAACAACCAATATTCTTTCCTTTTGTGCGTGGATCCCGTAGAGTACTACGGATGCGTAGGGGTGCTAATACCTTCCCTTCGCATAACCGACTCCCGAACCCATTCTCTTTGGTCGCGAGACCATGTTCTTTCCTAGGTTTACTTCGAGCGTTTCCTTTCCCTCTTTTGGGATAAATAACGCACGGTGGCGGCTCTGTTGTTTTTTTCTTTTCCCGCCGGTTTTTCGCGTGATGCGACACACTCTTACGAAGTTATCATATCAGGGGCCTCCCATGAGGCAGAGTGGAGTAGTTGTGAAGGCCTTCGATGGGTCACGTAAAACTGTGATTGGGGAAGTTGATCTCCCAATCAAGATTGGACCAAGTGATTTCCAAATTACCTTCTAGGTTATGGACATTCACCCATCGTACAACTGTCTTTTGGGCAGACCATGGATTCACGAGGCTGGCGTCGTGACATCCACCCTACACCAGAAGTTGAAATTCGTGAAGAACAAGAAACTGGTGGTGGTAGGGGGAGAAAAGGCTCTCCTGGTTAGCCACTTATCTTCCTTCTCATACATAGATGCTGAGGATGAAGTTGGAACTCCGTTCCAAGCTTTATCTATAGCTGAGCCTATTGAGAAGAGAACTCCTTCATTTGCTTCCTATAGAGATGCAAAGTTGGTAATTGAATGTGGTGCGACTGCTGGTTTGGGAAAATGATTGAGCTAGAAGACAACAAGTCCCGGGCTGGCATTGGCTTTTCTTCTAGGGTCTTCAACGAGAAATGGCTATTCAAGAGTGGAGGTTTTATCCACACTGGTCAGAATGAAGAAGTTGCTGCTATCTTAGAAGAGGATGCAGAGGACTCTGATAATTTCATCATCCTTGGAGGGATCTGCAACAATTGGGTCGCTGTGGATATTCCTACAGTTATCCACAAGTCAACGTAATGATCACTTTGTTTAAAAACCCTTCTCCCATGCCAAAAGGAGGAGTGATGACATTGTTGGCAACATAAATACAATGATATTTTTCATTCAATAAATTCATGTTAAATGTTTGTTTTTCCAAATTATTTTCCCTTTTCGCTTTTTACATGAAATTAGGTGATCACATAAAACCCTAAAAGTAAATTAAAATCAATCTTTTCATCTGCATAATGATTTTCCTTGTTTGAATTCTAAAGTTTTTCATATCCAAAATCATTATGCAGGTTGATCAAACCCATTGAACATAATGATCCAACACCATCTCCCAATTTTGAGTTCCCTGTATTTGAGGCAGAGGAAGATGATGTTGAAGAGATTCCTGATGAGATTACCCGTTTACTTGAGCATGAAGAGAAGATCATTCAGCCACATCTTGACAATCTGGAAACAGTCGACTTGGGGTCTGAAGATTGTGTGCGAGAGGTAAAGATTGGGGCACACTTGGAAGAGTCTGTTAAGAAGGGGTTGATTGAATTGCTGCGAGAATATGTTGATGTCTTCGCCTGGTCATATGAAGACATGCCTGGTCTAGATACTGATATTGTGCAACATTTCCTGCCTTTAAAACCTGAGTGCGTGCCTGTGAAGCAGAAGCTCAGGAGAACTCATCCTGATATGGCAATGAAGATCAAAGAGGAAGTTCAGAAGCAAATAGATGCGGGGTTTCTGGTGACTTCTACATATCCTCAATGGGTGGCCAATATTGTGCCCGTGCCTAAGAAAGATGGAAAATTTCGAATGTGTGTGGATTATAGAGACTTGAATAAAGCTAGTCCGAAAGATGATTTCCCTCTACCACATATTGATATGTTGGTAGACAATACAGCTAAATTCAAAGTCTTCTCATTTATGGATGTATTTTCCGGATATAATCAGATTAAGATAGAACCCGAGGATATGGAGAAGACAACATTCATCACACCTTGGGGAACATTTTTTTATCGAGTGATGCCCTTCGGTTTGAAGAACGTCGGAGCCACGTATCAACGAGCTATGACTACCTTGTTTCATGATATGATGCACAAGGAGATCAAGGTATATGTTGATGACAAGATTGCAAAGTCAAGAACGGAAGTTGAACATGTAGAGCACCTGTTGAAGCTTTTTCAGCGTTTGAGGAAGTATAAGCTTTGTCTGAATCCCAACAAGTGTACATTTGGAGCCCGTTCTGGAAAGTTATTGGGTTTTATCGTCAGTGAAAGAGGTATTGAGGTTGATCCTGCAAAGGTCAAAGCAATACAAGAGATGCCTGCGCCCAAAACTGAGAAGCAAGTCCGAGGTTTTCTTGGTCGTTTGAATTACATCTCCAGATTCATATCCCACATGACTGCCACATGTGCGCCAATATTCAAGCTCCTCCGGAAAGATCAGTCTCATGATTGGACCGAGGATTTCCAGAAAGCCTTTGACAGTATTAAAGAGTATCTGTCTGAGCCTCCGATTCTGTCCCCACCAATGGAAGGGGGACCATTGATCATGTATCTGACTGTTCTTGAAGATTCAATGGGTTGTGTTCTTGGTCAGCAAGATGAATCAAGAAAGAAAGAATATGCTATCTACTACTTGAGCAAGAAGTTCACTGATTGCGAGTCTCGATATTCAATGCTTGAGAAGACATGTTGTGCTTTGGCTTGGGCTGCTAAGCGCTTACGCCAGTATATGATAAATCATACGACTTGGTTGATATCCAGAATGGATCCAATCAAGTATATCTTTGAGAAGCCTGCTTTAACAGGGAGGATAGCCCGTTGGCAGATGTTGTTATCTGAGTATGATATTGAGTATCGAGCTCAGAAGGCTATTAAAGGTAGTATCTTGGCTGACCACTTGGCACATCAGCTGATTGAGGATTATCAGTCAGTTCAGTTTGACTTTCCGGATGAGGAGATTCTGTATTTGAAAATGAAAGATTGTGATGAGCCTACACTCGATGAAGGGCTAGAGGCTGGTTCCAGATGGAGTATGGTGTTTGATGGCGCTGTAAATCAGTATGGAAATGGTATTGGGGCAGTAATCATTACTCCTCAGGGCACACATATTCCTTTTACAGCAAGGTTAACTTTCAAATGCACGAATAATATGGCTGAGTATGAGGCCTGTATTATGGGATTGGAGGAATGCATTGATCTCAGGATCAAGCATCTTGATATTTATGGTGATTTGGCCCTTGTTGTTAATCAGATTAAGGGTGAGTGGGAAACGAATCAGCCCGGTCTCATTCCATATAGGGATTATGCGAGGAGGATTTTAACGTTCTTTACTGAAGTTGACTTCCATCATATTCCTCGAGATGAGAATCGGATGGCAGATGCTCTTGCTACACTTGCTTTAATGATTATGGTTAAATTTGTTGGTGTAAGCCCTAGAGGCCAATACATTTTGGTACTTGTATCGAATAATAAAAGGCATTCTCTTTATTATGGTTGATTAATAAAGTCCCTGGAATAGATAGTCCGTTTAATGTATTAAGTGTGACTTAATCATGAGAACACATTAAACATAAGGACACTATTCCTAAAGTATCCGTAGTCGAGCTTTAGTGTGAAGTGGGATAACATTAAAGCATTAAGACTATTATGTTTGTAGACTGATGATCACATCTCATGGATCATGGATAAAGAGTTACCAAGTCTTAAACATAGGTATGAATATTAGGAGTAATATTTATACCGGATTGACCCGCTATGAGAATACTATATAGAAAGTTATGCAAAGTGTCATAAGTTATTCTCATGGTGATAATAGTGTATACCACTCTTCGACCTGAAACCACTATGGATCCTAGATGTAGAGTCGAGTGCTTTATTGTTGATCCAACGTTGTCCGTAACTGGATAACCATAAAGACAGTTGATGGGTACTCCACAAAGCATGCTGAGGGACATGAGTGTCCTAGATGGAATTTACCCATCCTGCGTAACAGGATAAATGTCTATGGGCCCAATATTGAACTAGACAAGGATGACACGGTCTATACCTTGTGTTCAATATAGACATAAGGGCAAAAGGGTAATTATACACATAAGTATTATCACAGAAGGAATTGTCAGATCACATGACATTTTCGTGTCTTGGGTAGCAGTGATGTGTTGCTAGATACCGCTCACTGTTTATTATGTTAAATGCGTGATTTAATATAATTGCCAACGTCACGAAAACCTACAAGGTCACACACAAAGGACGGATTGATGAGAGATAGAGTAACTAAGGAATACCGTAAGGTACGGTGCCCTTAAGTGAGTTATAGAGCATCGTAAGGTACGATGTACTTGAGTAGAATACGAAATATGGTAAGGTACCATGAGCTTAAGTGATTTTGGGCATATTATAAGATATGGGCCAAAATACACTTAGGTGGGCTTTTAGCTTGAAGCCCACACAAGTGGTTCTATAAATAGAACCCTTGTGCAGAAGCATAAAGCGCGGTTGCATTATTTTCGTTTTCTCACTCTCTCTCTCTCTCACTCAAAGCCTTCATTCGTACCAGCTAGCACTGAGATTGAAGGAACTCGTTCGTGTGGACTGAGTAGAGACGTTGTCATCGTTCAACGTTCGTGATCGCTCCGTGGATCTGCATCAAAGGTTTTGATTGTCACAAGAGATCTGCACCAAAGGTTTCAGTCGTCACAAGAGGTAAATATTCTATCACTGATCATGACCATTCGTAAGGATCTCTAAAGGAGAAAATTTTATTTTCCGCTGCGTTTTGGACCGCAATTCTCCTTCAAAATTGTGGAATGAAGTGCCCAATATCACCGTGATGCGCTTGGATAGACCAGCTCATGTATTTGCAGTTGAAGAAGTGAAAGATGAAAGGCCGTGGTATTATGACATTAAGTGTTTCCTTCAGAGCCAGATTTACCCGCCTGGGGCATCTGTGAAAGATAGGAAGACTTTGAGGAGATTGTCAGGCAGTTTCTACCTCAATGGTGACGTGCTTTATAAGAGAAATTTTGACATGGTCCTACTCAGATGCGTGGATAGACACGAAGCAGACCTGTTGATGTCTGAGGTTCATGAGGGTTCATTTGGTACTCATTCCAATGTACATGCCATGGCTAGAAAGATGTTGAGAGCAGGCTACTATTGGCTGACAATAGAGTCTGACTAATGCAAGTACGTGAAGAAATGCCATAAGTGTCATATTTACACGGATAAGATTCATATTCCCCCGACACTTCTAAATGTGATTTCATCACCATGGCCTTTCTCAATGTGGGGAATTGACATGATTGGCATGATTGAGCCGAAAGCGTCCAATGGACACAGATTTATTCTCGTAGCAATTGATTACTTCACCAAGTGGGTTGAAGCGGCGTCATACACAAATGTGACCAGACAGGTGGTCGTGAAGTTTATCAAGAATCAACTCATATGCCAGTATGGTGTGCCAGATAAGATCATTACTGATAATGGATCTAACTTGAACAACAAGATGATGAAAGAGCTGTGTAGTGAGTTCAAGATAGCACATCATAATTCTTCTCCTTACAGACCCAAGATGAATGGGGCTGTTGAAGCTGCTAACAAGAATATCAAGAAAATTATCCAGAAGATGGTTGTTACGTACAAAGATTGGCATGAGATGCTACCATTCGCTTTGCATGGATATCGTATATCTGTCCGTACTTCAACAGGGGCAACCCCTTTCTCTCTTGTTTATGGCATGGAAGTTGTACTCCCAGTAGAGGTGGAGATCCCATCAATGAGAGTCTTGATGGAAGCCAAGTTGACTGATGCTAAATGGGTTCAGAGTCGTTATGACCAACTGAATTTGATAGAAGAGAAGAGATTGACTGCCATGTGCCATAGTCAGTTATATCAGCAGAGAATGAAGAAAGCTTTTGATAAGAAGGTCAAGCCTTGTGTGTTCCGAGAAGGTGACCTTGTGCTCAAGAAAGTCTTGTCTTTCACGCCCGATTCCAGGGGCAAGTGGACTCCAAACTATGAAGGTCCATATGTTGTTAAAAGAGCCTTTTCAGGCGGTGCTTTGATACTTACAACTATGGATGGGGAGGATTTCACTCGTCCTGTGAATTCAGATGCAGTCAAGAAATACTTCGCCTAAAAATAAAAACAGAATAGCTCGCTAAGTTGAAAACCCGAAAGGGCGGCTTAGGCAAAAATGAGCGTCTTGGTGGATTGAAAACCCGAAAGGGCGGTCCAGGCAAAAGTTAGAGACATAAAAAAATGAATGAATATATGTATCCCACTAGATTGAGTACCTCATCCTGGGGCAATCTAGGCAAAAATTAGGGATTTGGCAAGTAACTGCACCCTGACAAGACTTTTGTTTTATGACTATCATCCGTCAGAGATTCTCGCTCATTCATCGTCAACTAAAGCGTCACATACATCGAATTCAGAGTTGGTGGAGAAATGGTCATTATGTTCAATGTAGCCCTTTTCCAATATATATCACCAATTTCAAATTTGTAAAGATCTATGGAGTCTTGCCATTTGCAGACTACCATTCCATCAAAAAAAATTGAGCCTTTATCCAATTATTTGCACTCTTATTTGTTTCTATTCAACATATATTTTGCATGTTTTAGTTGAGAAAATATCATTGTTTTAAACAAACAAATTTTTTTTTCATAAATTGTTTTAAAACTAAGTGAACATTCACAAAGACGAAAGGATACTTAAGAAATTCTCAGTGCTCTCCCAAGAGTGGTATGATCTCCAACAGGGTAAGACATTTGTTTATATTCCTGGCATAGCTATATCCTCTTCCCCCAGAATATTGTTGTGAGTTAGCCCATCAAGTGGAGTGCTTGTTGAGGATATTCACCTCCCTTCCCTTCAGCAGAGCAGTGATCTTTCCTCCTCAGCAGATGTGTCCTCCTGGAAGATTCGATTTTTGGTGGTTGGTCCCCATAATCCCTTTATCCCTCGGATAGATTCCCCAGTAGAGTTGCTTATGTGGCAGATTCTACTTGTGCATTAAACCCTTTTCCCCAGCTGTGACTGATGATTCATCCCCAGCAGATTGGATACTCTCCGATGATCCTGGCTTTCTCCCTTGAGATGTAGTACCGGGTGGTTGATTCCTGGACCTGTTGTGTTAGATATGTCTATTTGTCAGCATTCATCACACATAAACCACACATATACATACATAATTATAACATTCAGATATTCATGTTGCATTCTTTGCCATATATATCGTTGTTTGTTGTCTCCTGCTATTTGGTGATACATGTCTCCCCTAGCAAATGGGTGTGTTTGATCTCTCCATATAGAGTCAGCTCCATAGGCAGAAAGCGTCTATCCTTTCTTCCACATTCCCCACCGAGCTATATCCTCGTGGATGATGGTTGTTTCTATTTCCTCCCAACACATATAGTGGGATGGGCTTCCCTATTGAGTTATATCCTCATTAGGACGAGTCTTGATTCAGTTTGCCTCTTTGGTTTGATCCTAAATTGGCTCTTGTGGCTGTTTCCTTTTGCTTCCCTGTGGTATAAATGAATAATTACTCAATGATTAGTAATCATTCATAATATCCCCGGCGGAGTCTGTGGTTTTCTACCCTTATACCGGTAGTTGTAAACCCTACTCTCTTTCCTCTTGCAAAGTTAATCTTTTTGCTCATCATAATCGATGACGATTACTTTTCCGTGGTTTCCTACCCAGTATCCGGTAGGTGTAATCCCCTCCTTGGTGGTTATCTTCATCCAATATTCGGTGTCGATATTCCCTCTTTTGTTTGGATAATTGCTCTGATCACGCAATTTATCCCCAGTGGATCATCTTTCGTCTACCCCGTTGTTGTTGGTAACGATTGTTTCTCTTCTGAATGGGTCATCATTATATACCTAGTTTCGGTATCCCGATGCCTTTTCTTTCTGGTCGATTTATCCTTTATTAATCCAGTAACCGGTTGTGGATAATCTTCCATGCGAGTATATTATCTATGTTCTGACGGTAATAGATAGTATATCTCATGCACTCTTTGGTCGAAGCCTTTGTTCTTCCCCAGTAGAGTAAGATTCGTATCCCCTTTGTGGAGTCGAATATCCATCCTATAATCGAGTTTTCTTTTAGCCCTCTTTTGGATGCTGAGTGTCTTGGGAATATTCCCCAATTCACGCCTTGGTTGGTCACCTATTATATGCCCAGTAACCGGTGTCCCTGGTGTTCCTCCCTTTCTGCTCCCTATTATGACTTTTGTCCCCTGTGGAGTCAGAGTTCCTGAGTTGAAATATACCTTTTAGGTCTTCCTCATATGTTTTTAAGTTTTGATATCTCTCACCCTTGTACCGGTCTTAGATATTCATTTCTTCCCGAGCATGTTGTATCTCTCGCCCTTATACTGGTGTTCAGATCACGTGTCTCATTGAGCTTGTTACCTAGTAACCGGTAACACCTCATCTCGCTGCTTCCCCAGGAGAGTCTTTTTAGACATCCCCAGCGAGGTCCCTTAGTGGATTGTTTTCGTCCGGATTTCTATCTGAAGTATCCGTTGTGGATAGTTTCGCTGTATTGGCATATTCTCCAATACGGGCGTCTTCGAGTCAGCTCGAGTCTTTCCATTGGTTTATTCCCTTTGGAATTCTGCTCCCCAAATTTTGAGTCGTGCCCTGCTCACGCATTTCTTTCTTATCCCCATAAGAGTCCCCGGGATTTTGTCCCATGGAACGTATCACTCATATGGATTGTCAATGTCTCCGGATTTTCTTTACTCCTTTGTGGACACATATTCCCCACAAAGTATTATCCCTTTGCATACAAACATTTGCATCATGAGGTCTCTTAGGGACCAAAATTCGTCTCTTTGTTATTATTTAAGCCCATTCTACCTCGTCGAGACGAAGATTTTAACCTTCCCTTCTCTGGCTAGAATGACCTTAAAGAGGGGCATCTGTAAGACCCCAATTTTGTCCCTAAGATCCCTCATGGCATCATATCATTTCATTTGCAAAGCCTCAAGGATCATAAGCATCTTGGTTCCCCTTGCCTTTGGGTGAGACTCATTGTGAGTGGTTTTGAGATCACCAAGCATACTTGAATTGTAAATCATTGCTTTTCTTATTTTGTTTACTAATCAAAAGCACAAAAAATATGTCACTAACATCTTGTGTATATAGCTTGAGCAATCACAAGGTCAACAGCTTCAAGAAGATCATTAGTACAAAGACATGGCCAAGAGAAGATGAAAGCAAGCATGGTAATGGTTCCCAAAGCTCTCATCCATCAAAAATGCCTCCCTAGCATCTCAATTCATCATGTTTGATCAAAGCAAGTAAAAGGATTTGAGGTTTGTGCCCCAAGGAAGCCCTAATTCATCTGTGCACCACAATGCCTTGCCCATGAAGCAACCTCAGCCCATGATCAAATACAATCAAGGGAAGTTCTTTAATTCATCATTTCATGCATATTTGAACTTATTTGAGTGTCCTCAATCATCAATTCATCAAGATATGAGGCATAGACTTGAGAAGTTGATCAGTCAATTCATCTGACTATTTTGAAATGCACCAAGACTTAACTTTTTATGTGTTGGTCAAATGGAGATGGTTCCCAAAGCAAAAATGTTCTTAAGGACAATATGAACAATTTTCATGTTCATCTAAATTTGATTTGAAGCTTGGAAAATCATCTTCCATTCCAATACATTATAGGTCATTTTGACTGAAACCCTAATTTGGGGTCAACTTCCCAAGGACATAACTCATTCATTTTTTATGATTTTGAGGTGGGATCAAATGAATTGGAAAGCTTAATATGTCTACTTTAAATGTTATGTTGAACAAAATTTCAAAATCTCAAAGGAAATACATGTGATGATGCAATACATTATAGGTCCTTTTTGACCAAATGCATTAAAAGTCAAAAAAGTCCAACTTCAAGTGCCCATAACTCTTTCATCAAAAATCCAAATGATTCAAAATTTAAGTACATTTTGATTGTCTTGAAAATATCTACAACTTTGATGTTGGAGGTTTTTCCATTTGAAGCTTGCATCATCAAAACAGAAGGGCTTGAAAGTTGGCCAATTTTAGAAACCTTGCCTTGACATGTTTTGCATATCACACTTTAAACTCATATTTCATAAATTTCCACACTTCAAATGAGTTTTTGTCCAACATAACAATTGTTCCTTATACAAATACCTTTTCAACCATTACTCACATGATCATGCTTGGATTTTCTAAATGGTACTTTCGAAGAGATGATTATTTAGGTACAAATGGAGAATTCACTTGAAATCTTGTTATATGAGCAATTGCCTTTGCATTTCACACGTCCAATTCCATTTGGCTGATGCTCAGAGTTCATTTGGCATTGTTTTTGGGCCTTGTGCATGATCATGCAAGCCCATGCAATGAAGCTTCGCATGCCATGCACACGGATTGCTCACACTCTCCTTGCCACTTTCTCTATAAATAGAGGCTTCATTTCACTCATTTCACACGCCTAATTCAACCTGAAATGCTGCAGAATTCTCTCCTTAACCATCACTAAAGAAGCAATTGCATTTTTCTCAAAATTATTCAGATCTAGAATTCAGCTTCATCTGGTTGTATTCTTAGATCTAATGCTTCTAGACCTTCATCATACATCTCATTGAACTTCTGTTTTGGTAAAGCAAGCAAGGCAACAAGCTCAAGCTATCAGAATTCAAGAACACACTCCAGCTGGTATTTTCTTTGATTCTCCTAATCCATTGACCTATTGGCTTAGATTTTGTGTTGGCTGAAGTCCTCTCAATAGAGGCATCATGTTTATGCTTTTAATTTTTGAAATTCATTGAGTTCATGATGAACACCAGATTTTTCCATCTCTGATTTCTCATACTATGGAGATCTAGAGGGAAAATGGATGGCACAGGGATGATGTACATCATCCCAGCTTTCTAATGATGTATAGATCGCACGTTTTGGTGGAGGTTTGAGTTTCTGCAATTTGGCCGGACTCATAAAGCTTAACCGGAGAAGACGGTGGCTCCGGTGGCTTCATCATCTCCAGATCAAATCTAGGTCGTGCGTTTGAATCTCCAGATTTAATCTCATCCTTTCTTTGTTATGACTTTTTATAATGCGCGGTGTGGCTCAGTTGACTTGGATCCATGGTAGGCGCGCGCTTCATGGCCTCATGATTTGCCAGCTCAATTAATGAGCCTAGATCAGACGGTCCACGCTTTTTTCCAATTTCTATTTTCTGTTTTTATTTCCTTTTATTTTCTTTAATTCCATTTTATTTTAAAAAATCAATATCTCTTTCATTTTTTATCCAAAAATTATGGGACCAATTGCATTATTTCCCAAATATTTTCTAGTTTCTATTTTTGATTTTTAATATTTTTTATTTCATCATTTGATATTTTTTGTGAATTTTCTCTTTTCTGGTTATTTTTAATTCATTTTAAATAGTTTTTGATATTCAAAAAATACAAAAATATTTTCCTAACCTATTTGAATGATGATGGATCTATGAAAAATATTCTAATCAATTTTTGAATTGATTTGAGATTTATTTGAGATTTTAGTTCAATTAGGTTATTTTTATTCATTTTTAATAGATTAAAAATAGTTTCTGACTTTTAAAAATGCTGAAATTTTTTGTCAAACTTTGTTTGACCTTGTTGAATTTAGGATAAATCACTTGGACCTTTCAAGGTTGATTTGAAGTGATTTTAAAGTTTGACATTTCCTTAATATTTTAATTCAAATTTAATTAAATATTAAAAAATGCCAAAAATATTTTATTCTTTTCTTGACCTCCAATCTTCATCTCACTTCTGTTTTTGATTGTTTGACCTTGACTTTCAATGTTATTGGTCAACATATGAGGATTGATACATTGTATTTCATTTAATGCACTTTTATTTTGTCATTTCCATTTTCTCTTATTCATCTTCTTCTTCTTCTTCTTCTTTCTTTTTGATCAATGAGTTGAAGGTTGATAAGTTAGCATTGATTAAGGAGATTTAATCTTCCTTGATTCAAATCTAATTCATCTTGATCAATTGATCAAATGAATGACTTTGCATTAAGGATAGGTTGTTTCCTAAATCATGCAAAGGACTTAAGCCAATACAAGATCAATTCTCTTCTCCTTTTTGGCATGACAAGTTGTTGGGACTTGGTTCACTAATCAAGACTCCTAACTTGTGTTTGTTGCCTACATTATTATTGACCGGCCTCAGATAGTTGTGACTTCTACATAAGTCCAATTACGATTGCTTAACATAGCGCTAAATTTGCCTTATGGCACACTAACTACTAACACTAACTATTGACAATTAACATTTACTTTATGCAATTTACTATTCTTGCACATATTATTCATTTTCTTTTCTCTTTGCTCACTTGAGCACATGTTTATGTTAATGTCATTTGCCTTTTGCTCACTTGAGCACATAATTGTGTACATATTATTTTGCTTGTGTTTTGTTTTGATTGTGGTGAACCAAATGCAAAGAAATGGACTTAGTTTCTAGGACTTTCCCTATGCAAAGAAATGGAGAATTGGACTTAGTTTCTAGGACCTTCCTTATGCAAAATTGGAGTAAAAAGATCTTAATGGTGAAGATGGATTAGAAGAACTAAATCTCTAAACTCACTCTTATCCATTCTTGTTTTACTTCATGGAACTTCTGATGTGTGTGCTTTTGTGCTAGGAGTTTCCATTTGAGCTTAATTGGAGGACCATTGCCATGTTCATCTAAGTGGAAGAAACAAGATACATTGAGGATCTCTTGTGAGACTTGTTTGATTGCTTATACTTTGTGGTTGCTTATTCCAAAGGATGGGAGCTACTTGGATCATCAATATGATCTCAAGAGAGGAACTCCATTGTGGTTTTGATTCCTTTATCCTTTCTCTTTTTGCTTTACTTAGGACTTAGCCATTCTTCTTCTTCTCTCCACTCTAACCCAAGCCAAAACTTTTTATGCAAACATTTAACTATTGTTTTCAAACATTAGAAACCTAAGCCTTATGCTTTTGATTTTCAAACTTTCTTTTCCTAATACTTATTTTGAATTGAACCTTTTAAGTCAACTTTGACCATTTTGTATATACTTCTAATTGGTAAATATAACCCATTCAAATGTGCTTTTGTGGTTCCAATGGCCACTTTCTTAATCAAGTTTTCCATAACCTTTAGCTATTAGGTTTGAGTTATCTTTGTGGTAGATGTAATACTCACCTATATCCTTAGTGATGGACAATGAGTCTTCCATGCTTATTATAGGGTTAACCCCTCACTAGCATGTTGAAGCTATCCTCACATGGTGGATTTGTGGTTTGGTTGAGTTTTCTCCCTTTTGATAACAAAAGACCTTAAGGCTTTTGGACCAATCAATTCACCAACTCATTTTTGAGATTTTTACCCCGAACTACGAGGTTTTGATCCTAATCTTTTAAGATGGTACGTAGGCAATGGGTTTATCCATCCAAACACAAAATGTAAATAAACTTGTATATTCTCTTCTCATCTCTTCAATCATGTTTGCACAAACAAATTTTTCACAACACAACAACCTTCACAAGTATGAAAAGGGCTCCCTAGGAGTACCTAGGATGTTTTGGGTGCCTAACACCTTCCCATTACATAACCAACCCCCTTACCCAGATCTCTGTTTATTTTACTAGTTTTTGTTAAAACTATTAGGTTTTTGTTCGCTTTCTAACCATTCCTTTGGATAAATAGAAGTGCGGTGGCGACTCGACTTGTATGGCTTACCTTGGATTTAGTCAATATCTATAATGGTAACGAATACCCCGCTACAATATCATATCATCACTCTTCATTCACCTTCATCTTAAAATCAATCTAAAATGGCAAAGACTTTAAAATGAAAATAATGCAATAACTCCCCTAGCATGGAAAGCACAATGGACTTAGGGACTTCTCATTAGGACCCTTGCAAAAGACCTTGGACAAATATTCAACCCGGACATGGAAGGAGTATTCAAGACTCAAGAAGACTTTGTAATCCTTTATGCGCTTTCTAGTTTAGGACACAATTGCACACACAAGGCTTTCTCTTGGGCTACCTGACAATGAGACCTTTTGTTTTCATCACTCCCTTGTACTTTACACGTACCCCCCTCCCCTTTCAGATGTATGCTTTTACTCGCTTTCTTTATCTTTTATTGCTTGATAGTTATCCCTTAGACATTAGGAACGATCACTCTTTCACAATCAATAAACAAACCCTTGATCCAACGTCAAGCGGCCTTTTTCAAATCAAACTCAAAAACACAATAAATATGATTAGGATTGTATTTCACGAGCCTTAACGATAAAGAAGGGATGAGAATGGAGCTTTCCTACACTCGTTCTGAATGCTTCGAACACAAGACGTCTGGCTTGGTAGTTCGAGGTGTTCACCTTTATCCATAGTCTTTAGTGCAATCCGAAATCAATAGCACTTTCTCAAAACTTAAAAACAACTTCAACTCATTCAAACCTTTTGTTTGAGCCTTAGGGCATCACCATCGAAAACCCTTCTTCAAGGTAATAAAATCAACAAAACAAATAAACTTTTATCCCCATGAACTACGGGGCTCTAATTTCTCACTTCAACAAGTGGGCATACGTAGGCACGAGGACCCAATCCTTGGCGAGCACACTAATTTAAAATCTACCTCCACTCCGCAAACCTTTGGCAAGCAAACATTTCGATAACAACACCCATTTGAGCGCAAACATCCTAGATGGTTCCCATGGAGTACCATGGATGTGAGGGGTGCTAATACATTCCCCTCGGATAACCGACTTTCGAACCTGTTCGTGGTTACGATGACCATTCTTTGAGGTTTTCTTGATATTTTCCCTTTCCTTTGGAATAAATAAAAACCAATGGTGACTCTGTATTTTTCGCGTAGCGATTGCTGGCGACTCTGCTGGGGATTCCTCCCTAAGCAAGTTAAGCCTAATCTAGGTTGATTCCTCGCGTGTGTGGGTGTTTATCCTTTTTATTGCTTACCTTATTTATCGCCTTTCGCGTTAAATTTTTTAATATAGGTTACATGGTTCCATGGTTCTATGGTATCGATGAATGGCACTTTGATTGCAATAAGCCTTGTGGGAAAGACTTTCTACCCGAGTCTAGAATAGAACTTGAGATAGGAGAGGTTGAGTAGTATGGGCCACCGAGAAACTTGTATCGTAAGGGTCGATACGAGAACCTCGCTTAAAGTAGATTCTTTTGGAGATGTTGACGACCGTCAAGCTTTTGGCATAAGCGATCAGTATTTTCATTATGATCAATGACTCTAAGGACCTTTGTAGAACATTGAATCTTTGACCAATTAAGATTGATGGTCGCGTAGTGCGGGTCCCCGAGAAGCTTTTCTCGCGTGGATCGGTACGAAGATCTCACTCAAAGTATATTTTCTTGATGGAGTTGTCGACCGGCAAGCTTTTGCCGTAAGCGGCAAACGGTCAAGGAGGTCTATGACTTTGAGACCCTTGTATATAACCCAATGTCGATGGCCGCGTAGTGCGGGTCCCCAAGAAGCTTTTCTCGTGTGGGTCAGTACAAAGATCTCACCTAGATTAGACTCATTTGAGGGAGTTGACAACCGGCAAGCTTTTGCCGTAAGCGCCAAACAACCAAATAAATCGATGACTCTGGGATTCCTATATATAACCCTAGACCACGACCAGTAAGATCCCTGTTATGGAAAGCAATCAGAGTTATCCTTCATCTTTATCTCGAACTTGTGATACTATGCTTGCTTGTGTGTTCAACTTGTGAAAGCCATGCTTATGAACCGAATCATCCATGCATTCATGCATTCATGCATCATAAATGATAAAAACAAATATAATACTCATGCTTCATCCACATATCATCTTGCATTTCATGAAGACAAAACCAATGATCTCACTATCACTTGGGCTTTTGTCAGACAAACCACTACCACCAAGCTGATTGCCCGACATCTGTTTTGAATTTGAAGCATGTCGCAGATTACCATGGAAGAACTACGAAGAGGTCAAGAAGCATTGAAGGTTGAAATCAACCAGCTGAAGACTCAGATGAGTCTGATCATGGAGATCCTGCAGTCAATGCTGAGGAAGGAAGGCCATCCCATGCCAACTGTCGTACCAGAAGTGGTCACTCCGATGAACATGCATGATCCCACTCCACCTCAGGAGAAGACTCGTGGATTTCATCCACATCCTGAACCTCCAAGGGCTATTTATCAGCGGGCATTTCCTGTTCCCAGACCAAGGCAGAGGAACCTAGTGAGGAACCAGTATCTAAATCAGCAGTGTCAACACACTCGACAAAAACCAAGAAAGCCAGTGAGGCATATTGATCTACTTCCAATGTCGTACAATCAAGTACTACTGTATTTGATTAAAGGTGGATTGATAGTGCCAAAGGAACTACGTCCAGTGATTCCTTCATATCCACCGGGCTTTGACGTCAACGCCCGATTTGACTTCCATGCTGGGGCACAGGGGCATTCAACTGAAGATTGTAATATCTTCAAGCACAAGGTACAAGACTTTCTTGATTCAAGGGTCATTGTGTTCACACCGCAAGGACAGAACATAGTGCATACTCCCACGCCTCCATGTGAGGACACATCTACAATGTCGTTATCAGTACAAGTGGAAGTTGGGATAGATTGTAAGAGTCTGCATCTACGAGAAGAGTTTGAGAAGGATCTCCTTGAAGATTGTCATACTATCTGCTTCCAGCCTAATAATTCCAGTATGAGGATCTGAAATAAGCCTGATGATGCCCACAGTCATCCGTTTTTCTCAATCATGGTCATGTGTAATTTTCTTGATTGTCATTTGTCACATTCATTTGTAATAAACTCGTTTGTTTTTAAATAATAATGACATTGAAATGAATATGCATGTTTTTGAATCAATCCATTCGTGTTCACTCATAATTTATTTTGTTAATATCTAACTTTTGTTTTAAGCAAAGTCAAGAGGATGAGGAGGAGATTAAAAACACGAAATCAATGCCCGTACGCTTTTGAATAAAACTTTGCTGATGATGTAAGGCATTTCTTCAAATCCCAAACACCGGAGATATAAGGAAGATAATACTTAGTCAACCCCTTCGAGCCAATGAGTAGGAATTTCTTTCTATACATAAAACCCTCATTTTAAACCGGGGTAGGGTAGCCTTCAGCTAATTTGACCATGCATTCAAATTCCAAAGAAAAAAAGAGGAGTGTCATATCCGAGGATCAACCACATCTTTATCCCTCATGAAAGGTTGGAAACCACCAAATTCCAAAATGGTTGTCCCTCGCCAATAGAGGAACGAGGTAGTCACAACCCTTCCAATCAAACAGACAGATGTCACATGATTTGTTTCAACAAAAAGAAACAGGAAAAAAAAAGCCCGATAAGTCAAAAACTAAAAAACGAGTGACTTAGGAAAAAATTAGGGCAACCCTGTGGATTATGAATCTGAACCAATCCAGTAAAAGTAGGGAAATGAAAAGACGAAACAAAATAAGGGGTCAAAAGAAAACCCTCAACAAGAACAAATTCGTGCGGCTACAAACCAAACAAAAGGTGCATGATTGCCACTCCAAAAAGAAAAACCTTGTAGGTTCCTTTTCACTCCCAAATACCTTTTGGAAGAAGAGCGCTTATATCAAACTAGTTGAACGTAGGACTGAAGAACATCACGAAGAGCGATTGGATTAGGATAGGTTTGAGCCTTAAATCCTTTCTTTCTGAAACCGTGAGCCAGACCATGTTACAACCCTTAAAAGACCTAATTAAAGCAGGGTTTATTTCGAAAGTGTACTATGGTCAGAACAACCGTGTAAAAAAACTGACTCCTCAACAATTTGTTCATAATTTGTGTTGATATTGATATGACGTTCTTTATCAGTGATGCATTCATTGTATGTCATAATTCCAGTGAACAGACTTGGATTTCAAAACTAGCATAAACATGACATTGTTATTATGATTTCCAAAAAATGAACATGTGTTACTCATGAGTGAGCATTTGATGTTAAGAGAGTTTTCATAATGAACGTGAATTAGAAGGCTTGATGACCCCAAAAAAGAATGATGCATAAAGACTTCGTTAAGCTGAGGCAAATTATTTCAACTGATTGAATCATAAGACAGAACACCTGAGAACTCCATTGATCAGAGACAGGTCGCCTTGATTTGATCGTACTCAGAGAGGTAAACGCCTGAAACTCCATTGACTAGCACCGAATTATTTTGATTGATCACAACGAGTGCTGAAAGCCTGAGACTCCGTTGAGCAACAACCAGTCACTTCGTTTGATTATTTCGAGGAGCAGAATGTCCAAGAACTCCGTTGAGCAGAAGGACAAGATGTATCATATTTCAATCAATCTGAGACAGTTAAGTCGAGAAATTTCAACAAGATTCAGTTAGTCTGAGACATTTATGTCAAGAAATGTCATTCTCTTGTAACTATAACTCGAGTTTCACTTTTCTACTATGAATAAATAAACCAAGAATAAGTTTTGTATCTCGCGAATAAATAAACCAAGAATAAGTTTTGTATCTCGCCTAACCTACTATGCTTTTCTTATGGAATATATACTACTCCTCTATGCTACTTACTATAGATGATTTAATCATACATAAAGGATGGATTATATATTTAATTATATCTATTTTATCATAATTAATTTGATAGTCGAAATAAAAATGTTGGCATGTGAGTGTTTTAAAAACTCCTTCAAAATTTTATATTTTTTTTCACTATGTTAAATAATTTGTTAATTTTTCAAAACTCTCTAATTTTTAAATAGAATTTATGCTTAGAAGTTGCACGCGTAAATCTAATTCTATAGTAATAAATTAAAGATAAATGTATATGAATAATCAATTATTTTACGCATAAAAATCAATTGATAAATAATTTTGACTAGTGTTCCATATATTCACGTTGTCTTTAAAAGATAATCTTAATTAGATATCTATTGTTTCTTACAAGTACAAATCCCTCATATATAAAATTAGAAAGAAAAGAAGCATGTGAGAAAATTTCCATATCATACAAACACATCCTGATCAGTATTATAAAGATTATGTCACCTGCTCAGATGATGTCAATAAATTTAATTAAAGTACATTTGATCGTGTGATTATCAAAATAAAAATGTTGGCATGTCAGTATTTTAAAAATACCCTTAAATGTTTAATATATTTACATAATTTAAAGTAATTTGTTAATTTTATGAAACTCTCTAATTTTTAAAGATAATGTATGCTTAGAAGAAGCATGCGTAAATCTCATTCTATAGTAATATTTTAATGATAAATGTATACAAATTATCAATTATTTTACGCTTAAAAATTAATTAATAAATAATTTTGAGATTTAAAAAGTCTTTTGGTCCCTGGAAGTTAGTGAGTTTTTTATTTGGTCCCTATAATTTATTTAAATTTGTATGAGTCCCTATATCTCACTTTTGTGTTGGTTTTAGTCCCTAAATATAAAATCCGCAGGAAAATCCGCAGGAAACATGCGTATTTTGACTTTAGGGACTAAAACCAACACAAAAAGTGAGATATAGGGACACAGACAAAAATAAATAAATTACAGGGGTCAAAACCAAAAATTCGCTAACTTACAGGGACCAACAGACTATTTTAGCCTAATTTTGACTAGTGCTCCATTTTTTTACATTGTCTTTAAATCACTCTTAATTTGATATCGATTGTTTCTTACAAGTGCAATACCTCATAAAAAAAATTAAAAAGAAAAGAAGCATGTGAGAAAATTGACATATCATACCAACACATCCTGACAAGTGATGTAAAGATTATGTCATCTTCTTAGGGGATCAGTCCAATAAGTTCAATTAGAAACTTTTACGCTTACCATGGATCACTTTAATAGATGACATATACCTTGAGGATCCTCTACTTTCACTCACTCCTCTTAAAACACTTAAGACTGTGCCACTATTGTCAACCTTTCAAAACTTTCATATTGGTTATCTCTTTGGTTCTTATAGCAAATTGAACCTCCTCCAATGTAATAGAGTCTTCCTTACGATAAATACATAAATAAAGGGGACCTTTAAAGGTTTAAAATATATGGAAAATGAGACGTTTAATAGTGCAAACTTATTTTCATCATCAAACTTCACCCCAATGTTTTGCGTAGTATATATAAAAAAGCTACAAGTGAAAAATATTAGAGTGTTGTTTTAGAAAACTTTCTACATAATAGATAATTTATTCAACTCTTCATTGTGTAAGTGTTAGTTTTATAATTCTGGTAGAAAATAATTTTAGGTAAAAGATTATTAATCGTGAGTATAGATCAAGAACCATATTTCTACGATTGTAGTTCTCTATTCATTTTAATTTCATATTCCAACAAAAATAATTACGATAACAATGGCCTATAGTGATTATTTTTTGTGCGTTTGACAAAACTCTAGTGTTTTACCTTGTTTACTGTTGGAATAGAAATTATGGGAACCAAGATATCGGTATATTTTTATGGACATCTTTTAACACTAAATTTTTTCGATGGTATAAGTTTTATCAGCATTTTTTATTGATAAAATTTGTCAAAAATATCATAATTGTCACTTTAATGTATTTTTAAAATTTATAGTTACAATTAAATTTATGAAGAAAAAAATCTATTGAAACTTTAATCATTTTTAAATATTTATCACCAAGTATTAAAAATATGTCAAACGACAAAATAGTGAATAATGTCAAATTAAAATTATCATATTATGTTTATAAAAAAATTTAAAGTAATACAAATCCTAAAAAATTACAATTTTATCCTATCTTATCTAATAGATTTTAAATTTACTCCATCAAAAATAAATTTTTAATCTTCATCTTGTCCATGTTTATTAGTATTCAAATTAGGATAATTCATTTGGTGAGGGCCATCGGGAGTATATAAAACTCGTTCAAAAAAAGAAGGGATGAGAATGGAGCATTCCTACACTCGTTCTGAATGCTTCGAATACAAGACATCTGGCTTGGTAGTTCGAGGTGTTCACCTTTATCCATAGTCTTTAGTGCAATCCGAAATCAATAGCACTTTCTCAAAACTTAAAAACAACTCCAACTCATTCAAACCTTTTGTTTGAGCCTTAGGGCATCACCATCGAAAACCCTTCTTCAAGGTAATAAAATCAACAAAACAAATAAACTTTTATCCCCATGAACTACGGGGCTCTAATTTCTCACTTCAACAAGTGGGCATACGTAGGCACGAGGACCCAATCCTTGGCGAGCACACTAATTTAAAATCTACCTCCACTCCGCAAACCTTTGGCAAGCAAACATTTCGATAACAACACCCATTTGAGCGCAAACATCCTAGATGGTTCCCATGGAGTACCATGGATGTGAGGGGTGCTAATACATTCCCCTCGGATAACCGACTTTCGAACCTGTTCGTGGTTACGATGACCATTCTTTGGGGTTTTCTTGATATTTTCCCTTTCCTTTCGAATAAATAAAAACCGATGGCGACTCTGTATTTTTCACGAAACGATTGCTGGCGACTCTGCTGGGGATTCCTCCCTAAGCAAGTTAAGCCTAATCTAGGTTGCTTCCTCGCGTGTGTGGGTGTTTAGCCTTTTTATTGCTTGCCTTATTTATCGCCTTTCGCGTTAAATTTTTTAATATAGGTTACATGGTTCCATGGTTCTATGGTATCGATGAATGGCACTTTGATTGCAATAGGCCTTGTGGGAAAGACTTTCTACCCGAGTCTAGAGTGGAATTTGAGATAGGAGAGGTTGAGTAGTATGGGCCACCGAGAAACTTGTATCGTAAGGGTCGATACAAGAACCTCGCTTAAAGTAGATTCTTTTGGAGATGTTGACGACCGTCAAGCTTTTGGCATAAGGGATCAGTATTTTCATTATGATCAATGACTCTAAGGACCTTTGTAGAACATTGAATCTTTGACCAACTAAGATTGATGGTCGCGTAGTGCGGGTCCCCGAGAAGCTTTTCTCGCGTGGATCGGTACGAAGATCTCACTCAAAGTAGATTTTCTTGATGGAGTTGTCGACCGGCAAGCTTTTGCTGTAAGCGGCAAACGGTCAAGGAGGTCCATGACTTTGAGACCCTTGTATATAACCCAATGTCGATGGCCGTGTAGTGCGGGTCCCCGAGAAGCTTTTCTCGTGTGGGTCAGTACGAAGATCTCACCTAGATTAGACTCATTTGAGGGAGTTGGCAACCGGCAAGCTTTTGCCGTAAGCGCCAAACAACCAAAAAAATCGATGACTCTGGGATTCCTATATATAACCCTAGACCACGACCAGTGAGATCCCTGTTATGGAAAGCAATCAGACTTATCCTTCATCTTTATCTCGATCTTGTGATACTATGCTTGCTTGTGTGTTCAACTTGTGAAAGCCATGCTTATGAACCGAATCATCCATGCATTCATGCATCATAAATGATAAAAACAAATATAATACTCATGCATCATCCACATATCATCTTGCATTTCATGAAGACAAAACCAATGATCTCACTATCACTTGGCCTTTTGTCAGACAAACCACTACCACCAAGCTGATTACCCGACATCTATTTTGAATTTGAAGCATGTCGCAGATTACCATGGAAGAACTACGAAGAGGTCAAGAAGCATTGAAGGTTGAAATCAACCAGCTGAAGACTCAGATGAGTCTGATCATGGAGATCCTGCAGTCAATGCTGAGGAAGGAAGGCCATCCCATGCCAATTGTCATACCAGAAGTGGTCACTCCGATGAACATGCATGATCCCACTCCACCTCAGGAGAAGCCTCGTGGATTTCATCCACATCCTGAACCTCCAAGGGCTCTTTATCAGCGGGCATTTCCTGTTCCCAGACCAAGGCAGAGGAACCTAGTGAGGAACCAGTATCTAAATCAGCAGTGTCAACACACTCGACAAAAACCAAGAAAGCCAGTGAGGCATATTGATCTACTTCCAATGTCGTACAGTCAAGTACTACCGTATTTGATTAAAGGTGGATTGATAGTGCCAAAGGAAATACGTCTAGTGATTCCTTCATATCCACCTGGCTTTGACGTCAACGCCCGATTTGACTTCCATGCTGGGGCATAGGGGCATTCAACTGAAGATTGTAATATCTTCAAGCACAAGGTACAAGACTTTCTTGATTCAAGGGTCATTGTGTTCACACCGCAAGGACAGAACATAGTGCATACTCCCACGCCTCCATGTGAGGACACATCTACAATGTCGTTATTAGTACAAGTGGAAGTTGGGATAGATTGTAAGAGTCTGCATCTACGAGAAGAGTTTGAGAAGGATCTCCTTGAAGATTGTCATACTATCTGCTGCCAGCCTAATAATTCCAGTATGAGGATCTGAAATAAGCCTGATGATGCCCACAGTCATCAGTTTTTCTCAATCATGGTCATGTGTAATTTTCTTGATTGTCATTTGTCACATTCATTTGTAATAAACTCGTTTGTTTTTAAATAATAATGACATTGAAATGAATATGCATGTTTTTGAATCAATCCATTCATGTTCACTCATACTTTATTTTGTTAATATCTAACTTTTGTTTTAAGCAAAGTCAAGAGGATGAGGAGGAGATTAAAAACATGAAATCAATGCATGTACGCTTTTGAATAAAACTTTGCTGATGATGTAAGGCATTTCTTCAAATCCCAAACACCGGAGATATAAGGAAGATAATCCTTAGTCAACCCCTTCGAGCCAATGAGTAGGAGTTTCTTTCTATACATAAAACCCTCATTTTAAACCGGGGTAGGGTAGCCTTCAGCTAATTTGACCATGCATTCAAATTCCAAAGAAAAAAAGAGTAGTGTCATATCCGAGGATCAACCACATCTTTATCCCTCATGAAAGGTCGGAAACCACCAAATTCCAATATGGTTGTCCCTCGCCAACAGAGGAACGAGGCAGTCAGAACCCTTCCAATCAAACAGATAGATGTCACATGATCTGTTTCAACAAAAAGAAACAGGAAAAAAAAGCCCGATAAGTCAAAAACTAAAAATTGAGTGACTTAGGAAAAAATTAGGGCAACCCTGTGGATTATGAATCTGAACCAATCCAGTAAAAGTAGGGAAATGAAAAGACGAAACAAAATAAGGGATCAAAAGAAAACCCTCAACAAGAACAAATTTGTGTGGCTACAAACCAAACAGAAGGTGCATGATTGCCACTCCAAAAATAAAAAACCTTGTAGGTTCCTTTTCACTCCCAAATCCCTTTTGGAAGAAGAGCGCTTATATCAAACTAGTTGAACGTAGGACTGAAGAACATCACGAAGAGCGATTGGGTTAGGATAGGTTTGATCCTTAAATCCTTTCTTTCTGAAACCGTGAACCAGACCATGTTACAACCCTCAAAAGACCTAATTAAAGCAGGGTTTATTTCGAAAGTGTACTATGGTCAGAACAACCGTGTAAAAAAACTGACTCCTCAACAATTTGTTCATAATTTGTGTTGATATTGATATGAAGTTCTTTATCAGTGATGCATTCATTGTATGTCATAATTCCAGTGAACATACTTGGATTTCAAAACTAGCATAAACATGACATTGTTATTATGATTTCGAAAAAATGAACATGTGTTACTCATGAGTGAGCATTTGATGTTAAGAGAGTTTTCATAATGAACGTGAATTAGAAGGCTTGATGACCCCAAAAAAGAATGATGCATAAAGACTTCGTTAAGCTGAGGCAAATTATTTCAACTGATTGAATCATAAGTGTAAGATCCCGATTTTGTCCCTAAGATCCCTCATGGCATCATATCATAGCATTGCATAGCCTCAAGGATCATTGGACACCTTGCTTCCTTCCTTGTGGGTGGGATCTTCTTGAGAGTGGTTCTTGATCACCAAGCATTGCTTGCATTTGTATATCATTGCTTTTCTTTTAATCACTAACCAAAAATGTACAAAAATATGTCATCTAACATTTGTCTTGCAGCTTAAGTAGTCAACAGGTCAAGGCAATTCAAGTGAAGATTTTGTGCAAGAGATGAAGTTTCCATTGAGATATAGGTCGTGTGATCATTATATGGAGCTTACCTGAGCTATAGGTTCATTTTGGAGCAAATTCCCCAAGTGGTTGAGGCCCAAACTCATCAGAATATTTTCAGGTCATCTAAGGGCCAATGCAGTCAACTGAAAGTCAACTGAAGGCTTTGAAGTGTGAAATTGAGTTTCTTCATCCCATTCATGTCCAAACAAGGCTTATTCATCATGTCAAACATCTATGTTGAAGAATTTGAAGCCAGTACAAAAGTTTCCCAAAATGGAAAGTGACCTATAATTTCAAGTTTCCAAAAATGGAAAGTTTTTAGACCAAATTCAACTCAACTTTCCAACATCAAATAAGCTTCAAATGAAATTTTGTCCAACATGAAAGTTGAAGATCTCTCTCTCCCATTTCCAAAAAGTCCAAGATCATGAGCATCTGATGAATGGTTGAGGAGATATGATCAAATCATTTCCAAGTGTGCATGGAACTTCCAAAGGCCATAACTTTTGACTCATAATTCCAAAATGAGTGCTCCTTTTTGCATAATTCTTATCATGACATGAACTTTCCAAATCATTCATCACATTGCATAAAAATTCATCACATGATCATTTGTTCTTTCATGCCCATTTTGGAGGGAAAATGCTAAATTTAAAATTGGTGCATTACATGAACTAATTTCCATTGCCATTGTGTTCATAAAATGATTTTGAGTGAATTTAATCATGCATGTGGTACTGTTCACGTCCATATTTACCATGCACCCTCCATTTTCAAATTTTGGTCACACACCCTATTTCCATTAATCTCAATTAACCAATGCTTAATTTTAATTAGGATGAGATTAGGACAGAGTATATAAACTAAAACCTAACAGAATTGTGGGGATTTCACCATTTCTAGATCTAAATTCTTCTTCCCTCCAAATTTCTCTCTCCATTGAAATTCAAATTTCTTCCACATAGCATTGTGATTTTCTTCCATATTCTTGTTCTGTGATATTGATTTGGTGTAGATCAAGCTCTTAATTGCAATTTTTGGCCAAGATTCGTGTGGTGCAAGCTCAAGAACACAAACATGGAAGTTCAAATCTGAGCTAGATCTGAGCAATTTCAAGCTTCAATTCACACATCAAGCTTCATAACATCAATATAGGATTGGATTTGCAGCTTGCCAGGCCTTGAATCGTGCGTTTACTCATACTGCTCTTCAAGAGGTACTTTAGCCGCTTTAACTCATTATTTGAGTTGCTTTGCTTTGCTTGTGGTTGGCATACCATTTAGGTAACTTCTTTTCTCCATGTAGTCTGGAAGACCTGCTGTTTTTGGCAGGCACCTGTCTGAAGCCCTCCTTAAGAGGCCATGTTTTTTATTGTTTAATTTTGTGCTAAAGACCTCAATGAGGCATGGTTACATATTAAGACCTCCTAAGTGAAGAGGCATTGGCAGATAAAAGGGATGTGCAATCCATCCCCTGCTATTCAGTTGAGTCTTTCATCTTGCTCACACTATGTGTTGACGCATTTTGAATAAAAACCCAAAATCTTGTATATAGAGTTAGTCATTGTGGAATAGAGTTCCTCATTCTGGACTCCCACACATTCTTTGATTCAAGCTCACCCAGGCCCGGGTTAAGAGCTATGAGGCATAACCCTCATCTCCATTTCATCTGCTCACCCTAACTCTCAATGTTAGAGGTTAAGAGCCTGACCACCCATTCCAGTATTTGGTTTGTTTGTCAAGGTCGATATGACCCCTTGACTAAAGCCCAGCCTTGTATTGAGCCCCTTGGTTGTGTATAGTGTGTGATAATTAACTGCTTGTTTGCTTATTTGTCCATCTGTGCATAATTGTTTGTGTGTGCCTCTGTGCATTGTTTTCATCTTTGAGCATTAATTGTATATCATTTCATGATCATTGTTCATACTTTGTGACATTTTGTTTTGTCCATTGAGGAGTCAATTGTAAGTCCAGCTATTGGCATTTGTTTCCTGTGATCTGGTAGGAGTTGGAACTAAGACCATTAATTGGCATTCCATTTCCTTGGAGGCTAGTGTAAGTCCATTGATTAGCACCTGGTTTCCATGTTTTCTTTGCTTTGTGAGGCTAGTGTAAGTCCATAGATTGGCATCTGGCATCCATCTTTGTTTTGGGGAGCTGGATATAAGACCATTGATTGGCACTCCATTTCCTTTCTTGTGTTTGTTTTGTGGAGTCAGATGTAAGACCATTAATTGGCTATCTGTTTCCTATTTTGTTGCTTTGTGGAGTTGGACGTAAGACCATTGATTGACACTCCGTTTCCATCTTTTGTTGCTCTTCTGAGACCTTTATTTTGCTTATTGCTTTGTGTTGCCTAATTCCAAAGGAACTTCCTTGGATCATTTCTATGATCTTGAGAAAGCAACTCCTATCTTGTGGTCTTAACCCTCACCCCTTTTGTGCTTAACTTTGAACCTTGTTTTCATTCTTAACCCAAAACCAGAAAACTTTTGTGCAAACATTTTCATCTGTTTTCAAAACTAGAAACCTAGGCTTTAAGCCTTTGATTTTCAAACTTCATTTTCATTAATACTCATTGTGAATAAACTTTAATGTCAACTCTGACTTCATTTTGTGAATAATTCCAAATGGTTAATTCAACCCACTCAATTGCTTTTTGTGGCCCTTGTCCACTTCTTGATATGTTTTCATGCATTAGCTATAGATCTGAATTATCATAGTGGTTGATGTAAATCTCACCACATCCTTAGTGATTGAATTGTAAGACTTCCATGCTTATTATAGGGTTAACCCCTCACTAGCGTGTTGAAGTTGTTCTCACATGGTGGATTGTTGGTTCAGGTTGAGTTTTCTCCCGTTGATAATGAAAGACCTTAAAGGCTTTTGTTTAAAATCAATCCACTCACTTTTTGGAAATCTTTTAGCCGAACTACGGCGTTTTGATCCTTATCTTTCATGAAAGGTACGTAGGCAATGGGTTTCATCCATGCAAACAGAAAAATAATAAAAATTGTATATTCTTCTCTCATCCCTTCAATCAATGTTTGCACAAAAAGTATTTCATAAACAAATAAATTGATACAACAAGTTATGAAAAGAGGTTCCCTTAGAGTACTAAGGATGTTGTGGGTGCCTAACACCTTCCCACAACATAATTACCCCCTTACCTAGATCTCTGACCCTTTATTAGTTTTCTATGTGTAAAACTTCTTAGGCTTTTGTTCGCTTTCTAGCCATTCCTTTGGATAAATAGAAGTGCGATGGCGACTCTATCTTGTATGCTTAGCTTTTGATTTAATCAATAAATCATAAAGTGACGAATACACCGCTACAAAAAAGTGGCGACTCTGTTGGGGATTTTCCTAGTGGGTTTGCCTACTTTTCACACTTTGTTGTATCATATTTCTCTATTTGTTTATGACATATTTTTGTACAATTTGGGATTACTGTATTGTTTGTAATGCTTGAATTGCTTGATATATCAATTGCTTGCTTTCTTGGTGATCTCTGTGAGATGAGTTCTATACCCGAACTCGACTGCACCTTATGATAGGAGAATGGCATAGTCTCGTCGACTTGTGTGGAGTTATTCCTTAGCAAGTTGACTTGCGAGTCCATTCACTTGGTGGAGGTCATGTTGGATTAATAATGTCACACAAGTTATTTGTGGTTAGGCATTATTCTTTCAACATGTGCCTTAGAAGCCAAAAACCTTAGTTTACCAAGCCCATCTTGGCCTATTGTTAGGACGTAGTGCGGAGGTCGTTCAGATGTAAGATCTGATGCGATTGTTATGCGATACTACACTCATAAGAGTCTCTCTTGAGAATATTTTTAGAATACGAGTATTCGTTCCTCCGATAATATTCGAAATATGGGATGATGACTATGGGAACCTCTGGTAGAACATGTTCGGCAGGTTTAAACCATAGTACACTCCCTTTGGGTGGTTCTTAACCGAGACTCCATGCTCGTGACTCACAACAAACCCGTGATTCATGGTTGATCCGTTTAACTATCGTTAATATCAATGGAACTTGGGTGTCGATAAGGTGAAAACCATAATCCACCAAAATGGATGATTGATATTAGGGATAATATGAACCATCCCATGACCTTTGTCTGGTGTGCTTTGCTTGATCCTTGAGTGTGATTGTTGCATTCATGCATTCATGCATTCATCTGCATTCATATCATCAGATAAAAAGAAAATTTTCAAGGAACTTAAGGGGTTTATTTGCAAAATTTTCAGATATGGAAAGACAAAAAAGGCATACAAAGAAGTACAGCTTTTGACAGCCCGATCTGAAAGAGTTAAGGAATCTGACATCTTATGTATTAGATCCCTTGGGTTTCAAAGCTCGTTATGGGAAGCTTCTGCCTCTTCTGACTACTCAGGTTGATGAAGGGTTGATGAGTACTTTGGCGCAGTTCTATGATCCTCTGTATCACTGCTTCACTTTTCCAGACTTTCAGCTATTGCCTACCCTCGAGGAGTATGCTCATCTTGTGGGTATTCCTATTCTGGATCAGTTGTCGTTCAGTGGCTTGGAGAGTATTCCTACTTCTCAAGAGATAGCTGACATGTTGCACATAGATGAATCCTTGGTTAAAGCTCATATGACTACCAAAGGTGGAATTCAAGGTCTTCCTTCTGAGTTCCTCATTGCTCAAGCTACCGTTTATGGGAAGGCCATGAGTGAGGATGCCTTTGAGGCCATATTTGTGCTTCTCATCTATGGATTGGTATTGTTCCCCAACATCGACAAATTTGTGGATGTGAACGCTATTAGGATCTTCTCTGCTCTTAATCCCGTTCCGACTCTGTTGGGTGATACCTATGTCTCTTTGCACCTGAGGAATGCAAAGGGTGGTGGCGCTATTGTGTGTTGTTTGCCTCTGTTGTATAAGTGGTTTATTTCTCACTTACCTCAGACGGTCACTTTCAAGGAGAACAAGGGATGTCTATGGTGGTCTACGAGACTCATGTCTCTCACTAATGATGATATCTCTTGGTATGATCGTGCATATGATGGTGTCCAGATCATTGACTTTTGTGGTGAATTCTCCAATGTGCCTCTTCTTGGTACATGTGGTGGAATTAGCTACAACCCCATGTTAGCACGTCGTCAGCTTGGGTTCCCCCTAAAGGATAAACCTAATAGCATTCTGTTAGAAGGTATGTTCTTTCAGGAGGGTAAAGATCCCCAAGGCCTGAAAGCCAGGATTGTTCGCGCTTGGCGCAAGATTCACAAGAAGGGTAGAAGTGAGTTGGGTCCGAAGAACTGCATTGCTTTGGAGCCGTATACGACTTGGGTGAGGAAGAGAGCATCTGAGTATCTCATGCCTTATGATTATCCGAGACCTACGCCTTTGGTTGTGGCTGGACCTTCAACCCTCCCTAACCAAGGCGTAGAGGAGTTGAGAGACGAAGACCTTTCACGTGCCTGGATCCGTGAAAGAGAAGAGTTGCTTCAACAGCTTAAGGAGAAGGATGCTCTGATCGAGTTCCTCGAGCATCAGGTCATTGATGATCTGAACGATGTATGGACTTCTCTACTTCCTCAGTCTTCCAAGTTCTGGAAAAGGAGGTATGACAGACTCGCCAAAGATAAGGCGGATATGGAAGCAGCATATGAGAGAGAGATCAAGAGGCTTCGTGCATCTTATCTTCCAGCATCCCGAGCTTCTAGGGATCCATAGGATGTTTATTTTCCTTCTCTCTTGTAATATGATTAACAATACTGTACTTCTTTGTTCAAATATATTTGATGA
Organism: Lathyrus oleraceus; assembly: GCF_024323335.1. Lineage (NCBI taxonomy): Eukaryota > Viridiplantae > Streptophyta > Magnoliopsida > Fabales > Fabaceae > Lathyrus > Lathyrus oleraceus. The sequence goes on from NC_066581.1 coordinate 278,747,399, forward strand.
GATATTTTCCATATACGATTAAATGCTTAATATTTCGAAATTTGCAAATAATACCCTAAAAGTTCCTTCGAAATAAAAAACAAATCATATGCACGAGCATTGCACGCATCATTTGCATAAGTAGGTGTTGGTTCCGGTCTTCTTGTCTGTGGCCTAATTCTGTGCTCTTCATTTATTTTGAAGACAAGTTGACTCATCGATACTACACCAGAGCCAACTCTTCTAGATTGATGGATCATCTTGAGCAAGAGAACCGTGAGCTGAAGGATGAAGTCGCCAGACTCACTGCTCTGATGGAGCAATTCCTAGCTGCTCAGAATCAGCCGTCTCCGACGCCTGCAACTCCTCCCCAGTGGACTGTTATATCCGAGGTTGTTTCTTTAATAGTGCCAGCTGCCAGTTCCCATTTTGTGCCAACAGCCATGCCTCCCGGGTTTCCGTGGGGGATGCCTCCTGGCTTTATGCCTGATATTCCTGCACCAACATTTTCTTCCATGCCGGCATCTAGCCCGATCCTTGCAATGCCTCCTCCTGTTGTGCATACCATTCCTAGGGTAGACGACACCATCTATCATTCTGAGCCGTCTGAGGGCCCAGATGTTCATGAGAAGATGGACGCGATGAATGACCAATTTCTTGAACTCCGCAAGGAATTGAAGACCCTTCGAGGAAAGGATTTGTTCGGCAAATCTGCTGCTGAGCTCTGTTTGGTTCCCGGTGTGAAAATACCTGTCAAATTCAAGGTCCCAAACTTTGAGAAGTACAAGGGGAACACCTGCCCTCTCAGCCACCTGGTTATGTATGCCAGGAAAATGTCTACTCAAACGGATAATGATCAGCTGTTGATTCATTATTTCCAGGACAGTCTGTCCGTTGCTGCACTGCGATGGTATATGAGTTTGGACAGTGCAAACATCCGCTCCTTCAATGATCTTGGCGAAGCCTTCGTCAAGCAATACAAATACAACGTGGATATGGCTCCCGATCGTGATCAACTCAGAGCCATGTCCCAGAAGGACAAAGAGACATTCAAAGAGTACGCCCAGAGGTGGCGAGAGCTGGCAGCTCAGATTACTCCTCCGCTGGAAGAGAAGGAAATGACCAAAATCTTTCTGAAGACTTTGAGTTCATTCTATTACGAGCGGATGATTGCTAGCGCTCCCTCTGACTTCACCGAAATGGTGAATATGGGGATGCGATTGGAGGAAGGAGTCCGGGAAGGACGACTATCCAAAGATGAAGGCTCTTCTAGCAAGCGATATGGGGCGTTTGCGAAGAAGAAAGATGGGGAGGCACATGCCGTGCAATCCCATGTCAAACCCAGAAGACCCTCTGCCAAGAGGAAGCCTGTGCGTCATGCCAGCAGTCAGCATCAGGTGGCTCACATAGCACCTGTCTTCAGAGACAACAATCAGCAATATCATCATCAGCACAACAATAATCAACAGCAATCTCAACAGTATCAGCAACAGCATCGCCCTCAGCAGCAGGCTTACCAGCCTCGCAACAGTAATCCAGCTGGTCCGAGTTATGAGAGGAAGAAGATCACTTTCGATCCAATTCATGTATCATATGCAGAGTTGTATCCCTCTTTGATAGAGCGGAAATTGATTACTCCAAGGGATCCTCCGGCTATACCAGCTAACCCGTAGTGGTGGTATAAGCCTGATCAACACTGTGTTTACCACTCTGGTGCTCCGGGTCATAATGTGGAAAACTGCTTTCCGTTGAAGACTAAGGTTCAAGACCTTATGAGGTGCGGCATTCTGAGCTTTGAGGACTTAGGCCCCAATGTTACGAAGAACCCATTGCCCGAGCATGGGAAGTCAGTTAACATGGTCCAGGGTTCCCTGGAAAATATAAGGTCAAATATGTTAGCCATATTCGACAGTCATTGGTCGAGTTGCATCGTCTACTGTGTGATTACAGTCATCTGGAGCACGACCATGACAAATGTCGTATCTGCTCCGTCAATAGATTGGGTTGTCGCCAAGTGCGAAAGGATCTGCAAGAATTGCTAGATGATGGGACTATTGAGATTCTTCAGAACAGGAACGTTGATGAAGATGAACCAGAAGTTAATGTGATTTCTCCTGTGTTCAAGATACCTGAGCTTGTTGTCATCCGATACGATGGCAGCAAGCAGAAGGTTTCTCCTTCCCTGATTATCAAGCCTGTTCGCCCTGTGCCTTATTCATCTGACAAAGCAGTTCCCTTCCGTTACAGTCCTGTTGCTGTGGAAGATGGGAAAGAAGTGCCTTTTCCTTCATCCTCTGTTGTGAATATAGCTGATGTAAGCGGGTTGACCTGTAGCGGTCGTGTGTTTTCCGCACCCCCGAAGCCTCAGGCTAAGGCTGATTGTGTTGAGCGTCCGGTTGGGAATGCTGTGAATTCTCCGAACCCGGCACTTGTTGTTAAACCCTCCTCTGTACAAAAGACTCCTACTTCTTCTGTTGGCCCTAGTGGCATTGTGAATGAAGACTGTGATGAGATGCTGAGGCTCATCAAGAAGAGTGAGTACAATGTTGTAGACCAGCTTCTACAAACGCCGTCCAAAATCTCCGTGCTATCGTTGCTTCTGAATTCAGAACCCCATAGGGAGGCTCTGCAGAAAGTTTTGGACTTGGCTTATGTTGATCATGACGTCACAATTGAATAGTTTGACAGTATTGTTGCAAACATTACTGCTTGCAACACTTTGAGTTTTTGTGACGCTGATCTCCCTGAGGAGGGAAGAGACCACAACATGGCTTTACATATTTCCATGAATTGCAAGAACGACGCCATGTCCAACGTACTGGTGGACACTGGGTCATCTCTAAATGTACTGCCAAAATCCACTCTCTCTAGATTGTCATATCAAGGGCCTCCCATGAGGCAGAGTGGTGTTGTTGTGAAAGCTTTCGATGGGTCGCGTAAGACCGTGATTGGGGAAGTTGATCTCCCAATCAAGATTGGACCAAGTGATTTCCAGATCACCTTTCAGGTTATGGATATCCACCCCTCTTATAGTTGTCTCCTTGGTAGACCATGGACTCACGAGGTCGGCGCCGTGACATCCACCCTACACCAGAAGTTGAAATTCGTTAAGAATAAGAAACTGGTTGTGGTAGGGGGAGAAAACGCTCTCCTGGTTAGCCACTTGTCTTCTTTCTCATACATTGATGTTGAGGATGAAGTTGGAACTCCTTTCCAAGCTTTATCTATAGCCGAGCCTATTGAGAAGAGGTCTTCTTCATTTGCTTCCTATCGAGATGCGAAACTGGTCATTGAATGTGGTGCAGTTGCTGGTCTAGGAAAGATGATTGAGCTTGAAGATAACAAGTCCCGGGCTGGCATTGGCTATTCTTCTGGGGTCTTCAACAAAGAAGGATTGTTCAAGAGTGGAGGTTTCATCCACGCCGATCAAGCTGAAGAAGCTGCTGCTATTCTGGAAGAGGATGCAGAGGATGCTGACAACTTTGTCATCCCTGGCAGGATCTGCCACAATTGGGTCGCTGTAGATGTTCCTACGGTCATTCATAAGTCAACGTAATATGTTTGCTTTGTTAAAAAACCCTTCTCCCATGCCAAAAGGAGAAGTGATGACATTGTTGGCATCATATATACAGTGATATTTCATTCAATAAATTCATGTTAAACATTTGTTTTTCCAATTGTTTTCACTTTTTGCTTTTTTGCATGAAATTGGTGATCACAAAAAACCATAAAAACAAGAATAAAAGCAATCTTTTCATCTGCATAATGATTTGTTTGTTTAAATTCTAAAGTTTTTATTATCCAAAATCATTATGCAGGTTGATTCTAAAACCCATTGAACATAATGATCCAACGCCATCTCCAATTTTGAATTCCCTGTATTCGAAGCAGAGGAAGATGATGTTGAAGGGATTCCTGACGAGATTACCCGTCTTCTTGAGCACGAAAAGAAGATCATTCAGCCGCACCTTGAGAATCTGGAAACAGTCAACTTGGGGTCTGAAGATTGTGTTTGGATAATGAAGATTGGGGCACTCCTTGAAGAGTCTGTCAAGAAGGGGTTGATCAGTTTGCTACGAGAATACTCTGATATCTTCGCTTGGTCGTATGAAGACATGCCAGGTCTAGATACAGATATTGTGCAACATTTCCTGCCTTTGAAGCCTGAGTGCGTGCCAGTGAAGCAGAAGCTCAGAAGAACTCATCCAGATATGGCAGTGAAGATCAAAGAGGAAGTTTAAAAGCAAATCGATGCGGGGTTTCTGGTGACTTCTACATATCCTCAATGGGTGGCCAACATTGTGCCTGTGCCTAAGAAAGACGGAAAAGTCCGAATGTGTGTTGATTACCGTGATTTGAATAAAGCTAGTCCAAAAGATGATTTCCCTCTACCACACATTGACATGTTGGTAGACAATACAGCTAAATTCAAAGTCTTTTCCTTTATGGACGGATTTTCCGGATATAATCAAATCAAGATGGCACCCGAGGATATGGAGAAGACAACATTCATCACACCTTGGGGAACATTCTGTTATCGAGTGATGCCCTTCGGTTTGAAGAACGCCGGAGCCACGTATCAACGAGCTATGACCACCTTGTTTCATGATATGATGCACAAGGAGATAGAGGTCTATGTCGATGACATGATTGCTAAGTCACGAACGGAAGTTGAACATGTTGAGCACTTGTTGAAGCTTTTTCAGCGTTTGAGGAAGTACAAGCTTCGTCTAAATCCGAACAAGTGTACATTTGGAGTCCGTTCTGGCAAGTTATTGGGCTTTATAGTCAGCGAGAGAGGTATTGAGGTTGATCCTGCAAAGGTCAAAGCAATACAAGAGATGCCTGCGCCCAAAACTGAAAAGCAAGTCCGAGGTTTTCTTGGCCGCTTGAATTATATTTCCAGATTTATATCCCACATGACTGCCACATGTGCGTCGATATTCAAGCTCCTCCGGAAAGATCAGTCTCTTGATTGGACCGAGGATTGCCAGAAAGCTTTCGACAGTATCAAAGATTATCTGTCTGAACCTCCGATCTTGTCTCCGCCTGTAGAAGGAAGACCTCTGATCATGTATTTGACTGTTCTTGAAGACTCAATGGGTTGTGTACTTGGTCAGCAAGACGAATCGGGAAAGAAAGAATCTGCTATCTACTACTTGAGTAAGAAGTTCACCGAGTGTGAGTCTCGATACTCTATGCTTGAGAAGACGTGTTGTGCTTTGGCTTGGGCTGCTAAGCGTTTATGCCAGTACATGATAAATCATACAACTTGGTTGATATCCAGAATGGATCTGATCAAGTATATCTTCGAGAAGCGCTACTTTAACTGGGAGAATTTCCCGTTGGCAGATGTTGTTATCTGAGTATGATACCGAGTATCGAGCTCAGAAAGCTATCAAAGGTAGTATCTTGGCTGACCACTTGGCACATCAGCCGATTGAAGATCACCAGTCTGTTCAGTACGACTTCCCAGATGAGGAAATTCTGTATTTGAAAATGAAAGATTGCGATGAGCCTACACTTGACGAAGGTCCGGAACCTGGTTCCAGATGGACGATGGTGTTTGATGGTGCTGTAAATCAGTACGGAAATGGAATTGGGGCAGTAATCATTACTCCTCAGGGCACACATATTCCTTTTACAGCAAGGCTAACTTTCAAATGCACGAATAATATGGCTGAGTACGAAGCCTGTATTATGGGATTGGAAGAATGCATCGATCTGAGGATCAAGCACCTCGATGTGTATGGTGATTCGGCCCTAGTTGTTAATCAGATCAAGGGTGAATGGGAGACGAATCAACCGAGTCTCATCCCGTACAGAGATTATGCGAGGAGGATTTCAACGTTCTTTACAAAAGTTGACTTTCATCATATTCCTCGAGAGGATAATCGGATGGCAGATGCGCTTGCTACGCTTGCTTCCATGATTGTGGTAAGGTATTGGAATGAAGTTCCCAATATCGTTGTGATGCGCTTGGACAGACCAGCTCATATATTTGCAATTGAAGAAGTCAAAGACGATAAGCCTTGGTATTTTGATATCAAGAATTTCCTTCAGAACCAGGTCTACCCGCCTGGGGCATCTGTGAAAGATAGGAAAACTCTGACAAGGTTGTCAGGCAGTTTCTACCTCAATGGCGAAGTGCTTTATAAGAGAAATTTTGACATGGTTTTGCTCAGATGCGTGGATAGACACGAAGCAGACCTGTTGATGATTGAGGTCCATGAGGGTTCATTTGGTACTCATTCCAATGGACATGCCATGGCTAGAAAGATGTTGAGAGCAGACTACTATTGGCTGACAATGGAGTCTGACTGCTGCAAATATGTGAAGAAATGCCACAAGTGTCAGATTTTTGCGAATAGGATTGATATTCCTCCGACACTTCTGAATGTGATTTCATCACCATGGCCTTTCTCTATGTGGGGAATTGACATGATTGGCATGATTGAACCGAAAGCGTCCAACGGACACAGGTTTATTCTCGTAGCAATTGACTACTTCACCAAGTGGGTTGAAGCGGCGTCGTATGCTAACGTGACCAGGCAGGTGGTCGTGAAGTTTATCAAAAATCAACTTATTTGCCGTTATGGTGTGCCAGATAAGATCATTACGGATAATGGATCCAATCTGAATAATAAGATGATGGAAGAGTTGTGCAATGAGTTCAAGATTGCACACCATAATTCCTCTCCTTACAGACCCAAGATGAATGGGGCCGTTGAAGCTGCTAATAAGAATATCAAGAAGATTATCCAGAAGATGACAGTCACGTACAAAGATTGGCATGAGATGCTGCCGTTTGCTTTGCATGGATATAGTACATCTGTCCGCACTTCAACAGGGCAACCCCTTTCTCTCTTGTTTACGGCATGGAGGTTGTTCTCCCAATAGAGGTGGAGATCCCATCAATGAGAGTCTTGATGGAAGCCAAGTTGACTGATGCTGAATGGATTCAGATTCGTTATGACCAATTGAATTTGATTGAAGAGAAGCGATTGACTGCCATGTGCCATGGTCAGTTATATCAGCAGAGAATGAAGAAAGCATTCGATAAGAAGGTCAAGCCTCGTGTGTTCCGAGAAGGTGACCTTGTGCTCAAGAAAGTCTTGTCTTTCGCGCCCGATTCCAGGGGCAAGTGGACTCCAAACTACGAAGGTCCATATGTTGTCAAGAGAGCCTTTTCAGGCGGAGCTTTGATGCTCACAACTATGGAGAGGGAGGATTTCACTCGTCCTGTGAATTCAGATGCAGTCAAGAAATACTTTGCCTAAAAAAAGGTAAATAAAAATAGAATAGCTCGCTAAGTTGAAAACCCGAAAGGGAGGCTTAGGCAACAATGAGCGTCTCGGTGGATTGAAAACCCGAAAGGGCGATCCAGGCAAAAATTAGAGACATGAAAAAAGAGTATATTTGCATCCCGCTAGATTGAGTACCTCACTCTGGGGCAATCTAGGCAAAAATTAGGGATTTGGCAAGTAACTGCATCCTGACAAGACTTTCTGTTTCACAGCCGTCTTTTCGTCAGAGATTCTCGATTCGTCGCAACTGAAGCTTCGAATACATCGGATTCAAATTGGTAGAGAAATGGTCATTATGTTCAATGTAGCCCTCTTCCAATATATATCACCGATTTCAAATTTGTACAGATCTATGGAGTCTTGCCATTTGTAGACTACCATTCTATCAAATCAATTTGAGCTTTTATCCAATTATTTGCACTCTTATTTGTTTCAATTCAACAAATGTTTTGCATGATTTAATTGATAAAATGTCATTGTTTTAAACAAACAAATTTTTCAAAATTGTTTTTAAACAAAGTGAACATTCACAATGATAAAAGGATACTTAAGAATTTCTCAGTGCTCTCCCAAGGGTGGCATGATTTCCAACAGGGTAAGACATTTGTTCATATTCCTGGCATGGCTGTATCCTCTTTCTCCAGATTGTTGTTGGGGTTGCTCCCCAAGCAGAGCTTCTGTTGAGATTTTGTTTCCCAAGCATGGTATTTGTTGGGATTTCTCCCGAACAGATTTTGTTGAGCAGAGCCTTTGTTATGACTCTCCCCATCAGAGTGCTTGTTGAGGTTTTCACCTCCTCTCCCTTCAGCAGAGCAGTGATTCTTTCCTCCTCAGCAGTTGTGGTTTCCTTTTGGAAGGTTCGGTATTTGGTGGTTGATCCCCGGCTCTCCTTCTCTTCCTCAGATAAATCTCCAGCAGATTGATGGCAGGATGGATTGTATTTGTGATGATTTCTCCCCTGCAGAGATTTGGTGATATCTCCGATCCCCAGTAGAGTTGCTCGTATGGTAGAACCTATTTGTGTGATCTTTTCTCCCTCAGTGGGTTTTCCCCCAATGGAGTTGTTTGGAGTTGCTTTGGTGGCAGTTTTTGCCTGTGCAGTGCGCTCCTCTTTCCCAGTTGAGACTGATGATGCATTCCCTTGTGGATGATCCTTGTTGTCTTTGATCCCGGCAGATTGGTTATTCTCCGGTGATCCTGGCTTTCTCTCTGTGGTGTAGTACCGGGCGTTTGTTTCCTGGACCTGTTTGTGTTAGATATGTCTGTTTTGTCAGCATTCGTCAAACATAAATCACGCATATTCATGCATACTCATAACATTCAGATATTCATGTTGCATTTTTGCCATATATCTTTTGTTTGTTGTCTCCTGCTAAGTGGTGATATAGATCTCCCCAGTAGATCTCCCCAAGTAGATGTCGGGTGTCTAATCTCTCAATATAGAGTCATCCCCTTAAGCAGAAAGTGTCTGTTTTTCCTTCTGCAGTTCCCCACTGAGATATATCCTCGTGGATGACGGTTGTTTCTGTTTCCTCCCAACACATATATTGGGATGGATTTCCCTTTTGAGTTCTTTCCTCATTAGGATGAGTCTTGATTCAGTTTGCCTCTTTGGTTTGATCCTGAATTGGCTCTTTTTCAACTGTCTCTTGTGCTTCCCTGTGGAATAAATGAATAGTTGCTCAGTAACCGGCAATCATTCATCTTATCCCCAGCGGAATTTGTGGCTTCTACCTAGTAACCGGTAGTTGTAAGTCCTATCTTTGTGGTTTTCTACCCAGTAACGGTAGTTGTAAATCCTATATACCTTTTTCCCTCTTTGCGGAATCTGTGGTTGTTTACCCAGAGATTGGTATTTGTGAACCTGTTGTTCCTCAGCAAGTGTTTGTGGTTTTCTACCCAGTATTCGGTAGTTGTAAATCCTATTTTCTTGCTCTCCAACAGATGTTTGTGGTTTACCCCCCAGTAACAGGTAGTTATAAACCCTATTTGTTTTTCCCTGTGCGGAGTTGTGATCCTTTCGCTCCCCACGTAGAGGCTTCGGTTTTCTACCCAGTATTCGGTAGTTGTAAACCCTACTTTTGTATCCTCATCAGAGTTGTGGCCCTCTACCAAGTAACTGGTAGTTGTAAGTCCTATCTCTATTCCCCTAGCAGAGGTAACCTTTGTGGTTCTTCCTGGTTAATGGTGGATTTTGTGGTCTTCTACCTAGTATTCGGTAGTTGTAAATCCCATGTTGTTGTTTTCTCCCTAACGGAGTCTGTGCTTCCTGGTGGAATAGATGGATAATTGCTCAGTAGCCGGCAATCATTCACCTTATTCTCATCTGAGTCTTTGGTCTTCTACCTAGTATTCGGTAGCTGTAAATCCTTTGTTCTCCCCTTTGCAGAGTTAACCTTATGGCTCATCCTAGTTGATGACAGTTACTCTTGGTGGTTATCAATATCCAGTATTCGATGTTGATATTCCCTCTCTCTTCTGGGTGATTGCTCTGAGTAAGCAATTGTATCCCCAGCAGGTATTCCCTCTTTCTTGTGGATAATTGCCTTATGCTAGCAATTTTATCCTCAGTGGGTCTTTTCACCGTTTGCCAGTTATTTGTTCCCCGGATCATTGATTTTTATCAATGCATCCCCAGTGAGTCATCTTTCATTTACCCTTTTGTTGGTAATGATTGTTGCTCCCTTTGATTGGTCATCTTTATATACCTAGTTTTGGTATCCCGATGCCTTTCTTTTCGGATGATTTATCCTTTATTAACCCAGTAACCGGTTGTGGATAATCTTCCATGCGAGTATATTATCTACGTTCTGACGGTAATAGATAATATATCTCATGCACTCTTCAGTCGAAGCCTGTTGTGTTTCCCCAGTCGAGTAAGATTTGTATTCCTTTGCGGAATCGAATATTCATTTTCTCCCTTTTTTGAGCGTATCTCCCAGTAACCGGTGATATGTCTCCTGGATAATTGCCGTATGCTTGCAATTTATCCCTAGCGAGTTATCTTTCGTCTACCCTGTTGTTGTTGGTAATGATTGTTTCTCTTTTTCGGTTGGTCACCTATTATATGCCCAGTAACCGGTATCCCTGGTGTTCCTTCCATGCGAGTATATTATCTACGTTCTGACGATAATAGATAATATATCTCATGCACTCCTTGGTCAAAATCTTTTGATTGTTTCTCCAGCGGAGTAAGATTCGTATTCCTTGTGGAATCGAATGTCCATCCTTTAACAAGTTTGCGTTTTGCTCTTCAGGATGATGAGTGTTTTGGCAGTAAAAACCAATTCACGTTTTCGGTCGGTCACCTATTATATACCCAGTAACCGGTATCCCTGGTGTTCCTTCCATGCGAGTATATTATCTACGTTCTGACGGTAATAGATAATATATCTCATGCACTCCTTGGTCAAAATCTTTTGATTGTTTCTCCAGCGAGAGTAAGATTCGTATTCCTTGTGGAATCGAATGTCCATCCTTTAACAAGTTTGCGTTTTGCTCTCTTCAGGATGATGAGTGTTTTGGCAGTAAAAACCAATTCACGTTTTCGGTCGGTCATCTATTATATACCCAGTAACCGGTATCCCTGGTGTTCCTTCCATGCGAGTATATTATCTACGTTCTGACGGTAATAGATAATATATCTCATGCACTCCTTGGTCAAAATCTTTTGATTGTTTCTCCAGCGGTAAGTAAGATTCGTATTCCTTGTGGAATCGAATGTCCATCCTTTAACAAGTTTGCGTTTTGCTCTCTTCAGGATGATGAGTGTTTTGGCAGTAAAAACCAATTCACGTTTTCGGTCGGTCACCTATTATATACCCAGTAACCGGTATCCCTGGTGTTCCTTCCATGCGAGTATATATCCACGTTCTGACGGTAATGGATAATATATCTCATGCGCTCTTTGGTTGAAGCCTTCTGTCCTTCCCCATTTGAGTAAGATTCGTTTTCCCGTTGCGGAGTCGAATGTCCATCCTGTAAGTCAATTTGATTTTTCAAGCCCTCCTTTTGGATGATGAGTGTCTTGGCAGTAGTAAAAACCAATTCACGCCTTTGGTTGGTCACCTATTATATACCCAGTAACCAGTATCCCTGGTGTTCCTTCCTTTCTGCTCCCTATTATGACCTTGGTCCCCTGTGGAGTCAAATTTTCCTGAATTGATGTACCTTTGTAGGTCTCCTGGATGTTTTCCTCGTGATGTTTGGTCATTGATTCTCACCTCTTATTCTTCCTGATTCATCTTCTTTGAGCATGTTGTCTTTCACCCCAGTAACCGGTGTTTAGATCACATGTCTCTTTGAGTTTGTTACTCAGTAACCGGTAACATCTCACCCTTTTGCTTCCTCTGGAGAGTCTTGTTAGACATCCCCCAGCGGAGTTTCTGTTGTGATTCACCCTTTTGTTGTATTGGCGTTTCCCCCAATACATGCATTTTGAGTCAGCTTGAGTCGTTCCAATGGATTTGTTCCCTTTGGAACTCTTTTCCCAGTGTTGGTCCTTCATTCCCCAGTATTGGTCTCCAGTTTCAAGTCGTGTCCTGCTCACGCATTCTTTTCTTTTCTTATCCCCATAAGAGTCCCCGTTTGAGTCTCTGTTCCATTAGGAAGTGCACTATTCCTGTGGATGTATTTCTCCTGATTTTTCTTTTCTTCTTTGTGGACCCATATTCCCCACAGAGCTTGTTTGTTTTGCATTCATACATTTGCATCATGAGGTCTCTTAGGGACCAAAATTTGTCTCATTATTGTTATTTAAGCCCATTCTACCGCGTCGAGACAAGATTTTAACCTTCATTTCTCCGGCTAGAAATAACCTTAATAGGGGCATCTGTAAGATCCCGATTTTGTCCCTAAGATCCCTCATGGCATCATATCATAGCATTGCATAGCCTCAAGGATCATTGGACACCTTGCTTCCTTCCCTGTGGGTGGGATCTTCTTGAGAGTGGTTCTTGATCATCAAGCATTGCTTGCATTTGTATATCATTGCTTTTTTTTAATCACTAACCAAAAATGTACAAAAATATGTCATCTAACATTTGTCTTGCAGCTTAAGCAGTCAACAGGTCAAGGCAATTCAAGTGAAGCTTTTGTGCAAGAGATGAAGTTTCCATTGAGATATAGGTCATGTGATCATTATATGGAGCTTATGAGCTATAGGTTCATTTTGGAGCAAATTCCCCAAGTGGTTGAGGCCCAAACTCATCAGAATATTTTCAGGTCATCTAAGGGCCAATGCAGTCAACAGAAGTCAACTGAAGGCTTTGAAGTGTGAAATTGAGTTTCTTCATCCCATTAATGTCCAAACAAGGCTTATTCATCATGTCAAACATCTATGTTGAAGAATTTGAAGCCAGTACAAAAGTTTCCCAAAATGGAAAGTGACCTATGATTTCAAGTTTCCAAAAATGGAAAGTTTTTGGACCAAATTCAACTCAACTTTCCAACATCAAATAAGCTTCAAATGAAATTTTGTCCAACATGAAAGTTGAAGATCTTCTCTCCCATTTCCAAAAATTCCAAGATCATGAGCAACTGATGAATGGTTGAGGAGATATGATCAAATCATTGCCAAGTGTGCATGGAACTTCCAAAGGCCATAACTTTTGACTCATAATTCCAAAATGAGTGCTCCTTTTTGCATAATAATCTTCTCATGACATGAACTTTCCAAATCATTCATCACATTGCATAAAAATTCATCACATGATCATTTGTTCTTTCATGCCATTTTGGAGGGAAAATGCTAAATTTAAATTTGGTGCATTACATGAACTAATTCCATTGCCATTGTGTTCATAAAATGATTTTGAGTGAATTTAATCATGCATGTGGTACTGTTCACGTCCACATTTACCATGCACCCTCCATTTTCAAATTTTGGTCACACACCCTATTTCCATTAATCTCAATTAACCAATGCTTAATTTTAATTAGGATGAGATTAGGACAGAGTATATAAACTAAAACCTAACAGAATTGTGGGGATTTCACCATTTCTAGATCTAAATTCTTCTTCCCTCCAAATTTCTCTCTCCATTGAAATTCAAATTTCTTCCACATAGCATTGTGATTTTCTTCCATATTCTTGTTCTGTGATATTGATTTGGTGTAGATCAAGCTCTTAATTGCAATTTTTGGCCAAGATTCGTGTGGTGCAAGCTCAAGAACACAAACATGGAAGTTCAAATCTGAGCTAGATCTGAGCAATTTCAAGCTTCAATTCACACATCAAGCTTCATAACATCAATATAGGATTGGATTTGCAGCTTGCCAGGCCTTGAATCGTGCGTTTACTCATACTACTCTTCAAGAGGTACTTTAGCCGCTTTAACTCATTATTTGAGTTGTTTTGCTTTGCTTGTGGTTGGCATACCATTTAGGTAACTTCTTTTCTCCATGTAGTCTGGAAGACCTGCTGTTTTTTGCAGGCACCTGTCTAAAGCCCTCCTTAAGAGGCCATATTTTTTATTGTTTGATTTTGTGCTAAAGACCTCAATGAGGCATGGTTACATATTAAGACCTCCTAAGTGAAGAGGCATTGGCGGATAAAAGGGATGTGTAATCCATCCCCTGCTATTCAGTTGAGTCTTTCATCTTGCTCACACTATGTGTTGACGCATTTTGAATAAAAAACCCAAAATCTTGTATATAGAGTCAGTCATTGTGGAATAGAGTTCCTCATTCTGGACTCCACACACATTCTTTGATTCAAGCTCACCCAGGCCCGGGTTAAGAGCTATGAGGCATAAACCCCATCTCCCATTTCATCTGCTCACCCTAACTCTCAATGTTAGAGGTTAAGAGCCTGACCACCCATTCCAGTATTTGGTTTGTTTGTCAAGGTC